>NC_090929.1:1159309421-1160559421 GCF_040938575.1 Ambystoma mexicanum | reverse complement strand
CAGCAAACGCATCGCTTTGCGCACCGTTATCTGGTGACCGGCCTGATATAGCGGAATTTGCAGCAGTAGATTCCGAATTCTTTCCTCTGATGGAAAGGCCAACCCTTCTTGTGTGTTTAGGACAGCTCCTAGGAACTGTTTGGAGGCGCTTGGCACCAGACTTTTTCTCGTTTATGGAGAAACCCAATTCGAAGTGGAGGTCGATAGTTCTTTGAATATTTGATCTGCAAATTACTGGGGTCTCCCCCGTGATGAGCCACCGCCAGTACCTTGGTGAATACCCTTGGAGCCGAGGCTATAACGAAGGGCATTACCTTGAACTAGTAGTGCTGACTGTCCACCTTGAAGCGCAAGAATCTTCTGTGCGCTGGGAACATGGGAACATGGAAATATGAAAATAGGCATCTTTCATGTCCAATGTTGCCATGTAATCCCCTTGTTTAGGAGGGGGTTTACCTCTTGGAGAATAGGCATGCAAAACTTTTGGGGCTTGACATACTTTGCAGGCTGCAAGTCCAATACTGGGCGCATTGTCAAATTTTTTTTGGCACAAGGAAGTAAGTTGAATACATACCCTTGTTTACCTGGTGTCCCGGGACGAGTTCTATCGCATCCTTTGCTAGAAGACTGGCAATCTCTTCCGAGGAGGATCATCTGGTGGTCTAATGAAATGTACTTTTTGACGTGGAGGGTGGTTTCGGGGACGCTCTAACAGTTCTATGCAGTATCCTGCGGACACTGTGGATAGCACCCATCTGTCTGACGTGATCCCTTCCCAAGCTTGAGTGAAGTTGGTAATGCGTCCCCCTACTGGGGATGCGTGAGAAGGGACCCTGAACGGACCGTCACTGTTTTGCGGGAGGCGTGCTACCGCCTCTATTGGGGCTGCCTCTACCCTTGCCACATCCCCTCTTGTTACCCCGCCATAACCTTGAGTAGACTGCTGGTTGTTATTCTAAGGTGTACCCTGCCCCTGGGAATAGGTGGAGCCTCTCTGAGTTTTGGCCATGTGGGCGACGAAAATTGCCATTCCCTCTTTGATTGGGGGGTTTGTTAGTTAACTGGCCCGGGGATTTGAGAGTCTCGTATTCATCTTTCACATTTTCTTTAAGGTGTCCTCTACCGCCTTACCAAACAGTAGATCGTGCTCCACCGGTTTGTCTGTCTATTAAAGATGCTTGTGTCTCGGGTTTAAACCCAGATTGTCTTAACCAAGCATGTCTTTTGAG
Organism: Ambystoma mexicanum; assembly: GCF_040938575.1. Classification (NCBI taxonomy): domain Eukaryota; kingdom Metazoa; phylum Chordata; class Amphibia; order Caudata; family Ambystomatidae; genus Ambystoma; species Ambystoma mexicanum. The sequence continues at coordinate 1,160,558,192 of NC_090929.1, read as the reverse complement.
AACAGTGCTCTCTGCTATCAGTCTGCCGGCGTTATTCGCGGCATCAAAGGTTGCCTTAAGGATGCAACCGGACACGGCTCTTCCCGCCGACGCAACCTGCGCCAACTGGCTTTTTAAAGGTTCCGGGGCGGAGTCAATGAGCGCCGCAACTAATTCCCACTGATGGCAGTTGTAACTCGCCAGTAGGGTGGTGGAGTTGGCAATCCTTGCCTGGTAGGCGGAAGTGGAGGCTACCTTCCTTCGCAAACCATCGATCTTCTTGCTCTCCTTGTCGGGGGAAGGTTCAGACGATAAGGGTGTTCCCGCCCTCTTTCGGGTATTAGTCACTACCAGGGAGTCCGGCTTCAGTTGCCCCCTTATGTAGAGTGGGTCTGATTGGGCTGCCCTGAGCAGTTTTTCAATCCTGGGGTTTACTGCCCTGGTGAGGTTGGGATTGAGAAGGGAAGGGTCTATTCTCCTTTGTATTGATTTCAGAATAGGGATGGCCTGTGCAACAGGTCTCTTTTCTCCAACTAGTTCCTCGACAAAGTCCCTCTCCTTCTGTGCTCCCTGTGTATCTATGCGGAAGTGTTCAGCCGCTCTAGATAAAACCTCATTTAAGAGAGGCTGGTTGTCGACAGGAGAGTCGGTAACCAGAGGTTCTTGGTCTACTAGGGAGTCTACTCTGTAGACTTCTGGGTCATCCTCGTCATCCCCATAGTAATCCATTGCAGTATGGACATCCAACTTGGCCAATTCTGGATCCTCGCCATATTGAGAGTATGGCTGGACATGGAAAAGGTCAGAAGACCTACCTTGTGTTGGCGCCTCAACTCGTGGTTTTTTACCAGGGGGCTGCGGGTCCTTAGACCTGGAGGGGGTTGCCCCGTCAGGGGTATAGGCAAGAAAGTGTTGTGGATTTTTGGCATAGAAGTTTGCTAGGGATGACATTCTAGACATAACTGTCTATATCCTCCCTTGACCATTCTTTAGAGCTGGGGATTACCCTCTCCTGGGAGTGTTTCCCTGCTACATCCTGACTGGACCTATGGCCTTGTGCAGGGGTCTTAGATATTTTTTCAGAAGATTGTGACTTGTCCTTATGTGTCTGTGGTGCAGATGAAGGCTGAGAATGCTTTTTCTGCTGTTTTCCCCCCTCCCCGTGACTGGAAGAGTGCTTCCCCGGTGTTTTCAACTTTTCGGAGCTTTTTCGTCTGGCGTCGAGATTCGGGGTAGTGTCCCTTTCCTTAGCGAGTGGAGGTCGGGGCATGGGAGCAGCCGTTATGCGGTCTGCTGATGCCGACTCCTGGAGTGCGGCCTGGGGATGGTGGTCGTCTTTGTCTCCCAACGATCGAACCTCTGTTACTTTAGAGAGCGAGGCACTCTTGGCAACAGTGGATGGTTGCCTGGTGTCATGCAGTGATCTTGATCGAGAACGCCCAGGGGACACCAATTCGGTGGACCGTTCTCTGCGTGCCTCTCTCCGAGAACTCGACGCGCACACCGAGTCTCGGTTGGACTTAGAGTGCTTAGTAGATATGTGGTGGGTAGCGCTTGTGTTGCCGGGGGTGTTCCCCATAGCTGCCCTGCTGGACAACCTTACGAGGTCTGGGACTTGCGCTTGGCTGTCTCTCGACACCACGTTGCCCTCGCCGTCCGATAGGATGTCGTCGCTGCCATCACTGAAGGCGCCATCACTGAAGGCGCCCTCCGCTTCCATGGCCTCTCGTTGTCTGCGTGGTGTGCCCAACGTTTGATCAAACAGTCCTTTAGAGTCTTTGGTGTAAACCGACTACACGCTCTGCAATTCGCCTCGGGGTGGTCCCTTGGAAAGCAGAGGTTACAGGTAGCGTGCCTGTCATCCCAAGGGTACTTGCGGTTACACTTAGGGCAAAATTGGAAAGGGGTACCCTCCATACGCACCCTGTGGCAGCGGGCTAGAGTGTGTGTGTAGGAATATATAAGAAAAAAAACACACACACACACACACACACACACACACACACACACACACACACACACACACACACACACACACACACACACACACACACACACACACACACACACACACACACACACACACACACACACACACACACACACACACACACACACACACACACACACACACACACACACACACACACACACACACACACACACACACACACACACACACACACACACACACACACACACACACACACACACACACACACACACACACACACACACACACACACACACACACACACACACACACACACACCCACACACACACACACACACACACCTCCCCTCACCCCGCAGCAAGCCAAAAAGTGTGAAAAGGATCCCTGGCAGAGAAAAAGCTGCATCCCCTACCCGTTGTCACAGGAAACCACAGTAGCAGGATAAAAAAAATGCCCATTCTTTCGCCAGCCTTCAACACTACCCTACACAGAGCCTACTTTCGGATCTCCTGCAGCCTTTCATCCTGCCTGCAAATCACTCCCTGTAGCCTGCACCACATTGAGGTAACCCCACGATATCTTGTGTAATTTTCACATTGCGCTGGCTATCGAAATTGCCACTAAATTTGTGCTTTCTGCTGCTTGCAGCCTGGGGTTTTGCATCAACATCAACCTATGTGACACTCTCTCCCTCTCTATTCTACCCTCTGGCTCCACTCACACTGCAGGCCACACGTTGGATGCTCTCATCTCCACTGACATCCCACTCTCTATCACTCTCACTAACCCTCTCTCTTGCACCAACCACTCTCTTCTATCAACTCACCTGAAGCTCTCTTCTCCTCTGGCAGCCACTCAACCGGCACAACCACTCGGCTTCAAGGTCACCAGACATGAAAAGTGACAGTGGCTGCCTTTGCCTCCACCTACTCTCCTCCTCCCATTCCTGCGGCCGACTCCCACCCTGTCACAGCCCTCACTATCCTTAAACACTCTACAACACTTGATATTTTTGCCCCGGTCATGAGGTTCCGACTGAAGCCTTCCAAAAAGTGAAACTCTTGTTATGACGTGGACCTGGCTGCCCTTAAACCCAAGAGCAGGGCAGCTGAGTGGAAATGGAATTCGGCTAGTGGACCATTTGACAAAACGGCCTGCAGCCTCCTTCAAAGGCACCATCAACCCTGCATCAGGGGCCAAAGGAAAGTGTCTTTATTCAAGCCTGCATCTACGCGGCATCAAACACATTTTCAAAGCCTGCAAGGAACTGGCCAATCCTGCAGCAGCCTCACCCTCCTCCTCCTCCTCCTCCTCCTCCTCCTCCTCCTCCTCCGTCGCTCCCACCCAGTACCTCTGCTCGGCCCTGGCAGCACACTACACCACAAGAACCCAAGACATCCTCTCCTCACTTCCCCCCCACACCACAGCACACACCAGCACCGGTGCCTCACTTGGCCCCCACCTCCACTTCCACTTCCACTCTCCTCTCTCTCTCACCTGTCACACCTGATGAGGTCACCAGACAAGTCCGGTCTATGAAGGCCTCATCCAAGCAAGATGACCCTTGCCCTGCCAAAACCATTTAGGACAACGTTGACTCCCTCGACCGACCTTTGCAACCTCTCCTTTTCCACTGGAGTTTTCCCAACTGCGCTCAAGCACTGCCTTGTGCACCCTCTTCTCAAGGAACCCTCTGCTGACCCTTGCATTCTGTGAAACTACCGCCTGATCTCTAGCACTCCTTTCCTGGGCAAACTGCCGGAGTAGCTGGCTATCTCTCAGCTAAACCGCCACACGGAATCAATCGGTTGTTTCCACGACCATCAGTCTGGCTTTAGAGCATCCAGAGGCACGGAAACTGCTCTTCTGAACACCAGTCTCAAACCTTGACACCAACACTAGCCATCCCAGGTCGAACTTGGTGCCTTTCTCTCAACTATCACCCTCTCAACCTGCGGCATTCCCCAGGGTTCTAACCTATCCCCTTGGTTCTTCCAACGTCTACATGGCTACCCTGGAACATGTGATTGCCACTTTCACTCCAGTGTTATGTGGATGACAGCCAACTATCCTTCAGGCTACCTGTGATGCTGGAAATGCATTGGAGGGACAGGGCCTCCCTGTCCTTGTCCTGTAGTCATTTTTCATTTGTGTGCTGTATTGTTTTGTGCCCAGGAGTCCCTGTGGGACTCCTGGCAGTGCAGCTCTTCCCATTTTGTGTTTGGTGTACAGACCCATGGGATAACCTCATAGCACCCATGGGTGGGGGTACAAACCTGTGCCCCTAGTGTATGTTTTTGGACACCTGTGTGTGGCCCACAGAGCAGGGTATGGGCTGGTGGAAGCACCATGCTGAATTTGACAGGTGCTCTGAGTATCCTCCATTTTGGGGATACCCAGGCCCTGCCATTGGAATCAGTTGATTCCTGATCGGAAACAAGATGGTCCCTATGGCCTCTTTCTATTACCGGTTACCTTGTTTTCCCAAAAACCTGTAAAGCCCCGACTCTGTCCCTTCCCCCTGACTGGCTGTTGGGTGGAAGTTCCATATATGGTATTGTGGTGAAATCCAGGCCAGACAGGCTGGAGCCTTCCCAGTGACTGTATGTTGTGGGTACACCCTGTGGGTGGGACCTGGGTGAATAGAGTGTGTGACCAATATGCACTTCTTGTGGATGTCTGGTTTCTAGTATGAACCACAATGACTGAGACAGCCCTGCCCGAAAACTGGGATGAATGCAGTGTGGAGAGTCGTCATCATGCAAGATATTCCCCTGAAGCGGTTGTTGGTTATTGACTCTAGACACCTTTCTCATTGGTAATTCAACAATGGCATTCCTCAGGACTCATCTTCATGACTGAGACTATTTGTACTCTCCGTATCCAGTGATAATATTGCAGGAAATAATAAAGAATGAATTTAAAAAGATGAAACAATATTGCAAGAAATAATATAGAGTGGGTAAAAAATACCCACCAAATACCCAGCACCAAAAAAATATCGAAATAAAGAAAATGTAATGGGGTGGGTTTTAGGTGTAAAACATTAAACAGATTTAGGTTTAAATTGGGATAGTGGGGAGGGAGACTAGGAGAGTTTAGGAGTAGGAGAGGTAAGGGGTGGGAGGGGGCAGCCCCCCTCCACCCCAAACGAAATTAGGTATTTTTAAAATGTGCACTGTAAAAGGCGTTTAGATTTTTTCTTGCAAAATCTTTGGCACTCTGTAACTGTACATCTCTTATTTCATGTGTTCCTTCCCCGGCTTCCTCCCGCTTTTACCATTTCCCCCCCCCCAGTACCTTCAGGTGACTATGGGAACCTTGCAGCATTGGGCACTTGCTTGGGTATTCTTCTCGTTACTCAGTTTCCTTCCCCTCGGCTTTCGTCGGCGTCCCAATCTCGGCTTTCCCTCTGGCTGTTTGTTTCTTCGGATACAGATGACGGGGAGATCCACTCACTCCCAACAGCGATGGTCTCGGCACAGTTGTGTGACCCTTTGCCAACCAGGATTCACTCGTGGTCACGCAACCACCAGGTCCTGGACACCTCTTTACTCTTGGGCAGCGGTTTCCCTGGTGCCTTGCTCGCTGTTCTCTGTGCATCTCACTTTGGCGATCCTGGCCTGTTCGAAGGTCGCAGGCTCCGCTGCTAGTCTAGATCACATCAGGGGGCTTCCCCTACATCCAATATTCTCTCTCCTCTACTCGTCTCAGTTGATTGCAAGACTCTTAAGGGACATATTTTGCTTTCTCTGATGTTTTTGCTTCAGTATTGCCTACACCCACATATAAGGATCTTGCATTCTTCTTCCCAGTATGCAGTCCCATATATGTGGATAGAGTAGTAGTGCCGGGGTGTTCCACACAGGAAAGGGAGTCCGTGTCCCCTAAACGGGAGTCACTCCGAGTGAAGTCCCACCTGCCCAGACCCCTAGGAAGGGTCTTGCAAAGAGGGCTCAGCTCCCTAGCCTCAAAGGGGGAAAATCCGCCCCTGGGGAGTAGAGGTGAATACTGTTGATTCTTCACAGGGTGTAAAGAAGCCTCATGATGCAGTGTAGGGCCTTACAGAGACTTGGTGGATTGTGCAACTTCGCAATGTTTGAGGTTTGATAATAAGGCAACATGAGAACCAGAGAGCTACTGGCTCACCTGCTGCCTTTCAGTATATATGGGCCATGTTTGAAGCAACTACCCAACTAGTAAACACCAGGAACAAAGGTCACTGTTGATAGCAGCGGACAATATTTGTTCAAACATAGGGAAACCCAAACATAAATGTGATGCAATGCTGGGACATCCTAGGCTCTCAGCAGAGACGTGTACCTGAGCAGGCAGCTTGGTGCACCGGGAGAAAGCCAGCTTCGGTTTAATGTGGCAGCAAAACTTTCCGTAGCAATTTCCTCACTCCGAAATAATTTTGTATTGAACTGGCAAAAGCATTGATAAGACTAAACCTCTGTAGCTGTACTAAGACGAACAGTGCATCCCACCAGAGAAGGAGACAGCCATCCAGTGATTCACAGTTATCACTATTGGATTTGACAGTTATTTTACATTGGTATTGTAGGTTTCCAATAAAGGGAAAGCAGCCATTCTCCTCAATGCATCATGACATGGTGATGTAAGATAGTCCATCCTTTCGGTGGGGTGGGGGGGTGCAGATGGCTGCTCCTTACTAGAGCTTCAAGCCTCATGAACACGATTATCAGCTGGCACCCTACTACATAGTTGCCCGCCCGTGCCCCCTCTCCAAATCCCAACACCCCCTGCGTCTTGTATTCGTGAGCGAGGAACTGCAATCCACGGCCATGCCGAGCCGGGCGGTTGGCGATCGTTGATCCAGCTCAGAGCTCTGGGAGGTGCGTTGTTCAACAGCAAACTTTCTGGGCCCAGTGGGCAGTTCAGGATTTGAGGAATCCTGTGCAGGGAGTATGCCTGAGCCAGGGTCCTGCTGTGGGCCCGGGGTTGTAAGGAGTTTCATTTGGAGGGATTTGCTGGCCCGCCACCTTGCCCTGTGTACACGGCAGGAGACCGGATGGACCAGTTACTATCAGACCACAGTGGGGTGGTTCAGCTGTGCAATCCTGCTGCAGGCCTAAGGTGAGAGACACCCTGGGTGCGGGCGCTTGCCTGCCGCAATTGCGCAGTCTCGCCCCACTTTCTCGGCAAAGGCTTCTCCACATTTATAGCGGCCCGGCTGAACCACAGAGGCGCTCGGGTTGACAGGGAGGTAACCTTCATCTTACTGGGCAGAAGATCCTTAGTGAATTCCCTGCTCTGACCAAGACAGCCTGAAAACCTGAGCCCAGATCACAATTATTGAGTGGTTATTGATCTGTCTCGAACTCGGGCATCCCCTAGTAGGACTTGCATCTACCAAGTGTGGGATCCACTTCACTGGGTGCGTGCCTGTCCTTTAACCTGGTAGCTGGCTGCCTCATTGAGGCCCTCGCTAATATTAGGTACATTGCAAGAGATGACAAGGGGGGGGGGGGGCATTAAAAGCAGCGAGTGTGGATAACTTCACCAAACCTACTCCAAAAGCATCCAAGAACGTGGCTACGGCTTTGGAGAATTTCCCCACCTCCGGATGACGGGTCAGAACTAAAGAAAATAATGGCAAGCATGCTAGAGGGATTTTCTACTCCAAGTGATAAACTAGCTGACATCACTATTATCATTTGTTAACTTCAAAACTGGAAAAAGCAGACGAGGGGATTATGGAAGCCGAGGTCCGGGTTGTAGTGGTGGACGATGAAGTTTGCACTCAAGAACGAGATTACTGCCCTTACAAAGAAGGTTCAAAATCGCCCTCAAGAAGTGCGAGGACCTGGCGTCCAGATCCCATCAAAATAACATTTGGATAATCGAGATTCCGGAGGGGCCGCTGAAGGGCAACATGGAAACATTTGTAGAAGGAACTTATGTTGATTTTGGAAAACTACACACTGTGGCCTAATTTTAAGGCAGAACAGGCTCAGAGCACTTGCTCCCACTGCAAAACCAGGTGCGGCACCACACCCAACCATTGCTAGGATCCTCGACTATAGGGGCATAGATGATATACTACGGACACCGAGAGAAGGGAGACTTCTACTTGTCTCGGACAGAATCAACATTTATCTGGATTTCTCAGTGGCCAATACACAACTTTTCTGGGAGTCAAGAGGTTACTGCAGGAAGGGGGATACCATAGTCTAGGTTATACCTGGCGAAACTTAAAGTTTGAATTTCAAAACAAGACATTTTTTAAAAATACCAGCTGAAGCTATTTCATTCATTGAATATAATATTGCTGTCCTCATGCCGCGTGCATGTACGCCTCCCTGACCTACTTGCAGATACAGTGAGCGCTGTTTGATACATCTGGTTCAATAAACTGTTATGCTAGTATGTTACATTTGGCCTCATTACGAGATTGGAGATTGCCGTGCTGTTCATACCGGCATGGCTATCCCCAAACTCTGGTCCGGCTCCGGCGAAAGGGGAATTACCGTGCTAGTCGGACCTCGGCGGGCCCGGTAATTCCCCTGGTGCGGGACACAGAGCCGGTATGTCCCAATGGTAGCAGCGGTACCGTTGATAACGGTACCGTTGCTACCATCCTGTTCTGCTCGCGGGTGCCGCTCTGCACGCATCGTCTGACCAGGTGTGCAGAGAGGCACCCGCGAGCGGAACTCTTAATGTGGCGCCATGGTAACAACAGCACTGGTAGCACTACCGGCACCGTTGTTGCCTTACTGCCACAATCGTAATGAGGCCCACTGGCAATTATCCTGCTATTAGAGTCTTAAAGATATAAGAAGCGCATGTTTCAATAAATGATGATTATTCATGATTCGTGGGTCTACTGAGGCTCATCGGCCATAGTCTAGTGACAGTGTCCCCCCAAAGTTTCTGGTTTGTTGGGAAGTTCGGGAGGTGGGGAGATGTCTGCACTACCATGGTTGTTTGGGTGGGAGATGGCTGCGTGTTAAAAGATAAACTCATACTTGGCTGCGTCTGAGATATCTGACATGGCTCTGATGGCATGGTAGGCAAAAAGCACAGTCATTTAAAGTACGAGAAGATATGCTGGACAGTTTGAGGTTAGTTATAGAATGGAAATGATTTGTAGGAGTTTGTAATAGCCATGGGATGAGTAGCCCCATAAAAATGCCTACCACTGGCGAATGAAAAGCTAGTACATAGCGTTCCGCAAATGTAACTTTCACATAAGATGCAAACATAGAATTGTGTCCATGATTTATTAACCCTTATGTTTTAAATAGTGTATAGACGTGTCCAAATGTTTATTTTTAGATTGTCCCAAATGCAGTTATATTCACATAGGTGCGTTTGTCCAGCATCCGGTGGCCTGGGGAGCCAAAAATAGATACCTTGCCAAGAAGGCCAACTTTCAGCTACATCTACTCAAAGGAATTCTCCCTTTCCTCACCTTCCCCCAGAAACTCAATGTCTCCACAGCTATGGTCCTCTACAGACTGGACTATTGCAACAGCCTCTTCCTCAATCTGCCCAACTCCTCCCTTTGCCCCCTTCAACTAATCTAGAACAGGTCTCTGAGACTTATCCTTTGCCTCAAGCCCAGGAACCACATCTCTCCAGCCTTAAAATCTCTCTACTGGCTACTGGTTGCTGTGAGGATCAAGTTCAAGACACTCTACATCATCCACAAGGCTTTCTGGGGCACGGGAGCCCTCGAACTCCAACTCCAACTCTCTCCTTAAAAGCCTCCCTGCTAGGGTCCTTCGGTCATCTAGCTCCAACACTCTGCAGATCAGATGCTTTTCCAAGCAGAGAGTGGAAGTGGGGGGGGGGGAGTGGGAGAGGGGAATTTACTTCTTTCCTCCGCAGACGCCTCCCTCTGGAATGGCCTCCCTGCCCCTCTCAGACTTTAGCCGGATCTCCTTAAGTAAGCTTCTCAAGACCTTCCTTTTCTATTCTTCCTTCCCTCCCTCTCCCTTGCTAATGTCTCCATCTGCCTCTTGACTGGCGACCTGGTTCCTTCAGAGTCTCACAGGGCACCGGCACCCCTAATTCTAGTCTACTCCTGCACTTAGTCTCCCCTGGTCCCCTACCCCCTCACCTGCACTTGCCCTTGCAGGACCCTTCCCCAGCACTAGTCTGGGTGACTTGCACCCTTGTGGTCCTTCCAACGCCCTTAACTCGCATACCTCCCTTCCCCTACACATTCTGCTTTCCCCTGGATCTATCCACCTGGCCTCTCATGGCACACTTCTCACGGGACCTTCTGCCCTGATCAGCATGCCGCCCCCTCCCACCTGCACTGCATGATCCGAATGTCACAAGGCCTAGTAGGATTGTTGTTTTTGTCCTCACTGATCCCCACACTCATCTTGTTGCACCTCGAAACACATTGTGTACAGGAGCATTATAAATACCCATTTATTATTATTAGCTCCTGGTAACTGTTGCTGTCAAGCAAACCAGGCTCTTCCAAGCTACAAGAAGGAGCTAAATAGCTCCCAGCTCCCCTCAATTTCGAGCCGTGCCATTTTGATTGAAAGGGGCAGGAGACAGAGGTGCCCCCTCTATTTTTCACAATCATTATGTAATCCTTAGCAGACCTCATTCAGTACAAACATTAACACAGGGGTATTAGAACAGAAGGCACGCCAGATATTATATTGCTTTATGCGACTGATGTCATTCTTTTTATTAGGAACCATCAAGACAATTTTGACCACATGTGAGAGGTGACATGTTTTGCGGATATTTCAGGCCTTCACATAAACCGTAGCAAGTCAGAACCATTTCTGCTAACAATAGAAACTCAAAAGCCACCAAGCGCAGTATACTTCACCTGGTCCCGTGTTAATGTCAGATACTTCGATGTGGTGATCTCCAAGGACCCTACTGCCCTATACATAGATAATTATGGCGGATACTTGATTCAATGGTCTGCTTAGTTGTGCAGTTGATCACGCCTTCCTCTTTCCAGAGCGAGTAAAATAGCTCTGTTAAAAATAGTGATTGCCAAAACGGTTATATCTTTTTGAAACTATCGAGATATGCTCAGGGGAACAATTAAATTCTGCCTTATATTTGACACTCGGGAGCAGTTCCAACCCGGTTAAACCTTATGAAAGCGTTTGTTTTACTGCCCAAAATTCCAACTTTACCGTTTAGTTGCTCATGCCCGATGAGCAGAATATTGCTAATCTGGAAGATTCAAGATACCCGCACAGTAAGATTGAGAAGCCTGGGGGCGTGGCCAGCAGCAGAGCAATGCAGACGTAGCTCCCCAGTGCTCCCGGGGCGCAGTGTAAATCCTGAGGACATCCGTACTGTAGATCCCCATGGTTTTGTGCTGAAACAGTGGGCTTGGAAATCGAGGCGTCGGCGATTTGTTTGCAGCCCCTGAGGAGGTGAGAGCGGTGAAGAAACATCATAACAGCCCGCTGGAAGAGTGCTGGTCTGCGACATATCCAAGATGGCCACCGGAATACTTTGAGGTACTCATCGAGGCTGCCCGAGAGGTGTGGGGACCCACGGTGAAGGCAGGCGGCAGGCAAGGAGCGGACACCCGTCTCTGGGGAAGGAGAGGAGGCGGTCCGGCTGCAGAAGGTGCTGGCAGCTGTGGTGCTGGAAGCGATCCGCCAGCCGAGGGGCAGTGGAGGCGGACTGCGGAGAGGCCCCGGGGAGGAGCACAGCTGGAGCCGGGAGGAAGCCCAACCGGTGCGTAGGTCTGGAGCCGACACCGACAGAAGGACCAGCAAGGAGAGTCCTGGACGTGAATGCAGACGAGGCCTCGGACGGGGGCGCGACTTGGAAAAGGAAGGTCGTCTCCACGGAAGAGAAGAAAGCCCCATCGGTGCAGCGGTGGCACGCAGCCATCTGCCTCGGGAACGGCAGGGCAGAGTTCTGAGGTTTAGGCATGCTGCGCAGGGAGGGGGCAGCGAGTGGTGAAGAGCTCTGTGTGCCCCAGCCCTGAGGCCAGGAGGAGTGCCCGGGGAGCAGACGGAGGACTGCAGCATTGAGGAGGTCCCATACAGAGGTTAGTGTGGGGCATACCCCCGGGAGTCTGGTGGTGGTGAACTGGGGGAGAAAGGGAAGACTACCATATTATGGGGGTCTCGCTGGAGGGGAGGGGTGAGGATTCTCTGGGCCGGCCCCCCATGACAGGACGGGCTGTGGCCAAGGAGTGGGACAGTTGAGATCAGCAGTGGGCGCCTGGGCAGCACGGGCGAGGTGAGAGACAGACCGCCCGGCAGGCAAGGCTATGACGGGAGAAAGGAGCAGCTGACCCACAGCGGGGGTGGATCCTGAGAGAGGGCCGCCTTGTAGGACTGAAGAGGTCCGGGGGCCCTCATTGCCTGGGAGGACACAAACAATAGCATGCCTACATCGCTGCACCTCGTCAAGGTTGGACACCATAGGGGACAATAAGTGAGACCGGACTTGGGGGCGCTGATTGTGGGTACACTTGAGGACTCAGGCGGTGGGGAGTCTGAACCCAGAGGATGGTGCCTTTGCACCCGGTTCATCATGGGAAAGAGTCAGCAACGGATGGACAAATACACAGAGGCAAAAGACAGGCTGCCTAAGCAGGATGGACTGGAGCGGCAGATGGGGGAAAGAAGGGGCAGTGACTCTGGACTCATTAATGGCAGCAATACAGGCCTCACGACCCACTCTCCAGGAGAGCATCAAGGAGGTGGGGGTGGATGTCTCCTTGGTGAGGGCGGACCTCCGTAAAGTATGTGAGAGGGTGACGCAGGTGGAACAGAGGGTCTCCACGGTGGAAGATAAGGTCTAGAAGCTCAAAAACAAGGCGGCAGGCCTTGTGGGGGCGTCCCGGATACTGGAAGTGAGAGTGAGAGTTGAAGATGCGGAGGGCCGCTACAGGCAGTGTAACATCCACCTGGTCGGAGTTCCGGAAAGAGAAGAAGGTCCCAGTGCAGAATGGTTAGTGGAAAATTTGATCCTCCGGGTGATGGGCATTAAGGGGCTGTCCAAGCTCTTCACAGTGGAGAGGGACCATAGGGTGCCGGAAAGACCTCCACCTCCGGGCGCTCCGCCGAGGGTGATAGTGGCCAAAATCATGAAGATCGAGATGCCATTCTACAGGCTGCGCGGAGAGAGGGCAGCTACGAAGTTGGTCAAGCAAGGCTGCGGATTTTCCCGGACTTCACATTGGAAGTGCAGCGGCAAAGGAGGTCTTATGACGCCGTGAGTGGGCGACTCTGGGAACTGAACTTAAAATATATGATGTTTTTACCGGCGAAGCTGAAGGTGATATCGGGGGGGAGCAGTCATGGTTCTTCACGTCCACGGGGGAGGTATGGGACTGGCCAGATAGGAGGTTGCATGGGGCGGAATCTCAGCCGGGGGGGGGGGGGTCCAAGGAGGGGCTGCAATAGGAGGCGGGGGATAGAGGGAGGAGGTGAGGAGTTGAGTGGTAGGGGATGGACTTCCAGGTATGAGCCACCTAGGGGCTGAGGTGGGTAAAAAGGGGTAGGGGATTTTTGATACTGGAGGTGTGGCGCCGGGAGGGTGAGACTCCCCCAGATTTTATGACACTATTGGCTACTACCCACATAAGAGGGGGTAGGGACGGGGTGGGCGAGTCAAGGGGTCTACAACAAGGGAGAGGAGGGGCGAAGAGGGTCGGTTCCAAAGGGGGACCTGATCACTCACGGCAGTTGAGTGGTTTGGGGGAGGGGGGGTTGGGGAAAGGGGAGGGGGGCTTAGAGTTAGCACACCAAGTTGGGGATAGGTATGAGGGAGGGAGTTTGGATTCGGGGGGAGGGAAGATGCGGTACAGCGGCGATTGGAGGGGAGGGGGAGATAGGGGAGGCTCTGGGCACAGGCATTCGGGGGTTGGGTGAGAAGAGGGGATAACTTGAGTGAGGTTCCAAGGTCTCATAAGGGTGGGCTAGGAGGTTTGAAAATCGGAACGTGGAATGTCCGGGGACTCAGAAAAGGAGGAGAGTGGGGCAGTTTCTGAAAAGGCAGGGGATACAGGTGGCCCCGATACAGGAGACACACGCAGGGGCAGAAATATTAGGGAAACTCGGGAAAATGTGGGGAGGGCAAGTACTTGGCATGACATATTCAACCCATGCGAGGGGTGTGCTAATTTGGGTGGCGAAGCAGATCCCATTGACGGTGACGGCGGTAGTAAATGACGAGATCGGCAGGACGGTACTGGCGCAATGGGAGGGGAGGGCGGTCACTATGGTTAATTTGTACGCCCCAAACGTGGATAAGGATTATTTCGCCTCGGTACTTCGCATGCTTGGGGCATATAGGGGGGACAGGGTCCTTTGGGGAGGGGATTTTAATTGTCACTTGGAGGAGAGGTTAGATGGGCTGGGCAGTAGAGGGGTGCCCAAGAAATATATGCCAGAGTCTCGCCCCAGGATAATGAAGGAATTAGATCTGGTGGAGGGAGCAATATGGGGAGGAAAGGGGCTGCTCATATTATTCAGGTGTGCACGGTTCATACTCTCACCTGGACTACATTTTAACGTGAAGGGAATAGTGCCAGTATTTTGAGGAAGTAGTGTATTTGGGGCGCACTCTGTCAGATCACTCCCCACCGGTGGCCACATTATTTGGAACTGAGGAGCGGCCTCCACGGCGGCTGCGGCGTCTCCATAGGGAGGCACTAAGAGATGGGGTGTTTGTGAGTGAACTCAGGGAAGGGATAAGAGCATACTTTGAGTTGAATGAGGACACGGTGGATGCCAGGGGAGTGTTATGGGATGCCTTTAAGGTCGGCCATTAGGGGGCCATGCCTGTCCATGACAGTAGGGATGCGTAGGCGGCTCTGGCAAAGGTTGTGGCGGATGGAGGCCATGGTGGCTGAACTGCATAGGGAAGCGGCAAAGGGGGGTGGAGGTTGGGGAGGCGCTAGCGCAGACGCTGGAGTCCCACCAGGAAACTGTGGAAGAGTGGTTGCATTTTGATTGCAGCAGGTGAGATGTTAGGTTACATGGAGAAGGGGACAAGGTGGGCAAGCTGCTGGCTTGGTTGATTAATAGGGAGCAGCAGAATCGGGTGGTAACCCAGCTCAGGTTAAGTACGGGGGAGACAGTGAAAACTCAGAAGGAGATTAACAATGCTTTTGTGGCATTCTATAGGGAGTTCTACATGAGTGAGGTTGGGTATGTAGAGGCCGATGTGGAGGACCTCATGGAAAGGTTGCGACTACCGAGGCTAGGAAAAGATGTGCGGGAGGAATTGGAGGCTCCAATTGAGGAAGGGGGGACGTTCGCTGGGCAATCCGCATAATGCGGAGATGTACAGCGCCAGGAAGTGATGGACTCCCAGTGGAGTTTTACCCAGAGTTCGCTGATCTTCTGGTGCCACACCTTGTGAAGGTATACAAAGAGGCTTTTCAAAATGGTTGCCTCCCGGAGTCGTTAAGAGAGGCAGTTATCTTAAAGGAGGGGAAGGATCCAAGGGATTGTGCGGCGTACCGACCGATTTCTCTGCTGAATGTTGACGGAAAAATCCTAGGGAAGATTCTCACAGCCAGATCGGCAAGAGCGGCGCCAAACTTGGTTCATCCAGACCAATGTGGGTACAATGGGGGAAGGAACACGTCTGTGAACATCTCTCGTTTGCATCACGTTATGGACTCTGAAATCGCAGAGACAGGACATGGCAATAGTGTCATTTGACGCCATGAAGGCGTTTGATTCTCTGGAGTGGAGGTGGCTGTTCCGGGTACTGCAGGAGTTTGGGTTTGGGGAGAATATTTGTAGGTTGTTAGCCCTTCTATATGAGAAGCCTTTGGCGATGGTGAGGACTAATAACTGGGTGTCGGGGACATGGGAGTTGGGAAGGGGGACGCAGCAAGGGTATGCGGCATCCCCAATCTTGTTTGCCTTGGCCCTGGAACCGTTGGCAGCGTTTTTGCGACAGGAAATGGAGGAGGCCGGTATTGAGGTGAGAGGGCGGAAACACGTTGTATCCCTTTATACGGACGACCTGTTGTATGTGGTGGATCCTACGGTATATCTCCCAGAACTGTTGGAAATATTGCGAAATTTCCGACACATGTCGGGATTCCGCATCAATCCTGGGAAAACGGTATTATTCCCATTAGGTGGGTTACGGGATTCCCCATTAGGCAGGTTGCCGGAGTTGGGGATAAAATGGGACATGGAGTCGTTCCAATATTTGGGGATAGGTATATTTCATGAGATGGAGGAGACGTTTGTGCATAACACAGGGAGGGCATGGTCTAAAATAGAAGACTCGATTCAATTCTGGAAGGTTTGACCTCTTTCCCTGATGGGTAGGTTGGCGCTATGTAAAATGGTTATCTTGCCGAGGATGCTTTACTTTTTTGCTAATATACCATATATGTGGCAAAAAAGAGTCTTTCAAAATGTTGGACGTTAAAATTAGGGAACTTCTGTGGGACACGAGGAGGGTGTCTTTAGAGATACTACGAAGACCCAAGGAAGAAGGAGACCTCATTCTCCCGAACTATGAACGATATTTTGTGGCGGCACATTTGCAGTCGGTATTGGTGTGGGACCAACCGGGGGGGTGGGGGCTTAGGTCCTAGAACGATTGGTAGGGGTCCTACCGCCCAATTGCAGGCCGGTTGAATTACTCTGGTGCCCTCTGGGTGATAAGGTAGAACGGTTGTGTTTGAGGCAGTGAGGGAGACGTGGAGGAAATATGTTGGTGGTAGGGGAGTAAACATGGAAGAGCGGGTCACGCGGGGCAAGCTGCTAGAAGAATCAAGCAAAATAACCAACCATAACTATGAGAGCCCAATGAGGGGATAGGCCAGGTCAAGGAGAATATAAAATCAGATAGTTTTTATTGTTCACATATTAAATCACAACACACATAGTACTAAGTCTATAATAAACCAGCATAAAAACAGACAAATATGGAATATGTACAAGTAAAGTGTATAACAGCCAACTGAGCTCCCTGCAATGCAGGATGAGTGCAAAGTGCAATCACCCCCCAGAGAAAGGAGGAAGAAAGGGACAGTCTGGCAAAGGGGTCTAAACAAATTAGGGAAAAAAAAGGGGAGACGGGGAAAGGGGAGAGCATGAAAGTAAAAAGGATACCTTGTGAGGGTCCTAATGCTAACCCCAGTTTCAAACTGAATGCACAGTCCAAAGAACCATTCAAAGTCTGGCCGCAACTATTCCATCAATTAGAAATAAAAGATGAAAATATTGCAAATAGCAGCACCTCTCCAGCCTCATATTCTGGAGTGGCAACAATAATTTTTACGGATTAACGGACAGGCTTGCAGTGCAAAATTAATCAGGGGTGCAACCTGCAATGCTTGTCACCATTTCGACCTAAACAGTCGGAAAGTTGAAAGAAAAGAACAAAGAAAAGAAAAAAGACAAACATGTAATAGCGTTAAAAAGCACATATTTAAAAAAAAAATCCTTGACCTAGCCTAGCAACCCCACAGTAGCTCAACATAAAACGTTACACTATGGTTCTCATCAAGAATCCAATACATGCAGTAATGCCTCCATATAGAATCATACTACAGTACCCGTGATAGGGTACGGGATGTAGAAATGTGTTCCACCCCACTAAACCCAGCGTGGATCTTCAATTGAATAAATCCAACCAACCGGACGGTCGGGAGAGGAGAGCCTGAATTAATAAAAAGCCTCACTGCAATCCCAGTGGCATATGTGTATAGAGCTGAGACAACACACCCAAACAGTCAAACAACATTATGGTCCAAACCTTCAGAATCGGAAAAAGCCAGCTACTCCTTGGCAATACCACGGAAGAGAGAAGACCTCAGTTCTGGGGCTATAGTATCTTGATGGACAGGCCGATATGAGGGTAGTCTCCCGTGGAGTGCAGATAAGAAGCTCCGCCAGGTGATTGGGAGGGTGGGAATTCAGAGACTTAAGGAGAAGGGATGTGACATGGTTGGTGATCTATTTGAAGATGGGAAACTACTAACCTGTCAGGAATGTTGTCAGAAGTTTGAGCTACCACAAGGGCTTTTCTTGACGTACGGGGCAATGGTCGGTAGATTAGCGGAACTAAGGGCAGGAATCCCAGAGGAACGGGAGACGTGCCCGGTGCTTCGTGTATTGCTAGATCGCATGGGGGCAGGGGAGAAGGCCGCGTATTTCACCACTTTACAAAGCCCTGCGGGAGGGGTGGCGAGGGGGGGAATTGAAGGTTAAGGAGAAACGGGAGGTGGACATGGGTCGCCAAATATCGGGAAAGAATGGACACAGGTAAGGGAATTGGTCCGGAAAACATCCAGGAATGCCAGTTTCCAGCTGTTCCAATTCAATATCTTACATAGGACATATGTGACTTCAGTGATGCACCGGGCAATGAATGTCCTAGATGCGGTAAGGCGCAGGCAGGGTTTTGGCATATGCATGGGAATGTGATCTAATAAGAAATACTGGGATGAGGTTCTCGGAGGAGTAAATGAGTTACTGGGGACTGGAGGGGAACGGAGTCAAGAAATTTGCTTATGGCGGAAGCTCCCAGGGGGAAAAAAGACACTAGGTACGGAACAGAATGGGCCGATTTCTCCTTGTGATGGCGAAACGCTGAATGGCGATAGCGTGGAAATGCGCACAAGGCCCAGCGATCAGTCAATGGCGGAAAGATGTGCGGAGATGGGGGTTGCCGGAACTAACTGACCAGGCTATCAGGCTTTTGAGGCCTGATAGCCTGGTCTGATGCCTCCAAAAGTGATGAATAGGGCATCTGACTTGCGGAAGCCCTTGGTCCTGTCCAGATAGAATTTCAGGGCCCGCCTGACATCTAGGCAGTGCAGAACTCTGAGGCTCTTCCTTCGGTTCAGCAAAGAATGTAGGAAGGACAATTTCCTCGTTTAAGTGAAAGGCTGAAGGCACCTTGGGTAGAAACTCCAGATGGGTCCGCAGGACCACCTTGTCCTTGTGAAAGGTAGTGTACTGCTCTGAGGCGACTAGGGCCTGGATCTCGCCGACCCTGCGTGCCGATGCGAGGCCGACTAGCAGAGCCGTCTTGATTATGACCAGCCTGATGTCCACAGACGCCATGGGCTCGAACGGCTTGTGCGCAAGGGCACCCAAAACTAGGTTCAAATCCCACACGGGGTGCGACTTCCCGATGGGTGGGTAGAGCCTAGCGAGTCCGGCCAAATGTCTCCCGACGATCGGGTTGGAGGAGAAGACCCCTTCCTCCTAATTCCTGTAGGCCCCAATGGCTGAGAGGTATGTGCGGCAGGTGTCCACCTGCACGCCCGAGTTGGCGAGGTGCGCCGAGAATGACAGCATGTCGTCCAATGAACATGCCAGTGGGTCGATATCTTTGGAGTGCGCCCAGTGGCAGAACCTGGTCCATTTACTTTTATACTGGGGCTAGGAGCAAGGATACCAGAGCCCCTCTAGGATTTCCAGATTGGCTTGGGATAGGTTGAGGTGGCTGAGCGTCACCTGCTCAGGAACCACGCTGTGAGGGCCAGCTTCTGAGGGGTGGGGTGGACGACCTTGACCCCCTGCTGAGTTAGAACATATGCTGGGCCTGTCGGGAGGTGGATTGGAGGGACCTCCGAGAGACTGTGCAGCTCTGAGAACCATGGCCTGGCTGGCCACCACGGGGCTATCAGAATGATGTTGAGTTGGTGCGACTTCCTGACCTTGCAAAGCACTCTGAATCAATGGAGTGGGCGGGAAGGCGTATGCGGACATGCCGTTCCACTGGATCCATAAGGAATCGCCCAGGAAGCCTAGGCCCTGCCCCTCCCAGGAGATGAACTGGGGGCATTTCTTGTTGTGCCTGATGGCAAAGAGATCCACCTGGGGGAGACCCCATCTGTTGAAGATCTCCAGTGCAACAAGGTCGTTCAGCTGCCACTCGTAGTTGTCTGCTCTCAACCTGCTGAGCCTGTCCGCTTCCAGGTTAGATTCCCCCGGAAGGTGGACTGCCGTGAGGAAGATCTTGTTCTCCAAGACCCATTCCCACAGGTTGATCGCCAGTCTCCACAGGGCAGGGGACCTGGTCCCCCCCCACCCTTCTTGTTAATGTAGTACATACTGGTCGAGTTCTCTGTCTGGACGAGGACAACCCTTCCCTTGAGACGTGGGAGGAAGGCTCTGAGCGCTAACCAGATGGCGTGCAGTTCCAGCCAATTGATGTGGTAATCTGGCTCCTGACTGGTCAACGTGCCGTGGACAGAGAGATCCTCCAGGGTGGCTCTCCAGCCCTCGAGGGAGGAGTCTGTGGTAATCGTCACCTGCCAAATGGGAGGCTTGAAGGGCTTGCCCGTCCGCAGGTTGCAGTCCTTGGACCACCAGGTGAGGTCCGGGTGGAGAGAAATGGGGATCTTGATGATTTCGGCCTGCAATCCCCTCTCCTGGTTCCACAACGCTGAATCCTTCTCATCCTGAGTCGTGTGTGGGGGACGGCCAGCAGTACTGCTGTAAAAACTCCCAGTAGATGCTGGTACCACCAAGCTGAAGTAGCGCCTCAGCTGAGAAAGTGGGACATGGCCCTCCTCATGGCCGAGATCTTGTCCTTCGAGGGGAAGACCCTCTCGGAGCGCGTGTCCTGGATGAGGCCCAGGAAGGTCAAAGGCTGAGTGCGTTGTAGCTGCGACTTCCCGAGATTGAGTGAAAAGCCCAGTTCGTGTAGCATGTTCATAAGTGCCTGGGAGTGGTGAACTGCTTCCTGAGATGTAGCCCTGACAAGCCAGTTGTCTAGGTAGGGGTATTTATGGAGGGCCTGGAGGGGGGCTGCAACTGCATTCATGAGTCTGGTAAAGACTGTGGGGGCCGAGTTGAGGCCAAAAGGGAGGACCTTGTACTGAAAATGGCAGCCCATGATCCTGAACCGGAGGAAAGAACGATGGGGTTGCCAGATCGGGATGTGCAAATATGCGTCCTTCAGATCCAGGGAGCACATCCAGTCTCCCCTGCATAAAGTCTGCGCAATAAAAGCTTGCTTCACCATCTTGAACCTCTGGAGAGGTAAGGAGAGGTTGAGGGTGGAAAGGTCCAGTACAACTCTCAGGCCAGTCTGCTTCTTTTTCTGAATGGCAAACATTCTGGAGTAGAAGCCCGATCCTCGCTGGGAGGCTGGGACTTCCTCCACGGCCTGGCTCAGGACGAGCAACCGAATCTCCGCCAAAAGAGTTGCTGTCCCAACTTGCGGAAGAGGAGGATATGAGGGAGGAGAGGCGGGAATAGGTAGATGGTACCCGAGGAGACTACTGACAGGATCCAGGGGTCCGCAAAGGTCTGTCGCCAAAAGTGTGTGTGAAGAGCAAGCCTGCCCCCCACTGGCGACACGTGGACCAGAGTGGGTCTGTCATGACTTTATTTTACCCTCGGAGGCAGAGGTGGAGAAGGGGGACTGGAAAAAGCCCTGTCTCACCCCCTTTTTGATGCTTGCGCCGACTAGGGGGTCGGCGAGCATTCCAGCTGCCGGGACCTCCGTTCCTGGAAGCCGCAAAGCCTCCAGATGAGCGACCCTTATCAGAGCGATGTTGAGACTGGGAGTACGCTTTGGGCGTGGTCTTTGTCAGAATGGATAAAGATTTAGCCGTCTGAGAGCTATTCTTCTTGTTCAGCTCTTCGTCTGCGCTGGAGTTAAAGAGGTCACTGCCCTCGAAGGGCAGGTCTAGAATACGTTCCTGGACATCTGGGTTGAACTTGGTTGCCCGGAGCCAGGCCATCCTTCTGGATGTGCCATCTGCATTACCACGGACCTGAGAGGTATCAATGTGCGCCCATGAGATCCGGAGCCACGAGCTTGGCCTCGGCTAGTCCCGCCTTGAAACGCGATTGGCTGTAGGAGGGGAGTTCCGAGAGTAAGTCAGCAATTTCCCACCATAATCTCTGGTTAGCGGCTGCCAGCAATGCGTCTGTGTTGGCCCGTCACAGGTGCAAGGAAGCATTGGAATACAGCTTCTTACTGTGTGCCTCCAAGGTCTTCTCCTCCTTTCCTAACAGCGCTGTCGATGATGAAGACGAGGGCGACTGAGGCTTGGGGTATAGCAATGCTGCAGCGATCACCGAGGAGTGTGGCTGAGGATGGGAGGAGAGCAAGAGTGTATCCCCCTCCATCTGCCTGTACTTGGCATCCAGGCGGCGGTTGACTGGCTGGACAAAGTGAGGTTTGTGCCAACCCTTCTTGGCGAGGGAGACTACATCGGTTTGCAGTGGAATTCCCGTTCTGGCAGAAGGGCGCCGCGTGAGGATGCCCTCTGCCGGCTGTTCTACCTGGGGCTGGGGGAGGCCCAGATATTCCGCCAGGCCCGAGGTCCGTTCGTGGAAGGCCCTGGCTGATAATGGCGTGTCAGGATCTTCCTCCTCATCAGTATCCTGAGGGTCTGGGGGATCCTGTGGAGGAGGAGTATCTGGAGCCGGAGGCAGGGGCACAGGGACCGCCGCCGGAGGTTGACGAATCTGCGGAGTAGGCTGAGGAGCCGGAGGAGGCAGCTGCACCGGGGGCCAAAGGTGTCAGGACTTCCCCGACTGTGTCCTTGATGATAGCCCTACCACGTGGCTGCGACTTGTTGCTCGGCTCGTTGGTGCGAGCCTCTGCCAAGTCTCTTATGCGAGCGTCATGCGACTTGCCCCGCTCCTTGGGCCTGTGACCGGTAGATGTATCCACCTTGACCCGGGGGTCGTTAGTTCAGGCGCCCCCTCAGACGTGCTGCCGGTAACAGGGCGTAGCCCCTCGACCATGATGCTGGTACAAGGGCGGAACCCCTCGGGCGCAAGCCCGGTAATAGAGCCTAGCAGCCCCTCAACTGTGGCACCGGGAGGATCAGAGGATCCCTCAGCCCGATAGCTGTAGCAGCCTCAGTGCGTGAGTTGGTATAACGACCACACCGGCACATCCCGCGTAGGAGAGTCCCTGGGAAGGAGTCTCCCTTGCGAGGTGCGGATGAAAATATAGGCCCTACCTCAGGCCTGGATTGATGATTCACGAAACTCTTGAGATCCTCAGGAGGAGACAGTTGAAAGAGCTCCCTCCACCTGGCTAGTCTGTTCTTCAACGCTTTCGAGGACAGCGAGCCGCATGCCGAACAGGCTTGCCAACCATGGTCTAGGCCAAGGCAACGTAGGCAGAGGGCATGGAGGTCTGAAGTTGGGAAGGGCCCGTTGCCGGATGGGCACCTGCTGAACCCTGTCAAAGTCGACATGCGCCAGGGAGGGGCTGTGGCGTCTGAGGACCAAGTACCTATTGAAAAAAGAAGAAATAGAGGAAGAATCTGCATGTGGAATTACATGGCCAAAGCCAAACCTAGGAGCGCTGGTGAATTTGGCCCGTTCCTGTCGATGTGGAAAAGGGGACTGAGGTGTGGTGCTGGAGGGCGGAGTGAGGGCAGCGCATGCTCCCAGGGCCGCGTCTCTAAATTTAGAGGGGAAGATGATTTTTCTGGTGAAAAGGTTCCGTCTTCTGTCCCTCGCGGGGACGCCCATGCAGTATGGAGGAAAGGGGACGTGACGTAAGAGTAAGAGGGGCATTTATTGATTGTTCCTGCATCTGTGGTGACAATTGAGCTCAGGTATTGTATGTAGCGGATACGGTTCCTGAGGAGCTTTGCTGAGGACAGCTGGTAGGGAGGATTGGCTGGGTAATCTGGATGGGCGGGTGCTCCACAATACCTTATGATGCATCCTGTGTCTATAATTAAGGTGGGAACACTCCGCCACTTCACTCCATGTAATACGTACCAGCTTCCTCACAGACACATGATGCGTGAACTGACAACTGGAGTCACTATTTTTGGCTTCACCAATGGGCCGTTTGATTTTGCATTGTACTTCTAGTTTTGTGGATTACTAAATTTTAACAATATTGTACAGTCTAGGTCCCTGCAGATGTCTCGGGTTATGTTGGAATTGAAATTGGCCAGTTGTCCTATAATTGAACTACACAAGATATGGCAAATGCCTATCTGTAGATGCGGGCTGGGGGGTTGTGCGTTGTGGGTGGGAGATTTGTTAATCTCAGCGTGCATTAGGGTTGTTGCTCCACTGGGGTGGACGGGGGGGGGTGTTGAGACATTTGCCCATTATGTATAATAATTAATATTTATTATGTATTGTGGCTGCTGGTTGGTTTGTGTAAACTAGTTTCAGGGTTCTTGGGACCTGTGAGGGGTTAAGCAACTTAGTGCTTATATTTTTGGTGTGAGGGAGGGAATTTGTGTTGCTATTAAATGCCGACATATGTAGGGCATGGTGTTCTGGGGCGTATGGATCAGATAGATAGGTGTGCCGTACACATTTGTACTTTTCATCGGTCTGTTATGTGCTAAACTATAGTGCTCTTTATTTTCTGTTTTATGTCTGTTTGCTGGTTGTGCACGTTGAGTGGCGTGTGGATGTGTGTGGGTGCTTATGGCTTTTTCAATGCTTGGACTATTATGCCTATGATGTTCGAGTGGCCAAACACATGAATCTGATGTGTCTCAGCTTTGTACCTCCCAATGGATAAAACCACCTGCAGGATCTATTGATACCTAATCTTTCATAGGGGCGTTACCTGTCTGGGAAGGTAACCGTTAGCATTGGGACAAGTCCAGTGTGGCTTGGGTATGCTTTTGAACTGTAAATCAGCCATAACTTGAATCCCCTGTATGCATTGCTCAAAGTGACGCATGTCAATGTGCACTGCAAATTATATACTTAAGGAACTTTATAGTTGTTTGTTATTTTTAAGAGGAATATTTAAATGAGTTGCATACAGTGCTGGATCTGAATGAAATATGGCGATTATAAAACGCATTGCAATTAATTGAAAAAATGAAATTAAAGGCGCTTTCCTTTTTAATGGGTCTACTGAGGTTTTCCACATGGAATGTTCAGAGGTTGAATTGCCCACAGAAAAGGAGAAAGGTTATGTCTAGGATATGGAGGGCAAGGGCAGATGTTATTTTACTGCAAGACACATTTGCTTGAAGGCTCCAAGAATCTCTTAATTAACTCTAGATACACCAAGGAAATCTCAAGTTGTTATTTTTCAAAGTCTAGAGGGGTGGGTATAGTATTCTGTAGAGGGTGGGTGTCGCGCTGGAGAGGGTAGCTATGGATGGAGAAGGTCAAGTTGTACTGATGTGCTGCATGAAGAGAAATTAGTCACAGTAGGGTCCGTTCATGGCCCTTGCAATGCGGGGCGTTTGTTGGTTTGTATTCTTTGTTTCGTGATATGCGTGGGAAGACTATCATTTTGGGTGGCGACGTCAATTGCGTGCTTGTTCACAAAGTGGACCACTCAGCATCATACAAGTATAATTGTTTGGGGCAAGTAGGGAGTTTCGGAATTTTCTTCAAGGATCTGACTTGGTGGATATTGGAGAATCTTGCATCCTGGGGGGAGAGAGAACGCTTGTTTAGCTCCCCGGTGCATGACTCATTCATTGATTTCGGATATGTTTATTGAAAAGTCTGCTAGAGTAAATATAAGGGAGCGTGGCCTGTTTGATCACTCCATGATGGTCATAAAATCATGATTGATTTGGGATTGGTCTGAGTGGACATGAGATCTGCTTTTTTAAGATGGTGTCTTAAGACTTTCATATGGAGGATTGTGTGGTTCTTGAGTATTTGGAGAACTTTTATTATGATATGTTTTCAGATGAATAGAGGTTCGGTGGATGTTTTGATCGTTTGGGACAGCTTTCAGGCAACGATTCGAGGGGAACTGATCAATTGGACGTCACGATCTAGGAAGTCAGGGTTGGATGGCTTGAAGCGTTTGGAAAGGGAGCTTAGGGGTTTGCAACAGCGATATGAACCGACTAGGTGTAAAGACTGGCAGGGGGATTAGGGGGGGGGGGGGTATCTGTACTTCTGCCCTCTATATGGTTAGAACAGAGGCACAGCGCACCAAAGCCAAGATTGTCTATATAGTACCTTGGATGAGCAACCAAGGTGTAAACTCTCATTAGGCGATGCAAGCTGGTTCTTAAGTACAGTGAGTCTCAAAGCCCCCACAAAGCAAAGTCCACACAGTTAGTTGATAACACAACTTCTTTATATGAAATAAGGTTCAGTAAAATAAAAATATTTAAATAATAACACTTTGTACTCAGGTAGTTGGCAATGATATAAACATTATGTGGTACCACACTAGACTTCCATCTAGTAGAAATGCACCAACTGCAGATAGTTTCACACACAGGCATTTGAATTCTTAAGTAATGTGTACTTTCATAGATCAAGGAAAAAAAGGCAAGTTAGCTTCAGAACCAAGGCAGTATACTTTCATGACACTCAAATAGCAATACTGTTTGGGGATACTCGTCCCCCATTTGGCAACCTGTAATGGAAAAGTTAGGAAGTACCTTGTCTTTTACAGCCCAGTCCAAAAATATTCATGGATTCTCTGCTTTCTTTTTAGAGGTTCCACCACCCCAATGTACCTGAAAGTCTACAGAGACCAGGATACAAGATGACTCTGGGACCCCTGGAATGTTCCTGAGGCTGGAAAACTCTTCCTCATCACAGTACCGATGGTGCCTTGGCAGGCGAAGTGGCAGAGTTTCTTGGCTTCACTCGACAGGACCCTGTAAGGATGGAACCCTCCTCCCCTTTGCAAGAAGGAGTCGCTTTGATGCAGAGGCCAAGAGTAAAAGAGGAACCAGGTGTTTTCGGAAAGGCAGCAGTTGCAGTCTTCACGGTGGTCTCCTTTGGATGGTGGTTATTCTGCTTGTGGAAGTCGTAGGAAGGTGAAACTTGCTGTGGACTCCGAGGAGGTCTGGCCGAAGACAATACGACTCCTGGGGACCTTTGATGCCTTCCTTTGGCGATGGGTGAAGTGGCAGAAGTAAGTGTCACGTTTCTGAATTTTGCGGTTCAATTTCTTTTGGATCTTGGTGCTACAGTCGCAGCACGGACCTCTGGGTGGCTTCTGGCTACCTGTTTTCGACCAATGGACTGGACAACGGACCCTCACCAAGGCTGGACCTTAAGGACGTCGTCTTCAGATTTTGGTGGTGGGGGGACATTCCTCTGCACACAGCACTGGAATCTTCTTCGGTGGGAAAAAGAGGTCAGATGTCGCGTCAGGGATGTCGCTTGAAGGATTCTTTAAATCAGGTGAACTTCGCAGCTCTGGGTGTCAAGCAGCACTATGCCAGTGTAACCCTCTTCTGGGCGGAAGACCGCGAACTGGCTTCTAGCGGTCACAAACACTCCTCCAGACCCTGGGAAACACAGCTGGACTACGACTCAAGATGTCCAAGCACTTCTCTTCTGGATTCACTAAGACCCCTTCTCTGGAAGGCAGGCACACAGGACTGGCTTCCAGGGTAAGAGTATCAAATGCATAATAGTCCCTCGTACCTCGGGAAGAGATTGCCTATCCAGGTCCTCTCTTGGGTCAGATCTTGGAAGAACAAAGCAGCTTTCAGATTACGTGAAGGAAATGCAGCAGCAGACTTCCAGCTGGGCTACTGTACAAATTGTTGAGTGACAGGGCCTCAGATACACATTGGTTCCCCATTCACTCAGGCTGAGCCAGGCTCAAAAGCCAATCATTCACGAGTGCATTCATGCAGGCAGCCAGCCAATCAGGCCGATCAAAAGCCGAGCAGGGAAGGCCATGAGGAAAGGCCTCCCATACTCTTATCTGCTCTGCTGCGAGGACCTCTGTACACAGATCAGCTGGGAGCTGATCCGATCGAAT
The DNA here is from genome assembly GCF_040938575.1 of Ambystoma mexicanum. Taxonomy (NCBI): domain Eukaryota; kingdom Metazoa; phylum Chordata; class Amphibia; order Caudata; family Ambystomatidae; genus Ambystoma; species Ambystoma mexicanum. The sequence continues at coordinate 1,160,530,623 of NC_090929.1, read as the reverse complement.
TTGGAACATCCGTGTGTTCCATCTACAACGCGCGGTTCGCGGCGTGTTCCACGGCCCTGCAGTCTCCTGAAATGGTGTCCATGGTTGCCATGGACGACATCCACACAAAAGCCAGCTGAAATCACTGCAGCAGGCCCGAGCGTCCATTTGCTGCCTCTCTTTGCCTGCCCCTCCCCTCCTGCTTTAAATGGAGGGGGAGAGGGCTGAGAGGCGAAGCCGAGCAGGGAAGGCCGTGAGGAAAGGCCTCCCATGCTCTTATCTGCTCTTTGCTGCTCGTCTGCCGTCTGCCCCAAATCTATGCTGCTTCCCGGAGGTAATTACAACATACCTCGTTCAAACCCATGCTTTGTTACCAGATGCTTCAGCTAACACGCCCGCACTCTGCAAGCCACGGTTAGCTCCCAGTCCCTCCCCACGAGCACCCGCAATGCCCGGCTATGCTCACGCACCTTGCCACCCTCTCCACTTGTGAACAGGGCTAGACTCTTCCGCCCAACTCCAAAGCCTACAGCTACTACAAGTACGGACAATATAGCGGCTAATAAAGTACTCTACCACACCTACAACTGTACCGCTTCCAAATCAAATGTGATACCACCCGTGTCCACCACCACTGAAAATGCGCCCCCCAGTGTAAAAATTGATTTGCAATTCTTCTACCCCCATTTTGAATGCTACTGTGCCAAATGTGATACCACCTGTGTCCACCACCACTGAAAATGAGCCCCGCCAGTGTAAAATCTGCAATTCCTCCAACTCCCATAGCGCAACCATGCCCACCACCCCACCCACTCTCCTCACAAACCCCCCCCACCCCTCCAGCCATCACTGAACCCCATCTTAAATGCGACATGATTAACGCTAGGTCCATCAATGCCCACGCTCTAGACATCCACGACCTCCTAACCACCCCTGACCTCGATCTGCTCATGATCTCAGAAACATGGTTACACGAGGCCTCCGGCCCGGCGCTCGCCCTCGCACTACCCCCTGGATATTCCATCACTAGACAAGATCGTCTATCTAAAGTGGAGGCGTAGCAAATATTGCCAAAGACTGCCCATCTATCAGAAAGGTAGAGAAATCCTTGCACAACAACAGTGACTACCTTCAAGTTAAAATCAATCTCTCTCCCCACTGTACCATTGCTGTTCACACGGTCTACCGTCCTCCAGGCCCAACAGGAGACTTCCAAGCCTCTCTCATCCACCTCCTCTCTGACAACCTCAAAAAACAATCAAAAGCCATTCTCCTTGGGGACGTTAACCTAGGTCTCCTGGACAGTAAGGACCCAGCAGCCAAATCCCTTGACTCAGCCCTCAAGGCTCTAGGCTACAAGAACACCATCTTTAGCCCAACCCACACCCAGGGCAGAAGCGACTGGATCGCGCAGCATAACTGCCTACTCATCACTGGAAACACTCCCACCCCATGGTCGGACCACCATATCATCACCTTTAGCATCCTCACCACCAGCTCCACCATCCCCTCACCCCAACCACTGCCACCCTGCCTCGCCAGAAGCTCCCGCCAGCTCACAATGAAAAGGCTACTGCCCTTCCTCCAAGGCCCAGCCTTCAGATCTCCTTTTTCCACAGACCCAGAAACACTCGCAACAGCCTACGAAGTTGCCATCAAAGCAGCTATCAACTCCATTGCCCCCCTCAAACCTCGTAAATCTAAATCCACCACCCACTCCAACTCCTGGTTCACCCCGGACCTCCTCGCACTCCGCAACGAAAAAAAGGCTGCTCTTACAGTGGCAAACGTCTCACTCTGACAAAGACAAGATGATCTTTAAAGCCTGCTCCACTAAATATAAAAAGGCAATCACCCAAGCAAAGGCCAAATCTTTTGAATCCAGAATCTCTGAAGCCCAATCTAGCACAAAATAAATCTTTGCCATTTTCAGGGAGCTAGAGACACCTACCCCTGCCCCACCAGAACTTCAAAGACAAAGCCTGGTGTGATGATATACAAACAGCCATGCAAACTAAATTAAGCCTTCTCCAAAATAAAATTCTAGCCACTAAGCAAGCCCTACCCAATACGCACATCCCTGTCCCACCACCAGCCCTGGACCCACCCCCCGCCAACCTTTTTCCTTCAAACCCATTCAGGAAAAAGACAACATAATGAGGAACATCAAACACTAACTGAAAAGGTGATGCATGCCCAGCCACCATTGTCAAGGACTGCACTGAAGCGCTAGCTCCCTTCCTTACAGCCTTTGTAAATGCCTCCTTTGCTAAAGGGAAAGTCCCCGCCTCCCTCAAGGAAGCCTGGGTCCGCCCTCTCAAAAAAAAAAAAACTCTCGATCCCACCTCCCCCAACAACTATAGCCCTATCACCACTGTCCCATTACTCCTCAAAATACTGGACAAAGCAGCCTACCTGCAGGTTCAGCACTTCATTGAAGAGAACAAACTCCTAGGACTCCGCCAATCTTGTTTCCGCCCCAGACACGGGACTGAAACCGCCCTACGTGACCTGAAAAACCAGATGGATGATGCCAGAGACATGGGCAGACCAGCACTTCTCTTACTTCTTGACCTATCCGTGGCTTTCAACCTCATGTATCACGACGTCCTATGCCACCATCTCTCCTCTACAGCCAAATTCTCCCCTGACGCCACAGCATGGATCACCTCCTTCTTACAAGACAGAGCCATGCAAGTATTCTCTGACCTAGCCTCCGCCTCACCAACCATCATACTCTGTGGTGTGCCCAAGGCTCCTGCCTCTCACCCAACCTCTACAACATCTTCACACAACCCCTTTTCCTCATCCTCGACGCTGTGGCCATTTCCTACACAAACTGCGCCGACGACACACAGATCCTCCTCACCCTCACTGGAAACTTTAACACTGACTCCCTGTCCCTCAACAACCTCTACAACACATCCAAGCCTGGATGGCAGACAATGGACTATGCCTCAACTCCAACAAGACTGAACGCCTCCTGGTAGGCTCACCTGACACGCTGAAAAATCTAGACTTCCAATTCAGTCATTTCACCATAGACTCCATCAAAATACCTGTCTGAGAATCAGTCAAAACTCTTGGAGTTTACTTGGATTCCAACCTATCCATGGAGAGACAAGTCAACACTATAGCCTCCGCAGCTGCATATCATGAAAAACTAACCAACACAGTCAGGCCCTTTCTCTCCAAAGAGAACTGCACAAACATAGCCAGAGCCATCACTGGATCTAGGCTCGACTATTGCAATGTACTCTTTCTAGGCACCTCCAACAAAAACCTAGAGAGGCTACAAGTCATACAGAATAGTGCTCTCCGGGCAGCACAAGGCATTGCCAAAAGGGAACACATTTCGGAGGCCAGAAAACTAGCCCACTGGCTCCCAATAAAGGAAAGGATCGTCTTCAAGGCTCTGACACTTACCCACACGTGCATTCACCTCACTGCCCCCGTTTACCTCTCTCAAAGGATCCACCCAGTCTCCTCTACTAGGCCAACCAGATCACCATATACCAACATGCTCCCTGTGCCACTAGTATAAAAAAGAAGCCAGAGCGGGCGGATCCAGCTTCCCATATCTCGCACCCACTCACTGGAACGCCCGACCTCCCACAATCCGAGGGGAGGCCTCGCTCAGCGCCTTCCGCAAAACCATGAAAACCATCCTCTTCACATAAGATGCGTCGCATCAGTTGAATATCCATCATATGTCCCACTGCATAAACTGTAATGCAATGACTAATTGTACCAACCAGAATATCAGTACCATGCCTTGTAGTATTCATAATGTGCCACTGAATGCTACTATTTCTGTGCCATTGTAACTAAGCTATTGCAAGTAATAGCGCCTCAATGCCCCTGGGCTGCTTGCGCGCTATATAAATAAATAAAAAATAAATCCACCTAGACACCCATAACACTGAATGTGCAGTGGAGCCCTTGGCCTTTCAGCACACTTCACTGCATTCACTCCAGTTTCAGTCATGGCTGTCCCAGGCATTGTGTCATACAACCAATAACAGACACCCACAACACAGAATGCAAGTTTACTTCAGACTCCATTCATACAGCTCCCACCCAGAGGGTGTACTCGCGACACAGCCCCTGGGAAGACTCCAGTCAGCCTGACAGGAGGCAACCACAGAGCCATATGACAATGCATTACTTACCGTAAAAGCATTTCTGATGGTTGTATCTGCTTAGATTCACATGCTGTGCATAGGTCCGACATCCAGTGGTCACTGCGGAGTATTGCATTTTGTTTTTCGTAGTCGAAAAGGGGACGTCGACAAGGCGTGTCTGTAACACTATCCCTATAGTGACGTGCGTTGTACCCACAATCCCTCACGCGTCGAGGTCCCACTGTTTGTATTTTTTCTGCCCTGAGGGAGCCTTCTATACGTGAGTGAGTACAGAAAAGAGAGATGTAGAAAGGTGTCTATGTTCCTTCCATCCGAGCAGGGAGGAACAGTGGGCGCATGTGAATCTAAGCAGATACAACAATCAGAAATGCTTTTACGGTAAGTAATGCATTGTCTTCTGATGTTTGTTAATCTGCTTAGAATCACATGCTGTGCATAGACTAGCGAGCAGTACCCGGAGTTGGCGGTGGGTTATGAGAAGGAACAGTAGAGAAAATATGTCTTAATACTGCCTGTCCCACCTGGGAGTCAGATCTAGAGTGTGCATCTAGACAGTAGTGTTTTGTAAAGGTGTGCACAGAACTCCAGGTAGCCGCTTTGCAGATGGACTCAAGGTGAACATTTGCAATGAACGCTATGGAAGCCCCAGTGCCTCGAGTGGAATGTGCTCTTGGCTTGAAGGGTAGTTCTCTCTTAGCAAGAGTGTAACAGAGTGATGCATTGAACAATCCATCTAGATATAGTGGACTTTGAAACTGCATCTCCTTCTCTTCCTGCTGCCACCGAGACAAAGAACTGATTAGTCTTTCTGAGTGGTCTGGTTCTTTCCATGTAGAACATGACAGCTCTGCGTACATCTAGTGTATGCAGACTTTTTTCTCCCAAGCTGGAAGGGTTTTGAAAGAACGTTGGTAGTTCTATTGACTGGTTTACATGGAATTTTGAGATGAATTTTGGTGCAAACCTTGGGTGTGTGCGTAGAACCACCTTATCCTTGTGAACTGTTACGAAGGGGTCTAGAACAGAAAGAGCCTGTAGTTCACTTACTCTCCTAATGGAGGTGATAGCTATTACGAAAGCAGTCTTAAGAGTGAGGTCTTTAAGAATTGCCTTGTGCATGGGTTCAAAAGGAGGGCCCATGAGTCTTGAAAGTACCACATTTAAGTCCCATCCGGGAGCTGGGTTAGCTATAGGAGGGTGTATTCTCTTTACCCCTTCCATGAAGGCCTTGATAACTGGTATCTTCCACCACGACACTAAGTTGGGAAGTGGTGTATGCAGAAAGTGCCGCTAGGTGGACTTTAATGGAATTGAACACTAGACCTGAATCCAGTAAATGGGTCAAGTACAGAACAATGTTAGTGGGAGAGCAGTCAACCGGGTTGATGCTCTTACCTCTACACCAGATGACAAATCTTTTCCACTTGCTCGAATAGCAGTGGCCAGTATTAGGTTTTCTGGCTTCCCTGAGGATGTCCATACATCTCTGCGGGAGTTGTAGATGTCCAAATTCTATGATCTCAGGAGCCAGGCTGCTAAATTCATGGTCTGAGGGCATGGATGCAGTGTCCTGCCCTTGTCCTGTGACAGCATGTTGTACGGGCAGGGAAGTTTCACTGGGGGAGATAGGGACATCTCCATCAAGTGAGCGAACCATGGCTGCCGGGGCCACTAGTATCATGGTAACCTGCTCCTGGTGCATCTTGTGCACCACTTTGTTGAGAAGGGGAGTCGGGGGAAAGGCGTAAACAAATTTCCCTGACCATTGAATCGACAGGCCGTTCCCCTTGGACTGGTTCTGGGGGTACCTGGAGGCGTAACTTTGGCATTGTGAGTTCTCCAGAGTTGCGAAAAGGTCTATTTCCGGGAATCCCCATTGCGTGAAGACGTCTAAGACGATGTCTTCGTGCAATTGCCATTCGTACTCTTCGGGCGGGGGGGGGTCTCTGCTGAGTTCATCTGCTAGCAGATTGAGTTCCCCTGGTACGTGTTGTGACAGTAGGAACATGTGTTTGAGAGCCCACTTCCATATTTTCTGGGACAGCTTGGACAGTCCTGGAGAGTGGGTGCCCCCCTGCTTGTTGATGTAGTACATGGCTGTGGTGCCGTCTGTAAGGACCATCACTGTCTTCCCTTGTAGGTGTTCCTGGAAGACTTTTAGTGCTTTGAACACCGCCAGTAGCTCCAGTAGGTTTATGTGCTTGGATGGTACGTTCGGAGTCCACACTCCGTGAGCAGTCTGATGGGATAGGTGAGCCCCCCATCCTGTGAGGGATGCGTCCGTGGTTAGAGTGGCCTCCACCGCGGCTGTGGCAAAGGGTTTCCCTATTATCAGGTTTTCCTTTGTCCACCACCGTAGCGAGAGAACCAAGGCTTGCAAGACCACCACTAGATCGTCCCATTGTCCGCTGGCCTGACACCACTGGCTGTTGAGCCACTCTTGCATTGGGCGCAGGCGCGCGTGAGGTACCAAATAAATACACAACGCCATCATTCCTAGCAATCGCATCGCTTTGCGCACCGTCACCTCTCGACCTGCCACATATTGGGGGATCTGAAACAGCATGTTTTGGACCCTCTCGTTTGAGGGGAAGACGAGGCCGTCCTTTGTTCGAATTAGAGCCCCTAGGAATTGTTTGACTTGGCTGGGGTCTAAGCTGGACTTCTTCTTGTTGATGGAGAAGCCCAGTTGGAACAAAAGGTCTACAGTCTTTTGGGTGTTTGAGAAGCATGTCTCGTAAGAATCCCCTGTTATGAGCCAGTCGTCGAGGGACTGGGATGGATAACCTGCGCAGGTGGGTCGCTGCCACTGCCAGTACTTTCGTGAATACCCTCGGTGCAGATGCTATGCCGAAGGGTAGCACTCTGAACTGGTAGTGTTTGCCCTCTATCATGAACCTGAGGTATTTTCTGTGCGCTGGCAACATTAAAATATGAAAGTATGCATCTTTCATGTCCAGTGTTGTCATGTAATCTCCCTGTGATAGCAGTGGGATTACTTCCTGTAAGGTCACCATACGAAACTTTTGGGGTTTGACAAACTTGTTCGCTGGGCACAGATCTGGTACAGGGCGCATGGTTAGATCCTTTTTGGGCACAAGTTAGTACACTGAATAAATACCTTCCATTACCTGAGATAGAGGCACGACCGCTATGGCTCCTTTTTCCAGCAGTTGATCCACTTCTTGGAGAAGGATGGCGAGGTGTTCTGGCATCATGCGGCGTCCCCTCGGGGGTCTGTATGTTGGGGAACTGTTGAACTCTATACAGTAGCCGCGGGCTACGGTGGAAAGTACCCAGCGGTCTGATGTTATTCCCTCCCATGCTGGAAGAAAGGATGTTAACCGGCCCCCGACCGGCGTTGCATGGGAGGGGACGCGAATCTTCGCGTCACTTGGTGGTGTTGTTGGCTTGGGAGCCTCTGGGGGTGGAACCCTGGCCTCTTCCCTTGCCACGACGTTGACCCCTCTGATTGTACTGGCCGCCATTACTCTGGTAGTTGCTGGAAGAGTACTGTTGGTTTTGTTGCTGGTGTTGTCCACGAAAAAAGCGCTTATGACCAAATCCCCGCCTGTTAGGGGGTTTTGCAATTTGGTCTAAGGTCTTTATTGTATCAAATTCTTTCTTCGCGTTCTCCAGCGCGTCATCCACTGCTCTCCCAAAGAGGTTGGACTCCTCTATGGGTTTATTAATAAGGGACGCTTGGGTTTCCGCCTTAAATCCGGAATTGCGAAGCCAGACGTGACGCTTCAGTAAAATTCCTTGTACCAAAGTGCGACCAGCCGTCTCTGCTGCATCGAGGGTATTCTTGACGATGCTTTGATTGACCAGAGAGCCCTCGTTAACTGTAGTCAGTAAACGAGTCCTTGGGGGTTCGGGAGCTTCTTCGATGTCCTGTCTGAGCTTAGCCCATTGAGCATCGGCGTAGCTTGCCAATAGGGTGTTATTATTGGCGATTCTGGTAGGGAATGCTGCAGAGGTGGTGATTCTCTTGGCTAGGGCATACAGCTTCTTCCCCTCTTTGTCTGGGGGTGCCTCGCTAGTAGATAGTGGGACTCCTGCCCTTTTCCTGGTGTTGGTCACAACCAGGGAGTCCGGGATTGAGTGACCCTTAATATATAATGGGTCTGATTGAGAGGGAGAGAACAGTTTCTCAATCCTTGGATTGACCCCTCTCACCAATGCCGGAGTGGAAAGAAAAGGTGTAATACGTCTCTTAACTGATGCGAGGATGGGTATAACCTGGCTAGTGGGGGGTTTTTCTTTGATAATCCTCTCCACAAAATCGGTGTCTGGGGTGACCTCCCCAGTTTCGATCTCGAACTGTGCTGCTGCCTTCTTCAGCAGTGCATTGAAGGTGGGTTGATCATCGACAGGCGAAGGGTTCCTGACTGGTGTAGTTTCAGTAGACCTGATGACTATACTGCTACTGCCTGTGTCAGTCGACCTAGCCGGTGACTGCCAGGGATTTGGGTCGCCCTCGCCTGTGTCTTCCTGAAATCCTTCCTCACATAGGTTAGTTTCCTCGTGAAAACCTTCCTCTTCTTGTTGGTCCGCAACATAGGTGAACTCATCTTCCTCTTGGAAGAAGGTGTCTTCCTCAGTGGGATTGTAAGAGTCTATGTCCTCCTGTATGGGGTTATAAAACTTCTGGTATTTAGCCCTTGGACTCTCCAGGGGTGCCTCCCTTGGTCTCTTGGGTGCCCTGTCTTCTGGGATGGACATGAACCTGTCTAGTTTGTCCATACAGGTCTGGAACCTTTCAAAGGTCCACTGAGGTCGGCCAGGACGGTCTGGGAAAGAAAAGGGGGTTTCTTCCTCCTACAATAGTCTGGTTCTGTCCCATAACGTCGAAGAAAGAGCCTTCGCCTTCAGAGTATCCTTCTTGCTGGCTAGGGCCTTCTGTCGGCGTCGGGAACAGGCCTGATCTGTTTTCCGGTGCCTTCGGCGTATCTTTGGCCTTGTGCGCGGTTTTCAGCGTTGCACTCGCCGTACGTCTTTGGCCGTCTTTAGATGCTATGCACGCGAGGCTTTCGGCGATCATACTCTCTTCCGAGGGATCAGTCACCATCGCGCTATGAAACGTCGAGCCTTTGCTCGTAGAGTCCTTGCTCGTCGAGTCCTTGGTGGCAACGTGAGCGCTCTTGCGATGCGCGTCACCGGAAATTTTGGTGTTAGCGCCCTTATTTTTAGAGTGCCCAGTCGCCTGTCGCGGGAGCGGTGGCGGGGAGGGCTGACAACCTTACGGTCGGCGGAAGACGTCGGTGGGCCCGGCGTCCCCGTTGGCGCTATGGCTACCTTAGTCTTCGACGAATGTGTGCCTGGGGGTATGTGCTTTGGTGTGTTTTTGTGTGCGTCCTTGTCGCCGGGGTGTTCATCCCCATAAGCTGGGCGTGAACCGGGCTTGTTGGGGCCGGGGCCGGGGACGGACGAGGAGTGTGAACGCTCCTTTGAGAGGTCTACAGCCTCCGTTACGTGGGCCGTGTAGTCACTGTCCTCGTCACACTAGGCGGCTGCGGGCGAGGAGTCAGGCCTAGACATGGCGTAGGCCGCCCACCTTCTGACCCTGCGGTCTTTTAGAGTTTTGGGCTTTAGTAGTTTACAGGCCGCACAGCCGTCCTCCTGGTGATCGAGGGGTAAGCAACGGTTGCACCGTTTGTGCTTATCCTTCCAGGTATATTTACCCTTGCAAAGCGGGCAAAACCTAAATGGCGTCCTCTCCATAGTTGAGGGTAATAAGTGTGACTACGACCTCGAAAGAGAGGGAGGGGAAAGAGAAAGGCATTCTTAAAGAAAAGAAAGACCACAAAACCCCACTCTCCCTACTGTGTATGGCCGGCGAGGCCAGGCCACGTGTTCGGCAGCGCCGAAGGATCTCCTCCGCTCGTCCTTCCGTCGAAGATCTTGTTCGGCGGAGAAACGGCTCTGTGTCGAGGGAGGGATGTACGTTATTGATATTAATAACAAACGACCAAAGGTCGAAGAAACTATTTGGCAATGTCTCTCGAGGAGCTCCACATAAAGGCGACCAGTAGCTGGGCGGAAAAAAACAATCTGAGGGACCTCGACGTGTGAGGGATTGTGGGTACAACGCACGTCACTATAGGGATAGTGTTACAGACACGCCTTGTCGACGTCCCCTTTTCGACTACGAAAAACAAAATGCAATACTCCGCAGTTGTCATGATCTCTGCTTCCAAAAGGTCAGGGTTTTCCCCAACTCCCTTGGAAGCAGATCCATAACCCAGGTTCCGAGTGCCAACCAGTCCCAATTGGGACCTTTTGGACCCAGTCCTGGCGCCAGTGGCACCAGGCTCATAAATATGCCCAGTCCCAGCGCTGGAAGCGCCGGGCTCATAATGCTTGGGTGGACTTACCTGCAGCAGACCATGCTGCTTACTTGACTGCCAGTTGAGCCTCTGATCCTCTTCTGTTTGGAACTACTTTTCCTGTTGGGTGGGGCAGGAGCCACTCCCTAGATTCAGAACACTGGAACTCTTCTGGAAAGCAGGAACTCTTTTCTTACCTAGGCGTGGCTGTGGAAGGAGACACCTAAGCACTATAGGAGGCTATTTGAACCACACCCGATGGATGAATCTTGCTTTGCGTTATTCTGCATCCTCAGCAGCCGAACGCTCATCGTGTCTTCTGCATCTGATCCTGGGCCTAAGGAAAAAGGCTTACCATCCTGAATCCAGTCTTCAGCAACACCTATAAAGACAAGAAAGAACAGGTTAGCATTACGGTCTTCAGTGACAGCTCTTCACTTACCTGGTCCATCGGCTGTCACCAACGCCTCGCGCTGCATTCCGGCATCTGAAAGACAAAGGCTTACCAACTCTTCGCACGCTCCGGAGGCCTTCGGCGCTGCATCCCACATCTGAAAGACAAAACAAGGTGCGTTTAAAGACATTGGGGAACTTTAATACTCACGTGCCATTACTCCTTTCGACATCTAACCCAGTGGGCATTCCGGCACCCTGCAGCCACTCCGAACTTGTACCTGCAAAATAAAAAGACAGTTAGAGCGCATCGTGAAGCAGGCAACAAGCCCTTACTTGAAGTGCTTCCAGGCGCTTCTATTCATCACACGGGCTCCATCTTCAACTCACTTCAGCCCGTCATCCGCCATCGCCGGAACCCTGCAAAACAAGAGACATCATTACTAAAGACTTTAAAGACATAAGAATTACTCGAAACTTACCGTTCGTGCAGTAAACGACTGACAGCAGTCCTCTGAAGTCAAGAGGCCTGCTCCCCTTATCCAGTGAAGAAACTGGTTACAGCACCCTGCCTTGAGGCAGATGGAGAGCACGGCGTTCACTTACCTAAGGTGAGAGCGTTAACCTTTGGGGTTCTACAGGAGAAGAGAAAGGGAAGAAGAGAGGCATTCAATAACCCAGTTCATTAATCCCATATTTTCTATCTGCAGACATCTTACCCTTCGAGCCAGACATACAGTGCACAGAGGTCCAGCCCAAAGAGCCAGCCGTGTGTTACACATCACCTTTGAAGATACGGTATACGCCCAGTCAAGACCGGCGCCTCTACGGGAATCAGGTGAGCGTTACAGCAGTGACCTCTGGATGTCGGACCTATGCACAGCATGTGATTCTAAGCAGATTAACAAACATCAGAAATAGTATTTCCAACAAAAGCCAGTCGGGGGGGAAGGAACAGAGGGCTTCCCAAGCCTTTGCAAAACAAGGTGCAAAGGCAATAGAAACCAAGAGTCTACAGTGGCCATCTTGCCTTTCTTCAGGAATCTATTGACTCCTATGGCAGGGCCTGGCCGTCCCAAAAATGGAGGACACTCAGAGCCACTGCCAAGTCAGCATGTAGCTGCCACCAGCACATACCCTGTGCTGTGGGCAACACACAGGTGCCAAAAACACACATAAGGGGTACAAAGCTGTACCTCCACCCATAGGTGCCTTAAAGGTATCCCATGGGTGTTCACCAAAAGGAAAATATGAAGAGTTGCATAACCGGGTGCTTACCCTTTGCCTCCTGGGCCACACTTTCTAGCTGTACGATGTTGTCCTTGTATACCTACTCCCCATCATCAATCCATTTTACTTCCACTGTATGGCCCTGGAACATACCCCTAGTCCTGCACACAGACATATGTATCAGACATATTCCCTCTTCTGCTTTCACCTCTTTGGCAAGAATTGCTTCAGCGTTCCTGTGAAGTGTGGTATGAGTGAGCACACGTAGCAGGTACAGTTAGTGCTCCCTCGCCCCACCTTTTTCATTTTCCCATACCATAAATTTTCTGAGGCAAGGTACACTCCGTCCCTGACAATTTTGTAGGATTCTATTGGGTTAGTTATACTTCGCTTAGTGCATGTCTCCCCATAACAACCAGATGATGGGCCCAATTTACCTTTATGTGCTAAACACCAAAAAAGGAGACGAAAAACAAAGATGCAAAACAATACAACCCTTTTTACATTTACCCCACTCTTCTCTTTAATCCCATTCCCTCTTTTTCCTTGTCCATCCTCCATCTCCATTGTGGGTCTTCTGCAACACCTTATTATAGAACAAAATGTTAATGTAATTTGGCTGATACGTCCCATCAAGTTATTCCTCCTCTGACCAATTTGCTGCTGGTATCTCGGCGAACATCTGAGTGGTGGATCCATGCACGTCGTTCTTTTATTTTCACTGCTGTGGGATTTGAGAAGACCAATTCAAAAAGGGACCACAAAACCGAGGCTCCTTCCACTATCTCACTGCGTTTCGAATAAGTACTTTATCCTCAGGGTAAAGAGGCTGCGTTTGTGGGAATGCTTGGCGGGCTTGTGCACACTCTTCGATGTTGGTTTTCTCACTTGAATATTCCTGGCGGGAGATGTAGCGAATAGTCTAATTTCATTGCCATGGATGTCTGAGCTAGTGTTCACATCCGAAATTGAATGTGAAGGAGGGAAAGGTGCATGCATTCTCCTCCCCATTTAAATTTCATGCATTGTCTGGTGGTGATCTGCAGAAGTGAATTGCGAAGAGCAAAGAGTGCAAGAGGGAAGCAAAAAAGCTACAAGCCCAGTTAGAGGGAGAAGTCCAAACGCATGAAACCATACATAAGGAGAAGTGATCGCAGCGCTCCCTCAGAGACCTGCGTGTAGCTAGGAAAGTGCTGGAAGCACACCACACGGGACGAGCAGCATATTCTATGTTGCTTACAGAGCAGCACTTCTGGGAACAAAGCTAATAAACTTATAGGCAAAACTAAAAAAAACAATCTAAACGAAATCTAATAGAAAACTTGAGAGACGGCAATGGAGGAGGTGTCTCCTCGGAGAAGGTAAACTTTGAATTGTTAAGGACTTTCTCGAAGGAACATGCCGCTCCCCATATCGTGGACCCGCAGGCCGCCCACAAATTCATACTCTACGCAGATTTGCCGCAGGTCCCCCAGGCTTTCCTCGACCCTCTGGAGGAACCCATCTGCCCGGGAAATCGAATTTGCTGTTAAATCCCTCCCCATTGGGAAATCCCCAGGCCAGACGGCTTCACAAATAAATTCTATCAAGTATTTAGAGCAGATTTAATACCCCATCTCACAAAGCTTTCTAATTTGGCTTGGGATGCAGGGTCGGTAACACAGTCTATGGCAGGATCAGCCACAACATTAATTCTGAAACCAGGGAATGACCTCACGGAATGCACCCCCTATTGCTATCGCCCTATTGCCCTACTTAATACAGATGCGAAAATGTACACTATAATCATAGTCCGTGTTGGGGAGTTCCACCAACACTAGTAGACAAAGATCAGACATGTTTTTTTAAAAAAAATTAAAAAAAATCACAGCACACGATAATATCCGCTACGCAATTGACTTAATAGCCCTAGCTCCCAGAATTCCAGGCAAGCTCTCGCTCTTATCCCTAGACACTCAGAGCTTTCGATAGCATGTCATAGGAATATCTGAAAGCGGTTTGGGTTTTGGCCCAAGATTTGACTAATCCTCTCAAATTTCCAAATCCCATATACCCAAGTGCAAGTTAACTCGCTATGGTCTACCCCTATCCTAGGTAGGGAACCAGACAAGGCTGCTCCCTATCCCCATTGGTGTTTAAGTTGGCCATGGAACCTCTAGCACAGCAGATCCGTCTTCATTCAAACATCCAGGGCTTTGAATATAGGGGGCAATGCCATAAAGTAGCTTTATAAGCGGATGACGTGCTTTGCTTCCTAAACAACGCACTTACCTCTCTCCCTCCCCTCACAGACTTATTGACCCAATTTGCAGCGGTCTCTGGGTTTGCGGTAAACCCCTCAAAGTCAATGGGCATATCTGAATCCCCCTCCACTGTGAATACCCTACAGAATACATTCCGCTATCGTTGGGTGATCACAGACATCCCCTATCTGGGAATACAACTGATCCCAACATATGCAGGACTACCCCCGACCTCTTGAAGGAGGCCAAGGACTGGTTCCAGAGAGGGGCCTCGCAGGAGATATCCTGGCTGGGACGCACCAGTGCAGTTAAAATGTCTCTCCTCCCAAAGCTTCTATATACTTTTCATGCTCTCCCAGTGATGATCCCGGAACGCAACCTGCTTGAGCTACAAAGGGCAATAGGTCAATTTGTGTAGCAAGGTAAAAAACCTAGGCTCCCCCGCGGGCTCCTTACGAGAGAGAAAATGCAAGGTGGCCTAAGGCTCCCGTTAATCCCCCGACACTACCGTGCAAGCCTAAATCGCAGCAATGCTGAGCTGGACGGACACAACCGAAGCCCCTAAATGGCGCGATATTGAGCAGATGGCTGCCTCCTTCCCCCTGAGGTATCTCCCACTCCTCCCAAGGGAAACACGCAAGCAACAAGACTATTGCCCACCACACTTACAACATTACGATGTTGGGACAAAGCCTGTGCTCAACGAGGGTTTACATCGGGCCTTGGCCCTCTCTCACCAGTCACTCAAAATCCGGTCTTTACCCCTGGCATACAGGCCAGTTCCTTCCAGTTCCTTCCGGATGCACCCTTAAGACTGCAAGACTTGTATGAAGACCGGGATCCCTTAACTTTTGAGCAATGTAAAAAGAAATTCAATCTCCCGGAAACTGAACAATTCCGATGCATACAGCTTTGCCACTGGTTGACCAATCCAGCTGTAAGGCAGGGAGCCTCCAGAACTCCAACATGGATAGAACTCGGGGTCCTGGAAGGACAGCAGGCTCATAACATAGGTACCCATTATCGCCTCCTAGAAAATACCTCAGAGGAAGACAAGCTCCCTATAAAATGATGGTGTTGGAGAGGGAACTGGGGGTGGAGATAACTGGAAAATCCTGGCAAAGGATATGGTTCAGAGCACAAAAGATCTCCCGATGTACCACAGTGAAGGAGGGGGGCCCTTAAACTCTGTTTTCGATGGTACCTATCCCCACATCGTCATCATGCAATGAATCCTGATTATACAGACACGTTGGCATGGATGTGTGGGGGGGGGGGCAGGGTGGCACTGCCCAATCATATCTCCAACCTTTTGGTTGGAGATACGATCTAAGATTAAAAGGAAGTCACTGGCGCCTTACCTCCCATGGACCCATGTATCCTACTATTGGGCGATGTGCCGAAGACGGGTCCTTCCTGATGTCAGGCCCCAGGGCTGAGTTTCTCACAGCTGCTCTCAGCAGCCCGAAACACACCGGCGCATTTTTGGAAGGACGTGGAGGGACCGCACATAGCGTACTGGTGGGTCAAGATCTGGGAATTACTAGGGATGGAAAAGCTTACAGCCAAAGTGGAGGGGAAGCTGCCCAAGTTCTCACATGTATGGGGGCCGTTCTTAGACTATGTGGCAGACAAGGAGCAGATGTTTTTTCAACCCAGACTTCTAAAATATCTGTTGAACCCGTGATGCGTTGAGTGGCATGATGTTCTTAATTACTGATGTTCTACTTGGTGTTGTGGCTTTATTTAAAAAAAAAAATAATGTAATTCTTTTTCTTCCTGTTTTTGTTCTATCGTCTCTGCTAACTTCTTAGCCTGTGTTCACATGCTGATACGCTGTTTTGAGCAAAACGGGCACAATTACAAGTTCTAAAAATGAAGTTTCAATGTCATGAGGTATTTTTATGACTTTATAATGTTGCGTTATACTAGCTGCAACTCATGCTGAACGAGATTTCAATAATAAATTACATGAAAAAAAAAAATAAGATTTCCAATCCTTACGCTATAACAAATGTGTGCGGGGAAATAGGTGTATGCAAAAGAAAACCGTATTCAAGAAAGTGTATCAGGATGACTGAACAGTGGGGTTCCCTTCCCCACTTTTTCAGGGGGGCACACTCAGGCTGTGGAACACACTTTGGTTTCTTCGGCTCCAGGACTCAGTTCGGGACAGAAGCCTGGGCCTTCCGTGACAAAATCTATCCAAAACAAGGTCTCTCATTCGCAGAATGCCTGTACAAACGCACATAACAAAGTTCCTTCTCTTTAGGAACTCGAACTTCTCAAGGCTCAGGTTCACATTTCATACTGGGTCTCGATCGATTGGGCGCAGACCCTTTTTAAACACAAAATCTCAATAGGTCTCCCTCAGTCTGGCTCAGACCTTTCAGAAGGGATAAAAATGTGTGTAAATCTCCCTTAGTTGGGCTCGGACATCTCAACAAGAAGCACTTGATTCCACATAGGTCGCCCTAAACCGGGCTCGGACCTCACAATCACAACACCGGTAGGGGTTTTCTTCCCCCCATTCAGAAGTTTCCTCAGCAGACTCTGAATCGTCCGAAGGTATTTCATCTACAGCTTTCTGAAAACAAAAAGGTAGTTTCATCAATCAATGAACTTATAGAAATAAGAAAGAAGTGTTACCTCTGTTGCTTACCTGAAGTTCCAGCAAGCTTTCTTCACTTAGTTATCACTGCGCACGTCTCTGAAGGCTGCAATTACTCAGTTAAGACAAACTTACGTTTGTTAAACGTTTCCTCAAACCGAGTATAGTCGCAGCCATTCCGCATTCTCCAACATAGGGACTGCTCAGAATCTAACGAACTATAATATTTTTTTACCAAATACTTACCCAACATAAGTCTAGAAAAGCAAGGATATCATTCTGACAAGAATCATTTGAACACTGAAGCAAAGTATTCATACCAACAGGCCATTGTGGAATACAGGATGGAGAGCTCCACAAAACAAACACAGATGAGAAGGGATGGATTATCAAAGGCGCACTGCTATGCAGTTATTTCCCAGCATAATAGAAATTATAGTAGTTCTATTATTATAGTCATTTTCATACAAAAAGAATCAAAAAAGTGCCCAAATAACAGATCGTCTGGCTGAGAAGGCATTACGCTCCTGCAGAGTCCCAGGTAAGCGTTACAGGGGATAATGGGTATGGGCTAACCCCAGTATTACCAATTTATACTAGTAGGACAACAGATATTCAGACAGTAGAATGCTTTTCACACAATCTGCATCTTTTCCAAGTGTTCAGAGTTGCATTGGGCATAGACCTCAACAAATTATATTGTAACTCGCTGCTATACAAAAAAGGTTTCACTTATCAGTTGTATAATCCTACCCCCAACTATATAAGGGTGGGATAAGTTGCAAACAATCTTGCATCCACTGCCAAATAATAGTGTACATGCAGATTCATGACACTTTCTTAAAATGCATATATTATGGTGAGGCACTAAATGTTTTGATTGCAAAGTATTATGGGTCTGAAAATAACCCAGCAAGTGGTTTACTGCTGCAATCCCTCACTTTTTTATTGTGCCCCGTCATCTAGTATTGGAGGCTAGGACAGGAGCCGGAGAGGGATACAAGTGGAAGGGCACAGGAGAACAATCTTTGCGGGTGATGAGCACATCAGTAACTTTCAAAAACCGAGTCAGTTGTTTCGGAAGTACAGTGAAGGCAATGTGTTTGCTAAAGGATAGGAAACTCTAGTAAAAGTCTATAGATCTGCACCTTCTATGTCTTTCTATGCTCAGCTCCTGTAGACATTTCAATATAAACATGTTGACTCCAGCATGCCCCTGCATCTTGGTTAAATGATATAAATGAATTACAGAGGGGTCCCTATTTACAGAAGAAGCCACTCAAGCTGTTGTACCGCTGAGCATTGATGCCATGAACCTAAAAAAGATATATATATATATGTGATTTTCTTCAACCAAGCTCCATAAGAAACCTCATTAAGGCTCTTTTTGAATTTTTATCTAGGCTGTGGTGAGGAAGGGTGGGCGAAACTATAACCGGTAATATGTGCCCCGTCATTTTACTTCCTATGTCAGGGTAACAAGCAAGGCTCCGATAAGAATTTGCTTCCTACTTTTAGTGAAATGATTTTTCAGGGAGTCAAAAAGTAACCCAGAGTCTCTCTACAGTGACCTTTGTTTTCCCAGCTCACCCAAGACTTCAAAAACAGCATTCAGCCGCGGAGTGAGCTGCTGAGTGACTGCAGACTTTGGCAGACCGTGGAGGAGTGGAGGAGCCTGCCTGTCAGCTTGTGCGGTGAGCCCTTTTTTTGTGTGACTTGCGACCCTGCTCGACCACTCTGGCCGCCGTGACGGGACGGTGGTCATTTCTAAGCAAACCTCTATTGCAAGGACTAGGGACGAGGGACCCAGGACTTAGCAAACTACGCTAAATACAGAATAATACTGTATCAGGAATCGGGCAGGCATGACGCCCCCCCCCCCGCACCGCCCCTCCCCTGGAGGTGGAATCCTTCCCTGCCTCCCCCCCGTCTGGTCCTCCGTGCTAGCCTCCCCGCCAGCCCCTGTAGTTCCTAGTTTTACCTGTCCACCCGCTCCTGAAATGGAGGTCACCCGTCGCGTTTTGCGGCCACCGAAGGAAGCCAGTGCTCTGAAACCGAACTCGAAGAGGAGGGGCGAGAAGTCTTCGGTGCCGAAGCGGGTACCGAAGCGGACAATCTCGTCAGACCCGCCTGACTCCTCGCCAGACTTTTCGGTGAAGACCGCGAAGACACTAAGGATGAATCCGTCGAGATGTGATGAGTCTCTTCCGGCCAGCCCGTCTGAGGCGCCACCCGGCTCACAGCCACCTCGAGTGACTTATCAAAATCAGCCGGAGCTCGCGCCCTCGAAACCAGCATCTTCAGATCAGGCAGAGCAAAACTCGCAAGCCCCGTTTACCTCCCTTGTGGAGGAGGAGGCAGGCCTTTCGAGGAAAATAACATCTCCAGTAACCAAGTAACTGAAACTTATACTGCTATGAGTCCGAGCGGGATCAGCAACCTGGAGTGCCGCACGCAGCAAACTACGACTCCAACAATTCCCAAAAAAGGTGAAAAAGTCAGACCGACAAATGCAAGGCATATTTCAACTGAAACTTTATGCACTGCTATAGTCCACAACGTGCAAGTGAGTGAGGTCCTGGAGATTCCAACTGAAGCCCAGACCACTGCAGAGGACGCCCAATTAATAGACATAACCAACAGACCCACTGGAATCATTCCAGTGTCGAAAAACCTCAAGACTGTCAATCTTTTGCACGCTCCTGTCTTTTGCAATCCACAGGACGGAGTCGACCACTGCTGTGAGCCAGGTACTTCCAGTGTATCTGGTTCACATGCAGTGGCCGACCAAACGATGCAAAAAAAAGCATGATGGGGCGGCAATTCAAGTAAAGAAAAAAAAAAAAGATAAACAAGGACCTCAAACGGAGGGTGTGTCTATACAACTTACCCCCGCACTAATCAAAATATATCGACATAATCCTAACAGGATGAGAAGAAGAGCGAGCCTAAAACCAAAAGTACCTTTAAGTAAAAGAATGGGCCCAAAAAACGGACCTGGCATGCCTTTTACTATTGCAGCAATGAATGATTTCTTTAAAAAGAAATTATAGACTCGACTGAACCTGCAGCAGGAGTTGTCGGACAGTGAAATCTTGGAAAGTTGCTCGCAAACAGAAACAGAAATGACATCATTAAAAAGCTGTGCAGAAGAAGCTATTACACCTTCAAAACTTTCTGACTCTGCTTCTACAAAGACGCTGACAAAGAGTTTGCCGGCACTGAGATGGCACTACACAAACAAAACTGTAACAGTGAGAAAAGAACAATGTTTGAATGGGGAGGCGAGTGACTGCCCATCCCCTGCGAAACTTGGAGCCAAAAGTACAAGTTCAGTCGAAAGACAAACAATTCTCCAGCGACTGCAGAGTTCTGCGAACACTTCACCAATCCAGCATCTGACACCATCTGAGTGGGGAAACGAGACGATTACAAGCCCACAGAGGTCGAACTCCCAAACGACACTATGCTCATCATCGAGGTCAGGAAACATAATGCCATCAGCTGGGCCTAAGCATGATGAGCGTGTGCGGGCCAGTGCTACAAAGTCAGTAAAAACTCCAACGCTGTCGTTCACTCCTATACGCATGTGTAGACTGAGCGAAACACAACAACCATCGTTACAAGACCCTTTCCAACAAAAGGCTGACATAACGACCATTATGTCTACTGTAACAATTGCGATGGCACCTTTCAGTAAGATATATGAGAGCTTAAATGATACTCTCCGCGATCAGATGTCAATGCTGGCCTCTATGCAGTCGAAATTAAACTATCTGGAAGGGTACATTGTCGGGACAGGAGGCATCCCGATACCCAGGGCAGATGGACCGCCCATCAGGAATGATCCCAAAATAACGCAGCCCCCTCTGGAGCTGCTTACACCAGACGGAGAAATCGCCAAGGGAGGGCCAGACTGTAATGAAAGAAATCCGACACTAATGTCGACTGCCAATTCTGAGACAGACTTAACAGCTGCTCAACAAAAAACAAGAAAAGGTGCATCAGCAATGGTACAACTGAAGGATCCTCTAGACGAGATAATTGCAATAATAGAGGAAGAGGATGAAGTCTCCCAGGCTGATCGCTCAAACGAGGTAACAGAAGGACTCACTAAACAGGCACCAAATCCCTTCTCCTATACAAAGTCAGGTGAAGGGATGAGCAGGCCTGCCAAAGGCTTCCGGGAAAACCTTAAGGTTTTTTCCTACAGTATATTTTCTCAGCAAAAGTCGATTGTCCATCTTACTTCCAAGAAAGACAAGAACATGCCAGCTGTGGTTTCTGGCCTACAAGCCCCATGGCGGCGAACAAAGACGGCTGCAAGAAGAGTAACCCCTAAGCTTCAACCAAAGGAGGGTATCTCTGCATGCCAAATCCGGGCCACTGAAGTAGATAAGTCAGGCAAAGAAAACACACCCAGTTCTCACGGTGGATGACCAGTCAGAATGGAGTACGATAACCATCGATGAGATTGGGTACGAAAACAATACCAGGAAAACCCTGAAGAGAAAAGTGGGGGGAAGTGGAAACAGATACCCCTAACAAGGAACCTCCGACCAAAGTCCAAATACATTACCACCCAGCATCATCGCCTAAGTACTCCGAGAAAATTCAAAAAAGCCAAAAATTGCGATTTGGAGATGTATCGAAACCAAGGTCGAACTCAACGTGCACAAAAAGAATGGAACCAGTGCATAGAACAAGTGCGAACATTTGGAGAAACGCCCGACCCTCACCCGAGCCAGCACATCGCCGGCGAAACGAGTTGATGACTGACACAAAAACTTCAAACTGGAAGGTGGAAATGGGTCGCAGAAACGTAATCGCACATAACACTCCCCTCGGGTGGAACCGAAATTCTAAAAGCACTAGAAGATCGGAACCTGAAAGACCCCCAAAAATGGAATCTAAGAAAATAGTAAGCGACTGTATTCTAAGATTGAAAAAGCACAAACCCAAATCTGGGCAGAGTGACCATGAACAGAACTAACATCCTAAAAATCCTAATGCAAATTCCAAGCTTAAGACATATTCGAAATCAGGACCTCTGGATGGTGGAGCCAAGCACGTCAGGAAGACTCGATTATTCCTATATACATCTCAATTCCAAGAATATCGAATCTCAATTATTGAAGGAAACTGAAACCCTCCTGCGGCTGGGTTATGAACTAGCGGAAATAAAATGTTTGAATAAACAAACAGATTTCTCACTAGAAGTTGGTAGGGCAACACCCAACCCTTCTAAACCACCGAAAAGAGACACGCGTGTTCATTATATCAGCAGGATGGAACATATCCGTCCGGTTTATAAGGAGCAAAAAACGGACACGCACAGAACTCAAAAATCCAACGAGGGGGCAAGAAAAAAATCTAACAACGCCCCCGAAGGCGAAGGACGGATGGAACAGCATCAAACACGAAACGAAAGACATCCTTGTTCCCCCAAGGAATGCACAAGCATGGTGTAACAGGGGCAAATCAATCAATGCCCTGGTCCTGGTCCAACTCTAAGAGGACCCTGCGAGATAACCAGTAGCCACGATCAGTGGTTGACGCGACCGATCATCCGTCAATCCATGAAGAACCAACTGATGGGAAAACACCACCAAAGAAGCTTCTAAAACTTGGCTGTTGGAACACGAGGGGCTTTTGGCATTTAACTAAAGCAACCGATGTGAACCTAGGGCATTTCGACATTATGTGCCTCCAAGAAACATGGCTGACCTCCAAACCGCAGCTGGATGGATATGAAATCATCTATACGGCTGCAAAGAAAGGGGCAGCAGGACGCCCGTACGCAGGACTCTTAACCATGGTCGGAGCGGGCTCCGGAGTTGATGTTGTGAAAACTCTCCCGTCACCGTATTGGATCCAAGCATCAATCCTAAAATCTAAGACACTTTCTGCTGCTTCAAAAGTGGGTACAATCCTCTTGATAAACGTTTACTAGAAGCCTGAGTCGACAACAAGTGATGAATTCGCCTCAGTCCTCCAGAACCTGATGGGAAAGGCATACGGAAAAAACCCGGATCACAGCACAATTATAAATGGCGATTTTAACGCGAAGTGTGAAGGGATTGGAAATTATCAAAAGCCTATAGACCATAACTCCCTGGCGATAAAAAGAGGAAAACTCCTTGATGAGCTAATGGAAGCCAGAGACATGTATAACCTTCACTGGTATCGTAAAGAGACTAATCTCGAGATCCCGTCATGGCAAAGAGGGGAGCAACAAGGGACGATCGACCATACATTCGTCTCAAGAGATCTCCTTCCTGAAATTCACTCTTTCAAGATTGTGCAAACAGCTTTCAGTGACCACAACCTTTTAGTCACAGAAGGTCTAGTGTCCATGGATCAATCTTCAAACTGCTCCTTACAAATAGAGGCGTCGGAGAAGGGAAAACGAGTAAAAATCTCTGAAAAAGGCCTCCATGAGATTGAAGCACGCTATACTCGAATCGATCACAAGAGCCTGCTATCTGCTAAAAGGAACAGGGAGGGTCTAGACTACACTCCTCTACTAACCAAGTTCCAGATGTCATCAGCCAAATTAACCAAACCACAGATTGGTCATCCACATTCATATAACAAAGATCTGGTAGAAAAAAGACGACTCCATAGGAGACTGAAAAAAAATTATCAAAAGTCTCCTTCCAACGAAACTTTGGCGAACTGGACAAATGCTGTCAATAACTATAAGAGCTGGCTCCTACACCATCGGCATAAACTATACCAGAACGACTCTGAACAGATGTTGCTCGCCATCTGTGGAAAGAAGCCGAAGGACTTTTGGAACTTAATCAAAGGTTCCATAAACAAGACCAACGACAACATACAAAATAATGTAGGAGAGGGCCGTTGGATAAACCACTTCTCGGTATTGTTTGCACCGATTCCAACATCGAATATAAATCAAGTGGAAAACAGGCCGAGACCCAAAGCCAAAACTCCCTGGGAAATTCCAGACGACCAGGAATCAATCCTCATTAAATTAAGGAAATTGAACAATTCCAGAGCACCTGGGCCAGATGGCATAAGCAATCTAGAACTAATGAAACATCCGGAGTTGTGGGCCAGCATAACGAGTACAATTTTCTCAAATTGCAACCTTTGCAATGAAGTTCCATCGTCCTGGAAGAAAGCCAACATCGTTCCAATATTCAAGAGAGGTGCTACTGATGACCCTAATCAGTATAGACCAATTGCCCTCCTAGACGTGATGGGGAAGGTCTACGCATCCCTTGTTTTAGACTTACTCCAAACCTGGATTCGCGTTAACAATCTTGCGGATCCGTTTCAGAATGGCTTCATAAGGAACTCAGGAACCACTACTAACATCTTGCTACTGAGCGCTCTGAAAGCCAAAGTCTTACAAGGTGGCTTTCCCATCTACGTTGTCTTTTTCTACCTGGTCCAAGCTTTTGACCAGGTCAATAGACAACGTCTCTGGACAAACTTGAAGCCAAAGATTGCCCGGATTCAATTCTTGAACCAATAAAAGCACTACATCAAGGAACCTCCATCCGAGTACGTCTCAGCGCCGAGGGGCGCCTATCAGAAGAAATTGAGACTTCAAGAGGCGTAAAGCAGGGCTGTCCTCTGGCGCCTACGCTGTACAATTCTTATATCGCAGACTTCGGTGAATCAAGTGCAGCGATCCGATACTTTCCTCCATCATTAGGAGGCTCTAAGATAGAGCGATTACTCTACGTCGATGACATTATTCTGATGGGTCTGACGCCTATTGGTTTACAGCGCCAAATAGACAACCTGGTGGCATTCATGGCAAAAAACAACTTAAGGCTAAACAAAGACAAAACGAAAATCCTCATTCTTGGACAGTCTGCAAAGAAAAAACAAAAATTCACATGGCACTGTGAGGGGCAAAACCTGGAAACAGTAAAAGCATTTAAATATCTGGGAATTATGATAAGTAATGACAAAGAGGAAAAAACTATGCAAGAAGCACTATGGTCAAAAATGAAGAGCCTAACCGCGCAAGCCAAAGCTGCGGATAGAAAGTACGGTCGCTTCTCGATCGTTCCAACGTTGAGATTCTTCAAGGCCAAGGTGGTGCCGGCCCTGATTTATGGCATGGACACAATGCCATTGGCCCCGGACTTTATCTGGGAGAAATATGAAAGCTACTTCTGGCGGTCAGTCCTAGGTCTGGCGAATTCCACCCCTATTGCCTTAATAAGAAGAGAACTGTGTTTACCATCTCTTAGTAACAAAAATGAGAGCAAGCCTTTTGTTGTACCGGAAAGTAATCAACGCGCCTGAAGCAAAAGTTCTGGACCTCATCAGAAAGGAAATCCAGAATGGCGACAATTGTATGCTCTCCATCTGGGAAGAACGAAATCTGACCATCCTAAAAGAACTGGACCTCAACGTGGAGACACTGATCCAAAAGTATCGAAACAAATGCTTGAAGCGGACTGGATTAACACTCAAGAAGTAGCCAATACTTATTCTCTGACAGCAAATATTCCAAGTGTTCCAATGAAGCTAGAAGCGGTACGAGGCTATCTTCAGAAATTCCCTGATAAGCGGTTAAGCCGACTGTTCCTGAGGTTTAAATTAAACCAACTGAAAACAAATGAAATCCTGGCTATATGCAAGCAAGCTGAAACGAATATCTGTCGCTTTTGCAAAACTGAGAACAAAATAGAAACCACGAAACACTTGATTCTCGAATGCGCAGGTCTGGTGACAGAACGACATCGATTCCTTGCAGACCCACTGAAGAACTACTCTACCTTAGACATGGAAGATCTATGGGCAATGCTGTCCGGTGGTAACAACAGGCGCTTTGTCATTGGAGTGACTTTGTTCTTTAAAGCTCTGAACTTGTAACAGATCGACCAAGCCAAGGGAAGTCAAACCCCCAAAGACATACAATAATCACATCACGTCGAAGTCCCTTCTTCTTCATCTGAGAATCGGGACTGAGGTCAAGTCAAGTAAAGGAACCAAATTAGGATATGAATTCATGGTCATAAGGACTTTCGATCTTCCTTTTTTTTGTAAAAATTGTGATACAATTAAAACTAAAATAAAAAAAAATTAGTTTTGCCAACCAGGATACTTTATGCTTATTAAAATTGTTTCCCGTTAAATTCACATGCCACTGCTATGCTGGTCACTGAATCGGAAAAAATATCAGTGGAGCTTGGGCAGAAGCCGAGGGTTGGCTAATATGTGTTCATTGTTTCCTGTTTTTATTGGGCACATCTGTCTTTAGGGAGTACAAATTGGATATATGTCTCTTGGCTGTAAGGCTGGTTTTGAGTAACTTGTCACAACTCACATGACAACGTAATGTGCATAGTAATCAGAAGCCAGGGAATTTTGATCACCACATTAAGTGATGCAGTTATTCTGATGCAATGATTATCCTTACCCAAATTATGAGAGGCATGTTCTCCTGGCCCTTGAATTACTTCATTAAAGTGGCACACTAACTCGTATTGGCATGTTTTATTGTCACATTCCTTTTGTTTGCCATTATTCCATCTGCAAATATTGTATCCGGTCTGATTTTTTGACAGCTGCATCAGTTATGAAATGTAATATTTGTTTTTTGTAATACACAGGAGTACTTTTGCTAGCTACGGCGGCAGACCCTGAGATCTTGAACTGTTTAAGTTTTCTTTAGAAAGCACATGTACAATATTTATTTTTTTTAGCCTATGTGTTGGGACAAAGAGCTGCAAGATGCACCTTGTACACATTTGTTAAGAATTGCAGTGGTTGTGAAGGGGAAATTCCTTTCCAAATTCTCTTCGGAGATGGTAACTCACTAACTAACTACACATGCTCATAAAGTGGCTTACTTTGTTAGTTAATTGCACACATGGAAATTAAAGTGCGCATGAAAGGCAACCAGTTCCGCACTTTGAGAAAAATTGTTATTGGACAAAAGATGGTTTGATTTCCCATGGTGTTTTCTCTTTCCCTTTTTTTAAGTTAAAGAGTTGGGGTTCGACATGATTCTGCTGACAATATCCTACAAAGACAGGGGTGATACCGGGTAGGGGCGTGTCGGACAAAAGGGGGAGGAATACCACATCTCACCTGCGGGAATTCCTCCAACAGTCCCCAAGGACCCCCTGTCCAGGTAATCCTGCCGCACTGGTCCACCCCCTGGGTCTGGTTCCAAAGGTGCTGGCTGTGCCCTGGCCACCTGAACAAAGAATCCCTGGGGTCTATATGTGAAACCACCCTCAGGCGTCTCAAAGTGGGCACAAATCAAACAGAACAGTGGATGGGCTGACATCAGAATGGAATACGAACAATAGTTTTATACCAATAAATACAATGGTTGGAAATCCATCAAAACAGTTACAAGTTGAGGAATTCACTTTTTCTATGTTTCCCAGAGATTTAATTGGTTAGTGGGGATCACCCCCTCGAAGTTTACATTGATTAGGGAAGCAAACAGTTAAACAGTTTCCCATTACGCTGCCTCCACATGTGGTACCACATGTATTTATTTATTTATTGTGCATCTGTAAGGCACATCAAGTAAATTGTGTTTCAAAGCGCCCACAGGGCAACAGAGAGGGGAACATGGGAATGAAAAGCAAAAACAACAATGAAAGATAGAGGCGGACCTCCTAGGCCTTGTGAGCATTCAGAACGTGAAAGTGCAGAGAGAGAGAAAAGGGAAGAGGGAGTGGGGGATAAGTGCTAGGTGTACGAGGAGGAAAGTGCTAGGGAGTGAGCAGCTGTGAAGTGACTAGGTGAGAGTTGGCAGCTGCCAATAAATAAGTGCAGGCCTGTGGTGGCATAGGCCAGTGGGTGCCAAGGCAAGTGCTGGGAGCGGAGGCTGAAGGCGATTGGGTGTGGGAGGCCAGGAAGACACATAAGGGCCCTGGTCACCAAACTCAGCAACTGTGGGGTTTAGCAGGGACGGAGGGGGGGGGGGGGGGGGGGGGAAAGAGTAGGGTGGGAGGTGAAAAAGAAAGGCTTGAGGAGCTTCTGAATTTTGAAGAGATCCAGCTCAAGACGAAGAGGAAGGCTGTTCCAAAGGAGGGAGCATGCTGAGGCAAGAGATCGGCCACCAGCTCGCTGTTTAGCAAAGCGCTCGACACACAAAGTTGGTGCCAGAGGAGCTTAAAGATCCAGAGGGTGAGTATTTAGTGAGAGCAAGTTGAAGATAGCGTGGTACCCAGCTTCAGACAGCCTTATGGATGATGCAGAGGGATTTGAATTTGATCCTTGCAACCGTGAGCCATTGGAGTTTTTAGGGCTGGAGAGATGAGGTCCCTGAGCTTGAGGCCAGGGCAAAGTCTTGCAGCCCTATTCTGGATCAGCTTGAGGGGTCGTAGAGAAGAGGGTAGATTGAGGAAAAAGCTATTGCAGTAGTCTAGCCTAGAGAGAACCAAAACTCTAGAGACAATGACCTTCTGGGGTAAAGTGAGTATAGGAAGTAATTCCTTTGAGGAGGTGGAGTTGAAAGTGGGTCTTCTTGGCAAGGTCCTGAATGTAAGTGAGGAATGAAAGGGGCGTCAGATGAAGGAGAACGGGGAGAGCCCATAGAAGATGGCCAGATTAGGGGGAAGAAAGAGGGAGCTGGAGTCCCAATAGGAAGGATCTCAGTCTTGCTGCCGTTGAGGCAGAGATCGTTGTAAATACACCAGGACTGGATGGCAGATAGGCAGTCAGTAATGATGGATGAAGTAAGGAGAGGGTCAGAGGGAAGTTTGAAGAGTTGTGGGTCATCTGCATAACACTGGAGGTTAGGGGAGAAGGTGGAAATGAGGTGTGCAAACGGAGCAAGGTGGGTGCTAAAGAGCCAGGAAGAAAGGTTGGAGTCCTGTGGATGCTGCAGTTGGAGGTAGAGGTGGGGGACGAGGAAACAACCCAGAATAACCTGGGACGGATGATCATTGATGAAGGAGGTCAGCCAGTCCAGTGCCTGCTCCGAGATCCCAGCCTGGAACAACTTGTTATTACTGAACTAACATTTGTTCTGACCACCTGAACTTTCATACACTGCCGTTGGTCAGCACCACTGAGAATGGAACACAAGACACCCTGCAGCTGGGGGAGGGGGGGAGGCGACATTCACACTATACCTGTTGAATGGTTACCATCGCTAACTCAGTGATAGATCCAGTTGAGGATGGCCACTCTGTCCAGTGTTCCATTCCCACAGCAGCCTGTCGATGGGCATCAGCAGTCATGTGACCTGTGCACTTGTACAGAGCCACCCTGCCAGCTGCCATTTAGGCCGGCTAGTTTGGCTGACCACCCTGTAATTACATCACCTTGTTCTAGTTATGTTTTTCTGATGAGTAACTTAAGCCCCACCCGCTTTGGAGATCCTCGTCGCGTTGGTCACATGCTTCAGATGAAGGTTTCCCAGATCCAGCCCACCTAAAAGGAATTTCCCACTAGGTGTGGGTATGATGGCGCTATTTGTGTCCTTTGCCTTCTTTAGTTAATCATAGGACAATATCTTGGACTGTATGTATATTCAATGCATCCTTACCCGCTACTGTTCCCGGTTAAGCCCTTTTTACAGGGCGTCTGTGGCTTAGAATAACTTTGTCATTTTCCATTTAGCTGCCCCCACCATCCACCTTCTTTATTCTCGCAGTTGGTAGGTGCGTCCTCTCAACTGGCACCGAATTAGCACCTTTAAACACAAGGCAATAGTATGGTTATGACAATATCAGGACACGTGGACATTTTGGGTTTCCCGGATAGTGAAGTGGAAAATACTAGGTACATTTTTATGGATGCGGAAAAGGCTTTCGAGCAAGTCAATTGTGTGTTCTTCGATTAGAACTTGGATAAAATGGCGTTTGGTGCAGGGTTTTTGAGAGCGGTTGGTGCCTTGCATTCATCCATTAGTGCGAGGATTTGGGTCAATGGAAAACTTTCCGCCCCCTTCCCTGTATCTAGGGGCAGTAGGCAAGGGTGTCCGCTCTCGCCTTTTCTTTCTAACCTGGCTTTGGAGCCTTTAGCAGCTTATATTAGGCAGGAGCAGGCTGTTCAGGGCTTACAGGTAGGGGATAGGGAAATTAAGGTTCCATCGGATGCAGACGATACGACTGTGGTCCTGACCAAGCGGAGGTGAAGTATTATTGAAAAGTGTGTTTCAGAAGGTAGGTCGTCTCAGGCCATACGATAAATTGGGAGAAATCAGCGGTTTTTCCTCAATGCGTCCATTCCGCCAGGGGACTTGGCGTCGTGGAATTGTCAATGGGCGGACTCCAATGTTAAATACTTGGGAGTCTCTCTTGTTAGGGATCTGAGGAGGATTGTTGAATTTAATGTAAATAAGTTGATTGAGGCGGCGGTGTGATTTGCAGAAGTGGGGACAGCTGAATTTGAATGTATGGGCTAAAGTTAATGCACTTAAGATGGTACTTTTGCTTCCAGTGCCATTATTCAGTCTCTCCCATTGAAATTACTTTTGCAGGGTGACAAGGTTTTTCAGGGCTTTTTGTGGGGTCAGGGGAAAAGACCTAGGATTCAACAATCTATTCTGGTGCGCAGTGTACGGGGGTGGGGGTGGTTTTGGATACCCTGATCTCGAAAACATTCACTGGGGTTTTTTGTTGAAGAAACCTGCTTACTTCTTTGCTGAAAGGGGCACTTCTTCACCGCTTTGGATGACTAGTGATAGGTTCTCCCTGTATGCTCTGGGTAATTTATAGTACACGGGGAAGATGCCCAGTTTAGCCAAGTTACCTTCCATTGACGCTACCAGGACAGACCTTGCTGTCATGGATTGGTAGTAATGGTCATAATTTATGGATACATTATGGGGTTTCGCTGTTGCACAACCCTGGTTTGCAAATTGAGAATAAGACCTTGTGTTGGTGTACTTTGATTTCGAGGGGGGATTCTGAAGGTTGGTGATGTTTGGTGTGATGGGCGGATGTTATCTTGCCACTCTTAGTTGTCATTTTGGCCTAGGGAGGAGAGCGCTCAGGAGGTATGCAGACCTGGAGGCCCTTTTGTCACAAATACAGGGTATGTTGGATGCTTCGACGAGGACTAAACCGGTGGCTTGTGATTTGTCCGATTCATACGTTGCGTAATGGGAGAGATTGAGACAGGCTTGGGCTAATGAGTTAGGACGAGATATCTGTCTATAGTGGGATTGACTATGGAGTGTGGTCGCCAAGTCAACGTTGGACTTGAATTTGTAACTTGTTCAAAAAGACACTGGGTCGTTTGTACTGGACCCCTTTGCGGATACATGGGTTAGGTATGTTGAATGATGAGTCTTGTTGGGGGTTGTGCTCAGAGAAGAGGTATGATGTTAGATATGTGGTGGAATTGCTCGAGGGTTATTGACTTTTGGAAAGTGTTAGATTGGATGTAGTTCTGGGTGTGGCATTTCCGAGGTCACCATTATCGGGGTTCCTGCTTTCGACTAATGGGAGATGTAGTGTGGCTTGTAGTTTTGGGTGCTGGATAAAGTCTTAGTGGTGGCGGCTAAGCAGATTTTGAGAGTGCGGAAGACGAGAAACCAAACGTTGGTGGAGGGCTGGTTGTCCGATTTACACTTTGTCCAGTTATGAGAAATATATGCTACAAAAACAGAGTTGGGAGGATCTTTATTCGGAAATGTGGGGATCTTTTAACAAACTATGGCTATGGGTGGGCTTTTGTAATGGTTGGTGCAGGGGTATGGGCGAGTCACGGTATGTGTGTGAGAGTTGTGGGTGTGTGCTTGAGGTAGGTCTGGCTGTCTTTTTGCATGGGCATGTGTTCCTTTTCATTTTATAGCTCATCTTGCATAGGGTTGATTATGATTAAGAAATCTCTATTCACATTGCTATTTTATTTCTTGCATTGGTATTTGTCATGGATGCTACAGATTTTTACATCATTACTTGTTGCTTTTATTCCTATGTTTGAATTGTGTTTTTGAAAATGTATAAATAAAGTTAAAAAAAGAATAGCTGGCCTACACGAGGTGTCATGAGAGTGGGCAATATGTACAATAATGTTAGATAGACAAGATATACTTACTACTCCAGAGCACAAGGCGCTTCTCTGGTAACAATACTGCAGGCTGCGTTCCCAGCATTATTCCCAACAGAACCACATGCTTATCTGACGTATATAACGAATGAACGGAGATCCCAGAAAGTTGTAACAAACCTGTCTAAACTAGTCCTTAATCAAATTACGGACAAGGCATCCAATGCTCGTAATAAATGGGCAAGGGCCCTGAACAAACATAAAACAGATGAGACGAGGCAACTAAAGGGATGTATTCCCTAAACTCACATTTTAGGCTCATCCAACTGAAGATATTAAATAGGCATCACTGCAATCCCACGTGACAGTCCGTTTCAGCATGGCTCACCAAGGCCGGTCCTGACAGAACAAATCACAGAGTGAGCCAGAGGCTGCTGCAAAGAGGTAACATGGGTAGATCTAGGCATTAGGAAGATGTCCTGTTGCAGCAACCTGGAAATCGTCTGCAAAGGCCAGAAGAATATGGCCTCAGCAGTAAGTGGATAACCCACAGCTTTTGCAACAGATACCAGTGAGAAGTGGTGGAAATGCATTCAAAAGACTTCTGCACACCTCCATGTGTCACCGCCTCTCAGTCTACCTGTGTACAAAAAAAAAACGCCTGCATCTATGTTTAGGTATTTTATGCCACATTTGCACCAAAAGTCTAAATGGAGCTCACTTAAGGTTTGAAAAATATATGCATGTAATAAGGCCATATCAAGTTAAAGTGTTCAGTGTGTCCCTGTCTGAGCAGCATTCTTTTTGAAGACTGATACACTTGCAAACAGTAGTACAGGATCTCAGAGAGGGAGAGCTTTGTGCTTCCAATTTCCGCTATCTGTAACTGAGCCACCACAATTCCTCTGGAATAAGAAAAGAATCACGACTCCTAGCCACTGTACACCACCAGCTCAAAACAGTCCAGCATCATGAACACCACCTGCATCATAGACTGCTGGCTCACGGATAACCAACAATTTTCCAAATACTGTTGCCTAATATCTTCAGCCAGCTGGGAATTTCAGATCTTTCCCCCATTTACCAGTATCTCAAACAGCATTAGCACACATTGTGGAGCATTGCATTTGGCTCTTCCAATCAGGAACAAGGATTTGGAACAAGTTCTGAGCAATGTGAGCAGAGTCTTTTAATTTTCATTAATGATCGGCTGAGCGAAATGGAAGGTAGTGTGCACCACCTTCTTGTGCTTCACCAAGCCCATCCTTTCACCATTGGGGCACTGAAGCTCCACCTCGTCCACACCTCAGTGCACCAACACTCTCCCACTCCTTCTCCCTCACAGTGTGCTTGAATCATACACATATTTTGTTCCTTCTTCGTGCACAGTGCCAGGTCTCCATGATGACGCAGCACTACATACTAGTCCTACAGCCTTAAATGTTCTTTTTGTTGGTTAAATAAAATATAAAAGTGCCATTTAGCCTTTCACCTCCCATAACGTGTTGCCTTAGCACGGTCAGGGGGTTGGAATCATACTGATTTGGTGCACAAAGACATCCTTAATGGACCTCGATTCAGACCATTAAGTCGGGCAACTACTACCAATGAATCCCGCATTCCAGCTGGCTCTCAGGCTTAATTAGAGCAGGCTTTAACCACAGTAAAACCCTGCATTCTATGCTTCTCTTTTGGGTAGAGAAGCAGAAAGCAATGAGAAGAACAAGTTACTTACCACTGGTAACATATTTTCGACTGGATGTTCCTCCCACTTATTCCTCATCTTTGATATTCGATATCAAGCTTCAGATGCTTCGGGGGAGGGGAACAATTTCGGCAGAGGGCACTGTGCGTCAACGCAATGTCCCTCAAGGGCCTTTGTCTCGAGGATCATGCAATTGAAGGTATATATAGCACGTGCAGGACCCATTGGCTTCAGTTCTGTTTATTCCTACAGTAGAAATACCCGCAAAACCACGTGAATTACCGTACTCAGCCTTGAAGGAATGAAAGGCGTAATAGGATGGGAAATTCTACTTTGAGGTAGGTTGGGAGGGCGATGAGGAATAGGTGGGAGGAACATCCGAAAGAACGTTACATAGGGTAAGCAACTTGTTCTTCGAATGGATGGTGTCTTCCCATGTATTCTTCATCTTTGAAAGACTCCCAAAGCAGCGTTTGATTTGGTGGAGGGAGTAGAATTTAGTTTTTAATGGCTTTCATGAAGCAAGTACAGGACTGCTTTTCCAAAGCTCCCATCCAGACCACGGGAAGATTCCAGGCAGTAATGCTTTGTGAACGTGTGAATATTAGACCACGCTGCTGCTTCACAAATACTTCATCAGTACACCCCTTTGCAGGGCTGTAGAGGTAGCCATGCCCCTGGTGGAATGGATCCTTAATGTTTTGTGCTACCTGGAAATCAGAAATGATGTTGGGCAAAAATGAAGGTTTAATCCTTAGAACAACCGATCCTTATGAAAGATAGTAAAGGGTGGCTTAGACGAAAGTGCCTGCAACTCACTTGCTCTGCGGGCGGATGCTAGAGCTACTATAAAATGGTTTTAAAAAATAAGCAACCATAAAGGACAGGATTGTAAAGGTTCAAAAGGTGCACACATTAGGAATTTTAGAACTAAATTAAGGTCCCAAACTGGAACCTGGAAAGGAGATGGTGGGGAGTGCGGGGGAGGGTGGGGGGTGTGTAGAACACATTGGTGAGCCGCTTTAGAAATTGTGTCACCAGTGGAATTTAGAAGCATGAAAATTCCTGACGAGTGCTTAAAGATGGACAGCGCCACCAAATAGCCTTTAATAGTACCAATCGAGAGAAACAGATTGGATAAAGATGGCAGAAAGGATAAAACATCCGGTGTTTTACACAGAAAAGGATCAGCAGTTCTAGAATGTATTCCAACAGCACAAAGACTTTGTTGGTGGCCTTCTGGCCGAAAGCAAAATCTCCATTACGGCATCCAGGAGGTCCCAATCCTTGCATCTCTGCCTTTTCAGAAACCAAGCATGAAGGGTCAGTGTTTTGACCTCTTGATGGAGAACCTGACCCTCCTCGTATCGGAGGACAGATGGACATGTCCGGACGTGGTACCACATCCTACTGGCCCAATAAGGGGCAATTATTTTCCCAAACTTTCTCAACCTCCTGATCATGTGAGGAATAATGGGGACTGGAGGAAACGCATATGAGTGTTCTTTCCCAGTTCGCCACAAACGCGTCTCCTAGAGCTCCTATTGAGGGAAAGTCCCTGGAGCAATACAGTTTGCACGTCCGGGTGACACTGGTCACGAACAGATCACCCTTCGGGGAACCCCTCAAGTGGAAGATCTCATGAAGGACTTCCTGAGCTAGTTCCCACCCGTGGGAGACTGTGCTTTGCCTGCTCAGGGCATCCGCCGTCGTGTTCTCCTCTCCAGCTAGGTGAGCTGCTGATAGGGAGATTCCCTCTTGTATTGCGCAGTACCAGAGCGGCATTGCCTCTCTGCACAGTGGTAGTGACCCTAGACCGCCTCGCTTGTTGAGGTAGTACATGGCCATTGTGCTGTCCGTCATTATCCGGATATTCTTTCTCCGTACAGAGGGCAGGAAGGCCTTCAGCGCTAGTCCGATTGCCCTCAGCTCCAAAAGATGGCTATATAGTTTGGACTCTGATGGAGACCAAAGACCGCTGACTGTCAGATCGTTGGTGTGGGCTCCCCACCCCACGAGTGTGGCGTCCATCACTACTGTTATCTCCGACCATGGTTGCCAAAAGGGTTCTCCCTTCAGAATGTTGTCCTTGCAAGCCCACCACAAAAGATCCTGTTTGACCTTGCTTGGAACCTGAAGTAGGTCTGACATCTTTCCTGATGACTGGGGCCATTGAGTTCTGAGAGCCCATTGAAGGGATCTCATTATCAGGCGGGCCTCGCACTAGAAAAATGCAGGACGCCATGAGGCTGAGCAACCTAAAATAAAACATTTTAAAAATAGAAATCGAAGGCCAGGAGACACTGGCACAGTGACCATCTGTAGAATGTCTTGAGCTCTCACCTCGGGTGGCGAGCTCTTTCCCAAGGATATATCCAGAACAGCTCAGATGAACATTAGTTTCTGAGAAGTTGTCATATGCGACTTCTTGTAATTGAGGGAGAAGCCCAGTCTGGGAAGGGAGTGGCAGGTGATGTTGAGATGATCCAGGACTTGTTCGGGAGAATGCACCCTGATCAGCTAATCGTCCAGGTAGGGGTAGATATGAATCACTCCTCTCACGAGACTCGCTGCCACTACCGCCATCAGTTTGGTGAAAACCCTCAGGCGGAGGTCAGCTCGAATGGCAGAACTTGAAATTGATAGAGAACCGGCAACTGCAAACAGCAAGATGGCTGCGGTCTGGCGCTCTCGGAAAGCAGGAGAAGTAACTGCCTGCTGAGCTGCTGAACATCGAGTCCTGAGCTAGCTAACTCAGCTGGCGGTGAACTGAGGAGCTGTGTCCCAGCTGCCCGGCCCCCACCAGCCTTGAGGAGCGGGACCAGACAAGCAGAGTTCTGCCCCCGCAGCCCCGGAGGGTGTGGTTAGGGGTGGGGGGGGGGGGGAAGACACGAGTTGTGTCCCGGCTGGCGGAACAGATAGCCGGAAGAACGGTGCAGCAGTGGCGCTTCAGAGAGAGTGCCCACTTGCAAGTGCAGTCGCCCTCACAAGTTGAACCACCCGTACTGGAGCAAGCCTTAAGGCAGAGGTGAAGCTTCCCCCCCCCATACCCTGCATCGCTGCACCCCGAGCAGACCCGACTGCAGGGGTAAAAGAAGACCCTTCACCCGGACAGCGCTCGAGAGCCAGCTAAGCAGACGAGGTACGACAGTCTCCAACTATGCATTCAGCACTCCGAAAGGTAGGACCGCACAGCGGCTTCCTCATTACCCGGGACATGCGGCACACCCCCGAAGCCCCTGGGGAGACCCTACGGATTTACCCAGGATACACCCCGGGTGGCCTGATTCAGCGGCCCTGCCCCCCCCCTCCCCCCCAACCACTACGACAAATTGAGGGCGCACACAACATCGGCAGCAACAGGGGCCCCACGCTGAGGGAGTCCACTCCACTCCACTCCCAACCATCATTTGCCGACAAGAACTTTAGGGAGCCTCCAAACACAAATCCCAGTATTTATTATTTTTGTATTTGTCTTAGTTGAAATACAAAGTTTGACTACATAAGATTCTTGTGACACTTTGTAGACCCTACAACATGTATTAATGTAAATATAAAAATGTTGTCAATTCGTGCACTACCATATGTATCTTTACGTTATATACAGGCTATTAGATGTGATCAAGTCCAATTTCATAAGATATCTTATTCACAGCCAAATTAAATTATATACTTTGCGCACTGCAAATTTGTTTCCACAACATTTCCTGATCTACATCTCTATTTTCTTTCAAATATTTCATAAATTATTCACATCTCATAACACTCAACTCTTTACATTCAACCATTATATGCCTCAGTGTTTCTGGCATAGTTTCTATCTGACAATATCTGCATTTGGTGACTCTACTTTCTCGCTTTAATCTCAGAGCTAAAACCATGTTAGTGTGTACTAAAACAATCTAATTCTCGTAATTTCCTCTCGATAAGCTACATTCGGGTCCCTTTGCATGCAGGATTTTCTAACAAACATTTTTTTCTTATACTTGCTTCCGTTAAATTGTATATACAGCTTTGTCTCCATCTATTTATCATGTCATTAGTAGTATTGGTAAATGTCTGCGATATGTAGCTTATTACTGTGTTCTTATGTTGCTCTAGGAGCCTACATTTTCTATATGAACTCAGAATCCCACTCAACTCTAGATTGCAATGATGCTAGCCCCAGTTCAT
Source organism: Ambystoma mexicanum (assembly GCF_040938575.1). Classification (NCBI taxonomy): domain Eukaryota; kingdom Metazoa; phylum Chordata; class Amphibia; order Caudata; family Ambystomatidae; genus Ambystoma; species Ambystoma mexicanum. The sequence goes on along the minus strand of NC_090929.1, from coordinate 1,160,492,857 downwards.
AGCGGAGTACCGCCATTGGAAAGCTTTTAGGGAGCCTTAACAATTCTTTCCAATACTTACCTTCAAGGTATTCCCAGTTCGGCCCATTACCATCATTTTTACAGGAGACCCCGTGTGTGTTATCGTTGGAACTACTTTTTGTTGGTAATACGTAATAATTGGCACTGATGTACATTTCCAGAATTTACCTTGCATTTGTTTGGCTTGTGAGCACAACATGGTCATTTTCTCTTTAAGTCCTTCCTTATTTGAAGTATCACCAGGGCTATCATTGATAATGCCTAAATATTTATACTCTGACAACTTGTACTATCATACCCCCAAAATACCATTTAAGTCTGTGTCTAGCAGTAGTTGTATTACCTATAATCATAATATTTGATTTTTTAGAATTAATTTGTAAGTATTCTCATTAGCATGCGCTTCTAAGGCTGTTAGCATTCTAGCCAGGCCTATTGGAGTTCAATCCAATATTATCAAATCATCGGCGTATAGCAGATATTTTATTGGCTGTTGATTTAGCTTAGGTGGATAAGCACTAACCTTGTTGAAATGGACATACATTTGTCCGATATAAAAATTGAATAGAATGGATGCCAATAGGCATCCCAGTTTCAAGACAATGTTCGTTTCTATCTCTCGCGTTAGTAACCCTTCTCTGTTAAGTTTGACTCTTATAGTACTTCCAATATATAGCTGTTGTATTGATTGAAGTAAATAATTTGGGCATCCTGTTTTTTTTAAGCTTTTTCCATAGTAGCGATCTGGATACAGTGTCAAACGCGGGTTTGTAATCTATAAAATATATATATATATATATATATATATATATATATATATCTTGTTTAGATCCAAGTGCGTGACTTTTTAGTGCCTGTATTATATGTAGGTTGTTCGCAGTCCCTATGACTTTTACAAAGCCAGCTTGGTTAATATCCAACAAGCTATTATCCATCAGCCATAAATCCCAGTATTGAGGGTATGGAAATGAAGAGGGGAAGGAGCTCTCAACGAAGGTTCTGGTGAAAAGACGACTGAGCTGCCTGGGAACCCCCTCCCCCCCCAGACCCCTCGGCACACCAAGAGAAAACAAGTTGCACCAGAACACACACTTTTTGCGGCAACACAGGTCAAACTACAGCAGGGTTCCCCCGAACCTCTACACACGAGGCTGCCCCGTGCCCCCAACACATGCTGGACACTGGCCCCCAGAATCACTCTGTCTGAAGTCAAAACAGTATACACAGGAGGGAGTGCCCAACACAGACCCGGGACGGAGGGCTATAAGACAATGTGTACAAAAAGGGGGGGTTTGTCCTGGCTGTAGGAGTCATTGTAGACCATGTTTTTATAGCATGTTTTAAACAAGTTCACCCATTATCCATATTTTGGTCACCCTTTAGCCTGGCTATGTTCGACCCTTCCAAGGTCTTCATTTTAGAGGAACAATAGGTTGTGTTAGTTCCACTTTGGTTAGGTGAACTTGTTTAAAACCTGCTATAAAAAACATGGTCTACTATGAGAAGAACAGAATGTATTAGAAGCAATAATATGTCTTTGAATTTGTGTGTCTCTCTATCACTGTTACCATGCAACATGCTCATGCATCCATTTGTTTTGGGCTTTCATCTATGCTTACCGCTTACATTTGTTTGAAGTGTGGTCTGTTATATGGGCGGAATGACAGTTACTTAATAAAAGCTGTTCCTCCCCTCGTAAACAAGCTAGCACATGTGGATTATTATTCTCCTTCATGTACACCTACCTTAGGATATGCATAAATAGTGCCCACGAAGGGTAGTGAATACTCCACAACGTTGACTTGCAATAAATAAGTTGGAATTAGCTCTAACTCCTACAGCCAGGACAAAATTTGTACACATTGAAGTCAAAACAGCAGAGCATCAAGGCGCAACTTTGATAAATCAGGCACCCCAATGCCTGTCGGGCGATACAGCTCCTGAAAAACTGAGTAGGGTGAAGTTGAACTAGCAAGACTAACAGCGGTGACAAGAGTGGTAGGAATAGCATTAGCCGACTGAGCCGACCAGAACCACATAGCCGAGGGGAGTTGCAAGCACAGCGTACTAAAGCACTCCGCCCCTCTTAGACACTCCCTACCCACCCTAAACTGGGGAAAACAACTCCTACCCCCCATCAAGAGGGGCAATTGTTGAAGTGCTCATTCTGTTCCTCGAAGGCCAGGTGGTCATTGGGGGGTGATTTTAATGGGCTCCCGAAACCCATAGACAAAACTAGCCCCCCCCTCACCTAGACACATTAGAATCGCAATCAGCCTTTGCCACCTACTCAAGTCGTGTGGGGTCATAGACACTTGGAGGGTCCTCCAGCCAGAATCCTCAGACTTCTGATTCTTTTCACACGTCCACTGCTCTTCATCACGGATTGACCTGATCCTTGCCAGCCCACAACTACTTTCCTTCATTGATGAGGTAGAGATAGGCGCCAGGATCCCCTCCGACCACGCTCTGATCCTGCTCACTGCCAGAGTGTTTGAGCCCCGACTCCCCGGCGAAACCCTGATGGTCCCTCTACGAACCAATGCTACACGACATGGCAGTCCGAGACTCTATAATGAAAGCAATTCACAACTATTTCAACTAAAACACGCCTGAGCTCACCTCTACGGCGACGAGATGGGGGGGGCCATGAAAGCAGGGATAAGGGGGGGAGGGGGGAGTAATTGCCCAGGCAGCGGCATACAGGAAAAGGCGCAGCAAAAGGAGGAAGTTACTAGAAAAGAGGTGGCAGCAGCGGAAGCACTGCATAAAATGGTCACCCAAAGCAGCTAGGTTCCTAAGACTGGAGGCTTATTACGCAGAAGACATGGCCCAGACCCCAATCAGGACAACAAAAAACTTTTTTTTTTAAAGTATGCCAATGGCAACAAAGCTAACATACCTAGTGAGCTAATTGGCCAAGAGCCGCCGGCAAAACCACATCACAGCCCTGAAAGATCAGGAAGGCACAACCCTATGCAGGGAAGCTGCTAATAGAAACATCTCACTTAACTATCACAATGACAGCCTCCACCAGGTCGCAGTCTGAGCAGGAATCATGCTCCTGAAACCTGGGAAGGGCCCGAGGGAATGTACATCATACAGGCCCATATTCATGCTTAACGTAGATGCCAACAGACTGGCACTGATGTTACCATATATCATAGACTCAGACCAAACAGGCTATATCAGAGGGAGGAACACAGGAGACATCAGGCGAGCCCGCAATCTAATTGAAGTAGCTGTGCAAGAACAGCATGAACTAGCAGTTCTAACCTTGGATGCCACAAAGGCATTCGATAGGGTGGATTGGACCTTCATGCGGCTCACCCTCAAGGCTTTTCAATTCGGTCCCACATTTCGTAGCATGCTGTTGGCCAATTATCAAGCTCCAAAGACCTCTAAGGGTGAACCAAAAACTCTCGCCCCCGATCGCTCTCTCGTGTGGGATGAGACAGGGATGCCTGCTCTCCCCTCTAATCTTTGCCCTCGTGATGGAGCCATTTGCACAGAGAAACTGCCAGAATGATGATATAGCGGGCTTGAGGATAAACTGTAATCAATTCAAGGTCTCCCTCTACGCAGATGATGTGTTGATTTCCCTCACCAGCTGCCATACCTTGCTCGCCGCCACTTTATCAGAGCTGGAAGCCTTTGAGCAGGTGCCAGGGTTCGCAGTCAACTACTCTAAGTTGGAGGCGCTCGGAGTGCATATGCAAGAAGATAACATGAGAAGCCTTCAGAAAGTATGCCCACTAAAATGCACAAAAAAGTGTTTGACAGGTAGTGAGGGTCAATACTGGAAGGGCGGTACTTCTTGGTCAAGTTTTTTATTTACAGGCAGATTGGTTTCTGATGTTTCCCAATTCGTCGCCACCCTTTTTTGCTGAGCAACGTGAAAAGGGAATATAGGATCTGACTGAGGACCCTTATACAGAATGTCTGTCAATCAGCCTGTTCGAATGGCAATGGAAGCCTACTCCACCCCATGTAGTCCACTACCTTGGACATGAGTTGCCTGTAGGACGCATCAGCATACTCCCCAGCCTCTGGCCTCCCAAACTCCAACTCAGGTGAGACGTCTACCCCACTGGCTGTCTGCAGGTTGTCATAAGGTCTCTCAACCTGGACTCCTCTGATATAAAACTCTGGTACATTTGGCGTACCAAATGGAGCCTTGTTATCTGAGGGCTCATTCTCCTCATATATAGAAGAAAGACTTAAAATAGTCTTCTCAGGTATGAGGGTTTTTTATAAACAATGGATTTGACACTGGAGGAGCAGTCGAAACTTTTTTTCATTGGCACCATAGGCTTTACTGGGGCGCTCTGGGTCGATGGCGCAGCTGGCAATGACGGCACAGCTGGCATCGAAGTCGAGTTTTGGCTGGCATCAAAGGCGCTGCTGATGGTGTAGACGACCTCAACTTATGCTTTTGGCTCGAGCGATCCTTCGATTTTATGTAAATCGGATTGAGGCCTAGCCAGCTCCCTATTGTGGATCAGGCCTTCGTCCCTGGCTCTAAGGCGCGTGGGATTTAGGTTGAGTCCTTTCCTTTCCAGCTTCTTTCGAGGGCATTGTAGAAGCATGGCTTGGAGGCTTTTGTTTTTCAAATATTTTGACCATTTCTGCTCTGAAGGCCTCCTACTCGGCCGGAGTTGATTTTTTAGTTGGGCCAGATACCCTTGTTAGTCCTCAAACAATTCCCTATCACGATCTTGCCCCACTTAAGCAACCACGCACCGGTCTTAGACAACTCTAGCCAACCCTAGACAATCTTCTAGGGGGGGGGGTTGGATCACTCTACCCCCCCCCCTGCTTTCGTATCTCAGGACCAATGTGCACTGTGTTACACCTATCATACTCCTATGGTCAAGAGACAAAGTAAACACAAGAATCAATTCAATTATAACAATAGAATACATTTATTTATGCACAGCAGGGCATGATGCAAGCATTACCAAAACTATGCAAATCTCAACTTTGCATCTTTTATGCTTCTGGTGCAAATTTACCATGCAATAACTATAAGCCTTACAGGTTTCTAATGCAAGCCTGTGATTCTAATGCAGTCTAATGCAAGCGTCAGCAATCCTCTCCAATCCACACCATACTTCACACTCACTCTCTCCGACAATCCCTGTCCGATTTCCCCTTCTCCCAAAGCTCTTTGTGCGAGTGTCTGTTTTAATCAGTCAGTCTAGGCCATACACCATAATTCCCATTTGCGTGTGCCTCTCTCCCCCCTCTCCAGCTCTGTCTTTGTCAAGTCTCTCCAAGTCTCTCCTCTCCCGCTACTCTGCAACCAGCCAGCCAGTGTCACTCGAGCTACCTCAAGCCTTTGCCAAGCTCTCGATCTCCCAAAGCCATCAGATTCTGCTGCACCAAGACACCTCTCCCTCACCAAACTCCATCAACATCTAGCACCATCTCCAACAACAACTAGAAACTCCCTTCTCTTCACCTCTGGTTATACTATTCCATGACGCACTCAAATCCCTATGGTTACTTTCATGCTCTACTAAGAATGTCTCTTTCTCTGTCAGCATTTAGCAATGCTTGAAAGTCTGTGTTTGCAATGTACTTTCCCTTCGTGTTCTTGTCGTGTTCTGTGTCAATGTGACATTGGACATGATATCTCTGTCATGGCCTTCTAATGCGTGCCTGCAAAACACCATCTTCCTCTATATATCCATTCATACCCATTCACTCCACTGTTGGCTTCACAAAATCTCTCTCCGTGCCCGTGTGCAAGGCCTCTCCCTCCAAAAAGCACCTCTCCCATTCTCCAGGAGCCCATGGTGCTGCCTCCCACCTTTTCTGCCGCCGCAAAGCACACAAGCCATGCTAATTAGGCCTCCTTCGCTCTCCACTCGGACAAGGGTCGTGTTAGCTCTGTCTCTGACTGCCAAGCAACTGTTTACAAATACTTGTACTCAGTGTAATTCAAAACAATCTTTGCACACTGTGGCGCTTCTCTGTCTCATTCAGTGGATTCATAGGCCTCATGCTTTCAATAGTGCTTACTCTCTCTCACAATGGCAAGTGCTATCTATATGCAGACTTAATTGCATATTCTACATGCGTGTCCCTCTACATGCATACATAACACATAATACATATCTCTAAATGTGTAACTACATGTCTCTATAACAAAACAGTGTGTCTCTAAAGCACTGACAGTGTCATGCCATTGCAAATGCATACAAAGTGGCAGTCTAATAATGTAATGTGGATAGTATAATGATGCTACTATAAGTACTAATCAGAATATATGATGGATAACTAAACATGATACAATGATTCCTAAATGGGTAATACTAAATAATGGTTCTTCTAACAATGGGTAATGATTCTGTACTGATAACAAACCAGGCCTCTATATTATCAGGTTCTACACCCTCTCCGGGGGAGACGGCGACCTACGTTGCCTCCTCTTAGACTTCTTCGACGAGTGGTGGGGAGCCACTCCTCCATTTCGACCATTTAACTTTCTTCCTCCAAGGAGAGTCGCCTCTCGACTAGTCGGTCGAAGGTTTTTTGGTGAGGATAGGAGGTAAATGGTAAGGGTAGGAGATTTGGGGTTTCAGCCTACCATCAACTTCCCCTTTCATTCCTTCAAGGCCTTTCCTGTCATCGACTTGCACTTGGAGCAGTCTGAGGTGTTCTGGTCTATCCCGAGGCACCAGAAATAAAAAAAGAAGGATAGGTCAATAACATTTTCGATCCACAATCAACACTTTTTGAACCCGATCTTCGGGGTTGTCAGTGTCGACGAGACATTTTCTAAAAATAAGTCATCACGAAGTGAATAAGCATGCCGTATTTCCGGTAGCTAAAGCATTTGCAGGAAAACTGAACTGAAGCCAACAGGCACTGTGCGTGCTACATATACACCTTTGATGACATCCTCGAGACGGAAGCCCTCGAAGGACCGAGTCGACGCCATGCGTCCTCTGGCAACAACATTTTTTCCAAAAAGCCGATGAAGCTTGATATCAAATATCAAAAGATGAGGAATAAGTGGAAGGACACAATCCATTAGAAGAACAGCAAGCTTAGAACAAAGCTCTAACTGCACCAAAGGCTGTATTCCAAGCTTCCCTTTGGGATGTATACACACTGGGCCCTGGTCAAGGAGACAAGCCCAATCATCATAGCCAGGAAGCCCCAGGTAAAGTTACAATTTTCCCTCCTGGCACAGGCTGTAACAGCATTGGAGTGCTTGCTAATGGGCTAAATTGTGCGCTAGGAGACCTTTACCCTTGTTAGAGGCCCTCACCTCGTGTCAACTGACTTAGTTGACAGTCACCTACCAAAATAGAGCGATCATGTGGAGACCAACTTCAACATTGCTTCTTCTAACACCACTTGTTAAGCATTGAAAAAACGTAGCAGTACCACACTGTAACCAGAAGCTAGTGGTTTACCCACAACACTACCCACAGTGGATTGTAACTAAACTTAAATCACAACTAACGGATCCAGATATATGGCTTGCACATAAGGCTGCATCTCCTGTCAACCTACTGTAGCAGAATATTTTGTAAGACGTCATAGCTCCATTTACTAGCATAGCATTGAAAGAGAAAGCAGGAAATAAAAAAAAATAGGGGGATTACCAACTTCCATCCAGGTTACTGGTCACACACAGTATTGCTATATAAAGAGTCCTGACACGTGGTTTTAAAGAGGCCCCAATAAGATTAATGTGAACCTCCCTTCAAAACAGAAAAAAAAAGCGCTTTCGTCAGCTGGGTATAAAAGCTCCTATAAATCACTAAAACGTCATGCCGGATTAACAAGCAGCTAAGCAACTAACTTGTTCTTGGGCGGGATCATGATTTGTAAAAGGAAGACCAACTCGGAGAAATTAAGGTTACCAGTCAGTAAAGTGACCAATAATTCTAGAAAGGACAATGGCAGCCCCATTTTACCCCTCATAAGGAAATGCAGCGTCTATAAAAATGTACAGAAAGGTCGCCAAGATGGGTATAACTGGTAGTCAACTGTTCAAAGGTGTCCCTCACCATATAGCTTCCCAAGACTTCCAAGGAAAAATTCCCACTATCTGGTGTGTAGGCACGTATTTTAGAAACCTGTACTATCTCCTGGGACCTAGGTAAACCCCCACAGGATTCCTAGGATGTGAAACTGTGGCAGTCTCGCTGCCTTTAACCAAATTAAATATATACAGTAGGTTGAGATCATACCTTATAAACGCAGAATGCACAATGTTACATTTAAGAAACATAAGCAAAAACATTCCCATTCGCTCACCTGTTTAGACCTCCAGCAACGGCAATACACCGCTTTGTCTCCCAGGTCTTCAATGTCAAAGGCATGTACAACCTTGGGATTATCTTTATCGATCTGGAGGTTAACCATGGACTTGCAACACTTGTCTTTGGAGCATAACTTCTTGTAAGCAAAATACCCAGCAGCTGCAGCTCCAAGGGTCACAGTCACTGCAGCAACCCACTCAGCTAAAAAGGGAAACGAAAGGAAAAGAGTCATAAACACCCAACTCTTCATTACTGCGGAGCATCAACATCCAGACACATCTTCTAGACAATGGTTCGAAAGGGCAAATAGCAAGCACTGTTGGTTATATATACACCGTACCCAAAGCCACACAGAACGCTGGTGAGATTTACGGGTTGCAGCTCGGTTTCACATAGAGAAGGCGGTGGCATGCAACTTACTATCCTACAGAGTGGTGTGTTGCGCTTACTGGCGCACGATGGGGTGGCCGGAGGGAGAGAAATAGTTAGACAGGGTCCAATAACTGTGCTACGGGCCGAAGAGATTTAGAAATAAGGCGGCGCTGTATCTTACAAATAGACACGTTGCCTTGCACTCGCCTGCCACCTAACGGTTAAAATGTTGAATATTCAAAGAAAAAAAACGGTGTCAAGAGTTCGAAATTCGTCAGACGATAGTTAGACCGACGGTGACAGTAACCCTTTTTTGTTTGAGACTCGTATCCGTTAATTTGGCCATTTTTTTGTTTTGTTAAGATTTATTGGAGGTTTTTGTGACACGCATTCTACAAGAAAGAAAATACAGAGATAGCGTTACATGCAGGCAGAGTCCATCTGTTGCAGGTCTCTTGCATAGACTCACTTCCGCGACATCTAGGCGACAAGACAAGGTAGGCAGCAATAGGGAGGACGAAACAAAAGTTCTTACTAGGCCTTGTGCCATTCAGAAGTGCCAGGGAGAGGGAAAGTGCGACCAGGGAAGCATTGGTCCGAGTAAGTGCAGCTGGGAGAGCCGGCTCTGGGTAGTGCAAGAAGGCAGGGGGCTGTATGGTTACAGATACAACCCATAAGTGTGCTTAGGTCCGGAGACAGTGGAGGAGCCTGGTGCCCATAGGGTTCTGAGGGTAGCCAGGTGAAAAGTCAGTGCAGCAGACAGGAGGGTCAGCAAGGGAGAGAAAGCAGAAGTGAAAGGGAATGTCTTGAGCTGCTAAAGGAACCCGAGGTGATCCTGCTCGTTTGGAATGGGCAAGGAGGCCATTCCAGAGGGAGGCCCCTGCAGAGGAGAGAGAGAGATCTACCTCCAACTCTGCTGGAGAAGCGTCCGACATCAGAGAGTTGGAGGTAGCTGAGCGAAGGTATTGAGAAGGAAGAAGTACTCTCAGATTTGATTAGTGAAGTTAGCTCGCCAAGTGGCTCGTAAATATTTGTTAATGTACCCGCCTCAATTTAAGAAAATATGTAATAGCACTTTCTAGTGTTCAGTGACTAATATATTCAAAAGAGCGTTTTATTTGCTACCTTTCCGCAAGTGGAGCGTTGAGATTTGCAGACTAAATGGTATTTTTCCAGTAGGCAGCAGACATTTGATATTCGGGGTTAAACGATTATCATAGTCAGCATTTGGCCGAATAGCTCCTCAAGTATTCCGTTCGTACCAAGTCCAATATGAAGCTGAACAGTTATTTTATACATCAGGTTCTAAACTTGAAAAATACACTTGTTTTAAAAAAAAGTTACTATATATTTTACTACGTGTCATTCTTCATTTCAATCAAAGCTCATCCTTACGGAAAAGAATCTAAACAAAAAGCAGAGTCCTTATGTATAAAGGATGTTCTAAACATAGTGGCAGGCTTCGGAAATGCAAAGTGGTAGGTTGCCAATACAATTTACAAATGGCATTAAAAATCGCTCACATTGCAACCTTCGTGAGTTGCAAGGTAGCTTATGTGGATCAAATAAATGTTGAAAGGGTTTCTCTACGTTCATGCAAGACACAAATCGTGCCCACGTTAGATGAGTGAACTAGCTCTATACTAATTTTAAAGAGGGGACTCCCTCCCCCACATGCCAAACAAGGGATAGAACTCACCCAAAGAGGAAGATCGGATTGGAGCACAGGTTTCACAGGTAAGGAAGTCTGACATATGATTGAATCTATCCAAACCCTACATACTCAATTCGAGAAGCTCAATTCACGTCCACTCAGCCTCCGCCCCCTCCTTGCCACACTAGATGATGCAAGGCTTCATGGCTTTTTCTAGGTCTCTCACTTGTCAACTCCATCCCACAACAGCAGGTACAGTAATCTGAGTTGCGCTCTGTCCTCTCTCGCACATTTCCTTCGGGGACAGGCTAGCCTAAAATATTTTTTGAGAGCAAGTTCTCCCAAGAGGCCAATATGGGTTGGGAAATGCCAGACGCATCATCATCATCATCCCCAGCACATTTTTTTTTTTTTAAATTGTTTAGGCTGGATTGATGAGATGATCTCTTTGGCAACTATTGAGAAGAACAAGTTACTTTCTTACCTGGTAACGTTCTTTCGATGGGATGGTCCGACGACGTATTCCATATCTATGACAGTAATCACCACAGCTGTGCTGCTTCGGAAACTTTTTCGGCGTCTGCGTCCTGCGTCGATGACGTCGATGCGCCGCCGTCGAGGACCTCCTCCGACGTCCGACGTCATCCGATGTGATAAGTAGGACGCACGACGCCAGTAGCCTCAGTTGTAGTTTTTTCCCCCAGAACGTGTGACATTAGTCAACTGCCAGTCCGACACAAACCCTTGCGGAACGTAAGCTGCAATCGCAACAGAAATTCTGCAGCGGGGAAGGCAGGGCGGGAGCGATATGGAATACGTCGTCGGACCATCCCATCGAAAGAACGTTACCAGGTAAGAAAGTAACTTGTTCTTCGAGGGGATTGGGTCCTCCGACGTATTCCATATCTATGACAGACTCCCAAAGCAGTACCAAATCAAGGAGGAGGGAAAGAATTTAGAAACAAAATTTAGAATAGCCAATCAAATAGCAGAGCAAAGGACCGCCTTGCCAAAGGCCAGATCCTGCCCTCTGATGGAATCGAGGGAATAATGCCGCACAAATGTATGTACTGAAGCCCAGGTGGCAGCATCACAGATGTTGCGAATAGGAACACCCCTCTGCAGGGCAGTAGATGCAGCCAAGCCCCTGGTAGAATGGGCCCGCAAGCCAGCCGGTGGGTCCTTGCCCGCCAAGCGGTAACACTCCGAGATGGCCAAAATAATCCAGCGGGACAAAGTCTGTTTCGTCACAGCTTGCCCCAAGCGCTTACCAGCGTAACCAAGAAAGAGTTGATCGTCCACTCTGACCCGGGACATGCGAGAAACATAAAAGCTCAAAGCTCTCCTAGGATCAAGCCTATGGAGCCTCTCCTCTTCCTTACCAGGATGCGGAGGAGGATAGAATGCCGGAAGAACAATCTTCTGGGCCAAATGAAATTCCGTCACTACCTTTGGAAGAAAAGAAGGACGAACTCGAAGGACAACCCTGTCCTTGTGAAATACAGTGAAGGGTGGCTTAACAGAAAGTGCCTGTAACTCACTCACTCTGCGAGCGGAAGTAACCGCAACTAAAAACACAGTTTTCAAAGTCAACAGCCTCAAAGGGCAAGAATGTAAAGGCTCAAACGGAGCACCCATAAGAAACCTAAGAACAAGGTTCAAATCCCAACCGGGCACCAGGAAAGGCGACGGAGGGAACACATTAGTGAGCCCTTTCAGAAACTGTGAAATCAAAGGGATTTTAAAGTAAGAACATTCTTCAGATGAGCGCTTAAAGATAGACAGCGCCGCCAGGTAACCTTTAATGGTACCCACTTGCAAGCCCCTGTGGGCCAAAGAAAGCAAAAAGGACAGAACCATGGGGATGTCACATGCAAAAGGATCCACATTCTGAACTCTGCACCAGTCGCAGAACTTACGCCAACGGCAACGGTACAGAGACTTAGTTGCGGGCCTTCGGGCCGAAAGCAACACCTCCATCACGTCTTCAGGGAGGTCCCAATCCTTATACCTCAACCTTTCAGAAGCCAAGCGTGAAGGTTGAGGGATCCGACCTCTGGATGGAGAACCTGACCCCCCTCCCGTGAGAGCAGATCGTCTCGGTAGGGAAGACGACGTGGAGGGCAGATGGACAAGTCGAGAAGGTCCGGGTACCACGTCCTCCGAGCCCACGCCGGAGCAATGAGGATCATCCGGGAACCGAACTTCCGTAACCTCCGCAGCACTTGCGGGATGACGGGGACCGGAGGAAACGCGTACAGCAGCGGGAACGACCACTCCACCACGAACGCGTCCCCTAAGGCTCCTTTTGGAGGAAATTCCCGCGAGCAAAATCTTTCGCACTTCCGGTTGACACTGGAGGCAAAGAGATCCACTTGAGGGGTCCCCCAAAGGGCGAAGATCTCCAGGAGAATCTCCTGAGCCAACTCCCACTCGTGAGAGATCGTGCTCTGCCTGCTCAGAGCGTCCGCCGTCACGTTTTCGACTCCGGCCAGATGAACTGCCGAGATCGAAACTTCCTGCTGGATGGCCCAGAACTCGAGCTGCATCGCCTCCCTGCACAGAGGAAGTGACCCTGCCCCCCCCTTTTTGTTGAGGTAGTGCATGGCCACCGTGTTGTCCGTCAGGATCAGGACATTCTTTCCTCGCACAGACGGCAGAAAAGCCCTCAGGGCTAGCCTGACGGCCCTCAGCTCCAACAGATTGATATGGAGTCTGGACTCCGATGGAGACCAACGACCGCTGACTGTCAGCCCGTTGGCATGAGCTCCCCATCCCGTGAGGGATGCATCCGACACGATCGTCACCTCCGGCCAGGGAAGCCAAAACGGAGCCCCCTTCATCAAGTTGCCATCGACGGCCCACCACAGAAGGTCCCGGGCGACCGAGGGCGGCACCTGAATCGGGTCCGACATCCTGCCGGAGGACTGCGACCATTGCATCTTGAGTGCCCACTGCAAAGATCTCATTCGCAGGCGAGCCTCTGGCACCAGAAGAATGCAGGATGCCATGAGGCCGAGCAACCTCAAGAACTCGAACGCTGGGAGCGTCTGGGCCTGCTGAAACTTGCGCACCATCTGCTGAATGTGAAGAGCCCTCACCTGGGGAGGAAAACACTGCCCCAGGGAAGTGTCAAGCACTGCTCCGATGTACTGGAGCCTCTGCGTTGGCGTCAAATGGGACTTCTTTAAATTGAGGGAGAAGCCCAGCCTGTGAAGGGAGTGGCAGGCGACGGACAGATGATCCAGGACCTGCTCGGGAGAGCTCCCCCTGATCAACCAATCGTCCAGGTAGGGGTAGACGTGAATCCCCCCTTGCCGGAGATGCGCTGCCACCACCACCATGAGCTTGGTGAAAACCCTCGGGGCGGAGGTCAAACCGAACGGCAGGACCCGAAACTGAAAGTGCGAGTCGCCAACCGCGAACCTCAGGTACTTCTTGTGCCTGGGATGGATCGGCACATGGAAGTAAGCATCCTTGAGGTCGAGTGACACCAACCAGTCCTGAAGCTGAAGGGCCTGGAGGACTTGAGAGAGAGTAACCATCTTGAACTTGTCCTTCCTGAGGAGTTTGTTCAAACCGCGCAAGTCCATGATGGGTCTCAATCCCCCGTCTTTCTCGGAAATCAAAAAATAAGGGGAATACCAACCCTCTTTCCTCTCCGCTACAGGCACCAGTTCTATGGCGCCTTTCTCCAGCAGGGCTTGAATTTCCTGCGCAAGGAGCGGATCCGGACACTTCAAAGAGAGGTTCCCCGGTGGATTGTCGCGAGGCCTGTGCCGAAAGGGAAGACAGTAGCCGTGGGTTATGATCTCCAGAACCCACACATCTGAAGTAATGGCACGCCACTCTACAAGTTGCTGCGCCAGCCTTCCCCCAACCGGCGAACCATGGGACATGGCCTCATGACTGAGTAGGAGCGGCTGCGGCGTTACCTGAGGGCAAAGAGGCAACTGCCCGAGCGGCCTTGGCACCACGGGTACCTTGTCGTCCACCTCTGGTGCCCCTGCGTTGGCCCCTTTGACTGCCAGCTCCTCTCGCTTTACCAAAGGACGAGTAATAGCGAAAGGAGCCACCCCTCCACTGCTGTCCCCTAGGACGAAAAGGCGGAGGTTGGCGAACTGCAGCGCCCAACGACTTCGCTGCAGCTTTTGAGGTCTGCAACCTCTCAAGGCTCTCGTCAGCCTTGCTGCCAAAAAGATGTTCACCATCAAAGGGCATGTTGAGGAGCCGGGACTGCACATCAGGAGCAAACCCCGACTTCCGCAACCACGCAAACCTGCGTATCACGGTGCTCGCCGCCATGGACCTACAGACGCATTCAGCTAAGTCCAAACCCGACTGAACGGACTCACACATGGCATCCTTACCATCCTGGACCAAAGCAAGGAAACCATCCCGTTCGTCCCCTTCGGGAATATGTTCAGCCGCTAACGCAACACAGTTCCACAGAGTGTGCGTGAAACGTGACAAGGCACAAATGGAGTTGGCCGCCTGAAGCGCCATACCACCAGAAGAAAACACCTTCTTCGCCCAGCCATCAAAACGTTTGTCGTCCCTATCAGGAGGGATGGTAGGGTACGACGCCTGCTTTGCCGGGGCCGTGGCCGCCTGCACCACCAAACTTTCCGGAGTGGGGTGCCTGGTCAAGTAGCAGGGGTCGCCACTGGCTGGACGGTATTTACGCGACAAGGATCTGCCCACTGCCGGGAGACTCTCCGGAGCAGTCCAAGCCGCCGCCACCCTACGCTGTAAAGCCATATGGAACGGCAGTACCGGGTCAGTTGGGGGACCAACATCAAGGATGTCCGTCAGATCATCCTGCACAAACTCCCCTGGGGGAGCAGACCATCCCAGATACTCAGACACCCTAGCCATAAGGCGCCGGTATGAGGAATCGGCATGGGAGCCAGGCTCAGGCCGACCAAATTCCACCTCCGGAGAGGTGTCCAAACCACTAGCATCATGCAGCGACTGCCTCAAATCGTCAAATTGACTATGGCCCGAGACAATGTCATCCGGCACCTGACCAGGAACCAGGCCAACCGAATCCTCATCCGCCTCTGAAATATAATCCAAGTGGTGGAAAGGCACCTGAGAGTGCCTGCTCTTAGCCAGAGCCTTCCTAGGGGGTACACCCGAGACACGGGGCACCTCCGACACGAAAGGCGTCGATGGCGTCGAGCGAATCGGCGCCGCCGTCGAGAAAACCGGCAACGGCGCCGAGAGGATCGGCGTCGACGTCGAGAGGATCGGCGTCGACGTCGAGAGGATCGGCGTCGACGTCAGATGCAGCGCCTCCAATATCGGCGGCGTCGACACAGCCCTCGAAGCCGGAGCCCCGAGCGTGTCCCTCGACGACCTGAACGTCGACGGCTTCGACGACTTCCTCGGAGCCGGAGCCTCGAGAAAGCCTGTCGACGCCCTCGACGCCTCAGACGTCGATGTCTTCCTCGAAGACATCACAGGTGCACACGGTCTCGATCGCGTCGAGGACCGGGACCTGGAACGGGTACGGCGAGAACGAGCCTCCTTGTCCGAACGGGACCTCTCCCGTGACTCGTGCCGACCACTCTTGCGAGCGGTGTCTCTCGACCTCACACGGCCGACCCCACTCGGGGGCGCGGACGGCTGAGTACCCTGCGACTCAAGAATCGCCAACATTTTCTTCCCGAAGGAAGCCCATTCCTCCGGCGTCGCACGGCTGGTGGGATAACCGACGTGCCGGGCAGAGTCCTCGGAAGAGGACCTGGAAGGCGACCGGTGACGGCGCTTCCGAGAATGCCTCGAAGAGGCTGAGGAGTGGCGAGACCGACTCCTAGAAGAAGACCGACGAGACTTCCGACGATGACGCGGAGAGTCACCCCTCGAATCATCCGTCGAAAGCCCCGCCGACTTCGACTTCCGGGGCTTGGACACCCGACCTACCGACAATTTCTTCTTACGTTCGCGTAAGGCCTTGGACGTGAGCGACAGGCAGTCGACACAGTCATCCGTGTCGTGGGCCTCCCCGAGGCACCAGAGGCAGGCGTCGTGCGAGTCAGTCACCGACATCTTGGACCCACACTCCCCGCACTTCTTGAAGCCCGGACGCGGGGTTGAAGACGAAGTGGAAGACATCGCTGCGAAGGAATATTCACAAACGAACAGGTTCGAAGAACCAGAAAGAACAGAACTCCAAAGAGTCGAGGCTAGAACCGAGAAACACGAAGCAACACGTTCGCGGAAAAAACGGAACTGAGGCTACTGGCGTCGTGCGTCCTACTTATCACATCGGATGACGTCGGACGTCGGAGGAGGTCCTCGACGGCAGCGCATCGACGTCATCGACGCAGGACGCAGACGCCGAAAAAGTTTCCGAAGCAGCACAGCTGTGGTGATTACTGTCATAGATATGGAATACGTCGGAGGACCCAATCCCCTCGAAGGTGATGTACGGACGGTTGGGGAAACTGAGTGTACATGCTAAGGTGTGGGATGTATTCTTAAATCTGTATTAGCGAAAGGAATGTATATTAATCTGTATTAGCAAGAGGAATGTATCCCCAGCACATATTAAAGTAGAAAGTCTTCAGATTTCCAAGCATCCTTCCCTCCTACCAATTTCACCAACAGAGCATAGCTCTTTTCCCATATAGAGTGCCCCCACCTCTATGCTCCCTCTAGCAGATTGGTCCAAGAAAAGGGGGGGAGGGGGGGAGGGGGGAGGGGGGAAGAGGGATAGGATATGGCATAACGCACCTATACACAAGTGTTTCAAGGCGCAAGATTTCCTCGCGTGAAGTTCCTCTGAAGTCAGTTACACAGGGACAAGTCACCATGCCCGACATATATTTCATCACCTCAACTCAGCTATTTTTCAGTGGGAATTCATCCTAATACTTTGAAGCTGAAGTTTGGTACACCCCGATTTGCTATACAGCACAACTGAACGAGTTCTCTTATAAATTGATGTCATTGAAAAAGTTCACACAGTCCATTGCTTTAAATGGAAAAAAAAAAATTACAACATTTTTTTTTAAAAAAAAAGTGCAGGTACTCACCAAGTAACGAACCGGACATTCCGGCGCAGTGCTTTTAGTGCCCATCATTTCAGCATGGCACCTTGGGTACAGGTCCCCTTTTAGGCACGCCCCATTTGCAGGCAATGCCCAGTCAGATTAAATTATGTGCCAAGGAGCGCACACACTTTAGTAAAGCAGTGTATCCAAGATCCTTTCACACAAACTTCCAGTTTTTTGTTACACATTGTGTTAAGAAAGTTTGAAAATCTATATTAAATGACTTTCTTTTTTGCGTATCAAACCAGCAGATTATCATAGCTGTAAACGAAGCTTTAGAAGGGGAGTTTTATTATTGCTCGCTTTCATTGCCTAAAAGAAATTCGGTAGGTAACTGGAACTGTGAGCAGGAGTTTCAGTCGAAAAAGTTCCATCACAACTCCAATTTCTTCTTCTTAATTAACGAACGCGTGGGCGGACCCACGCAGGCGCTTCCCCATCCAATTGGATGATGTGCACCTATCCACTATTCAGCATTCAACCTACGTAAAACTCACAATTCCTCCCACCGTCCTGTCTGCCTCACAAAATCCAACAACACACTACTCCTCCTCCTGCCACTCACCCCGTCACCTCCCAACAAAGCCTTCCCACTCAACTCAGCCACACCTTGCGCAGACAATCGAACCCTCATCAATTCTCTCTCTACAGCGTGTCTCACACCTAAACAGAAAATGTTCCACAGTCTCAGGCTCTCCACACACCGCACATTCCCTCGACTCTCGTTTCCCAACTCTAAACAGATATTCATTCAGCCCCACATGTCCTATTCTCAATCGATTAAGCATTACCTCCTCCCCCCTCCTCCATTCTAGACTTCCCGGATCCACCTTTACTGACACTTTCCAACTCCAATTACGTTTACATTTACTAGAATAAGCACTGCTAATAAAGAAACATCTTTAAAAAGTAATTTCCCAGGTTTTCCAAATAAACCCCTGCTCCATCAAAGGGCACCAAAGGGTAACAGGTGACGCCCACTTAGGGAAGCAGTGTTCCACACCTAGGGCAACGAGAGCACAGTAGAGGCACGTTTGTCTCTCCTTTTGTTCTGCAGGGCGGGCCCTGAAAAGGAGACATTATGGCCACTGCGGGTGGTGGACAGCGGAGGGCGTGGGGGTGCTGCTTTCCCCAGAAAAGGCTGCAGAAGCTTAATCCTTGCGATTAAAGTAAAATGAAAAGCGTTCCTTTTCACCTCGCAATATAGTTGAGTACCGGTACTCTCTTTTCGGCATTGAGAAGTGTAGGTAGTCAAATGCTCAAGAGAAACAAGTTACTTACCCCTGGTAACGTTCTTTCAACTGGATGTTCCTCCCACATATTCCTTTTCCAAGATATATCCAAAATACAGCTTTGCTCCTTCAGAATTTCTTTTTAAAGCAGGGGGCGCTGTGCGTCGATGCCCGTCGACTCGATGTCCCGCGGAGGCCTCAGTCTCGATGTCAACATCACCGAAGGTATACGTACATGCGCAGCGCCCGTTGGTTTCAGTTCTGTTCTTATGAGTGAAGGATTTATTTTACACCCGACGGTTACTCCTCCCGAAAGCGCGCAAATCTTAACCGCAAGGGAAATTCTACAGCGGGGTAGGTTGGGAGGGGTGATAAGGAATACGTGGGAGGAACAGCCAGTCGAAAGAACATTACCAGGGGTAAGTAACTTGTTCTTCGAATGGATTGTGTCCTCCCACGTATTCCTTAACTTTGATACACTCCCAAAGCAGTCTATAGTTTTTGGAGGAGGGAGTCAGAATTTTGGACGACACATGATAGTTTTCATGGATGCGTGTGCACGGTGTGTACAGTCGACCATGTATCAGCCGCAGAGATTTCCTTTATTGGTACTCCCCTCTGTAAAGCAGAGGAAGTTGCCATGCCTCTGGTCGAATGAGCCCGTAGGCCTTCTGGAGAATCTTTACCCGCCAGTCTGTAGCATTCTGATATTGCCAATATAATCCATCTGGATAGTGTTTGTTTGGTAATAGCCATACCCAATTTGTGACCTGAATAGCCCATCAATAATTGGTCATCCTGTCTTAACTTTCTCATTCGAGATAAATAAAAGCTCAGTGCACATTTAGGGTCAAGCCTGTGAAGCCTCTACTCTTCCTTCCCAGGATGTGGAGGAGAGTAAAATGATATTAAAGTTATCTTTCGTGTGAGATGAAACTCAGACAATTTTGGGTAGAAAATTGTGTTTTACCTTCTGCACCACTTTATGTTCGTAAATGACAGTATAAGGAGGCTTGCAGGATAAAGCCTGAAGCTCACTCACCCTTTGGGCAGACGGAATTGCTACTAAAAAAGATAGTTTTTAGTGTTAGTAGCTTTAAAGGACAGGAGTGTAATGGCTCGAAAGGAGCCCCATCATAAACTTCAACACTAAGTTGAGATCACAGACTGGGACTTGAAAAGGAAATGGAGGGAAAACATGTGTTAGTCCCTTTAGAAATAAAAAAAATAAAATAAAAAAATACTATTAAAAAGGTATCTTCAAGTAAGAAACTTCCTCTGAATTGCGCGTCAAAAAAGAAATCACAGCCAAATATGCCTTGATGGCACCAATCTGGAGCCCCAGATTAGCCAGATGTAATAAAAAGGATAACACCATCAGTGTATTTCATGTAAGAGTCAACATTTTTATCTCTAGACCAGCTGCAGAATTTATTCCAATTGGCAGCGGTACACAGATTTAGTTGCTGGCTTTCTGGCCGAAAGCAAAATCTCCATTAAGTCGTCCATAAGGTCCCAATCCTTTTATCTCAGCCTCTTAGAAACCATGCGTGAAGGCAGAGTGTCCCGATATCCGGATAGAGAACCTGAACCTCCCATCTAGAGAGAAGGTCCTCTTTTTGTGGAAGACAGATTGGAGGGCAGATGGACATGTCCTCTTGGCCCAATCCGGAGCCACTAGGATCATGGATTTCTTGAACAGTCCACCACGAACGCCTCTCCTATAACTCCATTTGGGGGACATTCCCTGGAGTAGTACAGCTCGCACTTCCGGTTGGCACCGGACGCAAACAGATCCACTCGAGGGCTTCCCCAAAGGGTGAAGATCTCTTGAAGGACTTCCTGAGCTAGTTCCCACTCCTCAGAGACCATGCTCTGCCTACTCAGGCCTCCCGCTAGGTGAACTGCAGACAGCAAGATCCTTTCTTGTATTGCCAAGAACCAGAGCTGTATTGCCTCTCTGCACAGCGGTAGTGACCCTACACCGCCTCTCTTGTTGAGATAGTACATGGCCACTGTGTTGTCCGTCATTATCAGGACATTCCTGCCCCGTACAGAAGGCAGAAAGGCCTTCAGCGCTAGTCCGATTGCCCTCAGCTCCAACAAGTTGATAAGTAGTTTGGACTTGGATGGAGACCAGCGACCGCTGATGGTCAGGTTGATGCTGTGGGCTCCCTACCCCGTGAGTGAGGCGTCCATCACTACTGTTCTCTCCGGCCATGGTTGCCAAAACGGTTCTCCTTTCAAAATGTTCTCCCGACAGGCCCACCAACGAAGGTCCGGTGAGACTCTGCTCAGAATTTGTAGGAGGTCTGACATCTTTCCTGAGAATTGGGACCACCGAGTCCCGAGAGCCCATTGGAGAGATCTCATTCTGAGGCGAGTTTCTGGCACCAGAAAAATGCAGGCTGCCATGAGGCCGAGCAACCTCAGAAAAATCGAAGGCCGTTAGAGGTTGGGTACTTTGGTCACCATCTGCAGAATGTCTTGAGCCCTCACCTCTGGTGGCAAGGCTTTTCCCCAGGGATGCATCCAGGACTGCTCCGATGAATTGAAGCCTCAGAGATGGCATCATGTGGGACTTCCTGAAGTTGGAGAAGTCCAGTCTGTGAAGGGAGTGACAGGTATAGTCGAGATGTTCCAAGGCCTGTTCTGGGAAACAGGCCCAGATCAGCCAATTGTCTAGGTAGGGGTAAACATGAATTCCCCCGCTCCTGAGACTTGCTGCCTCAACCACCATCAGTTTGGTGAACACCCTCCGGTGGAGGTCGACCCAAATGGCAGAATCCGAAACTGATAAATGAGAACCACCAACAGCAAACCTCAGGTACTGTCTGTGCTTGCTTGTGATGGATCAGCATATGAAAGTAAGCATCCTGAAGGTCCAATGATACCATGCAATCCTGAATCTGGAAGGCCTGAAGGATGTGAGAAAGGGCTACCATCTTGAACTTGTCCTTCCTGAGAAACTTGTTCAAGTCTCTTAAGTCCAAGATGGGTCTCAATCCACCGTCCTCCTTGGGGATTAGAAAGTACGGGGAATACCAACCCTTGTTCCTCTCCTCTACAGGTACTGGTTCTATAGCACCTTTCTCTAGCAGGCTTAGCATCACCTGCATAAGGAGTAGATCTGGAACTTTCAAAGAGCTGTTCCCTGGTGGATGACTCTGAGGCTTTTGCAGAAAGGGTAGGCAGTAACCCTGGACAACTGTTTCCAGTGCCCATGCATCTGAAGTAATGGCCTGCCATTTTGTCAGATGCTGCGACAGTCTGCCTCCCACTGCAGTCATGTGAATCAAGTCCTCAGAGAGGTTTTGGGGGAGCTGACGCAGTGGCTGAAGTTAAGGCAGCCACTACTGTTGCGGTCTTAGTACTTCTCCAAATTGCCTTTGTCCTCTTTGAGCTGGCTGTCCTCTGCCCCTTCCAAATGTGGAGTAGTGACGAAAGAACCTACCTCTCCAGGGTGTACCAGTGGGGTGGTCTGGGGGTTTTCTGATTGCAGCATCAAATGATTTGTCTGCTGCCTCTGAAGTATGCAGCTTCTCCAAACTCATCAGCCTGGCTTCCGAATAAATGAGTGCTGTCAAAGGGCATGTTGAGAAGTCGGGATTGTACATCTGGGGCAAATCCTGAATTTCTCAACCAGGCAAACCTGCGCATAATTGTACTTGCCGCCATAGCTCTGCTGATACAGTCAGCAGAGTCAAGACCAGTCCGGAGGGATTCGCACATCGCATCTTTCCCATCCTTGACTATATTTAAAAACCTGTCTTGCTCTTCCCCTTCTGGGATATGGTCAGCCACAATGGAAATGCATTCCCAAAGGGCGTGAGTAAACCTTGCCAACGTCAAGGCATAAAATAGGCGGTGTTGCATAGCAATTTGCTATTCAATTCTGTCAGTTTGCTAATCAAATGGACAAGTGTGTAGCAAAGATAGCTATTTAAGTTGCCCTTGTCAATGAAATCACAGCTCGCCCAGCATTCCGCTCTTGCCCTCTGTGCTCTCTTCCCCCCTCTTCACTTCAAGTCCTAATGGAGAGCAAGTGCAGCAGTAATCATCTCCTCCACTCTTAAGTGCCAAAGGCATGTGTGGGAGTGCTAGGCAAGAATGTTTTTATTTTTCAAATATTTGCAAACCAGAAATAATTGGGATGCTACTTGTATTAAGCATTCTATATGTGTTCTGGCAAAGGTATATTTTTTAAAAGCCAGTCATGCAATTCCATTCCTAAAATGGAAGTTGTTAAATAATGCATGACTAGAGTATTGATAGTGTAAAAGACAGCATAATTTCCATGCTTTACAGTAAAGTTTAGGTTAGTGTACCTAAATTTCATTGTGTCAACTATATTTCATAGTGTTGGGGAAGATGCATCATATTAATGAATGAACACTTCTAAAATGTACATGATCGAATGCTTTTGAGGGCAAATCTAGTTCTGTAACCATCTTGCAACTGGTGCTCAACCCATGCGCGAACCCGTACTGCTTGACATTCTATATTATCACCCAGTTGCTTTATAACCAGGTACCCTGAAATTGAGAAGACCACACGCTTCACTATTCCATCCAGTTTGCCCAGTTCTCTTCCCCCACTCTGCTAAGTCTCTTTCTGTCCTCGTACATATTGAATAAACAAAGCGAACTAGATGCTTACGCAAAGTAGTGATCAATAGTTCCATCCAATCTGTACATCTACACATCTATTGCAATACCAAACAATGTAGTTAGCCTCCAGAGCTCACTTTGCTTTATGATTATGGCTGCATTGTATATTACCACCTGCAGGAGCTGGTCAAAATGTTTTCAGAGCCTTTTTATCATATCTATGTATTTGTGTCCATTCATGCAGCTAACCTTTTACATTGTATAGACACTCCGCTGTGGCCCACAAAGTCTTTTCACCCACTCACATAGTTGAGTACATTTTATGACGGACCAGTAGCATTTGCAAGAGATGTTTGAAGCTTTTATGTAACATTTACTTTGTTTGCAGTAAATGTCAAACAAACATTTCACTGTGCATGGCTGGCCTCTGGGAGGCATCAGTGTGCCAAACAAAGCGGGTTTGTAGTGACATGCACCATTGTACACTAATCGCATTTTAAATTTGTTATCCTCCATTGCTATGGGTCAAGTGCATTTCTCTTATGTTGAATAGGGAAACTAAGTTACCTGACCTGCAGGTCTACCTTCATTTTAAAGAATTTGCAAGGCCTGACTCCTCTAATGTCTCATTTCAGCGGTATGCAAAACTGCTGTATTGTTGCTCATTTAATGTCTTGGGTACGAACAACATCTGATGACAACAATATTAGTACAAAATTGCTAATCAAATGGGTATGTTTGCTAATCAAAAAGAATGGATTAAGCAAACTCTGCTAATCAATTTTTGAAAACTAATTTATGCCTTGCAACGTGTACGTGGCGTTGGCCGAATTCAAGGCCATGGTCCCAGCCGAAAAACGTTTTGGGATTGTATGGTAGGCAGTCTACTGGTTGAGGTGGCAGCTTGAACAACCAGGCTCTCTGGTGTTGGATGTTTCGACAAGTAAAAAGGATCAGAGCTTGAAACTCTATATTTTGAAGTCAACTTCTTCTTAACAGCCGGAATAACCTCTGGTGCCTCCCAGTTGGTAGCCACACGCCATTGTAAGGCTTGATGGAGTGGCACAGTTGGGTCCTCTTGGGGTCCCCTGTACAAAATGTCAGTTAAAATCGTCCTGTTCAAAGACTGGAGTCAGTCTCGACCAACCCATATACTCCATAACTCTGGACATCAATTGTCTATATGTAACTTCTGCATGGTTAGCGGGGGTCTGCCCTGCTGAACTCAACCTCTGGTGAGGTGTCTAGCCCACTGGCATCATGCAGGCATTCATATAAGTTCTTAATTCTAGAATCCTCTGAAATTAATGCCTCAGGGACTGATGGTGTACCATACGGTAGACCAAAAGGTCTAGATTCACCAGACGATTCCTCTGCATCCTCAAATAGTGGAGAGAGACTTGAAATATTCAGTCCTGGGCAAAGGAGCATATATTTTCTCCATTGTAGTCGATGTCGTCATAATGTTAGTAGTCAAAGGAGCCAAAATCAGCGAGACTGTCAACGTCTTCGAAGGTTGCGTCGACAGCTTCAATACCTGTGGCGACTAGCAGCTCGACATCCGAAGAAGAAACTAGTTACTTACCTGTAACTGTTGTTCTCCAGCATGGGTCTGGCATGGATTCACCTGCTCATGAATAAAGAATACATAGCAGTATACACATGCACAACCCCGGGAGGTGGCAAAGGCTCAACATTAAGCATTACATCCAAAACTCAACATTAAGCAATTCTTACCTCCTCACCAGGCTCACCTTAGGCGAACAGGTTGCACAGCACTGCTTGGCCGACCCTGGACTCCTTCTTGGAGTCCAGATCGATGCAGTAGAATCTTGTGAAGGTGTGCGTCGACCTCCACGTAGCAGCCCTGCAGAAGTCAACAGGGGCACACCAGACAAGAACGCTGTGGTAGCATTGATAGCTCTGGTCGAACGGGCTCTCGGACAGCCGGGCAGTGGTCGGTTTGCCAACCGGTGACAGTGCATGATGCAGCCGGAGAGCCATATGGAAATGGAAGTCTTCGAGAGAGCCTTCCCTTGATTCACAGACCCAAAGTTCACAAACAGTTGTGACGTCTTCCGAAAACTCTTCGTGCGGTCCACGTAGAACTTCAGCGCTCTAGCTACATCCAGCGAGTGCAAAGTCCTCTCGGCCGGCGTAAAAGGCGACGGGAAGAAAACTGGTAACACCAAGGGCTCGTTGAGGTGGAAGTCCGACGGCACCTTGGGCATAAAGGAGGGGTGCGTCCTCAGCACCACCCTCGTGTCATGAAAAGTCAAGTATGGAGGCTTGCAAGATAGGGCCTGGAGGTGATGGCCACGAGGAAAGCTGTCTTCCATGACAGGAACTTCAAAGGCGCCGAATGCATAGGCTCGAATGGGGGCTCCTCCAATGAGCCTGGTCAGCACCACATTAAGCTCCCACAGTGGGGCAGGAGCATTCACCGGCAGGAATGATCGGAATAGTCCCTTCATGAATTCCTTCACCAGGCGATGAGACCACAAGGACGCCCGTCCCGTAGTCCTGGTATATCGGGAAATAGCAGCCAGATGTATTTTGATGGAGGCGTGAGCCAGTCCAGCTTTGGCCAGCGACAGTACGTATGGCAGTACTTGAGGGGCCGTAATCCGCAGAGGGTTAATCTTCTGTGCACTGCACCAGACAGAGAACCTCTTAAATTTATGACCGTAACACTTGAGAGTTGAGACGCCCTGGCCTTTGCAAGAACCTCTCTGCAATCAGCCGGTATATCGTACCCTCCAAACTCTAGTGCTGCAGGAGCCAGGCCTGCAAGTTCAGTGACTATGGGTCGTGATGGAGAATGGCGCCTCCTTCCCTGGAGAGAAGATCCGCCTCCGCCAGCAGCTTGACTGGTGGGGACGTTGACAAGTCCAAAAGGTCCGGGAACCAGATCTGCCTCTGCCACACCGAGGATCATCCTGCACCTGGACCTCTTGAGCTGGTTGATGAGGCGGAGCAGCAACGGCGTGAACGCGTATAGAAACAGGCCGTTCCAGGGGAACGAGAAAGCATCGCCCATGCTCCTCGGCTGTGGGAACCTGCTTGGCACTTGGAGTTCGTCGCCGTTGCGAACAGGTCGATCTGGGGTTTGCCCCATCGTTGGAAGAGCCGATCCACTTGATCCTGTCGCAGTTCCCATCGTGGCACGAGCGCAGCTCCCTGCTGAGTGAGTCGGCGATGGTGTTTTTAATTCCTGCCAAGAGGAAGGGAACAAGAAACATCCCTTGGGCGACGGCCCAGTGCCACAGATCCTGGGCCTCCTTGGATAGGGCCGAGGATCTGGTGCCCCCGTGCTTCTGTATGTAGAACATCGTGGTGGTGTTGTCGGTGAAGATCCTCACCACTTTGTCCTTGAGGGACGGAAGGAACGACTTGAGCGCCCAGAACACTGCTCGGAGCTCCAGGATGTTGATGTGGAGAGACCTCTCCTCCGGGAGCCAAAGGCCTCTTGCGTGTAGATCTCCGGTGTGGGCCCCCCCCCCCCAACCCTCCAGAGAGGCATCCGTCGTCACCGTCTCCTGAAACGCCGGGGTTTGAAAGTCCGTGCCTGTAGTGAGGTGAGCCCGGGTGCCCCACCATAGGATCGCCCGACGGAACTCCTCGTCGAGAGGGATCCTGTCCTCGAAGCATCCCGTCGCCTGAAACCAGCGGGCGTCAAGGAATTCCTGTAGTGGACGCATCCGAAGTCTGCAAAGGGGTACAAGGTAGATGCATGAGGACATCATCCCGAGAAGGGACTTGATGGACCTCACTCTGGCCACGTCCGTGGCTAATAGGTGCCGCACCTTGCCCAGGATGGTCTTGTTCCTCTCCTCCGAAGGGTGGGGGGGCAATTGCCCCACGGTATCGAGCTTCGCTCCCAGAAACAGTGCTACCTGCGATGGAACCAGGTGGGATTTGGGGTAGTTGATGGCGAACCCCAGCTACGTGAGTTACCAGACGGTCCTCGCCGTATATTCGACGGCGAGTTCCCTTGTCCTTGCCCGGATTAGCCAGTCGTCCAGGTAGGGGTAGACGTGGATCCCCTGCAGGCGCAGCTGCGCCGCCACTGATGCCAGGCACTTGGTGAAAACCCTGGGTGCCGACTTTAATCCGAACGGTAGGGCTCTGAATTGGTAGTGGCGTCCCTGAACCACGAACCTGAGTAACTTCCTGTGCCTTTTTAGAATGGGGCTGTGGAACCAAGCATCCTCCAGGTCCAACGACGATGGGAAGTCGCCTTCCTCCAGCTGTCCCAACACGTGCTGGAGGGTGACCATCCTGAATTTCTGCGCCTCGATGCATTTGTTTAACCGACGCAGGTCCAGGAAGGGGCGCCAAGCGCCCGTCTTCTTTCTGACGAGGCAGTACCTTGAGTACACTCCAGAGCCCCGGAGCATCCTGGGGGCGAGCTCGATGGCACCTTTCTTGAGCATCGCCTTTACCTCCAACAGCAGTTGAGGGACATGATTCTCCTTCCTGGCCACGGGAGGAATGCGAGGGCACTTCTTTTGGAATTCCAGCGAGTGCCCGGGGTTGACAACGGGATGTCCTCTGTGTCATCGCCGCCGTCATCGTCGTCTGTCCCTGTCGCCGTATCCTCTCTAGGGTCCGGAGAGGGAGATGAGGGGTCCACCGGTCTCGCAGGCACGAAGGGCGGAGCGGGGTGGACTCTCCTTCGCTTGATCGGAGGGCTTCCCGATGGGCCTGGTTCTGGCTCCTCCGTCCGGGTGCGTGGTAATCTCGTCCTTATCTCGGTACATAAGGACTTCCTCCTCCCCGAACCAAAGCGCTGGCTCGTGGTCGAAAGTGCTGGGGAAGTAGCGCCCTGCTTGGCAACCGAAGAGCCCGACCTTTCGGCTCTCCCGGTGCCCGCGCACTCGCGGTGCTTGGCCTTCTGTTGGGCCCCCGTCGCCGGGGCGCCCTCACATGACTTAGAAGCCCGCTCAGATTTCTTCTTCGCCTTCTCACCTGCTGTGCCCTTCTCCAGCCAGGTGGCGAGGCGGTAACGACGATCTTGTTTGGTCCGTTCCGAAAGGTTCTTGCAGAACACACAGTCTTTCTCCACGTGCGTCTTGTCCTCATGAAGGCAGTAGAGACATTGCGAATGCTCATCTTCCTTGAAAACGTTATATAATCCGCACCCAGGGCAGTTCCTGAACAGCTTGGATCCGGGCATCAAGCTTCCCTTGTCCTGGGCCATGTCCGTAGAGGTAGGCCGCAGATCTTCCGGAATCCTTCGAGGAGTGTAAACTCGACAAAAACTTCACCCTTCAAGGGCGTAGAAGAATTCCGAAACGGGTCCCCGTTATGGAAGTAGAAACGGTGGAGCTTGAGGCTCGATTAAACCGAAAAATTGAGAAAGTCTCCTGAAAAAGCGTTTAAACGCAGCAAAAAACTCGAGAGCTAAACACAAGGACTCCCAACACCTGAGCGTGCGGTAAAAATCTGAGGATGGCTGCCCGAGGCGGGGCTTAGGGAGAGGGCAGTCATTGGCTGGGGGCAGTATGACCCAGAGATCAGTGATTGGTTACTACTAAGAAAGACAAATCAGAAACGAAACTGATACTGATTTTTTCTTTTGCGAGGATTCCCAGTCTGACGGGGAATATTCATGAGCATGTGAATCCATGCCAGAACCCATGCTGGAGAATAGATGGTTTCTCATAAGTTTGACACTGTTGGTATCGATGACGCACCTCAACCCCGACGGTGTCGATGTAGAGTCATTCTGGGTCAATGACGTCGACTCAGTCCTAGAAGGGACTTTTCCTCAACTCGAGGGATCCTTCGATCGCTCTCGAGGAGTTTTGCCCGCCATGTCCTTAGATGCACAGCTTTTATGCTTTTGAGGTGTTTCGACCGGAGCATGGGTTTGGGTGTAGTCGAGGAGGACAAGGCCTTATTTCCCGAACACCTTTAACATTTTCAATCTAAGCTCTTCCCACTGGGCCAGTGAGACAGATTTTGTGTGGCAAACGAACTGTTCCGGAGAGGAACTGGAAGATGAGGAAGATGGCAATGAGTGGCCGTTTCTTTCCATGTCTGGACGATGGCGAGTGGTGTGGACCACAAAGTGATCGTGAGTTCTTCTTGCAGCGAGGAGAAACATTTTGACTTGTCCAAAGTTTTTTTGTTTTCGACAGTTGAATGGGATTTTTGGGTCCTACCTGAATCAAGCTTCCCTCTGCGCTCAGTGCTTTTGACGTCATGGACGGGCAGTCCTCACACTCCGATGACGGATGAGTAGATCCCAGAAACCATAGACATATCCTATGGGGGCCCGTAACCGAAATCGTCGCACCGCAGTCAGATTATTTCTTGAAACCCGACTTCGGAGTGGAAGATGCCGATGACGATGCCATTTCCATCGATATTCACTCAAAGATTAAAGATTTACTCGAAGATTATTCTCAAAGATTTTCCTCATAAGGTACAAAGTGTACCGTACCCGAAGCGCAAGCACAGAATAACAACTAAAACCACAAGCACTGCGCATGCTACATACACCTTCGGTGACGTCGACACCAAGACGGAGGCCTCCGATGGACATTGACGTACAGTGCAAGCAGCAAAGCTGGATATTGGATTTATCAAAAATAAGGAATACGTGGGAGGACACAATCCATTCGAAGTACAAGTACTGTGGGCCAGGTAGAACAGGCCCATTTAAAGCACTGCGCATGGTAATGCGACAACAGCCTAGAGGTAGCCATTGGATTAACGGACCAGTCAGCTAGAAAGGGTGTGCCCTTTCAAATGCTAGCAGACAGGTGGCTGTGTAAAAGCACGCTTCACAAAAAGGCTGAATGAGGTCTCATCAAGTAGGATCAGAGAAAGATTACATTGAAAAAGAGTCAGTTCAGTACCTTAGCAAGTTGCTGCAACGAAGACACTTTGCGCACGAGTCCAAACAGCTCCTTCCCCATCCAAGCATGCATGGCCTAGACGTGGCTCCTTCAACAAGATTTAGAGCGCAAAGTCAAATTGGCCTTCAGTGGATAAAGTAATTTTTTAAAGTCACTAGAAGGCTCGTGCTTCGGTTAGCAAGGCAAATGCAAGTCTTTCCGAAATAACAAGCCAACGGATTCAATTTTATACAAATGGAAATAAATTCAATAAGCATTGCCAAAGCCAATACATCAGGATCATTTTTACTGTGTAAAGCTTTTGTGGAAACTGAGAAATGTGAAAAGTATGAGGTTGATTCTGCGCTACAGATTGTTTTCAAATGAGACATTTGGAATCTAAAACGTTGGATGTTTGAGGGCCTAAATACGGGGGTATATGTTGGGGAGGTAGCTACAAAATTCACCTCAAAGGATAGCCATGAAGAACATTTGCAGTCCTAAGCTTTCACTTCAAAATCAGTGTTCTATAAGTTTAAAAAGTAGTAAACTGCTGGGTGTAAAGGAGTTCCAAACATTAGCTGAAGAGAGGAAAAAAAAAAATACTATTGTTCACATGAGACAATCATTTTGTCTTTCAAATAACGTGGGTTGAGAGAACATCCAGTAAGAAACATTGAGTCCACATCCAAGTGAGGCATACTAATATAGTACAGTATTGTACGAAATTACTGAATATAAAAGTCCAACCCCACCAAAAGACCTAAAACACACACCATGAAAAGTTCGAACTACCAAAAGTTCAAAATGTTTGTGGTATGTGTTTAGGTGGGGTTGCGCTTGGGCCTGTCCTCCGCAACACCCCACTCACTATACTTTACAGTATAGTGAGCGGGAGAAAACCCTGCACCTGCCCCAAAAAAAAAATTAAGAAAAGACCCTGCGGCACCGGTTCCCGATCACGGAAGTGAAAGGGACCTGGCGCTGCAGGGACACAGCGCATCTTCAAAGTTAAGTAGGGTGGGGGTATGTTGGGGGTGTGGGTTTGTAGGTGTTTTTAATGTATGTTCGCATGGGAAATGTACAAACCTTTTGTGGTTTGTACAGTGAAAGGGACCTGGCGCTGCAGGGAAACAGCGCATCTTCAAAGTTAAGTAGGGTGGGGGTATGTTGGGGTGTGGGTTTGTAGGTGTTTTTAATGTATGTTCGCATGGGAAATGTACAAACCTTTTGTGGTTTGTACATTTCTCATGCAAACGTTTCCGTCGCAGACTTTTCCGTGACAGAAAAATCATGCAGATCCCATTAGTACAATTGATGAGACCATACTCCAAAGAAAATACGGGCACAAACTCATGAAAGCCACCGTTTCAAATAAAGTTCAGTATGGGGCAAAAGCTATCTGGGTAAACAAGAGTGCCAGATTGAGGAATACAACGGATTTGGATGTAGGAGTAAAAATAAAATTAAAATAAAAAAGACATTTGGAACATCCCAATCAGAAACCGCAGTTACAAATGTTGAAAACTAGGATGGACACCGAGCAATGCAAAATAGGGACAATGAAAGAACAATTAATGGTGCAAACAAGCGTACCAACGAGAGATACCTGGGCCTCACATGAAGGACACCAGTCGTTACACCTTATGGCTGCCAAATGAACACTACGAGATCCACCAACAAGGGACAAAGGGAAACAAAATACAGCACTTTAAAATCGTATAGATGCCCTGAATCATTTTGTCTCCATTCCTAGAAATGGAAAGGAAGCCTCTAGCTTGACTCTGGGACATTTTCTGACACCAGGGGAAATGGCCCAAGGATTGGATAGGATTAGTTCAGAAGTGCGCCAGTGAAATCAAGGTGACAGAACATGGCCTGTTCTACCCCAAACCCTCTACATAACCTCCCCAGAAAATGTCCCATTTCAAAGATATTTTAAGCAATGGACTGATGCAGCCACGTGCTTCTGGGGGAGAGTTTTTGGAGTTCCTCACATTGGGAGTACATTTCCAAGCATTGAAGAATAAAAGAAATAGAATGGATATGCAAGTCTTTATGAATAATTGGCAGGTGATGATGAATTCTCTTTCATGGCTGGTACTGTATATAATGTATACAATCCATGTTACTAAACTGTGTAACCAATGCATGGGTTAAGTTCTGTACCAATATGCAATAAATGGTTAACCGAAAATAGGTTCAATATCTACATATCCTGCCTTTAATTTCCGTGGTGCAGTATTAATGGACACTTTGCCATAGGAACCTAAAAATCTGACAAAAGGACTCCGGCGTCGTATCAAAAATTGACAAAGCAAGATTATATTTACCAGTTCCAACCAGCATAAACCGATCGCAGCCTATCAGCCCACCACCCAAACTAATAACCCAAACCGCCTCCAGTTCACCTTCCCTTATATCCCCTCACGGTCCCGTCTCCTTACATTGGTCATACATCAGTTTAGGTATCCGGCCCCCCACTTTTAGCAGAATAGACCACATTGTTACTCTTCTGGGTCCCTCACTCTATTCTGACAATGTCCGGTGGCCAGTGCCGTTCTCAGGTGTGTGGTCGACGCCCCCTGACGCACAACGGGCGAAATTAGTGCCCCATTAGCCAAGCAGGTTTAGGCCAGTACAATCCAACATGCAAATACAGGTGGCCTTCACCCAGTATCCCCGAGAGCTTCCAAAAGTGCTGCCGCAGTCTTTTAGTGCACAACCGTTTTAGTAGAAGCTCTTGGGTGCAAGTATTACGACATAACTTCCAAAGGTAAGTTATAATGTGGGTTTATTGTATAAAGGAGGTAGTAGAGGAAAATACCAGGACATCCACCTCCATCCAGTACAAAAGCTAACTACCATCACTAGAATCCCAGAACCCCAACGTCCCAACCTTTCATGAAGCCCGAAGGATCCACATGACCTCATAGCCCAGAACTCAGGCAAATGGGCTAGGAGGACATAGAACCCAGGCAAACAACACCCAAGCACAAACCCAGATCATGACATATTACTAACAGCCAAGGGACCGCACTTCTAGAGTCTTCATTGATAACCACTCCGCTGACCCCATCCCCGTCCCTCTTGGCGTCCCACAAGGCCCTTGCTTGTCCCAGACCCTAAAACACCACCACCAAATCCTTCTTCAATATGCAAGGTTTAGGGCCCCCTCATAAAAAAATATATAAGAAAAAAGAAACACATTAGATGCTTTTTTTGCGATGCTTTCTTTCTCTCTGGTATTGCATATGATGCTATTGCATTCGATGCAATGACTATAAACCCTCTGCGCAAGCAGCCGTCACCACATGGGACCCCCACAAGCCCCCCCCCAATCACCCATGACCACACCCCGCAGGCAGGCCACCCATACTGGACACCGCCTGTGTTAGGCAGAATCCTGTGCAGTTCCCTTAGGGAGCACTACAGAAGATTAAGACTACAGGTATATGCAATAAATCCCCTTTGGTATCAGTCCGTACCACAACGATTTAGTTGGTAGCTGTGGCTGAGCAGTCAGACTTATCTCAAGAGGGAGATGAGCAGTATTCAGGGTTTACACAATAGGGCTACAGTACTATGGAACAAGGAAACACTGACCAAAGCTTTGTATCAAAAAGTATATATTTATATTTATTTTACACACTCTGATGTTCACACACAAATCACTATTCTTAAAGCAAGTTAAAACAGTCAAGCAAAGTATACACAACTCCCTAATTAAATTGTAAACAAGTTTGAGCAAGAGTGAAAACCGAGCAAAATGGCACTTCAGCAATATTTGAAAGGGAAGGAAGGGTGGTTATAAGAGTTTAGGTACACCAGCACATTTCTTTGTGAGAAGCAATCTAGAGAAGGCAGTTGTAACAGATTTAGCCAAAGTCAATAGGCCTGTGCCAGAGGTAGTGGTACAAGGCAAAGGTGCCCAGGATCAAACTGTTCTAGTAGCTGCAGTCAAGTCTTTGTTTAACATTGAAGGAGGGTGCAGAAGG
Organism: Ambystoma mexicanum; assembly: GCF_040938575.1. Taxonomy (NCBI): domain Eukaryota; kingdom Metazoa; phylum Chordata; class Amphibia; order Caudata; family Ambystomatidae; genus Ambystoma; species Ambystoma mexicanum. The sequence continues at coordinate 1,160,458,777 of NC_090929.1, read as the reverse complement.
TAAAAGAGAATGTTAGACGATCGGTGTGGCCAACCCAAGAGGTAAGTAAAGGATTTTAAACACCTTTAGCAGTACCCCACGAAACAGGAGGCCTGGCGGAACAATTTACCTTGAAAAGTAGAAGAGGCTCCTGTGGTGGCGATAGTTCCTGGCAGTTCGGGATATCCAGCAGAGGAAGAGAGGCTCTCATCATGGAGGAAGGTTCAAGTTACTGCACTGCCCAGGGAAGAAGCCAGCCGCAGCGGTGCCAAACAAATAAAAGGTACGCTCCTTTAAATCACGGTCGTGGTGGACGGGTGCCTGGCTATCCGGTCTCAGAGTATCTGGCACTGGCGATTCGACCAAGGCAGGTCCTGGAAGGCGAATGGCAAACTGGTTGGTCCCACCAGCTCAAGGGAAGAAGGCTCTTGCAGTTGAAGATCTTCTCTCGTCATGTGGAGAAAAGTCGCGAGACGCTGCAGTAGGGCTTCACCGGTGGTTCAGTCGTTGCAGATGTCTTTGGCTTCTCTCCTCTTCTGCTTCTTAGTTCCAGTGGCGCCGTCTTGCTGTTCCAGTCCTCAGGACCCTGCTTTTATGCAAAAGACCCCCCCATTCATACACCTAGCTCTCACTCACACAGTGGAGTGGTCATCCTGGCGGGAGACCCTCCAGCCTATCAGGGCAGAGTGCGACTTGGGTTGCTTAGGCAACCCTGTCCAGGGTGCCTATTCCCCCTCCCACACATCCTGTCTACCCCAGACTAAGTGGCGCTGAAAGGAGGGCTTCTGTGCAGAAGCCCGCCAAAAGGACCAACAAAGGATCCCCGACCTGGGTTAGGATGTCAGAGAAAGACACGAAAAAGAATTATTATTAAAGTTCTGGCATATGAAACCTACCGGAGTAAAGTTAATATTAAAATAAACCAGCGGTATGTTAGAGGCTGTCAGTAAAATTGGTAGCCTCGAACAATGGGAAAATCCCATAGGAAAATATTTGCGGTAGTAACCACTGCCACCAGCCAGAAACTTTTGAGAGAGGGACTATACGGTACCCTCTCGAAAATGAACACCAGGGAAAATCTATTAACCCTTCCCAGTACTTCCATAGTAAGATGGGTTGTACTGGTTTAGTTCATAACTATTGACGAGTAAAGTCAATGGGGACTTTACATGCCCTGGGAGACAGTAGTCAGTGCCAGGGTATGGAGTCTATGTTTGGGGGTCCCTAGGATACCCCCGTTTTACTGCACTGAGGGTGCAGTGTAACACACATGCAAAAAGATTATACCTATGAGGGGGAGAAAAACCCCATAGACCATAAGCACAAAAGTAGCCTAGAACACACATAGCAATCTGCCTAAGAGTGGGAAAAAGAGTTTCACTCTTAGCAGGAGTAAAACAAACCCCTCAAATGCAGCAAAGCTGCTGGGGGACTCTATAGGTAAGTGAAATTAGCCATAGAATGAGAATCCTCCCTAACAACCTGCATGCCGGATGATGACATAGTGACGCACGTTCACTTCATCGATTTGTGTCACATAAAGAGACATTGGCCTGGTGTATCACGGCATGAGCCTCAATGAGCACACAACACCTGAACATTTCACCACATAAACACACAAGTGACCCTCCATCTGTGAAGAACATGACATGCAATCAAATCCCATGATATTCAGAATGCACATGTACACAAATGTGCAAAGATCCAAATACTCCCGGGAGGGATAACAGAGTGAAGACAAACAGGAAACTTGTCAGGGCAGCCGACATCGAGACAGTGTACGTGCCTGGGAAGTGGCAATAGATGAAATGTGGTTGCGGAGGTGGCAGTCCTGCACATGTGAAGGACATCTGAAAAAAAAATAACTAAACAGCAACAAAGACAATCTGCCCATCCGGTGTTAATTCCAAGCCTAAGTGCAGACAGGAGTTGCAAACTGTCGGTAGGTGTCAGTTGGCATACATAAACACAGTCTACAGACGGTGCATGCCAAAGAGCCAGTGCAGGTGTGTAAGTGACGTGTGAGGGACCTCATGACAAGTTCAGAGGGTACACAGCTGACCATAGCAGAATTGCACGGGACACAATCAGGGCAGGGGGGGGTACCAGAAGCACAGAGGAATGACTCAAGTCATGATTGTGTACATGGCAATCATACCGTTCCCAAACAAATAGTGCAGCATTGGACTATGTGTAAAACCATAGCAACTGAGATATATGAATTGCAAAGCAGGATGTCAAAGTACATGAGACAAATAATCACAAAGACATGGCTGTGAAGGCCCTTACACTGCATCAGGTAATCCTGTAACAGAATTGAAAACATTTCACACTCCCATCACTCACCGAGCCTCCCACCTCCCCCTGCCCCAACACACTGAGGACCAATACACAATTATGCAGCACATGTAAAATGAAATGGCACCACACGCTGCACACTCCAAGTGCACCTTACCACGCATCCATTGGTCATGCACACCAGAACATGCCGCATGAAAATGGATGTCAAACATGACACATGCATGCATGCATGTGCACACACATGAACAACATTGGTCATCATCAGGGAAACAGAACAGAGTAAGGAAGAGTCAAACTTACAAACCATTGAGACTGAACATCATTTAGAGTAAGAACTTATGTTAAAAACCAGTATTGAAGTTATACTTATTCAAATAAAAGGACCAAAAAGTGCATGAAACAAATAAATGATTCGCAAAATGAAAATACATTGTACAGGCATTGAAAGAATCAAAGTGAAATATGAGGTACATGTCCATAAATAAATATCCAAATGAACAAAAATTAATACCATTCCTTCATGTTGAACACAAAAGGATCCAAAAAATACATGTAAACTATTCACAAATATGAGGTCCATTGTCCCAAACATATGAAGAAAACATGAATTAAAAATTGAATAAAAACCATAAAAAATAAAAATAAAAAAAGCAGCGAAAAACAAATGCAACTTGCACCTAAATAACTATTGACTATATACAATGGCAGTAGGCTAGTCCTTCTCCTCACCATGCTCCCCCATAGTCTCCGCCAGGGCATCATCGAACACTGCGTCCACTTCCACTAGGCAGGCCTCCGCTTCCCCCTCAAGGGCTTGCAGGGACTCAAACATGCTCCTCTCAAACTCCCTGCAAGTCTCCTCGAGGACCTCAGCCCACCTCTCTGCCCGACGCAGTGTAATCTCTGCCCTGGCCATGGTGAGTCTAGCCTCCCGTGCCCGCTGCTGCTCTGCCCCGATCTGCTGACCCAAATGCTCAACACAGAAGACACCCTTGTTGTAAGGCCCACATTTGCCTCCTGCCTGATGGCCGATACCTGCCTCTCTTCTATTGAAAGCTCACCCCCACCCCCCACGAGTCCTGTAGCCTCCTACTCTGAGCCTACTGCTGCCAAACTGCCCGTTGCCTGCGCCTCAAGGACAGCCTCCGGGATGATGTTTACCCCTGGAGCTGTCGTGCACGTGCTCTGCTCCTTGGTGCCTGCTCTACCTTCATTGGAACAGCTCCTGTTGCCGGCTGGATCTGCGCGACGACCACCTCAGCTGATCCAACTTCGACTCCCCACTCTTGGAGGGATGGGATCTCCACCAAACTGGCCACAGGGGTTAGGAAAGGTAAACAGGGGGGCCTGGTGGTATCTGGACCGGAAGACAACAGGGAGGACGACTGGCGCACAAAGGAGGAAGACGAGGTGGGGGGGTGTGTCGGGGGCTTGCAGAAGTGGCCAGGCCACGCACCCAAACCGATACCAGGCAATGTGCTAGCCAGTTGGCAAGACGGCAGACCTCATTGTGATGACGTGCAAGCACCAGATTGGAAGCCTGCACATCATCACAAATGGTGTCTGTCTGCCTCATTATACCGGCTAGCACCGTTTCCACCCGGTACCGAATGAGACATCCACAGGTATTGGTGTTTCCGTTTGGGTGGAAACATTCGCCACCTGCGGATGGGTCTGGCCTGGGGCATGCTGCCAGCAGGTGCATACTGGTGCAGTGGCAGTCCCAGGGGGAGGATCAGTCACAGGCCTCTCCACGGCGACCTGCACTGCCTCTTGACCCCGATTCTGGACTGCACCAGTCACACCCACGTCATCACCCTCGCCGGGCCCTGTGCTGGGCTGCTGCGGCCTCCTCCAACCTGGATGCCTCCCCACCATCTTCCGCATTGGATTGCCCCTGTGCAGGCTCACCTGTACCTCCCACTGCTGAGGAGTCCATGACCACCTTCACCCTCTTGGGCCTCCCCTCAGCAGCTGCGACAGTTGTCGCCGACGAGGCACCAGTCTTATCGCTCCCCGAAGATGACAACCTGGGAGCGTGACTGGGCCTTGCGTCTGTGCCTGGTGGAGGCATCCCTGCTGCCTTGCTCCACAGCGCCTTCTCCGCCCTCCTCTTCCATCATCGCTGTGGATAGGGAGACATAGAACACAAACATCAGGGAACTGAACATAGATCTGTTTTGCACAAAACAAATGTACATGAGTTGCACTGGCAGAGGTCACAACCATAATCACCCTCCACAACCCACCGGTTTGTGCAATTAACACACATGCACAATCATGTGTGTCCTTCACAACAGACAATCACATCCTTGGACAAGGCACTGTCAGCACCTCAATATTGTGCATGTCCCTCACATGCATCATGGGACATACACATTGCATTCACACACATCATCTGACATTAATGAAGCAGGCCACATGACTATCATGTCAGAGTCCACTCAAGCTAAAATTGCCAGCAAGTCTCAAGCACACGTTCAAATGCTCCAGTATCATCCATCCAGTATTGTTGGCCAGTCACATACTCACTTCCCAGACACATGCACATGTACACCATGCATGTCCATGATGTTGCCAAAAGCAATCATGTAACACCTCTTACATGGCCACGTCCAGACACATTTATGCAACCATGCGCACATTGTTACATGCTGCCGCGCATCACACATTGTAACAGAAACGCTGTTGATGTCACATGCTCGCATGGACACAAATGCAGCACTGTATGGGACATACACAGACATCCGAACATGAGCCATGCCTGACATATGGTCAAGGTGCACACTTCAACCACACATCAACATGCACAATGGTAGACAAGTACACATGGAGACTTACCAGTCGACTCCAGACGGAGTTCTAATTCCCTGACCTAGGCGTACAGCACCGGGTAGAACTGCTCCAGGACCCGCTTGTTGTCGGTGGTCAACCGGCCCTGGCACCCCTCTTGATGCCAGCCTTGACGAGGCGCCGGGCCTTGTTGCAGGTCCTGGCTTTGAAGTCCTCCAAGCGCTTGTGGACATGGATGTAGTCACAGGGTACTACCCCCTCCGCGTTGATGGCACCCACGATGTCTGCCCGGATCTTCATCTGTCCCTCCGTGGCGACTTGCATTATGATGCCCTCTTCCCCTGGACCAATGCACCAGGACTTGCTCCACCAGGATGTCAACATCCCTGGCTGAGAAGCTGACAGCCCTCAGACTTGCTGCCGGGGGGGGGTTGCTACTTGCCTCAGATGTTGCTTCAGACATGGCAACCCCCGACACAGGTGTGGGTGGGCAAGGTGGTCCTGGTGCTCGGTTGTGGAGCGGTGTCTGGCACGTAGCGAGTCTTCTGGATCAGCAGATGTGGTCACAGGTCCAACAAAGGGAGCTCTGGCAATGGCTGTACGGTAGGCACCAAAATTGCAGGGCACGTGGGCAGCAGGCACACACAGTTGGCAGGCAGCAGATGGCTCGTAGGAGGCAGTTTGGGGCACTTGGAGGTAGGTAAATTGGCTGGTAGGCAGGAGCGTGGGTCTTCCGTGTTACTCGCGTGACCAGCCGAAACCAGAGTGACTCTGCATGTGCAGAAACCGCACGTTAGCATGAATTTAGAGTAAAGGACTTACGCACGCAAGTTACGTGACACGTGCTGGATGTTGGGCGTTAGCGTACAGTATCAGGATAAATCAGTGCGTAGGAGACCATCACACGCTTGTGCTAGCGATAGCGGACGGACGCGTGGACTTCTGCGATTCTAGAGTTTCCACGCGATCTCTACCCTACAGCGAGAGTGAACGCTTTTCTCTTTTGGTGGGGGATTTGCCTCTGCGCATGTTAAGTATTTCAATCAGGCGATACACCATGGTCTCAGCCTAGTATGCAGCGTGCAGCTGAAATGCTCATTTTATTATGTCTATAGGTTCAATATTGTGAGTGATATACCACTCATAACACCCCTTCTCAAAATACCCCACCTCATGGTGCACCAGGAATCAGGCTGGTTGGTAAAGGTAATATTTATTTAAAATTCAAATTAAACATACTTTTGAATAGGGAGCAGCAATCACCAATGTGGTGACAATAACAGATAAGACAGTATGTAAGGCAGTTAAATTCACTTTTAGCAACACAAAATATAACACATCAGAGAAAGGAACACTTTTGGCTGGTTTGAAAAGATAGCACTTAAGTTAGGATTTTCCCCTCAACCCACAAATAAGCAATTCTAGATAGCTATAAGGAAGCATCAGGTATTCAGGAATACAGAATAGTAAACAGAAATTAAATACCACATTCCCTCCCCAAACAAGAGAGAAAAACAGGTTTGCAATCGTACACTTTTTAAAATGACATTCGAAAAATGGCTTAGCAAAACAAAGAAAAATGTGCATAAATCTTTAATCAGTATAAATTTCTATGGGAGCAACATTGAAAAGATGCTAACAATCATAAACTATAGTTTGAGCAAAAGTAAAACCCTTTAAATCTTAATGGAAGTTTGAAAATCACACGTGTAAAACTTTGCAGAAATGCAGATTCCAGCCTAAAAATGACCAAACGATCTTTAAGAAAAACTGGTGAAATACACTACCTTTTAGTGTTGGGATGTGGCTATGGGTCTTAGGTATACTCCAGAGTTGAAATGAAGTCTCTAGCTATTAATTTGAGTGAGTTATGTAATGTTGAATGAGAGGCGTTGTGGGAGGAAAAAAAAAAAATTCAAATAAAAAAATAAAAAATAAAATAAAAGCAGTGAAAAAGAAAACTGAAATCAGTTTTTACAAGGTTAGATATGCTCTACACTAGGGCATTCAGGCTAGGTTACCAGATTGAAACACAGTAAGCTCTAGAGTTGATCCGCAGAACCAACACCAGGACCTCTGTGTCCGCCCTGGCAGACTCAGTCCGATTACCTGAGGGAGGATTTAAGGGTTTGGGATTTCACAAGACAAAATTATTTAAAGAAGTTAGGACTAGCACAAAGAATCAAAGGCAAGGTTTCAAGAATGGTTCTGACAATGTTAGGATGGTTTAGAGATTGGGATGGAACAAAACAAGGCAAAGTATGCTATGATTTTCTATGCTTCCTATTAATACTTACAGTCCACTTTAATTTAAGATTTTGAACCGTCAAGGGTTCTGGTCATCACATGGATCAGGCCCAACCAAGGACGCAAGGAACGTCTGGCGGGATAGTGTCAGCTGGGCGGTTCTGGTCACTGGACTGGCACCTCGGGTTACTGGAGACCAATGGGATAGCGAGTTTGGAGCAGGCATGCATTTACTAGAGACCCAAGCTACTCCTCACTGATGAGGCCCAACAAGGCCGAAACATGTTTGGGGATGCTTGTGGTCTCGTGAAGAAGGGATGTGACCTAGCAGTTTGGGCTGGACTGCCCCTTTTGGGGTGGGACCATGCCCGATTTGCATATGGTCTTCCCCCTCCTTTAATGGCTTGGCAGGCGAAGAACGATGGTCTGGAGGGTTGCCCAGAGCAATGCCAGTGGTTAAGATTCATTCTAAACCTTCCAGCCATCACCTCTTATGCGTTTAGTAGTAGCAAGCCAGCTGGATCAAGATGGTTCCATTGGGTTTTGAGATTGTTTCAGAATTTTGAGGCCTAGCTGAAAAGGCCTTAGCTTTGTAAGGAAAATCAGGAACAAGGATAGAGAATTCAGGAACAGGGCGCCACGCAGAAAATCAGATGAAGTCAGGAATCAGTGTGTCCTGGTGTGCGGTCAGGTTCCCCTACTTATCATGCCAAATGACATCACTAAATATATGGCTGGGGCAGTCTTCCTGTCCAAACCCCTACTGCTAGGATTGGGCCAAAGCAGTTTCCTCCTTGCTTTTCACTGATTGGATCACAGAATTATGTTTTATGGTGTTAGTTTTACAATGTCTAGAAACCTCCCCGAGCTATTGGGACCAAAATCTAACTTTCCCACAAATACATATTTATGTAGTTATGACCTAAGAAAATCTGATGCACATGTTACATATCTTGTGGGTCATATTTCAATCCAAATCCCAAGTCCGGGAGACCTGGCTTTGCCTTTCTGCTACACTTTGGCAATTTTAACCATGAAAGATTTGGCCTACAATTTCCCAATTTTGTACATAGATGCACAATTACCCCTGGAATATGTGTACAAAATGTTAGGTTTGCAACATTAATACTTTCTGCGCAATTGATTCTTCATTATAACTTCTGTTACTTACGCAGTAAGAAGCTCAACCAAGTTTTCAAATGAATAGCATAAAATTTGATTCAGAATTATGCACTTTTCAAATGTTTTCCTCATTCTTGTGGCAAAGTTAAATATCTTTAAAGTTCAGTTACAAATAGGCTTTTTAAACACCAATGTCACTTGTCAGTTTTTTTTCTCCCTCCCACCCCCAAGGGTAAGCAAATGTCAATCCTTTGAAGTAGAATGAGGCGCCTCTTCCTTGAGAGTGAAGCTTCCTGCCCCTCCCACTGGAAGGGCGAGTGTCTTAGCCTGCTATTGTCTTGGCCTGGGGCAAAGACTAATGTCTAATGTGACTTGAAAGGGCCCATTGTCCTGGGGATTCAAAGCTTCCAGCTAGCAATTAGCCTTTTCCAGTTCCTGCAGTTGAGGTGTCACCCTTTCTCAGGGTCAGCACTGACAGAGCAGGTTTTTTTTTTTGTTTTAAATATAGTTTACCAACTCAGACGGGGTTGAGCTTTGATTTATACTTTTAAATCTCAAACATATAGAATTAAAAACAGTTCTTTACCATTACAAATCCTTTTACATTTCATAAGTAATTAACCCTTGACTGTCAGAAATAAAAGGTTGGGACCAGGGGCGGCGTGCTATGCACTGGGAACAGTGCTAGAACTACATTTCCCAGCATGTGTCGGGACTAGTTGTAGTTCTGTGTTCGCGCCGGATGCCAGCTGGACAATTAGGGGCTTTAAGCCGTTAACCTCAATTATCTGCACCAGAGCACAGGCAGTTTCAGCACGGGCGGCGACGGCAGGCAGGCAGGCGGAGAAGGAGGTCTGATGCAACTTTGAACTCTGAAGGACTGTTTCCACAGAACCAGGGCAGCGGCGGTGGTGTGAAGCGGCTATGACACACGTTATAGGAGAGCCCGGGCCGCAGCGGTGATTTCACCAGTGAAGACATTTATTCTACGGGCATCATTCTCCAGGGTCCGGGTGTCCTCGTGAGGCGCCCGGCCCAGCAGATAAGTGCTCATATGTTCTAGTTATTTGGTGCCTGAGTTACTATGCTTGTTTTGTTGTGGGAGATCAAAAGTCATTACAGACGTGCGTTACATGCGCACATAAAAAAATACTGCTGAACTCTGCTTAAGGTAAATCTTGCTCCGTGTTACCGACTGCACTTTCTTGGTTAAAAGAGTTATGAGGACTATGTGCTGTGGAACTCAGTTACTTTTGATTATTACAATTACAGCACGAAAGTAGAATATTGTGGCAAACATAAGCAAAAGAACATATTTATGTGAAATCCGTGCTAGATTTGTCGCTTACTTGTGCCCAATAGGCCACGAGTCTTGTTTTTTCATAGAAGGGTCATTCCCTTCATTTGTGCCATAATGTGTGCATTGTAAGTCACGCTTATCATGGAAACACCCATCATGTTTCTTTCAGTGCTATGTATGTTTCGGACATTCTAACACATATTTTAATGTGTCTTTATGTTGAGGCTGTGAACAACTTCAGCATATGTTACGGATTCGGAATAACTGCTGTAATTACGATTTAAGGGTAGTTCCGCTTTGGTTTAGAAGGTCAGGATAGGAGTACAGGAGTAAGGTACAGGCGCAATAGGTAGTCATTGGAATTGTGATTATGTATATACATGTTATGTTTACCCCACCATCCCTTTGTCATTCTACCCCCTTTCCCTAACACAGTCTCCCCCCCCCCTTGGCTGACACGTGGTTCCCTGTGTTATTTGATTCAGGCGCCCGTGCCAACCACAGTGGGAGGGTCGATCTATTCGGCTTCTGTGGTTCGGGAGAGGGGGGGGTTGAAGCCCCTGGTATCCCATTAAGAGTTTTGACACTGACACAACAATGTACTTCAGTCAGGAAAAAGCCCATTTTACTATTCCTTTAAATTCAGTTTTCATCTCAGCAAATACACATTTTAGTCAGCTCTAGTCCTTCCCTTGAGTTCTGGAATTGTTTGCAGCATGGATACATGTATCAGACATTTGTTTAGAGTCTTTCTCTGCACAGCTGATTCTTGATACTTGTTGCTACAGTCCCTGGTTTGCTTTTCAAAAGCTACTGTTGCCAGGAGCTGTCATTCAATGAGGCCCGGTTCCTCTGAGCCACAATGAATAATCCTGGGCATTGCAGGTCCTTTATAATCACAGTAGTTTTTAAGAAAATGATGCATTTAGCGCCAAGCAGCACTTTTGAAGGTTAGGAAAGTGTCATTTTAAAAGGCATTTTTGGGTTTTCAGCCCAATGAGGCTGCTTCATTCACTTTTCTCCATGTAAAATGTTGCAGAGCCCACTGGCATACTCCTGCAGTGAGGACTCTGTTTCAACCCTACCTGAACTGTGTGTGGCAAGGGGTGTGCAGCCATTTTCTGGTTGTGACACAAATGCAGTTTTAAAGATCTTGGCGCGCACAAGATTCAGCGCGGTCCTTTTGTGCCGTTTCTTTCACCATTGCAGTAAAGTGATGTACATCTGAGTCCCACACGCACATGCATTTTGATTTTTGTTTTTGAGGCGGACGGCGAGTCGCGTACGCATTTTGCAGCCTGTGGGTTCCCCTGTGTCTCGCATACACCCATTGTCAAGGTCATACTACCCTACGGGTCCTTCGCGTATGCAATTTTTGTGTTGCTGGGTGCCGCAGCTTACTGCGTTAGGTTTTTACTTTACACGTGGGTTAACGAGGGGTCGCGTAAACACAATTTTCGTTTTTGGTGTGCCTGTGCGTTATGCAGCCAGTTTATTTTTCACAAAAGGGGTTATATTGAGCCTTGCAGGAGCACACTGGTACGTTTATCATCACGTAAACTGCCCCCTCACTGAAATTGCCCAGGACAATTGATACCTGCGCCTCCCATTGCACAATTACATCAGTGCCATGAGTAGGAGGGCAACAAGTGGGAAGGGTGGCCAAGGTGGACTTGGCCAGGGACATGCAGGGAGAGTTGTGCCCCCCCCCAAAAGGGTCAGGGAAATGGAGCCGATGACGACATTCTCAGCACCCAGGATTCCAGAGCAGCAGGGTCATCTGCTGTCACTACAAGCCTGGGTCAGGACGCTGCAGTGGCAGCTCTAGCACCTGCCGCCCTGGCTCAGGGTCACACAGCCTGCCCTGTTGTGGCCCAGGCACAGGTCCAGAGGGACCCAGGTGCAGTAGTCCCTATCTCGAAGCAGAAGGGATGTGTTGGGGAAGTGGCGGCCACCTGCACCCAGGTAAGGATACTGGCAAGGCAACCTCCTGTCCAGACATCGGTGGGCGATGCCATGGCTCAGTCCACCAGTGCTCCAGTCCCAGCTGACCCAAGTGGTCCCAGCCACTCGGGGTCTGCACCGTCTCGCTAGAAAGCAAAGCGTTCAGTAGCGGGACAGGCTCAACCCAAGGCAAGGCACAGGATACCCACACTTCAAGGAAGAGGCGCTTCAGTGATTAGGAGCTCATGATCCTCGTTGACTACGTGCAGGAACACGAACGTGACATGCTGGTGTGGGCAGGGAGCGCACACATATGCATGCTCAGCGTATGGCCACTGGCAGCCCATCACTGATCTAATCAACGCCTTGGGCAACGAGAGGCGCACAGCTTTTGAGGCATTGAAGTGTTGGAATGACCTCTGACGCCGAGCCAAAGAGAAGCTCGGTAGCTTCTACGCCTCTACTCTGGTGAATGGAGGTGGGCCACCAGAAAAGGACGATGAGCTCACTCAACATGAACGAGTCAGTGATATGATTGATGTGGAGCAGATCCAAGGCGTGGGAGACTTACCAGATTATGAGGACATGTCCGGTGATGTGTGTGCGTCCATGACATGTGTATGTTGCTTGGATGGATTGTTGCGATTGTCCGGCAGTTCTGCCTGTATTTACATGACTGACACGGGTGGGCATGTCATGGTGGACTGACACATGCTTGTGGTCCTGTAGAATGCATGCCAAGATGTGATGCACACTGACTTGTCCTCACCACACATTATAATCCCTTCCAAATCTCTTTGTGCAGCCTCTCGTGGCACTCTTCCTGCTCCAACCTGTGAACACGGGTAGCCTGTGTTTATCTTTCACTCCACACTCTCCTTCTGTACTCGCATCTGTCACGTCTTTGAGAGGTCACCCTGCCAGATGCACCTCCTCAGAGGTAGTCTTCATTTCCTCTCATTACCCCTGCAGCTCACTCTCTACAGAGGGCTGGTCTTACCTATGGCGGGCAACTGCAAAAGACTTACTAGATTTTGGTGGTTGAACTTTCTTGCTTCTGCTACTCATTCAGAGCAGGACTGTGGAAAGTGTCCTTTTGGGTTGGGGCCAGGAATTGTGTCTCCCTCAGACTGTGATGATGCCACGGTCTCCCAGTGGCTACGACTGAACCCTGTGCATTGTCCACAGTCCTTAGGTGTTGTGGGGCCAATATTACTTCAACTCCATCTTGAAGATTTGCTTACCTGTCATAGTCTTCACTTACCCATTTCACAATCACTCTTGGTCAGTAGCTCCTCATTGCAATGAGTTAGTGGTTGAGGTCAGTCTTTGGCTGGGTCCTCCCTCTGGTACAGCCTCTCTGGTCCTGGAGGTGAACCTTCTCCAGGTATGTAGGCACATCTGATGCTACCTCATGTGTTGAACATACTCTCCTCCTCTCCCCTGCTGAGTCCATGATGACTGAGATGATGCACTAGTGAGCTGGCTACAATCTGATCTCCGCCACAGTCCTCTGAGCCTACGTTTTCACCCATGTACTGCATCCCGGCTATCCCCTGCACTTAATGTGTGTTTACTTTATCCCTACAACACACTACCGCCACTTCGCACCTGATGTGGCCTGTTGGTAGTGGAAGGGCAAATGCACACAAAATTTGATTACTGGCGACGTATTCATGTTTGAAAATTGAGGCCATTCAAGTGTTCTGCACTGCCCCCTCTCACTTCCAAACCCAGGTATCCCTTCCACATGCCTACTCACTGGCGCGATGTCAAGGTGGCCTCGCATCATCAGTGTGCTTGTCTTCACTCTATTCCGACACCCTAGCATCATTGCGCATTGTGACACTTGTGACATTGCATTACATTGTACTCCCAAAATACACAACTACTGTACATGGCTCTGGGACTGTAGTCATCAGGTTCCATCTCATGCTGTTTGGCAGTTCATGTATGGCTATGCAACATCTGTGTATTGCATGTCAGGTGCTTGTGTGTGAAGCAGGTGCTATGCACCATGCACTACATGTGTTGTTGAGCCCTTTATCACACATCCATGGCTGCATTCATAGTTCCCTTCCCTTTACACTGCGTAAGTGCGTGGTTTTGACATGGCAGGTTAATGTGTTGTATGTGAACATTGTGGTAGCTGTGCGAGTGGGCTATGCAATTAACATGGGTCTTCATTTCCTTTTCTGTCCATATGCAGGTGATGAGGCACTTGATGCAGAGGAGGATGGGGATGTGGTACAGGATACTGAGCCGCTACCAACCACCAGTGGAGGACATAGTGTGGTAGTCCATGAAGATCCATTGGTGCTACAGTCCATCCTGCCCTGACTCAGTCGGACTCCGCCTCTGATTCCTTTGGATCTGGTGGTGAACTAGATTTGGCTTCCTCAACACTGTTGCAGGCGAGTGGATCAACTGTGGGTGCTGTTATGTCCCAAACGTCTGCAGGGGGTGGGGGAAGGGGGGGATTTTGAAGACCCCTCACAGGGCCAGTCAGTGTTGGTACAGCAGTCTGGTTTTTACGGATGCAGGGTCAAGCTCCACAGTATTGGCTCTGGGTACTGGGACAGCTGATTAAGTGAGGGATGCAGTCCTGCAGCCACAGACGGGCACATCACATCAAGGGCCAGGGTCCCTTGGTCCTGACAGGCGTGGGGTCCGCCAACGCGGTGGCCGTGTGTCAGCTGGCAATACTATGACATTTTGGCTCTGGGCATGGAAAGGCTGGCCAATTCCATGATGCCCCCAAAAAGACAGGTGGAGCAGCAGGCAATGCAGTCCACATGCCGCTCACACAGGCTGCACATTAAGGCCAGCAACAGAAGCCTATGGACGGAACTATGGGCTCAGCAGGCATCCATGGCTGCAGAGGGTCGTGCACACAGGAACACCCCGAGGGAAGAGTATAAATCCCTCAGAATTACACTGACTGCACTTGAGGAAGACCACAGTAGACTGTCAGAACAGCAGATGCAACAGATGACTCATACTATCACAGAGGAACTCTGCATCCTGTGAGGTGGGACATCCGAGCCATCATGTTGCAGATGCAAGCATATCAGTCCTGCATGGCCAATGACATGGAGGCACAGGCCAAGGCTATGCGTGGTGATCCTCCCTTAAAACCACCACCTTCTAATGCTACACCAGAGGGTGGTGACAACAGCGATAGCGCTCCCAATCCATATCTGTGCGGCCCATGGAGGGGGTTTTGTTTTTTTCCTTCTCAACACACACATGTGGGTGTTGACGTGCACCCTGCCCCTCCGCCCGCCTGGGATTCATGATTGTATGCCCAGTGCATGGTTGCCATCCCTTGTTTGTACATTGGGATCCATCCTTTGACCATGTTGCATCTTCATGTATTGGCTTGCCTATCTGTATGATTGTTGTCCTTCGGTCTGTATGTACTTCCCTGCCCACTTTAATTATCAGGGCCACCCAAAATGATGGAAGGGTGGCATGTGCAATTTACGGCATGTTGAGGCACTTTTGCAATTTTGATTGGTCACGGTCAGACATATTCGCTATTCTGGCCTGTGTATTTGGTATGTTGTACTGTTCAATTGGTTTTCCGGTGTACATAGATAGTGTGATGTGTGAAAGTGATTGTTTATGAACTGGTTCCATTGATTGTTGAGCACTTTGTGACAGTGGAGTTGAGTGATGGCCTTTGATTTACACTTGACATTGCATGCCATGGAAAGGTGTGGCGACCAGGTGACATGGAGTGTGGGATGGTTTAGGTGACATACCTGCATTTAGAGGTGTACTTTGCCATGGTATTAGTGACATGCTACATCTTCCATGTGCTACTTTTGTGCACACCAGATTGAGTTAGTTTAAGTTCTAAGGGATGCACACAATGTGGTACTTCCAAGCACAGGTTCTCACGGTGGTAAGTTTGGGACAGATAATGGTCCCTTTGTCATCAATTGTCACCTGGAATGTGCCAGGGCTGTGTGCACTCTGCAGGGGTTGGATTTTAGGTGAAAAATTATGCCACAAGCTGGGTACGGGCAGCCTCGCCACGTGCCCTTTCCTCTCCCATGCGCAGCCACCATGCATGTGGGGCACCACTAGGTCCACCGGTACACCACACCGTGTTGCAACATTGTGCAGGACACATGCTGCAACAATGATCCTGCAAACTACTGGTGGAGCATATAGTAGCTCACCACCAGAGGTCAAGGGAGCGGAAGCATGATTTTGGCACTCCGAATGTGTGCTCCACCATGCCACTAGTTGCAATATGGACTGCGTTGTATTTTACCTGGGGTGGTGGGGTGGGGTGGGGTTCTGTATTGGCGTCATCATGTAGGTGCTCAGAAGGTAGGCACTGTCCCCTGTAGAAGCAAGATGGGTTGTCAGTGGTGTAGTTTTGTCTGTGTGAGACATGCATGCATTTGCAGGGCCAGTTGTACTCACCAATGAGCCATGCCTCCCAGCTTCCAGGGCCCGGTGTAGGGGTGACATTCGGAATATAAAACCATCATCGGTGCACCCTGGATAGTTTGCATATACAGAGGTAATGATTCCCTTGGAATCACATACAACCTGCACGTTGATGGAATACAAGTGATTGCGATAGATGTGCACTGTGGCCCTAGGTGGCCGTAGGGCCACATGGGTGCAATTGATGGCACCAAGCACTTTAGGGAAGTGCGCCATCCTGTAAAAGTCCTGGACCACGGCCTGCCTTTCTGAGGGTGTTCTGGGCATGTACATGTGCCTGCGGACTGAGGGGCATGCATTCATGATTGCCAACACCTGGTGTAAGCAGCATGACCTGTGAAATGCCCTTCCCCACCCAGACTATGGCAGTTGTCCGCTGAAATGACCCAGTGGCCAAAAAAATGGAGTACATTGAGCACCTTTTCCAAGGGGCTCAGTGCTTGGGAGCACAGGGTGGGTGATGTGAGGTCATCTTCCCACTCCGTGACCAGGTCGAATAGAATATGAGGAGGAAACCTATACCTGCCATAGACGTGGTCATCTGGCATCCCAAAAAGGCTGGTCCTAAATTTATTTTAAAAACAAATAAAACCTTCCCCTGGCTAGCCTCCTCCTCCTGCAGTGTCCCATGATCACAGCTGTGAAAAAGGGTACATTCATTGTGGCTGTATAAGTGCGCTGGCTTTTGCGTGCACTTTTTATGCATCGTTTTTAGTGCGCTGTGACTCCTACGCCAGCTTTCGCGTGACAGACATGTTTCCAGATTAGCGCGTCCTTTTTTTTTGCGCACCGGAGAACACTGTTCAATTCCATGAATACGTGTTAGCGCGTGTGGGCGTTGCAAGTATTTTATTGTGGTACTTCCCACGTAACACCCACATTTACGCTTGTGGTTCCCCATTCCACGTGTTCCGTCCCCTTTTTAGGTGACTGCGGTAGACGGTATGCGCCTTCGCTGGGCGTCTCGTGCAAGGCGTTCGAGGTGTCGCAGTGACATGTTGGACCTACGGTAAGCCACGCACAATGTGTTTCATGAAACAACAAATGGGCGCTTGTGTGCTTTTTTTGCACGCAACACGCGTTTTTCAGCGCTGTTTTATTCCATGAATCGGCCTGTACACGTCTGGACTATCTTCCTGTGTATTTTGAGAACATTTTGATTTCCACTTGTAACAGCTACTACATTTCGGATTGACATTGCTGAATGTGTACCGAGTGGTTTTTCATCTACAGAAAAGAAATGAAAGTTCCACACATAGCTGCCTCTGCTGTGGAAGCTACTTCTTGCATCAATGGAGTCATTTGAAACATACACAAAGCTGCATTATAATAGCATTCAACTCCTGTTTCATTACTAAATCTGCAATGAGTATGTTATAGTTGAACAACTCTCCCAACTCTGGTAGTTTCATTCTTTAGTCTTAAGAGGAATGATTTTATTTGAAAGTAGTTTCACTCACTTAGGTTTCCTGGCTAAGAGCTTAGCAGGTATATGTTCAGGTTAGGAGCATACAATACACTAAACCCATTCTATTCTTCAATGCAAGAAATGTCAGCTGTAACTTTTCGTGCAAAGTCAATTAAAACTAAACCTATATTTTTTTTTACTACACATACGTGACAACGCTACATAAGACATTTCTTCGTTAAACACTGTATGACCAATGTCAATAAGTAATGCTTCTAAAGTTAACCCTTGTGATTTATGAATAGTTATTGCATATGCAGAGCATAATGGAAACTGCGCTCTTTTCACAAAGGTATCCTAAAAAGCATGAAACGCGCAGCTGTCCGAAAAATCAAATTAGTTTCTGCTACACGATCAAACTTTACTTCAACACGTCGTGAGGAAGAGTGTGAAATACAATCACTCTTCCGATTGCTCCTTTGACTAGACCAATTCCTAAATACAAGCTCTATTTAACATTACTCATGCATTAATGCAGTTTTAAAACCACTTATAGACCTGCTGTTCTAGAAATATTATTCTCTAGTTGACCTAAATCAAGCCTTTGCTCCCTTATCCAACTCTAATGGCATAACATGATCATCTAAACATGACACATATTTATCTCCACAATATTTTGCTTCCCTGACAGCAGCATAGTAGCGTTAAACTTGTTACACTCTGCAAGTGTGCACATCAAAGCAACACTATAAATGTTTCTTTCCTTAAGCGTCAACATGACAGAGACTGCAATCTGCATGAAACAAGTTAGAAATCAGTCTTCCCTTTAAGACGACTTTCACATTCTCCTCAACACCACCTATATAAATCTCATTAAGCATTTCTGCATACTCCAAGTCTGCAGATTGCCTCATATTAATAGTAAGTTCCTGGAACTCACAACAATTCCAAAGGTTAGAATGACCAATATTTCCTATACTTTATCCTTAAATTGCAGCATTTTGAAACTGGTTGACCCATCACAGGAATTAATTGTAGCAAGTCTCCAAAAACAAGTACATGTTTACCTCCAAATAAAACTTGTAGTCAGTCTTCAAAACATCTTGCATTCTGTTAGAGAGAATTCTCTTATAAGGCTAATTTCCCAAACCTAGTGAGTCCCCCAGCAGCTTTGCTGGATTTTTTTTTTCTCCTGCTAAGAGTGAGACTCTTTTCCTCCCACTCTTAGGCATGATTTGAGGTATGTGTGACTGTGTGCTTATGGGCTAGAGGGTATTTTACTCCATAGGGTGTCATCTGTTTTTGTGTATGTTACACAGCACCCTCAGTGCAGTAACACAGGGGTGTCATAGTGACCCCCAAACAGACTCCATACCCTGGGACTGACTACTGTTTCCCAGGGCATGTAAAGTCACCATTGACTTTACTAGTCCAAAATTGTGAACAGAACCAGTACAAACCATCATATTGTGGAAGTACTGGAAGGGGTTAATTCGATTGCCCCTGGGTCTGTTTCCAAGGGGGCACCGTCGAGTTCCCCCCTTGTCGAGTTTCTGGCTGGTGGCAGTGGTTACCACGCAAAATATTCCACCGGAATATTTCCTATGGGATTTTCCCATTGATTTTAAACGCACCACTTTTTGGTGCAATGTTAAAGATACTGCTGGTTTATTTATTTAATATTAAATCAACGGTTGGGTCTTTTTGCCAGAACTCTTTTCTAAAATGGCGTTTGTGTCCGTCTCTGTAACTCTAATCAAGGTCGAGTCCTTTGTTCCACTTTTTGGCGGGCTTCTCCACAGAAGCCCTCCAAATGGTGCCACTCTGTCTGGGTTCCAAAGGATGTGTGGGGAGGGGAATTGGCACCCTGGACTGCATTGCCTTAGCAACCCAAGTCACATTCTGATTGGCCCATAGCATGTTTGAGTGACAGCTAGGCTGTTGAATGGGGGTTCTTCTGCATAAAAGCAGGGTCTTTGGGACTGGAACTTCAGAAGTCGCCACAGGACCTAAGAATCCGAAGAGGCAAGAAGCTGAGCCCTGCTGCAACGAACTCACCACTTTCCCAATGACAAGAGAAGATCTTCTGCTGGCCGAGTCTTCTTCCTTTGAGCTGGTGGGATCAACCAGTTCGCCCCTTTTCGCCTTCCAAAGACGTCTCTTGGTCGAATCACCCGTGCCAAGCACCCCGGCGGCCAGATAGCCAAGCTTCACCACTTTGACAGCAAATAAAAGGAACGCATCTTTTAACTGACGAACTCCGCGGCTGGTTTCATCCCTGGGCAGTGCAACGACTCCAAGTTTCCTCCTCGACGAGATCCTCTTCCCCTGGTCGAAAGAAACTGCAACCACTGGAGCATCCCCTCTCTTTAAGGTACTGTGTTCTGCCTGGCTCTCCTTTCTTCAGTTTGCCCAAGGTGACCCTTAAATCCTTTGCTTTCCAACTGGGTTGGCCCCCGACCTTCTAACTTTACTTCTTGAATCACCCCCAACCTCTTTTGAACATTCTGCAAAGACTTTTAGTGCATTTTAAACTCTGGTCTTGGGCACATTTCGCTTTGCTCCATTTAAAGTGGGCCTGGCCTACGAACTTTGGCTCTACAGTGTATACTGCCTTTATTCCCTTGCTTTGAACTTCTAAAAGTGTTGGGAACTGTTTTAATATTATGCCCTGCCTTTTTCCCTCCCTTTAACTTAACTATTGGAGTGCCATCTAGGTTACGTGCTCATATCCGTTTTAACAAATAGTGGTGTTTTAACTCTGACTGGTCTAATAGTTTTCAAGGGAAGTTTAAGGGAAGTGTCTATACTTTACCTGACTGTGTTTTAACTTGCTTTTGATTTAGAGTGCTAGTGTATTTCCTAAAGTGTGTTTTAAATAAATAATTATATACTTTTGATACAAAGCTCTGGTCAGTGTTCGTTTGCTCTACTGTATTTTTAGCCCTATTGTGTATACTCTATATACTGCCCTACTCTTCTTGAGGGAAGTCTGACTGCTCAGCCACCGCTACCAGGTAAATCTGGGTGGTACAGACCGCTACGAATTGGGTTTACTGCTTACTCCTGTAGTCTTAATCTTCTTGCAGTGGTCCCCGAGGGAACTGCACAGGATTCTGCCTAACACATTCGCAGGTGAATGAAAGCTAGCATCAGGTTAGGCACCAGATTTACTTTGTCTACATTCAAGGCATTTAAACTTTTCCTACTTCTTGTGCTTCACTTGATACAAGTTTGATACTCTAGTTTGTCATGCTCCACTGGTAGCATCAACAGTTGATGTAAAGTAACCCCTCCTAGATTAAATGCTGCTAAACCTATTGGAGCAGTTACAATACATGACAAAGAGCAATCCATTACATTTTGGATCATAGCTCCTATTGCATGAATTAAAAAAAGATTGACATATTCCTGCTTGTCCACTAACATACAACAATACAGGTTGGTATTGCACACAATAACATTCATGCTGTAAACCATGCAAGTAGCCATCTTTAATTTTATAATAAACTTGCTCTACATTAAGTATACTAACTATTTCATCACAATTCACATCTGAAACTTTAGTATGTAGCATTGCATGTTCTACTTCTTCCATGTCAAACAATTAAATCTTTTGACAATTGCAAAAGACAAAAATAAATGAATTCCTTTTTCTCTCTAGTTTGGCAAGACAGTTACCTTGTGGTTAACAAGACTTGCCTTCTCATGTCTCATTAGACAACCAGTACATCCATGTACTGTAAACCGTCTTCTGTCATGTTTTGTTTCAATATTTCAATACGAGTAGCGAGAGGATTTTCAGAATCTCTGGATTGTCAGGTACTTACAGGGGTAGCTGCTGACCCTCCTTTCTTGTCTAGGTTATAACACCTTTTCTGAGTCAAGCCTCCCTCCCTTTAACAAAAAAAGAAGGACTCTTGCCCATATTTTTTCTTTTGTCAGGTACTGCTTCAGTTAACTGCTGAATTTCACTCGAAGGCTTCAGTACCCAATTCTAGAACTAGCTGGGCTAAGACTTAAGTACATCAATATTAAATCCATACAGAGGCAAACTAGTTACCCGATATGCAGCTCCATAGCTACCATATGCGAGAGCATCTTCAGACCAAAGCTTAGACGTTTTTGACTAAGACTTATATCTGCTGATAAATCTGCCCATACCTCAGCTGCATTGCTCTTTTCAACTTTTGTCATGTATGCTGTAACATAACGAGCAACAGCGGTTGTATCATCAGCACTATACTGTACATCAGTATTTGCATTCCAAAGCTGAGCAATGACAGGTTGTAATCATTAATGAATTGACATTCCTCATTTCTTTTGAAATTATATGCATTTCTTGGAGAGTTTCCCGTAACATGGTGTCAAACAGATATCAAACTATTCACTCGACCAACTGTCGTAAATTTGTCTTTACTTTTGCAGTTTCTCTGACAGTACATAGTACTTACTACACGAGTGCCTTCGAAACCTTTACCACTTGTTCCGTAGATTAGCATTCACATGCGGAGCAGGAATGGAACAAGTAACATTCTTCTATGAACTTCACACAGCCATCACTTTTCTTTTAACCAAACTGAGTAGCATCTTTCATCCACAACAGCATATGTATATGTGGAGCCCCACATGCTTGGTACTCTTTCCTCCATAAGAATGTCCCACAGTGCCTAATGGACCCTTTTCTTCATTACATATAAAATATAACGTGGCTAAAAATCTGTGAGGAAAGAACCGTAATACAATTACAGGGTTCATGGAACACAATTCTCCTGGTGTCATGTGTTCTAGGGCTTTTTCTGTGGATTACTTTCATGAATCCACTCAGCAAGATCACCCCAATCATACTCAGCGTAGCTTTAAGTCACAAACCAAGTTGGATGGCCCACATTTCTGATCATGCATCTAACCTCGGAATGTCTCCCATACCAATATTCCTTGGTCCTGCTCATTGTAGCAAGAATATTGGAAAATGTACCCTCTGAATCATTTTTTCCCCCGCTTTCACCTGTTGCAGCATCTCACATGCAGAAGGATTTTGAAATCTAGTTCTGGTCTGAAGTGTATGAGCAACAGCATAACAAGGTTGAAAATTCACTTACATAAAATATGAAAAAGATATTCAACATTGGTGCGGAATTGGGAATCTTCAAAATACATTCTTGTAGAACGATATTCTGAAGAAGAGATTTGGACCTGCAGATCATCCAATCTGCCTCCTGTACCAATTGGAATAAACATAGGGAAACAAGGAGCTACTAACGTCTTTTCCCCAGACACTGATGGTGCACCTTACGTTTCTTTCATTTGATACAATGCTGAACTGTCACCCACGACTTCACGTGCATGTAGAGGATGAATAGTGTAATGTTGATACAAACTATTCCCCTCGGCAATCGACCTACAGTGTAACTGACCTTCATGGTTTTTTGTTTGTTGACTCCAACATCAAGCATAAACAAGTCTGGTACAGTCAGAGTGCCTTTGTATAAATTATTGCACCCCAATAGAAACACCAATCCGTTTTTCACTTTCCAATATCTATAAGCGGTTGACAAATGCTCCCATCTTCGGTGGCAGCACCATTTACTAAAACAAAGAATCTGCAATGTCACACTTCACTCTTAGAGTGTTCACATTTTCTTCCAAATTGAGAGGTAAATAAAACAATGTTGCCTTACTCCTTGCACTGATGATTTCTTACGCAGATTTGACATCAGAATGTTCAGTTTGCAATGCAATCACTTCAAACATGTTCAATTTTTGAAGCACAACAGGGATATCAGGCACTACCATGTTGTTCAAGACACTTCTAAGAGGAATACTTCTTTGACTATAAAACCCAACAGTATCCACAAAGTGCCTCACTTGTGTCAAATAGTTCTTCTACAAAAACACAGATACAATTATTTCCAAACATCTTGCACACTGTTTAATTTTCTTCTCAATGTACACTAGTTGCACTGGATTTATAAAACGTATGTTGAGAAGACATACATAATAATGTCAGGTCTTTCAGTAAAGATAACTCAAACATTGCAATACTTTTTTTTTTAAAATACTGTTGACAAATCGGATCCTTTGCAAGCATAGTATCATAATGTCCACTTCCTGCAAGTGTTCACCTACGTACACATACATGCATCATATTTATCATTTTCATTGTAGAAAGTAAACTTTAGAAGTGTTTGATTTAAAGGTGTAAGAGACATATTTGGTGTTTTGCACTCATACAATTCAACTAGAAGGTATCTCATTTTAGTATGATGTTCAACCAGAATCTGTATATGAAACGGACTCTTACATCTACGTTATCAAGACAAGCTAGAGAGTGAACCCAGAAGTCCTGTTTTTCACAAACTGAACAGTCATCTATTCTCTGTAGAATCTTGATCGGTCTTTGCAAGTTTTGCACAAAAATAATGTTCAAATATCCCTTTAAGACTTTACAAGAAAAGCCATCAATCTTGAACAAATATGTGCACATCCATACCTCACAATGCTTTTTAGGTTTTATTCCATACTGACCTAAACTTTAAAATTTCTGTATTATCAGACCTTAGGTTCTCTTTTTCAGACATCAAACCATTTCAGACTTGGCTACAGCCCCTCTCATCAACAGCGAGGGGAACATTCATTCCTTGAATGGAACTCTCCTCATTAAAAAATAAAAAAAAGTCTGTATGTGAAGTGCGTACTCTCCAAACACCTCACAAAAGTTGTCACCTGTAAGCACATTAACTTTCTATATTGGTATAGAATGGTGTAGTCGCCTTAATTTCTTAAGTTTATTCAATACAAAAATGAACAATTTTCTTTTCATATGAAAAGATTTTTTATTACTTCTACTTTTTTCTTTTGCAAAAAAACACATCTAGATTTTGGTTTCACACTTCTCCAAAGATTTGTAAAAACTTGAGCGGTACATTTTCCTATAAAAATATCCTTATTCCTCTGTTTCAAATTGATATCTTGTCTTCTAAAAAGCTCTGTTTTTTAACTTAGAAAAACATTCTCAGTTCCATCAATTTGTTAAGTTGGCATAACTATTTGAAACTGCAGATTTTGAAAAGCACAAGATATTTTTTTTACGTCACATTGTTTCCTTTTTTGAGGGCATCGCACAAAGACGCTATACAAATATTTAAAATTTTTAAAAAAATTAAAAAAGGATGCTGAAGGTCAGTCGTGTTTCTTTATATTTTCAAAATAGAACATGAATTGTTATTTATATAAAAGGTATTCAGCATATAGGTTTACAATGTAATACACTTTGTAGGTATTAATTGCAAAGTAGGGTTTTCCATATTTAATTCAGTGTTTTGTGGTGGACGGACAAAAATCTAGATAAGGTAGCAAAATGGAGTAGAGAAGTATTGAGACAGCTGAGGAGATTATTGAATGGATGTCATCTTGTATGTATGGCTTTATGCCAATGGGAAGGATGTTGGCTGTGAAATCGGGGAAAATAACTGGCTAAACCATAAGATAATATTGTGGCAATTGAGAAAAAAGGCGCAGGCAATAAAAGAAACTTGAGAAATTGAATTTGGATTTCGATGAGGCAGAGTCAAAAAAAAGAAAAAATAGAAATGGGCATCGAAATTGGAGAAAGATATTATGCCTCTGAAAGTAACATAGTGTGGCAAGAGTGCTTTTGGATGGGGACTTTAAGAAAATGTGGGCAAATATATAAATTAGCGACAGGCAATACCCAGGAGAATCTTCTATGTAATATTGATGGGAAAATTTGGGCAACCTTTGTTCGTAAAAAATGTGAATGATTTTCCTCTGAAAGTAAGACCTTTGCCTGAAGTTATTTTGAAGTTTTAGGATATTGTCGATATCATTAAAAAAAAGTGAAAAACATTGAGGGTGCCCGGACCTGATGGTCTTTGTAATCTGATTATCAGGGACAACCCTGAATTTTGGGCTGATGTGCTCTTGACACTATTCTGCAAAGTCACTTCTAGTGGAGTGGTACACGAGTCCTGGAGGACATCCCATATTCCAGTTTTTAAGAAGGGGTCTAGACTCCTTCCTGAGAATTATCGTCTATTAGCATTGACGGATGTCACCATTAAGATCTTCTCTACCCGGAGCCTAAAAGAAATTAATGATTGGACAGCCGATAAAAATATATTTAAAAAAAAAAAAGAAATTTTTATTAATTTTATACAAACTAAACAATACAAACCAACAGTATAATTGTAACAGTTCCATTACACATCATTTTATCTTAATCACTGCTCCCTCAATCCCACCCCCCCCACCCCATGAGCCTATTTGTTATTCTCATTCAATGTCTGTTACATGCGGTAGGGTCTCATTCTCTTCAGAGTCTGTTGGGTCTGATATTACTCCAAACAATTCTGCTATTAGTGATTTCCATGCCAACAAGGTGCCCACCTCCTCTTCACCAATCACACTGCTCGCTTCTTGCCATACCACTGTTTCCGCCTCGGCCCATTTCTGCAATTCCTTCCACCATACATCCACCCGTGGCTTGTGGCATTTCTTCCACCCCATGGCAATCCTCCGTTTTGCGAGCACATACGCCAGATCTTTTCAGTTTCTCAACATGCTTAAGTTTCCGTGATTTGGGGAACCCGCCCAGTAAGCAGGCCCAGGCCGTGTCTATGACGAGCGTAACCCCCTTATCTGCCAATTTCTGCACTACTACTCCCCAAAAACACTAAATTATTGGGCATGACCAAAACATGTGTGCCATGTCAGCGTTTTCTTGGTTACATTTAGGACACGCTTGTCTTCCAGTATTTCGGAACGGAACTTCGATATCTTCAAGGGGGTCATGTATGCTCTATGCGTTATATACAGCTGTATTTGTTTTAGTCTGGCGTTTCTCGACACCTTTTTGTGATAGCCCAAGGCACGCTCCCATACCCCATCGGGGCTCCCATTTCAGCCTCCCAGTCCAGTCTCAGATGTAACAATTCCTTCTACACCTTAGCCATCACCATCTCATATAATCGAGATCTCATGCCCCCCTTCTGATATGTCATATATTGCTCCCACAACGGCATCTGGTTCCTGTGTCAAAACTGTTTCTGGCCAGTTTTTCCGAATCATCCGCACCATTCTATTAAACGTGACATATTGGCCCGTATGTAGCCCTGCCTCTTCGTTAAGTTCTTCAAAATCCTTGATGGTCCTCTCCTGCAAAACATCCCCTAGCGTTACCAACCCCACCGAATCCCAGTAGGTCCTAATAATCACCCTCAACTGTTTATCCCCTCCTGTCAAAGCAACTAGCGGTATCTGCGGGAGGCATGGGCATGGATCCTCCATCAACCGGCATGCTCGACGCCAAATTTTCCACCCAAGCATCATCATCCCAGGGCGCTCCTTCATTTCCGTTTCAGGCAACCTAATAATTTCCCGCAAATAAAACGGGGTACAGTCCTCTCCAAACAACCTGTGCTCAGGGGTCACTTCATCAGAGAGCCACTTAGCCACATACTGTAGCTGACCCGCCAAATAGTAAACCTCAAAATTATGCAGTCTGATACCTCAGTTTTCATAGAAGTTCTGCAATTTCCATAACGCCACTCTATTTCGGGTACCATGCCACAGAAAGTCCCTACACATACTATTCAACTTAGTAACAAACTTCTTGGGTATCATATATGGAATATTACTAAAGTAATGCAGGAGTCTAGGTATGACCACCATCTTGAGCATAGCCCCTCGTCCCATCATTGCCAAGGGCAACTTTACCCAAAACTTCATGCTGTGCCTGATTTTCCCAATGGCTATTTCTGTGTTATGTCTATGTTCCTCTTCTACCGTGTGGTACACGTCTATGCCAAGGTAACGAAAGGATCTAGTTGCCCATTGTATTTGTAGTACCGGTAACCTATCTACAGGGGTCCCCTTATAGCTACCTAGCGGGAATATGCTAGACTTTTGGGGGTTCACCGCTATACCTGACAGCTCCGCATACCTCTCCATCACTTCAAGTATGTATTGAGATTTTCTTCCGGGTATTGCAAGTACAATAACAAATCGTCTGCATACAAGGATATCAGGTGTCGCTCCCCTCCCACCTCAATACCTATTATATCATACTGTTTCCTGAGAGATATAGCCAGGGGTTCCAAAGCTAAAATGTAAAGCATCGGGGACCAGGGGCACCCTTGCCTGATGCCTCTTCTAAGTTGCCATCTCTCAGATATCACCGATCCTGTTCGGACCCTGGCAAGCGGCTCACTGTACAGCATCTTCGCCCACCTGATGTAACCTGGCCCCACTCCGTACCCTCCCAAGGCTGCCAATAACACTTGACCAAATCAAAAGCTTTTACTGCGTCTAAAGACACAATCGCCATTTCACCTTCATTCCTGCCACCCCATTCGACCACCCGGTGAAGTCGCCTATGGTTGTGAGTTATATTTCTATTCGGGACATAACCCGTTTGGTCAGGATGTATCAATCTACCAATTACTTTCCGCAATCTGCCAGGACAGCCGTCAGAATCTTGCTGTCCTGGTTCAGCATCGACAAAGGTCTATAGGAGCCGCAGCTATGCCCTGGTTGGTTTGGCTTGGGAAGCGGTATTATGATCGCTTCTCTAAGCGACTCCGGCAACCTTCCCATCTCAAACGCTTCAGCATGTCCAGCATTGGGGGGAGAACTTCCTCTCTGTATACTTTATAGAATTCGCTAGGGAACCCATCTGCTCCTGGGGTCTTACTGGTAGGCAACTGCTTCACAACCTCCTCTAACTCTTCTAAGGTAATTGGCTCATCAAGCTCCTCCCTCCTCTTCACTGATCTTGGGCAGTCCCATGTCCTCTAACGTTTCAATTATCTTTTGTTGGTCACCCCACTCTTCGTCCCCGTATAGCACTCTGTAGTAATCCGCAAACTCCTTGTTAACCCCCTCAGCCAATAAAAATATATACAACTCCTTTTCAAACTGGATTTAGGAAAGGGTGCTCGACTAATGTGAATATCTTAATTACCAACTTGCTGATTGAGGAGGCAAATTCAAAGAAATACTTACCACTTTATATCCTATTTGTTGATTTCTCGTCAGCTTTTGACACCTTTGACAAGAGCACGATTGTGGAGTAAACTGCAGAAATTGGGTATGATATGATGTGGCATTTATAACACGCCTATACACAAGTGTTTCAAGGCGCGCCACGGCAAGGGAGGGACGACAGACAGCGATCCTACTCAGCCAAGTGTCATTCAGATCGCGGATTTATGCCTTGTCATCTAATTTATGCAGCAAAATGATCTATAAAAATAATATGGCTAGAGTAAGACTGAACAACTGTGGTGGCCTTAGTGATCCTGTTCCAATTATGAGGGGAGCAAGACAGGGATGCGCGCTTGCACCGATCCTGTTCAAACAATTTTGTCTGACTTCACTATGACCTTTGTGGATAATGCCAATGCCATTCCTAAAATAGGCGATAATAAGGTTAGATGGATTGGCTATGCCGACGATCTTGTTATTATGGAAAACACATAGGAATGGAGAAGCCCAAATATGCAGAGAATAATGGTTTCCAGATTAATTTGAGCAAAACTCAGTTTATGGCTGTAGGGAATAAGTGC
Source organism: Ambystoma mexicanum (assembly GCF_040938575.1). Taxonomy (NCBI): domain Eukaryota; kingdom Metazoa; phylum Chordata; class Amphibia; order Caudata; family Ambystomatidae; genus Ambystoma; species Ambystoma mexicanum. The sequence continues at coordinate 1,160,429,628 of NC_090929.1, read as the reverse complement.
TCGAGTAAAAAGGTTATTAAGACTCAACTTGGGATGATCAGTCATACTGATCATTATAGATCCTTGGGGGTGGGGGGGTCGACATCTTTTCAGGAAAGAAGAAAAATCTGAGAGCACAAGAAAATAAGATGAGCCTATGGTTAACTTAGTTTTTTCCAACAAAAAAAAATCTGCAGGATACTCCTTATGTGGTATCTTGAATTTGAAATCCTATATATATTCTAAAGTCCTGGGGATAACTAATTACATCCCTATGGCAGAAATTTGACTGGAATTATGTGATCTCCTCATCTACCCAGATTGATACTAATAGAGGAAAAATATATATTAGGATTTGGTATGCTATAAATCTCTAATGGGCATTATGAAAAGTGCTTTGGAAGATAGGAAACGAGATGCTCAACTGCACTTTAAAAAGCGATCGGTGAAATTCTTTGAAAAAAACTGGATGCTGTCCGCATTGGGAAGAGCGAGAAGGTGCTCTTCAGGAAGGTGCTCTTCTTAAATCCTTTAAGAATGCGGAAGAGAAATGGGACTGGGTCACGAGCCACGAGAAGGTTGGGAGGAAGCAATCCCTGAGGGTCTTTTCACAGTTACGCTTTTGCTATAAAGATACCCTCCCCGGTGACGCGTGACATTACTGAATATAGGACTGAAGAGGTTGACGGTATTCGAAATAACGGGAGCCTGGTTGGGCCTACCCGAGGATAAAATATTGAATAGATTATGTAACAACAAGGACAGTATTGAAACAGTGAGACATCTACTAACGTCATGCTGAAAGAGGTCTATAAATGCTATTTTAAGAATTATGCTAATGAGGAAGACATCACTACAGACCAATTTTGGCTGAGAATATTTTCTGGATATAATCAAGGCTGGATCATAGCATCTACACAGATTTGGAAGGCAACGGAAAAATATCTGCCATGTGTTGATGCTGATGTGAAATTGCTCAAAAATCTTAAGCTATATCCAACTGCTCCTAGTAGCAGATAAGGGACCACGTTCATTGAATAGTGGCATTTAATTTTCAAAACGTATTCTTTGGTAGGTTATTTTGTGCATAATTACTTTCTGATTTGCTGAGATTTTTATTTTCATAGGCTTTTATATGTTTGCAGGATTAGTGTTCTAACATTTGTATTAAGAAGTATGTGTAAAAGTTTCTTTTTGAACTGTATGCACAGTAAAAAAATAAAATGTTTTAAAAAATCTGTATTTTCTGAAAAGGGTTCAAGCAGTAGCACGTTATGCTATAGTCATGTATACATTTCCCAGATCAAATGTCCTTCCTCTTTCTCTATACGCATGACTTGGCAATTCCCTTAGTTGGTGCTTCTCTTTCATTTCATATGTACATTCCTCATCATGACTTCTAAGGCTGTAAAACAAATGATCAATATCACCTATAGGTTTCATGCAGTCTTAACAGCTTGAAAATGTACTGTTCCAACCACAAATGCATCAAACTGAGAAACTCAGTTACCATCCATTCAAACTCCACTTTGCTCATCTAAATTTAAACATGCAATCCTTTACACACTTTCTCCAATCCAATCGTATGAGGCTAATCTACAAAAGGTATGTCAGCCTACTAGACAAAAGACATTCCTTCACCAGAAATTTGAAAGAAGGGCGTGTTAAACTAACGGTGCATCTTAGGCCTCAGCAAAGTACACATGGCATAAATAAGAATAATTTCTTAATTCCTAATCATAACGTTGTTGCACAATAATCTTGTTAGACATCTTTGCTTTGATGTACCAACCTACCATTCATGCATCCCTGGTGTGTCCTCAATTTATGAGGATGGTGTTGAGAACGGCAAGATAATGCTCTGCCACTTACTTCACCAAACTCAGTTATCATGCCTTACAAGTCTCTACTTAACAACTGTAGGCCAACTCCAGGCAGACAGCATTCAGTATACTGCTGGTCACATACACAATACAAACAAGACGTAGAGCCGTTTTACCGACGTGTTTGACCTGGCTCCTTAAGAACAACTACAGGAAAATCCTATGACAGAAAGATCAACCCACGTCCACTTGCTACCCCTTTCTCTTGCTCCCAGGTCAATGCTGCCTAGTATATTTTAACTAGTAACTGCTAGGTCACCACACACAAATTATATTAAACGTCTTTATTTCATATAAATCACAATACCAAATATAACAACATTCTAAGAACAACTCCTAAAATTTGCAAACAATTCTAAAATTCATTTTACAAAGTGTATCCTAAAACCATTTTCCATATGTAAAACAACCTGTGTTGTGCTCAACCCTGTGACATCCTGCCTATACAAAGCTAAACCATATACAAAAAAGAGATCACACTGTCTCAGAAGACAAAAAATGGTCGATAGCCCACTGGTTCCTCTTGACTAAAGGATACCACATGTACAGTATACCGTCTGTTAAATACACTCAACCCCAATCAATGCTATCCTGGGGTGAAAACAACTAGATATATTGTTTTGCTAGTATATGGTCACTAAATCACAATACATTTTAATTTCCCAACATGTTTCGCTCTTCTTCATTCCATTTCATATATTATACCAGAACTTCATCAGGGGGACCATCTATTCCCTTATCTCATGTCTCTTCATCTATGGTGGATTCACCAGTGTACAACACTACACTCAACTGGATATATGCCACCCAATACAAGAATATTGCGGGGTGTCACTTTGCTACACACTTCTTGACCTGGGAAAGCAAAACAGAGGGAGAAATAACAAGAAACAGCAGTCAATAATGAACGTTTCACTGCTGTGTTACTTCCACAGTATACTAAGGTAAGTCTTTCCGTGTCGTTCTTCTACAATATCACTCGACATCGGTTAGTATAGGGGAGAGTCTCAACCCTTGCGTAGGACTACTCAATTCCTGAAAACACACAAGATAGGTAGACAACTTAACCAAGGTAAACAAAATCTTTAGATGTAAACTCTAAAAAATCTGTTCAGAATCGGTACATGTTGATTGATTTATACTTCAGGTACCACAGGGCCACTCAAGTTCCATTAACAATGCTCACCTGAGCAACTGCAGAGAACACTCTCAACCTGTATATACTAATTATTGTGACCAGTATTCTTTCATTAATAGAATAATCAACTCTGTGTCATTAACTTCTCATCAATCATCAAATACGGAAACACTATGTTTCTAACACTAATGTCTTAATCTCATAGACAATAGACGTGTATTACCTCTTCATTAGAGGGACCTTTGTGAACTGACTTGCATCTGATGACACTGAAACCCGTGTGTCTTAATATCGAATTGCGCTCTTGCTGCACCTCTTTTGGCTTGAAGCACCGGACGTTACTGCCCCTAAAAAAATAATAAGCGGGTGAAGTCCCCATTAGTTCATTGCGAATCTCTCAAGACTCGTGTCGCATTCACTTCCTCATTCCCTTAACATGTCCCGCACATTAAATCGCTTACCAGCTCGTTAGTTGGAACGCTTCGACCAGATCCTTCTCCTGTGGTGTAGAGGCTCACTCTGCTCATATGTATTTGAGTCTGTTCTTATACCTGCATCACTTTAACGTACCACGTCCCGCGTGCACTACGTCACATCACGTGAGCGCTTCCAATGTCACGTGTCCAATGTTATCGTTCGGACTGCTCAATGCAGAGCGCACAACTCTCTCGCACTCGGTAGTCGCACACCTCGCACCAGTCAACCGGAGTGTAGAACGAGCTCCAGATCACATCGAACAGCGGTAAGCATTGAAACAATATATTCTACCGCCACTGGCCCACTTCTAAGACTACTAATATTTTAGTTCACTCTAACTGCTAGATAATTCACACATTCCCCGTAGGAGAGATGTACATGCACTTGTGAACGGCACAGTCTTATAAAGACAGACATGGTCCCACTGGGTCCCTTCTGTATATTGTATACTGCAATTCCCTTACTCCTATACATGGATGGGATAGCATTACTGAGACATCACATATGTTATGAGAAATTGCCGGTATAAGCGATTGAAGAGACCAACCGCTTCAATGTCCTATGTTCTATTTGTCATGTCAGTGTTTCCAAGAGTCAAATTCATTCAATCCTTTAGTGGATGACTCAGTTAAGAAAATCAGCCATTGTTCCTTACATTGCAATTTCTTAACATCTGCATCAGAATTACTTGTTTTCTCCAGCTGCCACAACACTGTCCATTTTAATTCATCCACATCATGACCCATCGTCAAAAAATGACCAACCATCGGCGCCAGTGTGTTACGATTACAACTCCTGTGTTCACCTATCCTTATAGTCACTTTGCGTTCGGTCATCCCGATATACATTTTTTGGCATGGACACCATACTGCGTAGATCACATGTGTAGAATTGCAGTTCGTAAATTTGGTTTGTAGCCACATCTTCGGGAGTCCCAAATCAACTTGTTTGGTTCTGCAGGTATATTTACAGTTGACACTTACCACAAGGGGCATGTCCTGTAACTACAGGCAATCCCCATGATTGCGTGATACTGATTAATTTATTCGACCTCAGGGAAATATCATTTTTCGTTAACAGTTCTTTCAAATTAGGGGCTCTCTGATATGCACATACCGGGCTCGCCAAAGGGCTCTCTCCCCCTGTCAATATGTGCCAATTCTTTTTGATAATTTTGGTGACTTCATTAGTTCTTTCATTGCAAGTACTTACGAACACAATATTGTTTTTATCTTGATTCTTGGAATGATATTCCAATAATGCTTCACGGTGGTTATGGATTGATCTTTTGTATGCCCTTTTAACAATCTTCTTAGGATAGTCTCTTTTCAACAATTTCATTTTGAGTTGTTCAGCTTCCTCATGAAAGGTAGAGTTCAGAGTACTGTTCCTTTTTAACCGAATAAATTGACCAAAAGGTAAGTTTTCTCGTATGCGTCTAGGGTGAAAACTGTTGAAACTCAACAGTGCATTTTTATCTGTAGTCATATGAAATGGTTTCACTTGTAGTATTTTTTGCGTTTTGTACACCCAAATCGTTATATCTAGAAAGTCAATTTTCTCAGGACTATGGGTACACGTAAACTTTAAATACCTGTTCAATTGATTGATCCATTCAAAGAATTCTAGAAAAGAACCTACCGAACCCTCCCATATTATCAAAATATCGTCAATGAAACGTCGCCATAAGGCGATTTTTGAAAAATATGGGTTGGAAGTTTGGTAAATGTGTTGTTTTTCAAAATTCTCAACATAAAGATTCGCAGCCGTTGGAGCCACGGGAAAACCCATGGCTGTTCCATGAATTTGATGGTATAACTCATTGTTGAACTTGAAATAATTTTCGGTAAGGGCCATCTCTGCACACCACAAAATAAAACTATTGGGTGTGACTCCTGAATTTCTCTTGGTAAGTAGTACATTCTCAAGCACTTCTAGTGTATCTTGTTGAGGTATACACGTATATAATGCAACTACATCTAAGCTGACTAATAGATGAATATCTGGATCGAAAGTCATGTGTTCAACGCAATTCATTACTTCTGTGGTGTCTTGTAGATATGAAAACATTTGCAAAACAAACGGTTTGAGAAATTTGTCTGCAAATTTTGCTAGAGGTTCTAGCAGGGACCCGGTCCCAGAGACAATAGGGCGACCCGGGGGATTGTGCAGAGATTTATGAATTTTTGGCAATGTATAGAACTTCGGGATAGTTGGTCTGGATACAATGAGATAATCCTATTCTTGTTTACAAATCCATTCTCTCTCAAGAGCCTTCTCAACTTTATTTCTGATCAGACTAGATAGTCTCTCTGTTGGGTCAACCAACAACCTGGAATAAAAGGAACTGTCACCAAGCAGTCGTTGACATTCAGTAACGTAGGTAACTATCTTGGATCACTACTGCCCCTCCTTTATCTGCCTTACGTATGATAATACTCTGATTCTTAGCCAATGACGTGATTGCTCTTTTTTCAACATTACTTCGATTTTTTAATTTTGAGGGAATTTTTTTCTCTAAGTTGCGTAAATCATGCCATACTCTCTTGGCAAATACTGTGGCTTCAGGGGTATGGCTCGCTATTGGAGGATCAAAATTGGACTTGTTCTTTAGCCCACTTTCATTCACTGTAGTCCCAATCTCTTTATCCATAAAAAACTGTTTCAGGTGAATCTTACGAAGCAACTGTTCAATCTCCATTCTGGTCCGAAATTTGTCGTAATGTGTGGTCGGAACAAAACCAAGTCCATAATTCAAAACTACCTTTTCAATACTGGTAGGACTGTATCCGGACAAATTAACTAATAGGGATGGTTGCTCCAAGTCCTGCGTTCTTCTGATCCCCACTGGTTCGCTCCCTCTTGCTCGTCCAAAAAAGACACCGTAGAGACAGTAGATTGTTGTTGCTGTGGTGGTGGGCCAAAGTTATGTTGATTATTCATGCCTTCTCTTCTTTGTGACCGCTTGTTGCGATAATTCCCTCTCTGTTGTCTGCCCCTACTCCTATACGGTCTTTGTCCTTGTCCACTATGGAAACTGCTGTCGTTTGAGCATAACTGGGCTCCTGCCACAACCTTGCTCCTCCCACCAACCATTTAATCAGTCCTCCTTAGGCATCCTCAAAACATGCAAAGTCAAGCACCTGACCTGTTTGCACCTATTCAAGCATTATAGGGCCAATGGGCTGACCCAAAAATGAATTGCTACTACGGCTACTAAAAAGAAAATGTATCCGCATGCATGTCCTCCTTCCACTGCCCATCCCCACTCTCACTAGGGTTTAAATTGCCAAGTGCCCTGGGCACCCCCAGAAAGCTACCCTAGAGTACCTCATGAAAAATATCCCACTCAACATTTATTAAGTAATACTGGACATACTGTAACCATAACTTCAGAGTACAATTCCCAAACCACGTCTGAAGAGAAGATATGTTCACTGGAAACTTACCAATTGAAATTAACTTTCCCTGTAACATGGCAGAATCCATGAATTACCACAAATAAAAGAAATAACATTTGCCATCAAAACCAAGGCCCTCATTACGACCCAGGCGGTAAGTAATCGAAATTACCGCCATGGCGTAATGAGCGTTAACGCCATGGTCCGATGGCGATAAGAGCGCCATATTAGGACCCATCGCGCACGAGCATTATGCCATGGCGGTAACGTAAACTACGCCATGCCGTAAACAGCCCTTACCGGCCTCGTTAACAGCGCAGGGTGACCTACCGCCACCCATCATTGCGCCGACCGTAGTCAGCGGTCACCGTAATTAGCGGTGACCGCAATTAGGCGGAACCGGAAATAGCGTAATCGCGGCGGAACGGGAAACAGCACAGCGGCCATCTTAAAAAACACAATCCATTGCCATCCTACCCAACCACACCACAACCAACCCTCAAACCCTGTCATTCCCATAACCCACCCATTTCCTCACCCAACCATGCCGAAAGTTGTCAAGAAGGCATGTGACAGGCAGCGGCAGGAGCGCTTCAGCCGTGAGGAACTGCAAATGCTTGCAGACACGCTCCAGGAGAAGGCCGATGTTGTCTTCTCCACTGAGATGACCCGGACAGCCATAGGCCGCAAAAAGGAGGTGTGGGAACTTGTGGCACAACGGGTCAGTGCTGTTGGAACCACCCCACGCACCTCCAAACAGTGCCGCAAGAGGTGGGACGACCTGCGGATCAGGGTCCGGGGCATTATGTCTGCCAACCGTAACCTGGCCCTGGGAACTGGCAGGGAAGCAGACTCCCCACTGAAGATGCAGCCATGGGAGGAGACATGTGCCTCTCTGATTGGCATTGAGTGCATCGAAGGTGTCGGCGAGATGGAGAGAGGGGCCCCGACATCTGGAGACAAAGGTAGGTGCCTCATATCCAGCCTTGCAAGACACCCTGATACACTTGCACGTGACAATCACAATGTGGCAGAAGCAACACATCAGATGAGCCACACCCTGCGCACATGCAGCATGTACACTGTACAGTAGGCAGACACACACCTGCATGCAAAACCGAACCTAAAGGGAGGCAACCTGTATGTCACGGGCTACTAACTCCACCATCTATCCATTACACTCTTCACAATGCCTGCTCAATGTCCGCTGAACCATCAATAACAGTCACCCTCCTCTGCTCCACCACAGGCTCGCAATCGGACACTGGCAGGGACGACAGCACCAGCACCCCAGCCAAGAAGGCCAGGAAAGTGGGAGAAGGGAACCATGCATCCACCTCTGCTGGACCAAGGCAGAAACCACGCCAGGCTGAAGAGGCCAGGGCAGCAAAGTCCCGAGGAAGGGGTTGTGACAGCGCCTGCAGCCCAACAACACCCACTGTTGCCCACTGAGGGCAATGTGTCAGCAGGGAGCAGTACTGTTGGGGAGACTGCAGCCATCGCTGCCTGCTCCGATAGTGATGTGGAGGATGACACTGGACTTGACCACAACACGCAACTCACCACACCTATCCCCAATCAGCCATCATGGAGATGACACCCAGGGCCCATCGCCAGCTAATTCATGGCCAGCAACTCAAAGCCCAGTGGGAGTTGTGGAAGATGGGAGTAGTCCCATTGGTCCCCCATTGGCACCCTCCATTGGGCCAGAATTCCAGCTGTCGCTGGAGCAGATTGCCAACAGGCAGGAAGCACTGGGCACACTCCTCACGCAGCATGTTGCAGAATGTGGAAGTGCCAGTGCAGCCATGGAGAGGAGTGCTGATGGCATCAGGTCTGCCATCCAAACTGCCAGCAGGGACATATGCACCGAACTTGCTGCAGTGCGGCAGATGATGAGCCAGCTCATCCAGACAATTGTGGACACATGCCGTACTGAGCAGCCCGGTACATCCCCAGCTGCAAGTTCAGCACAAGCCACTCCCGTCCGCAGGTCATCCAGGACCCTGAGGAGCACAGGCAGGGGGGCCCCAGGTTCCGGGATAGGGGCCAGTCAATAGTGTGCAAAACTATACACACTTCACCACGGGCACTGTCACATGTTTGCAGGGTGTTCAGGGGGGAGGGGGGGAGGGGGGAATTGGGTGTGTTGGAGTGTTCAGGGGGAGGGGGGGGGAATTGGGTGTATTGGAGTGTTCAAGGGGGAGGGGGAATTGTGTGTGTTGGAGTGTTCAGGGGGGAGGGGGAGGGGTTCTGTTATACCTGTTCAGAAGAACAATACACTTTTTCTTTTCTCACAAACGAAATGTGTGGACATTGCTCATTGCGTATGTGTGCTTTATTGTTTTACAGTCCACAGTGTTGACATACCAGACACACACAGTGCCCCAAGTGCCATCCATATGTTACACACTCGCTGTGTGTGCCTGAAGTATCGGTCAATGACATTCTGACGCATTATATGCCCCTCCTGTGCATCGCTGCCTCCCTGAGGTGCTGCCCCATCCCCATCATCATCCCCATCATCAGGTGGTTGTGGTTCTGCGTCAGGGGGCAGAGGCACGTTTCGCCTGATGCACATATTGTGTAGCATGACACATGCCATGACGATCTTTGCAACCTTCTCATGGCGGTACAGGAGTGCCCGCTAGACCTGCTGAGGCAGCGGAAACGTGCCTTCAGTAGGCCAAAAGCATGCTCTATCACCACACGGGTACGTGCATGGGCACGGTTGTAGTCCTCATGCTGGTTCGATGGGTTCCGCACTGGTGTGAGGAGCCACCTCTTCAGGGGATAGCCCGCATCACCTGTAAAATGTGAGAAAAGAATGTGTCAGGAACGAGATTGATTTGTGAACATGACGCACAACCATGCCTTGATTCTGACTGTTACTGTGCACCAATTGGAGTTGTGGTAATGGATTTACACTGTGCAACCAGTATGTGTTCATGGCTCTCATGTACTGATTTGCATGCAAAAACACAATGCAGGGGGGACGATTGCTTTGTGAGTGGCCATCCACTGTGCCCGTTCAGGCAGTCATTCATGTGACCTTGCACGTGTCCTGTGAGCTTGAAGCTCACATGATAGCAACATTGATGTCTGGCTCATTATGACCCCGGTGAGCATTACTGGTGTCAATGGGGACAGTTTGTGGGTCTTGTAGTGGTGCATTGATGTTCCTGTCTGTCATGTGCCTCCTTTGTGCGCAGTTGTGGGGGACAGGCCTTTCAGTAGTTGGTGCATGGTGACGTGCATGTAGGTGGTTTTCTTTAGGGTCAATGCGGTCACAATTTGCACAATGCACTTGCAGATGGTTGTGTCGTTTTTTGGGATGCACTTTCATTCACATGTTGGGATGATTAGGTCAGGCATGATGTGTACACTACTCTGTTGACGTCAGTGCTGCCACAGGGAATGATCTGGCTACTGCTAGTTGCACCCATGTGACGTATGCATCACCCCCCTGTATCTGCCAGATGAAATATGCATTGGTACGTCATTCAACACCCACTTTGCATTTCCATGCTCATGACATTAGACTCACCGAGTAGGTAGGATCTTGGGCCTGCATGTCGCTCCATGTAGCGTGGTATTGTGGAGTTCCGAAGGACCATTGAATCATGGGTTGATCCGGGGAATCTGGCACAACAATGTGTGATGATCCTGTTGGAGTCACAGACCATTTGCACGTTGATTGAGTGGAAATGTTTACGGTTGCGGTACGGTACCTCCATGGCATGTCGGACCACCAATTCAACATGGGTGCAGTCAATGGCACCAATGCAACCAGGTATGCCGGCCAGTGAGTGGAAACCCACTTTGGTGTTGGCAATCTCCTGGGCAGACCGTGGTAATGCGATGTGGTCATCTGTGTGCTTGAGGAGGGCATCGAGCACTTGCATCAGTGTACGCGAGAATAATGGTTGTGATATGCCATGCAAGTGCCCCACTGTGTGCTGGTAGCTGCCTGTGGCCAGGAAGTGGAGCACGGACACTACCTTCAGTAGGGGGGGGGGGGGTGGCAGTGGGTGTTTCAATCATGCTGACGATGTCGTGTATCATGTCCACAATGGTGGTGATGGTGTCCCGGTCCAGTCGGTACAGGGTGTGGATCTGCTCAGCGGTGAGGTTGAATGGGCTGGCTCTGATGCGTGGGATTGGGGGCTGCCTGCGTGGTGGCACTGGCTGTGCTGGTGGGGCTTGCTGGGCCTGCCTTGCCCTCCTTCTCCTCCTGCGTCTCCTCTGGGCAGCCTGTTGTTGTTGTTGTTGTTGTTGTAGTTGTTGCTGTTGTAGCTGTTGTAGCACTCGCATTGCTATCAGGTCCTCCAGCCCCAACATTGCTAGTCCTATTGGTATCATTGTGGAGTGTGCCTGGGTGTGGGAAGGGGTGCGGTGTGCTCTTTTTGTACTTCCTGAGTCTGTATTGCCTTCACCTGTGCTGTTTCTGTGCACCTGCATTCACTTTACATGGCCCTTTACGGTTGGTTCGCGATGGCGTAATTAGCACCATGGCGGTAAGGTACTTAATGGGCTGGGTGATGGCGTTAGGGGCATGTCCGCTTGGGTCGGCATTCGCCTACCGTTCCGCCATGGCGCTAAGTACGGTGTGGATGTTCGCGTGCGCGCGCCCTTGCCGCAGTCAGCGGCAGCGTTAGCTACGATGCCGCTAATGACATCGTAGTTTACGGTCACGGGTCGTAATTGGCCCTAGCGGAAGACGATGGCGGTAATCGTTTACCGCCATCGTTTTTCGCTTTGCGCCAGGGTCGTAATGAGGGCCCAAGTATCAGCTGCACTCCATCATAAGACTTGTCACATTTAAGGCCACATTCAAAAATCGCCCACATATGTAACACAAATATGGGATCATAGTGAAAAGCTTGCTATCCAACTTCAAAGCACAAACAGCAGCAAAATTTTAAGGGTAGAGGTATGCTGATTGTTTAATGATACAAATTATTATGCACCCCTATTCATTTTACACCTCCCTATATCAGTGCATTATGTAACAATATATGACATTAGAGCATGAAACCCAATTAGGTTCCTTCCAAAGCACACAATTACCAAGCAAATTGTGAAACTAACATATATGGTTGCAGATTATTATTCCTAAAATATTAACAATTAGATGGAAGTGGAAATACTGCAGTATAAACTGTGTTTGAGGTGGTATATGACGCCACAACACTTGCTCTGTACTAACCCGGACTACTCCTCTACATGCTGGCAGGGCTGTGGGAAGACTGGGGACTGCATACATATGCGGTGGACATGTCCCTTAACGGAGGTATACTGAAAGAAATGTTAAGCCATATCAGGGCAGTGGCTAAAGTACAGTTGCCCCTTAATCCAGCGGTGGTGTTGCTGGGGCCACAGCAGAGGGAGTCTATGCTGCCACCAGAAATAGCGCCTCCCTCACCACCCACATGCTGAAGGCAGCCAAGATAAATCTGGCGCAGGCATGGATGAATGAGCAAGGGTCGGGGATAGCCACGTGGTGGGTGAGTTTATGGGAAGTGAAGGCTATGGAGAAGACTGCTCTGGCGAAGCAAGCTTACCAAAGGCTTCTGGCTCCCCAGCTTCCCTTTCAGGAGTTTATGGCGGACAGGGAGCAACTATACTTCATAATGTTTCTATTCTCCGATAGCAAACCTGGCACAAGAATGAGGGCCCTGATTGACAAGAATGAAAGTACACTAGCAGAGGAAAGCGTTTGACCTCAACCTTGAATTAGAGTTTTAAAATGAGAGGGAGAGGAAGACGTTATATAAAATGTTATGAGCACCAAAGCTGGACAGTGCAATAACTGATATGTTCTGGACTTGCATCTATGGCTCATTTCTAATAAATAAAAGTTTGTAAAAAAAAAAAAAAAAAAAATTAATTTAAAAAATGCCCAATGTAGACCTCTCCTCCATGTGCTTGAGTAATGTGGGATTGTATTCAGCAGCTCATATAGCATAAATAAGATGAGTAAGGTAGAGTTTCACTAGGTGGGCCTTACGTTTGTCGGGTCGAGATATATCTGTGGTTGGCACCGTACATTTATTGAATAAGCCTAAATAAAAAGTGAGCTGATCTTATTCACAGTACCCACTTCTTCCATAACCTAACAATTCATGATAAAGCATGCACATAAAGATAAAATATATGCATAAACCATGTCATTTGCAAACTCAGACCTACATACAAAGAGCCAAACAAACTATAAGACCCTACCCACTATGAATTTGCCTTCTTCACTTATCAACCATTTGCCGGCTGTATTTTGCCTGGATTGCCAAAAGACTACAATAATACCTGGCCTACTCTAGCCATAACTTCACCTTACAATTTCACTCAAAATTTACCAGTTCAAATTAACTTTCCCATTAAGCTAACAGAATCCACACATTTCCACAAATAAGAAAAAACAACATTGTCGAACATCATAACCAAGTTAACATTTGTAAGGTGCACTGCCTCATAAAACCTCAAATGTAAAAGGCACATTCAAACACTTCCACAATTCCAACAGTAGAAAATCGCCAACATAGGGTCACAGAAAACACCTTAACATCCAACTACAAACCACATGCACAGTTGCAATATTTGTCAAGGGTAGTTATGCTGCTTGGTTTAGACTAGGGCTTCTTTTGCAGCACCAACCATATCACATCTTCCAATGTCAGTGAGAAACAACCTTTAATTACAAATATATTTTTTGTCACCCATACCATGCTATACTGCTGCATCACTATCCGAAAAACTAACAAAAATATGGAAAACCCTACTTTCCGAACAAAACTTATAAACATGACTAAATCAACACACCCAAACATACTTAATTTAGAAATACGTACAATTCATAATTAAAATATAGAAGAAAAAAAAAAAAAACAACAAAAAAAAAAAAAACTCACCTACAGCTGCTCCAAATAACGAATAGATCTTCACAATAGCCAGACACAGAACATGTGCACAGTCTGACTTCTGGAATCAGAATATCAAAAGTTCACTTTCACAGCTTTCAGAAATCAATTGCACAAAAGGACTGTAGAAAGCAAACAAGTAAAATGCCCAACACATTTTTATTACAACCTATAACAGTCAATACACCCTAACACAATCCTTTGAAAGAAAACTTGTAGAACATGTACAAAACACAATACATTTTTTTTTAAAAATCCTTCTTAAATTTGACAAGTCACATAACCGCGGCTATAACCCCGGTAACACAGCAAGGACCTTCCTATAGATGCAGTTACACAAACTTTTCAAATGCGCTGGAACACATATTGCAAAGTCACACATGTCATGATGTGAGAACATCCAAACGAAAACACATGTAAAAATCTGTGCTAAACATCCATTAAATAATATGATCACTGCACAAAATACAAAGTCCCATAACTGCGGGTACAATGAGTAGACTCATGTCGCTGTTACCAAAGCCTGTCAAAGTACAACGTACGACTGGAGCGGGCATACCCGCGGATTAAGTCAACCGCCAGTGGTCGCGGCTACCCAAAGTATCTTTACAGATTAAAAGACATTAACAAGGGGGTAATAATTCAAACATAATACAAATGTGGGCATTGAATCAGAATCACATGTAAAATTGTGTAGTGTAATACATTTTTTTTACTTGTTCTTTTACAATGTGCTTATACCAGCGAGTGGTTTCGAACCACCGTTACGCTGCGTTGTCATGCTTCCAAGACAAACACCTTGCCCCTGTGCTATCCTTCCTCCCATGAAACAACATGATCAATGTACAGAAATTGGAATCGCCATAGACGCGGCTTAACCAGCAAGGAAATACACGGCATCCCATTGGCTTAGGGCAAGGGCAAGGTGTTCATTGGCTGCTGTCGTAACCACTATTTTAAAAAATTTAAAAATAAATAAATAAAATGTAAAAAAAAAAAAAAAAAAATGTATTTTCCTTGTCCAATATACTAAAAGCCCTCTCTGGGTGGCTCTTAAAAAGGGCCTTTGGGTTCTTTACCACACATAACCCAAAAATATATATTTTCAATGAGAGATACTCTTCACCTCCATTACAATTAAAGAAATCTTCTGTGCTCTTTTTTTTTTTTTTTTTTTTTTTTAGATGATTAATTGTATGTGCTCCCTGTCAAAAATATTTCTCTGCAATTGCAGCATAAACCTCTCATTGAAACCACTCCATCTAAAATATTATACAGCCAAAAACATTGTAAGCCAATGCTTGGACAACACATCACTAGGTCCTCAAGATTACTAAGAGCCCCATTCTCAAAAATGAAAATCCCCTCCTTATGAAATTGGCTGCATGTTTGAAATATCCAATCAAACAAACATACCCCAAAAATAGCCCAATCGCCTAAAACTACACCTCAGTCTCGAGCAATAAAAATGTATTATGTAGAAAAATTCTTAATACAATGATAGAAAATAATCGACAGTTTCATTGAGGTTTCATTCTCCAATAGGTTCAACAATTCAGCATCTGACGCACGCGACATCGTATTGGCAGCCACACAGACAAACAACCAATCAGAAATTAAATTCACACATTCAGCCTTCTCTCCTAATGTACTCTTCCTCCATTTCTAATATGGATATATGAAGTGACAAACAGCACTTCATTCTACCACACTAAAATGAAAAACTACATGCAATGGCTGGAGGAGAATTATCCTACAGAGGAAGAAATGTAATACATATTTTTTTTTTGAAAGGGACAATGGTCTAAAATAAAACCGATTGTCTCGGGAGGATACCTCAGGGGCAACGCGCTCGCTTTGGAAGCAAGACGATGCAGGGCAACACATGTTTGATCCCCGGGTCTGCGCTTAGAAACCTCGGGGTATTAAGCACGTTATAAATAACCAATCATAATCAGATTAAAATGCACCACATTCAGGATTTTGTAAGCCCATTCTTTACATTTATATAAAAAGGAGACTAACATATATTAAAAGGAACAAATATCAGTCACCAAACAGATATACTTTTAAATACCTACTATCAAATGTCTATACAACGAACACAAATGTCTGCAAAGTGTATTATATCTTCAATTGATTAAACAAAATTCGAATATTTTCAAACAGATGAAGAAGTGATTCAAGTATCAAGAAGAATCAAACAAAGAGCACCACAACAAAATAACAGACCTAACTAATCATGGATTCATTAACAAAATTAAACCAGCTAGTTAATATTCAAAAAGAAGCAGAATCAATGAAAAAGGACATTGAAAATGTAAGATAAAAGCACAGACAGTAGAAATCCAGATAATTGGGCTGAAGAATGTGTTCCAACTAAAAGAAAATCCACAACCACATTCACCCCAAAATGAAACTTGTTTTCAACAAACTTTGTTTGCACATTTACCTTATTCAAGTATGTACACATATATGTAAAGCATTTCAAATGTTACAATAACTGTTACAAACTCTACACTCAACACCACCCACATGTCACTTATTTCCCCCAAAGATTTTCCATAACCGCAGCTACCAACCCAGCACATGGGGGTGGGTTTGGGAAAGCCAGTGCCAGACAACCCCAGTCGTTGATATTCCTAGAGGCAATCTTAAATATATCAATGGTGATCCTTTTTAGAAGCCACGGCTATAAGATTGTCTTTTTTTTTTTATTGTGTGCAGAATATGAATATCAAATGAGACAGAAGAAAATCAAATAAAAACACTTAAGTATATAACAACTCATCACACATAGCCGCGTCTAGAGTTCTTTGACTTATTCTAGCCGTGTTACAACATTAAACTTCAGGGGGTAAACTAAATAGATATTAAATACATACATAATAGATCAGTCTCAGGTACAAACAGTGTACTTTTCTGCACATTGAGGCCTATAGATGCGATTCACATACAGGTCATTGGGAAAATAAATCCAACTTGGATTCAAAATAAATAAATATCAAAGTTAGGTGTGAGCAGTGGTTGTGCAGAATCAAACTCGCATTAAAAAGGTGCTGCCACCAACAACCAGAGACTTGAACACTTGCAGCACCCCATAAATCAGAAATGCTGAAGAGGTTCAAAAAGAAGACTTTTCATAAGCGGTCTACAAATATGCTGCTCCTGTCTCCAGCAGTAGCACTATATTTTGAGTATAGGTTGACATTTTGCGGAAGTTGATGGAAAACCACCGGGATGAGAACGATAAAGCTAAAACAATAAAAAATAAAAAATGAACCTACAAAACCCCCATCAATTGTACTACTTCACAGAGTACTGCATAGCTGAAACTGTATTAAAATAACAAATACATTAAATAAACTTTCAACCTCACCAACATTAATACAAAAAATAAATGCCTATATGTCATTGATTGACAAATTCCATGCTAGTGAAAGAATACTTTAAAAAATACTTGCCACACAATCAGAGCAGATGAAAAAAAGATAAACGCCATCTGATAGCAGTAATCTTTTTTGATTGATTGATTTAGTTGAAATTAATCAACCTTACATATCATTACATAAAAGATGTGCAAATTCCTAATCTAAAAACAAAACATTCAAATTCATTGTTTCCAAACATATTCATATTAAAACCATATGTGTCTACACATTATTGGATCAAAAACAGAAAGGTAAGAAAAAACAGTTAGCAATCTCATGCCCTCACATTCCATGATTTAAATCCAAATACCATATCCATGTGGACACATTTCTAAAAACGATCATCTGTCTAACACCAGCTACAGAATGGTTGCTACTTGGTTAGACATTAAAGAATTGTGCAACAATCGCATTCTGGTACACTATACACTGGAATCTGAAACCAATTGTAGACTTATTAAAACATTCACTGTAGCCAATTGAATCGACAATTGAGAACAACTCATGATGGTAGACCAAAACGAATTTCTCCTCAAGATTCCCAAGTGTTTACAATGTTTCGCTAAATGAATTGGTCTACGGTTCCTCAAACACGGACACTGGGTTATCAGAAGTTCTAATGTCTCCGGAACCCCTCTTATGGTACAAAAGCGACAAAAATTATCACTAGGTGGCATTAGATGCCGTTTTGTCTGCACCTCTTTTGTGTGCCTTAAGTTAAACCATAAACCTATAATAGCAAGTCTATGGACTGGTGTAGGTGCTCTCAACAAATAAGGCCGAAGGATGCACATTTTTTTGGGTGGAAATCTGCTAGTGTCATCTCCTTGATATTGCATACATTTATCGCAAATATTAATTCATTCAACACAATAGAACTTCCCTTTAGCTTTGTCTGGATTTTAAACCAACAATTCAATAGTTATGTCGGCAATGCCCATGATTTGAGAGACCTTATTTATCCAGGTGGTCATAAATTGATCTTTTGTTTCAAATACATAGGCAGAAAGTGACCGCAATGTGACCATCTTTAGTTGATATGAGACTGAAGAGGGAACAGAGTCTCCAGTTATAGAGTGCTTGGAGGGACACAAGACCCAGTTCATACCTAGCAGTAATCAATACAAGACACACAACACTGCAAATAAACCTTCAAACATGTAAATATTGAATAGCACTTACTTTCATTATCACCCACACTCCTGCCATGTACATAGGGGGGAGTTCTGCAATCAAAAGGATGAAACTGCAGAAAAGGTGGCTTTCATACTCACACGGAAAAAGAAAAAAAAAACGACCATATACTCTATACACTAAAAGAACTACTAAAATGACTGACAGTTTCACTACAACCTATCACAGAGAGCTACACAAATAAAATAGTAACAACAACCAATAACAAACAATGAAACTCAGAAATCTTTTTCCCCACCCAGCATCTTTCATAGCCAAGTCTACGCGGCTGCAGAACTTTCTCTGTAGCTACAGCTACACGTACATTTTTTTTGCAAACACAAAAATCAAACTTAGCCGGCCTTCAAAAAATAAGAGAACACCAAAGCAGATACAGCACAGAATTTTTTTTTTGTTTTATCAGCCACATAACAATATATGATTCTTGCACAGAAAATATATGGTCTGTAGATGAGGATTTAAATATAACCACTTCTACACGTTAAAAACAATACAATTATGAAAAACACGCACATGCTTTTTAATAGACACGGTTATAGAAAAACCCTGCATGTCCGTTTGCTGCAGCTATACTAAAAAAAAAACCACATAGTTCCACTCCCCCAAAATCCAAACAAGTGTCACTGACATGCCTACCAGCCCCCCTCCACTCCCCATGGTCCTCCTCCACTCCCCTGGTCTCTGCAAATCCCCCAAAACACTCAGTGCATCAATGATGCTATTCCACCGAAAATGTTTAAAGGATAGTTCCGGGACTTTTTTTTTATTGTTCCTATGGTTCGGCCATGTGTTTTTAAGCATAAATCGGTAGATCGAAGAAAACTTTCCTATGGACCTTACCCGACTTTTCGTCCATTAACGCACTCGAAAACATCCGCCATTTTATGATAATCCTCTCACTTGCCGCATCGCCCTGGCTCACCTGCTTTTGCGGCACTAAATCAAATCCCCCGCCCCTGAGCCTGACATCAGCAGACGCGTACCGCCCATTTCCCGTTTCGTGTCAACAATCGCTGCGCCTCAGCTAATGAAGTGTCGCCATGGAAATGGCAGGACGCCTCTTTCCTCAATAAGTATAAACAGACCGTTTCACAACACACAGCAGCAGATTTTCGAATCCATTCCTCTCTCTGTGTTACTTTGAGTATTCTGTGACTCGTGTCTGTGCTCTGGTCAGCTACCTCGTTGATTGTAGCCCGTGTGAACAGATACCAGTACCACCGCTATAAATTATTTTACTTTCTTTACCACATAATGGCTACAATAATGCCGTATATGTACGAGCCCGAGTACACCGAGGAAGAACTACTGGAAAGGCAAGCACGCGAAAACGATGGGGATTCGGACGGCAGTTGGGAGGACCAGTCAACGGATGAAGAGCCTGGACCATGTCGCATGGACGGCGTCTCCACCTGGTGCACGTGCAATCGGTGCGAGCTAATGCCAACTGAGGAGGAGAACTGCTGCTGCCGAGAAAACTCGGGATGCCTGGCCTACATTTCGGAAGGCGAGCAAAGTCTGCAGGAAGGCGAGCAAAGTCCGCAATGCATCACCGAGCTGCCAGAGTTCAGGGAAGCCTGCCTCTCACGGACCGTGTTGAGGATGATGATGGTGCTTATGCACGAACTTCGCGGCACTGTTCGTCCGCGTAATCCGAGTAACGAGTAAGTATACTCTGGTTGTGATGTCAGTGATGCCACTACTATGTCATGGTCGTCTCCCACATATAAAATTACATCTACATATCATTCGAATGCATGTAAATTGGTTCCATATTGTGCATTTTCTAGATAGAATTTTTTTCAAAGCAGAATGACATTTTTTACCTGAATCGACAGTGATAAGAAAGTTTTGTCATTTTAATACAGTTTGCATCTTTCATTTTCACAGGTGGTACAGGCTGGTGGCCTATCGTTGCTTCACTTGGTGGCTTCACGGGAGGCTCGGACACCGCGTTCGGAGAGTAATACCTGCCTGTGCGGTACTTGCCATTAGACAACATTTCCCCAGCGACAGTGGACAATACAGCAGATTTTCCCTGGATGTGCTGCAACCGCAAATTTACAATGTGTAATGTTTATTATTTATGTTCAATTGAAATTAAGATCCAAAATAAAACCCAATATTATATTTTAACAATGGTTGTTTTGATTTGTTCAAGCGTTGGCAATAAAAGGAAGGCTGTTGTATTTTATTGATACAAAACATGGTTATAGGTAAATATGGTTGATCATAATAAATCATCCTTTTGGTCACCGGGTACAGAGATGACCACCTCTGGCCCGTGCCGCCTTGCCACCACAGGCCAGCCTGCTGCTGACTAACTGCCTAGGCATCCAGGGTCTCCAGGGTGAACTGCACCCATATATTCTCCTGGGAGGGTGAGGTATTTATAAACTCACCCCCCTGCCTTCCATGTACTAGATCCTGCAGCCAGCCTCTTACATGCAGTTAGATGGCCTCTCCTTGGTGAGGCCCTGCGGCAAACGAGTCTTGTCTGCACGACCACCGCCCCAATCCACCCCCCGCCCTATCAAAGGCAGTTCGCACTGGGGTACTTGTGCTGGCAACTGGAGCAGTCAGGGAGCGATAAAGGCCAAGAGGTGCCAAAGACCATGTACACTTCAAAGTGGTCTACAGAGCATGGGTTGTTGTTCCCATGTCTACCTCCAGACCCCGTGTCTCCTGCCAAGCATCCCCCCTCACGCTGGACGGCCCCCTGCAATCCACATAAGTGTGTCTCCATTCACGAGTCTTCCTGTGTCTTGTCTGCACGACCACCACCCCAATCCACCCCCCGCCCTATCAAAGGCAGTTCGCACCGGGGTACTTGTGCTGGTAACTGGAGCAGTCAGGGAGCGATAAAGGCCAAGAGGTGCCAAAGACCATGTACACTTCAAAGTGGTCTACAGAGCATGGGTTGTTGTTCCCATGTCTACCTCCAGACCCCGTGTCTCCTGCCAAGCATCCCCCCTCACGCTGGACGGCCCCCTGCAATCCACATAATGCCACGACATATACACGTCATTCATTCACAAACACACCCCTGTTTCGAATTCTTTATAACCCACTTCATATTTCTAATGAGCACTTCTTTGCGCTTTGCTAGTCAACCCGTGAAGGTGCTGGTTATCTGCTCTTCGTCTCTGTGAACTTCTGTGACCACTTCGAGGAAACTCGTCAGTTTGCAACCTGTGAACTGCTCCCTGTTCTACGACAAGAAACTACTCTGATCCCTGCATCTAACTGTTTGTTCGTCAAGGTAAGGCCATGTACCATAATCATTTTGCGTCCAATTTCTTTTCGTTCAAGACAGTACATGCAAGGAACTAGTCACATGTTCTGAGTTTACATTGGTATTCATAGAGAATTGTTGATCTTTTCTTTTCAGAACTTTCCACAATGCCTGCCTGTTCCATTGGCGGTTGTCCTTCGAAGACCCATAATAAATCAGAAGGTACTATAATGCATGTTTTCCCTAAGACAATAGATCAGATAAGAGAATGGGTCCGATATTGCGGATATCCACCGTCTGAGCTTGAAAGTAGAGTCCTAGAGGTCTTTGCGGACAAGAGGGGTGATCGATACCGCATCTGCAGCAGGCACTTTACCTCTGACATGTACTCCACATCATTGCTAATAAAGAAGAACACACCGCGAGCGAGGCGAAAATTGCTCTCAACCGCTATTCCCACTCTATTCGTCCACATCCCTCCACTGGTGAGTCAAGTTTACGTATTTATCTCTTGGCCTTGCGGTAGTGTGTAGCATTAGCTAACAATAATTTCCCCATTTATGTATCCACTCAATATGAAGGCGATAGATTCTCCATCCGTGTCATTATTGCAGTCATCAGCCACTTCAAGCGCCTATCGGGTAATCTTACTTGGCTATTCTGCCACTGACTTGTTTTAGGCATGTAAATCAATAGTTTTAATTTATCGTGTAATTATGTTACCTAATGGTACACCCTTGTACTCGTCCTCTAGTCTTTGTTTTCAGTTATAATTATTGTTATCCAAAATAACGCAAGTACTGTCTTTCAGGGAGATGCTGAGGAGTCCAACGTATTGACGACTACCGTTGATGTCACTCAGATGCTCGAGGTACGTTTCAGGACAGTTCCGTCGCCCTCCTATGTGTCTTCTTTTTTCAATTTTGTGTTCATTACTAATGAAAGTCCTATGTTTCAGGGAGTCGATGGAGCATTAGTCCAAGAAGAAGGGGGAGCATGCAGTTACGGGTCGGCGCAACAGCTTGCAGAAGTGTGCACCGCAGTTACATCGTCCCTTGATGTTCTTATGCATTTCGAGGTATGGATACTGACAGTTCGATCAAGCGAAATCATATGACGTGATTACATCCGCTATACTTCCTTCTTTATTAACGCTAGTACTATGTTTCAGGGAGATGACGGAGCTTCTTCTACAAGAACATCACCCCTAGTAGTTGATGCAGATCTCTGGGTGGTGACACTTCCAACGATCAAGCAAATCGAATCATATTTACATATCCATTATTTATTTTAGACAACTGATCATTTGTGCAGGTCTATTTAGATGAGCCGTTCACGCCTGCACAAAGTTTCTGTTCTTTTTATCAAAATAGAAAACCATACTAATGCAATTACTGTGTTTCAGGGAGTCACTTAAGCATCATCTTCAATAATATCAATGGAAGTCTATGAGGAGCCCGAGGTATGGATCTTGCCAGTTCCATCTAACTAGATCAACAATGCGTGAATAATTGTCGTTTGAATGTTCTACACAAAGCGTTCATTCGTGTTTTGCTATTGAGATGTACGTGGGTATTGGTCCCCAAGTACATTTTGTGTTTTCAATATTATTATACATACTAATGAAAGTTCTATGTTTCAGGGAGTCGATGGAGCGTCAGTGCGTGATGGATGTGCTTATCATGAAAATGTAGTCGTTGCAGCGCAAGAGGAAGTGGAGACATGCACACACGAGTCGGAGCAACAGCGTCCTGATGTTGAAGTTCGAGGCAAGAAAGTTTCAAAGAAAAGAAAGCAAAAGAAGGTTAGTGTCCTGGTCACTATATTATGTTGTTTGTCACTGTTAATAGTTCAATACTGTAAGTTGTGTTTAAACTGAACATCCCTTTTCCAATCTGTCCTCTAGTTGCGAGTGGGTGTACGAACTAGATCTACACAGACAGTGAAGCGAACGAGAGATGTTGCTTGTCAAACCTTTTGGCAGGGACTTGAGACTGGAGATGCATCGTGCCAATGGGAAGAATATGAAGTGATTGACAACGGAGCTATACCACCACCAGCCATTGATAGTGAATGTCCTCCTGGTAGTTCGGATGCAGTTGGAGATAAATTCACAGAATCCACACCCGCAAAAACTAAGACCGCGAGAAAGTTCAAGAAATTGTCCTATTCACCCATTGCCGGAGAAGGAACAGATGTTGCAATGGAAGAGAATGAAGTGGACTACAATGAAACACCTTCAATATCACTGAACATAGCGGAAGACGATATCAGAGATTCTACCTTTCATGTGAGTGACATGTCCTCAACGTTACAGGCCGAACCAGCTGGGATGCAGAGTGACACTATAAGGAAAGAGGCCAAATTCATTGTATTCGATAGTTGTTTGATTGATATAATTATTCGGTTGAAATGTGGGCATTCGGTAGGTGGGGAAGTATGTGGGGAGCCATTGATTAATGTGACTCGTGCAATTCGAGGCACTAACCTTAAAATACATGCCACCTGTACAAAATATCATCCTTTCTCATGGTCTGCACAACCCATGCTGGGACAACTGCCAGCAGGCAATCTACTTTGTGCAGCGGCTGCACTTTTTAGTGGTTCAAGTTTTAAAAAATTAGAGTCTTTCTTTCAGTTTGTGGGAATCTGTTTCATTGCGAA
Source organism: Ambystoma mexicanum (assembly GCF_040938575.1). NCBI lineage: Eukaryota > Metazoa > Chordata > Amphibia > Caudata > Ambystomatidae > Ambystoma > Ambystoma mexicanum. The sequence continues at coordinate 1,160,405,309 of NC_090929.1, read as the reverse complement.
AACTCAGTTCTACAAATACCAAACCGATTATCTATTTCCAGCCATTAGCGAAGCTTGGAGAATGGAAAAAATGTCTATTGATAGTACATTCGCGGGCAAACGGTTCAGGCTAGCCGGTGATGGACAGTGCGACAGCCCAGGATTTTCAGCCAAGTACTGCACCTACCACTTTCAGGACATGGAAAGTAAGAAAATTGTGAGTTCGGTGGTTGTGCAGGTGTCACAAAGTACATCCTCAGTGGCCATGGAGAAAGTTGGCTTTGTAGCATCATTGCAAGAACTACAATCGCGGGGAATGGTGATCGACCTGATAGCCACGGACAGACACGTTTCAATTGCCAAGACAATGAGAGAAGAGTACAAAAATATAAATCACCAATTTGACGTTTGGCATCTTGCAAAAACAATCAATAAAAAAATGTCTGCTGCAGGTAAAAAAAAAGAAACGCAAGGTATTTCACAGTGGTCCAAGTCAATCAGCAACCATCTTTGGTGGAGCTCAAAAACATGTGGAGGGTCGTTGGAAATTCTACTGGAAAAATGGCGGTCAGTAATGCCACACTGCACAAACGTTCATCGTTGGAACACAAACCGACATTTCCACAATTGTGAACATGGCCATTTGTCCACAGAGGAGGCACGGAAGAAGAAGTGGTTGATTCCTTCATCACCCACTCACAAAGCCATTGAAAAGATTGTATTTGATAAAACTATAACAAGAGATTTGAGGGGACTCACAGAATTCTGCCACACAGGAGATTTGGAGGTGTTCCACAATATGTGCCTAAAGTACAGGCCAAAACGATTGCATTTTGGCATGGAGGGCATGATAAATCGGACTCTTCTAGCGGTCTTGGCACATAACCATAACGTTGGACGTCAACAAAGTAGGACGACCGGAACTTTAGGGACGCTTCGCTACAATAAGGCCTTCACTAAAAGAAGTAAACAATGGGTGATCAAACCAGTGTTTGAGGATATGCAATATGAGTTTATTGAGAGACTTATTGTTGACGTCCTAGATAGGCACATAAATGGAGTTGTGAACGAACCTGTGCAGGTGACAACTGCATTGCCACCCAACATTGCCTCTGTTCCATGTCCACCTAAAGAAGAGCTCATTGAGAAATACACATCACGGTTTAAATGATTGTAATTTGATTGTCTGTTCTCTCGAGTCTCCTCATGTCGCAGGCCCATTGAATATGTTTATATATCGAACCTTGTTCATTTGCGCATTAAATTAAACCAAACAGTAATATAAATTATTTTTCCAAAAATATAGAATGTCTCCGTATTTATGGTTCTGTGGGGCAGCAAAGCAAGCAGACAAAATGCAAAGATGGAGTGTAAATTTCAAGTCCTGTAAAACGGCCGTACACTGAATTTAGCTAACTAGGAATGTGTGTTCGTTCAAAGTGAAGGTCAGCTGCTTTGATTTTTTCCTCGAGTGCCAGAATGGCCCACGACTCAGTATAAGGTTCTATTGTTATTTGACCTTGACAGGCCGGGACCACGTAAGAAACGATAATGAATATAATTTCAGAAACGAAAGCCATTTCATGTTCGTTCATTAGAAGAAATAAAACGTCGGCATAGAAGGAGTGGTATTTCGGGGCTGCCCTACGCACAGACACAATGGAAAATGCAAATATAATGTAAGTAACTCTATACCGCAATTTAATTACTATACAGTAGCTTTAAAGACGGGTTAAGTTGTACTTGTTCATTCTATGTGGCATATTGTTTTGTACCGCGCACTATCTTGGGGAGAACCGTCTCCTTTTACGGAAGCACCTCCAAACCTTCCTCTTTGCTTCTGCTTTCTCTCTCCCTCTCCCCTGCTACAACTTGTCCACTGTCTGCGACCTCGGTCCTGGGCCCTTCCACTCTCCACCTGCACCCCCTGTCAACCCCTGCACTGGGGGACTGTCTCAGTATCCTACAGCCCCCCTTGACGTATAAAACCCAGTTGCACTGTCCTAGCTATGAAATAATTTCCAGACCTAATATATAAAATGAATAATTTTAATAAAGATCTGATGGTGAGAGTAATTTCCTTTTTTTATGTTTTTCAAATAGATACATCGTGCATTACTGCATGTGTCACGAGTACCAGACACCGGCGGATGGCTTTTTCAATCGCCAGTTGCTTCTCCGCGTGAACAACGTTAGCACCCTGACCATTTTGTGGGACGATCGCCAAGTACAAGTATGCCCTTACGCGGTACTAGCGGCTAGATGCAACATACAGACCGTTGTGGTGCCCTAGTGCCTCGTTGTTGGAATAGCCATGCGATTATCAGTGCGACCGAAGAGCTTATTTTATCGTAAACCAACACCCTGTCTACTGCACACGAACATCGCTTGCCTCAAGACGAAATATTTTGGATCGAGAGCAAATAAAAATGCAAATCGCTGAATATTCTCAAAACATTTGATGTCAAATAAATGTACTTTGCCAAATGTACAATCTTGCCGTTTGCTTTTAAACCACTGTTTCATATTCCGAATTGTGGCGCTGTATTGTGAGATGATCTAAGACCCTGTGTACAGCAAAGGAACATCGTGTGCCTCGAAACAAACTTTTCGGAACGTGAGCAAATAAAAATGCAAATCGCTGAATATTCTCAAAACATTTGATGTCAAATAAATGTACTTTGCCAAATGTACAATCTTGCCGTTTGCTTTTAAACCACTGTTTCATATTCCGAATTGTGGTGCTGTATTGTGAGATGATCTAAGACCCTGTGTACAGCAAAGGAACATCGTGTGCCTCGAAACGAACTTTTCGGAACGTGAGCAAATAAAAATGCAAATCGCTGAATATTCTCAAAACATTTTATGTCAAATAAATGTACTTTACCAAATTTACAATCTTGCGGTTTAATTTAAAAGTACAGTTTCATATTCCCAATTGTGGCGCACTGTGTTGTTTGAGCTCATCTGTGTTGATTTCCTGGTTCTGTGTGGAGTCGCGTAGAAGACGCCTGGGCGCGTTTGCCTACGCAGCTCAGTCACGTCACGGATAGAGGCGGGGAATATGAATGTTTTGATCAAGTCTGTTTCAGGGGCGGGGGATTTGATTTAGTGCCGCAAAAGCAGGTGAGCCAGGGCGATGCGGCAAGTGAGAGGATTATCATAAAATGGCGGATGTTTTCGAGTGCGTTAATGGACGAAAAGTCGGGTAAGGTCCATAGGAAAGTTTTCTACGATCTACCGATTTATGCTTAAAAACACATGGCCGAACCATAGGAACAATAAAAAAAAAGTCCCGGAACTATCCTTTAATAGCCGCAGATACCACACGACGTGCCATTTGCCACAATATAGCAGCGGCTGCACAGAGTGCCACATCTACCCACGGGTAGCAATGCTGCGCACTGAGTGGCTACTGGATAATTACAACAGTACCAGCAACAAATTACAAACTCGAAAACACACCCATCATACATACCCTGGCTCATACAAACTACTAGGAATCATTTTCCTGGAATCAGATATAGAGTGCGGACATCATGGCTGGTTTTAAAACTGTGTGGCTGATCGGAGACAGTTGTCCGTTTTGGTTGCTGGCTATTTGCGAGAAAGTAATTATGAACATGGACCTAGGTTTGAGAGGTTTTACAACTAAAGGGTTTGGATTACGGGGAATGCGTTGGTTCCAAGCTTTTCCAAAATTGTTAAGGCTGAGAAATACAGAGCAGCCAAACGTCATACTAATTCATTGTGGGGAATGCACGAGGTGTGTCCCTTATGGGAAAACTAATAGAACTGAAAACTAATAGAACTATTTCCTAACACCATCTTTAGCTTTTCCAATTTGACTCGGAGGCAAAAATGGAGATGGACCACCAGAGTTAATGGAAAAATTTGAGAAATCACTGAGAAATGTAAATAAAGTGGTTTCAGCATTCATGAGAGACCACAGCCAATTATGGATTTCAAAACATAGTTCAACATGGCCAATTTCTACAGACATGTTGGAGTAAACTAACCAATGAAGGCAATTCAGTGCTCCTTCATAACATTAGAACGGTACTCAAATGTACTAAAATTCTACAGTGTACCCCAAAACAGTCCTTTAAGGACTAAATATATAATACAATAAAATAATAACCAAAACCATATTATACCGGTTAATTAATGGGCGGGGGGGCCCACTGCGGGTTTCACAGTACAATAGAACTTGAAAGATCAAAACAGTGCAACACTGCTCATGTAGTTATCTAAGGTAGCTGAGAAGAAAGAAAGCAGACAAAACTACATGACGATGACCCAAGTAAGGAAACACTTAATGGGCACAAGAATAATAGCATGAGTGACAATACACACACTAAAATACAGTGTACGGGGCATCTAGAACCAGAGTATGATGGTTCCTTGTTGTATTCATTTTTTATAACTAATTTAGTCTGTTTCTCCACACTCCACATGTCCAAAGTCTGAAAAAAACAGACAAAATAGAAAGGACTCCCAGATACTTACTGTGTCATTGACCATGGGCATGGATTTTTCACTCGCAACATCACTATACCTATAATAATGAACGGAAGAGAGTTGCAGAAAAGGGCCTGCAGGGTACAGCGCATAGACGACAAATTTGGTGGTTGTGGATGGGCTGCGGCTGAGAGCTTGAGTGGGAACCTGCCAAATTACCCACTAGGGAATAGAACTAAGAAAAGAATGGGTTTGCTCTCTTGCTGCGCGCGCACACACATGAGATAACGAGCACAATTGCTGGTTAAATTGGTTGGTTTTAATCAACACTGTTGCAGCCTGACACATGTTTCGAGCTTCCTGATCTTCTACTGAGGCTGCTTATACAAAATTGTAAAGTATATTTGTTAAAGTAGAACCATAAATCAAATTTAAAAAAGAAAAAAAAAAAAAAAAAAAAAAAGAAGATCAGTAATAAAACAAACAGTGGCCCGGACCCAAAACAAACAGGGCAGTTAGGGTATACCAAACAAAGAGCAAGCAAACAGGGTGCATTGCATAATATATAATAGAAGTCAGATACACCGAATGCACATATAAGTTCAATACAGTACAAAAAGAAAAAAATTGACAATAAAGTGCGCCATTCGGTGAAAAAGGATATCACATTGGGGAAAGCAGAGGAAAAATAAAATAAAAATAGCAATTGTTCAGTAAAATGGATACCAATGGTGATCAACCAGAATTACATGTGTTAAACCAGATATTATATAGTTTTACCTTAGTCTTGGTTTGTCTATAATCTGTGTGCTAAAGAAATGTAAACAATTTTATGATTGCACAATAGGAGTAGAATAGAATAGAGTTAACCAGTGGTTAAAACGGGATTGCGTAATGTGCAGAATTGCTGTAACAAGAAAAGATGCCCCGCTTACCAGAGGTTGGAACTAAATGATTTTGGAATTATGCTATGGGCTCCGTATGAAATAGAGAAGGGATGAGAGTTTAAAAAACTCTCAAGAGCAGAACACATAGAAAAGTAAATTTGTGAGAAGACATACCAATATCTTGCAGTTACACGAAGGGAGTATCTGTAAATTGTTAAATAGCTGTGGCGCGGGCAGTGTTCAGAAGGTAAAAATTACGCTGAAAAAGGAAAGAAAATAAATAGGAAAAATCAATTATCCAATTATGTGGGCTATCTCCGACGGTCGTCTAGACTAACAAGAACGGAGCGTTAGCCCCTGCTTGAGGGCAGGGTTCATGTGCAAAGTATCAAAGTTGACTCACCAGCGCGTTCGCTGCCTATCAAGGGACCTGGAGCCAACCGCGTAGCCTCTATGTACGCAGTTAACTGAGACAGGGGGGTGGGGGGGCGGCAACAGAGAAAACGAACCCCGGATATGTGAAAAGAGGAGTTAGGGATGCAAATACACAATCAATAAAAATCTAAAAAAATTACCCAATCAAACGGGGAAAAGTTAAATGAATTTAAGATGCGCACAGTTAACAAAATATTGGCTATTTGTGAAGTTCACGCATGCCGCATTAAAGGCTAAAAGATAGTCTGGAACAGGGGTCATAACACCTTGTCTCCTGGGGAGGTGTAAAAACGTGACCTAGTCAGCTGAAGCGGTCCATAGAGTGGACAAGTTGGGTTAACACCAGGTAATGCAGTTTGGAAAGCAAGGACCTAGCCATATAGCTGGCTAGTGACCCGATTATTTATATATGTGAGCAAGCGGCGAGTTGGCCACGAAACGCGTAAACACCTCCTCATGAGGAGTGGTGCACTTGGGAGGACCTGGACATTTTGGTCTTTATGTTTGTTTTTTCCAATTTTGGAACGGATTTCCATGGATTTTTAACATGACTTTTTCCCTGTGAAATGAATAAAGGAACAGTTTGGAATGAAAAACAACGGTTTGGATTTCAACTTCTTGCAATGGTGACTGGTTGTTAAAGTTATTGTGGAGAGTGCAGCTCGAACCATCTACCTAACAGGTAGAAGCAAGAATATATATATATACACACACATTACGGTATCAGGTAATAATATCCCCATATATATAGTCGCCGTAAATAATATCGCAGGGAAAATGTCTTGGCGATATTATTTGGGTGACCATATATATGGGGATAGGGGCAAAAAAAATTAAATAATAAAAAATTTAAAAAAAAGTGTGGGGGTTGCATAATGTCACCACAAAAAACGGCCATTTTTCGGCGATATTTGTGCATGGCGAGATTTTCGTGGCGACATTATTACATGGAACCCACTTTACAGATATAGAAGAGGAAGTCAAAATGGGTATTATGTAAACGCATGTAGTCATTGGCTAATCACCATTGTAACAGTTGTAAATAAACATACCAATTGGTAATGACATATGGAAAAGTCCCTTGAGATACACATGTAGGGTAACTCTAAATACCATGGAATCACAAAAAGACAGATAGTTCATGGTCTGTGTTTAGGCCAAAGTCTACAGTATGGTATTGGCAAATCAAACGGGCTTCTAATTGCCCGAGTTTCAGGATCAGGTTTCCTCCACGTTTTGGGAAACCTTCATGATCCCTGCAAATTTGAAAATTCGAATCAGGGAACATTTATATTCCATTGCACAACCCGATTCCAAATACGCCTTAGCCTTGCATTGGCAACAAGCCCACCAAATGGATAATAAGGCAATGATCAAATTTGCTGGCCGGCTACAATAAACTTCAGTTAAAGTGCAATTAAGGTGACTAAACAGAACACACCAAAACTTGAAATTCAGCAGCTTGCCCACTGTAGATTTTAAAATCAGTAAATGGCCACTAGCTATGGCCTTCGGCTGTGCCCACTGCAGTTTTAAAACTCCCTAGCCACTAGCCATGGCCTTTGGCCACTCCCACTGTATTTTATTCAGCGTCACTTACAACACTACCAGGGCATCAGATTTTTCACCCCCCACCCAGACCTCACGGTACCTATAAATTAATTTTTTTAACTTTTTTCCCATAACCACAGCTATAATACTAATGTACCTACATACAGCTGTGAGATTGAGAAAAACGGCAAAAAATAAAATATATATATATTTTTTAAAGTTCCCCTGGAACCCTGACCCCCGGCAACCACCAACCCCCCTCCCCAAGGGTCCCTCTCCTCATGGCAAGGTCCCCCACTTCCACAAACTCCCATTTGCCTCCCTAACACTCTCCCATACCCTCTCAAAAACGTTTTGTTCCGTTTGATGAACTTTCATTGCTCAATCTCATCTCTGGTAGCCGCAATTATCGGACCAAATAACCGCGGCTACGGGAAAACATTTATGCTGCAAACTCGGTCCCTAGGCCACCTCCAACTCCCAATTTTCACATGGTGCCCTCTGCAAAACCGTTGCACAAAGGTTTTTAGCAATTCCTTATTTCAATGGTATAACTAAACGCTTGAAATTCACTGAAAAAAAACTCCATGAATTTGTGCAGATTTAACGCAACAAAACCCTTGAAATTGATCGGATGTGGGAGGTATGACCAGCTTAACTCTGCGCGCTCCCATGAGCACATTCATATTATATGAGAAGGGATTCAAAATGGCATTTTGAGAGATGTCATTATGGGGGACATCAACGGAGTGCACCGAGTTAAGCTGGTCACAGCTTCCCTCAGAGCCTAGATGGGCTTTTATCTACCTCCAGTTCCTTCATAACGAGTTCTACCCATCCCAGTTTTACTTCCTGCCCTCCTCACTTCTCTATTAGTGATCCAATGCCTGACTTTTATACAATGGAAACCTCAATTTCTCCTTTATGAAATTTCTGCTTGCACTCTTCAAAAAGGAGAGTGGAACCATCAAAAGGGGATTTTAAGAATTTGCGAAGGCTTTGCATCCACCAGAGAAAGTCTGTAATCGGGGTTGAGGAAAATGGAGCGAGTTCTGTTTGAGGCACAGTCCAGCGGGCAATGAGAGGCAAGCTGTAATTGAGTTAATCTCATGTGCACCCTGGTATGAGGGAAGCATTAGGATACGTGAAGCCATCAGGTCAAGCAAAAAAGTCCTATATTATTTCCTAGACTCTCCCCATTCCACTGTCCCAGGTCAGGCAAATTCATTTTATTCTCTGCATCGGGCTGAGTAGATTTGTCCGAATTCACCACGAAGCCCAGCACATAAACCAGCTGGAAGACGCATCCGACAGAATCCCTGACCAGGGAGAGTGAAGACCCCTGGTTCAGCCAGCCATCAATATACTGTTAGATGTGAATGCGCTGTTGATACAGAAGGGACAATATAGAGTCCATCAACTTTCTGAACACAATGGTGACTAAATTCAGCCCAAAGGGCAGGGCCTTGGATTGGTAATGGCTACCCAATACGAGAAGCAGGGACATTTCCTGTTCGGCTCCAAGGCCCATATAAGCAGGTTGGCATCCTGCAAATCTAGTGCTTATGAAATTTGGCCCAGTGCAACCATCTTGAATCTTTCAAGAGGAAGGAAATCGAAGCAGATACTTATTCTCCATTCTGCCTTGTCTTTCTTGGGAAGGGAAAAGATGCACGAGTAGTAAGTACTATGTCAAGCTTCATCCCATGGGATTCATTCTATTGCATTCATTTTCACTAATTTCTTAATGCACGCCATGAGGATCAATGAAAATAGCTGGAGTCCAGTGGGGAGAGGGGGGTTAGGAAGCATGTACCCGCTCCTTGCGAAAGCAGCCAAAGACCTGAAAGATGAGTGAAGGGATACCACTGCAGCTGGACCTTCAAACTTTGGGTGTCACTGTATGCAGTAATTTCCTCAGATGAGGACCAGAACACAGCCACACCTTGTCCATGTTCTGAGCAGGTTAGGAAACCCCTAAAGTCACCAATACCCATGCGCTGACTATTCTGCTAAGTGCAAAAGGAAGTTGTACCTGGTCTGGTGATGGCAGAAAGGCTTTTAGCAGCTAGTTTATGACTTTTCTTCTTATTATGCTTCTCATCTGTGGTGGAATGCAAGAAGGTAAAAGCCAATCAAAGGGGAGTGCCCAGGCCTTTTCCTGAACTTCTAATAGTCGTGTTTCTCTCAGGTCCAGGCCTTTTGCCATTGCAGCCCTGCAAACATGTAGCTGCGGAAAAGGGCAATTGATGTTTGCCTCCCTTAGCTCAGAGAAATTTTTCCTTCTTCACCAGTCAGGTCCGATGTTAAGTCCACCATCTCTCGCCAGAACTTGTTATTGGAAGCAGCGACGATTGCATCAGCAGGCCTCAAAATGTGTACTCTCCACTAGCCATTGGCTAGTGACACTGGACTCTTGGCGAGTACGCAATGGTGGCATGTATTTGTATGGAGAATTGAGGTGACAAGCAACGTTTTATGCATGGCTAGTAGCTTGAATTTTTGCTCCTGAACATAGAATTCCTTAATTTGCAGTACACCATTTCATCACAGGGCTCACTTTCATTACATCTGTGAAGTAATTACTAATATCTAAAAGTAGGGTTGTTAATCATAAGTCCTGCTGAAGCCCCTTTTTTCTGCCCTTCTAATGTGCAGTGCGCATTGTAGATCAATGTGCTCCGACAGTGGAGCGACAAGACCAGGCTCCTCTGCCAGTACGTTGACAATGGAAAGCGGCGGGTGCAAATTGTTCGACCTGATAGTATGAAGGACCACTTCCTTCCAGGTCAACGCCAGCTAGTAACCTTCCACCCAGTGCTTTAAGTGATTTAAGAAACAAGGTGTTCCCCCCCCCTGAAGAATTTTGAAACAATTTTTTGGAGGCAGGGCTTAAAGGTCTGGCTTGGCCCGAAGACGCAGAAGTATCGAAGAAACCTTTAAAAGACAAGTGACCTATGTAACTAAAGTGGAAGCCAACATTATTTTTTAAAGTGGTTTGTGTTAATTCATTTTTATATATGTTTTCTAATATGTAAACCTAGTTTACTGCAGGTTTCCATTGCGCAGTTGATTTGGAGGAAATCGGCGATTCTTATGTAGTCACTCATTGTATTAAGTCATTCGAATGACAAGACTTCAATAGACTGTTGCAACAACAAAAAAGTCTCCTATATTATATTTTCCCCTTCTAATTATTACAAAACAAATAACCTAAACTTCACATTTCTGAAACACAGGATGGTATGATAAACAAGCACAATAGTGACAACTGTTGTGGGACCTAGTCGGGGCTTAGCCCCTGTGCCATTAAATCCATGTTTTTGCTTCAATCATGGTGGAGCCATAGAGAGCTCCCTCTGCTCAACTCCCCATACTTCAATCTATCATAAATACACCCCTCATGTTCCAGGACAACGGCCCACCCGGATTCTCCCCTTTGGATCTACTGTACATATACCCAAGTATCAGAACTATAAACCACTCATAACCATACACGTAATAGGTTTGTTGCATTAAGAACACTGTGGGCCTCATGACTTGTGCGTAAATGGGTTTGCCGGCGCCGTTAAACGCATTCCGCACAGTTACGAGGTCCCCTCGCGGGACCCCGCTCTGGACGTCTGGTTTTTACAGACATCCATAGCGGGTCCCGCGAGGGGACCAGGGAGCTAACAACGGGCCCGTTCGTAATTGGCCCGTTGTCGGCTCCCTCCCCATTCCCATTGAGCCCTATGAGGGCTCGATTGGGAATTGGGGGGGGGGGAGGGGTAAGTGGAAGGACCAGGCCCGGGTTCCCTGAAGGAGGAACTACAGGGCCCTCCATACTCAGAATGGCCCGGTATTTCCCCATTCAGGGAACCTGGACCCGGACACGATTTTGGAGGCAGCCTACCTCCAAAGTCATAATGAGGCCCTGTGACCCGTTGTACAAAACAAGTGAAGTCTCTTCAAGACATGACAAGTCCACCGTCAACTGCCTGTGATGGAAACCTAGGCCAAAACGCCATTAGTGACATTACACATCCCAGTACATACAGACTCCTAGAGGGAGGAATGAGATACCACACATCTCCCATTCTAATAATACATCAAACAATACACCCAACAATGAGGCAAAAATATAGCTCCCGAACAAAGAAGGGATGTGCAAGTCACCACATCTAGGCTCCCAACCGCAGAAGGAATGACATAGGCACCAAATCAGCAAATTTCATACAGGAAAATACCCATACAAATATCTGCCAACTAACAGCCAAAACAAAAAGAGAAAGGGTACCCATTACATACCAAGCCGCCTAAGGGTGCACATACATCTGAAATATAATCCAGTGCATACTGAGCGCCACATATCCATCACTGAACCTAAAAACATATATGCAGGATGTCCTATTACATAAAGTGTATAATAAACCCTAATGAGTAGATAAACCGACTGATATAGCCATAACTGAAAACTGCTGTAAACATAATTTAGGCCTTCGGATGACCCACTGGACCTTATGAGGCGTTTGATAACGTTAAAAAGGTCCTGTTGATTGTCAAAATACCCTAAAAAAAGAAAATTAAAAAAAAATCAATTAACATTATGCACCACTACATATATACTACTCTAGGTGGCGACAATAGGTATAGATCACCTTCCATGAAGTAGTCACAATACGCTTAAGTATACAGTTATGGAATAGAGTGCAATTTATATACTCTTGGCGAATGTAATGTACTGAACGAATGAATGGTCCATCTCTAGGGTCCCTGATTAGTACAGTTGGTTTGGTTCCCCGTTAAATTGGGTTCCAACGTTTCTCACGCTTTCAATTCTTTTAATAATTGTATATGTTATGTGTATTCATGTTTTGCGCTGTTAAAAATACCTCTCTGTATACAAATGCTAAGAGAAAATTGATGAAATAATTCCTTGACTGAATAGGACCGTAGGTTTGAGTTACAATCGATTGAATCAGGACCTTGAGTGAAGTTTCAGATACATTAGTGTTAAAATTGCTTCGTCCAGTGAGAACGATGTTTGTGTATAATCTTAGATTACGCCAGTTCCCATGTACGTAGGGGGAGCCCTTTTGATTTGAGTAAACAAAATGCAGGCCCTAATAGGTCCATATTGTGGGACGGAAACCTGGTACCTGAAAAGCCAAAGAATTATGTGAACTTCCACCTGCAAATCCTATGCATGTCCTAATGCATTAGCCCAGCATACCACTGGTACCTAGTGAAGACTCCTCTGTTCTAACATCAATTCAATACCAGTTCAATACCAATTCAATCAATTCAAGTGCCAGATGCCCAGGTGGACATTTAATCCCTGGAAGCGCTATAAAATGGTCCTTAACACTGCAAGCATGGGAACCAGTCAAGCAATTCTCCTCAAGAGGGGTGCGAGCCAGCAAGGAAACATTAAAAACAAAAGTACTGTGCTACCACAATAAAAGATACAAGATTTTCAAACCTAAATGATGGACAAAATAATGAAGACACTAACCGCCCACCCCTTCAATGAAATACACAGAATATTTAGCCTTTCGGCTGAAAGGGGACTCTGTATGTGGCCCGTGTCTTTGTAGCAACTGTCAAGGTCAAACGTATGTTTCTTAACAAAGATAAGGAGCTGGTCAGAAATGTCTTAAAACCAGGCTGGATGGCCAACCCTCCATGTACACTGTTAAATTCTGCTGGGGCTCAACAGAAATGATCCAGATTTCTAGTTGCTTTCCACAGTGTCGAATTGGTTCAGTGGGAGGCAAGCACAGTGCTCTTCAGCAAGCAGCAGTCCATTAAAGACTCGAAGGAAGTTTGGAAACAGGCTATGCATAGAGCACCATAGCTTGACAGTTCAAAAGGTATCTCAACACATTGATTTAACTGCACCACTGCACGACGCAACTTGTAATGTAGTTCTGCAGCAGCTATCAACAACTAAACTTGATAACACGCATGCACGTCTGTGGCTCAAAAAAGCTTGAAGCAGAGTCAGACCACAGAACACCAGAAACTGCTCCATTGAGTTTTGCAGCAGCTCAAAAATGACTTGAGAGCTGTTGGGTCGGCTTAGATTAAAGCAGGAAACAGAGACCGTCGCTGGGTCTCAAATGGAAAAAAGGAAGTACTGCCATTCCCAGCATGGACGACTGCCAGAGAACATTTGCAGCTGTGCTAGTTCCATCAGACTGAGTCCTAGGTACCAGTGTCTAGGCAACAGGCAGGCCTTGTGCATCAGAAAGTCACAACAAATGATCCTCTGACATGGCTTGGGGAGTGAAGGTCTTGCTGCTTCCTTGTATCACACCCCAATGGCAGTAGACCTGGGCAGACTGATAACCCAATAAGGTTACGGTGGAATACATCTTGTGTCCAAAGAGGATGACATTAAGGGCAGGGGAGGTGAGGGTTCTCACCCCCCTTATATAGTCCTTTTGCGCAGTGGATTGACACTTCAGAATGGACAAGTCTCAACAAGAGTTTTTGCCCTCGGATGTCTGCTCCCAAAGTACCTTGTCTGCAGGAAGGAGCGGTGCCTAAAAATTTCCAAGAAGGCAGGATACTTCCTCTAGAGGCAAATTTTCTAAGATTTGCCTATACTCCACCCCTAAAATGTCTGCCAGATCAAAGAGACTAGGGTAATAACTCCATGCCGGTGCCTGCCCATAAAGCTGGCATGGACTCCCATCCCAACACCTGGGACTATGCCCTGCATCGCGGAGAAGGTGTAAGCCTTTCCAGTGAGAGAACAAAGGGAGCCCTCAGGGCTAATCCCAGCACTCTAGTCCTTGAACCTGAAACCACAACACACAAAAGCTCTGTCAAATGTAAGTGTCACAGGAAAGCAGTTGATAGTAAAACGGCAGATGGTTTTGGCAAGGTCTATTTCTTCATGGGCCACTATACCAATCCAGATATAACGATATAGTTAATCAAACTGCCACTAGGACTGTGGGGTAAACAGTTCTATATAAATCATGGGAGCCTGCTGTTCAGCAGAAGGCTATTGGAATACTTTGAATTGCTGCAGTGAAATATTCAGTGATGCATCCTGGGACTGACGCAAGTAGCAGGAACACCAGGATACACGGCAAGTATAAAAAGAAACTTCTATATTCATGTACATCGATACGATCAGAAGTTAGACAGGAGAGGCTACATTTACAAGGCATAAAATAAGCAGTGTCGCATTGCAATTTGCTATACAATTTTGAACGTTTACTAATTAAATTGGCGCGGTTGCTTTACACCAGCTTCCCTGAAAGTGTGATGGCCGCAAACTAAAATATTCCACTTGGTTTGCCCAGTTCTCTGCCTGCTACGCCATCCAATCTGCTTAGTCGCTTACTTTCTTTCCTCTTACATAATAAATACATAAACTCACTAGATGTTTAAGCAAAGTAGTGATCAATAGTTCCATCCAGTCTGTACATCTACCCCTATACTGCACTAGCATACAAGTTAGTTAACCTCCAGTGCACACTTTGCTCCGATTAGGACTGCATTATAAAATTTGCACCTGTTTTCAGAACCTTTTTTTTTAAAATCATATCCGTTTCCCATCTTGCAGCTACCCTTTTACATTTTATAGACACTCTTCCAGGTCTCGCAAAGTCTTTTGCCCACTTGAATAGTAGAGTAGATTATGAAGAGCAAGTACCATTTGCAGTGGATGTTTGACATTTTTATTTAACACTTACTTGCAGTAAATGTCAAATACGTTCACTGTGCATGGCTTGCCTCTCAGTGGCGGCAGTGCGCCAAACCAAGTGGGTTTGTTGGGACAGGTACTATTTTACAGAAAGCACATTTAGCTTTGTCATCATATATTACCATGGGTCAAGTGCTTTTCTTTTAGGTCGAGTAGGTAAACTAACTCTGCAGGTCTAGTGGAATTTTAAAGAATGTTCAGGGCCCGACTCATCTCACTTATGTCTTCAACTTTACAGAAAACTGCAGTATTGTTGCCCACATGGTCATGTGTAAATAACATTGTGACATTAAAAATATAAGTACACTATTGCTAATCAAATGGGTCGGTTTGCTAATCAGGAACATTTTAATTAGCAAACTATGCTTACAAAGTTTTAAAATCTAATTTATGCCTTGATCTATTCAGCTCCAGCTCCTAACCTGAAGTCCTGTCCAAGGGACTTCACTGGAATCTGGGGCTTCCCAGATTCTACATTCCAATGCACCTTTAATTATAAACTAAGTGCAGTCAGTCAGGAGGTTACACACCTCCCTTCTTTACACCAAGGTGAAGCACTTCTCATACCACACCTTACACAGACAGAAACATCTGATACCACCAATTACAACTCAAATAGCTTACGCCTGCAAACCCGAGACAACACTACAATCTCAGCCAACAGCAATTTACTAAACAACTTTTATCAGACACTGCCAAATATTAAGCTTGCCACGCTAGAGCATTGGCATTCCCTCTAAGGACCACCACACAACCAACACAAAGAAGAACAATGGGCCTCATCACAAGTTTGGGCGGCAGCCGTGCCGGTAAAACCAGCAGGCTGCCGCCAAACTTGCAGATTTTTCCAGGGCCCTGGCAATGGGGAAATACAGGGCCGTTACAACCCTGGTGGACCCTGTATTTCCTCATTGACTGGGGCCGGAAACTTTTACTCCCCATTCCCAATGAGCCCCATAGGGCTCAATGAGAATGAGTAGGTCAATGCACCGGAATGGTGCCGGTGCATACAACATGCTCTGCAAGCGGGTGCCGTTCCCCCCACCAGGTCCAGTTCATTTTGCAGCACTCCATGCCTACCAACGGTTTCTGTGGAACGTTTGTACCCAGAGCCTTAGTAATCCTTCTTGCTGTCCACAGTTGGCTCTGTATAACACAGACCCTCTTCGGGCCCGATGCTCTGCCCGCTCAGATGCACACTGTCCCTTGACATCCCGATGCTCTCTGCCCGCTCCAGCGCAGCACCGTCCCTTGACAGCTGGAAGCTGCACTGCCATTATTACATCTGCAGTTGCTTGGCATCTCCACCACTGCCCACCTCTGTGAAGCACATGATGAGGCACTGCTATTATTTGAACACTCAGCAGCTCTGCACCACCTTCAGCAGCCTCGCATCAACTCGCCAGAGCAATTGGACAGTTCCTGTGCCCTCTTTCAACATGCCTTTCTTCCTGCAACCTCAGCCAGCACTTGGGAATCGCTTTGAAATGTGTTGCCAGTGAACTATTCAATGATGCATCCTGGGACTTCAGGTAGGTAACAGAGCCGCAACACCAGTATACATGCCAAGTAGAAACTTCTGTATTCATGTTTCATAGAGCACAAGTAATACACATATTCAGATCCTAACCTGAAGTCCTGTACAACGGACTTCACTGGAATCTGGGGCTTCCCAGATTCTACATTACAATGCACCATTAATTATATATTAAGTGTAGTCGGGAAGTTACACACCCCCCTTGCTGTTTCAGGATCAGCCTATAAAACATTACACTGGGCCAATGCTTGATTTTCTAATCATTACTGCTTACTTCATAGCTGGCTGTATTTATTTATTGTATTTATTCTTGCACGTGTTCAGCGCACTAAACCCAAAGGCATCAAGGCACTGGTTTCTGCAATGCTGCATTTGGTCATATTATCACAAGGCAACCCGCACATATCAAAGCAACGTTTCATAATTCTTAAGAGGGTGGCGTTTTAAGAATGAATTGACTTTTTGCCAATGGACTTGCTTTGGAATCTTAAAACAGAACTACAGATGAAAACGTCTGCCACCTTAGTAGAGAGTCTGCAGTAGTAGCATACATTCACCCACATTACGTGTGAAGGGTATTATTCCCTCGGTGCAGGCAGAGGCGCCACAAGACTAGATCGGGCTTTTACAAACGTGCCTTAAATCTATTCTACACTAAATGCTTGCACACTAAAAGCTAGACCGCGCCCGTGGAAGACGCTTGATCATCAACGGCCATGATAGGTGTAGATAAACAAATGATGCTCCCAGAACAAGGGGGATGTCAAACCTAAAATCCAAGTAATTATGCTATGTCAGATATTTAATATCTCGGTTCAGGGAGCAGCTGTCCCCAAAGAAGCGAAGTAAAATCACATACCTCTAACTCCCGAATGGGAGCCCATTCTCGCGTTGCCTTTCGGGAGTAGGTCACACAAACCGCAAAAGCACGCGCTGCTCCTCAATGTCCTGAAGGGCAAGTGGCAGCAATCGTCACGACTGCGCGAGCTTCCTTAGTCTCGCGAGAACGTCTGCTGTCAAATTTCTGCGTGGTTAGACCCACCTATGATCACTTTTAAAGCCGCAGACAAAGGATCCGGCTCAATTCAGAAGGCGGATAGTGGCTGTGGAGCGCTGTAGCTTTAAATATTGTTGGCGTTGTGACTGTCTGAGGCTCCACCTTTCCTTTATCAAATTCCACAACTATGTGCTGGCGACAGGTACTGAGGGATACGTAATAGGCTTTTCAATGACACGATCGGTATTTCTAGTAGCATTAAAAGATGTGTTTCTGAGTACATGTTTTGTGAGGCATTTATGGGTCGATAGTAAATCCAATGTGAAGCCATGCCTACCATAAACATGAAAAGTTGCTTTTTCTGCTGTTTTCTCGAAAGACTGGTATTGTAAAAAAATAATATGGGTGCATTCTCAGCTTCCCTGAGATTCTTTACTGCAGATTCATCTGAGCACACACTGCAGTTCACTTCCGAGGCAGTTTTCTTAATGTTTCGCCTACATTGCAGTGTATTTCATTACAAATCATGCACTCGATGAGCGCAGACATGTTATGTGATATTTGTGGTGTCACGTGTCCTGACGGACGGGGTCACGTGACACGGCGGGAGAGGAGGAGAAATAAAGGTATCACCGGAACTGGCGTGGCTACGCCAGTCCGGGTTTAAGCAGCACAGTGAGTGGTCGTGTCTTTTGTTCCGCGCCGCCCCCGCGCATCGCGTAGCAGCGCAAGCCTCTGACGAGGCCCTAATCCGACTCCTACGCCCGCCTGTGTCCAGGCGGGTGTATATATCACACTGGCGACGAGGCGGTAAGTGGTTCGCGAGCCCCGACATCAAAGGGAGCCTTCGCACCCACGGACCCGCGTTCAGAAAAAAAAAAAAAAAAAAAAAAATATCAAGAAGCCGGGAAACACCGACGCCAACCCAGCTTTCATTGGAACCCGCCCGCATCAGCTGTGCACAGAGCAGCGGCTCAAAGCTCCAGCAGCCGAAACAAGCCATCAGCAGCACCCACGCCACATGTGAGTTGCGAAGCCCACGCATCATACGCAGCCTACCCTGCCGACAACACCCACGTGGGATTACATGCCCCTGCATAACACGGGCCCAACAGCAGCAATGCGGCAGACAGCAACCCTGCGCAGCATAACATGTCAGACCCGACCTCTAGCCCAACAGGGGCCGGCACATGGTCTTCGTCAAGGAGGAGCCTCACCGACGAGCGCAATGACCCCACGCTAACAACCTTCATGCCGCCATTCGACCCTTTCGCCAATGGAGCGGCCATCAGGTGGGAAATATGGTTACAGCGGATTGAGATGCTCCTTGATGCAAGAGACATCACCGTACCCAAAAAGATGCGCACCTTTCTCCTACTCAACATAGGATCTGCTGCCCTGCGCTTATTCAACGCCACACCAAACCGCGGAAGCGATGCCAACTACGCCGCAGCAAAAGCTGCGCTCACCAACATGTTTAAACCGGACCTCAACCCGGACTACGAGCGCTTCCATTTCTGCATGGCGAGACAACGAGAAAAAGAGACAGTGGACAAATTTCACGCTCGCCTTCGCGAAATGGCCGTAGGCTGTGAATTCCCCGACGAGGAGTTCGCCATCCGCCTCCAAATCATCAATGGAATCTTCTCTGAGAAACTGAGGAGGGCGATACTCTCAGAGAAAAATGTACGATTATCCCGCATCCTCGAAATGGCGCGACTCTGCGAACAAACAGAAGACCAGGTGGCAGTAATGGAAGCAGCCATCCAGAGACTACCGCTGGACAACCCCGGACCCGCGGAAGAAGTAGCAGCCATCTCCCGACAACATAGCACTCGCCCAAAACAGAACCCGAGACCTCCCCCATCGCAAGGACGAGATCAAACCTGCAAATGGTGTGGAGGCCCCTGGCACAAAGGCGAATCCTGCCCGGCGTGGGGATCCATGTGCAGGAAATGCAACCGTCTGAATCACTATGCCGCAGTATGCCTGAACCCGCCGAATAGGAGTGACAAGGACCCAGACCCGCGGCAAACACAAGAACCGCGAAGAAAATTCGCGCCCAAAGGATCCCGCCAACAAACGCGAAAAGGAAAAGCCAGAGCAGTCGATGAATCACAAAGATCCCCAGCCACGAGCGACAGCAACGACAGTGACAGCGACTCCTCCCCCGAAAAACAAGGCAAAGAGAGGAAGAAAAAAGGGAAAAAGCGAGTACACCGAGTACACCTGATATCGGCAGTTGACCCACGCAAATCACGCCGGAAGAGGAGACCATCATGCACAGTCCTCTCCAACGGAGACCCACTGAAGGTAATCATTGATACGGGCGCTACAGTAAACGTCATGCCCGTGACAGCGTTCAACAGACTCAACCCCAGACCAGAGCTCCTCAAGAGGAAAGTCAGGCTATACGCCTATGGGTCCAAAAAACCCCTGCCAGTGCAAGGGTCGTTTAAATCGAATTTTGCGCACAATAACGCCAACTGCCGTGCACGAATATATGTGGTAGATGCTGGTTGCGAGACCCTCCTAAGCTGCAAAACGGCCGAAAAGTTGAAGCTGATACACTTCGCATTCAGTGTGCAACACGACGAACTACACAACCTCTTAGGACGACATAAGAAGCTGTTCCAGGGAATCGGACGCCTCAAAGGGAGAACCATCAAGCTCCACATAGACCCCACTATCGAGCCCAAGGCAGTACGACATAGACGAATCCCATTCCACCTGAGAGATGCCCTAGAAAAGGAACTGCTCAAGCTCGAAAACGCAGGGATCATCGAGAGGACGTCAGGACCAACCCCGTGGGTTTCACCGATGGTAGTAGCCCAGAAACCGAAGCAACCAGGAGCGGTTAGAATATGCATCGACATGAGGCTCCCCAACATAGCCATCGGTCGAGAACGCCACGTCACTCCCACCATTGACGAACTCATCGTAGACCTCACGGGAGCGACGATCTTCAGCAAGCTTGACCTCCGGTCTGGCTACCACCAGCTGAAGCTATCCAAAGAATCCAGATATATCACAACATTTTCGTCCCATCTTGGCCTGATGAGGTACAAGAGACTCAACTTTGGGATATCGTCTGCTGCAGAAGTATTCCAGCATGAAATCCGCAAAGTCATCACAGGACTCGAAGGGACCACCAACATCAGCGACGATATCCTAGTATACGCATCAATCAAGGACGAACACCATCGACGCTTAGCAGCGGTTCTAAAGAGTCTCGAAGACGCAGGCTTGACCCTCAATGCAGAAAAGTGCAAGTTCAACAAAAAGGAACTATGCTTTTTCGGATATATATTCAGCGCAGCAGGTGTGTCCCCTGACCCTTCCAAGGTACAAGACATAAAAGAATTTGAACCACCACAATCCGCCTCTGAAGTGAGAAGTTTCATGGGGATGGCCACCTACTGTTCACGGTTCATTCCCGACCTCGCTAGCATTGCGAGCCCACTCAGGGAACTAACCAAGAAGGACCAAAAGTGGGAGTGGACGGAAACACACCAGCAGGCATTCCAACTAATCAAAGACACCCTGTCCGCTTCCACCACCATGGCATTCTTTAACATAGATCGACAGACCGAGCTTCTCGTCGACGCCAGCCCGGTTGGCCTGGGAGCAGTGCTGACCCAAACAGACAGAGATGGCAGAGTATTCCCAATCGCATTTGCCAGCAGAGCTCTCACAAAACCCGAACTAAACTACGCGCACATCGAAAAGGAAGCCCTGGCCATCCTGTGGGGGTGTCGCCATTTCAAAGTATACCTGCTAGGAAAACAAGCAAAAGTCTTCTCTGACCACAAGCCCCTAATCCCGATATTCCGAGGCTCTGCCCCGCATCCTCCAGCCCGCATAGAGAAGTGGATGCTGCAACTGCAACCAAATAACATCGAGGTAGAATACCGCCCAGGATCGGACAATCCAGCAGACTACCTGTCCCGCCACCCGCGGCCGGCCACAGATAAAGAACAACACCATGCGACAGAAACAGACGAGCACGTCTGCCATGTGGTGGCATGTGCCCGACCGCGAGCCCTGACGCTACAGGAAGTAGTGCAAGAAACAGAAGAAGACACAGTTCTGCAACACACGACCGCTGCCATCCAAACCGGAAATTGGAAAAACTACCTCATGTCAATGACTCACCGAACAGCCACAGCCCAAGCCAAACTCAGGGCCCTATTCGGCATCAGACACAAACTCTCAGTAGCTCCAGAAAGAGTAATATTGAAAGGACACCGAATCATACTACCCGAATCCCTGGAGGAGAGAGCGCTCAAGCTGGCCCACAGCGGACATCAAGGGATCGTCAAGTCGACAGCCTACCTAAAATCCCGAATGTGGATGCCAAACATGCACCAAAGGATAACCGAGCTCGTGGAGTCCTGCGCAGTTTGCCAAGCGTCACGGAGACCAGCAAACCCAGAACCAATCAGCAGCGCCCCCCGAAGCCGAAAACGGTGGGACGCCGTCAGCATGGACCACTGCACCATCGCAGGGGAAGGGTACCTGCTCGTAGTAATTGATGAATTTAGCAGGTACCCCGAAGTGGAACATGTAGCCTCGACCAATGCCGAAACCACCATCCTCACACTGGAGAAAATGTTCGCCACGCATGGCATCCTGAGGAAAGTAAAAAGTGACAACGGGCCATCGTTCACCAGTCAAGAGCTGCGTGAGTTTTTCAAAGAAGTAAACGTCAAGCATCAACGAATTACCCCAAGATGGCCTCAAGCAAATGGCGACGCTGAACGCTTCATGGGATCACTGAACAAAGTCATCAGGATTGCCAAAGAACAAGGACACCCCTGGTTGAAGGCAGTGTATCGGTTTCTGAGAACACACCGGCAAACCCCACACTCAGCCACTGGAGGCAGCCCGGCCGCCCTCATGTTCGGAGTTCCCATACAGGCGGAGCTACCTGTGCACCCCAACTGGACAGCGCCAGACCCAGACATCCTCGAAATGGATGCTAAGCGGGAAAGACACAATGAACGAGAAATCATCGCCAGGCGGGCATACCACAGAGAACTGAACCCAGGTGACACAGTCCTTGTCAGAAACCGGGCACCGCCGAAGAAAATGTCCCTCAACTTCGAAGTTCGCCCATGGACTGTTAAGACCACCAACCACAGCATGGTCACCGCAACCCGATGAGAAGAAACCGTAACCAGGAATGTATCCCACTTCAGGAAAGTGCCCCAAGACATGTGGGAAGAGTACCCGTCACCCCAGAGAGGGGAAGTGACACGCACACCCCAAAGACCCACACCACAGCCAAGCTCGGAGGCCCAGCAAGAAGAAGAGATTGAGGCGGAGGCCGACACCGAAGACCCACCCAGGGAAAGAAACACCCGGTACAGTCTGAGAGAAAAACCCAAGCCGTCATCCCGCCTCCAGGGATATGTCGTGGATGGAATACATCGTCAAAGACCGAAGCAGAGATACCTGCCCATTCAGAAGTAAGACTTAAGATAAGTGTTGTTGTTAGCCACAGTAAATTTGCCTCCAAGTTGAGGAGGAGTGTGGTGTCACGTGTCCTGAAGGACGGGGTCACGTGACACAGCGGGAGAGGAGGAGAAATAAAGGTATCACCGGAACTGGCGTGCCTACGCCAGTCCGGGTTTAAGCAGCACAGTGAGTGGTCGTGTCTTTTGTTCCGCGCCGCCCCCGCGCATCGCGTAGCAGCGCAAGCCTCTGCCGAGGCCCTTATCCGACTCCTACGCCCACCTGTGTCCAGGCGGGTGTATATATCACAATATTTGTGTAGGACCTAACGGCCGTCCTCGTAGCTATTGTGTAGTAACCCTGCCATGTGTGTTGCCCCTTTAAGGGGGATGTGTCCCCTCCCACATGTATTGCCCTTTTAAGATGGGCCATGAGTCTGTCATGGCCTAGCTAATAAAAGGGAGCCCTGCAGGCACGTGCAACAGAATGGCTGCAGACTCGAAATGAAATGAACTAAGTCTGTGTCTCATTAAGGCCCGCAGGCCAGGTTGCCATGGGGCCCCCTTGCCATCAAGGCAGCCAGGGTCCGCATGTGCGGGTAAGGCTTGCCCTGCCCCTGCAAGACCGGGTGTCCCCCCGGCAATCCATCGAGGCACTGGGCCTCCATGGTGCTGGTGTCCCATAGCACCCCAGGGGGCTGGTGCGATGTCCATGACCAGCCCCTACCGACAACAATGGCAACGAGGAAGTCGAACTTTCAACAACAAAAAAAAGTTAAAAGAGAGAAGACGAAGAGCCCCGCGACGCACATTCCCTGCTGCCCCTCATTTATATTGGTGAGGGGAAAGGAGGGAGAGCGAGGAAGAGCTGCATTTACTGCCGGATGACAGGACCGTGCTGACGGATTCTCCCTGGCCGCGGCTCTCTGAGAAGAGGGTGCTTGTGCGGCCAAGGAAGGATTGGCCCACAGCCCCTGTGGGCCTCGAAGCCCCTGCAGCATCCGCCGCCAGAGGGGAAAGAAGGAAGAGGGGAGCGCCCGGCCCCCACCGCAAGCCATGGGATTGGCCTGCACTTCACTGCCCGAGTTGTGATGTAAGCGCGGGCCACCTGGCAATGAGGTGCGTAAAGATGCCCGCCCCACCCCGCAGAGTGGTCGGTCGCCGTGGGGAAGCAGCGTTCACTGCCGCGAGGAGAAGGAGGATCCAGGAGGAAATGAAGCGGCTGGAGCCGCAGGAAAGGTAATGTCTCCCGCCTAAGGAGAGAACTGTGCTGCGAGAGGTGGCAGCCCCCACCGTGCTGCGGAGGAGGGAGTCAGACAGCAGAACCCCTTGTGGGCAAACCCCCCTGCGGCATCCGCCACCGTAGGGGAGGCAAGCCGCAGTCACGGCAACGAAACAACCTCCCGCCAGGGGAGAGAGTGGTGCTGCCCTGCCCCCAGGTGCTTGGCAAGAGAAGAGGCAGCCCCCGCCATGCTGCGGAGGAGGATCCAACCTGCTGCATCCTCCGCCAGCAAAAGAAAGCACCCATGCAACATCCCGGGTCGTGCCTACAGCCCCTGTGGCAGCCGCCAATAGCAGAGGGAAGAAACGCTGGGGCCCCCACTGTGATCCTGGGCCCGGCGGTGAAGGAAATGAAGGGCTCCAGTCAGGAGCGAAGGATAAGAGGTGGGTCCCCCGGCACGCTGCAACAATGTCCTGTGTTGTGGTGCTGCCGGATCCCACAGCATGAGCCCAGGCCCAAGGTTGTGAAATAGGGGTGGTCCAGTCTGAGTACAATAAAGAAGAAGGAAGGCGGCATCCCCGCTAACATCAAGCTGCCAAAGCCCTGCCGGGGGCAGCCTGGTGCTGACTGGGGCCACGCCAATGCAGGAGCCTCATTAAAATCCCGGGCCTGGCTGTGAAATGAAGGAAGTGTGCTCCGGTCTGGAGCAGTGGATTATGGAAAGCTCTAACATCGGAGCTGAAGTGCCGTGCTTTGGGCAACAGCTCCCCCTGTACTCCCAGAAGGTTTGCAAAGGAGAAGGACCAACTGCTATCACTCTAATGACAGCCCTCCAGGGCGAATAATAAAGTGCTTCATGTCTCGGACTTGACAAGGTGAAGACCCTCAAGCAATGGGTAAGAGGCACTCTGCGCTACCAGGTGATACGAGGGGCTGAATCTCTCTGCGCACCTGCAACACCAGGCAATTCCTGCACTGCCAGCCAGATAAGAACCAGTGCACTGCACCAGCAGTCGAAAGGCATGGCACAACAAGAATAAAAGCGGTCATCTCCCTGCACAGTGCCATCCGAAAACAGGACACCCTGCCACGGAAGTCACCCTGCCTGCCCTACAAGCGGCATCGACACCACTAATGTCCCCTACTGTACCGTCTAAAGACCAGGGAGCTAGTGGCCCTGACTGCCTGCCACTAATGACGCCCTGACTGCCTGCCACTAATGACACCCGGCATGCCGTGCCATCGAAGGAAGAGACCAACGTGGGCTTGGGGGGGAGATACCTGCCGGCCCCCTGAGTTCAGCCAACAACTGGTATCTGACCAACAAACACATGTGGCCCTGACACCTGCGACAAGTAAGCAGTACATTGGTCAAGGTAAGGGTTGCAGCTCCTCGAGTGCTTGTGTGCCCTCGGGTGCCCTGTGGAGAGAGCGGCACACCTGACTGGGTGAACCTCGCCAAAAAGGGGGGAGTGAGGTCCGGTCACCCCATGCCCTGTCAACATCACGTGGAGCAGCCTGGACGCCGTGTGATCTGCGTCTCGCTGCCCTATACACAACATCAGAGGACTATGCTGATTGTGGCCCCTGGTACCTGCCAGGTGCGGATTAGCCGGTCTTAAACTATACCATCAATAGACCCGGAGAAGGGACGCCTGAGCGGATGCTGATGGAAAGTGAACTGGTCTCCTGCAGTCCTGCGATTGCTCAGAGGACTTAGTAAACATGCTGTTACATCTAGGGCTCATGTCCGCCCATATGCTTCTCATGCTTGCTCTACGGTCCTTTCATGCCAGTACGCATTCCTTTCTGTCTAGGCGTCTGGCTTCTTCTTTCTTGCAACGCTGGAAGTGGTTGTCTAGGAGACGTTTGCCTACTCCAGTACAGGAGCGTCAGGCACGTCACGTGAGGACACAACTGCCAACGGTACGGAACCAGCTGACCACGACAAGGCTGCCCAGACTGCGCCCGTTGGCATGTCCTTAAAAGTGCGCAGGTCCTGCATAACGCTGCTTCTAATTGTAGCGTTAGGTTCATTCCGAATCCTAGTTTCCTGTTTTCAAAGACCCAGACTTCATTCCGACTTGCCTCTGTCTTCCCACTGGTTTTGATGTTACCGGAAATTAATGAACCGGAATAGCCTACGGACTCCTTCTTCCTAACGTTTTGACTTTGGCGCTCCAATTCAATCGGTTCCAGTATTTCAGCGGATCTGATGTGTTTCCTTCACACTTCTTTTTGCCGCATTCCTCATCCGGAACCTGCTTACGAACAAACATCTCAGAAACTTCCAGTACTCACTACGTTCTGGTTTCCTGATACCCATATATTCCGATATACACGTGCCCTTTGTGTACTACTTGGAATCACTGTGCACGTTCAGAAACACCTTCAACGGGTAAGCCAGACCTTTTTGAGTTTCTTTCAACCAGCTATACCAATTCCTTCTTGCTGAACCTTCTTGTATACATTATCCTTGCTTCTTGAGACTGCCATTGACTTTGTGAACTCAGCCAACCATCTGGGACACCATTTGAAACCACATAAGTGCATATTTAAATGCTCTGCTGCTAGATGTACCACCCTGCCACTAGTAGCAACCCTCATTCCGCCCGGGGAAATTCCTTTACTAACCTACCCGTTTGTTATTTTCTCTTTCCGTTGTTTTTTTATTTTTGGTTTTCTGAACAGCTCAGTATTTCTAGTAGGGTAAGTAATCTCTGTTAGTAAACTGCTATCACTATTTGGTCTTCCTAGGAATAGTGGGTTGAAGTGTTTCCTTATATTTCTTTAGGTTCAGCTTTCCTATACCAATCCTTGATTATTAGGTACACCCCACATCATTAGGATTATTGTACTCTAAACGTTTACCTGTATTTGGATTATAACCCGTTGTGTTTTCATTGCAGCATTGGTCTGGCGGTGTGGATGTTCCCTGCTCTTTTGGGTAATCAATTCCTCTGTCTGTAACTATCTAACAGCAGAGAGGTGTATTACGAAAAAGAGTATCCTCAAGTTGAGGAGGCCCGGTTCTGGGTATATCTCTTACGAGATTTATCTCAGCTTGGGCTGAATAGTGGTATTCCAGAGTGGCTCCCTCTTGTCAGTCGACACAAGGTATTTCTGAGCAACGCCCCGGCCTGGTCAGCTTGGTGGTGAGTAACACATGCGTTTTGTTGCTGTGAACCTGCATAGTAGTTACATGCTTAAAGTGGTCTCAGTAAAGGACAGAGATGTGAAGCTGTGATCCCGCAGTTGGTAGGTGTGCCAGCAGCCAACCATGGCGTTGTTTCCGTGGTTGTAGTTCCAAACCCCAGGTTAATAAAAGGGTTTTATAAACGGTGGTAGAAATGCCTACATTCCACCAGCAGCCCGCCAACCACAACTCACCCGCTGAGCATGTTGCGTATGGGCTAGTATGTGTTATGTCTGTAACTATCTGAGTAGTAGCTATGTATGTAGCGGTGGCACATCCGATTTTGGGGTTGGTCCCAATGACTCGGAAGGAACCCAAGTAATGTTGTTCTGTAACGGGGGAGGTAATCATTTATGTGGTAGCAACTGTTGTTTGTTTGATATGACAAAGGAGGAGTGTTGTGTAGTAACCCTACCATGTGTGTTGCCCCTTTAAGGGGATGTGTCCCCTCCCACTTATATTGCCCTTTTTCAGATGGGCCATGAGTGTGTCATGGCCCAAGCTAATAAAAGAGAGCCTTGCAGGCACGTGCAACAGAACGGCTGCAGACTCTGAAATGGAATGACCTGAGTCTGTGTCTCATTAAGGCCTGCAGGCCAGGTTGCCATGGGCCCCCCCTGCCAGCAAGGCAGCCAGGGTCCGCATGTGCAGGTAAGGCTTGCCCTGCCCCTCCAAGACCAGGTGTCCCCCCGGCAATCCCTCGAGGCACTGGTCCTCCGTGGTGCTGGTGTCCTATAGCACCCCCGGGGGCTGGTGCGTTGTCCAGGACCGGCCCTCCACCCCCACAACAGTGGACTCAAAGGGCTGGAGGTCGACTTGAGTTTCAGCAGACCTTTGCCTTTGATATTGTGGAGGCAAGAGCAATGCTGTCAAAACTAAGTTCCTCGAGGGCGGCAGGCTCTGATGGCCTGTCGAATTTCGCCCTAAAGTCGAACATTGAAAACTGGTCCAAATTGGTAGTAGCCCTTTTCAATCAAGTGTTGACCACCAGACGAGTGCCGCTGTCCTGGCGTGAGGCGATTGTGGTCCCTATATTCAAGAAGGGCGATAGAGGCGATCCTAAGAACTATCGCCCTTTTGCCCTTGATTCGTTGGGGAAGATTTTTGTTTCTGTCATCCTGATGGACCAGAATACCTGGGCCATACAGGACAGACGCCTTGACCCACGGCAGTCCGGATTCGTTAAGGGAGTTGGAACATCCTTAAATTTATTCATTCTCAATTTGCTGAAACAGGATGCCATAAAGTCAGGGTCCTGCACGTATAGGGCCTTTATTAACCTTAGGCAGGCCTTTGATGGGGTGGACAGGAATCGGTTGTGGACCAAACTAAGGGACTGGAATTGCCCAGAATACATAATTGACGCTATAGAGTGTCTTTATACAGACATTTCTATCTACCTTCTTTGGGCTAACGCAGGGATGCACACTTGCTCCCTTGCTTTTTTGCCTCTACCTTTCAGACCTGGGACTATCACAGTGGGAGATTAGAGCTTTTCCCCCCTAGGCTAAATGGCCACTCTGTGCCATGGGTATTGTATGCCGATTACATTGTCTTTTTAGACCAAACACCCATTGGTCTTCAGCGGCGGATCAATGCTTTTAGACGGTATCTGGAGATAAATGGTATGACAATAAATGTCGGAAAATCCAAAGTCTTGGCGATATCATCGGCATCCAGGAAGCGGGGGAAAAAACGTCTGCAGGAGGGTGGAGGGAAAGTCCCTATAGTTGGTGGAATCAATGGTTTACTTGGGAATCATCATTAACAAAAGTTTGGGACATTACACCTTCTTGAGGAACAAAATTCAAAAATTGTCCACACAGGCTTGCCATAGTCAGGCGTTTATTGTGGTTTCTCTCTGACGCCAGTGATCACCTTTTATAAGTAAAAGGTGGTCCAAACCCTCACTTATGGTGCAGAGGTGGTATTAAATCTGCTGTGGGAAATATGGGCTATGTTAGAGGGATATTTTTGGCGCAGAGTGCTGAATCTTCCAAGATCGCTACCAGTAGCTGCGATTCGTCACGAACTGCGTCTGTAGTCTATGTCTTTCATAGTACTATGGAAGTTGATAGCGCTCTATCGTAAAGCCACATTAGAAAAAGGAATGCCACCCTTTGAAATCCTGAAGCCCCAGACATGTGAGGGAAGCTCAGTCGAGGAATGGAGAGGTAAGATCAAAGTCCAGTTAGCCTTCTATGCTGTTGAGGTGGGGGTCGTACTCGATAATCCAGATAAAGTAAAGGAGGTCTTTCAAAGAGCGGATTGGATAAAAACCATAGAGGTGAAGGAAAAGGCCTTTTGTGGAGATGGATTATGGAGAGAGAAAAAAGGCCTCAATGACCTGCCAAATTACTTACAGAAATGCCCTTCCCCTAGATATAGAGACCTATTGTTAAGATGCCAGTTTATCATTATGCAGACTCAAGAGATCCTACTGAGAAGACATCAAATAACGGCAGCAAATGCCACCTCTCGATTCTGTAAAGATCCAGGTCAAGTGGAGTCCTTGTCCCATATGATGACAAAGTTCCCCGCGTTGGCGGATGTTAGGCAGAATCCTGGGCACTGCCCCAAGATTAAGATTACAGGTGGTAGTATAATTTCACCTTTGGTACAAGCCTTTACTACACAGTTAGAGGGGTAGCAGTAGCGGAGCAGCCATGCTTATCTCAAGAGCAAATGAGCAGTAGTAGAGATTACACAAAGGACTACAATTACTGTGACTCAAGCAAACACTGACTCAAGATTTTTTTGGTTAAAAAGTAAAAGTACATTTATTTTTAGACCATCTGTTCACAAAACACTTCACTTCTATTCAATTAAAACCACACTTCAAATACACTACACACAACCAATTCCCCCTGTGCAGAAAAATTCAAGGTAAGTAACTTTGGATATGACAGACCGGTGTTGTGAAACAAAGACGTTACCGGGGGTTGTTACGCAATCACTTTTTGACAGTAATGACAGTTCGGTCTTACAAAAGAGAAGCATACCCGCGAGAAGAAATGTTACCGTAGTCAAACACACTTAGCACATGAATTAACACAAGAGAGTTGGGGACAAAAATCATAGGCAATACTTTTGTCAAGGCAGATAGAATCAAGAGACACTTTCTAAAATGTAGATAAAAGTAAATAGGCCTGCGCCAGTGTCAATGGGAAAGGGGTCCTGTTATTGAGGATCACAAGGTTAGAACAGTTCACGATTCGAGGTTGCCAGGAGTACTTAGATATTGTCAAAAGGGAAGCAAAAGTTATAAGAGGGAAGGAAGATAAGGACAAGCCTTTGGTGAGGAGTAAAGGGGTTCACCCTAGTTCCTCGAAGTCGGACACAGTACCTTATTCGTATGAAGCAGAGCTGGTGCCACGGCAGTTGTTCCTGGTAGTTCCTGCAGACTCACGGTTCCTGAAACTTCAGTCGTGGGGACAAGAAGGAGGACGTCTGAGGCGATCTGCACTGCCCAGGGATGAAGCCAGCAGCAGCAAAAGCAACGGTGAATAAAAGGTGCGCTCCTTTAAAACAGGAGAGGCTCTTCAGCTGGCTATCTGGACCACTACAGCTGTGTGCAGCGATTTCGACCAAGAAGAGGGTCCTCTGCCTGTGGAAGGTGAGCTGGTTGATCCCACCAGGCTCAAGGGAAGAAGACTCCGGACTGGATCTTCTCTTGTTATTGAAGGGTAGATAGCTCAGGACTGTAGCAGGGCTTCACCGGGACTCGGGAGTTGAAGCAGCCGTCTTCTTCTCCGCTTCTCTTCGGTTCCTTGCAGTTCCAGTGGCGACTCTGACTTCCAGCCCAAGAGTCCTGCCTTTACTGCCAAAATCCCCCATTCACCCAGCCTGGCTGTCAATCACTCAGCAGGGGGGTTGTCCGGCCCGGACAACCACCTCAGCCAATCAACACAAAGTGTGACTCGGGTCTCCAAGGAGACCCTGTGCGGGGGGTGACTAAACCCCTGCCTCACATTCAGCCCACCTAGACACCCAGACGCCAGAGGAGGGGGCAAATTATAACACAAGAAGGTCTTTAACAAAAAGAAATGGCGATAAAACCCAACCGGAACCGAAATAAAAAGTATTTGGTCAAGCGGGTTTAAGTTTGAGGCTAATATAATAGCCTAAAAGAGTACCACGTTTATATAGTATAATCGCAGTAGAACATTTAGGGTAGATACCACTGCCACCAGCCAAGCCTTAGTGTTAAGAGAGCAAAATAAAGCTCAGAGAGGCACAGACAAAAAGGGATATGAATTAACCCTTTCCAGTACTGCATGTAAGATGGGGTGTACTGGGTCTGCTGTTTAAAGTGACTATATAAAGTTAATGGCAACTTTACATGTTTCCGGGGGACAGTAGTCAGCCCCAGAAAAATTGAGTCATTGGGAAGTCTCAAAGACGACCCTGTGTCACTGCACTGAAGGTGCTGTGTAACACATACAAAAAGTGGGTCTCATGGAGTGGTGTAGTCCATAGCCCAGGATCACACAAACAGTAGAAATACACATGGCAAAACACATGTAAGAGTGGGGAAAAGGCTCACACTGTTACCAGGTGATAACAATAAACCCCAGAAATCCAGCAAAGCTGCTGAGGGACTCACTATGTGAGGGAAATTAGCCATAAACGAGAATTCTCCCTAACAGCGGAGTTATGCACGCTATACTTAGGTGAACACTTGATGAAAATAGTTTCTCTGTTAATGGAGGAATGGTGGTTATTAGTTTTAATAGGAGAGAGGGTGGGAATGGTCCTTGCCGCAATGAAATTTGTGGAGAGAATCCTCCGGGAGGTTTAACATCAGTGGGGCAATGTGTAAACCTTGAATCCATCGAAGGAGGGAGGGGGACAAGGAGTGGTATGGATTAGGATTTTTTTTTAAACTGTGAACCCACAAGGGACTGGAACTCGAGCTGGAAACAGAGTCGATTGATGTTAGGGTTTCATTTTATTTTAAGAGATTTTAGCTTTCCTTTTACTTTCTGTGAGTGAAACATGGTTAGGATGTTTGTATTTGATGTTATTTTTTAGTATTAATGGATTGGTTTGATTTTTTTCTTTTCCCTCTGTGGAAGGAGAGGATGTAATTGTTAAAGGTTTTTTTGTTTGCTTTCTTTACGTTTGCTTGAAACCAATAAAGAATATATATATATCTATATGTATATAGATATATATATGATGAACAGTTAATTGCACGTGATAATAAACATGTTTATTTACTTTTACATGAAATTGACAAATTTTGGAAGAGATGCCTAGTACTGTTGTAACTTGGCATCCACACTAAATAAGGACACAACACCAGAGATACTTAACATGCGTCTCCTTTATTTGAATTCTTTGACGGAACTGCCGTTTCCTCTCCTAGCTCCTCCCCTTCCCTTTCCTCGCTCCCGCTACCCACCTGAAGTCCCGGTCTCTCCCTTAAAGGTGCAGAAACCTCTAACATCACCCCCAGACAAATGTTATATCGTCGGGTCAGCACTCTTCTACCAGGCGGGCTGGTCTCCTGGGCATGCGCTGAGGGCACATCCATGGTTCGTTGTATCTTGACGCCTCTGGCGCTCCAGATGGGTCCTGTATCTAATGTCGATCCACCTCAGGGGGAGTCCATGTTTCGTCTTGTGGTTCCCTGGGTTAGTGGCTGGTTCCGGTGGGAGCAGTTTGGGTTCTTCTCTTTTGATGAGATGTTTGAACTGCAAACTGTTCCTTGTTATTTCGTGGGCCGAGTTCTGGGCCGCACCATGGATCCCTTGACG
The DNA here is from genome assembly GCF_040938575.1 of Ambystoma mexicanum. Lineage (NCBI taxonomy): Eukaryota > Metazoa > Chordata > Amphibia > Caudata > Ambystomatidae > Ambystoma > Ambystoma mexicanum. The sequence continues at coordinate 1,160,372,121 of NC_090929.1, read as the reverse complement.
GCAACCACTTTCAGTGGTCTTTGTGAATATCTTGCATCTGTCTTTCTAGTCATGGCTTTCTGCACTAGGACTTCGTCTCCAACCTGGAAGTCTTTGGGCACTGCCCTTCTTCTCATGTCGGTGTCTATTTGTGTACATTCTTTTCTTTCTGTGTTTCTCGTTATGATTTCTTCATCTTCTTTCACTTGCTCACTGGTGTCCCTCACCAACCTGGTGTGCACTTCGTAGCGCATCATTAGTTCTGCAGGCGTCTTGTTGGTGGCTTTGTGTGGTGTGTTACGATAATCCTGCAGCATCCTACAGAGTGCTTGATGTGGGTTGGTGGCTTCTATGCACGCTCTTTGTCCTGTCTTTTTAATGGAGGCCATGAATCGTTCTGCCATTCTGTTGGCTTGTGGCCAGCCGGGGGAGATCTTTTGGTGTATGAACCCCATGTTTCTTGCAAAGGATGCAAATTCATACCTGCTGAATGGGGCTATATTGTCTGACTTGATGGATCGTGGGATGCCTCATCGAAGGTGGCAGCCAATTGTGGGTATGCCGTCGTTGTCATCTTCTTTACAATGGGGAACCTTGAGCATTCATCGATAAATACTAGGAGGTACTCGCCAGACTCCATGGGACCATAGAAGCCAACAGCTACCCTGTCCCACGATCGTTGTGGTATGTGTGTTCAGTTGTAGTGGGATGGATGCGTCAGCTCGTGCAGTGCATTGACACGGCAGGCAGTTCTTGACCCAGCTGTCTACTAGTGAGTCCATGAATGGGAACCTCAACTGTTTTTTGTATTGTCTGTTTCCCGTTGGCCTTCGTGTGCTGTTTTCATCACTTCAGCCCTGAGTGTCGCAGGGATGATCAGTCGACAACCTCTTAATAGAATGGAGTGGTCCTTCACTGCTAGTTCGGTATGTACTCTTGATAGTCTTTCGAGTTCACCCTTGCACAGCCACGGGTGGTTTTGGACTGCACTCTGGTAATCTTTCCATTTATTGTTGCAAGTGAGGCTGATGGCTAGTGCGATGGATGGGTCGGCCCCAGATGCGGTCGCAATGGCTTCCAAGGACAGTGCGGGTGGTAGACCGTTGGCAGCTACATAGTAAATGTACCTTCTGGTTCAATGGCGCTCCAGACGGACGGTTGGAAAGGTAATCCGCCGGGTTATGGTCACCTGCTGGCCTGTAGTTGATAGTGTAATCATATTCCTGCAACCTGATGCCCCATCATTCAATCCTGGGCAGCATTTTCGTGCAAGGGTTTCCGAAGAGCGAGAGAAGTGCCTGATGGTCCGTGATTAACGTAAATCTGTTTCCGATTACAGAATTGTGAAAGTGTGTGCATGCCCACCGCGCGCCAAGCTTTCCTTCTCAGCCTGTGAGTAGTCCGTCTCTGTGGCCGACAAGGCCCTGCTCGCGTAGGCAACAATGTGTCTGGGGTGCATGTCAGCCCCGCTCATTGCGCTAAGATAGCACCCAGTCCCACCGGGCTGGCGTCCACAGTTATCTCTGTGTGTCAATTAGGGTCAAAGTATGCAAGCCGACATGCCTCGGCTGGAGCTGTCTTGATGTCATTAAACGCAGCATGTTGACCACTCAAATGTTGAGTCTTTCTTTAGAAATCTACGTTCGGTTCCATCAGAGGCGTAATGTGGGATGTTATCATGCCACGGGCCCCAGAACACAAAAACCACCCCATCTAGTGATGGTGGCAATGGGTCACTTGACTCACTTATGTCCCTTTGGGACCTATAAAAACAGGGGCCCTGGCTGGACTCAGTCCGCCAGGCTCATATAGAGATGTGAGCAGGAACACTGTATTTCAGTGCAGGAGTGTTTTTACTTTATTTCAGTGCAGGAGTGATTTTATTTTACAAGAACTTTCCAGGAGCTGAAAGCCTTTATTCCAGAGAACATCCTCATGTGCTGACTCATCGGGTGTGGCAGGCAGGCTGAACCGAGTGGGCGTGGCTTCAGAAGCTCAGCTATATAAGCTGCTCCATCCTTAAGGCCGGTGCTTCGCGTTACTATGTACTCGCGTGCCACGTGACGCTCACCGCCGCTTGGACCAGTTTACTTACCTTTGAAACCAGGCCTTCTCCTGCATACTCACCTCCAGGAAACCGGTACTTAATAGCTTCATCTGCAGACTCATCTCTTGACAGCCGGTGATCTTGATCCCGACGCCGCAGCACCGCACTCCGCACCCACGAACTCAGACCCTGCAAAGAAGAAGAAAGACAATGTTAGAACATCCGTCCTAGGGCCGCCCCGCATTTGAACCCCGCGCGCCCCCTAGTTATCAATTTACCAGCTACTGTACGGCTGCAGCTTCGTTCCTCATTCCCTCCGGCTGTCACCTCGAGCTCCGCAGCTTCTGCCGGGCCGGCAACATCACCTGCAAGGGAAGAAAGCAAAAGAGCAAACATCAAAAGTGGAACGGACAGCAATACAAGACAGCAAACTTTACAATACAACAAAACAGACGAGGAAATACAAAGACAAACAGGAACACTTACCTGAGGTATAGTGGCTTAGTCGCAGCAGGACTGGACTACCACGTGCAAGGGACCAGTGAAGGAACTCGGTCCAGATCATACAAGCGCCCCTGCCAGAAGCAGCAGGACGGAGTGCTCGCCAAAACGAATCAACAGATAAGCTTTCCAGGGACAGCGCATCCCACGGCTACCACGGTTTGAGAGAAGGGGTCTGGAAGGGGATCAAGCACACAAGCTGGCATACTGATGCCCCCTATTCTCCAAGCAGGAGCAGTCACGAACAGCATCACCTATTACCACCAGTCACCATATAAGCGCAGAGGGCGAAGTCGGACCCGAGCGACCTCACCCCGGGAGGGCTGCAACCGTGCCCCAATGCCTCCGCATAGACCAGGTGAGCGTAACGGAACGCAAAGTTATGGAAACTGATAAAACAGACCAGTTGGCCCGATTACTGGGAGAGATATGGGCTGAAGTTCATGCCTCAAGACAGGAAGCCAATGCCCTAAGGAGGGATCTAATTGTGAACCGGGAGCGGACAGATGAACTAGCAAGGCAAATGCTCCAGGCACAGGGAGGCCAGGTCCCACTGTCAGAATCAGAAACTACCACCCCCGGTGACTCCTCACCTGACTCCTTAGAGGAATCCTCCTGGATAGAATTCTTAGGTCTTCTATTCCTCTCCTTCTTGATCACATCCGGATCTTCCTTCCCTTCCTTTCCTTTTTCTCCCTCTTGTCCTTCTTACAATCGTAGTGGTAGGGACGGTCTCCGCTTGAGGCCACCCTGACAGTGGTGAGAACAAGCTGTCAGCTGGACCCAGGGGAGCCAGTCCCTTCACGCCAGGGAAAAAGCCAGTGACGGCAGAAAAAACCCTGTTTGAATGCGAGTCCTTGCTGGCTGGGAGAGTGTCGGAAGTGGAGGAGGCCGATGAATAGTAATGCAAGAAACAGTTCTTAAGTCCAAATATATCAGGACGAGGTATGCTGATGTCGGAAAGGATTGGATGAAAATCCACTGCGTACAAGGAAAGCTGAAGCGGAGGCTTCACAAGAGCCGTCAGGAGGGAAGGTATCAGCTACTATGCGGTAAGAAAGAGAGAGAGGGAGAGCTAGTACAGGAGTGCGGGAGATTGACAACCGGGCAAGAAAGGGAAGGGGAGAGATAGTATGAAAGAGATGGAACGTGAGAGAGAGGGAGTGAAAGAGAGCGAGCGGGAGCGAAAGCGGGTGAACGAGAGTAAGGATACGAGCGGGAGAGAGAGAGAGAGAGAGAGAGCAAGCGGGAGGAAAGTAGCAAAGGAACACGGGGGGGAGTATCAGTAGGAAACCCAGCACAGAGGGGAGAGAAAGCAGATACGAGGGAGCGGACAGAGAGGCCGCGAGACGGAAAGAACAGAATACCAGGGAAAACCAAAGCGGGCGAGTACTACGGAGAAAAGGGTAAAGGACCAAGCTTGAAAAGCGGCACTGCAGGCGAAGTTAGCGAAAGGCTGACAATGCGAGTTGCAACGCACAGCGTTGTGGGCGTGGCTACCTTTTAAAGGGAAAAGACCAGAAAGACTAGAACGGTAGAAGGACCGCGGGAATACCTAAGTAAGCCTCCATCTTCCCCACAGTGACCAGGGTCGAGTTGTGACAGTATGCCCCCTTCTCATCTGGGTTTCCCTGGGCTTACCCGGATGGAGGCGGTGAAAAAGACGTAGCAAGCGAGGGGCATGAATGTGGTTTCTAGGTTCCCAGGTACGCTCTGCAGCTGAGTAACCCTTCCAATGTACCAGGTACTGAACAATACCATGTCTGTAGCGAGAATCCACCAGCCTCTCTACCTCGTATTCCTCCGGTTCTGGATAATCGGGAAAAGATGAGCGAGGCATTGTCCGACCATGCGGATCTGATAGGTAGGCCTTGAGAAGGGACGTGTGGAACACAGGATGAATGCGCTTCATACTGTGAGGAAGTTTCAAGCGAAAGGTCACCGGATTGATCTGAGCAGAAATGGAGAAAGGCCCAATAAATCTGGCAGAAAACTTTCCTGGGTGTAACCAGCATGGCAAGAATTTAGTGGACAACCAAACCTTAGTGCCAACAGTCCATTTGGGGTTTTGAGATCTCTTCCGGTCAGCATACCTCTTTTGGAGCTCCCTGCTAGTCTCCAAATTCTTCCTAGCCTCCCCTTGTATATGTTTTAGCTCACAAAGTCTTTGGTCAACAGCAGGAACAGCAGTCGAGGGAATACCAACCAAGGGGATATGCATGGGATGAAAGCCATAGGAAAAAAAGAATGGACTGGTTCCTAGGGAAGAGTGCACTGTATTATTGTAGACGAATTCCGCCGTGGAGAGAAAGGTCTTCCACTTCTCCTGTTCATGACCACAGAAACAACAAAGATATTGTTCTAAGGTGGAGTTTAGACGCTCAGCTTGTCCGTTGCTTTGGGGGTGATAACCAGAAGAGAGTGCTCTACTGATACCCAGAGTCTTGCACAGTGTAGACCAGAATCGAGAAGTGAATTGAGACCCTCTGTCGGAAACAATAGTTTGGGGTAGACCGTGAAGCCTAACCACATCTCTCAGAAAAACCTCAGCGACTTCCGGAGCCGAAGGTAGGCCTGAAAGAGGAGAAAAGTGTGCCATCTTACTCAAGGAATCTACCGTAACCATGATGGCGGTAGAACCCATAGAGAGAGGAAGATCTACGATAAAATCTGTAGAAATGTGTTCCCAAGGACGTGTTGGCAAAGGTCCTTGTTGAAGGAGACCCAGAGGGCGATGAGTAGAGGATTTATTGGAGGCGCAAATAGGACGTGCGGCTACATAAGCCTTAACATCCTTGGCTAAAGTGGGCCACCAGAAATACCATGATACCAAATTGGCTGTGGCTCCTTGCCCCTTGTGACCAGCAGAAGGTAGATCGTGACACCAAGACATGGCTTGAATTTGAAGCTCTTTAGACGGAAGAAACAGCGTGTCTTTGTAGAAATACACTGCCCCTCTTTTCTTCAATGAAGACAGATAGTCGTTGGGTATCTGAGTCAAACTAGTAGTTTGTTCAACCTCTTGTAGGAATTAATTGACCGCCCCTAAAATTCTTTTTCCCGAAAGAATCTCTTCCGGTTTGTGTCCATCTTCTGGGCAAACTTCTCCTAGGCTCCGGGATAAGGCATCAGCCAACACGTTCTCCTTCCCTGGAAGATACGTGATGTCAAAGTCGAATTGGGAGAAAAAATAGGCCCACCGGGCATGTCTGGAATTGCGACACTCCATTTGTTGGAGTATCTTAAGGTTCCTATGATCAGTTCTCACTAAAAATGGATGAGCCGCCCCCTGTAACAGATGTCTCCACTCGACACAAGCCTGGCGGATGGCCAGCAATTCCCGTTCCAAGACCGAATAGTTTCTTTCACTCGGATTAAGTGTCCGGGAGTAGTAAGCCACCGGGTGTTCGATACCGTCCTTACCAGATTGTAGTAAGGCTGCCCCTATGGCACCTCCAGAGGCGTCCGTCTCAACCACAAAAGGAAGGGACTGGTTCGGTTGAATGAAGATGGGCGCAGTAGTGAAGGCCTTCTTGAGTAGCTGGAAAGCTTGATCTGCCTTCGAGTCCCATACAAATTCTTGACCCTTCTTCAGTAGATTGGTAATGGGTAGCACAATTTCTGAAAAATTTGGGATAAAGCGTCTGTAAAAATTAGCGAGACCCAAGAACCTCTGTATATCGTTAGGGCTGCTGGGAGTGGGCCATTGTAGTACCGCCTTCACCTTCTCGGGATCCATCTGAACTCCTTCCTTGGAGAGAATAAAGCCTAGGTAGGGAACAGAAGAGGAATCGAAGATGCACTTTTCTGGTTTTAACAATAGGTGGTTCTCTTGTAGTCTCCTTAACACCTGCTCTACGTGTCTGTGGTGTTCGGCTGGAGATGAAGAGAAGATAAGAATGTCGTCAAGATAGACTACCACAAAAGAGTATAGCAGGTCAGAGGATATCTTGTCCACAAACCGTTGGAACACCGCCGGGGCGTTTACCAGTCCGAAGGGCATCACTCGATATTCAAAGTGTCCCAGAGGAGTTCTGAAGGCAGTTTTCCACTCATCCCCTTCTTTGATTCTCAACAAATGATAAGCACCTCGAAGGTCAAGCTTGGTAAAAATGTTCGCCCCTTCAACTGCTTCCAGTACTTCCTTAATAAGAGGCATGGGATATCTGTCTCTTATAGTCATACAGTTCAAACCTCGATAGTCAATACACGGTCTCAATTCGGAGGTTCCTTTTTTGGGTACAAAGAACATTGAGGCACCGGCAGAGGAGCGTGACTCTCTGATGAGACCGTTCTGGAGGTTTGCGTCCAGATATTCCTTGAGGGCCCTTCTTTCTGGAAGAGACATGGGGTACATTCGGCCGAAAGGAACGGAAGCACCTGGCTTTAACTCAATGGAGCAGTCTTCAGGTCGATGAGGAGGTAAGGAGCGTGGTAATTCGTCTTTAAAAAGTTCGGCGTATTGTTGATAGCGGAGTGGTACCATCTGCACCACTGAGGCGGACATAGGAGTAAGGATCCCCTTACCAGAAACCGGATTGGTCTGAAGAAGGCAGGAAGAAGTACAGAAAGAAGATGAAAAACATATAGTGTTAGCAGACCAGTCTATATAAGGATTATGCTTACGTAGCCATGGTATTCCCAGTATAATAGGGAAGTGTGCAGCTCTTATCACATCGAAAACGATCTGTTCTTGGTGTTGAAAAAGAAGCATAGTAGCGGGTATGGTTTCTTGTACAATGGGCCCGGAGGAGAGTGGGGTTCCATCCACTCCTTCTACAGGTACGGAACAGCTCTTTTGTAGAAAAGGCACCCCCTGATCTTGAGCCCACTGGATATCGATGAAATTACCCGCTGCACCACAGTCCAACATAGCCAAGACCTCCATGGTGGGATTGGACTCGAAAGTGAGATGTATGGTAAACACCAACAGTCTGTTATCTTCTTCTGTAGCTCTCTGACAAGAAAGGTTGCAGGGATTGATCGCCTCTGCCCGGTTCTTATCCCTGCTTAAGACCGGGGAGAAGCGTTTCCCGAACGTCTTGGAGGTACCTCTGGACAGTTCCGGAGCAAATGCTTAGAAGATCCACAGTACATGCAGAGACCCAGATCTCTGCATCTCTTTCTCTCCTCTGGAGTCAGGGGGTCTCTAGTAGTTCCGATCTGCATCGGTTCTTCAGCCTGGCTCCGAGTAGGTAGAGGAACAGGAGTTGTACTGGCTGAAGGAAGGTTTCGGAACCTCCTTCTTTCCTGTCTTCGCTCTAGAAGTCGGTATTCCAGCTGAAGAGTCAGAGTCACTAGTTCTTGGAAGGAGGCCGGACGGGCCACTCTGGCTAGCTCGTCTTTGAGGTCGTCATGGAGCCCCCGGCAAAAGAGGGTTTTTTTGAGCTGAGTCGGGCCATCCTGCATCCTTTGCCAGTCTTATGAAGGCGGAAGCATAGGTTTGAACATCTTGATTCCCTTGACGAATGTCCAAGAGGGCTTCGTAAGAAGAAAACTGAACCTCAGGTCTGTCGAATCTGGTTCTCATCTGCTGGATAAACTGGGAATAATCGTTGACAGCTGGGTCGGATTGGGATATTAACGGGGTGGCCCAAGCCAAGGCGTTTCCGACGAGGTTAGAAACAAGGAAACCAACCTTGGACCTGTCTAGTTCGTAAGCCTTAGGTCTAAAAGTGAAATAGACCATGCAAGCATCCAAGAATTCCTTCAATTGCTTTGGATTTCCATCATATTTACCAAAAGAGAACGGCTGTGGAGGCAAGTCGCCTCGAGTATCATCTCGTGCTGCTATCTGTTGTCGTAGACTGACATTTTCGGTTCGGAGGTTCTGCACCTCAGTCTGTAGGCCTTGGATAGCAGCTACCATCTCCTGGATCTGTTCCAAGGAGGCCATGTTGACTTGTGGGCGTTGCAAACTGTCAGAATCGGAAACTACCACCCCCGGTGACTCCTCACCTGACTCCTTAGAGGAATCCTCCTGGATAGAATTCTTAGGTCTTCTACTCCTCTCCTTCTTGATCACATCCGGATCTTCGTCCGTCTTGGAACTCTTCCTTCCCTTCCTTTCCTTTTTCTCCCCCTTGTCCTTCTTACGATCGTAGAGGTAGGGACGGTCTCCGCTTGAGGCCACCCTGACAGTGGTGAGAAAAAGCCGTCAGCTGGACCCAGGGGAGCCAGTCCCTTGACGCCAGGGAAAAAGCCAGTGACGGCAGAAAAATCCCTGTTTGATGGCGAGTCCTTGCTGGCTGGGAGAGTGTCGGAAGTGGAGGAGGCCAATGAATAGTAATGCAGCAAACAGTTCTTAAGTCCAAATATATCAGGACGAGGTATGCTGATGTCGGAAAGGATTGGATGAAAATCCACTGCGTACAAGGAAAGCTAAAGCGGAGGCTTCACAAGAGCCGTCAGGAGGGAAGGTATCAGCTACTATGCGGTAAGAAAGAGAGAGAGGGAGAGCTAGTACAGGAGTGCGGGAGATTGACAACCGGGCAAGAAAGGGAAGGGGAGCGATAGTATGAAAGAGATGGAACGTGAGAGAGAGGGAGTGAAAGAGAGCGAGCGGGAGCGAAAGCGGGTGAACGAGAGTAAGGATACGAGCGGGAGAGAAAGAGAGAGAGAGAGAGCAAGCGGGCGGAAAGTAGCAAAGGAACACAGGGGGGGAGTATCGGTAGGAAACCCAGCACAGAGGGGAGAGGAAGCAGATACGAGGGAGCGGACAGAGAGGCCGCGAGACGGAAAGAACAGAATACCAGGGAAAACCGAAGCGGGCGAGTACTACGGAGAAAAGGGTAAAGGACCAAGCTTGAAGAGCGGCACTGCAGGCGAAGTTAGCGAAAGGCTGACAATGCGAGTTGCAACGCACAGCGTTGTGGGCGTGGCTACCTTTTAAAGGGAAAAGACCAAAAAGACTAGAACGGTAGAAGGACCGCGAGAATGCCTAAGTAAGCCTCCATCTTCCCCACAGTGACCAGGGTCGAGTTGTGACAGTATGCCCCCTTCTCATCTGGGTTTCCCCGGGCTTACCCGGATGGAGGCGGTGAAAAAGACGTAGCAAGCAAGGGGCATGAATGTGGCTTCTAGGTTCCCAGGTACGCTCTGCAGCTGAGTAACCCTTCCAATGTACCAGGTACTGAACAATACCATGTCTGTAGCGAGAATCCACCAGCCTCTCTACCTCGTATTCCTCCGGTTCTGGATTATCGGGAAAAGATGAGCGAGGCATTGTCCGACCATGCGGATCTGATAGGTAGGCCTTGAGAAGGGACGTGTGGAACACAGGATGAATGCGCTTCATACTGTGAGGAAGTTTCAAGCGAAAGGTCACCGGATTGATCTGAGCAGAAATGGGGAAAGGCCCAATAAATCTGGTAGAAAACTTTTCTGGGTGTAACCAGCGTGGCAAGAATTTAGTGGACAACCAAACCTTAGTGCCAACAGTCAATTTGGGGTTTTGAGATCTCTTCCGGTCAGCATACCTCTTTTGGAGCTCCCTGCTAGTCTCCAAATTCTTCCTAGCCTCCCCTTGTATACGTTTTAGCTCACAAAGTCTTTGGTCAACAGCAGGAACAGCAGTCGAGGGAATACCAACCAAGGGGATATGCATGGGATGAAAGCCATAGGAAAAAAAGAATGGACTGATTCCTAGGGAAGAGTGCACTGTATTATTGCAGACAAATTCTGCCGTGGAGAGAAAGGTCTTCCGCTTCTCCTGTTCATGACCACAGAAACAATGAAGATATTGTTCTAAGGTGGAGTTTAGACGCTCAGTTTGTCCGTTGCTTTGGGAGTGATAACCAGAAGAGAGTGCTCTACTGATACCCAGAGTCTTGCACAGTGTAGACCAGAATCGAGAAGTGAATTGAGACCCTCTGTCGGAAACAATAGTTTGGGGTAGACCGTGAAGCCTAACCACATCTCTCAGAAAAACCTCAGCGACTTCCGGAGCCGAAGGTAGGCCTGAAAGAGGAGAAAAGTGTGCCATCTTACTCAAGGAATCTACCGTGACCATGATGGCGGTAGAACCCATAGAGAGAGGAAGATCCACGATAAAATCTGTAGAAATGTGTTCCCAAGGACGTGTTGGCAAAGGTCCTTGTTGAAGGAGACCCAGAGGGCGATGAGTAGAGGATTTATTGGAGGCGCAAATAGGACGTGCGGCTACATAAGCCTTAACATCCTTGGCTAAAGTGGGCCACCAGAAATAGCATGATACCAAATTGGCTGTGGCTCCTTGCCCCTTGTGACCAGCAGAAGGTAGATCGTGACACCAAGACATGGCTTGAATTTGAAGCTCTTTAGACGGAAGAAACAGTGTGTCTTTGTAGAAATACACCGCCCCTCTTTTCTTCAATGAAGACAGATAGTCGTTGGGTATCTGAGTCAAACTAGTAGTTTGTTCAACCTTTTGTAGAAATGAATTGACCGCCCCTAAAATTCTTTTTCCCGAAAGAATCTCTTCGGGTTTGTGTCCATCTTCTGGGCAAACTTCTCCTAGGCTCCGGGATAAGGCATCAGCCAACACGTTCTCCTTCCCTGGAAGATACGTGATGTCAAAGTCGAATTGGGAGAAAAAATAGGCCCACCGGGCATGTCTGGAATTGCGACACTCCATTTGTTGGAGTATCTTAAGGTTCCTATGATCAGTTCTCACCAAAAATGGATGAGCCGCCCCCTGTAACAGATGTCTCCACTCGACACAAGCCTGGCGGATGGCCAGCAATTCCCGTTCCAATACCAAATAGTTTCTTTCACTCGGAGTAAGTGTCCGGGAGTAGTAAGCCACCGGGTGTTCGATACCGTCCTTACCAGATTGTAGTAAGGCTGCCCCTATGGCACCTCCAGAGGCGTCCGTCTCAACCACAAAAGGAAGGGACTGGTTCGGTTGAATGAGGATGGGCGCAGTGGTGAAGGCCTTCTTGAGTAGCTGGAAAGCTTGATCTGCCTTCGAGTCCCATACAAATTCTTGACCCTTCTTCAGTAGATTGGTAATGGGTAGCACAATTTCCGAAAAATTTGGGATAAAGCGTCTGTAAAAATTAGCGAGACCCAAGAACCTCTGTATATCCTTAGGGCTGCTGGGAGTGGGCCATTGTAGTACCGCCTTCACCTTCTCGGGATCCATCTGAACTCCTTCCTTGGAGAGAATAAAGCCTAGGTAGGGAACAGAAGAGGACTCGAAGATGCACTTTTCTGGTTTTAACAATAGGTGGTTCTCTTGTAGTCTCCTTAACACCTGCTCTATGTGTCTGTGGTGTTCGGCCGGAGATGAAGAGAAGATAAGAATGTCGTCAAGATAGACTACCACAAAAGAGTATAGCAGGTCAGAGGATATCTTGTCCACAAACCGTTGGAACACCGCCGGGGCGTTTACCAGTCCGAAGGGCATCACTAGATATTCAAAGTGTCCCAGAGGAGTTCTGAAGGCGGTTTTCCACTCATCCCCTTCTTTGATTCTCAACAAATGATAAGCACCTTGAAGGTCAAGCTTGGTAAAAATGTTCGCCCCTTCAACTGCTTCCAGTACTTCCTTAATAAGAGGCATGGGATATCTGTCTCTTATAGTCATACAGTTCAAACCTCGATAGTCAATACACGGTCTCAATTCGGAGGTTCCTTTTTTGGGTACAAAGAACATTGGGGCACCGGCAGAGGAGCGTGACTCTCTGATGAGACCGTTCTGGAGGTTTGCGTCCAGATATTCCTTGAGGGCCCTTCTTTCTGGAAGAGACATGGGGTACATTCGGCCGAAAGGAACGGAAGCACCTGGCTTTAACTCAATGGAGCAGTCTTCAGGTCGATGAGGAGGTAAGGAGCGTGGTAATTCATCTTTAAAAAGTTCGGCGTATTGTTGATAGCGGAGTGGTACCATCTGCACCACTGTGGTGGACATAGGAGTAAGGATCCCCTTAACAGAAACCGGATTGGTCTGAAGAAGGCAGGAAGAAGTACAGAAAGAAGATGAAAAACATATAGTGTTGGCAGACCAGTCTATATAAGGATTATGCTTACGTAGCCATGGTATTCCCAGTATAATAGGGAAGTGTGCAGCTCTTATCACATCGAAAACGATCTGTTCTTGGTGTTGAAAAAGAAGCATAGTAGCGGGTATGGTTTCTTGTACAATGGGCCCGGAGGAGAGTGGGGTTCCATCCACTCCTTCTACGGGTACGGAACAGCTCTTTTGTAGAAAAGGCACCCCCTGATCTTGAGCCCACTGGATATCGATGAAATTACCCGCTGCACCACAGTCCAACATAGCCAAGACCTCCATGGTGGGATTGGACTCGAAAGTGAGATGTATGGTAAACACCAACAGTCTGTTATCTTCTTCTGTAGCTCTCTGACAAGAAAGGTTGCAGGGATTGATCGCCTCTGCCCGGTTCTTATCCCTGCTTAAGACCGGGGAGAAGCGTTTCCCGAACGTCTTGGAGGTACCTCTGGACAGTTCCGGAGCAAATGCTTAGAAGATCCACAGTACATGCAGAGACCCAGATCTCTGCATCTCTTTCTCTCCTCTGGAGTCAGGGGGTCTCTAGTAGTTCCGATCTGCATCGGTTCTTCAGCCTGGCTCCGAGTAGGTAGAGGAACAGGAGTTGTACTGGCTGAAGGAAGGTTTCGGAACCTCCTTCTTTCCTGTCTTCGCTCTAGAAGTCGGTATTCCAGCTGAAGAGTCAGAGTCACTAGTTCTTGGAAGGAGGCCGGACGGGCCACTCTGGCTAGCTCGTCTTTGAGGTCGTCATGGAGCCCCCGGCAAAAGAGGGTTTTTTTGAGCTGAGTCGGGCCATCCTGCATCCTTTGCCAGTCTTATGAAGGCGGAAGCATAGGTTTGAACATCTTGATTCCCTTGACGAATGTCCAAGAGGGCTTCGTAAGAAGAAAACTGAACCTCAGGTCTGTCGAATCTGGTTCTCATCTGCTGGATAAACTGGGAATAATCGTTGACAGCTGGGTCGGATTGGGATATTAACGGGGTGGCCCAAGCCAAGGCGTTTCCGACGAGGTTAGAAACAAGGAAACCAACCTTGGACCTGTCTAGTTCGTAAGCCTTAGGTCTAAAAGTGAAATAGACCATGCAAGCATCCAAGAATTCCTTCAATTGCTTTGGATTTCCATCATATTTACCAAAAGAGAACGGCTGTGGAGGCAAGTCGCCTCGAGTATCATCTCGTGCTGCTATCTGTTGTCGTAGACTGACATTTTCGGTTCAGAGGTTCTGCACCTCAGTCTGAAGGCCTTGGATAGCAGCTACCATCTCCTGGATCTGTTCCAAGGAGGCCATGTTGACTTGTGGGCATTGCAAACTGTCAGAATCGGAAACTACCACCCCCGGTGACTCCTCAACTGACTCCTTAGAGGAATCCTCCTGGATAGAATTCTTAGGTCTTCTACTCCTCTCCATCTTGATCACATCCGGATCTTCGTCCGTCTTGGAACTCTTCCTTCCCTTCCTTTCCTTTTTCTCCCTCTTGTCCTTCTTACGATCGTAGAGGTAGGGACGGTCTCCGCTTGAGGCCACCCTGACAGTGGTGAGAACAAGCTGTCAGCTGGACCCAGGGGAGCCAGTCCCTTGACGCCAGGGAAAAAGCCAGTGACAGCAGAAAAAACCCTGTTTGATGGCGAGTCCTTGCTGGCTGGGAGAGTGTCGGAAGTGGAGGAGGCCGATGAATAGTAATGCAGCAAACAGTTCTTAAGTCCAAATATATCAGGACGAGGTATGCTGATGTCGGAAAGGATTGGATGAAAATCCACTGCGTACAAGGAAAGCTGAAGCGGAGGCTTCACAAGAGCCGTCAGGAGGGAAGGTATCAGCTACTATGCGGTAAGAAAGAGAGGATGAGCTAGTACAGGAGTGCGGGAGATTAACAACCAGGGAAGAAAGGGAAGGGGAGAGATAGTATGAAAGAGATGGAACGTGAGAGAGAGGGAGTGAAAGAGAGGGAGCGGGAGCAAAAGCGGGTGAACGAGAGTAAGGATACGAGCGGGAGAGAGAGAGAGAGAGAGAGAGAGAGAGAGAGAGAGCGCAAGCGGGAGGAAAGTAGCGAAGGAACACGGGGGGAGTATCGGTAGGAAACCCAGCACAGAGGGGAGAGAAAGCAGATACGAGGGAGCGGACAGAGAGGCCGTGAGACGGAAAGAACAGAATACCAGGGAAAGCCGAAGCGGTCGAGTACTACGGAGAGAAGGGTCAAGGACCAAGCCTGAAGAGCGGCACTGCAGGCGAAGTTAGCGAAAGGCTGACAATGCGAGTTGCAACGCACAGCGTTGTGGGCATGGCTACCTTTTAAAGGGAAAAGACCAGAAAGACTAGAACGGTAGAAGCACCGCGAGAATACCTAAGTAAGCCTCCATCTTCCCCACAGTGACCAGGTTCGAGTTGTGACACCCACTGCCGGGGTATGCCCCTCCTGCCGTGCCTCCACAGCCCACGCCATTACAGGTGGTTCTTCCAGGGGGGGTTCCCCTGGCCCCACCAGAACACTTCACAGGCAATCCGAATAAGTATGTCATCTTTATGAATCAATGTCGCTTACATTTCTTGTGCAGACCTGGGGCATTCCCCAACAATCAAGTGAGAGTGGCATTTGTACTCTCATATTTGGGAGGTAGTGCAACGGACTGGTCAATACCCATGGTAAACCAGGATGATCCTTTGCTTTCGAGACTTCAGAGGTTTCCACCCTGAAATGGAGAAACTATTTGCACGGCATACTCAAGGGCGGCCTCTGGACAATGAACTGTTATCACTACGGCAGGGTAATCAAGACTTACTAACATATATCACTTTCTTCAATCGTCTGATAGCACAAACTAACTGGTCAGAGGAGAAAAGAACTACGCTCTTTTACTGAGGCTTGCGAGGGGAACTTAAGGACGTATTAGCCCAAGTAGTAAATCCCCCAGAAAGATGTGCTGAATACATCGACCTGACAGTGCAGCTCGATCACAGATTGCAGGATCTGAAGATGGATCGGGCCAAGGCCGAGGGGCGATCAGTCTACGTGCGACCCCGTGAGAATCAAACCAAATCAAACGATCAGTCCGAGCCAATGCAAATCAGAGGCTTGCAGAGCCCACTCACCAAGGCAGAAAGGAGAAAAGGAGACAGTAGCAGTTTTGTTTGTACTGTGGTAATGCAGGTCACTATCTCCGAGAATGCCCGGTGAAACCTCCCAGGAAAGCAGTTGGAGCAACTGACAAGGTTGAAGAAGAAGAACAGGACTCGGGAAACTCCAACGCCCGGCAAGCGTAGGGGTCCACTTGTCGAGCGGTGAAAAGGAACCTAAACAGACTCACATCTAGTCATCCCTGTGCTCCTGGTAAACCACAAGCAGCCATTGAAAATACATGCCTTGGAGGCCTACATTGACAGTGGGGCTGTGGGAAATTGGGATAGGGATAGGCCTTCCTCTCCGACAGAAGCAGGTTTTGGAAAACGTCACAGCAGTTGATGGATCTCAGCTATCATCCGGCCCAGTGACGCATTACATAGAGAAGGTCACGCTTCTGTGTCAGGACGGTCACCAAGAGAACATCACCTTCGGTCTCATCTGCGCTCCTCAGTTCCAGATGATACTGGGAATGCCCTGGCTGGAGACCCACAATCCAAGGATTCACTGGCGTAAACGAGTTCTGACCTTTCCCCAAGACTGTACCGACACCTGTTATAGCAAGGGATTCTCATTAAAAGGTCTTACCAACCCAGGTTCGTCGAAGGAAGAAACCATACTGGGCCTCACCAGTTCACAACCACCTGAATACCTGGATTACCAAGATGTCTTTCAAAAAGAGCACGCAAACACCCTACCTCGGCACAGACCGTATGACTGCCAAATTGATCTGGTACCTGGAGCTCAAGTTCCCTGCAGCCGGATTTACGCCCTAACAGGACAGGAACACCAGCATCTAAAAACCTACCTCAATCAGTATCTGGCAAATGGCTTCATTTGTCCGTCCAAGTCCCCTGCATCCTCGCCCCTCTTTTTTGTGCCTAAAAAGGAGGGAGACCTGAGAACTTGCATTGACTACAGAGCACTTAACCAGATCACGGTAAAAAAAACGCTACCCGGTACCGCTTATCCCCGAGCTCTTGGATCAAGTAAAAAACGCTCAGATATATACAAAACTAGACTTACGAGGGGCCTACCATCTAGTAAGAGTCAAAAACTGAGACGAGTGGAAGATGGCCTTTCGCACGAAATATGGCCTTTATGAATATCAGGGTATGCCCTTTGGACTATGTAATGCACCGGCAGCATTCCAATTTTTCATGAATGACGTGCTCCGCGAAACGTGGGACATCTGCGCTCTTGTCTATATTGATGACATTCTTATCTATTCGACTACCAAGGAAGACCACATCAACCATGTCCGGGCAGTTTTGGAGAAACTGCGGCAACACCGGCTATATGCCAAATTGGAGAAATGCTTCTTTCATGTGACAGAGGTAGAATTCCTCGCCTTTATTCTCACACCACGGGGCGTACGCATGGACATGCGCAAGGTAGACGCTATCCTTAACTGGCCCTCACCGACATCCATAAAGGGAGTACAGAGAGTACTCGGGTTCCCCAACTTTTATCGCCGGTTCATTCCCAGGATCTCCCAGACCGTCCACCCAATCACCGTTTTACTACAGAAAAATAAACAATTTAAGTGGTCCGCAGAGGCAGAGAAAGCCTTCCAGGAGCTAAAACAAGCATTTACCACAGCACCAATTCTACGGCATCCTCGACCAGAACTACCATACGTGGTCGAAACTGATGCTTCCAACATAGCAATGGGAGCAGTCCTGTCACAACGAGACCCCGAAACAGGTCAGTTGCATCCCGTGGCATTCTGGTCTCGCAAGTTTACAGCCCCTGAATTTAATCATGCAATCACTGATAAAGAACTGCTAGCAATTAAGGCAGCGTTTAAAGCCTGGAGACATTATCTTCTTGGAGCAAGACATACAGTCACCGTCGTCACGAATCATCGCAATCTACAATATCTGAAGACCGCTAAAGGACAATCATCTCGCCAACTTCACTGGGCTCTCTTCTTTGCGGAATACGACTTCATCATCACCTATAGACCTGGAGTACGCAATGAAAAAGCGGACGCCCTGTCTCGCATGAGTGAGGGAGAAGAGGCATTCACTACACCAGACCCCATGGTCATCATCCCTGAAGGACGAATCCAAGGCATGATTGCCGCAACCACCACTCTAGACAGCTTAAAATCTGACCAGCAACACTTGATGAGTCCACCAGCGCAACAGGAATAGCTAGGGAAGGGAGACCGGTATACGATCGTGGACAACCTACCACACTACCAAGGACGATTGTACATCCCGGATAAGAAATTACAGAATAAAATCATCGCAAACTATCACGATTCATTAGTAGAAGGGCATCCAGGAATAGCCAAAACCCAAGCTAAAATAAAGAAAAATTACTGGTGGCCAGCTTGACAAAAGGACATTGTTCAGTTCATTGCAACCTGTGGCACCTGTGCACAACACAAGTCCAGAAAACAAAGTCCTGCAGGTCTGCTACGCCCTTTAGAAGTACCCCCAGCACCTTGGCATACGCTATCAATGGATTTTACTACAGACCTTCCCTCCTGTAACAGATACAATACCATCTTAGTCGTTGTAGATCTGTGTCATGGTTCACCGTCCGTGGAAGCTATGGGGAAGGTGGAGGACATGGAGAAAGGACTAATGCTACCTTCCATAAACGCTATGCGCGTTCTAGTCTTCCCAGCCTTAAATACCCGGAAGTCGCTAACGCGCTTGCGTTGCAACTTCCAGTGTTTCGGGAAGCGACTCCAACGCTCCGGGTTGTTGGTCCTGCACTCCGCTCTCAGGCGGATTATTCTCTTGTTCTTTCCCGCTTCTGCTCTGCTTTGCCAACTTCCCTCCTCCCGTTTCCTTCCCTTTTGTCCTTCGCAGCGCTCCTTCGGCTGTGTGCTCTCTCCTTCCTGCCTTGCTCCTTTCACTGCTTTGTGTGCAGAGTTCTACAGCCTCAGTCTTCTGCCTGTTCTCGAACGGGTTACCCTTCTATGCTGCCTTGGCCTTACCTTCATACTCACGCTGCTATTAAGATCAGTATCTGGACACCCTTATTGGAATTACCGCATCTCCAAGCTCACAGCATTGCATGCTGGGATTCGAAGTCCTCATCTGGATCATCTCTTTGACAACCTGCCAGGGTTTTTCGGGAAGGCTTTTCCCTGGTTTGGGGTGGGCTCCCTGGGGTCCCCGCTGCCAGGCAAATAGCCTTATTGGCAAAGTGGTCTCCGGTGGAGCTCATCCTCAGCTCTCCAAACAGAAGGGAAATATAGAAAGGAAGAAGTCCAGCAATTCCTGGAGACAGAGAAGAAAGGAGATTTCATCGGACGACTCCTCGGACTTCCATACAGACTCAGGTGAGGAGAGGGTTGGGGAACTGAACACTACTGTGCAAACAGAATCTGAGAATCTGTTTTCCAATTTCCCCTGAAAGGTCTCCCAACTGCTTCTACTCTGGTTACCATGTTTTTGGAACAGATTGTCCAGCTACACGGGTTCCCATCAATATTGATATCGTACCGAGGAACTCAGTTTGTCTCTGCATTCTGGAAAAGGTGTTGTAAAATAGCCAAAATCGACCTCCGGTTATCTACAAGCCATCACCCCCAAACCAACGGCCAGACCGAATGGACTAACCAGACCCTCGAGCAATACATAAAGTGTATGCTGCAACAAACCGAGGATACCTGGAAGGACATACTTTGATTAGCAGAATACGCATATAACAACTCCATTCATACCAGTACGGGACAAAGCCCATTCTACATAGTGTACGGTCGACATCCACGGACATCCGTTTTCAGCCCACTCGAATCATTAGAAATTTCCGCTGTAACGACCTTACACAAACCATCACCCAGGTTTTTAAGGAAGCGGCAGAGCATCTTGCCAGAGCCATAGAGAAACAGAAGCAGTTTGCGGATCGACACCGAAGGGAAGCTCCCAACTACCAAGTCGGAAACAAGGTTTGGTTAGCATCCAAAAACATCCCCCTGAAAGGAGCATGGGCGTTCCGTCCCAGATGTCTGGGACCCTACACTATCAAGGCTGTGATCAACCCTGCGGGCATGAAAGTAGAATTACCGGCTCACATGCAGATCCACCCAGTGTTTCATGTCTCCCTCCTAAAACCACTGAGACCAGGTACGCGGATCGATACTCCACCGGATCCCGAAATAGTTGAAGGAGAACCAGAATACGAAGTTAAAAGTATCCTAGACTCTAAAATGGTGTCATAAATCTCCCCCCGTCTCACCTGGGATCGCTTCTTGCTCTGTTCCGCGGGAGGATTCCTCTTGTGGACGGATCGGGTCTTGTATAGACTCGCTCGAGTTTCGTCCGGCTGCAGAGCGCGTTCAGAGTTCCGGGAAGGCCGCTGTTCTAGGATGCCCAGGAAAGTAGGTAGCGGTCGCTAAGAATGGGGATTCCAGGAGTAGAAAAGAGGGAAAGGGAGAAGGAAGGAGGAAGGGAACCAGGATCTTGGATAGAAGATTCGCCGAACAGCACACACACGTCAAGTCACTACCTAATGATAGCGTTGAGACGCGCGGGGCTGCAGGGGCGTGGCCAATTTATAGGAAGTGCCGTGTGCGACGTGAAAGCTGGTGTGAGGCAAGTCGCTTGTTGCAGCCATGTTGGGAGTAACAAGGAATACAAGCCCCGGCGCGATAAGGACCAGGAGGTCCAGAAGGGACAAGTTGTATGGTTCATGACAGCTGGTCCAGTCCAAGTTATACTACCTTATAGACTATAAATGTTATGGACCCCAAGATCGGACCTGGGAACCCAGTGAGCATATCCACGCTCCATGATTAATCAGGCAGTTCCACCGCAATAACCCCACTAAACCAGGGCCAGGGGGGGAACCACCCATGAGAGGGGCCTTGAGGGGGAGTTCTGTCATGGCCACAGGCCCCAGAACACAACAACCACACCATCTAGTGATGGGGCAATGGGTCACTTGACTCACTTATGTCCCTTTGGGACCTATAAACACAGGGGCCCTGGCTGGACTCAGTCCTGGCGCCTTTGGCACCAGGCTCATATAGATATGTGAGCAGGAACACTTTATTTCAGTGCAGGAGTGCTTTTATTTTACAAGAACTTTCCAGAAGCTGAAAGCCTTTATTCCAAAGAACGTCCTCATGTGCTGACTCATTGGGTGTGGCTCCCTAGGCCTGGTCTTCATGTGCTGACTCATCGGGTGTGGCAGGGTGTGGCAGGCAGGCTGAACTTGGTGGGCGTGTCTTCAGAAGCTCAGCTATATAATCGGCTCCATCCTTCAGGCCGGTGCTTCGCGTTACTGTGCACTTGCGTGCAACGTGACGCTCACCGCTGCTTGGACCAGTTTACTTACCTTTGAAAACAGGCGTTCTCCTGCATACTCATCTCCAGGAAACTGGTGCTTCATCGCTTCATCTGCAGACTCATCTTCTGACATCCAGCGATCTTGATCCCGACGCCACAGCACCGCACTCCCCATCCACGAACTCGGACCCTTTGAAGAAGAAGAAAGACAAGGTTAGAACATCTGTCATAGTGCCGTGACGCATTTGAACCCGACGCAACTTAACAGCTACTATACCACTGCAGCTTCGTTTCTCATTCCCTGCGGCTGTCGCCTCGAGCTCTGCATCTTCTGCCGGGCCGGCAACATCACCTGCAAGGGAAGAATGCAAAAGAGCAAACATCAAAAGTGGACGGACAGCAATACAAGACAACGAACTTTACAATACAACAAAAACAGACAAGGAAAGACAAACAGGAACACTTACCTGAAGTATAGTGGCTTAGTTGCAGCAGGACTGGACTACCACGTGCAACGGACCAGTGAAGGAACTCGGTCCAGATCATACAAGTGCCCCTGCCAGAAGCAGCAGGATGGAGTGCTCACCAAAACTAATCAACAGGTGAGCTTTCCAGGGACAGCGCATCCCACGGGTACCATGGTTTGGGAGAAGGTCTGGAAGGGGATCAGGTGTACAAGCTGGCATACTCATGCCCCCTATTCTCCACGCAGGAGCAGTCCCGAGCTGCATCCCGTATTACCACCAGTCACCACATAAGCGCAGAGGGTGAAGTCGGACCCAAGCAACCTCACCCCCCGGAACCTCTGGGAGGGCTGCAACCATGCACCAACACCTCCGCAGAGACCAGGTGAGCGCGACAGATGTATCGTGCACAGTACCCGGCCATGCCGAGAAATGATTGCACGTCTGCTACCTGCATTAGCTCTTGTAGGTTGATGATGGTGCTGACTTTATCAGGGTCGGGTGTCATTCACTCATCTGAAAAGATGTGGCCAAAAAACTTCAATTTTCGTTTACTAAACCTGCACTTCTCCAGGTTGAGTGTGGGGCCAGCTTTGTGTAATGCTTTGCATGTCTCCAGCAATGCTGTGTTGTGTTCTTCTTGCGACGTGTGAAACACGAGGATGTCGTCGCTGTATTTCAGAGCGCCTTTGATCGGTCGAATTACTTGTCATATGGCTTCTTGGAACATTTCTGCGGTGGAAGAGATGCCAAAGTTTAATCGCAGATAGGGGGAAAAGTCCTTCATGGGTGGCGAATGTGGTGATGCTTTGTGAGTCTGGCTGAAGTTCCAGCTGATGGTAGCTGTTAAGATGGATTTCTGAACTCTGACCTGGTGGGCAGAGATTCAGGAGGCCAGCCTAGTTTCTTGGAACAGGGTAACCTTCTGGACTAACCAGACCAATCAAGGTAGCTTGACGGCGGTCAAGACTAGGTCTCAGGAGGGGTGAGGGTGACTGAAAGACCTCAATGAGCACACAGAGTAAAGAACACTTACAAATCACTCCCAGTCAGGTGTAGATATATTAAAAATACATATACATTTATTTCAAGGTGTTAAGGATTTCAATCAGGCGACACACACCTTGGTCTCGGCCTAGTATGCAGCACACAACTGAAATGCTTATCTTGTTTATGTTAGATTCAATATGATACACCACTCTTATCCCACCCCCTTTTCAAATGCACTGGGTCCCAATGGACCATGAAACAGGCTGGTTGGTAAAATGTAATATTTATATATTTATTTGAAAATTCAAAAGAAATCATACAATTTTTAATATGGGGCAGCGATCACTGATGCGGTGATAAGAACAATAGGAATGTAAGCAATGCACTTAGTTTAACCTTCTATTGACACATCTACAAAACACCAGGGAATCAGAACACCTTTTGATTTTAGGAAAGATAGCGCTCCAGTTAGAATTTTCCCCTGCAATGTTCCCTCAACCCACAAATAATCAATTCTAAATGGATATGAAGAAACAGCAGGTAATCAGGAATAAGAAGCTGAAAACGGTATTCAAATCCGACCTTCTCTCCCCAAATAAGAGTGAAAAACAGATTTGAAACCCTGGCAATGCTAAAAATGACACTCGGAAATGGATGAATAAAATAATGAATGTGTGTAAAAACCTTGAAGCAAATATAATTCTTCACTACAGCAACAATGCGAATATACTAACAATCCCTAAGAATGGATAACCAAGAGCACACAGTTAGAAAATGAGTGGCAGGTTTAACACAGAATGCAGCAAATGACACGTTGGAAACTTTGCAAACTTTGCAATTCCCGCCTGAAATTACCCAAACGTTTTTTTAATAAAAATGGGTGAAATACACTGATTTGAAGGGCAGTTATTTGGTTGGGGATAGCTACAGATCACAGGTACAATATGGAAGTGAAATTAAGTCTCTAGCTGGTAAATTGAATGTGTTATGCAAGATCTAGAAAGGTGCGTTTTGAGCAAAATGGAGCAGTAAAAAAGGAAAGGAAATCAGTTTTGACAAGAACAGTTTTACTTTACACTAGAGTATTCAGGCTATGCCACCAAAGAGGTACACAGTAAGCTCCAGCTTTGATTTGCGAGTTCAACCCTAGCACCCCAGCGCCCAACCCTGGCAGAACCAGTCCGATCACTCGAAATAAGACTAAGGGTTTAGGATTTATACAAGGCAAAATTACTAAAGAGATGGCGCTAGCACTAGAAATCAAAGGCAGCGTTTCACCAATAATGCCGACAATTTTAACAGGATATCGAGGTCAGAGTAGGATGGCTTAGACAGGAGAACTAAGGACCAGGCAATGCAATGTATACTATGGATTTCTATGGGTTCCTATTGATACTCACAGTCCACTTCAGTTTAGGATTTTGGGACAGTCGGCGTTCTGGTCACCACACAGATCTGGTCTAACAAAGGACAGCTGGACAAAGTCAGCGGGACAGGATCAGCTGGGCAGGGACTGGATACCAAAGGATAGTTCTGGTCACTGGATGGCACAGGTACCTCTGGATGCAGTTATTGGGCAGCAATCGGTGGCCCGCAAGCCAGGCTGGTGTCAGGAGGCTTCCCACAAAAATACCAATGCTTCTCCCTTTAAGTATTGGGATTTTAGAATTGAGGCCTTGCTGGAAGGGTCAGCAATGCTTGGCCTGGTATTTGGATCCGGAATCTGGATCAGTGCAAGATGAAGGAAACAGGAACAGGACGCCGCGCAGCTAATCAGGAAGAGAGTGTCTAGAGTCTTGTCAGCGACCCTTATTTATAGTACATAATGACATCATCAAAGTATAGGCTGGGCAGGGTTAACTAAGCACACCCCTAAACTACTTGGATTGGGCAGGGGTGCTACTCTCCGCCTTGCTCTCAACTGGTTGGATTTCTAAGGGAATGATGTCATGTTTATGAGGTGAGTTTTACAATGTCCAAAAACTCCTACATTTACTTTACTGAAAATCTGATTTTGCCAAAAACAATCATTTATACAATGCAATCTCTTCGGAAATTATATACACAGGTTACATATTATGTGCAGCACATATCCGTCCAATCCTCCCGTCTGTGGGACCTTGTTTCGCCCTTCTGATACATTTTGGTAATTTTAAACATGAAAGATGTGGCCTAAAATTCCATAATTTTATGCACAGATGCAAATTATCCCAAGGAATGTATGTACAAAAATGTATGTTTGCAACATTGATACTTTTCGATTTATCCTCAATACTTTGCCCTTTTTGTCCCCAAGGTGTCAGCAAGTTCTACCATGTCTCAAAAGAAAGCACGAAAAATCACTTTTAAACTTTGAAATTTTTACAATTTTTCAGTCTTGCTTGCATAGATAGGAGTCTTTAATGCTTGCATAGATAGGAGTCTTTAAAGTTTATTCCTGAAATAGTCGTTGTGACCAGATGGCAGTCTTTTTGTTCCTGAGTCCATTTTTTGTCTGTCCTTCACTGCTGCCAACTGTTATTTCCTTTAGAGCATGGTGGGGGTTTCTCCCTTCATTGAAGTTATATTGCCCCTTCACACTTCAGACTTCCTTCCCTGAGAGCTTCATTATTTGGGTCCCAGCAGAGACAAATGTTTGTTCAATCCCGTAATTATCAGGGGGTTGTCAGTATCTGCTGAGAGAGAGCCCTACTTTTGGTGCCACCCCTCCAAGCACAAAACCTATTTTTCAACTTGCAGCTCCAGCCACCATAGTTTTAATCTTTAATTTCTGATCTTAGATCCAGAATTAAAGCAAGCCGGTTGCATAAAATAATCCATGTTATATAGTCTCACCATAAACAAACCCCTTCATATTGCTAAAGACTGGCAGGCTTCCATTCACCGGTGTACTGTTCCAAAGCACAGGCATTGGTTTTTCTTTAGTTTGCAAAAGCCCATTTTGTTTTACACGTGGTGCAGCTGGCCTGTCCTTCTTATATTCAACAGCAGATTCACACACTGTCTGAAGCTCTAGTTATTCTCTTGAAATGCTGGAGTTGGTCTGAAGCACGGATATATTGAAGCAGGCATGGCTCAGCTAGTTAGAGTCTCTCTCTGAACAGCTGAGTTTTGGATACTTTTGCAAGGAAAATTACTGCATTTCCCGTGTGAGTAAAAGTAAGGTTCCTGGTTGATTTCTTTTTAGTTGGTTTGACGGGGCTTGTCAATTCAGAATCATGCCTGGTTTTTATGAGGCACAGTGAAACACACAGGGCTTGGTAGGGCTTATTAATCATAGTGGCTTTAAGGAACAGAGGGAATCGCCGTCAAAGCCGCATTTTTTTTAAAGGTGAAACCGGGTTTCTTTTCAATGGATATTTTGGATTTTGCAGCAAAGCAACTCTGCTTTTTCCACTTTCTTCCTTTTGTTTATGTGGGAACCCACCGGCAATCTCCTTCAATGTGCCCCCTTTGTTCCATCCTGCCCGTTGTGTGTTTGACAGGATGGTGCTGCCATTTTTGTGTTGTTGCATACCGTAGTTTTGAGCCATGGCGCATACAGGAGCCAGCGCAGCCATTTGGCTGTTTCTGCGCAAATGCAGCTTGGTGATGTGAGGAAATGCTGTTGAGTGGGTCAATATATCCCACACATCCCCCCGACTCTTCTGAGACTTCAAGTCGAGGGAGAATCGGGTAAGTGGGATTCCTTCATGGGACAAGGCAGGATCAGGCAGGTAGGAGTCCTTCCATCCGAGAGCAGTGCGTCCTGCTCCTCTTGTTGTCTCTGGTCGGAACATGGAACGACACCCTCCCCCCGCTTTCCCTTGGATCTTCTTTTCATGGTGTGGAGCGACACTCCTAGATCTCCTTTGGTTTCTCCCTTCCTGGTTGCCGGGGAGGTCCTCTTTGGTCTTCAGGTAGGCGCAACCAGTATGAATCTATGAAAGAGAACACAAAACGGTTACGACCATTTCCCACTAACTGCCCTCCAATCAGGTTGAAAGCAGTGGGATACATAGGCATTTAATTATCACAATTGATAATGAAGAAAATACTCCCTGTTACATAATCATATTTATAAATCCTATCGGCTCTCTTCTGGTTCTTCTTTTCCTTATTCTCATGTTTCCGATGTCTGCTCTGTTTGATTCTCTTTGGGCTCCTCAATTTGTTTGAAAGTGTGCCTAGGGTGACAACTCTTTAGCTGGGTAATATGGACCCATTTCTCTTCTGTCAATTCGCCTTTGGGGATGCGGATTCTGTAGACGACAGGTGATATTTTGTCTACAATTTCAAAAGGTCCTCGCCAGCTAGGCAAAAATGTGCGCTCTTTGGTCTGGTTCCTTTGGAAATTGTACAAGTAGACCCTGTCTCCTATTTGGTATTCCTTTTTGGTTGTTTTTAGATCATGCTGAGTCTTCATCCCCTCTGCAGATCTTTCTATATTCCGCTGAGCGTACGCAAAAGCACGTTGAAGGTGTTTTCTTAGGTTCTCAACATACTCATGAGTTGTGGAGGTGTATATCAGTGTCTGCTCCTGTGTTCTATAGAGCAGATGCTGAGGTAGCACCATCCTTCGCCCAGTCATCAGCGCAAATTGAGACATCTTAGTTGCAGAAGAAAGTGTAGATCTGATGGCCATCAGGACAAGCGGTAATTGGATGTCCCAACTTAGCCCAGAGTCTGCCACAAACCTTTTAAAAATGCTCACAATGGTTTTATTGTACCTCTCAACTTCACTAGAGGACTGTGGTATGCAATGTGAAGTTTCCTTTTTACGCCAAGTATCTCCCACATCTTTGTCATCACTTTGCTGGTGAAGTGACTACTTCGGTCTGACTCAATCCTTTGGGGTAGGCCAAAACGCGAGAAAATGTGATTGATCATCAGGGCAGCTGCTGTTTCTGCCTTGCAATTTGGGGCCGGGAGTTATTCCACCCATTTGGTAAACAAGCATGTTACTGTTAACAGAGGAGCGAATCACGGGCCCAATGAAATCTACTTGTAAATCTGACAAAGGCAGTGTCATCCCCCTCTTCTGGAGGGGAGCTCGGTGTATGAGTGAAGTTGGCTGAAATTGTGCACACACAAGACACCCCTTCAAGTATTGGTCGAGGTCCTGCCCATGTGTGGCCAGTATGCAACCTCCCGCAAGATTTCTAAAGTTGTGTGAAACCCCCGATGACCGGCTGTGGCCGCATCATGGGCGTGACTTAGCATCAGGCTTCGGAATGAGGTAGGGACCACCCACTGGTCACAGCAAGATATGGATCTCCTTACCAACAAACAGTCTTGGATTCGGAACATTTTTTGGACATTTCATCAACACCCTGATGTCCTCTTTCCCAATCTAAACGGTATCCGTCAGGGGAAAGTTATAAGGGTCCTCAATGTGTTGATAAAACTTACCAATAATCGGATCCCCTTTTTGTGCTGTGATTAAATCAGCATCTGGGGTCTCCTTACTGCATTGGGCAGTTGAGAGTTCATTGTGAGCATTTGTCTGGGTCCTAGTGGTAGCAGTGACCTGGATTTCCCCCAACAGGGACTCAATCTCGAGGAGCTCCCCCTGGATGGCTCCAGTTTTGGCCAGCTGATCAGCTAGGTTGTTCCCAGTTTTGTCTGGCCCCTCTATTCTGAAATGCCCCTTGATCTTCTTCCAATAGATGGTCATCCCACAAGAGGTGACCAGATCATCAATATTTAGGATGGGCTTGCCATGTTTATTAGCGGTTTATTATTAGCACATAGCATGCCTCTGGTTTTCCAATTAACCAGGTGCTCCACAAACCCGTTCCGGACATAATCTGAATCAGTGATTATTACCAGTTCGTGGAGTTGGTGTTGGACTGTAGTGAGGATGGCTTGATGAACTACCATCAACTCTGACACCGGACTACTCCGGGGACCGATTTTGTACCCAGCGGAGGGTTCCGGGGCATCATTCACCCAGGCATTTCCAACGCCAGCCACCAGTTCCTTTTCCCCGTTGTTGTCAACATGGTAGGAACAACCGTCCACATAAAGTGTGGGCATTCCTTCGCACTTGTCTTCTTCATAGACTTTCTACAGGGAATTCAGGTATGCTTCCATGTTGTCCTGGATTTTAAGACTTTCATCCTCGAGACAGTTTTCTCTGGCATAATCATGCAAGTCAGCCAGAGCTTGCACGAGGGGACTCTTCATGTTTTGGCCATATCTGACCTCCAACCTAAAGCCTTGCATTGACAGAATCCAGGAAGTAATTCTAGAATTATTCACATTTCCGGCCCGAATTCTCTCACTTAGGAGATATTGCAAAGGCTGGTGGGGAGTCTCCACTATGATGTGTTCCCCCTGGATGACCGGGCAGTAATTTTTCAGTGCCCACACCGTTGCCAGGAGTGCCTTCTCACAATCGTTGAATTTTTCCTCCACAGAGGATAAAGTCTTGCTTGCATAGGAGATGACTTTATTGAACTTGTCATGCTTTTGATATAAAACGGCTGTCAAGCATGTATTCGAGAACCCTGTTTCCAAGAAGAACTCCTTGTTAAGACTTGATGGTCGTGTAGATGATGAAACCTCCGTCACCAAGTACCACACGGACAAGTATAGAATATAACTGCCCGTGCAATCTTTGGGGCCACAGGTGTTGAGTGTTGTCAGCCTGGAAACAGGAATGCCGGAAGTGAACCCCCTGACCACTGTAAGGCAAGCAACCAGGTTAGAGAAAGCAAGACAAGACAGTGAATAAGTACAAGGACAAGTCACAATCTTTCTTACCCCGATGGCAGTGGTCAGAAACCCTGGGTGAAGAACTGGGCAGGGTTCTATGATGATCGACGGTGGTAGGCAGCAGATGATAATGTGGCACTCTTGATGGAAAGAAACACCTGATTTTGACAAGAAACATGAACAAAGTACTGTGATGGGAAATCCGTAATCAGTCCAAGATGAAGTCCGTGGTCAGAAAACCGGCCAGTCACGACAATAACAATGGATGATCCAAAAGCAAATCCGAGGAAAAAACCAAGTTCGTATCTTGATCCTGAAAAGATCGCCAAAACAAAGGTACCGAGGAGAAGCAGAGCAGGTCTGTGAAAGCAGCCCGTGATCAAGGATCCCAAAGAAAAAGAAGCAAGAAAACGCTCTACAAACTTGCCGTAAGCAGCTGTGAAGCGAAGTCTGAGCGTTTGCTCGAACCTTTTGAAAAGCAGAAAAGTCACGTGAGCGCGTCACATTACGCTTCCTTCCTGATCACATGATGCATGCTCCTTGTCTCGTGTAACCCATTGAGCCTGTTATTTCCTGATCACGTGCCGATTAACGCGACGGGGCCCAACACTAAATCGGAGACCATGAAGTGGCGTGGACAGTCTCCATGGTAACCGCCATTGGAGGTAAGGGGTTTCTCTTGAGTCGTTTGCTATGCCAACATGAGCTGTAGTCCAACCGCCGTCGGGAATTACATGGGGGCATGAAAGTAGTGCGATGTGTGACCGGGGACGTGACGGATCCCCCCTAAAGGCCCACGACCCCGTGGGCTGGAAGGATGTTCCCAGTGAAACTGAGCAACCAATTTCGGGGCATGGGCATCAGAAGAGGGGACCTATGACTGATCCTCTGGACCGTAACCCACCCAATCCACTAAATACTGTAATCGCCCCCTAAACAGACGGGAACCCAGAATGGCACTAACCTCAAACTCATCAGGAGAAACCACACAGACGGGAGCAGGAGGGGAGACAAGGTGGGTAGGGCCAGGGCATGGCTTGAGTAAGGAGGTGTGGAACACCGGGTGTAACCGCCAAGAGGAAGGGATGTCTAGGCGATAAACGACTGGATTCAGGACTTTAGACACCCGGTAAGGACCAACAAGGCGTGGGAGCAACTTTCGGCAACCAGGGATCTGTAAATGCCGAGAGGACAACCAGACCGGATCACCCACTTGATAAACTGGGGCATTCACTCTTTTCTTATCTGCCGCCGTTTTCATGGACGATTGTGCTTCCCGGAGATGGACCAGGGTCTGGGCGTGAATCATGGAGAGATCGCGGGCACAATCATTAACAGCAGGGGTGTTGGTAGGCGTGAAATCAGGAAAGGGCAGAGTGCGTGGATGCTGGCCATAGAGGGCATAAAACGGGGAAAAGCCAGTGGAAGAATGTAGTGCATTATTATAAGCGAATTCTGCAAGGTGGAGTGAATCAATCCAGGTATACTGGAACTGCAGGGACAAACAACAGAGGTACTGCTCTAACACCTGATTTACCCTCTCTGTCTGTCCATCGCTTTCAGGGTGATAGGCTGACGAGAAACGGGCGTCAATACCCAGAAGTTTAGTGAGGGCCTTCCTGAAACGGAACGTGAATTGAGAACCACGGTCTGACACAATTACTTGAGGCAGACCAAACAGACAAAACACGGTCCTAAAGAACAACCGGGCTAGGGATGGAGCGGAAGGGATTCCTTTACAAGGTGCAAAATGAGCCATTTTGGTATAAGAATCTACCACCACCCAGATTTTATCAAACCCTTGTATACAAGGTAGGTCAGTGATAAGGTCCATTGAGACCGTGTGCCAGGGTCTTGGGGGTATAGGTAGGGGTTGGAGCAGTCCAAGCATGCGACTCCTACTTGACTTACACTGCGCACACACCGAACAGGTGTTCACATAATCCTCCACATCACGTCCCATCGACAGCCACCAACACCAACGTTTGAGCAGATCCAAAGTGCGTTGTTGTCCCGGATGACCGTTGATGAGGGCATTGTGGGACCACTCTAGTGCTTGGATGCCTGTGTCAGTTGTGGGCAGGAATAACTTCCCCTGTACGAACGGCAACCCGTCCTGCAATACCGTGTCCCATTCTGACAATGCATGAGGATGGTGTACGATCCATTGACGGATAGTTTGTAACATAGGTAGCGAGGGTGTACAGGCACATATCACGTGTCCCTTGTCCAACAAGGTTTCTGGAAAGGACGGCAGAGAAACCCCCTCCAGTGAACGGGATAAAGCATCCGCTTTGCCATGAACAATCCCTGGTCTGTGTTTAACCACAAAATCGTATGCTGCAAAGAACAGGTGCCAACGCACCTGTCGACTGTTAACGCACTTTAGTGACGCCAGGTCTTGCAGATTCTTGTGATCGGTGTAAACAACTGTTTGGTGTTTTGCCCCTAGGAGATGGTGCCTCCAAACCTGAAATGCATCCTTGATGGCCAGGAGCTCTTTTTCAGTGACTGTGTAATGCGTCTTGTCGACGTGAATTTCCTGGAATGGTAAGCCACTGGGTGCAAGTGGCCCGTGGTTGGACAAGGTTGGGAGAGAACCGCTCCCAATGCAAACGAGGACGCATCAGCCTCTACAATGAAGGGAAGTTCTGGATCTGGGTGCTGTAAAACCGGAGCAGTAGTGAAAGAGATTTTGAGGGATTCGAAGGCAGCCTGATGTTCGGAGGACCAATGAAACGGCACCAGCGGACTGGTTAGGGCAGTCAATGGGGCTACGATGGATGAAAAATCGGCGATAAAACGCCGGTAGAAATTCGAAAACCCTAAGAATGATTGGAGTTGCTTCAAGGTTTTTGGGATCGGCCAGTCCGTGATTGCACGTATTTTCAACTCGTCCATTGCTAAACCCCAAGAGGGATGTGAAATCCCAGGAAATCGACCTCTTGTGTGAAACAGGCACTTTCCAGGTTTAGCGAACAAGGCGTTCTTCTGAAGTCGGGATAGCACCTCCCTGACATGGACTATGTGTTCTTCGAGTGTAGAAGAGAAGATAACTATGTCATCTAAGTATATCACTACGTAAATGTCTATGATGTCACTGAATATGTCGTCAATAAACCTTTGAAAAGTGGCCGGTCCGTTACATAGGCCAAAAGGCATAACGGTGTATTCGAACAGACTTTGGCGTGAACAAAAAGCTGTCTTCCATTCGTCCCCTCTGCACATACGGATTAGATTGTAAGCCCCTCGGAGGTCTAGTTTTGTATAGATGGAAGCATGTGTGAGTTTGTCTAGAAGAGTAGAAATGAGAGTAATCGGATATCGGTTCTTTATGGTGACAGAATTCAGCCGACTGTAATCCACACAAGGACGAAGGTCCCCCTCCTTCTTCGGAACAAAGAAAATGGGGCTTGGTGCAGGAGAGGAGGAGGGTCTGATGTGACCTAAAAGCAGGGCTTTCTGGATATATTCCCTCAGGGCTGTTTCTTCAGTTGGTGACAAGGAATAAATACGGCCTTAGGTATTGAGGCACCGGGAACTAGATCGATAGGACAATCATAAGGTCTGTGGGGTGGCAGACCCTCAGCCGAAGCCTTGTCGAACACCATTTGGTAATCATGGTACACTGAAGGTATACCCGTAAGGATGGCCCCTACCGTGTGAATAGTTTCAATCTCATTGACTGTTAATGAAGCCACCGCCCCAAGGGCTCTTGCGGGATTCGAGATGTGCCCAGGATCTACCAGGCAGAAGTGTTGACAAATATCGGACTCAAACAGAACCTGGCCTGTACCCCAATTAATGTGAGGGTTATGTTTCCTCAACCAAAGAATACTGAGTATGATCCCAAACTGTGGTGTGGAAATGAGGTCAAAAGACACAATTTCTTTATGGGTATCATGGATAATCATTTCCATAGGGGCTGTTTGTTGCTTAATTGGACCAGAGACCAGGGAGGAACCATCCACAGCCTGTACGGGTTCGGGGTGTTTCTTTGACATCAGTGGTAAGTTCAGTTCTTTTGCCAAAATGATGTCTATGAAACAACCGGTAGCCCCAGAGTCGATGATTATGTGTACTGAGTGTGAATGTTCTCTAGTAGGGTACAATAGAGCATGAACTATGACTGGTCTGATAGGACCGAACATAGGGAGAGTCTCGGAGGAGTTCTGCGTAAAGCTCGCCTTGTCCCCCGTTCTCAAGGGCGAGCTTTCTGAAAACCCGAGTGCCTGTTCTTTGGGCGACTCGGACACTCCTTAATGAAGTGCCCATTTAGGCCGCAGTAAAAACAAGCATTGTCGGTTCTCCTACGCTCCCGTTCAGCATGAGTGATAGGACTACGTATTCCCCCTATTTGCATAGGTTCACTAGAAGGTTCTGCCGTACTGGGGGACAGGTTGTTAGAAAGGCCGATTTCTGCCCGACGCTCAGTTCTCCGTGCATCCACTTGGAGTGTTAGATCAACCAGATCAGAGAAGGCAGCTGCGAGGGACAGCACAACCGAAAGGGCATCCTTCATAGTATTGCACAAGCCTCGATAGAAAACTACCGACTTTTTATTTTCGGGCCAAGCTGTTTCTGCGGATAACTGATTAAATCGTGTGATGTATTCAATCAAGGATAGCTTGCCCTGAGTGAGGTCTAGTAGCTCTAAATCTCTGGTTTGTGCTTTGTGTCTGGTGTCAAAAACTTTGGACATTTCGCTCACCAGGAGATTGAAATTGTAGAGCGCTGGATGATCATTCGCTAATAAGGGATTTGCTTAGGTGGCAGAAATACCCGTCAAATGTGAAAGCAAAAAGGCTGCCTTAGTGGTGGAATCATGAAAAGCCTGGGGCCGGCAGAGAAAATGGAGCTTGCATTGATTTAGAAATGTCCGGAACCCCCTGGGATCACCCCGATACCTCTCTGGAGCTGCTAGAGGACAAGGGGTAGGAACAACCACTGGGACAGGAGGTGTGGGAGGCGTGGAAGGACTTGGGTTTGGGGGCGTGGTGTCTCCAAACTCAGCGTCCGCCGGTAATGGATGGCGGGCACTCTGCAAAGAGTCTAGCCGGTGGTGTATGGCGGTTGTGGCTGTTGCCATGTCTGTTCTTAGAGTTGTGACAGCTTGCATTAGAGCAGCCTCAGGGTCCTCGACTGAAGGTACCATCATCTGAGCGACCAATTGGCTTCACAGTCTGTTAAGACTTGATGGTCGTGTAGATGATGAAACCTCTGTCCCCAAGTACCACACAGACAAGTATAGAATATAACTGCCCGTGCAATCTTTGGGGCCACAGGTGTTGAGTGTTGTCAGCCTGGAACCAGGAACGCCAGAAGTGAACCCCCTGACCACTGTAAGGCAAGCAACCAGGTTAGAGAAAGCAAGACAAGACAGTGAATAAGTACAAGGACAAGTCACAATATTTCTTACCCCAATGGCAGTGGTCAGAAACCCTGGGTGAAGAACTGGGCGGGGTTCTATGATGATCGACGGTGGTAGGCAGCAGATGATAATGTGGCACTCTTGATGGAAACAAATACCTGATTTTGCCAAGAAACATGAACAAAGTACTGTGATGGGAAATCCGTAATCAGTCCAAGACGAAGTCCGTGGTCAGAAAACCGGCCGGTCACGACAATAACAATGGATGATCCAAAAGCAAATCCGAGGAAAAAACCAAGTTCGTATCTTGATCCTGAAAAGATCGCCAAAACAAAGGTACCGAGGAGAAGCAGAGCAGGTCCGTGAAAGCAGTCCGTGATCAAGGATTCCAAAGAAAAGAAGCAAGAAAACGCTCTACAAACTTGCCGTAAGCAGCTGTGAAGCGAAGTCTGAGCGTTTGCTCAACTTTTGAAAAGCAGAAAAGTCACGTACGCTTCCTTCCTGATCACATGATGCATGCTCCTCGTGTAACCCATTGAGCCTGTTATTTCCTGATCACGTGCCGCTTAACGCGACGGGGCCCAACACCAAATCGGAGACCATGAAGTGGCGTGGACAGTCTCCATGGTAACCGCCACTGGAGGTAAGGGGCTCGTGTCGGAAAGGAGTTTCTCTTGAGTCGTTTGCTATGCCAACATAAGATGCAGTCCAACCGCCGTCGGGAATTACATGGGGGCATGAAAGTAGTGCGATGTGTGACCGGGGACGTGACACTCCTTGTTTTTGACAGGGTACGCTAGGCAAGGCGCTTGTGAGAGGCTTCTTTTGAGATGCTTTACTGCCTCTGCTTATTTTGGACCCCACTCCCACTTGACCCCTCCTTCAACAGATGGATCAGGGGTCTTGTGATCTCTGCGTAATCCTCAATGAACTTCCTACTGTAATTAGTCAGTCCAAGGAGGCTTCTTAGCTCATGGAGAGTTGTCAGGTCTTTCAGTTTTCGGGGTGCTTCCACTTTCTTTCCTGGGGACAGAGACCCTCAGGAGTTATCTCATGCCCTAAGAAGTTGATACGGGTCTTGCACCACTGTGCCTTTTGGAAGGAGAGTTTTGCTCCGGCAACCCTCAACTGTGTCAGAACATGACGGATTTCCGCTATGTGTTCCTCCACAGTTGAGCTTTTTATGAAGATATCATCCAGATAGGCCAGGTTACCCCTTTCACCCAAGTCGCACATGGCCTTGTCTAGGAAGATGTTGAATTTGTTGCCGGAGTTGATGTATCCAAAGGGAGTCCGGGTCCAGGTGTATTGCTCCCCCCGAAGGTTGTATTGGTCCTCCCTACTGACAGGCACGGTCCAGTACCCATTGGTCAGGTCAATGGAAGTGTATACCTTCGACCCCTGGATCTGGGCCAGCCTCTGGTCGATGTAGGGGAGAGGCCATCGGGACATGTAGACCCGTTTATTCAGCTCCTTTAGGTCAGCACAGAGTCTCCACTAGCCGTTCGGTTTTAAGATCCCCAGCACCGTATTATTAAACGTGCTGTGGACTGGACGAATTATCCCATTGGACTCAAAGTTTTTGATTATTTCTGTGAGGGACTCCATGGATGCGAGAGGCAAGTGATATTGCTTCACAAACACTGGAGTCATTCCACGGTCCGTGGGAATTGTTGTTGTATGGATTTCGGTGCGACCACAGTCATACGAGTCCACCGCAAAGAGATCTTGAAACTTGTTTCAACTTTTGCTCCGGAGTCTCATCAACTAGGTTGACTTGGTCTTCAACCATTTGCCTGAAGCCTGGAAAGACTACCGGTTTTGCGATCTCAGCGGCCTCCTCCAGCTGGGTGGAGAGGTCCATGGTTAGAAAGCTGACCTGGACAGAGGGTTTCAGGTAGGCGAGGCTGTCATTGGGGACCTGGAAGATCACCTCATCCTGCCTGATGTCACAAGTCACCTCTTCCTCCCCGTAAGGGCAAGAAGAGTACACCAGGAAATTCCCCCCTTTCCGGGTGAAGATCCCGTCTGGTGGTAAGTCATTGTCACTATCACTGTCAAAACAGTCATTGGGAATTGGTCCTATCAGTTAATTACCTATATCCATGGAAAAATGTCGGTCATCAACCACCATTCCAATAATGGTGCCTGCGCCCAGAGTGATACTTCTAAGGTTGCTGTTATCCATCAATATTGGAATGGTGTTGTGTTCTACATTGACTAATGGTGTTGGGTTTAGCCCCAAACCCTGCTGTTGGAGATGGGCATTGAGATGTCCTCTTTTAATTTTGAATTGAAGTGGGAATAGTCGTGTCCGTCCTGGGATGGTGACCTCCTCTCCAATTTGAACTTCAACCGCATACAGCATAGGGCTGACCGAAATGCTTTTTCTGAATCATCAAAATCCATGGGATTGCACCCTAGTCGGGACGAGGCTTTGTAATTGATCAGGTCCAAATTAATGGCAAACCGATCGAGAATGTCACTGCCTAAATAGAATGCAACAAGGACATCTCGACCCTACAATTATGTACTATGCTTTTGTTTCCGATAGAGATTTTGAGCATACACCTGCTAGGCAGGAGATGTTTGGAATTGGGAGTTTCCAGGCCCATTTCCCACTTATCGATCAATTTAAATGTGGGAATGGCTGGATCTTTTGGGAGCTTTCAGAACATGGCTTCGCTGATGAAGCTCTTACTGTTGTTCACGCACACTCGGGCGAGATCAGATTCCTTCCCCTCATTTAACTGAATAGGGATGAATAACTGTTCTCTAATTTTCTTAATGTCAGATAAAGTTTGAGCTGGTTTCCCATCACTTTTGGCTATGGAATTGGGATTTTCAGATTGTGAATTGGTATACAATTTCAAACTATTTCCTTCCAGTGTGGAATGCCACTTGAGACTGGAAGGAAGGTAGATTTTCAGGAATGGAGAGGAGTTCCCATCACCAGTTTGTTGTCCTACAGCATTTACTGTCACGTCAGGTATTTGGTTATTCTGGAAATGAAACTCAATATGATCAGGTTTTTGTTCAACCATGTGGCAGGTGCCATTTAAACTAACGTGGTTGACATTCTGTTTCAATTTTATTGGCCAGTTAGTCTGAGTCCAGAGGACCTCGTTCACATAGTCTATTAGGGGGGACAACCTTCGCAGGATGTCATTCCCCAGTAGACAGGGTGTGCCCTCTGGAGTCACGACCATGACAGGGTGTTTCACCTTATGTCACCCAATTTTTGTTTCCAAATCCGCAGTCCCCTCGACAGGAATTTCATTCCCATCGAAGTTCTGGAGTTGTCCAGGAAGAGGGGTGAGAGGGATCTGGTATCTCTCCCCCCGTCCTGAATTTATCTGATCAAAGGTCTTTTTTGACAGAAGAGTGGCTTGGGATCCAGTGTCCACCAGTGTCGAATACGTACACTGCCCCTTCACCCTGCCGGAGCATAAAATCTCCTCTCCTTCTCCTCCAAGGGGCCGAGATAATGTGCACCTTTGGCAAGTTAGGTGGTCAATTTCCTTATTTTGGACTCCGTCACAGGGGTAGTTTGGGCATAACTGTGTAGGAGTTTGGGAATCTGAAAGAAAAATGTTGCACTCGGAGATTTGAGGAGCTTCAGGCTCCTCCTTTTCTGATTCTGGGCGCCCCCACCGCTTTTTGGAGACAGCCATAAGAATTAATTTGGGAAGTTTAGGAATCTTCTTTTAACATTATATCTTCTTGATGCTCATTCTGGGGTTCTAGGATGGGTGTTTCAGAATCAGTCCCCACTCCCACCCAGTCTTTATCTAGATGCCTTGGGACCCATTTTTCTTTGGGAGGAGTCCCCCCGTCCCTGAAGGAGAAGATCTTTTTCTCAGGATCCTCTAAGGATTCTTCCCTTTTAAATTGGAGGACACTAACCTCCTCCACAAACTGGGTCTTTATTTCTCCTACCCTCTGTTCCTTGGGTGGCAGGTTTTCGGGGGCAGGAGATTTTGGTTCCGGTTCTTGGGTGTCGAGGGGCTTTTCACGAGTAAGGAAGGAAACTTCCTCTAGGGCTTTACACCTCCCTTCCCCCTGTGCCTCCTCCTCTGGAACCGGTGAGTTGTCAGGGTTCTCGCACCGTCATTGTTCTGGGGTGCCAGATCCTTGGTTTGTGGGGTTCTGAGCTGCCATGTTTGTCTGAGGGTTCTGTTGTGCCCTCAACATGCAACCGAGATCCTGGGTTTGGTTCTGGACCTGGCGCTCCAGTTGGGACACCCGTTCCGGCTGGTACGGGGGTCTCTGGTCAACCCTAGGTGGATCACGAGAGGGGTAACTATCCCTTCTCCCATAGTCCCCTGGATATGGCGAATTTTGATAACCCTCCACCCTTGGCCTCTTCTTTCCCGGATAGGGTTGTCTGGGTTCCTGAAAGCAGAGAATGAAAGGGTTGTCCTGCAGGTTGGGGTTTTGTGGGTATCGGGGAAAGAAGCTTAACCCAGCATTTGGGGAATTCCTGCCCTCCTGAGGGAAGTTAGGAGGGAAGTTTCCCAGGGGAGCACTTACCTGGTTGGATCCCCCCTTGGGTCGGGGGAGTCCAGACATACCCCAGGATTGGTTGGTTGCCCTTATTTCGGGGGCGGATATAATCAGGGGAGTTAGGGGTCCCATTAGCGGGATTACCTCCCTGGCTGCCACCTGTTTGTGACTGGCCAGAGGTCCTTCTGGGTCTTTGATTCTGCTGACTTTGTGCAGGTGTATTTTTAGGCTCCCCCATCTCTAGGTCAAAAATGGGGGCAACCTTCACCTCCGGCACCTTAGCAGCAGCAGGGGTGTTGGCTGGTTTGGGGTTTTTGTTCAGATTTTTATTTTCTGCAGGTTTATGCATGTCGTAAATGCGGGTCGCCTGCTCTATGACCTAGTCCAGAGTTCTTTTCTCGTGAAAGTCCCTCACCAGCTGGGTCATAATATACCTGGGGTGGGCATGAAAGAAGGTGGTTACAAACTCCCTGCTATCCGTGCGCACCCTCCTAGTAGTCTGGGCAAAGGTGCATTTGAGCTCCTGCACAAACTCTCATGGGGCCCGATTTTCTCCGCACTGCAGATTGTAGGCCGCTTTGCGAGCCTCTTGGGGGTTTCTGTGGGCGGAAAAGTGTTTCAAGATGGCCGCCCTGTAGGTGGACCATCTTGAATGGTTCTGGTCCTCCAGTCCCGCAAAGAAACTGGAGTATTCAGGGGAAAATGTCCATTTTACATACTCTATACACTTTTGGTTGTCTTTCATATGAAAAGTGCCCATCATCTGCTCATAGAGCTCCAGGTGTTCCCAAACAGAATATTTTGCATTTCTATTGTAGGGGTTATGACAAGCCTAGGGGCCTTAATCTGCCCAATGGGGTCTTTGGTCATAACTCGCTTGAGTTTCTTTGCCTTCTTTGACTTAGTCACCCGAGTCCACTCGCCCTCATACTCAGAGGCGCTCCTAGCTGAGATCCCCTCATGATCATCTAGGCCCTCCTGAATTCTGTGAGCTTGAGAGAGGCTCGCAGAAAGGTGAGGCCTAGTTGCTCCACTCCTGTGGGGCACAGGAGAGTAGTCTTCTGACTCCTCCTTACTCCCAGGGTTGGCAGAGTTGTCCCCCCACTGCCCTAATTGGGTAGAGGTCTTCAGGATACTCTTTTTAGGCCTAATTTCATCAGTTTTTTCATTAAATTGAACCAACTAGTCCGTTGGAAAGTAATATTTCAGTGGATCTAATTCCCTGACCCTCCCCTCATAGGAGCCTTCCTTGTCAGGGACCTCTGCCTTAATGTTTGGGTATCTATACAGGGACGCCCGTCCATCAATTTCTGGGAGGCACTGATCTGTTATTTTCATTATGCTTGGTCTATTGAATTCTGCCAGACTCATGGTTTCTGGCCTATGTGAACCGGTAGACATGAAGCTGGCAGTGCTCACAGTATTGAATGGGTTGGAGTCCCTTAGCATAGAGGTCCTTATACTATGGTCAGGGGTTACCCTGTCCCGCTCTACCTGTTCGGGGTCCCTCCAGTTAAGATTAAATCTAGCACCCTCTTTCTCCATCTTTGCTAGTTTCTCCTTTTCAGCCCCTGCGTCGAGATAAGAAGCAAAGATCTGAGCTTTTTGTTCAACTATCAAGGCTTTACTGGCCTCTATGACGCGCTCTTGCGCTGCCACTTGTTTGTTGAATCGATCATTCTTTTTACAGACAGCCTCATTATCTCTCTGCGCTTCCTGTATGGTCTGGGAATACTGAGACAATTTCTGCTGCAGAAGACTCACCTACTGAGTTTTAGCATCTTTGACCTGGGCGTTTGCTTCCAGAGCACCTTCTACCCGTCTGGCGTGCTCCAGTAGATTCCCATACTCTTGTTTTTAGTTCATTGAGTTTCTGGAGAGCTGACTCACTCCCCTGTAACTCTATTTTTAATTTGCTGATTTCCTGGCATAGGGCATCTTTCTCCTGATTTAGGGTGCCCCTCTGTTCAGCCAAGTCATCCCTTTGTTGCCTGGTGATATTGAATTTCTGGCGCTCATCATCAAATTCTGTTTGAGAGTGGAGGTCTCGCTCGATTAACTTATTATTTTCCTCTTTCAATTAATCTATCTGATTTTGCAACATGGTTATTTGTCCTGAGCAGACCCTGTTATAGGTTAATTGTTGAGTCAGCTAACCTTCTCCTGCCACTCTATTTTTGCTGCTTTTAGTTGGGCCTCTTGATCTGCATTATTTTGCTGTTGGCGAGCCAAATCCTCTTTTAATTTTATGATGTAGTTTGCAGATTATACCTCCAACTCTTGGCTCTTGTGTAATTTTTGTTCCGCTAAACTTAAATCAATCTGGATTTTATTTAACAGTTCAGATTGATTCTGCCCTAAAATTTAATTTTCCTCCTGCTTTTCCCGCATCGCCCCGGTGTGGTGATACAGGTAGGCCGTGATTCTGGCAATTTTGATTTGCTCCTCTTGAATTTTTGGGGTCATATATAGCTCGCTCAGAGCTTGGTGTAATAGGCCACCGTCCTGCCATGTATCCAGGTCCATGGCAGTGACCTGTTGTGTTATTTCTTGTAGCCCGACTTACTCATCCAGTTCTTGCCACTTACCGCTGACAAATAGCTTGTGCAGAAGGTGCTCCCTAGCCATATTGATCTCTACTGGCGCAGCCGTTTTGGAAATGTTCTTTCTTTGTCAAT
This sequence comes from Ambystoma mexicanum, assembly GCF_040938575.1. Classification (NCBI taxonomy): domain Eukaryota; kingdom Metazoa; phylum Chordata; class Amphibia; order Caudata; family Ambystomatidae; genus Ambystoma; species Ambystoma mexicanum. Next base: position 1,160,330,522 of record NC_090929.1, on the reverse strand, counting down.
TATTTTGGGGTTGATAATTAGAGTATTTGTTTTGGGAGGCGCTTGTACAGTGTAACCCAGTATTCACACCACACAAAGTATTACTATCCTGCAGGTTAGTCTGCTGCGTTAGACTGTCACGGGTGGCAACCAAACTCAATCCTGGACTCAAGCCCCCGAATTTGTTAATGATTTCAATCGGGCGACACACATCTTGGTCTCGGCCTAGTATGCAGCACACCACTGAAATGCTTATCTTTTCATGTTAGATTCAATATTGAGATGATACACCACTCATATCAGACACCCTTTTCAAATACCCCGGGTCACAATGGACCATGAACCAGGCAGGTTGGTAAAATATAATAATTTATTTATTTGAAAATTCAAAAGAAATCATACCATTTTTAATATGGGGCAGCGATCACTGATGGGGTGATAAGAACAATAGGAATGTAAGCAATGCACTTAGTTTAACCTTTTATTGACACATCTGCAAAACACCAGGGAATATGAGCACTTTTTGATTTTAGGAAAGATAGCACTCAAGTTAGAATTTCTCCCTGCAATGTTCCCTCAACCCACAAATAATCAATTCTAAATGGATATGAAGAAACAGTAGGTAATCAGGAATAAGAAGCTGAAAACGGAATTCAAATCCGACCTTCCCTCCCCAAATAAGAGTGAAAAACGGATTTGAAACCCTGGTAATGCTAAAAATGACACTCGGAAATGAATGAAGAAAATAATGAATGTGTGTAAAAACTTTTAAGCAAATATAATTCCTCACTACAGCAACAAGGCAAATATACTAACAATCCCTAAGAAAGTATAACCAAGAGCATACAGTTCGAAAATGAGTGGCAGGTTTAACACAGAATGCAGCAAATGACACGTTGGAAACTTTGCAAACTTTGCAATTCCCGCCTGAAATTACCCAAACGGTTTTTAATAAAAACAGGTGAAACACACTGATTTGAAGAGCAGTTTTTTTGTTTGGGGGATAGCTATAGATCACAGGTACAATATGGAAGTGAAATTAAGTCTCTAGCTGAATGAATTATGCAAGATCTAGAAAGGTGTGTTTTGAGCAAAATGGAGCGGTGAAAAAGGAAAGGAAATCAGTTTTGACAAGAACAGTTTTACTCTACACTAGAGTATTCAGGCTAGGCCACCAAAGAGGGAAACAGTAAGCTTCAGGGTTTATTTGCGAGTTCAACCCTAGCATCCAGTGCCCAACCCTGGCGGAACCAGTCCGATCACTCGAAATAGGACTAAGGGCTTAGGATTTATGCAAGGCATAATTACTAAAGAGATGGTGCTACCACTAGAAATCAAAGGCAGAGTTTCACAAATGATGGCGACAATTTTAACAGGATATCGGGGTCAGAGTAGGATGGCTTAGAGAGGTGAACTAAGGACAAGGCAAGGTATACTATGGATTTCTATGGGTTCCTATTGATACTCACAGTCCACTTCAGTTTAGGATTTTGGGACAGTCAGCGTTCTGGTCACCACACAGATCTGGTCTAACAAAGGACAGCCGGACAAAATCAGCCGGACAGGATCAGCTGGGCGGGGACTGGATACCAAAGGATAGTTCTGGTCACCGGATGGCACAGGTACCTCTGGATGCAGTTATTGGGCAGCAATTGGTGGCCCGCAAGCCAGGCTGGTGTCAGGAGGCTTCCCACAAAAATACCACTGCTTCTCCCTTTAAGTATTGGGATTTTAAAATTGAGGCCTTGCTGGAAAGGTGTGCAATGTGTGGCCTGGTATTTGGATCTGGAATCTGGATCAGTGCAAGATGAAGGAAACAGGAACAGGACGCTGCACAGGAAATCAGGAAGAGAGTGTCTAGAGTCTTGTCAGGGACCCTTATTTATAGTGCATAATGACATCATCAAAGTATAGGCTGGGCAGGGTTAACTAAGCATGCCCCTATACTACTTGGATTGGGCAGGGGTGCTAGTCTCCGCCTTGCTCTCAACTGGTTGGATTTCTAAGGGAATGATGTCAGGTTTATGAAGTGAGTTTTACAATGTCCAAAAACTCCCACATTTATACAATTGCAATCTCTTTGTAAATTATATACACAAGTTACATATTATGTGCAGCACATATCCGTCCAATCCTCCAGTCTGTGGGACCTTGTTTCGCCCTTCTGATACATTTTGGTAATTTTAAACATGAAAGATTCAGTCTAAAATTCCATAATTTTATACACAGATGCAAATTATTTTGAGGAATATATGTACAAAAATGTATGTTTGCAACATTGATACTTTTCAATTTATCCTCAATACTTTGCCCTTTCTGTCCCCAAGGTGTCAGCGAATTCTACCGTGCCTCAAAAGTCTTGCTTGCATAGATAGGAGTCTATAAAGTGTATTCCTGAAATAGTAATTGTGACCAAATGGCAGGCTCTTTGTTCCTGGGTCAATTTTTTTTTTGTCCTTCACCGAAGCCAACTGTCATTTCATTTAGAGCATGGTGGGGGTTTCTCCCTTCATTGAAGTTATATTGCCCCTTCACACTTCAGACTTCCTTCCCTGGGAGCTTCATTGTTTGGGTCCCAGCAGAGCCAAAAGTCTTTTCAACCCCGTAATTATCAGGGGGTTGTCAGTATCTGCTGAGAGAGAGCGCTCCAAGCACAAAACCTGTTTTTCAACTTTCAGCTCCAGCCACCATAGTTTTAATCTTTAATTTCTGATCTTAGATCCAGAATTAAACCAAACCGGTTGCATAAAATAACCCATGTTTAGTAGTCTCACCATCAACAAACCCCTTCATATTGCTAAAGAATGGCAGGCTTTCATTCAGCAGTGTACTGTTCCAAAATACAGGCATTTTTTTTCTTTAGTTTGCAAAAGCCCATTTTATTACACGTGGTGCACCTGGCCTGTCCTTCTTAAATTCAAATTTTCATCTCCAGCAGATTTACACACTGTCTGCAGCTCTAGTTATTCTCTTGAAATGCTGAAGTTGGTCTGAAGCACGGGTCCATTGAAGCAGGCATGGCTCAGCTAGTTAGAGCCTCACTCTGAACAGCTGAGTTTTGGATACTTTTGCAAGGAAAATTACCGCATTTCCCGTGTGAGTAAAAGTAAGGTTCCTAGGCGATTTCTTTTTAGTTGGTTTGACTGGGCTTGTCAATTCAGAATCATGCCTGGTTTTTCAGAGGCACAGTGAAACACACAGGGCTTGGTAGGGCTTATTAATCACAGTGGCTTTAAGTAACAGAGGGAATCAGCGTCAAAGCCACATTTTTCTAAAGGTGAAAAAGGGTTTCTTTTCAATGGATATTTTGGCTTTTGCAGCAAAGCAACACTGCTTTTTCCACTTTCTTCCTTTTGTTTATGTGGGAACCCACTGGCAATCTCCTTCAATGTGCCCCTTTGCTCCATCCTGCCCGATGTGTGCTTGACAGGACGGTGCCGCCATTTTTGTTGTTGTTGCAAAATGCAGTTTTGAGCCATGGCACTCACAGGAGCCAGCGCAGCCATTTGGCTGTTTCTGCGCAAAAATGCAGCTTGGTGATGTGGGGAAATGCTGTTGAGGGGGTCAATATATCCCACAAGGGCCTTTGAGTTTCAACACAAATCAAATCACAGTCATATTATTAAGCCAACACAATCTAAATACATATATACAAGACCATTGGGGTCTAAAGGGTTAATGCACAAAATGGGTTCACAACCTAAAAGGGGAGGGAAAAAGGCAGTGCAAATAGTCTTTAGTCCCTTCTGCATCCAACACACTCCTAACTAAGAGGCAGCCCAATCCCTAAGAAGAATGGAGCTTAATAGTCAAATCTACATGCAATGCCAGCGCATGCGGTAGTTCAAATGGGCAAAACGGGGTCTCTTCAAGGGTCTGTAGCAACTCAGGAAGTTGGGTGAGGCGATGAAGAATAGGTTCCCACTATTCGAGGGGGGTCTTCACTTGAGGGCAGAGTCGATTCCAAGAGTTGGGAATAGTTCGCTAGTTCGCACTAGCAGGGGCCACTCATGCGTACAAATTGTTGGGGGCGCTAGGGGCCACCGGTAAGGTTGCAATTACTCACCGACCCCCGGCGCCCTCCGGACCAAACTTCGGCAGTCGATTCCACTTCGGTTGCAGGTTCAAGTGCGGCAATTTGGCGGCTCTGCGACTTTCAACTACAAAGCTACAGCGATGATTCCCAAACGGGACAGTGGCGATTTCTCAGCTCCTGGTGGATGGATCAGGCCAGTTTCACTGCAGCAGGCTTCAGGGGGGGGAAAGGGGCACAAATGCAGCGCACCTGCAAAGGTCGTCACTGCGGCTAGGGGACACGGTAACCGCGTATACTCCGTTTCGGGTGCACTCACTTTATTCAAGACCTGGGAACGCAGAGTGTACAAAATTCGGTGTGAGAGTGCTGTGAACATAGAGCTGGTTGGCCCAGGGACACTTCCGAGAAGGCTTACTTGCAGTGTTTGATGAAGGTGCCGAGAATAGTTGGTCCCACTATTCCAATCGGCCGAAGCATCTTCGCAGACCTTCTAGGACGACCAGATGCAGAGGGGTCCCACGGGACAACAGCGGGCTCAGGGTGCCAAACCTTCCAGCGGGTCACCAGCGGTTCCTCGCCTCGGCTTCTTAGTTTCAGTATACTTGGATCCTATCCTTCGTTCAGTGAGAACTCCAGAGATCGACACGGTATGGGTGTTTGGGGCCTTCTCTTATCCAGAATCTCTTTCGCGCCAAAATGAAGAGGACCCAATGGGAGATCTGCTCACATACAGGCACACCATATGTGGACCAATCACGGACTAAGGTGGTCCCAGGCATTCACAGCACTTCAGACTCTCTGGCACCCAGGATGTGTATGGGAACCTGACGTTCCAGCCCACATCCTGGAGGCACACACACAAGGCATGTCACAAGTCTCCCCCCCCTCACCTGTCTGTATTGTTTGCTCATGATCTTCGGAGATGTCTTCTTTCGCACTGTTCGGGATTTATATAACCCCGTACGTGGGTCCTCGGATTCCAGCGTGCGGTTCGTGACCCAGCTCCAGGATATGCTCAGATGTCCGGGATGAAGACCAGGAAGTAATGAGGTTCGCACTCGGCGACCCGAATGCGATGGAAATCCAGGATATGCAAAGGTAAGGATAAGGGGAAGGAAGAAAGAAGAGGAATTCAGCGGACCGGGAACCAGGAATCAAAAGTAAGCGCTGAACGAGCTCCGGCAACACATGTCCGACTACTGCAAGCGGTAGCGATAAGACGCGCAGAGCCGCGGGCCGTGTCTGCTTTGTAGAACGTAGAGCGTGCAACGCAGAGACTGGCAAACAGCGTTTCACATTCAGCGGCCATGTTGGGAGTACTACTGAGTTCAGTCCCCTATGCGTCAGGGACCACAAAGTCCAGAAGGGACGCGAATGGCGGTTCATGACAAGGCATGTAGAAGCCCGCAAAAGCTTGGCGTTTCGCGGGAGAATGCATGCCCAAATAAGGACTGACCTGGGTCGGCTCGACCTGGGGAAAGTGAAGGGGCAAGATGGCCAAAGGACAGGACAGAGAACCTTGTGGCATGGCCATTTTGGAGCCAGGGCACCTATTTGTGCCAAACGCAGTAATCGCGGTTTACCTGGCAGTAAAGTGTTCAAAATATACTAAATGATAAGCTGCCACCAGCCATGTCCAAGGCACATCTGCACTTCTCCTAAAAAATCCTTCAAGAGTATCTAGGGCATTTGGAAATGACTTATAGACCCCAAATGTACTGTACTGGAAGGTACATTGTACACTTGTTACATGTTGCAGAAAAGTTGCAACATTGGAAAGGACTAAGGGAAACAGTCTCCCAGTACTGACTGTCTTAAGGGCATGTCAGTTTCCCCATAAGAAGTGAGCGAAAAGCCCAGATGAGTGCAGCAGAAGGATGGGCTCCTCTGGTAAAGTCAGACTATGGTGTTAAACATCAGCAAAAAGTGGGGGGGTTCACAACTGGAGGGAAAATTACACATAAATGGGAATCTTTCCTAACAGTAGCCTTGTATGAGGTCAAGTTTCGAGAACGTGGTAAATGTATTCAATAACACAATCATGTCCTTGATGCCTGGACCAGGGTGTAGCTCCCTTTGAATGGTGGTGTTTGCCATCCTCATGTGCGTAGACGGCCTCCTTCTTTGGGTGTGATGTGGTTTGTGTTCTTTGGGGTGGTGTTGATCGTGCACACCTGCTCTCCATTGTTCCCTCCTAGCGTGGTTGATTGGATCACCTCGCCTTCCTGGAAGTGGATGTCAATTAGGCCTAGGCAGCATGCTGTGTGGTAGCTGAGGAGGAAGCATCCTTTCGTCGGGCTCCAAATGATGTGGATTGTGGTGTCTAGCGCCAAACCATTGTGCGTCAGGCGTTTCTTCAATTGTCCGATGGAATGTAGGGGTAGTGCTGCCCCCCATTGGAAGATTCTTGAGTTGGCTTTTGCGAGCTCGGGTCTTTCTGGCATCTGCAGGAATTCCTGTTCCCCCCATGATTTTGACCGTTGCACCTGAGTCGATGAGAAAGCAGAAGTGTGTGCTATGTGCCAAGTGACTGCTATTCTGGGCGCTTCTCTTGCTTCGTTGTCATCATGGATGAGATTGAAGTAATCATCCAGATATCGTTGGTCATAGTCATCTCCACCTTGATATTGGGAGTTGTGTAGTTGTTCACCGTAGGCCTGGTATGCATTTGCGGGTTCATTGTATTCATCCCCGAATTGGGAGAACCGGTCATATTGATCGTAGCCTTGGTCGCTGTCATGTGGGTGAGCCTCTTCTATTGCTCTGACGTGTCACCGCTGCCCTTGGTAGTAAGCGATGTTGGGCCTGTTTTGGTGGGCCGGAGGCTCGGGGGGCAGCTGTTTGTTCTGCTTTGCGATTCAGCGTTCATTCGGGGGGGGGGGAATGGTCTTCCTTCCCTGCAGACTGGCTGGAAGTGGCCTTCCCTGCTAGAATTGGTGCATCTTTGTGACAGTGCTGGCTACGTCCCTGAATGTGGGAAGTTCATGCTGCACCAGTAGCATTGTCTCTGGGACCTGAAGCCCATGTGGCTAGTCATCCTGTTGGATATGGTCCCTCAGTCCGTGGGCTGTTGTGATGGAGGTTGGACTGCAGCAATGATTTCTCCTTTCTCATGTTTGGTATTTGGGTTACCTTCAATGGAGGCTGCTTGGGCGTCCACCCTCTCGAAGATCCTGGCCAGCTCTCTCACCTCATCAATTGAAATGGGTTTCTTCAGTAGTTGTTTCCTGAGGGCAGGCGAGAGGCAACCCTCTATTACGCGCAGTTTGATTGCCTCATCAGTGGAGAATAGGTGGAACTGCCAGTGGGCACTCTTCATGCGTAGTCGAGTGATACATTTGTCAACTAATTCCTCAGATTTTTGCTTGCACTGATTAAATGTGTACCTTTCATAGTCTCGATGATGAGTTGCCTGTTGAGGGCCGTGATGAGAGCAGTTAAATCTGTCTATTCTTCTGGGGCGATGGTCTTGACAATTTTCTTTATTTCACTGCCCACCAGATTGATGAACTTGTCACAAAAATTCTGTGATTTCTGTTCTCCTGCGGCTTTTACAAAATGGTTGACGTCCTCCACCCATTCAATCCACCTCGGGCCTTTATCTGCCTGGGGCGTCAGGGTGAACAGGAGTGGCTTGCGTAGTAGGGCCGGCTTGGGTGAGGGGGCAGGGATGGGCGGTGGTGCTTCCTGGCTACTCATGACGGCAGCGTGTTGGGTCGCGGTCTGGGTTGCAGTCTTTTCCCTGTGACGTGGATGTTTGGCAGAGCTGTGACAGTGGTGGTGTTATTTGCCCCTTTGTTGGGGTGGTTCTCTTCGGCGGGGGCTGTTCTTGTCACTCCTTGGGGTCAGAGGCTGGGTGTTATGGCTGTGTCACTGTGAGGGCAGCTGCTGCTGTTAGTTGGTGGCAAGGCCACCGTGTAATGTGGGCAAACGGTTTCAGTTGTCTGTCTCTATTCTTTTTTATCCTCAGCAGGATCGCAGTGTTATGGGAGCAGGCGCTGCCGTGGGGAATGCAGCTGCTGGATGGTGGCAGGGCCACTGGGTAAAGTGAGCAACTAGTTGCGGTTGTCTGCCTCTCCTATATTTTTATTTTTTTAAATTAAATGTTTATGGTTTATATCTTAAACCTTACATTTAGTTGTTCGCGTAAAATTCAAGTTATAACATTATTTACAATCGTTTACAGTCATTAATACATTCGGTTTAATAGTGTATCTTTCTTTTTCCTCGCAATCTGAATCTGGATTGTTTCATTCGATAGTTGTTTCCTATGTGAACATGCAAATTAGAGGTATCTTTAAAGTGTTCATGCTTCCACAGAGTATCCATCTGCAGATATGAGAGTCCAGAAATGTACTATCGTGGTAACCATTCGTCTATTGTTCCCAATCAGTATCTCAGACCAACGTTCTGATTTTTCAAGTTCTGTCGGAGCGCTGGAGTATTTTCGGCTGAATGCAACACGTTCATGGTTTAGTGCTCACATTCCATGACGATATGCCTGATGGTTTCAATTATCTCTTCTTTTTTACAGAATGTGCACGATTTAGTAATTTCTTTATTACAGCGTCTTTTGCCAATGATCTCCCGGGTTTGTAGCAGGTTCATTCTAAATCTTAGAGACATATCCCTGATTTAGCAATCGGGGAAATAGACTGAGATAATGTGGAAGTTCATTCAACGCTCGTGCTTCGCCATCACACCTTAAAGTTAGTTTATAGAGATTTTTCCTATTTTGAGTTTCAATCCAATCGGTTCTTGCGAGTAGTTTTTTCGCTTTCTGTGGCCTATTTATCAGCATATCCATAGTTATCTCTTTTTCAATGCATATCTTCTTAGCGGCTTCTTTCCATCTAATCAGTACGGTATCATTGGCGTGTAAATCCGTTGTTCTCAGGATATCAAGTGCTGGTATAGAATCTCCATTATTGAGTTTACGAAAGAGATCCAAGGTTTTCCACATAACTATTGAGCGCAGCGACTGCAGGCCTAGTTTGTATCTTATCCTGGGTATAGGTGTTGATTGGGGTAGCGCTAGGACTTTCCTCCAGTAGATTGCCTCTATTTGCTACCATATGGCTTGATCTATCTTTATTAGTGTTTCTCCGCCATATGTTAAAATTGCTGTTATGTTTTTTCTGTAAAAACTCACAGCCTGTTTAACTGAGAATTTGCCATATTTTTGGTGTATGATCGTACCTTGCCAAGCCAAGGATTTGACCTTGGATTTTAAATGTGTCGACCAGCTTTGCTCAGTTTCGGATTGATTGATCCATATGCCCAAATATATACATGCGGACTTGTTTTTCATCTTTTATGTAGAAGACAGGTTGCTTCTTTCTTTGTAGATGCGGCGTTAGAGTCATAATTTTGGTTTTGGTGACATTGATAGCCAATTCATTCCTGTCCATATATCCTTGCATTCTGTTCAATGCAGTTTGTAATCCCAATGGTGTTTTCGCCAAGATGATGATATAGTCAGCATACATTAGCGACGAGATGGTGGTGGCATGGAGTTAGGGAGGGTTCATTAGTGGAGTGTAGATACTTGCTTCAAAGTCAGAAGTGTATTTGTACAGGGCCGCAGCCAGAGGGCATCCTCGTTTTAGTCCATCCCATGTCAATATAGGCTTGGTGACCAGCCCATCAGAAGTCATTTTCACTTGTATCTTGGTGTTGAAATATAGTAATTTTATGGGTTCTAGGATGTCATAGGGGCCGCCCCATTGCTCTAACTTCTCCCATAATAGCCTCTGATTGATCTTGTCAAATTCAAGGTGTAAGTCTACATAAGCCGCATATATCTGAGTTTTGGACTTGGCCTGTTCATGCTTGAGCATATTCATGATTATTAAATTTACATTGGTCCTGACATTTCGAGTGAAGCCAGTTTGCCTCACCGCTTGTTGTTTTGCTTGTTTAGACCAGCCATCGAGTTTTTTTTAGCATCACATTTGCAAAAATGTTCCCCAAGGGGGCGATAGTTCGAGGGTTCTTTTGTTGAACCTTGTTTGTAAATTGGAACTAGGGTTGCCGGTTGCCATGATTCTGGGATAGAGTTGGTACGATTTATTAGTTTGAAAATCTCTGTACAGAAATAGGCCCAAGCTTCTGGATTCTTTTTTATGGCAGCATTCGAGAGGCCATCGGGTCCAGGAGCTCTTGATACATTAAGTTTCCGAATTATGTCCAAGATCTCTGTCGGTTCCCATGTTATGCTCCATCTCTTTCGATTAGGTGGAGTGACCGTTTCCTTGGTCATGTATCTTTCCTTATATAGAGCTTCGAAATACGTGACCCAGGTCTGTTCTTGTACATCGACTATCATTTGGTCTTTTCGATTAGGGTCTGATTTTAGTAATTCCCATAGCTTCCTAGTATTATGCGATTTTAATGCGCCGAGCATGGTTTCAGCGTTTTCCTGGTCTTGCATCTTTTTTGCTGTTGTTAACCAATTTTTATATTTTAGTTTGGCAGCTCTTATCTTGGTCTTCTTTTGCTTGCTTCACAGTTTTTTTCATTTCTCGCTTTTTATCAGCTATGGCTTTATTGTAGACATAGGTGGGCTGATTTTTTTAAAGGCGATTTGAGGTAGAGGTTAACTTGAATCGGTCCAGGAGCCATCCATAATTCACTTTACTGCAATCTTCCATTTTTGTGTTTTTAAATGCTTCATGCAGAGCGACTACATCATTCTATGAGATTCTAAGGCGATTCATGCCAGTATTCAGGCCCAGAGGGGCTATATTTATTCTCTGTGGTTTAACTCCCTTTAGCTGCCAAGTGCACATCAAGATGAAATGGTTGCTATTCTGTGAATAAGTGCTACTGGAACCAATAGCGTTTTTGGGTATGCCATTAGAGAAGTAGATATAATTGATGATGGTTTCATTCTTTCCTCTTGACCATGTGGGTGACAGAGTGTTTGTGTTGGGGTCTAATGAATCCAGTCATTTGAATTTCCTATCAAACATCTCTACCGACCATCTCCGGGCATGATGTTCCAGCCTATGCTCTTTAATGGGATTCCCGGCCTGACTAAAAAGATGGAAATTGAAATCGCCACATATGATAAATTCTGTATTTGCGTATTGCATTGCGGTTTTGTCAATGGCGGATAGCAGAGAGTCAATAACTCTTTCGTCCACAGTCTTTCTTGGATTCCAATATATGTTCAAGATGCTAATATAGAACTTGGTGTCTTGTGGACAAACTTTATCATCGTATTTCCTGGTTGTCTGATGGTGCATCAGAATCGTGTTCAGTGCCCAGTGGTCAATACTGTAAGATTCTATTACTTCGAATGGAGAGTCATGTTTAATCAGCGTTAATAATCCTGCTGAAGGTCGACCTTTGGCTTTGGTAAATGCATGGTTCATGTGTGTCGTATATCCTTCGCAAATGGGAGGCGCTGATATCCATGTCTCTTGGAAGCACAAAATATGTGCTTTGTTCAAATCCGATCTTTCTTGCTGAAATAAATGAGTATGTGCCCGGGTGTTCCACAAACATATTCTGGCTGTTTGAATGGTGTTATCGTTTCCTGGTTATTGTTATTCAGGAGCTCTGTGTTCGCCATTAGGTGTTTCAGATCTAGTGTCTCGCCAGAATGGAGATCTCATGATTTTGGGTTGGTAAGAGGTTTGTCGATGATATCTTCTATAGCTGTCTGAATTCTTATGTCGGTGCTCTTTATGGCGGTCACAGGTTCGAATACCTTCACAGCTACTGGTCTCTGAATATATTGTGTAGTTGCTTTGAATTGTCCGGTTATGAATTTCTAGCTAATTTTTATCTTCTATGTCTTCAATGGTTAATTCAAATCCAAGTAGGCGCATCTCTTGCAAGCATGATTCAATCAGACTCAAATGTGTCATATGTGTAGCAGTCAATCCAGACTTTATACAGACTCTCTGTATCTATGAATTCAATTAGTTCCAGATCTTTATTTGACACATTTTTCAATTTGGGTATTGCTTGTAACAGACGCAAGGTGTTTGTTCTATTTAAAGTCAATTTTCCGTCTCGGTTGATTTTCCTTTCTTGTTTCAGCCTGTTTCTCTTGTTCTTTTGATGTGGGTCTAGAAAAATTGGTAGCTTTGGTGGTGCATCTTGTTTTTCAGTTTTGCTTTTGATTGATTTGCTCGTATGTTGACTCGCCTCAGCGGCAATTTTCTTTCGTCTGACTGGAGTTGTGGCGTTGTAGTGTCTGAAATCGCGTCATATTGTTGGTCTTCTGGTTCTTCATAGCGGTACAATATTATCATTGAGGAAATGTTTATCGGTTGATCTTCTTGGTCTTGTGTTTGTGATTTGCTTTATCATTATTTTCATGCCCATCTACCGAGTACATTGATAAATCCATTAAGGATTCAATGTTGCCTTGATCGTCCTCTTGTGATCGTTCTGGGCCCTGGAATGCCTGGGTGCTGATATTCGCTGCTTCGTCTTCAGCTGCTTCATGATGGTCTACTTTTTTCGCTTGCAAGACCATATTTTGTTGTTTTATCGGTGGCATTCGTTTCCCTTTTTTGGATGCATTTAAGGCTTGAGTAAGATTTCTGAGGACCGCCCTTCATCGTTTTGGTTGTTTTTTTTGGTCATCTGTACTCTTGAGTGCTTTCAGCTCGTTTTGCAGCCTGGTTTCCACTAGACCCCTTTCCCTTTTCTTCCGCGACCCCTCTGCGCTGAGCAGTACACTGAATGTTGCCTTCGCGGCTTCCCAGGCCAGTGCAATGCCCACCTCCCTGTTGTAATTTGTTGAAAAATATGTACCTATCTCCTTCCCAAGGAAGTCCCTGAACACCTGATCTCTTACCAAGGTATCGGTGCAGCTCCACCGTGTTTGCCTCCTCGGGGGGGGCACTCTACTTTCCAAACCCCCACCAATAATTTGTGGTCCGTCCATGTTATTGCCTCAACTCTGGGCCCCTGCGTTATCTCCACTTGTTCCCAGGCACTAATAACAAATACTATCTTGGTGTAGGTTAGGTGTAGGGGGGAGAAAAATGTTTATCCTCCCGGCCCGGCCCAGTGTTTTCTCCATACATCAGTCCAATGGTAATCCTGCAGCAGTTGTCTAAAGTTAACGTTTTCCTTGGTCTCAACGGTCTGCTTATCCCCCTTGAGTGACCAGCAATCCCTTCCTGGGTCTCCCACCAAGTTGAAATCCCCTCCCAGGACAATGACATCCTCCGCCCAGCCCTCCACCATCTCGAATATCCTGCGTAGGAACTTCACCTGCCCCGCGTTCGGTGCATAGACCATGGCTAAGGTAAACTGTACACCCTTGTGGGTTCCCTTTACCCCCAGGAACTGGTCCCCAAACCCCCTCTTAACCTATGTCACTCTCAACTTAAATGCTTTCTCGAGCAAGATGCCTACCCCTTCCTTCTTATGATCCTTATGAGAAGCCCAGTACATCGTAGCAACATTCCTCCCTTTAATTGGGGATTCAGCCCCTCGTTTGTAGTGAGTTTCCTGCAAAAAGAAGACAGCCAAATGCTGTTTATGGAACATATTGCCAGTCAGCGACCTTTTATTCTGGGAGTTTAAAACCTTGACTATTAATGTAGCTATCCTCAGCTCAGCCATACCCCTTTGTCGCTAAGCCTGCTGAAGCACCTCAGGAGTAACAGGAGCCCTTCCCTGCCCTGCTGCACAATGTTAACTGCATATGGTGCCCATTCCCCCTCCCACCTTTCCTCACACCTCCCCCTCCCACTGCTTCTCAACCCCCCTCCCTTCCCCCTTTGTCCATAGTCCCACACTACTTCCGTCCTAGTGCCATGAACCGAACCACCAGGTCATGTGTCTCGGCCCTGGTTCACCCGATGTCCCTTGTCCCAATCACTTAGGTGTTGCAGCCTTTTTGCTTGCAGCGTACTGCACTCCCCCGCCTCATTCCCCTCTTCACTCCCCAGTGGCCCCCGTGAAACTCCCCCTTCGCCCGGTCCAAACTCCCAAAGTAACTTCCCCCTGTACCCCATTTTAAAACATTGAATCAAGCAAACAGTGCTCCTGTGTTAAATTCCCCTAAAGATCTTCATCGACCTCACCCCCCCCCCCCGGAACAGCCCTATCAATCACTTAACCAACTCGGGGGGTCACACCATCTTTCTTAATGCAACCCAGGGGTCGGGTTGGATACCCCGCCAGGCCGGCATTGTTCTTCTCAGGTGGTGTCCCTCCACGAGGGTGGGGTGCCAAGCTTCTGGAACTTCCTGGCACCATGGACCTTGCGTCTCCCTCGCAGGGTCCCCAGTCCTGCTGCTCCGTTAGCTTGGCTGGACACTTCCCCGTCTTCCATTCCACGGCTGTCCATTCCTTGCCCCGAGAGTTCTTCCAGGACCCGTTTGATATCGTCTCCTGTCATCACCTGGCTCCTCTCTCCTTCGCATTCAAAGATAAGCGCGTAAGGGTATCCCCATCTGTATCTTAACCCCTTTTCTCTGAGCCATCTAGTGAGGGGGCCACATTTCCTGTGCCTGAGGAGTGTTTGGGCAGCGAGATCTTGTAATATGGCCACCTTGGAGCTGTCATATTCAATATCCCCCATGTGTCTAGCTTTCTCTAAAACATCCACCTTGTACCGGTAGTAATGTAGCTTGGCTAGAACTGAGCGGGCCCCCTGCCTCCACCACCCTCCCGATGAACTCTGTACAGGGCTACCCTCTCTCCTTTCCTGGAGCCCAGGACCATCCCCATAATCTCCCGTATCTTTCGTTCCAGTACAGCCAGGGATTTACCCTCTTTTTCCCGTAGGCCAAAGAAGCGGAGGTTGTTGCGCCTCTCCCTATTCTCAATGTCCTCCACCTTTAGCCGCAACTCCTCCTCTCATTTCTTGAAGGAGTGCCCCCAACTGATTCTCAAGGATCACAGATGTGGTTTAGTTCACCCTCTAGTCCCTCCATCTTGTCCTCCAGAGTAGTGACTCTCACTGAGAGGTCTCCCACTTTTGCACCAAGGTCGGTCATCATGCCCCTTATCTCCTTGAAGATCACCTGGATGTCATTTTTGATGGAGCCGAATTCAGCCATGCACGGTTGCGGTCCACCATCCCCTTTCCCTGCCGCCATGTTCACTCTCTCTGGGAACCGATATTGCTGGAGCACTCCATTCTAGCTCATCCAGGTCTGGTGTGCAGTGCTTATTTACCTGCTCCCACTTTACTCCAGTCCAGCCTTCCCATGCTGGCCCACGTAGCAACCCCGGATCCTGCAGTTGTAGGCACAGGGGGCTTACTGCTTAAGCTGCCCTCTGCAGCCAGCCTGCTCTCCAGGGCCTCCTTTTACGGTGTCCCTTCGGGGCACTTGCGCCTGTCCGGTAATGTTGTCCGGTACCCCTGCACACTAAGACCGCTTATGCACTGTGGTCGAAAGTCCATGGGTGGCCCCGCTCTTCAAGGGCCCCTTTGCCTTTCGCCGTTAACTTGCCCTCAGTCTTCTATCTACGGTGGGGGGAGGGTGCTGCTCCACCACCCCCTTTCAGCTCCTCACCCCTCAGGCTGATTTTGCTTGTGCAGTTCCCAGTATATACCTTCACCTTCCTCTGGGGCCACTCCCCGTTGGTTCCTCGGCCCCTGAGGGCTCCCCCAGTCTGTCTCCACTTAGCTGTTTGCTAGGGGGACCCTCAGGGTGCACTCACCGGACCGCGGGCGGTGGTTTCCCTCTGGCCCTGCGTTAACTAGACCTGGGGTTTTCTTCTGTTGTTTCTTCTCCCACTGGGTGAATAGGGCTGGGCCAATGATACAGCGTTGTTTGTTGCTCTCTACCTGCTGCGTTATTTCAGCCATGCGGCAGGAGACGCCCCTTGCTGCTGCCGAACAGCTTCCCTCTCTCTCATCAGAGTGGCTTGGTGGTCAGGCTCTTCACCTGCTTGTGCGCAAGGAGGAGGGAATCCACTCTCACCAGACTCCCCACTGGTGACTCCTTGCCGGCCGCAGCTCTCCGAGCCCGGCCGGGGGATGATGCGCCACCCTCACCTTCCTCTGCCGGTGTCTCCTCGCTGGCTGCAGCTCCTCGAGCCCTGCCGGAGCCTGGGAGCGAAGCACCGCCCTCGTCCTCCTCGTCCGATGAAGGACTGCACCGGCCGTGGGGCTAAAGTGGGTGCATCTGCCCCGAGCCCAAGGCAGGCCTTGTGTGACAATGGCGAACAGTCTCCACCAGTATCCCGCAATTGTCTCCTGCGGGCTTCCAATGTCTCCCTGCTTCACAGTGCTTTGTGTCCAGTGCTGCCTCGCCCCCCGTTCTCACGGCCCGCTGGGGGATACTCCGCTGGGCTGCCTGGTTGATTCGGGGGCGCCTCCGCTCCCTCACATTCGCTCCAGCAAGTCTTTTGCTGTCTCGAGAGCCGTTGTAGCTGCTCTCCGAGACCCTGCTCCACAATTACACTGCCATTTACCAGGGCGGAGGACGGAGCCTTACAGTTAGGCGTCCATCTTGCCCGCGCCCCCTGGTAGTCCCCAGCAGCATTTGTTTTGACAATGTCAACAGAGCCATGGGCCGCACGCCCAGCTGTTATGTATCTTACAGGCGCTCTGGAAACAGAGCGCAACGGAGAGAGCAAGAGGACCGACGCATCAACCCCTTCTTTCCATCGAGAGGAAGGGGCAGAGGCTGGAGGTCCAATGGTAAGCAACAGCACAGTAACACAGGTAAGAGCTGGGTCCATACCATGAGAATGCACGCTAGGTGCAGACAACCTGTCAGTGGGGGGGGGGGAAGAGTTGCGCAGTGTTTACCTAAGTGGAGAGTAATATGGAGACTCCTGGGTATTAGAAACAGTACAAGGTTTCCCGCTTAGAATTCTTACAGAACCAGTTCAGGCGTATCCGCCGAGACCGATCAATCTCTCCAGAGAAGCGAGATAAAGAAACTACGCCAAAATAATGCCATTGCACCAGCAGCAGCGGTGCAAGGAGGTTTCTTAACATGTTTTTAGTAAGAGGCTGGCGCAAGGTCAGACCAGTAACCAACCGTAGGGGCTTAATGCCTTTCTGATATACAGACATTTCAAGATGGAGGGAATCCATCTGCTGAGGGACATACTCCAGAAAGGTGATTGGCAAGCACAAGTAGACCTCAGGGACGCTTACCTGGTGGTTCAGATCATTCAGAATCAGCGTCATCTACTAGAGTTTGCGTGAAGAGGACAGAGATGGGAGTTTATAAGCAACCCGTTCAGGCTAGCATCGGCTCCTTGGTGATGAGCTTAGGCCCCTTAAGGAACATGCATATGTAATGCATGGGATCACGCAGAATAACTCCAAGTCCAAATACCGGAACCAACTCAGGAAGATGGCAAAGTACTGTTTTATTAGCAATTATCTAAAACAGGGAGTTTACAACGAACATCAATGGACGTATGCTCACAAACATAGTTTATATATCAAAAATAGGTCAGAGAAGAATTCATGCTATGTGGCAATAATGAAAAACCTATCAAGGGTCGGGACTGGCTTAAAGGGAACATCTAAGTATACTTTCTATAGGAACTAGGATTGTGATTGGCTGTCCACTATCAGATGGACAACATATGCCTACCTCGAAAACATGTCATCTTCAGAAACATTAGATACAATTTCTCAATGGTTTTCAAACTGTAAGGTCCTTCGTTATATGGCCTACTATAATTGGTTGGCACGCTTGTGCCATGTCTAGAACATTCGGTTCACTTAGCAGCATGTAAGCTCAGACCCAGGTGCAAGGAGATGGGGCATGACACTACCTCCTCACCCAGTTAGCCCAGCGTCTATCATCGTACATGCCTTCTGCCATGAAGATGGTCTTTGAACTTGGCCTTGCAAAGTATCTTTGTCTTTAGAATACATAGGAGTGAGACCACTCACTATCATGTTCTGGGACTCCAAGTTCGAACTCTATTTTCATCCTTGGCTCACGTGACAAGAGACCATGTTTTGGTCCATTTTGCAGGTTTTAAATGCTCTAAATGAATTAAACTTGGCACTCTTGGTGTTCTTTCTTTGCACCTTAACAAGGGATGATTCATCCTTCGCATGCTTGCTTCTTTCCAGAATAGATAACTGACCTTGGCTGCTTCAGTCTTGACTCCAGGCCAGACAACCTCGGCATGCAGCTCCATGATTCTACTTATTCTTGCTGCAACACAGCTTTCTCTTCCCGCTTCATGGGTCCTGGCTTACTAAATTCATGATACCGATGTCCAGCTTCTATACAATGGCGACTTCACCTGCGCTCTATTCACTACGTATAGCCAGCTTCAGTGATGACTTAGTCTACCTTGCGTTTCAGCATCTTTACAATTATTGAACAGGTGATTTTCTGCAGCACCTGTAATCTTCTTTTTCGTACCTAAAAGTTCACTTGATTCTTTACTTTGTCATTAATTTCTTCAGGATCTATACATCTTCTTCAGCCAGTATCTTGGGACGTCGTACATACTCTTTTGTGACGTCACTAACTTCTTTTGTTTGCTCTTTCTCATTTCCCTTCAGAGAGTTCCTCCCTTACGTTGTCATCACTTTGGGCAAACATTTGGTAGGGTTGTCTCAATGGGTATCTTCTTTCAAACACACACTGCAGCATTGGCACAACTGCTGGTGTCAAACACGGCACAATCTCAGGTCTCCAACATATGGGAGGAGGGGGGCAGGGTTTCCTGCAGAGGCATTCAGCTGCTCCTCCACAGTGCTTTACCAAGCTGATGAAGCCAGTGGTCAGAAATATCAGGGAACAAAGGATCAGATTGAGTATATACCTGGACGGCATATGTCTAAAGTGCCAGGACAAAGAACTGCTTGTCAAGCAGGTGAGGACCACGACCGACTTGTTGCAAGAGTTGGGGTTTCAGATCAACTGGGAGAAGTCAGAGTTAATCCCGGCCCAGTCAATGGAATTTCTGGGTTTCATTGTAGACACAGAACAGGAAACCCTCAGATTGCCCCTAGAGAAGGTGTACTCCATCAAGAAGGAGTTAAAGGCCTTGATGGCGAAGGATTCAATATCCGTCTATGATCATTAATCCAAGCCATATTACCTGGCCCCCTTCATTATCAAGCGTTACAATGCTTAAAAATACAACATCTCACACAAGTGCTCCCTGACGAGCAGAGAGTCCCCATTTCGCAGGAGGCGAGGACAGAACTGCAGTGGTGGTATCACCACATGAAGGCCTGAAATGGGAGGATGATATTTGTATCATCCCAAGCCTCATTATAGAGTCGGACGCCAGCCGATGGGACTGGGGAGCCCGGTCCAGCGATTTGATGACAGGAGGGAGATGGTCAGAGAAAGAGCTAGCTCTCCACATAAACTACCTCGAATTGCTAGCGGGCCAATTCGCAGTACAATGCTGGACCCAAGAGAAGGCCAAATGTTCCATTCCTCTCAAGATGGACAACGTTTCTACAGTCAGGTATATCAACCGCCTGGGCGGGACAAAGTCCAAGATGCTAGCAGAGCATGGGCCAGCATGGCGGCAGAGCACCTGCCGGGTGTCCAGAACCAGGTAGCAGACTGGAACTCAAGACACCTGAGGGACTCCAGCGACTGGCAGCTGGACAAGACATAGGGCCTCATTACGACCCTGGCGCTAAGTGAAAAACGATGGCGGTAAATGGTTACCGCCATCATTTTCCACCAGGTCCGATCATGACCCGTGACCGTTAACTACGATGCCATTAGCGGCATCGTAGTTAACGCTGCCGCTAACTGCGCTAAGGGTGCGCGCACACGACCGGCCACACCGTACTTAGCGCCATGGCAGAAAGGTACGCAAATGCCGACTCAAGCGGACATGCACCTAACGCCATCACCCAGTCCGTTAAGTACCTTACCGCCATGGTGCTAATTACGCCATCGCGAACCAACCGTAAAGGGCCATGTAAAGTGAATGCAGCTGCCACAGGTGCACAGAAACAGCACAGGTGAAGGCAATACAGGCTCAGGAAGTACAAAAAGAGCACACCCCACCCCTTCCCACACCCAGTCACACTCCACAATGATACCAATACGACTAGCAATGTTGGGGCTGGAGGACCTGATAGCAATGCATGTGCTACAACAGCAACAACAACAGGCAGCACAGAGGAGACGCAGGAGGAGAAGGAGGGCAAGGCAGGCCCAGCAAGCCCCACCAGCACAGCCAGTGCCACCACGCAGGCAGCCCCCAATCCCACGCATCAGAGCCAATCCATTCAACCTCACTGCTGAGCAGATCCACACCCTGTACCGTTTGGACCGGGACACCATCACTGCCATCGTAGACATGATACACAACGACATCGTCAGCATGATAGAAACTCCAACCGCCACCCCCCCCCTACTGAAGGTAGTGTCTGTACTCCACTTCCTGGCCACAGGCACCTACCAGCACACAGTGGGGCACTTGCATGGCATTTCACAACCATTATTCTCACGAACACTCATCCAAGTGCTCGATGCCCTCCTCAAGCACACAAACGACCACATCTCATTACCACGGACTGCCCAGGACATTGCAAACACCAAAGTGGGTTTCCATGCACTAGCCGGCATACCCGGTTGCATTGGTGCCATCGACTGCACCCATGTGGAATTGGTGGTTCCACGTGCCATGGAGGTACCGTACCGCAACCGGAAACAGTTCCACTCAGACCATTTGCACGTTGATTGTGACTCCAACAAGATCATCACACATTGTTGTGCCCGATTCCCCGGATCAACCCATGATTCTATGGTCCTGAGGAACTCCACAATACCACGCTAAGTGCAGCGACATGCAGGCCCAAGACCCTGGCTACTCGGTGAGTCCAATGTCATGGAAGTGGGCAGGTGAATGACGTACCGATGCATACTCCACCTGGCTGAAAGGGGGGGGATGATGCATACTCACCTGGCTGATAGGGGGGGGGGGAATGATGCATACTCCACCTGGCTGAAAGGGGGGGGGGAATGATGCATACTCCACCTGGCTGTGAGTAACACAGAGAACGGAGACAGAGGATGGGCACTCACAATGCACTCAACCCCTCTGCATACATTGGGTGATGGCATGCAAAACAGGCCCTGGGAGCCATGAGCATATACTGGTTGCATTGTGTGAATCAATTAGTGCATGTAGAAGTGAGCCAAAGTAACAGTTGGATGCAAGCCGTGGTGGCACATCATGTTCTTGATCAGACGACATGACTGACACATACATTCTCGCCTACATACAGGTGATGCAGGCTATCCCCTGAAGAGGTGGCTCCTTACACCAGTCTGGAACCCGCAGAACCAGCACGAGGATGACTTCAACTGTGCACATACACGTACTCGTGTGGTCATAGAGCAGACATTCGGCCTATTGAAGGCACGGTTCCGAAGCCTCAGCAGGTCTGGTGGGGCACTCCTGTACCACCATGAGAAGGTGGCAAAGATCGTCATGGCATGTGTCATGCTACACAATATGTGCGTCAGACGGAATGTGCCCCTGCCCCCTGACGCAGAACTGCAACCACCTGACGATGAGGATGAGGAGGGTGCAGATGGGGCGGCACCCCATGGAGGA
Source organism: Ambystoma mexicanum (assembly GCF_040938575.1). Taxonomy (NCBI): domain Eukaryota; kingdom Metazoa; phylum Chordata; class Amphibia; order Caudata; family Ambystomatidae; genus Ambystoma; species Ambystoma mexicanum. Next base: position 1,160,308,996 of record NC_090929.1, on the reverse strand, counting down.
GGCGACGCACAGGAGGGGCGTGCAATGCGCCAAAGTATCATCGACCACTGCTTCTAGCACACACGGCTGCTGTGAATCACATGGAGACTGCACTTGGGGCACTGTGTGTCTCTGGGACATGCACACTGTGAACTGTACACCAATAAAGCACACATACGCAATGAAAATGTCCACACATTTCATTTTGGGAAAGAAAAAAGTGTATTTAAACTATGAAACGTTGTGACACACACCCTCCCCCCTCCCCCTGCACACCCCAACACACCCCTTCCCCCCTCCCCCCTGCACACCCCAACACACCCCCTCTTCCCTCCCCCCTGCACCCCCCAACACACCCCCTCCCCCCTCCCCCCTGCACACCCCAACACACCCCATGTAGGTGTCAACAGATGCCTGTGACAGTGGCCACGGGCTGTTACAAGCCCCCTCTCCCGGCCCCCGGGGCACCCCTGGCTGTGGAGCGCAGGTTACGTCCGGAACGTCGGACGGGGCTGCTCTGTGCAGAACTGGCAGTGGAGGATGTCCCTGCCTGCCCCCGTGCATGCACGTCCTGTAGGGTGTGGGTGAGCTCAGTGAGCGCACGACGCAAGCCGGCAAGTTCAGCACAGATGTCCCTGGACATGGCCTGCATGGCATCCCTCAGGGTGGCAGTGCTCTGCGCTACTTCGGCCCTTAGGGTCTCCGTGGCCTGTTCAATGGTTGCCCTAGCCCCCACACATTCCACGGCATGCTCAGCCAGCATCGTGGACAGTTGTTGCTGCCGTTCTGTGATGTCCTCGAGGGACTGCTGCCCCTGCTGGCCCATGGCCAGTGCTGGTGGTGTGATGGAGGGGCTGCTCCCCTCCTGTGGACTGAGGACTGGGCATGGGGTAGAAGGCCACTCCTCTACCTCTGTGTGCCCCTGTGTGTGATCCTCATGGGGGCTGGCGCCTGACAAACAGGGGGAATGTAGTAGGTCAGTGGGGCTTCTGACTTCGTGCTCCTCAATGTCTGAGTCTGAACATGCAGCTATTACAGCTGTCTCACCCATGTTGCTGCTGGCCGCTGACCCGGTGCCTTCTGTGGCAGGCAATGTTGGTAGAGGTGGAGCAGCTGCTGCTGGCCTGCTGACTACAGGGGTGCTTGCCGGTGGGACGTCCGGTATGCTTGCAGTGGGTCCTGCTTGTTGTGGGGTCTGCCTCACTGCAGCTGAGGTTGAGGGTGCGGGGACGGTATTATTGGCCTTCTTGGCTCTCTTCGTCGCAGGGGTGTCCTGGTCCTCGGGGTGTGAATCTGTGCCTGTGGTGGAGCAAAGGAGGGAGGGCGTTATTGATGGGTCTGCGGACTTTGGAATGACAATGGTAGACATTATTCTGGTCAGTAGATGAGGCAGTTTCAGGCAGGGCCATGCAGGTTGTCTCCTTTTAGTGTGGAATGTGGATGCAGGTATGCGGGTGCCAGCAGTGTATACAGGGTGGTGCTTGCATGTGGCTATGGGCAGTGTGGAAATGTGTTGCATTTACACTCTAGGGCAACCTTGTGCTACACATGAATGGACTGCAGTGACTATGGCATGTCTTGTTTGAGGCACTTACCTTCATCGCCTGATGTCGGAGCTCCCCTTTCCATCCCTCCGACGCCTTCAATGGCTTCCATGCCAATCGTGGTTGCACAAATCTCCTCCCACGGTTGGAGTTTTAGTGGGGATTCCGACCCTCCACCGGTACCCAGGGCAAGGTTGCGGTTCGCAGAGATGACGGCTCTGACCCGTATGCGAAGGTCGTCCCAGCGCTTCCTGCACTGCTGTGGGGTGCGGGGTACGGTCCCCACCGCGCTGACGCGCTCGGCCACCAGGGCCCAGATGGCCTTCTTTTTCCCTATCGCTGTCCTGGTCATTTCCGGGGAGAAAACAACAGCTGCGTTGTCTTGCAGGGTCTCCGCAAGCATGCAGAGTTCCTCCCGGCTGAATCTTTCCTGGCGCTGGCGGTCACATGCCTTCTTAACAGCTTTAGGCATTTTTGGGTAGTTGGATGGGTGGGTGATTGGTTGGGACAGGTGTCAGGGTTGGATCTGGTGTTGTTCGGTAGGATGGCAATGGATTGTGTTTTTAAAGATGGCCGACGTGCTGTTTCCCGTTCCGGCGCGATGACGCTATTTCCGGTTCTGCTTTTTACGGCCACCGCAAATTACGGTGGACGCTAATTACGGTGGCCGCTACTTACGGTGGTGAAAGTGCACCGTGCTCGCTTTACAATGCCGGTAGGGGCCTTTTCCGCCATGGCGTTAATTGCATTACCGCCATGGCGTAATGCTCGTGCGCGATGGGTCGTAATGTGGCGCTCTTTACGCCATCGGCCCACGGCGTAAACGCTCATTACGCCATGGCGGTAATGACGGAAGATTACCGCCTGGGTCGTAATGAGGCCCATAATTCCAAGAGATCATGAGTCAGGGGCCCATGTCAGACGGATCTGTTCGCATCAAGATTGAACAGGAAGCTAACACGGTTCTTCAGCTGGAGACCGGATCCGGAAGCAGCAGCGACGGATGCCTTTCTCCAGGTCTGGGGCCCAGCCACAGAATACGCTTTCTCTCCATTCGCCATGATATCCCGAACACTATCACAAGTAGGGAGACAGAAAGCAAGAGTCATAATAGTGACTCCGGAATGGACAGGTCAGGCTTGGGAGGATATTGTGCGGGAACCAACAGGAGAGTACCACCCTCCGGTTCAGACAGGGAGTCTGAGTCTAGTAGTGTGAGCGATTCCAGGGTATCCTGAACGAAAGCGAGACCTTCAGGAGAGGCTTAGCAATTCATCGGTGAATCCTGAGCTCCCGGAACCAAGAAAGCCTATAAAGGAGCTTGGTCTAAATGGCATAATTGGTGCACGGAGAGGGAGGTGCATCCCGTTCAAACGGATGTAGTTCATGTAATGTTCCTTTTTTGGCTCAAGGTAGAGAATACCGAACAATCAACACAGATCGTTCAGCGATTCTGCTGGACATGAGAAGTTTGATGGTAACCCCATAGGCGAACATCCACTAGTATGTAGTTTGATTAAAGGTATAAAAATCATGAAACCTCCAGCCCCAAAATATTCACATCTTTGGAACATTAGTGAGGTGTTGAGGTTGTTTGAGGCATGGCCTGACAATCAAAACCTGTCCAGGAATGCTCTATGGGCAAACTGACAACCCTACTCTGCTTAATTTAATGCAGGAGGGCATCGGATTTCAGAGCTCTAGAGGTGGACAGGAAGTCCTTTACGCCGACATGCGTAACCTTCTATGTAAATACATGGACTAAGACAGGCATCAAGACGGTTGATTATGCAGCATTTGCGGATCAACCCAAACTGTGTCCAGTCAGATGTCTGAAGGCATATGAAAATGTGTCAGCACAATTCAGACCCGCAGGGAAATCTCAGTTAAGAGCTGTGAGGAAGCTTTCTACAGCAGTGTCTGCAGCTACCCTGGCTAGATGGGTAAAATGGTGTATGAGTCAGGCAGACATCGATGTAGAACAATATTGTCATAATGGCTGGTTCCTGGAAGCTCTCGTCTAGGTGGAGGATCCACCATTAACGTGCCATTGTTCCTTCCCTATGGCGGTCTAGCATTTTCTCTGTAATTCCTAATTCTGCTCTGTTGCCCCGCCCTCCGATGCATTGCAACTCTAGGAGTTACGTTTCACTCTGCTCGCTTTGTGACTATTGCTTCGAAAAATGTCCCTGCCTTTTGATTTTACTTGGTTCTACGGTTGCTCTCTGCTGTCTATGGTATTTCGGGGCTTCCTTTTGTTTCACGCTGTCCGCTGTCTTTATAGCCGGCCGCGAGTCCCGCCTTGCGCTACTCCTTCGCTGCCTCTCTCTCTCTCTCTCTCTCTCTCTCTCTCTCTCGTCTTTCCGTTTTCGGTGCTCCTGCTCGTCCTCTCTTGGACACATACCGTTTCTGGTGCCGTTCCTACCGTCACACGGTATCATTGCTCCTCTCGCTATTCCTTTGGGGCTTTTGGGGGTTCTTCCTTCGTACGCCTGAATACTTTCCTTTTCACGCGGATCAGATGGCGGTGGCTTCGCTAACCGTCCCCGCTGCTTTTCCTGCTATTACTCGGCACTCTTACTGTGCTGCCTTGTTTGCCGTGCTAAGCCTTCTTCTTTTCTTCACCCTTTCTTTGTTGTTTCTCTTATCGGGTTCTCTTACCTGATTTGCTTTTCCTAAGTTCTCTCTCCTGGTTTCTTTTCCTCATTGGATTTTCCTTTATTTTGGATTACCCTTTTAGTTGATCCTTCCGCCTACTGACATTTGCTTGCCAGCCTGCATTTCTCCTCTCAGTTCTACTGACCATTGTGGTACAGGACTACGCTTGTCTTTTTGTTGCTTCCCGCTGGACCTCTCTGCAACCTAAGAGACATCTCTTCACTTCTGGAAATCACTCTTCATCTGCTGGAGTCTCTAGACCACTGCTTCTCTTCGTGGAGTTCCAGTCTGCTTCGAAATTCCAATCAGGTTTTTTTTTTGTGCCTTTTGTTTTTTTTCCCCTTCCAGGGCTGCACAGGGAGTACGTCATTCATGTTGGCACTGTTTCTCGGTCCAACAAAGGTGGCGAGCTCCCTCAACAGACCCTAACTCTTCAAAAAGAAGGGATCTCTGGAAGAACCCACCACTGCATTTCCCTCGAGTCCCTTGAAATGATGTGCTGCTCTGGAGCCGCTACTGGGGGAGCAGGAAGAGTTTCGTCAGGCCCGGTTGGAAAGTCAGCATTGGGAAGGCCTGATCATGCTCCAAGACTGGGGCCCAAATATCAGTGAACCAGTGAAATGCTCCCTCTTTGGCTGCCGTAAAGTTCTCTGCAACGAGGATATCCCATACCTTGACCCACCACACAGGTAGTTGGGGGGGCCCTCATGAGCTTTCTAGGTGCGGGATAGAGTAAATCTTGCGGCCAGGAGGAGCTAGGTAAGTAGCTTGGCTGAGGGAGACCTCTGGATATGGGATCCCTAGTAGGATTACGTCCGGTGAGTAGGATTTATACAAGCATAATCCGAGCCTCTGGGTGACATAGAATACAGTTTTCAATACTATTGTTATAGAATGTCATGATTCTATTAAAGACACTGAGGCAAAGGACTATCCCACCCTAACAATTGCAAAGATAGACTGTGTGAGAAACCAGAAGGTGTCTCACCCGCTTCTCCCCGCGGATCTCTCTCTCAGGTGGCCAGGGCACAGCCATTGCCTTTGGATCCAGACCCTGGGGGTGCACCAGTGCGAGAGGATCACCTGGGTGAGGACTTGTGGGAGTGGGACACCGGATGGCAAGACGCAGTATCCCTCCCCTGTAGAAAACAGACTCACACCCGAGCATTGTATCTGACATGTCCCGCTACTATGGTCCGGCGAGGTCAGGCAATTACTGACAATCACTCACACCTGACTTCCATTAAACTTCGCCACGTGGATAAAAGGCGGAGCACGAGAGCACACTCTGAGCAAGGCAAAGCATACAAAGATACAGCGGTTTCAAGTCGGCAGCTGAATGAGGGGAGAAAGACGGTAAACCAAGAAGGGTTCGTAAGAAGGGAATTACCCTTGAACTTTTTGGCAAGACACCAGTATTTTCAAGAAACCTTCGAGGCAGAACGCGTAAGGCCGGAAACTGGTCTGAATAATCTTGCATTGTGTGTTGCAGATTCCGAGGGCTCTACCGCGTAACTGACCAAGGCAGGGAGGAGCAGCAGCGACTGGAGTATCGTCCTTGGGTCCAAGAACAAAGAAATGCCAGAGAAATCAACAGAGCCGGTGAGTTGGGGAAACTGCTGCAAAACTGGTCTGTGTTGAAGTCAAGGTTGCAAGCGGCAACGTTGTATAACGAGCGCTGGAATGAACATTGTTAAATATGTGTGATGAAAGACGCAAGTAAAGCCAAACTGCTGAATGTTTGAACTTGAGAAGGAAAGATACAATACCGTTGACAGAGTGGTTTGGCGCCATTAATGTGCTCAATCGAAGGTCTCTGTAAGGTATCCCGCCAAAAGAAATGAAAGTAGAAGATTGATGAGAACCATTGTGTGAAGTGAATCGAAGTGGTCCTGCAACGGTTTAAGCAAAACCCATTGCACATTCGAAAGTCTTCGATTTTGATATTAATGGGATCCGAACACGAACGAGGCACATCCATATCAAGAAGATCTGAGCAGGAACGAGGAAGACCAAGTGTGAACAATGTAATAAAAAGGGTGTCTCAGCCTGAAGGAGGGAGACCCATGATGAACATTGAAAGCAAGAACTTGTGCATGTGAAAATCCTGATAAGAAGGGAACTATGAGATTTGGTTGTAACGACAGACCCTGTGCAGTAAGAGACTTATTGGAAAAGAGGCTTTGGCAGAAGGCCCTGATGTCTGTGCTTTGAACTGTATCCTCGTGGCTGAGAAGCCAGAGTGTGCGTAGCTCGAACATGCCGCCTTGCCCCGTGCTGAAAACGTGGGAAAGAGGCGCCAAATGCACAACCATCTTGAACACTTTTCTTTTTTGCATACACCATTGTCCCACACCCTTTTGTATTTAAAAGTAAGGATTGGCAATAGATTTATTAGTATAGGCCCTTTTATTTTGACAGACTCCACTAGGACTGCGTTATTATTTGATGGTGGTAGCTTGCTCCCATCCTTAGATTTAGGTTTAGATAGGCATTCAACCAACACATTTGAAGTTCAATAAACACCACTGAACTGTGATCACTTGTGTCTGTCTTCACTGTTTGATACCATGCCTTCCTTATATGTGGTGTCGGAGTGGGATGTGGCTCAATTGAGACAAATTGGGGGACCCTCAAATTCCAGAAACTTAGTCACAGAGCCTCAGATCCCTCCGCCGCCATGTAAGAATCCATAGGCTTTGACATTTGTAGTACCAGAGACACTAGAAGTTTAGTCTGGATGTCCTAGCAGGGATCATAGATCCCGACTTCCATGGAGACGTAAAGGTTCTCCTACATAATCAAGGCGAAACTCCATTTGAAATACGTTGTGGGGACAAAATTGCACATCGAATTCTTGAGAAGGCTCTATTTGCCAGTTTTAAAGAAGAAACAGAGAGGTAGTTTAGGCTTTGGAGAGGCTGACGAACCACCCACCATTGAAGCAAAGAGGGAAGAAGAACCTACCATCCTTCCCGATTTAGCCTCCGCCCAGTGAAATGATCCAGGTCTTGCAGAGGCTTTCGTATAGGTGATTCCTGAGGGAGAAGGACAAGAAAGGGGAAGCAGGGATTACTATATAGAAAGGAAACCTCCAGAGAAGGCCTAGGTAAAACTCAATAAGTAATCCCCAAGACCCATCATAAGATCGTGTTAGAGATTTCACATCCTCATTTGACAAGGGGACATTTAGGGCAATATAAGACCCAAGTTCACATCAGTGGGAAGTTCTCGCTGCCTGGTATCCATGCAGACATAAAGAACTTCATCCAGACATGTGAAATATGCCAGAAAACCGGTGCACATATTCCCTTACCTGCTCCTCTAAACCCCTTCCCAATAATCAAAGTCCCTTTCTCCCAAATTGGGATGGATATCTTTAGGCAATTGGAAACCTCTAGACTGGGTAATAAATATGTCCTCATAATCGTCGATTACACTACACAGTACTGAGAGGCGTACCCCATGCAGAACAATACAACCCAACAGATCTTAAAACATCTTTTACCATTCTTTTCTAGGGTTGGTTTCCCCAAGGAAATTGTACGAATCAGGGATCCAATTTTATGAAGAAATTGAGGACTGAAGACTACATATCTCCACTTTAAGAACCTCCGTTTACCACCCACAAATGGACAGATTGGTCGAGAGATTTAATAAAACCCTTAAGATGATTTTGAGAAAATTGGTAGATCAGGATGAAAAGGACTGGGATAGCATCATCCCCTGGTCCCTATTTGCAGTAAGAAAGACCCCTCAGGCATCCACCGGCTTCTCCCCTTTTGAACTACTTTATAGTAGAGGACCAAGAGATGTTTTAGTCATGCTCCGGGAGACCTGGGAAGAAAGGGAAGAGGCACCTATTCCCCTTTCACAAACAGCTACCCGATTACGAGAGCATATGAACCTTGTTTGAAATGTAGTCTACACTCACATGGAAAAAGCTCAACCCAACAGAAGTCCACCTATCACAAGAAAGTAAATTTAAGAATGTTTTCAGTAGGCCAAAAGGTATTAGCCTTCTTACCTACCTCTGAAAATAAAGTTGTCTCAAAGTGGCATGGGCCATATGAGGTACTAGAGCAAACAGGGACCTGTACCTATAAAATATCCCAACCTGATGAGAAGCAAAAGACCCACCTTTACCATATAACTCTCTTAAAGAAGTGGAAAGAAAATCCTTCCCCTGCCTCCACCTTGATATTGCCTTGTTTAATACCAAATGAGATAGACAACTCAGGGTTTATTCCCCAACAACTATCTAGACACAAGCAAGACGACTTAAACAACCTGGTCATGGCATTCCCCGATGTATTCATGCGAAAAACCAGGGAGAGTACATGTTACTTATCATTGTATCAGAACTCCAAAGGGAAAAGTGGTCCATTTAAAAACCTACAGAGTCTCAGAAGCCGAAAAACAAATAGCGGTAGAGGAAGTCAAAGAAATGCTGAAGGCAAACATTATTGAGCTTTCTTTGAGCCCATGGTCTTCCCCTATTGTTTTGGTAACAAAACCAGATAATTCTTGGAGGTTTTGCATAGACTTCAGGCAGGTTAACGCCATCCCTGCCTTTCATACCTATCCCATGCCGTGCATCAATGAGTGAATAGATAAACTCAGAAGTGCTGTCTTTCTATCGACCCTAAACTTGACCAAGGGATAATGGCAGGTCCCCATACATGGACCTGATAAGGAAAGGACAGCTTTCTTGACGCCCCTGGGACTATTCCAGTTTTGGCCTGCATGGGGCCCCAGCCACTTTCGAACGGCTTATGGGCAGGATACTACAGCCCTACTACGATTTCTGTGGGGCTTATCTTGATGATATAGTCATTTACAGTAAGACTTGGGAAGATCATCTTTTCCATCTTTTTACCATCATGAGAACCCTCAGAGAAGTCTGCTTAACTAACAATCCTCACAAATGTAAGCTGGCCCAATCAGCCGTGAAATACCTCGCCTTCTTTGTAGGGAATAGCAGTGCCCAGCCCCAACGAGAAAAAGTGAAAGTCGTCCTAGATACCCCCACGCCTAAGGCGAAGAGAGACCTCAGGGCGTTCCTAGGATTGATTGGTTATTACCATCAATTCATCCCTAATTTCTCAGATAAAACAGCTAGGTTATGTTATGTTATTTGGCATTTATATAGCGCTCTACATATCACTGGTATGACCTCAAAGCGCTGGTGGGTTGAACGCCCTCTGGGTCCATAGTCCAGCTCAGTCGGGAGAGTAAGGTGTCATAGGGTGCTTGGGTGCATCGATTACGTGTGCAAGTATTTGATATCAGTTGAATGTGTGCAGTCTGGAGGTTGGTCACCAAGACTGGGTTCTGGCTGCATTAGGCCTGTGTAGGACCCTTATGTGAGCAGCTAGGCTGATTTACGTGGGCTATAGCTGCGTTTTATCAGAATGTTGAGGTGTTCATGAAGTAGTGTTCGTATATGAGCAACTAGGCCAAAATTGTTTGAGGGGTGTAGCTGCGCTCTATTATGTGCTGGTGTAGAGTAGAGAGTGAGTATAGTGATAGGAGAGGTGTTTGGGTGTAGGTTTTGATTTAACAAGCTCACTATTCCGGATTTCAATTGCACATCTAAGATTGCTGCGTTCAGAGCAAACATATTAGTGACTTAATACGCGTACTCACTGGCGTCATTGCTCGGGATCTATTTGCACAATTATCAACAGGTTGCAAGGTCTCAGCAGCCGCAGAAGGTCTTAATCGGCATTATGGAAAGAGCCAGGTTTTTAGAGCTTTGCGGAAGGCCATGGAGTTTTGGGTGTGTCGAATATGTGGGGGAGGGAGAGTTCCACAGAGTTGGGGTCAAGGTTGAGAAGGCGGATCCTCCAATCCTAACAGAATTAGAGGTTGGAAACACTAGAAGGAGGGCAGTTCTTGATTTTAGGGTGCGAGATGGGAGGTAGGGTTTTATCTTCTCTTGTAGGTACATTGGTCCGGTCTTGTGCACTGCCCGGTGGGTAAAGCATAGGGTATTGAAGGTGGCCATTCGTCCGACTGGGAGCCAGTGGAGGGTGGGGAGAGCAGGTGAGATGTGGTATCTGTGTCCCAGGGCGAGGATGAGTTTGGCGGCAGTGTTTTGGGCATATTGGAGTTTGTTGAGTTGGTATGCCGGGGCTCTCACGTATAAGGTGTTGGCATAGTCCAGTCTCGACATAACAGTAGACATAACTGTGGCGAGTCTGTTGGGGTAGGAGAGGTAAAAAATGTGTCTAAGATGTTTGAGGTGGTAGTGACAGCATTTTGAAACATTATTGATCTGACGGGAGAGGGTTTGGCCTGAGTCCATAGTGCAGCCTAGGTTTTTGACTATATTGGAGGGAGGGGGTTGTGGGCTGAGGGAGGGGGGTCCGTGGGAGCAGGGGAGCCGAATTATGAATTTCCAGGGGGGTGCCCAAATATAGGAAGTGACATCACCAGCAGTTATATGACCGCATTTGCACGTAGTCGCCAACCTGGTGCGAGTGGGGTCGGGGGGCGCAAAACAGTGGAAACATTGGCTAGCATGTACTGCATATACTAAAGTCAAGTAAGAAGGAGGCTTAAGCCTTCCAGTTGCATTCCAGTAGGCCAACACTGCCCCTACTCCACCCCTCTATAATCAGCCAGGTTGTAGTAGCCCTCAAAAGGCAGAGCAACACAACTAGGATGGGAGAACAAAATGCCATCCCATCCTGTGAGTGTGTCAAACCTCAGAGCAACGCATGTGCATGTGCCTCCTACCTTGGAGCACAATCTCACTAATTTAGTGCAAATCTTGCAAGTGGGTGCATGGGAATCCCATGCATGTGTGTGGGCTGCAGACCCCGGATCACTACTCACTTCTTCAGTGTGAAACTCTGGCTAAGTGTTATATCAACATTATCTTGCATTGAGTGTCAAAACTTTTCCCTCTCAACGTTGACACTTAGACAGTACAATCCGAAATGTGGCTTACCTTGTCTTCAAAAAACCGCTAGTAGAGATGAGAAGTTCACCTGCCACACTCTCTAGACGCTTACAGGTGAAGCAGCAAGAGACAGCGGCAGGGAAACCCTTGAAAGGGAGAAAACCCTGTGTGGCTTGAGAGCGATGATCAGGAGGAATAGGGATTGTCGCTAGTGAGCGTTGATTTCCCCCTTGGAACTGAACGATGTAGAACTAGATCCCTCTCTAATTCTTGGGAAGGGAACTATAACAAAAAAAGGAGTGTTAGTGTGGCAAAATAGCTACTGAGTAGTATGCAAGGATAGAGAAACAAGGATACCTTTCCGGTGAACGGAAATAGTTGAAAGGAATGAAGAATGGTAGGGAGTCTTGCTGGTATTTTAATTGCTCGATTCCTTTTGGACAAGAAATGGGAAGAGGTTAGTTTTAAGACAGAGGGAACTCGAGTCGATAACTAATCTGTTCCGAAACATCCACCTACCAAGAGAGCTAAGGAGAATTTCCGCGACGTGAGCGGATTGACTGCTGGGTATTGTAGTTCTGTAACTGCGAGTCTTCTTTTGGTAAGGGGAGTACTATACAAGAAATTAGCAAATGAAATAGACGGGCTAGCTTCAGATTGAATCTAGGGAAAGAACAGAACCTACGTTCGGAGTGGGGATCCACGGTCTCGCTAGAACTGCAATGTTTGTGTCCGAGCTTGGTGGACGCGCGGAAGGGGATTGTCTGCAGGTACAAAGAAAAGAAAGGTAAGGAACGAAAGATACTGAGATGAAAGGTAAGTATTCAATAGAATGGTCAGAGTCTATACTCGATAACTCATGTAGCGCAACCACAATAAGCAGTAGCAACGCACTGCGGTCCTGGCTTCTGCTTCAGAAATACTGCTTCCGGTTATGAGGGAGGAGTCTCTCGTATTCCTTTCGGCTGGCCTCGAACGATACCTTCAGTATGGGACGCCATCTTGGGAGTACTCTGACCAACTGAGGAAATGTGACGCCAGCGACGCCACACTGACCAGGTCCGTCGACTGTTCATAACAGCAAGGCTCTTTGGGCAAGCATTCCGGATGGGTTTCACACCTTTAAACAGTGTGATATATTGAGTGGACACCTCACTCCTTGGAGCACATTACACCCGTTGCTGGCAATCTCACAACTGAACGTACAGTTTCACTCTTTGTCATCTCAGTGACCCCATGTATATTAATGGAGTCAGTCTCCCATCTTGGAAGACAATTATATTTCTGTTAAAGCACTCTGAATTCTCACTCCAGTTTTCTCAATCTATAGATCCATACCATATTCATTCATTGTATGTGCAGGGGTGATAACTTGTGTCTGAGAGAGCTCATTCTTTCATTCAGAAGAGATAAAGGGGTAACAACCCCCTGTATGTGGGATCAGGCTCATTTTGCCCTATGGCCCCTCACTGCAGAATGAGTGAGCAGGTTTTAAGACCCTGCTGATTCTGCTATCCTACAGGCTCGAGCCCCATCATGGCTTCCAACATCCTGAGCGGCAGCTTATGGACAGGAGGCATCTCGGGACATGCCTGTTGCCAATTGAATGTAGCCAGATCGACTATTTAGACACTGGGAGAGTGCCATGAACCCACATTGGTGGTGAAGAAGCACTCAACATACAGAACACAATGGTATAGTGTTGCAGTCCTGCTGAGAAATGACAATTTGGTCTGTTTAAATGTAAAGCAGAGTAGCTGAGAGGTACACGCACTGTGCCGTTAAAAAATAAACCAGCTGTGGTGGGTGGAAGTGCTGCTTTGGTGGCATCAAGAGTATGCAATTCCCTGCGGGGTAGTTTTGGTCATTTCATATTGAACTATAGCAGTCCTATTGAGTAGTGCCATTAAAAGTGAAGCTGTCCAGTAGGCTGGATCAGTGCTGCCCCATAAAAGGTGTAGAAGCCTCTGTGAGAAGTGGCAGTACCAATGGTGAGAAGTGTAGTATTTTCACATTAACTATCTTTAAGCACTTTGGGTTATTGAATAGTGCTGCTGCATTCCATCCCTTTAAATATATTAGCTCTTCTATAACCACAACAGTGTTGAGTTATTCTGATGATGATGATGAAGATGATGTTAGACTTGCTCAAGAGTTCTGGTTCTGTATCATTAAATGTACTTCAAATCTTCAGAGTCTCGGGAGGATAGCTCAGGGGCAACATGCTCACCTTGGAAGCAAGACGACATGGAGCAACACAAGTTCGATCCCTCGGTCCGCGCTTAGAATCCTCTGGGTATTATTACGCGCATTGTAAGTAACCAATTACAATTAAAATAAATAAATCTGCTGAGAAGTGCTGGGGCCTTGTCAATAAAATAAGAGTGTAGCAGCTCAACTGAGAAGTGCTGATGTTGTCCCATCAAAAGTATAGCAGCCCCACTAAGATGAACTAGCATTGCCACAACAAAAGCCTAGCATTACAATTATAGAAGCCCTGCTTAGCGAGTTAACTGAGGAGTACCAGCATTGCCCCATTTCAAATATGGCAGCTCTAGTAGAAAATAGATAAGACGGGTGCAGAGTTGTGCAAATACATCCAACCCAAAAACATTTTTAGAAATGGAGGGACAGACTTTCTTTGCATCTGTGCCTCCATTTCTAAAAATCGTTTTGGGTTGGGTGTACCTCTACATCTGTGCACCCAAACCAAAGCGATGTTTAGAAATTGAGGGGACAGATGCAAAATAAGAGCCTCTTGCTTTGCACCCGTCCCTCAATTTTATATCTTTCCATTCCTTATCGTCAAACATTCTGCTTAGTTGCCTTTCCCAATTCTCCTTACACTTCAATCCTACCTGACATTCTATCAATATCTCATAGATCCTAGAGATAGTGTGCCCTCGCTACGCCACGGTGAGCAATGTCTCTATCTCCTCACACCCTATTGTCTCCCCATTGCTGTTTGGCCACCTACCTTTCAACACCTTTAGCACTGTGTTATGCAACTGAAATTGACCCTCATGTATACCTGTACCCTCCTGTAACTCTGCAAAACTCATGAGCCCTTGTTCATTTCATAGGTCTCCCACAGTAGCCACCCCACAGTTTTCCCACTGAGATCTCACGATTGCTCCCCCTCCCGGTATCCCCAGCGTTATTGCCGCAATAGGGGCCTGCGGCGAGATTGTGTCCTCAAGTCTCATGACGTTACAGGTCCTTTTCCAAATGTGTAGTGCCAAGTTTATTAGGTAAGGATGCCTATTCTGTCCCTGTGTGGGAATCCAAGTTAGATCCCTGGAGGTATCCCCTCTTCATGGCGGGTTGTAAAAGAGCAGTTTCTGTTGTAGGATCGTCAGCCATCCGTAGCTGGCACAACTCAAAGTTCAGTAGTTTCAACCCCCATGCTAGTAGGGTCTCTGTAATACACTCAGTGCCACCCTGTGTCTCCCTCCCTGTCAAAGGAAACCCCTACATTAAGTGCTGAAAGAATTGCTGTGGGACCTTGTACTGGACGTTAACAAAACAATCTCATGGGGATTCTTAGGATAATTTGGGTATCATTGGCGTAGTTGTAACAGGAGAGGTTGCACGTGCTGCGGATCCCTGGTAGAGAGGTCAAATAGAGGTTGAAGAGGAGAGCGGAGAGGCATGCGCTTTGGGGTACTCCAGATTTTACAGCGCGAGCAGTTGAGACAAAAGGGGAGAGGAAGGCGATTTGTTTCCTGTTGCTGAGGAAGGAGGCAATCCATATTAAAAGAAAAATTACAAAGAAACCTTTACAAACATCAATACATCTAATATAAATTAACAAAAAAGGAAAAGTTCTTTTAAAATACATAATAACTTGCCATGACGTCAACATATGCTCTAAGATCATCGAATATTATATAAAACAAAATGCATTTTTGAAAGTCAATGTAGAATAAGACATTCTAAAACATGAATAAGGCGTTATTTGTCAATGAACCTTTTGATAACTAAGTTAAACAATTTAAATGAAAACAGCTCCTTAAAACCATACGTTATGGGCAAGGTGCCACTTTACAAATGAAACCATTGACACTGGGC
This sequence comes from Ambystoma mexicanum, assembly GCF_040938575.1. NCBI lineage: Eukaryota > Metazoa > Chordata > Amphibia > Caudata > Ambystomatidae > Ambystoma > Ambystoma mexicanum. The sequence goes on along the minus strand of NC_090929.1, from coordinate 1,160,293,834 downwards.
CTCATTACGAGTCCGGCGGTAAAACCGCCTGGTTACCGCCGGACTTGTATTACCATTCCGCCTCCGTGATTCCCGGAATTACCGGGGCATTACAACCCCGGTGACCTGGGAATTCAGGAGGCGGAATGGTGTAAATCCCCATTCCCATTGAGTCCCATAGGACTCAATGGGAATGGGGATCATGGAAACACTGGCACCATCTCGTGATGGTGCCGGTGTTTCCTCGTCCGCCTGCAGGCGGGTGGTGTTAAACCCGCCAGGTCAGACCTGGCGGGATTGACGCCTCCGTCTGCAGGAGTCGTGATCACCCGGTATGGAAACAAAGGTGGTGGTGGGTTTACCGCCACCGGTGTTTCCATACCGGGTGAGTTGTAATGAGGCCCACTGACTCTGGCAATCCATTTGAGTGCCGAGCCACGGATTCCTAGGGAGTGGAGGCCGTGAAGAAGAACCAAATGATTAACGGTGTCAAAGACAGCAGAGAGATCGAGGAGAATCAGGGCAACCCTCAGAGTCTGCCGTGACCTTGAGATCATCCCAGATCGAGATCAGTGTGGTTTCTGTTCCAGGTCGAGGTCTGAAGCCTGATTGTGCGGGCTCGAGGAGTTTGTTGGATTCTACGAAGCAGCTGGGCTGGGAGTAAGCAGTCCGGTCAATGAGTTTTGCGAGAAATCTGGTGTTGGAGATCGGCCTGTAATTCTTGGGGTCAAGGGGGTTGAGGGATGCCGTTTTTAGAAGTGGCTTGATATGCGCTATTTTGAAGGCTTCAGCAAAGATGCCAGAGGTGAGGGAGTTGTTTAGTAGGGCTCTTGCATGTTCTCCTGCACAGGTAGAGGAGAATATTTCTTTCAGAACGGAGGCGGTGCATGGGGTCGAGGGGTGACCCGAAGGGTCTGCTGGCTGTTAGTAGATCAAGGAACTTGTCTCTGTAGATGGGTTTGAAAGAGCCGAAGGTTGGTAAAGTGCGGGTCGGGGCAGTGGGATCAGAGGGGGTTGGTGTAGGGTAGGGAGTGAGGGAGGACAATTTAGGGTTAAGGTTTGCCATCTTGTCAAGTGCTCTGTTGTAGAAATGTAGCGAGAGGGAGTTGCAGAGTGATTGTGTGGGAGTGGATTGAGTAGAGGTGCAAGTAGGTTTCACGAATTCAGAGATGATCTTCTGGAGTTCTTTGCTGCTGTTGCCACAAATCAGAATTTGTTTATTGTAATAAGCTTATTGTATAGAAAGCAGGTCATAGGAGCTGAAATCGCATCAAGGGTGTGCCCACCTGAGTGAGTTGGACCAACGGTATGTTGGGAAGGTTGAGTGCATCAAGACTGTCGACCAGAGGATGGGTCATGGGGTTGTTGGGCCTATCAAACCAGATATTGAAATCTCTCAGGAGTGTGAGAGATAGGTGATTTACCTGAATGGTAGTTATTGAGTCACAGAGATTGTTGGCAAAATCTGTAGATGAGTAGGAAGCTGTTGGTGAATGTTGATGGTAGCGAGAGTTTAACTAGAAGGGATTCACAGGATGTGTTACATGTCTGGGATTCAACGAATGAGACAGAGAAATGGGGTTTGTAGAGGATTACCACTCCGCCAGCTCTGGAGGGTCTATTGTGGGCAATAAGCGAGTAGCCAGGTGGGAAGGCCTTGTGCACGAATGGTGCAAAATCGTCAGAGAACCAGGTTTCGGTGATAAAAATGAGGTTGGGATTATCAGAGGATAGGAGGTCAAAGATGCTGTGTCTGTTTCTTGCTACGGAGCGGGCATTGAAAAGGATGCATGTGACTGCGTGAGGGGAGGTGGTTTTCGTGACACTCATCGCAGGGAGTGCTCGGTGGACATGGGTGCCTGATGAGATGGGGGATGTGGTAGGATCATTCTGGGTGGATGAGACTGGCTAAGGAGGGGTAGAGTGGGGACTGGATGCCTACGCATTTTGAGTGTCGGATGAGAGGGTTATGTCGATGGGGGGCGGGAAAAGTAGGCGGGCGGTGGTAGGTATGAGAGAGATGAGGTGGGGAGGATCGGGGGGATTGGGAGAGTGGTAAGTGGAGCACTTGAGGTGTGGGGGGTTAGGCGGTTTGTTTCTGGTTCGAGTCTGGAGGGTGCTGGGGGTTTAAGTGTACTGGGTGAGAAGTCAAGAGCAAGGGGGTGGAGACTGGGAGAGGGGTGAGGGGAGGTTCTGAAGGCAGGAGTGGGAAAAGCTGGGAGGTCGGATCGATGGAGAAGTGGTTCGGAATAGGGTGCCAAGGAAGAGGACCAGTCACTCTTTCTGCGGTTTGTAGACTTTGGTGCCTTAGGAGTGTGAGAGAGGGTAGGAGGGTCAGAGGGGTAGAAGGATGACCTACTGTTCTAGAAAGGACAAGACAGGCTACTTTCAGAGAAGGGAAGGGATATGAAGGGGGGTCTGTGGGAGTTGAGTAGGAGTTGAATAGGGGCTGAGGGGCAGGGAGAGGGCGGCGTAGGAGGTAGATTGAGAGGTTGGGGAGTTCCTCAAGGGACACAAGGATGGCGTGGTAGTGGAGGGGGACTTGTGATGTTTGGAGTGCCAGAGAGCGATTTTGCGCGGGGTGTATGGGCAGGAAGTAAGGGGTTGTTCTCAATAGATGCTAGAGGGAAGATGGATGGTGGTGTGTTTGGTTGGCTTGAGGGGGACTCGTGATGTTTGGGGTGCCAGGGAGCTCCTCTGGCTTGTGAGTTTGATATTGCGCGTGGTGTATGGACGGGGAGGGTGCGGTTGTTCTCAATAGATGCTAGAGGAAAGATGGATGTTGAGGAGTTTGGGTGGGTTGAGGAGTGGGGGATGAGCATTTGAGGAGACAGTGTTTGGCGCGCCAGAGTGCTCCTTTGATTTTAGAGTTGGAGGTGGAATGATGGTAGGGAGGTGAGCAGGCGGGGTCCGGGTGTATTGTTGTTCGTTAAGGTTAATCGACAAATTAAAGAACGATAAATCCCAGAAGCTTCATTGGAATGATGAGGATGATATATGCTATAACAAATCAAAACAAACCTTGTGCCAGAACCCAATCCTAAAGGTGGTAGATTTTTCAAAGGAATTTGTGTTACAAACTGACGCCTCTCTCACAGGGTTAGGAGCAGTCTTATTGCAAATTTGTGATGGATTAGTATACCCTATCCTATTCACTAGTCGAAAACTGTTCCCTTGTGAAAAGAACAACTCCGTATTGGAGTTGGAGGCCCTTGCTATCAAATGGGCAATCACCCATCTAAGATACTACCTTTTGGGGAGGAAGTTCACCCTTGTCACAGACCACTCACCTTTAGTGTGGATAAGCCAACAAAAGGATTCTAACCCTCGAGTCATGCGATGGTTCTTAGACCTGCAACCCTACTGTTTCACTGTGGAACACCGAAAAGGCAAAGACCGGAGGAACGTCGATTTTCCTTTCCCGATTTCCCTGTGAAACCGATGCGGCTACATCGCATAGGGGCAGGATATGTGAGAAACCAGAAGGTGTCTCACCCGCTAGTACCCACAGATCTCTCAGGTGGCCAGGGCACAGCCATCGCCTTTGGATCCAGACCCTGGGGGTGGACCAGTGTGTGAGGATCACCTGGGTGAGGGATCTTCGGGGAGTGGGACACCGGATGGCGAGAACCCCTTTCCATTCTCCAACACTTCACACAGACAGTCTGCTCTGGGAGAAAACAGACTCAAACCCGAGCAGTGTAACTGACATGTCCCACTAGTAAGGTCAGGTGAAGTCAGGCAATTACTGACAATCACACACACCTGACTTTCATTAAACTTCCCCACGCGGATAAAACGTGGAGCACGAGAGCACACTCTGAGCGAGGCAAAGCACATGAAGGTACAACGGTTTCGAGTCAGCAACTGAACAAGGGGAGAAAGACAGCAAACCAAGAATTGTTAGTAAGAAGGGAATTACCCTTGACCTTTTCGGCAAGACGCCAGTACTTTCAAGAATCCTTCGAGGCAGAAAGTGTAAGGCCAGGAAACCAGACTGACGAATCCTGCTGTCAGGTATTGGCAACATTCAACTGTGTTGGGCCGGAATAAGGATAAAGCTGTTACTAAACATGGGTGTACTGACCCGTGTATGCAAAGGATGCGTGGTTACTGTTCCTTTAAGACTTCGGCTGCCGGGAGCTTGGAGGTTGGCATGGAAACGTTGGCGTCCTGCCGGTACTTCCTGGTTTTGCCTAGCACACTGAGGAGCGTTGCACACATCATGTGACCGCTTATTTAAGCCCCGCCCTTGCATCATACCGGCGCTTCTGAATCTTGTATTCTGACGGCGTTGCCTTTGTCCCTAATATTCTTGCTTCTGTCCCTTGTTTCCCCTGTTTCTTTGGCTCTCCCATTGTTGACCTGGACTGCTCTACGGCTTGCTTTTGGAATCCCGGTCATTCTGTTGATCTTTCTGGCTTTGTCGACCACGGACCGCTATTGGAATTGCCTCGCCTTGCCCCTTGTACTTTTGCTGCCCGCATTGCTGCTCGACCACGGACCGCTATTGGAATTGCCTCGCCTTGCCCCTTGTACTTTTGCTGCTCGCATTGCTGCTCGACCACGGAACGTTTTGGATTGCTAAATCACTCGCCCTGTTTACAGCGGAACCCTCATGAACCTCCGGCTCTGCCGTTGCACGCATCCTTTCTTGGACTCTGCTGCCTGTTTTGGAATACTTCATGACTTTGGATTGCTAGAGTGTTCTTGCACACCCCGGTACACGGACTAGAGACTGCCTTGGTGTACCATTTAGGCGTCCGCGTGCCGTTGGGTTAGGTTTGTGGATTTTGGACCTTTTAAGAACCTTTTGGATTTTCTCTTGTTCTTCCTGTTATTTCATCTGGTGTATACTGTTTGTGTCTGGACTGCCTCAAAGTTACTTAACCGGTTTCTACAGCCTTCCGGTGTCTCGCGATACTGAACAGGCTAGTGATTGGTTTTGTTCTTGTTAATCAAGTACTGCTACGAATTGCATTGTTCTTATCATTGCTCTTCTTGCAGTTGCCTGGGTCTTCACCTGTGCTCCTGGATACATCTTGTCGCAGTATCCTGTTCCCTGTTGTTCCGGGTTCGTCGTTGGTACTCCATCTTTTCGCCAATCCGCTGTCCTGGTTGTTCAGTTCATCAACCAGTTTGGTAGATTGGCTAGAAAAATTCCTCGGCTACACTACGAGGGCAAGAGCGCGTCTGACATATTCAGAAGCCTTTTATAATGGATGCCAACGACTCCTTGGCAGCTATCATACAAATGGTGGCTGAATTGCATACTGAAATGGCCAACGTTCACGCTGCCACCGAAAGACGCATGAATGAGCTGCAGGCAGGTATCCAGTCTACTGGTGCGGGGGCGTCCTCCCCCGCGGTTGCATCTGGGTCTGGATTACCTCCTGCCAGTCATGATTCCGGACCCGTGTACATGACCGCTCAGTTTCCCCTGGCTCCGCCAGAGCGGTTTACAGGGGACCCCAAGACATACCAAACCTTCTTAAATCAGTGTAGGTTGCACTTTCTGTGCAGGCCGGCCTCATTTCTGGATTCTACCACAAAGGCGGCCTTTTTGTTGTCGCACTTGGGTGGCACGGCAGCGGCATGGGCTAACCCGCTACTAGAAGAAGGTAGCCATCTCTTGTATAATTGTGACGCATTGATTGATGCTATGAGTCGGGTTTTTGATACGTGGTATGCCACACAAGCTACCGACTTGCAGTTGCTGGGGTTACAGCATGGAAACACCCCTCTTTTGGCATATTTGGCCAGGTTTAACCAGTTGGTTGCCAAAACTAATTGGTCAGAGGAAAATAAAACATCCTTGTTCTATAAAGGGTTGTCTGATTCCCTCAAGGATACTCTGTCCACGGTACCTGTGATCCCTACTGCCTTTCTTGAGTTGCTCGATCTAGTATTACAAATTGATTCTAGACAAGCAGAGAGAAAGGGGGAAAGGAGACCACCTCCTCCACTTATGAATACCGCTTCAATACCCGTAGCTGGACCCTCAGAACCTATGCAAATAGGAGCATTGAGAGGTCCTTTGTCAGCTGAATTCAGGGAACAAAGGACAAAGAATGGTCTTTGTTTCTATTGTGGATCATCAGAACATTTATTGCGCTCATGTCCAAAGAAGCCTGTCAAGAAACAGGGAAACGCGAAAGCCTGGCAATAAAAGGGGTACAGTTGCCGGGTGGTTTTTGTAGTGACCCCATCATGTCTACTCCTTACTGTTTATCCGTTACCCTTGCTTCCGCCTCTCTTGGTAAGCGGGTGGTTCCAGTTGTTTTGGATTCCGGTGCCACAGGCAATTATATTGATACTGCTTATGCCCGGGAGTTGGGCATACAGGTTGTTCCCAAAGACTGGCCAGAGGTTGTGAATGCGGTTGACGGCTCATCCCTTGTTTCTGGTCCGGTGATTGAACGTACTTCAGAATTGGTCATGAGGACGGAATGCGGTCACACAGAAAAAAATCACTTTTGATCTCATTTCTGCCCCGCAGTTAAAAGTAATCCTTGGGCTTCCATGGTTGAAACTACACAACCCGGTGGTGGATTGGCACTCTGGGGAAGTGAGTTTCTTTTCGGACCATTGTGATCGGTTCTGCTTGACACCAGGTCAGAAATCCTCCAGCCCTAGCTATGCATTTATGAATTCAGCCTCCACTATCGGGGCTGTTAACACTCAATTACCTCCGGAGTATCAGGATGTGTTTGACGCAGGTGGGTCAGAAATTCTCCCTCCTCACAGGCCATATGATTGTCCGATAGAACTGGTTCCTGGGGCCAAGATACCATCAGGCCGGATTTATTCATTAACACCTAAAGAAGACAACATTCTTAAGGAATATATTGACAAATCCTTAAAGTCGGGCTTCATTCGGCCTTCACGTTCTCCTGCAGCTTCCCCTTTGTTCTTTGTCCCGAAGAAGGAGGGGGACCTTCACCCTTGCATTGATTATCGGGCCTTGAATGCTGTTATAGTCAGGAATCAATATCCGATTCCCCTAATATCGGTTTTGCTCGATCAACTCGGCTCGGCCAAGATGTTCACTAAACTGGATTTACATGGGGCGTACAACCTGGTACGCATAAGTGATGGGGATGAATGGAAGACGGCTTTTAAGACTAAGTACGGTCTGTATGAATACACTGTAATGCCGTTTGGTCTAAGTAATGCCTCGGCCACTTTCCAGTATTTTATTAATGAAGTATTTCATGATATGCTGGATCAGTATTTGATCGTTTACCTGGATGACATCCTGATTTATTCTCCCACCTACGACACTCATGTTGTTCATGTTAGCAGGGTTCTACAACGTCTATGTGACAACCGTCTTTATGCTAAACTGGAGAAGTGCATGTTCCATGTGCAAGAGGTGGAATTCCTAGGTTATAACATCACCAACAAAGGAGTTCAAATGAGCAGATCCAAGGTCTCTGCCATTTTGGATTGGCCGGTTCCCAACAATCTGAAGGCGTTGCAATCTTTCCTGGGATTCGCAAATTTTTATAGGTGATTTTTCCAGGACTTTTCAGCCATTGTGTGTTCACTTACGGCCTTGACGAGTTCTAAAACTTCCTTTCACTGGAATCAGGAAGCACAACATGCCTTTGACTGTCTGAAATCTGCTTTCACCTCAGCACCAGTATTCCAACATCCCGATCCGACCCAACCATTCATTGTAGAGGCAGATGCATCAGATGTTGCTTTGGGTGCTATCGTTTCTCAACATTGCCCGGATGATACTGGTCTACATCCAGTAGCCTTTCATTCAAGGAAGCTTACGCCTTATGAAAGGAATTATACGATCACAGAGCGTGAATTGTTGGCTATCCGGGACGCATTTTTGGTATGGAGGCATAATTTGTTGGGTTCCCAATTACCAGTTCAGGTATTCACCGATCATAGAAATCTATTGGCTCTTCAATCAGTTAAATGCACAACTGCTGTCATGCACGTTGGCATGAATTCTTTTCGATGTTTGATTTTACTATTTCCTATCGCCCTGGTTCGCAGAATTCTAAGGCGGATGCTCTCTCTCGTCTTCATGGACCCGCAGAATCCTCTCACATCGCCGGTGCACCTGTGTTACCCACCCATGTGGTGTGTGGATGCTCCTTGCGTCCGTCACTTAAGTGCAGGCTTCAGGAGTGGCTTCGAACCGATCCACCAGAAGTGGCCGAATACGGTTTGGAAATAGTGCATTCATTGCCCTATAGTCAGGGTAAGATATTTTTGCCGAATCTGGAAACTCGACGCACTGCCATACAATGGTGTCATGATTCCTCGTTGGCTGCACATCCCGGTATCAGGAAGACTGCGGATCTATTGGAAAGGTGGTGTTGGTGGCCGTCTCTGCTTCAGGACGTTACTGAGTTTATTGCCACGTGTTCTATTTGCGCTCAGTGCAAATCCTCACATAGCAAACCGGTTGGTCACTCACAACCGATGCCTCTTCCAGATCGGCTTTGGTTGTTCATTTCCATGGATTTTGTGGTGGAACTACCTCTGGTGGAAGGTTTTGACACGATTTGGGTGGTCATTGATTACTTCACGAAGGTGGCAGTATTTGTACCTTGTCAGGGGATCCCGGCAGCTCCCAAACTGGCGGATCTGTTTTTACGGAACATATTCAGGTTCTTTGGTCTACCTTCTCTTATAATCTCTGACTGTAGTCCTCAATTCACCTCACGCTTCTGGAGGGCCTTGACTGCCGCCTTGGGTATTGAGGCTCGGTTTTCTAGTGCTTATCATCCTCAGTCGGATGGTCAGACTGAGCGCCTGAATGCCACTATGGAACAGTACATAAGATGTCTCATTTTTCAGCGCCAGGAAGATTGGGTTTCTGTTTTGTCATTGGCTGAATTTGCCTATAACAATTCCCTTCACACAGCAACGCAGGTTTCTCCTTTTTTTGCCCTTTATGGTCAGCATCCGCGTTCCTTGCCTCTTGTTCCAGACCTGCCGATACATAATCCTGCTGCCCTTGCCTGTGTTAGGGACATCTCCGACACTCATGTCAATGTGAAACGGCATCTGATGGTTGCTCAAAAAAGGGCCAAGGTGTATGCGGACCGACATCGTTCCCCTGCTCCTGTCTATCAACCAGGCATGAGAGTGTGGTTGTCTACATGTAATTTGCGCTTGCCGGGTCGGAAGACTTTGTTCCCACGCTTCATTGGTCCTTATGCCATATCGCATGTCATTAACCCGGCTGTAGTGCGTTTGGTTCTTCCGCAGTCATGGAAACTTCATCCAGTGTTTCACGTGTCTCTGATTAAACCATGCCATCCCGCTACCCGGCTACCGTCTCATCCCCCGCCTGTCAGGGTACGGGGTGCAGTGGAGTACGAGGTATCAGCGATCTTGGATACCAAGGTGCGGAATGGAAAGAGGCTCTATATGTTGACTGGAAGGGTTATGGTCCAGAGGATCGTACCTGGGAACCGGCGGAGAACGTTCATGCCCCAGTGTTGTTGTCTCGTTTTTGGAAGGCTCGGAGGGTAGGAGCATCTTTGGGGAAGGAAACTGTCAGGTATTGGTAAAATTCAACTGTGTTGGGCCGCAATAAGGATAAAGCTGTTACTAAACGTGGGTGTACTGACTCTCGTGTATGCAAAGGATCTGTGGTTACTGTTCCTTTAAGACTTCGGCTGCCGGGAGCTTGGAGGTTGGCATGGAAACGTTGGCGTCCTGCCGGTACTTCCTGGTTTCGCCTAGCACGCTGAGGCGCGTTGCCCACATCATGTGACTGCTTATTTAAGCCCCGCCCTTACATCATACCGGCGCTTCTGAATCTTGTATTCTGACGGCGTTGCCTTTGTCCCTAATATTCTTGCTTCTGTCCCGTGTTTCCCCTGTTTCTTTGGCTCTCCCATTGTTGACCTGGACTGCTCTACGGCTTGCTTTTGGAATCCCGGTCATTCTGTTGATCTTTCTGGCTCTGTCGACCACGGACCTCTATTGGAATTGCCTTGCCTTGCCCCTTTTACTTTTGTTGCCCGCATTGCTGCTCGACCACAGACCTCTATTGGAATTGCCTTGCCTTGCCCCTTGTACTTTTGCTGCTCGCATTGCTGCTCGACCACGGAACGTTTTGGATTGCTAAATCACTCGCCCTGTTTACAGCGGAACTCTCACGAACCTCCGGCTCTGCCGTTGCACGCATCCTTTCTTGGACTCTGCTGCCTGTTTTGGAATACTTCATGACTTTGGATTGCTAGAGTGTTCTTGCACACTCCGGTACACGGACTAGAGACTGCCTTGGTGTACCATTTAGGCGTCCACGTGCCGTCGGGTTAGGTTTGTGGATTTTGGACCTTTTAAGAACCTTTTGGATTTTCTCTTGTTCTTCCTGTTATTTCATCTGGTGTACACTGTTTGTGTCTGGACTGCCTCAAAGTTACTTACCCGGTTTCTACAGCCTTCCGGTGTCTCGCGATACTGAACAGGTTAGTGATTGGTTTTGTTCTTGTTAATCAAGTACTGCTACGAATTGCATTGTTCTTATCATTGCTCTTCTTGCAGTTGCCTTGGGTCTTCACCTGTGCTCCTGGGATACATCTTGTCGCAGTATCCTGTTCCCTGTTGTTCCGGGTTCGTCGTTGGTACTCCATCTTTTCGCCAATCCGCTGTTCTGGTTGTTCAGTCCAGTTTGGTAGATTGGCTAGAAGAATTCCTCGGCTACACTACGAGGGCAAGAGCGCGTCTGACACCTGCATTGTGTGAGTCGGAAATAGCGAGGGCCCTCCCACGTAACTGACCAAGGCGGGAGGAGCAGCAGTGGCCGGGGTATCATCCTTTGCTCCAAGAACAAAGAAATGCCAGAGTGATCAACACAGCCGGGGTGTTGCGGAAGACCCGTCTGTGTTGAAGTCAAGGCTGCAAGTGGCAACATTGTATAACGAGTGCTAGAACAAACATTGTTAAACGCGTGTGATGAAAGACGAGAGTAAAGCTAAACTGCTGATGAATGTTTGAACTTGAGAAGGAAAGATACAATACCGTTGACAGAGTGGTTCTGCACCGTGAATGTGCTCAATCGAAGGTCTCTGTAAGGTATCCCACCAAAAGGAACGAAAGTAGAAGATTGATAAGAACAATTGTGTGAAGTGAATCGGAGTGGTCCTACGACAGTTTAAGCACATTCGAAAATCTACGATTTTGATATTAAGGGGATCCAAGCCTGAACAAGGGAGATCCATATCAAGGGGATCTGAGCACAAACGAGGGAGATCCATATTAAGAAGATCAGAGCCCCCGAATGAGGGAGATCCATATCAAGAAGGTCAGAGCCCGAACGAGGGAGACCAAGTGTGAATATTGTGATAAAAAGGGGGTCTCAGCCTGAAGGAGGGAGACCAATGATAAACATTGAAAGCGAGAACTTGTGCATGTGAAAATCCTGATAAGAAGCGAACTTTGAGACTTGGTTGTTACGACAGACCCTCTGCAGTAAGCGACTGTTATTGGAAAAGAGTCTCTGGCAGAAGGCCCTGATGTCTGTGCTTTGAACCATATCCTCGTGGCTGAGAAGCCAGAGTGTGTGCGAAGCTCGAACGTACCGCCTTGCCCCATGCTGAAAACGTGGAGAAGGGAAGCCAACTGCACAACCGTCCTGACATAATATGTCTTGAACACTTTTCTTTTTGCATACACCATTGTCCTACACCCTTTTTTTTATATTGCATTTTATTGAATTTAAACAACAACACAATCAACGAAAACTACAAGAAAAACAAAATCAAAACATACGCATTCAAGGAATGAATCAATAAGTGAGGGCACGATAAGAGTCAAATGATCTCCATTTGTCGCCCTTTCCATCTACAGTTCAGTCTAGTGTCTTAGGGCATCATGAGGTTACTGGGATTCTCTCTCCTCCCATTTGTCCCAAATCTTAGAAGCTTTGGTCGGGCAGCCTCTTGCTTTATAAACCCTGCTCTCTAACATTGCAAGCGTGTCCATATCATCTGCCCATTGTTCCAGTGTCGGGGACTCTGGTGCTCCCCATTTTTGTGCAATGTTCCGCTTCATCAGTCCTGCGGCCGTAGATAGGAGCAATCCTTCCCATTTACCAGTAGTGCTCTCATCGGAAGAGCCCAACAGCAATACCTTCGGGTCCATTGTTATATTGCGGCCTAGCACCCTGGATAGTTCATTGTAGTATTTCCCTCAGAAAGTCTGGATCCGCGGACATTCCCAGAGGATGTGTATGAATGTACCGACCTCCCCCCCACAACGGAGGCAGTTCAGGTTTGGGGCACGTTTCCAGCCATGCATCATGGTTCTTGGGTAATATATTCTGTGAAGGATTTTAAGTTGGACCAAGCGGAGTCTGGAGGAGATAGCAATCTCCCTGGGATGCATTAGGATTTGGATCCAGTCCTCCGGGTCTATGGCTCCCACATCGTCCTCCCATTGGGATTTAAGACGAGGAAGTTCCGGAGTAGCAAAGGAGGACATGGCATTATATAGTATAGAAGTGACTCTAGTAGGGATATGCGCTGGGAGTATATTGCGTTCTATGAGTGTGTACTCGGGAATAGCGGGGTCCAACTGGATATGTGTTCGTAGAGCGTGAGTCAGTTGAGTATGGTGATAGCGTTCGGTCGCTGGAAGGTGGAATTTCTGCTGCAATGCTACAAAGGAGGCGATTTCCCCATCTATCAAGACATCCCCAATCCGTGTGATTCCGGCCTCCACCCATTTGGGCCATGGTCTGAGTTTCCCCAGTTCGGCCAGGTTACTATTGTGCCACAGGGGTTTTGCCGTGGTGATCTTGTCTTTCCATCCCACATAGGCGTGGGCCCGTCTCCAGACCCTTGAGACGTGTTGCCGTTGTTTGGGGTAGGGGTCTGTGGAGAGGCTGGTAGAGCAGGGGTGATGGGTCAGTGTTGTGGATGGCTGCAATTTCTGCCTTTATGTGTGGGAGTTCCCTATCCCCATGCAATAGGTCGTTAACCACCGCCAGTTGGGAGGCCCAGTAGTAAGCTCGGAGACAGGGGATGCCGATACCCCCCCTCCCAAACCGATCTCTGGAGTGTAGCCAGTGCAATACGGGGCTGTCCCCCTCCCCATATGAGGTCTCTAAGGAGGGAGTCAAGGCGGTCAAATTCGACGTCCTGAATCTCCAGTGGTGCATTTTGTAATACATAGAGGAATCTGGGCAGGGTGATCATCTTAAAGAGGGCGGCTCTGCCCATTAGTGTCAGGGGGAGAAGCCTCCAGTGGCAGACATCATCTTTAAAACGGTCCATGATCGGCTGGAGGTTATGGGCTGCGTAGCGCGCCAGGTCCTCCGATATCCAAATCCCAAGATACCGGAAGCCGCTTGGTTCCACCTTGTATGGGCATTCCTGGGGGACGGCCAGTGTACCGCCCTTTACCGGGAACAGGATAGATTTGTCCCAGTTGATTCTCAGCTCACTAAATTCTCTGTATCGGATGAGCATTTGCGTTACTATGGGGCAGGTTCGTATCGGGTCACCCAAGTATATCAAGAGGTCGTCCGCGTACAGAGACGCCCTGTCTTCGTGCCCCTCCGGCCACCTGAATCCCAACCAGTCCTTGCTCTGGCGGAGCCACAGGGCAAGTGTCTCTATCGCGAGGGCGAAGAGAAGGGGGGCAGGGGGCATCCCTGCCGTGTGCCCTTGCCCAGGGGGAAAAGTTCAGAGGGCCACCCTTTTACCTTCACCTCTGCTTGCGGGTCTGTGTAGAGAAGTTGTACCCATCCCAGGAAGTTGTCCCCAAATCCCATTCTTCGCATAGTTTCCCAGAGGATGTCCCAGCGAACCGAGTCGAACGCCTTTTCAAAATCTATGGCAAGTAGTGCAAGCGGTTTGTCTATGATAGGGGCCCTTTCCAGCAATAGGTGGAGGTGCCGCGAGTTCATACGTGTCGATTTATGTGGCATAAACCCACATTGGTCCGGGTGGACCAGGGAGGTAATTATCGCTTGCAATCGGTTGGCCAGGATCTTGGCAAGGATTTTGGTTTTGCTATTGAGTAATGAGATAGGCCTATAGGAGGCACATTGCTCGGTGGTTTACCTGGTTTGGGAATAACGACTTTCGTGGCTTTACGCAGATCCGGCGGGAGAGCGCCCTGGTCGCGGGCCCCGAGAAACATTTTGTGAAGGTATGGTGCCAGTTTCTCCCCACCCAATTTCTTCCAGGTCTCGACCGGGAACCCGTTGGGGCCTGGTGTTTTCCCCAACTGCAATTGAGCTACAGCCTCAGCGATCTCCGCTTCAGTGAGAGCCGAGTCCAGTTGTGCCCTCTGTTGTTCCGATAGGAATGGCAGAATGATATTATCTAGTAGGGAAGGATCCAGAGGGGACACTGGGGCGGCGTACAAAGTAGCATAGAAGTCAGCAAAAGCCTGTCCTATATCCCTGTCTGAGTGGCATTTCCCATTCTGCGGGGTTATGATCTCTCTAACGTGGCGTTGACCCTCATCTCTTCTCTCGAGCCAGGCCAACATTTTCCCAGCTTTGTCCCCGTGTTCATATACCCTTGCCCTGGAGTCTTGGTGGGCTTGCCTGGCGTTTTCTAATTCGATGTGTCAAAGGCGTTCTCTAGCACCCTTAAGGGATCTGAGAGACTCCGAGCTTGGGTCACGAACATATTTGGCTTCCCAGTCGCCCACATCAGTTTCCGCCTCCAGCAGCTTCCGAAGTCGCTCCCTTTTGTTACCCGCTACCCAGGAAATTGCCTCCCCCCTCAATACCATTTTGTATGCTTCCCATATCGTGACTGGGTCATCGACCGTAGGGGTATTAATTTCAAAATATTCATTAGTTACTTCCGTGAGGTGGTCAACAAGATCAGGGAAGCCAAGATAGTAGCTATTCAGCCTCCATGATCGGGGTGGGGTTTCACTTTGGATGCGCAGTACCACCATGAGGGTGAGTGGTCTGAGATGCCTCGGTAGAGTAGGTCTGCAGCGGTCGCCCTGTGTATATCGGTGTTTGGGAGGAAGAGGTAGTCTTGTCTGGACATGGACCTGTGTGCTCCCGAGTGGAACGAGTAGGCCTCGTCCATAGGGTGGAGATGCCTCCACACATCCCGAAGGCCCAGGGCCGACGCAAATTTTGCTAGTTTGGTGGGAGTGTTCGGGTTACGGTGCCTGATGTGAGTGCGATCTTTTATATTACACATGACGTCATTAAAATCGCCCCCCAAAATCCACTCATCAGGTTGGTGTTTTGCCATAAGGGTGACCAACTCCTCCAGGAATTCCTCTCCCAGTCCTGGCGGGGAGTACACTGACGCAATGGCCAGTGTTCCTTGTCCCAGTGTTCCTATAACCACCACATAGCGACCCCTAGGGTCTTGTTCAACTATTAGCGATGTGAATGAGACGCGTTTATGTATCAGGATAAGAGTCCCTCTGGATCCCATAGTGTATCCCGCATGTAGGGCCAGTCGGTAGTTGGTTCTACGAAAGAAAGTGCAGCTGGTCCCAGCTAAGTGTGTCTCATTTATCAGGGCGACGTCGGGAGAATGTCTGTTCAAGAACTGCAGAACAAGACGTCGCTTAATTCCGGACCCCAGCCCGTTCACGTTCCATGTAATTATTTTGAGAGACCTGGGGTGCTCAGGGGTTGATGCGCGGGTCAGTGTGGTCGCCATTTATTGTGTACGCAGACATTATGGGTTGTTTCATGGAGTTGCAATATGTTGGGTGTGTTGGGTGGCGTGATTCATTAATTTCGTGAATGCCTAATAAACGTGTATTAATACTATAACAAAAACAACATAAACTCACCCATCCCCCCTCCCTATACTCCACCCCAATACGAAGTACCTGTTGCCCGAACATCGTTGGCACTCGGAACTAGAGTGTCAGCTCAAACTTGGGGTCCTGGCTGGCAGGCGAACAGAGGGGGTCCCCTCTGGTCCGCAGCTCCTACCGCCTTTGAGCATTGCTTAGTTCTTAGGGTCCACTTATGAGGTCGGCCTCTCTTCGGTTCGATATTCCATCGCTTCCTAGTGTTCGTTGGTTTCCATCGCTTTAATTGGTGGGATTTGCCGCTGGTTCCAGGATCGCTGGTTCCTGGGACTCCGGGTGCCCCCCGGGAGGGGGGCGATCCGCCCCAGGCCGGGGTCTCCTTTCCCGATCAGTCGGTCTTGCCGTCCAGTCCCCTTCAATGTGCATTTCCGCCCATCTCCAGGCCTCCTTCGGATCCGTGAAGTGAACTGTGGTTCCCTTGTGGTGGATCTTGAGTTGGGCCGGAAACAGCAGTCCGTATCTTACTTTCATGTGGAATAGTTGCCTCTTCAGCGGTTCAAACGACTGTCTTGCCCTCCGCACCTCCCGGGTGTAGTCAGGGAAAAAGGCGATTCGGGAGCCGTTATGGGTGATTGTACCCTTAGAGCGAGCCATTTGAAGGAGTGCATCTCTGTCCCGATAGTTAAGGAATCTGCTATGATCGTTCTGGGTGGTGCGCCTGGTATAGGCCTGTCCGATGGCATTCTGTGAGCTCTCTCCACCGAGAAGAACTTAGAGAAGGGGTGAGGCGCATAGATGTCCGCCAACCATTGTTCTAGGAAGAGCTCCAGAGCTCCATACTGGGCCCTTCCTCCCCCTCTGGGAGGCCGAGGATGCGTATATTGTTGCGGCACGATCTTCCTTCCCCCTCATCCACATGGGCCTCTAACATTTTCAGACGATTTAGTGTCTGGGAGAGTTGTTGATTAATGCCTCTAATGTTATCTTCAGTCTCCGAGATGCGCAGTTCCGCCTCCTCCATACGAGCGGAGAGTTTCTGCAAGTCGTGGCGCAGAAAGGAGACATCCGCCACTATACTGTCAATTTTCATCTCCATCGAGGAGCGGGAGCTGGCAATGGTGGCCATCACGTCTCTCATGGAGAGGGCAGTCTCGTCCTCGGGGGGGGGGGGAGTGTCTGTGGTGTGTGAGACTGCGAGGCCTGGGCCTGTGCCAACGCAAATTGGTCCATCTTGCTTTGCGTAGAGGCTTTTTTCAATTTGTCTTTGCCCATCCTTGGAGAGAGGCAGTTTCGCGGGGTTGTGTGCGCCCGGGAGGGACCGAGGCTTGCTGTGGATCGGGTAGGACAGCGTGTGCGACGGCAGTCCCGGTCAGGTGAGTTTTTCAGCCGAAGTCTCTCGCAAGTGTGGCTCGGAGAGGGGCTTCCACCTCGGGTTTACCAATGCATGGGTTTGGGCTGGTGACTGGGGCCACTCACCGGCCTCGCTGGATGTCACAGTAAGAGAGTCTTCCCGGCTCGGCCGTCGAGCTCCTCGTGGGCCAGAGATGGTCCGGTGTTTTCCGTCAAGTCTGCTTGCAGTACCGTCGCTCCCCGCAGCCCGACAGGCCCTGAATTGCATCACGCGCCGGCGGCGGCCATCTTGAGAGCGCGGGAGCCCTCTCCGTTTCGCTCTTCACTCGCCTCGGGTTCGCTCTTGGGGCTCTGATTTTCCTTGAATTTTGCATCCGATGGTGCCCCAGTGTGTCAGCTATCGATGCAGGTGTCAGAAGTGTATAGAACTCTCAGGAATCAGGCTATAAAAGACAGGATATTTGCGGCGGTCACAGAGCCGATCAAACTCACGTCCGCTCCATTGCACTGCTGGCCACGCCCCCTCCGTCCTACGCCCTTTTGTATTTAGAAGTAAGGATTGGCAATAGGCTTATTAGTATAGGCCCTTTTATTTTGACAGACTCGACTAGGACTGCGTTATTATTATTTGATGGTCGTAGCTTGCTCCCATCCTTAGATTTAGGTTTAGATAAGCGTTCATCCAACCCATTTGAAGTTCAATAAACACCCTTGAACTGTGATCACTTGTGTGTCTTCACTGATTGACCATGCTGGTCTTACAACTGTCATGGTTTGAATGGAGAAGTCAGATTATGTGGAAGCTTTGATTACATTTCTGATATGTATTTATGCGATTGCCCACCCTGGATGCTGGGATTCAATAGTACTGTTTGTCTTGGCAAGTCCAGAGCCCAAATCGTTGGGATCATGATAACTAGGAGATATTTTCATTGAGGTTCAGGCGTTAACCGGTTGGGAACCAAGTTTCAGTTGTGGGTCAGCTAAAGAAAGAGGATGAAAGATGGAAGTCAGAGGATGTGTTACGCTCACCTGGCTCCCACAGGGGTGTCGGTCAGACCCGGACAGCTGCGGTCTCCACCCACGTGATGCGTAGTGCAGCGATGACTGACTGGATCTGCCCTCCTAATCTTGTCTGCTTAAACCGTAGAAATATTCTCCTGCAAGTGGAAAGATGGATTTAGCCACTTGTGGATTCAAGTGATGACACCCTCACAGTCCTCCCCAACTAATCACCTCCTAAATGCCCTCACAGCAATTTTACCTCATATTCTTGAAAGATGAGCTCTCCATCCTGCGTGGATTTGCAGGGGTGCGTCGATTCCAGTTACTTCACTGGTTTGAAGGCTCGGGAGAGTTCCGGAGAGTATTGACTCTGAGGTTCCTGGTGAGGACCAGTAAGTATTAAGTTCATAGAGTTCAATATGTCCGATGTTTACTCTTGTTCCCCCTTCCTTTCTTGTCTTGCAGCTGGCTCGTGAAAAGATGCTCTTGTGGCAGCTGGTGGCGCTCAGGTAAGAGTCTGTATTACCCGGCGCTGTCCGGTAAATGTTGCATGGGGACAACGTGTTGTTTTGTCACTCTTTACAGATAGGGCACGTGAAAATATGGAGAGTCACAAAAGGATGCCTCCGGTGGTAAATCAGGTAAGTCTATGGTGGTAAGAATTATATTTGTTGGTTCCCTCGGCTCACCTTGTGCTTTTCTTTTGTCTCCTAGGTGCCGAAGTTCGGCGAAGAAATGATGGAGGCAGCGCTGACCCAAAGGATGCTGTGAAGACTGGTGAGTATGGCACGGTGCTGCAGCTGGAGTTGCGGCGCGTGCAGAAATGATGTTCTTTACAGGTCCAGAGACAAGATGGATCCAGAATCAGGTGTGGAATAGAAATAAGTTTGTTTTCTAACCTTGTCCCTTTCTTTCCTCTTTGTTTTAGGAGCTCCGGATTCGAGGCGGGCGTGGCAGAAGACTGGATGCAGGCTGCAGGCACGGTGAGTGTTACGCTGCTGGATGCAGAATAACGCAAAGCGTGTGTTGCTGGTCGGGCGTGGTTTAAATAGCCTCAAAAGTAAGTAAGAAAAGTAAGAAGCCCCTAGAACCACACCCGAGTAAAAAATAGTCCCTGTAGAAAAAGAGTCCCTTTCAGGCTTCATGTTGGATTGGAGTCATTTGCAGCATGGTCTGCCTGAGGTAAGTAATGACTATGAGCCTGGTGCCTTAGGCGCCAGGACTAATTCCTACTATGAGCCTGGCGCCTAAGGCGCCAGGACTGAACCCAGATAGCCCCTACCCGGGGCTGCTGAGGTTTTACTAAATGTCTAGATGCCTGCTCCCGGGGCTGATGGGCTTGGTCCGGATGCCTGGGGGTAGGCATCATGACAGGATGTTAAAACCAACTATGGACTGTGATTGGTTATAATTATTTTATTTATAACACGCTCCGCCCGCTTTTTGTCTCACTTTTTTGATCCCCCTCTTTCTTCCGCTCCCGGTTTTGACCGCTTCTCCCTTTGGTGGGTCTCGTCCCGTTTTCTCCTGACTAGTGCTTTTTTCCTCTTTTGGCAGCGTTCTTCACTCTGCCTCTCTATCAAGCTCCTCGTCTCGTTCCGTGTATACTTTTCCGTTTCAATCCTTATGCTACCTTTGTGCTTTTCCCTTGCCTTTTGCTTTACTTTTGTTCCCTTTTTGTTTTTCTTTTGTCCCGCTACGGAACGTACTTTCGGCTCTGCCACCGCACCAGGCTGTAGCAGCATTTTCCACCACTCTGCCTGTGCCGCCTGTGCAGTTGGAGTGAGGGCGTCTGCTGCTCTCCACCGCCTGCTTCCTTGCGGGTCCTGCCTTTTCTCGGATTGTCTCTACACTCACATTTCTTCATACAAGGACAAGCAAACCTTCCTGGCAATTGTCAACTACCTTAACTATTATGTTTCAAGGACGTCATTCAGGAATCTATCACACAAGAGGTTTTTTCTGCCACTGGCTTTTTCCTCTTATTGGCGTCCTCGGGAGGGGGTCCTTTGCCTGCTTGGTTCCTTAAGGCGGTATAGAGGCTTCTACCCGAGGGAGGCCGTATCTCTTCTGAAAAAAGTGGACTATGCAGAGAATGAAGGGCAAGAATCATCCATCCTCGTCAGAAGAATCAGGTGAGGAGGAGGGGGACTTAAGTGAAGAATAGGAGGAAGCTGATGGTCTTGACAGCAGAATACACATGGGAATCACAACAAGTTGCAGCGTTTTCTGAGATCAAAAAGAGAATCTTGCACGCTGTCATGGGTCGGACAGCCTGGCGGCTCTGGTACACCTGGCGACTCCGCCGCCATTAGAATGTCCCGTTACGTTTCCTTTCTTTCTATGGTGACGTTGTAGTCTTGCTTGATTTCACTTTCCTTGGGGGTTCTTAGCCTCGCCTCTCACTTCCTTCCTTACGTTGTAACCCTATTGCTTACTTTCGCTTTTGGGCTCTGACAATAGTGGTTTTCCTCTTGGTTGGCCGTATTTTGGCTGCTTTCCTTCTCCATGCTTCTGCTGCCCTCTCCCTAGCTGTCTCTCGCTGCGCAGACAGGCTTTCTACAGTGTCTCGTCACTTGCGCTGTTCTTTGTTTTCTTTCTGGTTTTCTTGCCTCTGGTCTTCCTTGCCACGCGGTTCCTTTTTTCTATCTTCCTCTTTTATTGTTTTGGCGGCATTTCCCTGCCGGACTTACCTCTTTCCCGAGTTCTGTGGCTTATCGTGCTGGACATTGGTCTATTATTGCTCTTCCTATTCCTTACCTATTTCCCTCTCGGGGAAACCTGCTGGGAAACCTGCTTGTACCATCCGCGGAACTATCTGGCTGTGTTAATATCTTCAAAGAACAGACTACAACTTCCACCTGCCGAACAAGAGATTTTTTCCGCCTTGTGCTTTTTCCTCTTGTTTTGGGTGTTCCCGGGCAGGGGTCCAGTGACTGCTGTGGTTACTATGGTAGAATTGTGGCTTCCATCCGGGGAAGGCATACCTCTTCTCTAAGAAGAAGTCTACTCTACGAAAGAAAGGAAGGAAGCAAAAGACCTGTTCAGAAGACAGAGGAGAGGAGGAAGGGGATATTCAAATACACAGCGAATCTGATTCAGAGATTGTTGGTAAACCTGACACACGCACCCTGTCTCAAACCGTTCAATCCCGAATGAGATACGTACATAACGACGGACGCCAGTGCATACCGCTTGGGCACCACCCTTACCCAAAAGAAGGGGGATACGGAAAATATAGTTGCCTTTGCGTCAAAAGCGCTGTCCACCTCAGAAAATAACTACTCTACTGTCGAAAAGGAGATGCTGGTGTGTGCTTGGGCTGTGGAGTATTTCAGGTCATACGTTTGGGGAACCAAATTCCGCTTAGTCACTGACCACAAACCCCTAGTACACATGCTGAGCTCTGACGGCACAAAAACAGCAACACCACGACTATCGCTGCAAAACTGCAGGAGTATACATATGAGATGACTTACATTGCGGACTGCATGTCCAGCACCACATTTCTCAAAGACGAATGTGCAGTGGCATCCATAGGCGACCTAAGGAACAGAGACTTTATGGAGATGAGCAAGCTACATTGGCAGGAAGAAATGGAACACGATGACGCCTTCGGCCGAGTAGCAGAATGGACACACAAAGGGCGGCCCAACGAGAGAGCAGTGCCGGAAGGTCTGCGACCATACTGGAAAGTGAGCGACTAAATCACAAAACTTGATGGTCTCATAATGAGAGGCGATCGTTTAATTCCCCCAAGAGGCATCCACAAGGTGATATTGTGCAGAGCGCATGCAGGTCATCTGGGCAGCAATATGACACGATGCAGAGTGTGTGAAGCATACTGGTGACCCGGAATGAACCAAGACATAAGGGCAATGATCGAAAGATGCTATGAATGCACAAACGGCGGCGAACGACTGAAGGTGAGGCAGGCACCCATGATACCCACAGAAATATCTCACACGGCGCCTGGAACAAAATAGGGCTGTATTTCATTGGCCCGCTGGATGGCATGTCTAGCGACAACAGGTACGTGGTAGTCATGGTGGACTACTTCTCCAAGTGGTTCGAAATTGAATTTGTGTCGGACATCACCACAAGCACAGTCATATAAGTACTCACTGCTGTTTTTCAAAGGGAAGGGCTCCCCAAAGAGATTGTAGCAGACAATGGAGTGCAACTAGTTTCCAGGGAGATGGAAAGCTTCCTAAAGAAGCACAATATCCGTCAGTTGAGAGCAAGCCTGTACCACCCAGAAGCCAATGGTCTGGTCGAAAGGGCAAACCAGTTCATCAAAAGTGCCTTACAACTGGCATGCACATCAGGTATGAATCAAGACGGTAGCAGCACATCACTTGATGCCAAATACCATCACGGGAGTATCTCAGTTTCAATTCTTGAGAGGGAGAAGGGCCGCATCCACACTGGTACCACTGTGGCTACACAAAGTCAGAGAGGACGATGACATCGACATGAGCAACATTGTTTTCAGATTGCAAAAGAACAAGGAGATCATGAAATCTCAAGGCAACAAACGCAGAGCAGCCCATCGCACAGAGGTCAATGAAGGGGACTTGGTGAAAATACACCTACCCCACAAAGACGCCACCACGGGCTCCAAATATAGCAAGGTCATAGAAGTTACCCGGAAAGGAACCAACCATGCCCACACCAGTGATGGAAAAAGGTGGAACCTGAAAAGAGTGACTGTGTACCAGAAAGGAGCGTCCACTACCTCCCCCTCGAGGGGGGCAGGAAACGACCATGAACAATGGGGATTAGCCAGCGACCCCCAACAACCAGAGACGGACAGCACGGAAGAAGGGAACCAAAGTGAACATGCCCACATGAGCACCACACCCTGGTTTAGAGAACCACACCCGATAAGCAACCTAAATGGACCAGGCCCCATTTGACACATCTCGCATAACCACCCAATCCCCAAGTGCAACCACCAACCAGAACAGGCCCCAAAGGGAGAGAAAAAAACCAACCAAGTTCACAGACTGCGTCATGGACTAGGAACCATCCTTTCCTTTGGAAGGAGTTGTGTGAGGACTCCTCGCGAGATATGGCGAGACTTAAATCGCAAGGGAATCGCGATCCGCGCCACAGTCGGAGCGGAGACAAAAGAGTGCACACAGGCCTCGGCGCTCCTCCTGCTTAGTGATTCAGCCCTCCCAGAGCCTGTCTCCCACAGGCCCCTTTGAGCAGAGCACATAGCTCTCAACCATTTGTAGTGCAAAGGCGGGTGACACCACCCGATTTTGTTTTTGGCATGTGAAACGCCCATTGGAATGAATGGGCGTGCAGGAGGCTTGGCGGGTGAGCCAGCCCTTCACAAGGCGGGTGACACCCGCCAAAAGCGTGTGAATTGAGAGTTATGAGAGCATAACTCCATGGCTGAAGACAGCCTCCTGGGAGCTCTAGCTTGAAAGGGATGTCAACTCCCTTTTGACTGATGCCATAAAGTGAAGACAACTGTACTGGCTAGAAGAACAGAACAGTCACTGTGAGTACTGGCCTTTCCCCTCCCTGGACTAAAATACTAGAATACCCCAGGTATCTAATTAGGGCCACCACAGCAACGTTTGTGTGAGTTCATTTTATTTATATTAAGGTGGCATTTACGTTGTTAACCTAAACAATTTTTAGCACATTTTATTTGTCTTATAAACAGGTAAAACAGATCACGGTCGGTTATTATTGCAATTAGTATGACAACTGTGGCTTACAAGATGGCAGCGCAGCTACTCCGAAGCCTTCCCATCCAGTTTCCCACAGCCCACTGTGTCCGTCGGGTAGTCTCTCTTCTATGCCAATGTGCCAAAGTTGCATTTCCTCGTAGGAAGTGCAGAGCTCGTTTTATGAGACGAGGCGTGGCCACGGGTTGACAGCGCTGACTGCATTTCCCGGCATGCACGGATCTGCGCTAGACTTGCCTATAAGTAAAAGCGGAAACAAAAGGCGGCGAAAGCACCATAGTACTGTGAATCACGAGAGTCTGAGTGAGTCAGGGGGAATCCGCTGAAACCGAAAGAGGAGGAGCCGGTGAGTCACCAAATCTTCGTCTCCCAGCACCGGTGGCAGCAAGTCCTGTGTCCAACGCTCTCTGCCGACCGCACCGTCTGCCAGCCTCCCCCCATGGCTCTCAAGCGGATACACAAGGTGGGCATTAGGTGCATCCAGACTTGGATGCACCGACGAATTGTTGGATGTGAACAGTGACGTTCCGAGGTTGTTTGCGAGTTCAATACATGAACTCACGGTTAAGAGTATGATCTGACATCTATTGAGTCGCATTCGCCGGCAGCTTTCCTTCACGTCACGATGACGACCAAGTTGTCGTCCATAACCTTCTTGACATTCTCCCGCCCTGGCTAGTGCCTTGAAGCCAGAAACTCTCCCTAGAAGGGCTATGCAGTTCGTATCTGGCCGAAGGCGCTATCACTGAGAGGCTGTCCCTACATTGGCCGCCATACTCGCGTCTCGCTTCCGCCTCCTGCACACTTTAGGAGCGAGGCCCCGAAGAACCAGAAAGGCGCCTTCTTCTCCGGGGTATAACGAGGCATCCCGCCTTTATTACCCCCAACGGGCATGTTAATTTCCAGCTCTGGCTGGCCTCTGCTTTCAGTACCTTGATGCTTACTGATTTAAACCTACTGTCCTGGTGCACACGCTTCAGAGTGGGGTTCGGCCTTCTGACACAGCACTGCCTTCTCTTTAGTTGAGCTGAAAGTCGCTACACCTAAAGACATGAAGCAGGTCCCGTCGTAAAGATGTACTTGCGGCCTGATCTTAATGATCGCTATTTAGCTGCCACTTGAATGTTGGTGCAGCCGGATTTACTTGACACCAGCTTGTACCCAGGATTCGAAATGGCTGGGAGCTATTTAGCTCATGGTAATGGAATAGGAGTACCTGGTTGGGTTGTTACCAACAGCTGCCAGAGCTACTTTTGACTCCCGAGATCATCTGATGCCATACACGCATGCATATCTCGGTTCAACTGTATTTGGGAATGTGTATGATGGAACATTGGATTACATTTATGACGTAATAGGTACTAAACCTCACGGTATGATGTGCACTCCACGTGGAAGTTACTGTTCCTCGTGCTTTGCCAGATGCCCAGGATTTAGTTTTAGCTACTACTCATGAACTCCTTACTTCGGTCTCGGTGTGCCAGTGGGTACTTGACTCCCCAGGTCAAGTGTTGCCATGCAAACGTACCCATCCGTCCTTTCCTTGTATAAAGGGCCACTAGGGCATCACAAATTATTTAAAGCTGGGGGATATGTAGTAAAATAGTTTTTCTCGCTCGATGGTTAGGTGTGCACTTATTGCCTCTGCCCTCCTCTCCAGAGGTAAACATGTTTACTAGGGACTGGTTTTAGCTTCTGCTTTCGCCGAGCATTGCATTTATTGTTAATTGTCATAGGAACTTTCTTGTTGAATTTAACAGTATGTGATGGACATGCACTGTCTTTGTTGTGTTGACGATTCAACTTTGTACTCTTGTTCACTGACACAGCCTTGTTTGTAGCCTCTTTGACATGCTGTGGGTTTTTATGATTACAATTCTGGAAACACATCTCACCTCCCCCTGCCCATTTTAACTTTTTGTTTGTAGCTTTTTCAATGTATTCGTTTTATTTATTCAGAAGGAGAATAACCAGGTTACAACAGTCATTCTCTTTTGATTACTTTAAATGCTTCTTACTATAAACCCATTGCTAACATCTCTAACATCCAGCGTGCTCATGTAACTTTACATTACATCCCCAACAAGTGTCCCTTTACCCCAACAACTACCCCCCACCCCTTTGAACCAACTTGCACAGTTTTACTGTGCTTCTCCATAGTTGGTTTCCGTCCGTCCATCCAGGGGTTGTGCGTTGTCTGTTTTCTTGTGTCTAAACAAACATGAGCATTTTTTAGTATCGAGGGTTTGTGAAAGTAGTTTTCTCTTTCACGTATCCCTGAAAGGGGTTCCAAAATTGTCCTGCCTTTAGGACACATATCTTCTCCATTGCCATGACCCCCCCCCCCCCAGATCTTGACCTACCACCAAGCTATTATCGGGCCCAATTCAGTTTTCAACCCTTGTGCCAGTGTAATTCACACTGTCCTCAAGTGTGATGAGGGTAGCCTTGTGCCCGCTTGCCGTGTATGTACCCACTACCACTGCCTTAGTAAGACCACCTTTGGTGTCATTTTCAGGGTCACCCCCATTATCTTTTGTGCTCCAGCATCACTTTACAGTACATTACTGCTTTTGAGCATGCCCACCACGTGTGGTAGAGTTCCCTCTCCCACTACATTGTCTCCAGCATTCTGGGGGGTACTTTGCATTTATTTTATGTAGACGATAAGGGGGACATATGCCACCTGTAGCAGTTTGTAGGCTCACTCTTTGATCTCTGTGCATTTAGATGTTCTATGTGCCCTCATACAAATCTGTCGGCATTCCTCTTCCGTGATGTCTTTCTCACATTTATCTTTATACAGAAGCTCGGTTCCGATTTGCACACTGTCCAATAGTCTATATAGTCTAGAGGCCCCTCACGCAGTTGTTCCTTCCTAGATAGTCCATTTGAGCCCAACTGGGGCTCTAGTATCCGCTTTCTTCACCGCTGCTTGGGATATCGAGTGTCTAATTTGCGTATATCTTTCCTTCTCCCCGATGGAGAGTAGTTCTCAAACAGAAGGGGGCCCCCACCCTGGTACATGTCTTTTAGGATTATGTTCCCGCGCCCGTCCACTTTTCCCAGAATTTCTGTTGTAGGCCCGTCCGTGGTGAAGTCCGCATCATGTGCTAGAGGGGAAAAGGGACTCAGTCCCCGCCATATTTTTTTTCTTAGAGCGCCTTATCACAGCTATGCAAAGACTGGCTAGTGGCTTCCAATAATTGACCCCCTGCTTCTTGGGCTCCAGTGTTGAGGGCGTGTAATGACTTTAATGGGATGCTTGTGACCGCTTGCTCTATCCCACACCATCAGTCTAATGTCTTGTCCAGCCCATTTCAACATTGGTGCTAAGTGTATGTATCTCTCTGTCTGGAACCCCTAACCCACCCAACCCCCAAAAAGGGTTGGGCGCATCAGGATTTTCTTGTGACTGCAACTTCTTGCCTTGCTATTTAAAGGCGAATATTGCCATCTGTGATTCTTAAACCATTCGGGGTGGTATGTCTACAGGCAGCAAGCCCACCATGTAAA
Source organism: Ambystoma mexicanum (assembly GCF_040938575.1). Taxonomy (NCBI): domain Eukaryota; kingdom Metazoa; phylum Chordata; class Amphibia; order Caudata; family Ambystomatidae; genus Ambystoma; species Ambystoma mexicanum. The sequence continues at coordinate 1,160,266,541 of NC_090929.1, read as the reverse complement.
GCATATGGGGCAAGGGGTCATTTTTATTGCCGCAGGTCTTGCGAACCAGGACAACTCTCGGGCTTCCCATCTGTGCATGTTGTCCTGCAGCTGTGTTTAAGAGCGCTATGGGGTGGTAACTGGCTTAGTCTGTGTGGGATCTTTCCCTGATCATCGTGCGCGTGTGCGTGTGTGTGTGACCTTGTCGTTCTCCGTGATCTGGGGAAGGGGCACAAATGACATGTGGGTTCTTTGCTTTTCTAGTACCAAATGTTCACGTTTTAACAGCCCTTCATGGAACCTAACCATTATTTTCCTTTTCCCCTCCTCTGCTGTGCGTGCCCCCCGCCCCCATTCATTTTTAAGTTGGGTTATATAGTTTCATGATCTTTGTTTCGTTAGTTTGGCTGCTAGGAATTTGTTCGCTTTCCCTCCCTGTGTAATGTATGTTTACAAGTTTGTGCCACCCGGTCTGCGATATGCGCTTCCAGCTGGACTCCAATTTTCCTTGGGGTTCGCAATGATTTTTGTCTGTCGGGTTTTATGCTGGACTACCTCCCTTTGGAGTTTCTTCATGAGGGCTCTCGCTAGTGAATGCAGCGGCTTGTGAGATGAATTCTCCCCGAACTACCGCTTACCCCGCCTCCCACACTATCCTCCAGGTCTGTTTCCCCATTATTATTGTCTTTAAAGTAATTACTTATTATTCCCTCCATATGAGCTCTAAGTGAAAGGTCCCCTAGTAACATCTTTTAGTCTCCAGTGTATCTGTCTTCTCTCCTCATTGCCCTAATCACATTGTAGAATCACTGGTGCATGGTCAGATATTTCACCCCTATTTCTACATTTGTCACTTGGGGGGTATCAGTGTCACTGCTACTAAATCATGTCAATCCTAGAATAATCCTTGTGTACAGCAGCGTAATGCGTATATTCCTTATTTTGCTCCTGAAACAATTGTTTCGATTAACCCCCCGGTCTCTAGATTTTCCAGAGTGGCTGCCTGTTCTTCTGGTCGCTGATGATGCTGGGAGTATTTTATCTAATGCCAGGTCCATCCCAAAGTTAAAATCCCCACCTATCACCAGCCTCCCAGTTTCCGCAATATCCCGGTTATGTGTCTGGTTTCTCAATGGGGACATATTGATCCCCAGATATCTGCCTTCTGCGTCTTTGTGTAGGTGTTGCTTCTTAAACCCCAGGTCGCAATTGAGTATTGCTACACCCCCCCCCCCCCCCGGCCCCCTGTGTCTTTGTTCCCACTTGAGGCATAAAATTGGTGGGGGAAGACCCTGTGAGCCATCATCGTTCATCCCCAGGGAAGAGATGCGTTTCTTGCAGAATCCCCATCGATGCTTCGATCTCCCCAGAATTGAGGCGTTTCGGTGGCGAGTTTAACCCTTGTACATTCAGGGTTACTGTTACTTCAGCCATTTTGTGTGGCTATGGGTCCGTATTGCCTTTCACATTCTACCACTCCTTCTCGGTTTCCTGCTCCTCCATGCATTGAGCCTCCCCCTCATCCCTTGAGCTCTAAACCATATCCCGTCTCCTTCCCCTCACCCTCTCCCCAACTTCTCCCTCTCCCTTTGTCCCAATGTGGCCAGGGCTCTGCAGAACCCCCCAGCCCCCTGGTGGCCTCCCAGGGCGTTGGGCCAAATTCCCTCCCAGGATTTCCTTGCGCCAGGATACTTCATACCCTGAGTTGGATTCCAAGTTGTGTTGCACTCCTACCTCAGTTTGGGCTATCAATCTTTGCTTAATGTGGCCTTCCTCCTCCTTACAAGCCACCTTTGACAGTCTAACGTCTCGAGTTTGTTATTGTCTTCCTCTACCCGGGCCATTCTTGGAGACCAGTCGGTTTCACACCCCTTCCACGTCTCCTTTTGTCTGTTGTCCATTCCCACGGTCTGTCAGCTTCTTTTGACGTCGACGGGTGGCATTCCACGGATTTACGGAGGTTCAAACCTGGAATATCCTTACCCTTTTTCAGATCTAATCTGCAGGAATTAGATCGACCCTGTGAGCTGTATTCAAGCGGGGTTAATCGTAATCCTATGCTTACTTGGAGCAACGAGAAAACACCTACATCATTTATGGCGACTGTCGCCTAAACGCTGACGGGGTGCTGCCATGAGATAAAACAAAGGCATAGATACGGGGACTAAGAGCCGAACAAAGGGGGACAGAATGTTTTTGATTCTCCCAGACCATCGGGGTGAGGTCCAAACCGGCGGTACAATTCCACAAATTCTTGCTCGAGTTTTTACTAGTCTGGCGCAGCCCGGCTTGACAAAAGTTGTAGGGTAGGAGTATGAAACACAGAAGAATCAACGCATTTTGAACAGCTGTGCAATTAACTCAATCACACACCAACTTGAGTTGCTTTTTTGTTTTTTAGATCTACATGTCCTGATGAGGTGCACTGGTCGGAAAGTGTTATCGATTAGTTGCCCGAAACTCGAGTCGACACAACCATAGTCCTGACTCCAACCAGGAGTTGGACGTTACTTGGGTTATTTATAGAAACGCTGTGGCAATTGAATATATTAGAAACAATCCGACAATATATACCAATTTTCTGAATTTAGATTGATGCGCTTTATGACTATAAATACTAGTTGGCAACCGAAGGTCTATGGGTTAGACCGTTTGTTCTTTTCTTAGAACATACAATACAGATTGCGGTTGTTGCACAAGTATGAATGATATTGGTTTGACTGGGTATAAAAGGGTATGTGATGAATGTTTTTGAGACTTAAGGTCCCTGGTTGGTGTGGTGCTTTTTTATAACTCGGTTTTTAACGATTGTTAACGAATTGATTGTAATGTTTTTTGTATACTCATTTCTATATCGGTGAGATTATAAAAGCAAGAAAATAAACCAAAATAAATTGCTTATACCCACACTTTTTTCAGTAATTGGTCCCCGGTGGAAGGGATTGGTTGGTTTTCACTTGAGTGTTTTACATTTAAATGCTAAGAGGGTTGGTACGTCATTGACATTTGTACCTTTTTTGTATGAAGCTTTTTTTTAGGTGCATTGTTTTGGGTTGTTCCTCCATGGTTCTGGTGCCCATCCATGTGTAACAACGAGTCCTCTTTGTATGTGTTAATTCGCCGGAGTTTACCTTCCCATGTAAAGGTTAACACGAAGGGGAATGTCCATTTGGAGGATATATGTTTTGCCATTGGGGCTTTCGTGACCAGTTGCATTAGTCTTCTCTTGTGTAATGTTTTTAAGTCTTGATAAAGCTGAATACGGCTTCCATTGACCGTCAGATAACTGATCTTGCCGCTCTCAAAATGTCTTCTTTCAGGATGTACAATGCAGGGCTACTAAAACATATCTGGGCCTTGCCCCCGGTTATTTTCTCTTGGGGTCAACATGGTGTATTCCATCTACTAGTGCTTCTTCGGTTTGGAACAGGCTACTAAAGCATTGCTGCATGGCGTTGTTTAGGTCAGTGTCCATAACTGATTCAGCCACTCCCTTGACCCTAATATTGGACTTGCGGGATCTGTTTTCCAGGTCCTCTGCCTGTATTTCCAGATTATTTGTTGCCCTGGCTAACCGTTCCAGCAAGACGCTGCACTGTTGCCTCCTCCACCATTTTAGAAAGGCCTTTTTCCACCATGTCCACTCTTTCACCCATTTCGTTCAACTCCCTTCTGACCTCTTGCAGGGCTGACTTCAGCTCCTCCATTTTGCCCATTTGTCGTGGAAGGAGTTAGTCATCCTAGCTTCCATTCCCTTTAGGCAGTTCAGCAGCTGCTCTTTGTCTGATGGCATCGTGGTAGGTGTTTCGTTAGTATCTGACCCCTTTTATCTCATGTGATGGTTTCGGTTGGCGGGGCGTCCTCCTGTTGCCTCTGCCTCAGCACCTTTCCAGTTGCCCCTCTTGGTGTTTCCTTACCTTTTGCTGTCGTTGGGTCGCTTCTTTTCCTTGTCCTTGGCATCAGCTAGCACTCTGGTTGGATCCCCTGGGTGCTGTTGCCCTTTGGTTTTTTTTTTTTGGACGAAGGTAGGTGGTGTGATGTTGGGTTGCTGGTCCGATGGCTCCCCCCTGTGGTCAGCCGGTTATGCATCTGTTAAGCAGTCTCCGTCCTCTGCCTCCTCCACTCCTTTCTGCTTTCCTGCCGGTTAGTTTTATGCCTTTCTTTGCTGCTAGGGCCATGCTGATCTTACACTCCTTGTCACTAGCACCCGGCCTCAGGTTTCTCTAGTCCTCAAGCTTTCTTTTATTCATGCTCGCTGTGTACTTGTGTCCTGGGGGTCCCACCATTGCTTCATATGAGGTTTCTCCAATCTGACTCCCTCTTATAGCTGCTGGGTGCAGAGCAGCCTCTACCTGCTGCCTTGTCGGAAGCAGGCTGCTTTTCTATCGGCCGAAGCCCTACCTGCACGTCGGGGCAGCTCTCACTGCTGCCTAGTGTTTAACATCCAGGCCAGGCGTCTTCCAGCATCTCTCTTGGACCCTCCTCTCTCAAATGCTCGATAGCCAGGGAGGGTGAGGGGGGCACCCTGATTCTTCCTCACCCGGGTTTCACTTTTTTTGCTGGGTTCCCCCCTCTCATGCAAGCATTTCAACCCCCAATCTTTCTGACCTGGTCCGAGTGCTGTTTTATTCCAGGAGGAACAGTGTGAGGCTGATGTCGACTGGTTTCCCCCCCACTCCGTTCAGCAGCGTATTGTTGATGGTGTCGCCACTTCTGCCGCCGTTCACACCAGTCCCGCTTGTCTTGTGCGTACCTTGTTCTTAATGTCCTCACTTCCAACGTGAATCCCCTTTGCAGTTTCTTCCAGGGGTGCTTCCTTGTGGGCCGGTGTTCTCGCAGCAGTGCTGGGTGCCTGTGCTAAACTTATGCAGAGGCTCTCTGCCTCTGTGTGTTTTTGGCCCCTGCTGTTGCCTGCTCCGGCTTGTCCATGTCTGCTGCTCTGATGCTGCTGTCCTTTCTAATGCTGCTGTCCTTTATTGCAGGTCTCTCTGCTCTTACCCAACTTGCGCCTCTGCTGTTAATCCTTTCGGCCACTTCTGCGGGGCTCGATACCTGGCCCTTTATCCGTCCTGCATGGTGTCAGGGCGGGCTGCAGCTTCCGCGTAGGACTCCGCACCATGCGGTTGAACGCTGTGCTGCGCTTCCAAACTCTCACCTCAGGCCGTACCTTGCTGCAGGTTCTGTCATCTGAGCGTTGTCACACCATCGTGGGTCGCTCCTGCTTGGGTACTGTTGTCATGCAGCCTCTGGGGCGTCGGGGGGGGGGGGGGGGGACAGCCCTCCGTCAGAGGCGCAGACTCAATCCTTCCGTTCTGCTGCTCTTGTTTGCCGGCGCCTCCCGCGTCTCTCCACATTCTGAGTTCAGGTTCGCTGCTAAATATTGTACCACTTTCGGGAGATTACAGCTGTTTTAGCATGCTTCAGGCACCTTATTCTCTCCGCCGGGATGGAGCTCCGAGTGCGCACCTTCGCGGGACAGTGGCCATCTTCTGACTCGCTTCTCAAAACTAGCGTTGCAGGCTTCCCAGAAAATTCAAAATATCTGAACTCACAGGTCTGAAGTTAACATCCTGTCTCCTGTGTGACTGTATCTCACACTTCAGCTGCCACTAGCTTCAGAACAGGTGAGTAAACCCTCTGACCGGCCTAGCGAGCCTGCAAACAGTAGCATTGTTGGCTCTCTGGGAACCCTAGAGTGCTTGAAAAGAGTGGCTAAAGGCAGACTTGGTGAGACATTTTTATTACACCAGTAGTGGGTTTACAACTCAAATCAAATAAGTAACTCTGAAAAATGTTTTGGAAAAAACACTGGCAGGCAAGGTTTGATGGTAAGGCTTGCGTAAAGCGAGCTTGGAGTTGCCATGAGAAGGTGTTTGGGTGGGGAGTGGCACACTGGGTGGGAATGGCCAAAGGAATTAGTATGGCCATGGGCAGCCAATGGGTGGGCGCATAAACAAATACCTACAGGCTGTTTCCCTCCTCCTATACCATTCTTCCATATTTGTACTCCAATGCAATAGTTTCAGCTTGTGGGTGTCTCTAGCGGTGTCTAGTCGAAGGATTGAATCTAAAGAGTCGACAGGTCAAAGGATCGAATATTTAAAAAAATGATATATATTTTTTTTAGTTTTTCGTTTAGGGAAAAAGTGTTTTTTAGTAAAAAAGGGGGTTTGGGGGACCCCCCAAAAAAATGTTAAAAAAAAAAACATTTGCTCCTTTGACCTGTCGATCCTTTGACTGGCAACCGTCTCAAGCAACACCCAATAGCCTGAAGTATCGTTCAACATTTTTTTTTTTTCTCTACTATGTGGTTTGGCTGATTTTTTTAACAAATTCTTTTAAACATTTTTTTTGTTATAGCAAAAGGTGATCGGACCACTGTACCATCACCCCCTCCCCCTTCTATATGCCGAACCTCAACCCACCATCTGCCTAATTGTGGTTTTAAACCTAAATCGACTAGTTTGTATTGGAACAAACCACATAAACCCATTTATCATCTTCCTATTACACACTCTGTGTTTAGGGCCCTGTGGTCTCTTCATCCAGACACACATTACAATTCCTTGTTCTGTCTGGCAAATCAAAATTTGATCTTTGTAGTTTTCCACACTGTCTTTAGTTGTACACTTCGAAATGTACCTAGAGTCTGATTATCCCACAAGACTCATAATTTCCATTAGTGAGTGCACATTTATCGAAAGGAATCCTGGCTGTATACCATGGATTCTTCAGACTACACCATATACTGCTATAGTGTTTGGTCGAGAGAATCCATGGGGCTTACAACAAATGTTATCTTAGAGGATAGAAAAAAGAATAGTGGTATTAGAGAAACCTTTTTTGTAATTTTCAACTCAAATATGTACTTATTTTTTCATATCTTGATGTGCACAGATTAAGCTTATTGCTTCATATACATTTTTGTTTAGAGCAAGACAATGGGCCTCATTACGAGTCCTCCGCGCTTGTAAGCAGTGATTCCGTGTCGACGGTGACTCCGCTTCCGCAAGGTTGCGGAAAGATGGGGCGATTACGGCATGTGGGTCACGTGCAACACACCGAGGCGGAAACTGAGTCACCGCCGTCACGCAAACACGGACCTAGCGGCACATTAAACAGTGCTACAACCGTGTCCGCCGACACAAACACCGGAAGCGGAAATACCGTGACCGCGGGAGAAAGACCGGAAACAGAGAGGCGGCCATTATATAAAGCACAATCAACTGCCATCCTGAGACACCACAGGTCAGATCACCTCCCTGAGACTGACCAACCATCCAACACCATCATGTCATCCAGTATACCAGCATGCAGGCAGAGAAAGCAGCGCTTCAGTGAGGCTGAGCCCAGAGTACTGGTGGAGCACATTGTTGAGCATGCTGAAATGCTTTTCAGTGCAGATCAGCGGCGTGCCACTCGGCAAAGGCGCAAGGAGGTGTGGGTGGAGGCAGCACGCAAGTGCACAACGGTTGGCGTGACTTCATGTTCAGTGAAGGAGTGCCACAAGAGGTGGGATGACCTCAGGCTCCGGGTGCGCAACCTCATCACAGCACACGGCCAACACAGCACTGGAACTGGTGGAGGCCCTGCATCCCCTCTGAAGCTGCAATCGTGGGAGGAGCGCTGCAGCAGTGTAATGCACCTGGAAGGCATCCACGGCATAGGAGAGGCAGAGGCAGGAGTGAGCTCACCTGCAGATGCTGGTAAGTGCACAGAGCACAAAGCCATACGTGTAAATGGGAGTGACCCAATGGACCCACTTCCAATGCCCCCCACCCCAACAGGGCTGCAGTGAAACAATGGACCCACTGACTGGCCAAATGATGAGTGACGCATCCCCAAGGTACGACCCCTCAACATTCATACCGTGCGTGCCTGACAGGAAGCACAGACACTCACCTGTGTGCATAAATAGTCAAGTGTCGTAATGCAATTGGATATGGATTGTGATGTCTCATGAATGTGATGTACACATAACGTACAACCACACAATTAAACACATGTCCTCTGTATCCCCATAGTTCTGACAAGTGACAGCGACGATGGACAAGATACGACGAAGCGGCCACCTGCAGGCGCCCAACGCAGCACTCCAGTCCAGGACGATGATGCAAGCTGCTCTGGCACACAGGCACCAGCAGAACCAGGCACACCGGCAACATCAGGAACACCGGCAGAACAAGGCACACCAGCAAAAGACACTACCTACATGCAGCTAGCCACCCATGCCCCGGATGATGAATCGCAACCCATCTGCACAGCTGAGGAGGCAGCATCAAGTGATGGGAGTGGTCCGGCCATGCAGGCCGAGCAAGTGCAACAGGGTGATGGAGAAAACATGGATGGCGTGTCACCCATCCATGGGCTAGAGTTCAGCCCCCAAGAAATGCACAGCCCCATGCGCTTCCCAACACCATCCATGGGCGAGCTATGTGCAAGATTGCAGCACATTGAACAACAGCAGGCCACCCTGACGCAGCTGGTGGGAAGACAGCGTGAGGAGGCCAGGCTGCAGCGTAAGACCAATGCCACGTCGGTCTGTTGGCTCACCAGGTCCATTGGCAGATTTGCAGCCACAATTCTCACCCTGGCACGCCATGTTGGGGAAGGGAACAGCATGCAGTCAAGCATTGCTGAGTCCATGATGGGAGCCCAGCAGGCATTTCAAGGACGCTTGCCCATCATCACACCAACGGTCACCTCAGCCAGCACCACCCCATCCAGCTCTGCAACTGGCAGCTCACGGAGGCGTTCCAGTCGCTTGACTGGATCCACGAGCAAGGACACACCTGCACACAAGCATCCCCGCAAATAGTGGCATGTGGGGATGCCAGTGAACATGGCATTTGTGGACACCATGGTTTTTGGATGGGTGGGAACGTTTGGGTGGTGGGGGTTAGTAGTCATTAGGGGGTTAGTTGATAGGGTCCTGTTTGGGGGTTGGAACGTTTGGGTGGTGGGTGGGCATGGGTGTACAGCTTCCCTAGATACAATGCACCTTCTACCCTGTTGAAATGATAATACAAAACCTTTCAATACTGCATTAATGAGTGGACATCTGTTATTTCATTCGCAGAAAAACATCATTTAATCATTGGCATCGTCATATCCATGCTTTGATATCAATGTGCAGTCTCTCAAAAGCAAATGCGAATTAGTGCATCCCGTGCTTGTTGGCCATCTTGGGCACCCCTGGGAGGTTGTGGTGCCACTCTATCTCCATCCCCATCTTCTGCATCTGGGGTAAGTGGAATGTTCCTGCGCAAGCACAGATTGTGCAGCATGGCACACCCAAGCACAATTTTACCCGTCTTAACTGGGTTGTACAGCAGTGATCCTCCAGATCTGCTCAAGCAGCGGAACCTGGCCTTCAGTAGGCCAAACGTCCTCTATAATGCCATGTGTGCCCTGTTGTATGCCTCATGCCTGTTCCTTGACCTCCGCACAGGTGGCATCAGCCATGGCGTGAGTGCATATTCAGCATCACCTACATGTGAAGTAAATGTGTGGGACATGTCAGTGTTTGTGGTTCATCTCACGATCTGATGCAATGCAATACTGTGTCATCATAGATTCATCCATCAGAGCCTTGCCATGGTCTGAAGGGCAGGTGATTACCATCCAGCTGTGATTGTTGTAGCTGGTGTCATTTGGACATGGCACTTACTTGTTGTGCATATGAAGTGGACCTTATACGCGATAGTGGTTGGTGACTAATTCACTGTGCAATGCCAGGCACACATAGGGGACTAAATCCATGGCCTGTGATGATCCTGCTTTTGCAGGATGTCACATGAGCAGACATGTGTATTGGGGGAAGTGGACCTAGGTGTGGATGGCTGCATTGAGAGGATCCACCTGTATGGCCTGTTGGTAGCATTGGTTGTATGTCTCCTTAGGCAGGTGTTGTACAGTGGCAACCTGTCATGTCTATTTTAGATGCGTGGGTTATGCTGACTGTCCATTACATGTGCAAGGGGTTGATGCATGTGCCGTTGTGGCAGCCCTCTTACACGGGTCATTGGCCTAGACATTCAACACACTTCCATAGGACATGTGCATTGGCAGAAGTACTCACCCAAAAGCCATGTGCTTTGTCCAACGTAGCGTTGCATGTAGCGTGGCAATGTTGAATTCCGCAGAACCATTGAGTCATGTGTTGAGCCCGGAATACGTGCACAGCAATGTGTAATCAGCAGTCCGGCATCACATACCATCTGTACATTCAGTGAGTGGTACTGTTTCCTGTTGCAGTACACCATCTCCATTGCACATGGTACTGCCAGCTCTATGTGGGTGCAGTCCAATGCACCTATGCAATTTGGCATGGCTGCAATGGCATGGAATGCCAACTTGGTTGCATTGACCTCTGCAAGTGTACGGGGTAGGGCGATGTGTTCGGACACATGGCGCAGCAGAGCGTCCAGTACCTGTCCCAATATTTTGGAGAAACGGGGTTGTGAGAGCCCATGCAGCTCACCAACTGTGTGCTAAGTGCCTGTGCCTAGGAAATGCAGTACTGACACCACCTTCAGGAGGGGGGGGAATTGCAGTCGAAATAGCAATGTGGCTGCTAATGTCGTCCTCAATCATAGCAGCGATATACGGGATTGTTGGCCGGTCCAGCCGGTATAATGTGTGGGTCTGTCCTGGGGTCAAGTTCCACAGTGAGGCCCTGATGCGTGGTATTGCAGGCTGCCTGCGGGGCTTGCTGGCTGCGCATTTGGGTTTGGCATGGGTGCAGAGTTTGCTAACTGACGCCTGCGCCTCCTCCGCCACATCCCCATCTGCAACATTGCTGCCACTATGTGCACTGCTGCCTGTAGGTTCAAAAGCTCCAGTCCCAATGCTGCTGCTGCCTGCATTGTTGTGTTTGGAGTTGGCCTGGTTGTGGGTGTGTCCCTTTTGTAGCCTCCCAGTGAGCTGCTGGGTCCGGCTGGCCTCATTTGGGGCACCTGTGACCTGATTTGCCTCACTTGGTACTGTTTAACGTCATGTTCACGGCGGCACCGTTACCGCCTCTGTGGCCACGGTTTTTCTGCCATTTTTTTGGCTGTGTTTCCATGTCGGTGGTACTCGTGATGGCCATGGTGTTTCGTGTTGGCGGTAAGTGGGTGGTTTCACCGCCGTCTCTCTTTACGGATCCCTAATCTACGCAGCGGCGGTTTGTGGTGGTGGTGGTGTTTCTGGGTCCGTGGGTCGTGATTGCACGGTCGCGGAAATGGCGCCGGTATGGTTTTAGCGGTGACGTTCAGTCCGGGTCGGCGGACTCGTAATGAGGCCCAATGTCTCCAAGTTATTATTTTTTGTATGGTGGCTCTTGGTTTTTAGAAAACTGCAACATTAATGCCCATCATGGTCTTGTCTGAATTCCTATTTGGACATCAGTCTCTGGTGTGGTAACGGGAAATTGAGTCCTGCTGGAGTATTGAGTGCTGTCTCTGCTTCTTGCGTCTCTTCATTGTTCTGTTGAATTAGTGTGATCCCCTGCCAGATGCATGGTCGTGTACCTTCTGGCGTATCTGAAAGTGGGGTGGTTGGGTAGTCTGGTGAGAAAGAAACTTCATTGTTGCATGTAGGCTTGTTTTCTGGGCTCTTCATGCAGGTTTTGTTTACCGCGTAGTTTATTTTGTCGGGAGCCTCATGTGCCCACGGTTCTATGCAGTGGCCATAGCAGTGATGTGTATGTTGGTTGTAGGGGTGTAGCAGTGGGAAGAGTGTTTAGGGGTCCGGGGCTTAATTGTCATGCATGTTGGTGGAATGCGAATTTGTTATTGCAGGAAGTATTCAATGCAGACTTGGATGGGCAATTAAGTGAAGGGTCTTGACACTAACATGTGAATAATGGGGCATAAGACATCACATAAAAGCGTGTAAAAGTCCCTAACACTGTAAACGTGGACTCCTCCGGTTCCCCTCTCTTTCCAGTTCTGGGAATTGGCCAACGAGTGACATTGGTTCAGAGAAATGGGTTCCTGTGACAAATCCCAACAAACTCATTTTGCTTTCATTAGTATTATGGTTGGAAGGCTGAGTGGCATCTTGCACCTCACTCCACCTTGTTCAGGTGTTGTGCTTGGTGGCCTTGCAGAGACTTTTGCCTGTTGGACAAATTTGTCAGGTAACATGGGGGGGGGGGATTAAGTCCATGGTGGGTTCTCCTATAAGTTTACCCCATAATCTCCAATAATCCAGAATACCAACACATTCCCATCCTCTCCAACCATCCCATCAAGTGGTCTTTGGGCAGTGCTGTAACTTTGTTTTTGAGATTGTTGCTTAATACCTGCAGGGGGTTATTCACAGGGAGGACGATGGGAAGAGGTGTCTTGAAGTCCTCCATGAAGCCTGGTGCTCTACGCGGTGCGTCTTCTCTGAATGAAAGGGGGTTGCCGGGGTGCAATGTGACAATCCAACACTGAAATCTTAAATGGATACCGCTCATCTACAATGGAGCGCTTGGCTTGGGCACGTAGGTTGGTTGTATGATTAGCGTATTGAAATCTGTCAACATGTGTTGGCCTAATGCACAACTGATTGTCTTGGAGCAAATATAGTCAATTTTATTTTAAAATCCGTTTATTGATGTATGCAATCACAATACATAGTCTATGGGCAGTTCACGAAGTCAATAAAACTAACTTTTTTTGTTAAATGACCAAGAGCGAACAAAATAGAACAGTGAACAAAGTAAAAACCGCATACCAAAAATAGAAACAAAGACATCCAGGATCCGTTTTCTCTAACCGTTATATGGGGGACATTTCGCACCTGTAATGTGCTTTTAATTTAGGGGTCTACCATAGCAAGAAAGCCAGCTCAGCCAGGCAGGGGTGGCTGTTGCCCAGTACTAGCGTCCCGTAACAGTAGAACAAGTTGGCAATCACAGGGTGTTTGTCATCTGACAGGTGGAACATTGCCAGGAGAAGCGCCTTCCACGCCTCAACATTTTCTGTGGGTTCCTCGGTACCAACCCTCAAAGCCCTTTGCCAAGCAGTAGGCTCTTGCTGTACTCCACATTACAAAGTCTTTATACCATAGGCAATATTGCGGCCCACTTTTCTGCTTCCAGGCTATAGTTGTACGCCGTTTAGCTGAAACACATGCCAAATACATAAACTTAATCGCGTCTGTGCTTTCCAGGTCTGGGGTATGCGCCCAGCAAGCATGCCGTCTATTCCCAGCAGTAGCGCGCAACTCCAGCTTTAAAGCACGCTGTCTTTAACTCGCACAAGGTGAGTACCTGCCTGCAATTCCACAACATATGAATTATGTCCGCACATGCACCCTGCACCATAGGCAGGGAGGCAGCACAGTGGAGTCAAACCTGGCCACTTGACTAGGCGTCGTATGCGTTTTATGAAGGATATTGAGCTGTAGTAGGCGGAATCTAGTGTTGTGACACCTGGACAAAGAGCAGCGCAGCGTCCCATTGAGCATTATTTAACTCTTGCCCCAAGTCCGCCTCCCGTATTGCCTTCAGTCTCATGTTTCGCACACTCAACTATCACCCATACACCCAGGATAAGGGGCGATGGCCATCCTCCGGCTCATAAAACGTCAGGAATGCTGCAGGCTCCGGCTCTTCCGACCAGGACACTTCCTTTTTGCTATCATTGCCAGCCTCTGTTCACCCCACCTCCTGGCCACGGACAGTTTGCCCAGCTCTGAGCATGCATCTGCTGTCATGGGACATGTGGCGAGTTTGGGCTGCATACTTTTAGTACCTTCGCAGCCCTTTCCCATACCTGCCACCCAAGCTTCGCCAACAATGTAATCCAACCTATACAAAAATCTAGGACCAATAGGTCCTCTTTCAGCACCACTGGGCGCAGCATATCTTGTAATATCCTAGACACAAAGGTGGGATCAACCGACAGCTAGCATGTTGCATACTTGAGTTGCGCTGCTAAATAAAGTTCCAGCTGAGGGAGCAGCACCCCACCCCCACCTCATCCTTAGAAGACATACATAGAGTTCAAGGGACTTCTGTCCCCACAGAAACTTTGACTAAGGTACCTAATGAGCAAAAAACCTGGTAGCAATATAATGTACATTCGCAAAGGATTAGAGCAGGTGCAGTAAAATGATCATTTTCACTAGTGCTATCCTGCCCACAAGCGACAGCAGGGAGTCTACACCAGAATGCCATGGGCCCCCTCACCCAATCTACCGCCTTAACAGTGTTCCTAGCGTGAATTTCCTCTGGTGCATGAGCTATGTGTATTCCCAGATACTGAAATGTATAGACCTCCCATTGCAGCACCAGGTCTGGTAAATTGCAAGGGTCCTATTGTTGCATTCCAGCTAGAGAAAAAGGCATGATTTTTGCCTACTAAAGGAAATCCAGGATGAGGGGAGGTTATGTTCCGGCTCGCACAAGTATAGGAGAATTTCCTTTGCGTAAAGGGAAATAAGGTGATTAGACCTTCCCAGCTACAGCGAATTCCTGGAGCAGTAATAGCGCCAGTGGCTCCAGTGCTAGTATATAAAGCATGGCATAAATTAGTTTTGAAAAATTGATTAGCAGTTTGCTAATTAACATTTTTTTGATTAGCAAACAGACCCATTTCATTAGCAATTTTGTACTAATATTGTTAATCACCAGAATGTATTTGTACCCAAGACATGAAATGAGCAACAATACAGCTATTTTGGGTACCGCTGAAATAAGACATTAGTCAGGCCTTGCAAATTCTTTAAAATTCAGCTTGACCTGCAGGTCGGGTAACTTAGTTTCCCTATTCAACCTAAGAGAAATGCATTCAATCCATAGCAATGGAGAACAACCAATTTAAAATGCACTGTGTACAATAGTGCATGTCACTACAAACCCGCTTTGTTTGGCCAGCCATGCAAAGTGACACTTTTGTTTGACATTTACTGCGAAGTAAATGTTACATAAAAGTTTCAAACATCTCTTGCAAATGTTACTCGCCTATCATAAAATGTAATCGACTACGCGAGAGGGTGAAAAGGCTTTCCGAGCCACAGCTGAGTGTCAGTAAAATGTCAAAGGTTAGCTGCATGAACGAACTCTGATAGATGTGATAAAGGCTATGAAAACAGTTTAGCCAGCTGTCTCCTGCAGGGGGTAATATATAATGCAATCATAAACAAAGCGAGTTCTGGGGGCTAACTATAGTGTTTGGTATTGCAACAGATCTGTAGATGTAGAGATTGGATAGAACTATTGATCACTACTTTGCTTAAGCATCTAGTTCGCTTTGTGTATTGATTATGTAAGAGGAAAGACTAAGAGTGGATTGTGTAGCAGGCAGAGAACTGAGCAAACTAGATGGAATATTGTAGTATGTGGTCATCTCATTTTCAGGCTACCTGGTATAAAGCAACTGGGTGATCATTTAGAATGTCAAGGAGAATAGTCTCGCTCATGGATTGAGCACTAGATGTATGCAACTTGCAGTTTACAGAACTAGGTTTGCCACAAAAGCATTTGATCATGTGATCATGTACATTTTCGTGTGTGTGTGTGTGTGTGTGTATATATGTATATGTGTGTATATATATATATATATATATATATATATATATATATAAATTTTGCGTCTTCCCCAACCAAATGAAAACTAGTTGACACAATGATATTTAGATACACTAACCTAAACTTTACTGTAAAGCATGGAGATGATGCAGTGTTTTACGGTATCAATACTCTAATTATCCATTATGTAACAACCTACATTTTAGGAATGGAATTGCATGATTGTCTCTTTTTAAAAAAATGTAAAGTTGACTCCTACTAGTCTTTGTCAGACAGGATATGGAAAGGTTAACAAAAGTAGCATGCTGATTATTTCAGGTTTGCAATTATTTGAAAAACACTACCACTCCGACACATGCTTTTGGACGCCCTGCTGAGTTCCCCGCTGTATATCCTATGGCCCAGACACCTGCATCCCGGTCTTCACCCTAGCAACTGTACAGTAGCTTAACCCACTGTATGAAACATTCACCAATTCCAAACCCTGCAATGCAGCTTACATCCACTTCCAGTAGACAAACGCCTTTACAGAGTCCAAGGATGGCACTGCATACGGTGCGTCCCTTGTGCTAGTCTGGTCTATTGTATGCTGTAGGCGGCAAAGATGAGATGCTCTGCCAAGGGATCTGTCTTCATGTATTAGTGTACCAATTACTTTTGGGAGCCTCCCTGCAAGTAAAGCAGTCAGTATTTTGACATCTTGATTCAGCATAGCCATGAGGTCGATATGACTTGCAGAGCACAGGTTTCCCATGCTTTGGTATAGGAACTATTTAGGTTTCCCTGCATGCTGCATGGGAGAAGACCCTGTTCATACACCTCTTATAGTTCTTGCAGTATAGGGGTGAGTGTGGGACCGAACGCCTTGCAAAAATTAACCAGGGAGTCAATCGCCCCTTGTGCCTTCCTGGTAGACAGGGACACTATCACCCTCCCCACCCCCCAATTCCTCTTCCGTTGGGGGTAATTCCAGTACTGCAGCCTGTCCAGCAGTCCTGCATTTCAGAAAGTCTCTGAACCTCTCGCTCAACTTGCGTCTCATGCTTATATAGTTTGCTATAGAATGTACTAAAGGCGTCATCAATTTCCACTTGAGACCCCCATGGAGGGCTAGACATGTATTACAGGGAGCGCTAGACATCATGTATTGGTGTAATTACTCTGCGCGGTTGTAACCACGGCAACATCCTCCCAGATTTGTTCCCCTCACCATGCATGAGTGCAGTGCATATTGTGTTATCAAATGTGCAGAGCCTCTCCCATGCCTACGCACACTGGGTGCGCAACAGATGAAGTTCGGTTTTAGCAGAGTTTGTAATTTCATTTGATTCTATTCTATAGATTTTGTCCGGTCTTCCAAGGCCACCAAATCTACCTACAGCATTTCCTAATCCCCCACCCCAGCAATAATCTCCCCTCTGGTCACCACCTTCAAAGTCTCCCATACTGCTCCCCAACTATCCACACTAGCCACATTGGTATCTAGGAATGTGGCGCAGAAATCTAGCTGACTCCTAAAGACATAATCACTTAGTATCTCCACCGACATGCGACGGTGTGGACTGGTGGCCTAGGCCCATGTGCATCTCAGCATAACACCAGTGGAGAGTAATCCAAGAGTGTGCCTCATGTATTCTGCGCCTGAAAATTCAACCAAGTGTTCAGCCCCCACAAAAGGATAATTCTAGTATAAAGGCTATTTTTTTTTAAACTTTATTTTTGAATTTTCTTCAACTTATTACCAACATTCTCACCCACATTATAGTGAATTAAATGTGCGCCATCCCCCCTACCCCCCCTCCTCCTCTCCCCTCTCCACTTCGCCTCCTGTCTGTTGACCCCGCCACTCCCTCCTCCGCGCCGTTCACTCAAGTTGAGTTAATGAGATTGGACTAGTTAGAAGCCCGTGCATGAGTTCGGTGGATCAAGGCTGGGGATGAGGTAGTCTCTTCGACTTTGTTGATTAGGAATGATACCACGGGGCCCCAGATATCCGGTGGACGTGGGTGTTGGGGCAGTGTCTTGACAAAGTCTGACTCAGTCTTGGCAGTAGAGGATGTCTTTACGCCAATTAGCTACTGACATGGCGACTCTCCTACGGGTGAGTGTCAGTTGTAGTCCTGCTAGTTTCCTTATCGCCGGTGAGAGTAGTTTTGTCATCCCAGTAGTGCTGTGGTCTGGATGGGTTGTATCTCTTCTCCCACTATTGCTGCTGTCATCTCCATTACCTGATTCCAGAATGGGGTCAGCTTGGGGCAGTCCCATGCGAGGTGGATAAAGTCGTCCTTGGGGTACCCACATCTTTCGCATCTTGATGATGCTTCTGGTTATTTGCTCTTTTTCACGGGTGTGAAGGAAGTCTGGTGCAGACAATTAGAAGTGGATTAGTTTAAGGCGCGAGTTGAGAGCCATTTTCTGTGTTTGTCTCAGGATAAATGTCCATTCTTCATCTGGGATGGTGGTTTGAAGGGACTTTTCCCCATCTTGTTTTCGCGCGGGTGTTGGTAGGAATTGTCGGTTATAATGGATTTGTAGATGGATGAAACTAGTCTGCCTTCCCCTTGTGCGTGGATCACGTGATGAAGAAGCTGCCAAGTCAGAAGTTGCCGTGGGAAAGGGTGTTTAAAGCGTGTATCTGGTTCTGAAGTAGATAAATGTGTCGAGGGAGGTGTCACCTCCCCTCAGCTTTGCCTGTTGGGGAGTCAGGAAGATGCCTTCGTTGAATAGCTCGCCCAAGGTGTTTATGCGCAGTTTCTCCACACATTGGAAGACTTTCTCCGACGTCAGCGGGATTCCCGGTATAAATTTGACAGGAAGGAGAGGTGAGTATCGTGTTTGAACCTCGTATTTTTGTGTGATTCTCTTCCAGCTCTTATACATTGGGAGCACTATGTTCATGGTGTTGTTGGGTACCGCAAGCTGACTAATGATGACCGCTCTTAACAGATTGGGAGTCGCCAGCGCTTGTTCTATTTGTATGTGTGGTCTGACAAAATGCGCGGAATACCAGAAGCTGAGGAATTGTGCCTGCGCTGCCCAATAGTATTTCTCTAGGTCTGGAAGCGCTAGGCCTCCACTTGACACTGGAAGGGTCAGTGTTGAATGTGCCACTCTGGCTGGTTTGCCTGCCCACAGTAGTTCGAGCACCATGCTTTTCAGTCTCTTCAAGAAAGATTGCGGTAACAGAATAGGGATGCTGGTGAATAAATATAAAAGCTTGCAGGATCACCATCTTGACTAGAGGCTTTTCCTCACAGGGTCAGCGGTAGTGTCTTCCATCAGGCTACTTTTTCCTGCAACGCTTTCGCCACTTCCTCATAGTTGTCTCGGAATACGTTGTGATAGTTTATCTGTATACCCAAGTAGCAAACTCGTGATGTTTCTCATGTAAAGCGAAATTCGCCGGCAAACATCTTGGTGGCTGGGGTCAACGGGAATATGATGGATTTAGTCTGATTCATTTTTAGGCCGGAAATGGCTCTGAATTTAATTACTTTCCCTCATGACTGGGTTCAGGTTTTCGATGGGATCGCGTATGAATAAAGCCACGTCATCCGCGTACAGGGATATGATCAGCTTGTGTGGGCCTATGTTGAGCCCCCTGAGGATTTGCTGTTCCCGATGGTTGGAGGCTAGGGGGTTCCATTAATGCAAATATTAAC
The DNA here is from genome assembly GCF_040938575.1 of Ambystoma mexicanum. NCBI lineage: Eukaryota > Metazoa > Chordata > Amphibia > Caudata > Ambystomatidae > Ambystoma > Ambystoma mexicanum. The sequence continues at coordinate 1,160,247,392 of NC_090929.1, read as the reverse complement.
GGAGTGGGCACTAGTGCCGCGTTGCAGTTCAATGGGAGCAGACTTTGCAGAACCTATGATGATGCTGGCCTGGGGATTGGTGTATAGTAAGGATATTAGCTTGATGAATCCCACTTGATCTGCGAGCACAAGACTGGCCACAGCTAAGGGGAGCACCTGAGACACCACTGTACTGTATCATGAAGCCAGGGAGGAGACCCTCCCACTCCAGGCAGACCCTCAACACAGCCCCGGAGGAGACAACCGCCGCGCTCGCCCAGGACATCACACCCCCGTGCTGTGGAGAGGCAGTGGGTGCGGTGACACGAGCTGCCGGAGCCTCCGACTAATCCTTACCAGCTCACGGAGCTGGAGAGCTGAGGCCCGGTGCTGGGTCCCGGAGGCCCTGGATACTGATGCCCCTCTCCAGACCCCATCAGAATGCGGAGGACGCCGTAGACCCAGCCGTCAACCGAGGAGGGGTGCCTCAGCCTGTCTCCAGAGCAAGGTAGAGCGCGAGGGAGGGGGCGGGGGGGGAGAGGGGAGCGTTGTTCCTGGCCTGCAGTGCGCATACTGGACCCCCCCACCCCCCTCAAGCGCATAGACACTCAGCAGTAAAGATAAGAGACAAACATGGTGCAACCATATCTCCTCAGGGTGCCACTCCTTGGCTGAGTGAAGGAGAGAGATACTCGCGCTCCGAGACCCAACCACAACGGCAAGCACCTCTTTAAAAGTGACCTAAGACACTTGTATCATTAACCATTGGCGCACTTGCCAGGCCTCGCATTCCAAGCGCTCTGGAGGCTTGCTGCGCCGCATAAGCGGCCAAAGACCCGAAAGTACCAAACGGACAGCAGCAACGCTCACCTGAGGCTACACCTCCCCCCTTATGTGGAACGTGAAAAGGACGCCTGCGGCTCTAGCCGGGCCCAGCCACAACCCGTACCCAGACCCCGGGAGGAGCAATTAATAAGCCAAAGATGAGCACCGTCCCTCCTCATCGGGAAATTGGTGAAACTGGAAATTACAGGCTTTGACCCGGAGCTGCCGCCAACGCCACAAGCGCAATGGGGAAAAACAGACCGGTCCCAAAGAAAACTAACTTTCGAAACTGGTGCAACCCCGAAAGCCCCTAGGGTACAGGAAGAGTCGGAGTCCCCATCAGGAAGCTCCCACAACAGAACAGCCCCTCGGAAATCAAAGGGCTCCTGCTAGATCTGAAGCTAGGCATAGGCAGTCTGAACAAAATGATGTTCTCTCATCCAAGGTTGACCTACAACACCGCATGGACACACAGAACGCCTAAATGAATTCGAGCAAAGAGTGTCCAACCTTGATGATGGCATGGCATCTCTAACAAGCAAAGTGTCCCAACTTGAAGTCCAAATGAAAGCCACCAATGCCAGGTGTGAAGACTTGGAAGGTCGCTCGAGAAGAAATAATATAAGAATCATCAGAGTGAGGGAACACCAGTCACAAATGACAATGGAAGACTATGGAGTCGCTGTGCGCATCCCTCATCAGCCGTGAAGCCCTATCCCATATGTTCATCGTGGAGAGAGCGCACAGAATCCCATCCTCCAGACCTGTCCCAGGCGCGCCACCCAGGCCAATAATGGCAAAATTGCTCAATTATAGAGACCATGACACTATCCTCAGACTAGCCAGGGAGAAAGGTGATCTCTCCATGAAGGGGACAAAATCCACTTTTACCCAGACTTTTCCCCTGCTGTCCAAACACAGAAGATCTTTCACGAACATCAGACAGAGGCTCAAAGACAACCAAATAACCTACTCAATGCTCTTCCCGGCACGACTCAGTGCAACACGGCGGAAAGGTCCACTTCTTCCAATCGCCAGAAGAAATGAATGCATTCCTAGTAAAGAAAAGATGTCTGCAAATGTGCCCATGCTTCGAATGTTCTGTTTGTCTGAGAACCCAATCCAAAATAGCTGCAGGAGTACCCATATATCTTAATGTCCACCCCTTCGAATGTTTACAATTCACTTTTATCTAAGTATGCACCGGGGCGTGTGTCCTGGGCGAGCGTGGCGGTTGTCGCCTCCGGGGCTGTGTTGAGGGTCTGCCTGGAGTGGGAGGGTCTCTTGCCTGGCTTCAGGATACAGCGGTGTCTCAGGTGCTCCCCTTAGCTGTGGCCTCCGGGACTCGAAGCGGCAGAGTGTACCAGTCGGTCTGGGCTCAGCCTGCGGTGGATGGTGGCTTGTGTGGTCCGGAGGCCCGCAGAGCTCTGCTGTTCTTCCCGGGCTCAGGGCTTGCGGGGCTATTTGGGGTCACTGGAGCACCGATTCTCACCCAGATTTCGCGGGACCGTGGCGGAGCGGGAGGGCTGCCAGGAAGTGCTTGGTTAGTTATTCACCGAGCACGGCAGGATTATGAAGGATTAATACGGGACTATGTGGGAGCTCCGATCTTGGTTGGCCCTCTCCTAGTATAAAGGTTATGAGGGGCTAAGTAATGGGAGTATCCCCGCGTACTCTCCTTCTGTTCTCTCCAAATGTCCACCAGTGACAAATCGACCAGTACAGTATTAAGGGCTGTGGAGGGCGGCAGTTACCTAATCTGCCTGGAATCTTATCAGTCCACTGCCAGTTCCTTAACGCATTTGAAGTCCCCACCCCACAGGAACAGGGCCTTCCTCGTATCCGCTAGTTTGCTTGAGCGGAGGAAGGTGGGTATCGTGTGGTTGGGACAATAGGAATTTACGTGCATATCTCCCAATGGTGCACATATACATGCACAATCATGTATCTCCCCTCTTTATCCTCCAACATCAGCAGCTGGAAAGGGCCTGCAGCATCAATCCACACCATAACCCCCCCCCCCCCCCTGCAAAATTCGAATATGTAGACCCATATCCCATTCCCCCCTCCCCTCCAAATCTGTCCAGAACCTCCCCCTGGTCAGCAGGAAGCAAGTGCATTTCCTGCAATAGTGCTATTGACGTTCCTTTTCCTGTGGAAGCATGACCGCACCTGGTTCCTCTGTAGGAGCCCAGCCCTGTCAAAACCTTTGGCATTGACCTAACGCGTAAACGCCCCTACCGGCAGTCCAAGGCTCCTCATAGTCCAGCCCATGTCAACTTCCCCCACATCCAGCCTCCCCTGGGTCTCAGCTGTGCATATACAGGCCCACCCCAGAGCACCCTTCCTCTCACCATTCCCTGTTTTCCTTCCCGCCACGTCCCAGAACCCCATATGCCAACATTCTCTCACACACACCACAAAAACACAACTTGTTCTATTGAAACAGAAAACTGGACCAGAACCATGCTGAACAGCATAAAGCTGTTCGGGCAAACCCATCCCCAGTGGACGGAAACTCGCCGTTCGGGGATACACCCCCCAGCACTGACCAGATAAGAGCACCACGCCCTGGGCAGTAGCGATGCGCCCCCGCTACCAAGTACCTCCTCGGGCAGCAGTCCTGCTTAAAGTATCCATTAGTCTTCAGACCAACAATGTACCTCGGGACTGACCACCCGCCAGAACAACTCGATGCCATACATACCAGAACCACGCAGGAAAAGACTAGAAGCACCCGTAAGGTATAAACTAAATCGACACCTTCCCTCCATATATCACAAAAACACAGGGATACCTCCAACTAAAACTAAATGGGAACCAGAGGAAATCGGGAACCCAACATGCAACCTTGCAGACCTACTCAATGACAAAACAGACACCACTGTAACATCACACCAAGAGAGCAACCTGGGAACAGACAATACAGAAATTGCAAGACCAAGCCGATATTAACAAAAAAGCATGCCAAAAAAAATCCACTACAACGAATCCTGCAAGATCAATGTTCAAGCAAGCCACAGACCTAGGACCTGCTATGTGACAGTGGTACAACATCCTATTCATCGTGGAAACCTGGTTGGACAACTAAAAATTACACTTCACAACTGCCTACCCGACAACTAAGTGCTCACAGGAAAGAAAAAAGGAGGACTTGCAATAGCATACAAGGAACACCTCAAAATAAACAAACTATAAATATTTGTGAATCCCTAATCCTTCACTTGACGATAGCCAAAACATCAAATTCATACTGGGTTACAGACCACTGACATACAGCGCAGTTTTCGTTGACACCTTAATAGAAGCAATCACCAACTTAACCATCAAAACACCTGATAATCCTTGGACTTCAACACTTGGTTTGAAGAAGAAAACGCCAACTTCCAAAAATCGCTAACCGAGCAACTCGCCACAATGAAACTATACTAGTTGGTTAAAGGAGCAACGCACACAGCAGGACACACGCTTGACGATGAGGCAAAAACCTAATCACCAATGCGTCACTGCTACAGATACTCTGGAGTGACCACCTACTCATTCCATTTGTGATTACCCTACCAACTAAAGCAACCCAACAATACTACTCCCAACTATCATAAAGATAAATTGGAAGATCATCAAAGGTAGAACAACTTGAAATCACAAAACCGCTGATCACTAGCCTAGACGAAACCGACTTGGGCGTAAAAATAGAGTTACTTCATCGATGGATCGCAGAAACCATCAACATCTTCCCAGAAAAGCCCTTCATCCATCACGAAAGAGCAATGACAAAATGTTTTACTCCCCTCGGTGCCATGAAAAGTAACAAGAAGCTCAAACTGAAACTGGAATGGAGGATGGAATACGACCAGACAAAAAACCTCACCAACTGCAAATCCAATCTTTCAAAAACGAAATACTAAGACCACAATCGGCAAAGCCACCAACACCCAAAAAACTATAAACAAAATGAGGAACCCACCAGGTTACAACAATGCACTGGTACCTTCACAAACTATGCAATGACCTGCATAGAATCATATAAAGCAGACTACCAAAATGCACAACCCATCCCACCAACCATGGAACTAAAGAACCAACTCAAAAGCTTCCCACAAATAACACCTTCGTCAAGCTGGTAACACATAGTAATAAAGCAGACGCTCCCATGAACCCATGCCCTCCAGACATCTACAATCAGTCCCCACGCATGGCACACCGATGGAATGCTTCCGAAACCGTTGTCCTGTAGGTTTCTAGCAGTTGCTAGGTAGTGACATCTACGAACGAACACTGGAACATGCAGAAAAATACTGGCTGCTGGACCAAGTACAAGTTGGCTTTAGCCACGAGAGGGACAGTCTATCTGGGATAACCTAAAGACAAATGCAGACTCTGCCACAATCTCTGCCCTGATACTACTCGACCTCCACAGCGTTGGACAGTCGGCCATGACAGCCTCATCAACTAGGAATAACCGACTCAGCCCTGCACTGGATTCAATCATTCCTAACTGGAACGGAAACTGTCAGGATAAAACCCTTCAAATCCATTCCACAAGACACCGACTGGACTACCACAAGGATTGTTCTATCCCTACTGCTCTTGAATATCTTCCTGAAGCTCATCAAAAGACACTGCCTTACCTACTACAACTACAGACGCGCATCATCTATAAAATCAAAGGCCTACAAGAAGAGAACACAACGCTGGAACATTTGTCCAAACTCTACGAATGGATGAACACACATGGCCTCAAACACCCAGGCAAGACAGAAATTATAGTATCTCCAAAAACCAGGAAAATTACCATTATATCCCCTGGCCCAAACAACTAGGAACAGCACCCACACCATCGGAAATGGCCAAAAACCTTTAGTCCTAATGGGCAACATGATTACACTAGTACCACAAGTAAATGCAGTATCAAGAAGGGATTCTTCCTCCTACACATGATAAAAAAAAATAATTTGATACTTCCTCACCTTCGTTAATAAAATATTGACCATCGCACTCATGTCCAGAATAGACTCTGCCAACAGCCTTTACCTCGGAATGCCAGAACACCACCTGAAGAAACTGCAACGTATCCAAAATGCAGCAGCTGGACTTCTCAAACTATCACAAAGGGACCATACCACCCCAGCGCTAAAAACTTTACACTGGTTGCCAATTATCGAAATGATGTGCATAACGCACAGAGCAATTCATGGCGAAGGAGCAGAATGCCTACAAAAGAAAATGTCGACAAGAACTCTCGGAACATGCTATGACATCTGCATATAACCAAAACCATGCACAAGAAAAAACTGATTTCTTTTTTCCACCTGGCAGACAAAACATGGAACACCCTTCCGAAAGAAATACGCGATAGGAAGGATCTTTTACGCTTCAGAAAATTGCTTAAAACCTGGCTCTTCAGGTCACAATCAGACAGGAACAAGTAAAAATAACAAACACAAACTGAGAACACTGAAAATAAAACGGGCCACAAAGAACGCAGATGGAAGGAAGAGGAGAAGGAACCCAGAACATGCCAACCCCTACTCTAGGCATTGCCCAAGGTCAGTTAACCCAGTGCAGACGAGGGAGCACTAAACAATAAATGGCACCCAGTGAGACAGGGAGCACCTACAAATCAGAGGGAGAGAACCCGCCCTAGTAATTTAGGGAGGCAACACAACATACACTTCTCAACCCAAGGGTGATCGGGGGTGGGGGGGGTTTGCAGGGCAAGGGGGGCTTTACACCATCTTCCTACCCGCAAACCACCGAACGGACCTGCCACCACTATATGCAGGACACAGCAAGGGACTCGCTGAGTGACTATGTCTAAGCATCGCTAAACCTCAACTCTCCTCTGCATGCGCCTCTCAAACACCAACACAACCACATCCTTGCACGGCAATCCACACACACTTCAATGCAACAACAAATCAGTCTCGTACAACAGCACATGGGAGTATACCTATCTATAAACCGCACCATGCTCAGCAAGCGTTGGTAACTGAACAGAAGCTGCCAACAGTACATCAAAATCTCGCTCTACCTTTTTGTCCCGCTGTGCACCCCACCCTCAGAGTGCCACGGGACCACTCCGGTGGTGCTAGTGCGCAGTATAAATATCCTTTAACATTAACCTTGTTCTGTAGAGATCTGCATGTCCCTTTATAACCAGGTCAAGTATTCCTTTCTCCTGTCCGAGCTATCGTCTGAAGCCTTGTTGAAATGCCCTTATGCTCTATCCATTAAATAGCTGCCTGCAGGGTTTCAAAGAAGTTATTTTCCTTTATAAATCACCTTCAGTTTGGCAGAGTAGACAAACCTAAATAAGACCGTGCCTGCAAAGCCTCTCCTTTGTAGTGACAAACCATGTTTAATTTCCTCTGGGCTTGTGGCGTTAGTCTGGGTAGATGGCAACCATTGAGTTGGTCTGCTGGATAGTGTCTCCCTCTGGAGAATTGTAGAATCGTCTGTCCTTGAAATGTCGGACCTTAGCAATTACGGGTCGCGGATTGGTCTGTGGCAGCTGTCTCTGCAGCGAGTGGTGCGCCCTTTCAATAGTGCATCCCTGAGGCAGCACTCCGGGGCCCATCTATTGGAGTGTCTAGTTTTCAACGTAGGAGGTTGTCTGACACTTCAGCCCCCTCCGGTAAACCGAGCAGCCGAATGTTTCTGCACAATCTTTTCTCCGCGTCCTCCGCACGAATCTCCAGTTAAGCTTTTTTTGCATCCAGGACCTTTACCCTCAGCGTCAGGTCAGTGATGGCCGTTGCAGTTTCTTGCAATAATGTCACAGTTGCAGTTACCCTCTTCACCAAAGATACCTTACATCCTGTCAGAGGTCCACATTGTCATCCTCCATCTTACCATCCATAGAGCAGCTCTATGCCACAATAGTGGCTAGGATCTTGTCGTCCTGTGTCCTCACCAGCGCTGGTGTCTCCTCTGCCTACAGTCTGAGTCAATGCTTCCCTCTGGCCACAAAAGACTCATTGTTCCTCTGTTGCCCCCTTTCTGTTTAGAGTTCGACATACCAGTGCTCTGATATATCTGCAACCAGGAATTCGTGTTATCGGGCGGCCTATGGAAAAAGGTGCTTGCGAGCGAAAACTCTTTTGGCAGCTTTGGACTAGACGACGATCAGGGGGCTCCACTATTTCTCTGCCCAACCAACACAGTACATATGGGAGGAACCCACAAACCCCTAGTGTGGGGAAGACCCCAGGAACACTAAAAGCTCCAAGCGAATGCCCAGGCAGAAACCGTGTCTCAGCTCTGAATGAACTTTCAAAGGGTGCCCGCTGTTCATCTGCATAAGTTACAGTAGGGGCAACTCCCATGGTATGCTGTGATTTTAACAAATTTAAAATAACGAATGGAATTATAACGGACAAAATGTTAGAAAATAGAAAATGGGGTGGGGGTAAGCGGTTAAAACGGGCTGGTGGGGGTTTGGGTTGCTTTTGAAATGTGGGGAGAGGAGGGGTTTGGGAGGGACCCCAACAATGTTTTTTTTTGTTATAAATGTAATTTGTTAAACTAAATCAACCAACTCCCATCGTCCACAACAGTGCCAGCCACTAAAAGCACACCTTTTTTAGCACATCCAGAGCCCCCCAGTGTTGATCGTTACCAGTGGTCACAGCTATATGGTAACTGCATGCATCAGCAGTCCCTTAAGCAGGGGTCTGCAACCTTTGGCTCCCAGATGTGTTTGGACTACCATTCCCATCCGGCCTGTACAGCATAGTCCATGTCAGGAGATCATGGGAGTTGTAGTCCGAAACATCTGGAGAGCCACAGGTTGCAGACCCCTGCGGCTTAAAGGCTCCTGCGCGGCGTACTTTTTCATAATACATTGACATTCTTGGCCCAGCGCCACTAGTCCAGTGTCCAGGACTGATGCATAGATCCTGAGGAATGATGCAAGCCTATATTGTCTCAATCCTCAAACTCCAGCCACCACATTGGTAGTGAGCCATCTGCACAGGATCACCCTCATGCTTAATGCCTGCCAGCTGGATCACTTGAATCCAATCTAATGGGATCAAATGGCGCTCTTCGGTTCTTGGAGCATGTCCTCCACTCGTTCTCACCATCAGCCTTGTCAGTCACCCTGGGGCCTGTCCCCAGGCAGCACAGGGAAGAGCCAATCACCTTAGTCTTGCTGAGGCTGCTGGCTCTGCTGACCAATGGTGATTAAAATGCTCACTGGAGCGCACCCTCGGGATCATTTTGTAGCATGGGTGCAACCGCCACGATCACAGGTCAGAGCGTTGACTGAAGCTAGGATCAGCTCCCTATGAACACCTGCCACTGTGCGCACATCAACCAATGCAGCTGCCCTTCCAATGCTGTGCATTCACCTAGAGGCTGCAATCTTCTCTGCGCCCCAGGCTGCACGGTAAGGGTTAACAGCGTTTCTGTGCACAGGCGCCGAGTAAGGGCACTGCTGTAGTTATTATTCAAGGCCACCCACGGCTCACCTCTCCAGCGCAGTGGCATCACTGGGCCTCATTACGATAGTGGCGGTAAGGCAACAACGGTGCCGGTAGTGCTACCGGCGCCATTGTTGCCAATGCCATGCCATCACATTACGAGTTCTGCAGAACTGGATGGTATCAACGGTAACGTTATGAACGGTACTGCTGCTAACATCCTCCCCACTCCCATTGAGCCCTATGGGGGATTAAATGGGAATGGGGACGTTCCGGGTCCCTCGCAAGGGGAATTACCGGGCCTGCCGAGGTCATAATGGCCCAGTAATTCCCCCTTCATGGGTGGCCATGCCGGTATAAACGGCAAGGCTACCTCCAACCTCGTAATGAGGCCCACTGTCTCACAGCTGACCTCGGGTGCCTTGCCATCTCCCTTCTACTGTCTCAATGGAGCGGCCGCCATTTTGGGAGAAACAAGCAATGCAGTGCTGATCCGTGCTTCAGTCTAGAGCAGCTTCTGCAGCCACCAGTGAGCCTCCACAAAGCCAGCCAGGCTTCCCACAGCTTCACACTGTAAACATTCAGTGCATCCTGCTAAGGATCAAATTAAGGATCTGAGCTGGAGCTCAGGCCAGACACTTCCTTAAGGCATGAACTCTGGCCACGTTCTCCTGATGGCCAAGTCAATTTGCCCTGGATCTAAACCAAAAGAGAAAATGGGGATCCTTTTTGCAGTCTCGCATCTCTGAAACACAATCTCCTATTGCCTTGTATACTAGTGGTATGGGTGAGGGTGGGTCAACCAGATGTTTTTTATTTTTTTAATAATGGGGTGCGGGGGGGTAGATCTCTCTGAAAGGGTCAGTTGCCACATTTTCATAATGCTCCATGCTGAAAAGCAAAGTGCAAGCATGTGACTGGTCGGCCTGCCTGACACATCCCTGCAGCTACCTTGTGTTTGACAACAGGCTGTACAAAGTGACTTGGTCGTTCTCCTGCAAACATACTGATGCAGCACAAGGTGATGTCACCAAGCAGAAGATTGAAACAGCAGCCAGAATTGGACCTTACCCAAAGCTAGAACATTGCCTTTCGGGACTCGCAAAATCTACTCATCCACTCGCATAGTTTGAGTCTATTTGGTTGAGTACCATTTGCATGGTATTCAACGTTGCTGGTGAATTGTGAAATACCAAGAATCTTGTTTGCAGTAAATGTAAAATACTGGTTACATGGATGAGTGCTCCAGATAAGATTTTGCTGTGAGCATTTTAGTCCCAGTTTTTAGTAAAGCCAATTTAAAAAGAGTAAAAATCTGGTTCCTCCTTCACAAGAGTATAATGTCTGGCAACTATCCAATTTGTGCGTAAAATTTGTGTTCGATAACATTTGTGACAACTTAATGTGTACTACTCTGCTTCATTTTCATTATACTTGGACACTAAAACTCAGTGAAGAACTACTACAGATGGCCGCTAGTATAAATCAAGTCTCAACACTACTAGCATTGCTTATCTGACTCTCTGGCCTACTGTTGCTGCCTGGCACTACCTGCTTGTCAGCTATCATGTTTTTTCTCCATCTCTCCTTTCCTACTGTTTCCCCTGTCTCTCACTTTCTGATCTTTAAGTGTTGCTATGCCACGGTTTGAGGTTTGTTGCTCTGTCACTCCGCATTCTATTACTGTTTCCCTCCTACATTGTGCTGTATTGTTTGATGTAACTCCTCTTCTCTCGTGCCATGATCTTTTTTGTTTGTTTGCTACTCCTTATCTATCTTGCACTACCTTTTTGTTATTTGCCTGCCTTTCCCTAATCTGGATTTTGTATTTCCAGCTCTCCACGTCTGCTGTTATGCGTTTTCTTATTTTACTGTCTTTTGCTCTGCTTCTATCCCTCACTCCTATTGTGTGTCCTATTTACCACTGTTTCCCTTCTCACTTTCTTTGCTTTTATGTAGCTCATCGTTCTCCTTCTTGCTGTTGCTCGAATTCCTGTTTGGATTGTCTAATACATTTTGTTCTTGCGGACCCTCGCACCTCCACTTTTTTCTCCTATATTTTTTAGGTTGAGTGGCTTGCTTGACATGGCACCAATACATATTCAAAAAGCTGAAAATGTCTAATGATGCTTACCATTGGGCGCTCCTTTTTAGATGGGTGCAAACCTTCTTTTGGCCATTAGGCTGGGACTTGCTTGAATGCAGATCAGCACGGTATGCAATGAAGTCAGATGTGTGGTCTGAGCCATTACGAGTTTAGCAGCCCTCATGGGTTGTGCTGCTTCTGAGCCATTACAGGTATAGCAGCCCTTGTGTTCTGAATCACTGAACATTTAGTAGTCCTGTTGATGAGTCAAAAGCTAAGTCGGCTGTTGATTGAATGTTACTGAATCTTAAACACATACCTCTGATGCAGATGCATTACCTCACCGATCAAGCGGATTTGAACAAAGGGGTTACACAATGATCTCTGCAGCAGGGTTATTCACCTACTGAGCTACCTTTCCAAACCGGCTGACTCAGAGGCGCAGAGTTGGGGCACTCCATGTGAGGGTTGCCTGACATAACTGGTTTGTTAAAAGCTCTCTGCCTGTTTGGACTATCCTACATGAGTCAGGAGATTCATAATGAGGCTTTGAAATGTGCTGGACTTTTGGCAGTGGGACTCAGTAAGACTTGGGAGAAGCAGATGTTTTGTACAGCGCAATACTGAGTAGGAAAGATTGAGTTAAGTGACAGCAGTGACATTTTCTCACTCACCAGTGTGCAGCTCACCATCTTAGGATGGTCAAAAGGATTTACGTGAAAATACAATTCACTGCGAGGTTGAATCTTGGATGTAAAAAACACATTATCAGTATTTTTATGTAGAGAACATACAGACACATGTTCATGCTATGTCATTACAGCAGCGCTTTCAAGAAATTCAGGTACTGTCCCAAAGCTTAAGTCCTAAGAAATGTGGGCATGATGCACTCGGCCCTGCAGTGAGTAATTGGCACTGTGGCATGACTGGTATATAGCAGCTCTGCTACTTTGCTTGAATATATAGATGTCCTGTAGAGAAGTAACCGTACAATCTGTGCCACTGAAAATATAAAGTACTGCTTCTACCTGAATCCATTATTCCCACTTGCGGTAGGCAGGTGATGAGAAAAGTTAGGCCCTGTGCCCTGCTATTTCTTGCTCTAACACAATGCCCTTTCGTGCATGCACATGCGCACTAACCCATGCTTCTCAAGACTAAAAGAAAATCTTCATGGAACACCAAAAGCTTAAGCCAACAACTGCTTGCTGGGAGGCTCCCCGTAAACATCAAGACATCAAGAACCCCAAGCCATTAAATGCAATTGGTATACTTTGTGATGGAAGGAACGCCCCTTCAGCCCCTCGCAGCTACTCTGTGGTCCCTGTTCTCTTAATACGCTGGAAGCTGCCTTTTCTGATGTGGCTGATCGGCTGGCTCCCCTCCGTCGCTAAAGAAAAACATTCTTCTGAGCCATGGTTCTCTGAACTCTGGACAAAAAAAACTATGCTGCAGAGAGGAAATGGAGAATGGGCTACTAACCTGAAGCTAAACCCGCCTTTCGCTGTCTTTTGACAAGCTAACAAAAAAACAATTATCGCTGCTAGTAAAAAGATAGAAAACGCCATTAGTAAACCGAAGGCCCTGTTTGAACTGATCCAATCCCTTTCTACTGCTAAAAGCTGGTTCCTTGACCAGATCCCTCACTGGACCTATGTGACTCTTTCCTCGGTCTTCCTCTCAAAGATCGAGACCATTAGAAATGACATTAAAGATGTGGCCATCCCTACACCTTCTTTCTCATGTCCTCCTATGCTGCCTGTCTCTAGTGCCACTTGGTCCTTTTTCTCTGATCAAGACATACTTAAAGCAATTCAATGCCTTAAATCTGCCTTAAATCTGCCTCCCCGATTTACTCAAAGACCTTTCGGGAGACCTGATCACTCGCTTTACTGCTGCAATTAATGCGTCTTTCCAAGAAGGACTTATTCCCAGCCCTCTTAAACATGTTCTTGTGCTCTTTGTTAAAGAAGCCATCCTTGGATCCTGTGGTATTGGCTAGTTTTCGCCGAATTTCTTTTTGCCCTTTTCGATGAAGGTTTTAGAGGCCCTTGTGTTCCATCTTCTCGTGTTTTTTATTTTTTTAAATTTTTTTATTTTTTTTCTGGAATCGTCTTGATTCTTTGATCCTAGTTTTTGGCCAGGGAGCGGGACTGAATCTCTTAATTCAGTCATGGACTATCTTGCCTGCCTAGTTGACCACGGTGGGGTGGGAGCAGTATTGTTGTTTTTGTCTGCTGCTTTTGATACGGTTGATCGCTCTACCCTGCTCTCCCGGCTGTTGGCTGCTGGTTTCACTGTCCAAGTTGGCTATCTGCTTTTTTGGCACATCGTTTCCAGTCCATATCACTCCCCCCTTTCTGTTCACAATTTGTGCTACTGTCTTGTGGGGTCCCCCAGGGATCCACACTGAAATCTTGTTAAAATGAGCAGAAAAGATCTCATGTAGATATTTATCTCACGGGTTTAGTTATTACTCCTATGCTGATGAGACAGATTCTGGTTTGCTTGGACCTTACTCGCTCAGATACTGCGGCTCGGCTGAGGAGTTGCCTTGAGGACCTGGGTGCTTGGATGGCGGCCAATTGGCTAAAACTCACTGGCAATAAGACCGAGGTGCTTGTTGTTTGAACTTCCATCCCTCTCTCCTTTTGGAAGTCAGAGTTCTGGCCTACTTCTTGGGGCCTCTGCCTTCCACTTCAGTAAAAAAATCTCGGGGTAATGTCATATTACTTATTCATGGCCGAACAAGTGGCAGCTGTTTGCAAATCCGGATACTTCAAGTATTGCACCTTACGTAAAGTGCTCCCTTTTCTCTCAAGCAAATTTCATGGCCCGGTGGTGGCTGCATTTGGTGCTCAGCACGTCAGATTTACTTTAATTGACTTTATTTTGGGCAGCAATGGTATCTCATCAATTGGCTCCAGCTGCTCAAAAATGCTGCCGCCAGATCTGTGCTGCACCCCCCTTGCCCCCTCCTTCAAGCTTCTTAGACAAGCTTCACTGGCTTCCCATTGATAAGAGGATGCTCTTCAAGTCCATGTGTATTGTTCACTGGGCTTTTTATAAGATGGGGGGGGGGGGGGCAGAATATATCCAGGAGAAGTTTCCACTGTATGTTCCTTCTCTCCCCCTGTGCTGTCTGCCCCTCGCATCAGACTATCATGAATAGGTGGTCGGGCTTTTTCTGTGTTGGCTGCAAGGCCTGGAATGACCTCCCCTCTGGCCCTGCGAGCCATGGATGACTCCCCTCTGGCACTGCGAGCCATGGATGACCACCTTGCCTCTCGCCGCACCTTGAAGGCATTATTGATCTAAGCTCTCTGCTGCTTCCGCTTATAAGTGGCATGATGCCTTCGGGTGAACGTGCGCTGTATAAATGCGTATAACTTAAAGTATGAAATGCCCATGTTGCTGCAACTGCGCTGCTTCTATTAAAGCAGATTAAAACGTAGGAAAATGAAGCACAAATGCAGCCCTTGTTTAAGACCTTTTAATTTTACACAATTCTACATGTGTCCGAAAGCAATTTGAAAAGCATGTTCATGATAAATGCTTCAATAACACTTAACCTATAAAATGCGGGCAGTGAACAAAACACACATTCCCTTCTACATTACTCAAAGTATTATCTCGCTAGACTTAGTGTTTTAATAAATAAAAACTGGCCAGGACTCATTCCAGTTGCTACTGTCGAGGAACTGTATGGATTGCTAAAGTAAGAGTGGATTTGCAAGCTGCTGCTAGCCAGTTTGTCACCAGTC
Source organism: Ambystoma mexicanum (assembly GCF_040938575.1). NCBI lineage: Eukaryota > Metazoa > Chordata > Amphibia > Caudata > Ambystomatidae > Ambystoma > Ambystoma mexicanum. Next base: position 1,160,232,312 of record NC_090929.1, on the reverse strand, counting down.
CACTCCATGACTTATAGGGGTTCTGCTATAAATAGCCTGTGTAAGCTGTATGCAAGGAAGAATTGTATTGACCAGATTTCTGTGCGTAAAAAGGCCTGATGCACACCCTATCTGGAGGATTACGTGGATGGCCTCTGTGACAGCAGTAGGCCAGACGTTAAGTGGGCTTCTGGTGACAATACAGAAAGCACTAGTTTTATTTATTTGCACCCCATACCTCTGCCATGGGTTGGGTGCATTTAAATTAAGTTACTTGACCTGGAGTTCTTGCAGGATTTCGAGGCCTGCCTATTGAAGGGGGTCTCATGTCAACCCCTCAGTTCAAACATCTTTGAACTACTAAAAAACATTGTGGACTGTTATTGGGGGTACAATCTGCTCCAAGTCCTCCTCCATAGAATTGAAGATGGTCCAAGAAGTGGGGAGGTGGTGGTGGCGAGAGACCCTTTCTTGAACATTAGGGTGACAGCTGGCTGCACAAGGCTTACTGCAACTCAGACCACTGGTACCCAGGAATTTACTCACTGAAGGTGACGGCCACTTTACGAAGGTGACAGCCTTCGTAAAAACCTTCCTACTTGAGCTCTTTGATTCTCCACCTCCAACCTCGTCATGGTCAGTTGCTTCTGCAAGCAATGAGTCTGTGGTAGATCTTTCTTGGGCTGGGGCCTCCCTCTGGAACAGCCTACCTGCCTCTCAAACTTGAGGAGCACCATCTTCAGTTCAAGACCCCCCTCTTTGCTTCTGCCTTCTCTCTTCCTCTCCCTACTTATCTGTCTGTTTCTGCACTGAGCACCTGGCTACTCTCAGAATTCGGGCCCAAATCCCTGCCCACCCAGCTGCATACCCACTCTGCCTTCTGGCAACCCCCGCACTTGGGTCTGTATCTGCAACCCTACAGTCCCCTTACTTGCACTTATTGGACACCCCACTTTGTTTGCGCTTAATTCTTTCCCTTGCCACCTGCTGGCCGCACTACCTGTTTTATCACATGTTCCGCCCTTCCCTCTCTCACTTGCACGTTCTCAATGTCACTGGGCACAGTAAGATCGTTCTTGTATTGTACCCCTCCCTTGCCTCATTGTACCTTGAAACACTTGTGTATGGGCGTGATAAATTGATTGTATCACGAAGTTCTTGCTAAAACCTTTCTTGTTGAGAAGTGCATATGAAAGAACTTGCCCTTGGAAACCCTGAATGGGTTGTGGCACGGGGGTTCGTGGTTGAAGGAGAGGAGTAGAGATCAAAGTTGAGGAATGCTATATTATCTTGGGCAATGGAGCACCGGTAGACCACACCGACCCAAGAAGGTGCAGCAAGATCCGGGGTAGTTGAGAGATGCAGTTGTGCCACATCTGCATGGAGCAGCTGCACAAGTTAATCAGGAGCCGATAGCAGAGGTGGCATACACCACATAGAGTAAGTGCCCTGCTGAGCAGTGGTATGCAAAACCAAGCAACGGCGTTAGCTGGTGCTGACAATGCCGGGAGCAACACCAAATCACTGGGAGCCCAGCAGGTAAGCAAGTGGAAAGCGACAGAAGCAAACCGCTGGCAGGTACTGGGTATTGGGGTGAAAACATTTGAGAGGTCTCGGAGAGAGACCTCTCATTGGGCATAAACCCCCATCCTGGCTCACCCCTCGTTTTAGTTGGCAGGGAAACCTGGGGAATCCATACAGGGAGTGGAGAGACTACCGACACTACAGGAGAACCATCATATATAAGCAATTGTTTTTAATTGGACTGTGGGAACAAAATTCATAGACTCCAAAAATGAACTCTCTGGAAATAAAGACAGCGAATGTGGATTATCCCGCTGGCATATTAAAACCTACAATAAGAGGGGGGGGGAAAAAATCATACTCCCTAAAGAGTGTTTGAAGATGAGCAGAAGAAGAATCTTATACCTTCGGGACTGTGATCCTGAAATCTGCTTGTAGAAAATGAAAGGGCCCGCAGAAAAGACAAAGGAAGAGTATTTTCTCCTTGGCATTGAATGGACATCACTTGACGAGGATTAGAGAAAGACACCTCCTATAAAAGGATACATTCTTATCTGGGCACCAATAAGACAGTGTTGCAGTAACAGTAAAGGGAGGCTGTAAGAAGGCAGTCCACCTATCCCTGTTAAGCTTTGTTGTAGTAGAGTGAGGGTTATATTAGTTGTGGACACCGGGCAGTGGACCTTTATTTTGACATCCTGACGATGGTCACATTAGTTTTTGAGATGTATATATTGAGGCATTTTTCCTCCCCCCTAAGTATTTATATAAAAGCACTGTGGATTAAACAAGACTCTCTCCTTACCCCAGCCTCTTACACTATGAACCTGGTTTTCCATCTACATTAGTGTTTGAGCCAGTCAATCATTCGACACTTTGAGCTGCTGTAATACCTTGTATACCGTCCGAGTAGACTCATCGCTAGCCTGCGCCCTTTTGAGCCAATTGTGACCAAAGAACCACATTGGATTGTTGGGCCTCAAATCGCCTGCCTGTTTTCTGCACCAGATTGAAGCAGGTCACTGCTACAGGATCTCATCCCTGCACCATCTCAAGCAGAAACTGTGACATCCGCAATACATTGCAACCAAACCTACCCCCAAAGTCTCCATGCCAGTGCCTGGCTCATTGATATTGCCCAAGAATAAGTATCAAAGTACTAAGTGGTTCTGTCCTCCCCCACCCACCCCCTCCAACCCCCCGCCACACCAAGTTCCATAATGACAGTAAGACCCCCCCCCCCACTCTCCCATTCTCAAGATCACTTCAGGGAACTTGAAATCGCCTGTCAACCTGTCTTCAGACTGCAACCCTTTCATAAAGAGTTGGCATATTCTGCCTTCCTTTACAGTGGTGTTTTAGTCTTTAAATACTACTTAATTTTGGTCATCCTTTTAATTTATTACCTGTTGTCACGCCCTGCCTGCGTGGGCTTCGCGCCAGGTGCAGGCACAAAGACCGACCTTACCTGGAGCTTGGTGGTTTCCGCTCGTTGTCTGCAGCAATGCAGAGCTTGACTTTCTTCCACAAACTCCAGAATACTGCTGCATTTGTTTTGCTCCACTGGGCGCCGGCATTTTTGTTTCAGTGCATGTGCCGGGGAGCGCTGACACTGCTTGGGACATGCGCAGAGTTGGCATCTTAGCATTCCCACGGCAATGTACCACCAGCCTCCTTTCCATGCTGCTTCTATGAAGACCATGCGTGTAGCTCGGTGTCTCAACCTTCTTTGTTGTGCTCGCTCCTTGTTTCTCCCTGTTCAGTCTCCCATGCTGTGGAGTTCGTCTGTCATTACCACTCTCTCAACACTTGCTCTGTTTTGACTCTGCTCCCTTGTCTTGCTATTCCTTACAACCTTCCTCCTGGCTCCTCCTTGGTTCCAGTATATCTTGCTGGTCCTTCATAACCTACTATTGTTCTGCTCCCAGACTTCACTCCTTGTGCCACGTAATTCTGGGGAATCTTCTTGTGGTACAGTGAGGCAGGCCCAGTTGCCTCTTCTGTGTTTCCCTACCAGGTAAGTACTGAACCACCTACCTCCCTACATTGAATTCAGTTGTTAGACAACAGCATAGTGGCTTTCTCACCGTTCCCAAACGTCAATATCTGTTAAGAATCGCCAGTGTACTGCTTGAGATTACTGACGCAAATTGGCTGCTTTTTTTGTTTGTTGTTGAAGTCTACCATTTTTCGTATAGCTTTGTAGCAGGATTTCTGTCTTGAAGCCAGAAACTTGGGATCCAACCTTGGATTCCCAAGCAGTTCTTTGCACAAGTGGAACGGTTTTAAACTTGGAGAGCGACTGTTTGGTCTCCACATTTCAGCCAGTTGTCTGTTGCTGGGCAGATGAGGCAGCTGGAACCACAAATGGTTAGAATGATTCAGATTGTGCTCATTGGTGGGCTGTAGCAGCATTCAGCTTGGATTTTGTATGATAGTCTGGGGCCATTCTCATTTTGGAGGTCACCTACTGGACTAAAGATTCAGGAGTAAAATATTGGAGAGAAGAGATTGACTTTATGCAATGCGGGAGCATTGCCAGCCACCTGAGAATTTATGACCTTAAACTGGGCAGACCTAATCAATGCCTTCCTCATTGAGACTGTTGGACAGCTCTGTCTTGTGGACTTCAGAATTGTTGCTGGAGCAGCTTTGTGGTGGACCATCCATAGAAGCTAATCACTGCATAGTGCACCATCTTGCTGGGAAATTGACAGATCATTGACTTGTGGCACAGAAACCTAGTCTTACAGCAACTGCTCTCCACTGAGGCTTGTCTGGAGCCTGAGTTTCACTTTCAGCAAGATTCAAGCGTGCGTCGGGCTTCATCAAACTTTACCTTTTGACTTTGGAAGTCTTGTTGCAGGGGGATTTATATTATTTCTAAATATTTATCCGGGGTACAAATTTCAACTCCTGTGCCCCCCCCCCCCCCCCATATGGTACCAAGTCAAATTACCAAAAACATTACTGGTAACTTTCACAGATTACCAAAATACTGAAATTTTAAATATATAAAGGGTAGTGGTGTAAAGGGGTTAAAATGGGTTGGGGGAAGCGTTATAAGGGATAAACGGGGGGGGGACTTTGGGGGTCCCCCAAATTAAACCAAATACATTTGTCTTGTCCGTGATGAAATGTACCACTCTGTAATGTCCGTCGGTAACATCACATGTAACTCCTTCCATACCCTGTCCAAGTACTCAACCTGTGAACTATTGTTGAAGAACATGGGGTCTTGTTTCTCCATTATTTATCTTTGCGCTTGCTCCACACCTCATGGCTATATATTGTAATTGTTTTCTATGGTGGTTGGAACTATGACTTTTAGGGTTGCAACTACATTTTCCTTGGGTTTGCTGGGAACTGTAGTCTCTTGCATTTTGATTTTTGGCTTGTGATTTGGTACTCTAGATTTCTAAAAAAAAAAAAAAAAAAGTGAAGCATAATGCATAACTTAGTCTGGAAAACCTTAATTCTAATTTCAAGACCAGAGGCAAGCATTGGGTTTCCTAAAGTTTGTGACACTGGTTGATTGTTGGGCTTCAGATACTCTCTAATAACTCCCCTGACCCACCAGTTGCCTTCATGATAACCTCCAGTCCTGCTCCGCTCCTATCTGGAAGGCTTTTGAAGGTGCATCCCAGCGTCCCTCAACCTCCCAGGGGCATGGGCTCCAAATCCACTGATCCACTCTTGCTTTGGATAAAGGCCAATTCACCTCTTTTGCTACATTCAAAAGACACCTGGTTATGGGGCTTCATTATTGTTATCGGCGTCTGCCCACTACTCTCTCCTAAACCCTGCAGTAACACTCATGTCTTCAGATATCGGACTATGCATAATTTTGGATGGTCTGGGGAAACTTGGATATACAGGGTTTGAAATGTCGACAAAACGGAGTGAAAACCGGCTCTTGGGTGTTATGCTTCACCAAGTAGGCATGAGCTAGCTCCAAGTAACCCACAGCAAGTACACAACTCACTCCAAATCGACTAAAATTGGATACACTTACATCCCACAAGGAAGGATATCTCCAGAGCGACTACCAACTGTTAACTGTTTAGCATCCTGCACACCAACCAATGCCTACCACTCGATTTGAAGAATTAACCCTCCCATAAGTATTCTGTTCTACTAGAAGGCTAGAAAATTAAACAGTGCTACACCAGACTACCCAAGCTGCGAGTGGCTGGAGTCCAGCTGTCTTTAATGCTTCCACCTTTTCCCTGATAAACTGGGACCAACCAATGCTCTTTGGATCTCTGCATGCTGGAGACTCCATGCACATCTCTCCACTAGCGGCGGGTGGGGAAGAGCTTTGTTATTCTTAAGCAGAAGATTGTTCAGGGCTTGTTAGATTAGAAAATGTGGTCAGCAGAACTGGCTATTGGACTTGGTTCATTCAGAAACGTCCTTCCTGCACTTTGCTATCGTCCTGGCCACCAAGGCTGAAGGCAGAAATGCATAATTTTGGTTCCTCATTCCCAACTCTGAAGGAAAGCATCAGAGGCCACTGCATTGTACCATCTGCTGAACATGTTAATTTATTGTTTAGCTGGGAGGTGACCACGTCCCCAGGACCCACTTACTAATACACCTCTGAAAGACCTGCTCACCGAGCTGCTCTTGTCCGTCATCTGGAGTTCAATCACCAGTTCCACCAACGTTTTAGAACATGTCCCTCCAACATGATTTGTGATTTATGTAACAAACTGCAGATATGTTTCCATCCTTTGGAGGATACGACAGTCCACTCTCTCCTTGACGAGTGATCGTATAGTGAAATTCCTGTGACGAGCTGCAAGCAGTTGATGTGCAGCTATACTTCTGTCTATTGGCCTTCTGTGGGCAAGCTCCAACACAGAGCCCTCTGGTGTGTCCTGTTGGCATCATTGTTCACCAAGTCTGGGGCTGAACCTAATATGGCTCTGCCATTGCAGGCTCCATGTGACATAGCCACCAGCAAAGTTCTAGCCTGGTTTACGGAAAGGCAGACTTTCTGTACTTATGATGCATTCCGATTTAGGCGCTCGTTCTTCAGCCAGTGCAGGGCTTCAACACACTGGTCCTGGAAATATCACCTGAATGGAAGACAGAATGCTGATTAGTCTGGCTGCCGCCTGTGAGGAGTCAGAAATTAGTCAAAAGTTGCCATGTTTTTGGTTGAAGACGTTGACTGTCCCTAACGAAAACCCAAAATCAATCTAGGATGTCAAAATCCAAACCCTCCTTGTGTCCAAACTATACACTACAAAGCAAATAAGGTGAAAAGGGAAATGACTTTACTGGTGATTGCAAAATGTGTTCATAGAACTGTCTCCAAGGTAACAGAACCAACTATTCTTGGTCTAGCCGTTCCTTGTCTGTCTTGATGCACAGCGATCCCTTTTATTACAAAGTACCTTAACCGTGTAATTCCTTCTTTAAAAAGTTCCTTCTTTGATTCCACAAACCGTCCTTTCGTGGGATTTTCTGCCTGGTATCCCCTGCCTGGTTCTCATGTACTCAATCGTAGCTGCCTGTTGACTCGTTTACTAGACCTTTCACATTCATAGGTAACATTTATTTTAATTCCACAATAGCTCATATCTCGTTTGGTTCTGTATGTCTGACTGTTTCAACAACTGCCATTTGTTTCCCTAAATCTGCATTCCATTCTCTCGTATATGGATGGGGCTTGTGTTGGCAGAATATCCGCTTGATCTGAAAACATTCTTCTAAATGTCTTTCTGTGACCTTAACTTTACAAATTCTTTGACACGGTGGCTGCAATGCCCCGGGGTCCCCACTAGGTTTGTGTTGATGTGGCGTCTTCGGTCCTCGGATTCCTCTTGTGGGTTCCTCATGCCTGCCTTCCGTCAGGTCCCGGTAAGCGACGCATTGCTTTCTCCAGCTGCTGAACGCCCAGGAATATTCTGTTCCTGGCATGTCTGCAGCACATCCTGTTCACGCAACGGCTCTACGCCTCCTTGTTGGCGAGCCCCTTGGCTCCGCCTTACTGGTTTGTGCTCCCAGAGACCACACACTTCGCAGAGAGATACGCCTCCACAACAGCAGCAACCTGTATTCCCACCGCAAACCGAGGGGTCTCTTTATGGTTCTCACTGTTTTTGAACTTCCTGGTTCCAATTGGGTTGAGCGCGTAACTTGAGGTCTTTGGTTTGGAAATCTGTATTCTCTTCCCAGTACTGTTGGTTGATTCTGGGCAAGGAGAAAAGGTGTTTTTTTTGCATGAGTCTCTGTTCAACTTTGTTACATAATACTGTGGAAATACTGGGGAGTAATGACTTTAACCCTTACATTGCCACAATCTAGAGGGGAGATCTGTTGGTTCTGGATTGTTTTCATTATTCCTCATGGGGTCAGGGAGGGGTGGGGGGGATGTGTGGTGGGGGTGTAGAGCGTCCTGGATTTGTAGGGCTTTGAGACTTCAGTTCTTTACTAAAGGTAATACGGGGTGCTTCCTTTTCACATTACCATAGAACATGGGTGTTTGGGGGAGTTGGGTCTTGGTTATTAACCTGGGATTGGTATGGGGAATACAAGTTCTATCTAGCAAGTCACCCATACCTCCATGAGGGTCATCCCCAATCTGTGATACTCCCTCAAACAGGGTTTGGATCAGAAAAGTCTGCCTCACCCTGGCCACATGAGGGGGCTTTCCCCCATGGAAGCTGTGATGACCTTACCAAATTAATCTCGCACACGTTTCTCTTCTTGCCGGCACCTTTCCACTGGGAGCCTGGATATGGCTTTGACCAAAATATATCTGATACTATGGAATCTATAATCTTAAATGGCAAACTTGAAGGGGCCCCTGAGGTACCCTCGGATGCGGAAACAAGGTACAGTCACCACACACAAATAGATAGAGGTTCTGTTCCCAAAATCTAGGGTTTATTGCAATACAAAATAGTCCCAGTTGGCCAAGTGGTCCCACGCCCCGCGACGTGTCTAACAGACCTCGGGGGGACGCAAGAGCGCGTGAAACGTACATCTGTTACATATATAGAAACAGAGCATCTTACAATCAGTAATGACACATTTGATGCCGCCCCCAATTCATTTCCCTTTGAATTAGAGGCGATGATTGACCATCGTGACAAATATGACACCTTAGACCACCATATTTAGTAACAGTTTGCAATCTCCAATTTTACAGACACCATTCTTAGTTTGCGAGAACACAGCGTTTGTTTTTCATGGGCAAGCTGCGCGTAGGAGACTGAGTTTCGATTCTCGCTCTAGAAGTCAGCCCACTCTCCGGGGCCTCACTGGGCTCAGAAAGGGGGGGCCGTAAAGATCATCATAATCCAACTCTTTAAATGCTAGTTTCGTACATTGCTTATTCTTTAAGGAGACTCTGTGGCATTCGTATTCTGATTAAATGCCTTGCTCCCTGTCTTCAAGGATACGTGAGGGAGGGAATCGGACATTCCTGTCTGGCTCTCCAGTGTAATGTTTCAACATGTTTCTTAGCCTTGGGCCATTGAAGCGAATAATATCTAAAGCAAAGCAGTTTTACATGAGGCAAAGTGGCAACGTTAGAGAGAAAACAAAATGGCGATTCTGGTCCTCTTAAATGGCTTCACTCTAGTTAAACTAATAGCTACGTAATAAATGACTAATGAATATATATTCTACTGTAAATGAGGCGGTTGTTCTTCGGCCAACCAATTATCAATCATTTCCGGACCCACAAGGGGTGCTTAGTTTTTCTGGACTGACAAACTGACTGCCAATTTATCAAAGACCAACAGCTGCAGAAGGTGTATGGCCATGCCCAAATTAGTCCTTGCAGTCTACTGGTCTTGTGACATGAAAATGTCCAGAGAAATGATCTGCCTTCTCGAAGATGCTCCGATTAGCTTAATGACATCGTGGTGCTTAAGAGCCCAAAAGGCAGGAACTCCCCAAGTGACCTTGCCTCTCGAACTGAAAAAAACCTGACGGCGGAATAGCAGTGTTTTGCGGATCCAATTATGCCATACAGTCCCCACACCCTACACGAGTGTCCCATAGCATTTGAAAACCCGCCATTTTTTAAATGCCTGCCGGCCAGAAAATTGTTGAATTTACAAGAGGCTTCTTACAGGCTGTAGTCTGTCCTTTGGCCAAACCAGAAAGAATAATTGAACTTGCATGGGTGCCTGGCGATCGCTACCTTCTGAGCTGGGCTTTACCTATTCTATCAGGAACTCCTCTTGTGAATTTCGCTGGTACTTGTACTAGCTCAACCAAAGATTCTAGGTGGAACCCCTGTCTGCCAGATCCAGTCATGCCCGGAAAGCCTGTCCCAGTTGACACAACAAAGTCCTCTACACTTGTGGTGCTTCCCAACAGGCACCAGAAGTGGTTGCCAGTCATTTGGTTGAAAACAATTGGTCGACTGGACAACTGGTCGAATCAATTTGGTCGAAAACCAAATGGTCGAATTTTTTATTTTTTTTTATTTTTACCCCTTTTTTGGCTTTTTTTTGGGGTGGTCCCCCCCAACCCCCTTTTCTTTTTTTTTTTTCTACACGAAAACCCACAAAACACATATATATAAATTAAAAAAAAGAAATTAGACCATTTTGTAGTCGACCAAATGACTGGACAGCACCAGAAGTCTTGAGACTTCATTGAGTTTTCTCCATGATTTGACACAACCACCCCTTCCACTGGATGGAAAGTAGGTGTCGGTCTTCTGTGTCTCCCAATAATTCAGATTGGAACCTCCTGTCCAGCTGTCTGAGATTTGGGGGGGGGGGGGAGTGGGTCATTCTGTCTAAAAAAAAAAAAAAAAAAAAAAATGGACTTGCTCTGCGTTGTCTCTAGGGCTGTAAAATTTCCCTACAAACCTTGCAGCTCATTTGTAGAGTAAATCTTGGGCCGGTGCCGAGGTAGAAAACGTGGCAAGCTTGATGTCAATCCTCATAAGTATTCCTTTGCACCTCTCTGAAGAAATGGCAAAATGTGCATTGCCAAGTCACACCCCCTCTAGTATCTCTAGTTTTATGGAGTTGCTGTAACCTGAGCCCTGTGAGCAAATGCAACATTTAGCAAAATCTTGACCTTGCATGCCCACCATACTCGATTGATTCCCCCGCCCCCCCTCTCCCCCCCCACAGCAAGGATCTTTGCTCTTCCTTTCTAGGAAGGCAAGGAACTTGGCATTACATTCTGGAGTAGCTGTCATTTTGCCCTCAATCTCCAGCCTTGTGCCTTCAGCCTTCCTCTGACATTCTTGTCCCGAGGTTTTCAAATACAGCGCTTGATGTACTCCGCCGCCTTCAGTGAATTGCATTAAGAGGACCTCCAGAGGAATAAGGTTGAGGCTGCTCTCTGGAGGGAGTGGGCTGAACTGCTTCCTCTTCGTGCCACTTGTGTTGTGTGCTGGGCTCTTGCTCCAGCGGGTATTGGAACCCTTCCATATTGGTTCCTTCACTCTGGGCCTAAGTCTATCTCATTGAGCTCTTGCTCCATACTTAAATGCCCTTTTAGTACTACCTCTGGTTCAGTGGGTCCACAGGCCGGGATCTGAAGACTTTTTTTAAGGTGCATGAAGGGGTCCTGTCCTTGCTCCACGTGGCTGAAGGTTCCACCTTATGAGCGGTGGTACATCCTCTGCATTTGCTGTCTGTTATTACTCTGTACTAAATGTACTTCTTTCCAGTGCATCTCCCATCACTACACAGTAAGAATGGTGGTCCAATCCATCTAAAATGGCACAGCATAGCCCAAAATGGAATCATTCATGAAGGAATCAACCAACCTGCTCAACCTTCTGAACACTCTCTATTTGACACAGTGGCTAGTCACTATGGACATTGTCGCGCTCTACAGCAAGATACCACAAGAGGCATTTATTGCCCTACATCATTTACTCCACTCTGACTTGGACAATATGCCACCTATAATCGTACTACAATTGGCAGAAATCGGCCATACTAAAAATGTCTTCCTGTATGAAGAGGGGGTTTTACGAGCATATCTCTGTGTCCACCATGGGCACTACATTCGCGCCTGGCCAATCTGTATGTGCATTTCTTTGCACATGAGCACATATACCCTGAGACCAATCCCTTCAAGCAACTATTAACTTGTGTAGTACATCAACGATACCATCCTGATCTTTGAAGGGACTGAGCAGGATCTAGACTTCAAGAGTTGGCCCAATGGAAGTTCATCATGGAGTCCAGCAAGAATGAAATCCATTTCTTGGACTTCGAAATTATGTCCAAGCATGATCATCTCACAGCCAAAGTATACAAAAAACCAACTGATCAGGAGTTTTATTTGCAAACCACTGCTACCATACACACGCACTGTGGAATAAGCCTCCTTTTTGGTCAATTTCTGAGGCAGACGTGCAACAATCCTGGCGATTATGAATTTCACACTTGTTCCTGCAAACGACTTCTGCAGAGGGGCTACCCGAGAAAGATAGAGGTATATAAAAGAGCGAGGGGCATTCCTTTGCAAAAATTTGTCCAAACTACCACCTGCCAGGGGTAATATCACAGCAGTCTTCGGTTACTTGCCAATCCACTGAAAAGGTAGAGAAGACTTTGGCCGATTTTGAACAAAGGCGAGGGCCACCTGGAACAGGCTTGTTTTGCCATCACTCGGAGGCTGAATCTTACTGAAGCCAAAAAACGGATGCTGGCAGGGACTGCACACACTCCATGTGGTCAGTGCTTGGTGTGTAGACTCATTTCAGAGCACTAATATGGAAGATACCCTGGCTGCAGAAGCAGTTCAATAATTGCAACCGCTCGGACATCATATCATTGCATACCCTTGCCCTCTGTGCTATGGTGAGAGCAATCAAGAGGCTCATTGACTAAGTCATGATTTCGAATGTGCAAGCTGGCTGCAACCATGATATCCCACTTCATAGAGATGGGCCACAGCACAAAGGACTTCAAATGGACCATTCTTAAACCATACCCACTGCATCCAGTGGGTATAGTTTTTGAATCCATCCTATTGAAAAAAGAGCAACAGTGGATATTCCACTTGTAAGAAGGGCCTTAACGAAGCCATTCAATGGCAGGACCTGGCTGTGATGTGTCCTTAGCCAATCATGCATGAGTGTCTATCAGTGGACCCTTGGCCTGGATTGGACCATTACTTCCATGGCAGAAATGTGCCATGAAACACCTACAATATAGTATGGGCATAACAGCATTGCCCCACCAAATAACACAGGTTTCTTAAAAACGGGGGCCTGTGTCCTTTCCATCCTCCATGGAACTGCTTCAATGCAGTGTATACATGAGAAGCATCTTTTTTTTTTTTTCCTCACTTTGCCCTACAAGATTTTTACATAGTTTGGGCCATAACCAACAGTGGCACACGAATATGGCCAAAAAGTTTACTTTACAAGAAGTATTTTGTTAAATGCAATGAGAAATCCTAATGACCAACATCTTCCAACACTGCACGTACGTCATGCAGCATATCTGCATGGACCTGCAATGTCAGCCTAGTGGACAGAACAGCCTCCAGAACCGAGCAGGCTCGATTCGATGACTTGCCTGGTGGTACCCTGCAATCAGACATACGTGGGTAATGGCAAACCCTTTCATAATCTTACCTACATTAGGCTTGAAACATAAAATTCCAATTTGCCATCTTGCTGCAGGGAAGTCTATGCATGTTCCTACCAAGCAGTAAGATAGTGAGTCTAGTAAAAACAGAAGTGATATGGACTGAATGATTGTATTATTTGAATTTTATTTTTAAATGTCTTTATTGGCATTTGTGAGTAAGCTTGTACAAGGATAAGATTCTGAAAGCAGTTACATTCAAAATGCAATAACTGGCGTAAATGTGATATGGTGATCAGCTTATAACCAACGACAAAACTATTAATAAAGAACAAACAAACTAAGGAAGAAAGGGAAAAGAAGAGAAAAGAAATAACAGTAACAGTAACAGTGACTGTCCCAACTCTCGGTGTGGTTTCTTAATCAATGTCGCCAGGTTCGGGGAGTGGGTCCGGAGGCGGGTATCGGCTTTGCTCCCTCAGTACAGTTGCTGGGTGGAGCCCTTGGGTGTGGTGGGCTAATCTGTAGTGTCTGTTGCTTTCTAGGATGCAAGGGGGGTGGGTTCAAGGAGGTTTGTAGCTCGTTGCAAAGACCATGTCTCTAAGGAGGGCTTTCCAGGCCTCCAGCACATTGCTCACATCGTCGCCGCCACATTTGTTTCCCTCCTCCCAGGCTACAGTCTCAGCCGTAGTCCATCTTTCCATTTCCCTGATCCAGGGGTCATACCTGGGGCCCGCTGGGGCCTTCCAGGCCATGGCAATTGTTCTCTTAACTAGAAGGCAGGCCATATCCATAAGCTTCGTCAAGTGTTTGATTTTGCCAAGTCTCGGATAGGTGCCCAGTAGGCACTCCTTGGGTGTCCACTCGTAAGTTTCTAGGCCAGCATTCCTGCAGGTCCGTTCAGCGGCCTGCCAGAGTTTCTGAGATTTGGAACAGGTCCAAAACATGTGAATCATGTCCGCCAGGTCTGAGGAGCACCAGGGGCACCTTGAGTCCGCTTTGTTGTTGAACGTGGATATCCGGTGAGGGGTCATATACGTTCTGTAGAGTACGTTCAGTTGGATCAGTCTAAACCTGGCGTTTCTGGATACCTCCTTTGGATATATCAGGGCTCTCGCCCATTCGGCCTCTGTGATTTCAGTCCGGAGGTCTGCCTCCCATTTTACCTTCAGCCGGGCGCTCTTTGGGTTGGGTCGATCGTTCAGTTGAGTGTACAACCTGGACGTCGGTCTCCATCCGTCACCAACGTCATACATTTCTCTCAGGAGGGGGTGAGTTTCTGGTTCCTCAGGCCATGCGACCCAGTTCTTTCTGGCCACATGTCTCACTTTTTGGTACCAGAGGAAATGGCCCAGTGGTAGTCCATCTCCTTCTCGAAGCGACTCGAAGTCCCTGAAGAGGCCATCATGAAACATGTCCCCCCATGTGTAGAGACCATGGTTCTCCCATCTCCTCATAGTTGCCAGGTCGGTGGAGGTTTTGCAGACATCCGTCATCATGGGGGTGTCGGGTGTATAAGAGCGTTGCAGGCCCGCCATGGATCTCACCTTGTTCCATACCCGCCTTCCAACCTCTAGTATAGTGGGTGGGTTGGGGGGTCCAAGTCGGGGGTTCCAGAGTAGCTCCTTGGGATACAGCGGTGAAGAGGAGTGGGATAGAAGTTCTAGCTCAGCTGAAGGTTCATCTGAGAGCCATTTTGCCAGGTGTGTCGACTGAGCCGCCAGAAAGTATCTCTGGAAGTCGGGGAGCTGAATGCCGCCCTCTGCGTAAGGGAGTGTGAGGGTATTCAGTGTGAGTCGGTGCCGGGCTCGTCCCCAGAGGAAGTCCCTGATCAGAGAGTCGAGTGTCCTGAAAAAGGGTGGGGGAATGTAATACACCACGTTGGTGAAATAGTAGAGGAACCTGGGGAGGATTATCATTTTAGCTATCGCCGCCCTCCCCATCATGGAGAGCGGGAGCTTTGACCAGAACTGTATGGATCTCCGCACTCCGCCCATTGCGGCCTCCGTGTTGGCTTTGTGGGTGGATATTGGTGAATGTGTGATGTTGAGGCCTAGGTATCGAAAAGTGTCCACCTGCCAACGGATCCCGATCTCAGGAAGCTCCTCCTCAGGTTTATTTTTCAGTCTTGCTAGTGGGAACGCGCAAGACTTCTGCCTGCTAAATCTTATCCCCGAGTATCTTGCAAAGTTGTCCAGAACATCCAATACAATCGGGGCATTCTCCAAGGGGTCGCGCAGGTATAGGAGGACGTCGTCGGCATATAACGAGATGATGTTGTCTGATCCTCCAATGCTGATGCCAGCGTCAAAGAACTGCTTCCTGAAGTATATTGCCACCGGTTCCAGGCCTAGAATGTACAGCATTGGAGACAGTGGGCATCCCTGTCTGGTACCCCTCTGGATGGGCCAGGCCCTCGATATCATGACACCCGTTTTAACTCTTGCCAATGGGTCGCTGTACAGGACCTCTATCCAGCGGATGAAGTGTTCGCCAAGTCCGAACTCCCTCAGGGTTTCGATCAGCCACTCCCAGTAAATAGAGTCAAAGGCTTTTATGGCATCCAGTGAGAGTACTGCTAGATCTTCCTCGCTTTCGGACGTCTGTGAAATGATATGTTGGAGCCTCCTGAGATTGGCGGAGGTGTTACGCCCCGGAACGAAGCCATTCTGGTCCTCATGTACCAGGGAACCGATCACCCTCGAGAGCCTTTTGGCCAATATGGTCGTCAATATTTTGCCGTCGTAGTTTAGGAGCGCCAGTGGGCGATATGAGTCACATCTATCGGCTGGTTTGCCTGGCTTGAGCATCGGGACGATGAGGGTTTCTCTCATAGTGTTAGGGAGAGTGCCCGACTCGTATGCCTCCGTATATACTGCGTGTAGTATAGGAGAGGTGATCTCCTCGTAGGCCTTGTAGAATTCTGGGATGAGTCCATCTGTGCCAGGAGCCTTGCCTGTGGAGAGGGATCTGATTGCATCTGTGATGTCCTCCACCGTAATAGGCTCCCCAAGTTTGTCCTGTTGTTCCTGGCTCAGCCTAGGCAGTCCCACCTCAGCCAGCGTATCCTTTATATCTGCTATGGGGACCTTCGTCTCATGAGTGTATAGGTCGTTGTAGAATTCCGTGAAGGTATCATTAATCTCTTGTCGTGTTCTGCAGGTCTTTTCGTTCGTATCTTTGATCTCCTTGAGGGCCTGTCTCGGGTGCTCTTTCCTGCATAGCCATGCGAGTATTCTGCCCGGTTTGTCAGCTTCCCTGTGGGCCTTCGAGGTGCGCACAGAGAAGTCAAACTTCGAGAGTCTTTCCCATGCCTCCCTGCAATCCTCTCTGATCAGTTTCAGTTCAGCCTCCCTTTCGGTGGTTGGTGGGGCGCCACTTTCAAGTCGCTTTATTCTCTCCTCCACGACCTCCAGTTCTCTCCTCAGTTGTCGCCTGATCCCGCCCGCCTCGGCGATTATCTCCCCCCTTGTCACTACTTTCAGCGCCTCCCAAAGCGTGCTCCACTTCTCGACCGAACCCTTATTTATCGCTAAATATTCTTCCAGCTTTTCTCTTAGGGTTTCCTTGAATGCTGGGTCGGTCAAGGCATCTGATGGCATGCGCCACGTCGGGATGGGGGGGCGGGGGCCCTTGAGGGAGAGCTGCAACAGCAAGGGGGAGTGATCAGATATTGTTCTGCCCATGTATTCTGCCAATTCAACTTGCGGGGTTAGTTCGTTGGCGATGAAGAAGTAGTCCAGTCTCGTGTGGAGGCTATGGGGAGCCGAGTAGAATGAATATGATCTATCCGAGGGGTGGAGGTCTCTCCAAATGTCCGTCAGGTGTAGGTCTGCCACCATCCTGGGGAGGGCCCCAGGAGAGGCGCTATGGGGCATGCGTGGAGCTGTCGATCTGTCCAGTTCCGGATTCATAATAGAGTTGAAGTCCCCCCCCCATATGAACGTATACTCTCGGTAGTGCAGCAATTTTGCGCATAGGTCCTTGATGTGTGAGGGTATATTGTGCTGGGGAAAATACGAGTTTACTATACACAGGGGAGTGTTCTCAAGCATGCCCCACACTATTGCATACCTGCCCTCTTTATCCAGCTCCGTTCCCATTTGTTGAAATGGTGTGTCCGGGCTCACCCATGTATAGACTCCTCTTGCGTACTTTGAGAAGGATGCGCCGCTACCCTGGCCTCCCCAGTATTTCAGGATTTTGTCTGTGGCCTCCAAGGTGAGATGTGTTTCTTGCAGGAGGGCCAATGATATTTTTTTCCTCTTTAGATAAGAAAAAATCCGGTTTCTTCTTATGTATGTTCCCATCCCTCTAACGTTCCATGTAATTAGCTTGAGTCTTGCTGCCATTGCATAAGTGGGTTCCTCGATGAGGGGAGTGCCACCCCTTCTCCCAGTGTTGCATGAGCCGTATTGTAGGGTGGGTGATGAGCCATTTGTGTGGGGTGGGTAGGCCCGCCTAGGCCCAGGAAATCTTTATTCATCCGGGTTGGGACAGTCATAACAATAACAACTTGGAACAAGTAACTAAAACTAATGCACCCAGCTTCAGCCACCGGGGTGGAGTGCTCGGGGGCCCTCGCGCCGTCCGACCTAGTCCAGGTCTCTGGCGCGAGTGGTTGTGTGCAGGAAAGAGGTCTGCACTGGTCAACGGTGGGTCCGTGGTCTGTGTCCATGGGCGGGAGGTCGAGTGAGCCCGCAGTCATTTAGCGTTCTGATGTGGTAGTTTTTCTTCAGTATTGGTATAGCCTCGGTTCGGTTTGGAGTATAATACCAAAGAAATGGGTGCTCCAGCCGCGTTAGTATGCGGTCAGCTTTTTGGGCGTGCTAAGTGCGTTCCTCTAGCGTGGTTTCTTTGGGAGCCTCAGCAAGGTTATTGTGTTCCATCCACATAGTGGCCGCTTCTGGTGATTCCAAGAATATTGCCCGCCCATTGTGGATTACTTTTAGTCGTGATGGATAGAGCAGCATGTATTTTATGTTCAGTGTCCTCAGCTGGGCCTTGATGGGGACAAAGGAATTCCTTGCTCTCTGCACCGATTGGGTATAGTCGGGGTAGATGGTAATCTTTGAGTCACCCCGCTCGATTATACCTCCTTCCCTCGAGAATTTCAGGATCACCTCTCGGTCGCGGAAATTGAGGACCTTGGCGATGATGGGGCGGGGGTAGGATCCAGGCGGGGGGCGCTTCTGGAGGGATCTATGAGCTCTTTCAATGGCGAATCCCTGCGAGAGTTTCGACACCCCTACTTCCTGCTGTATCAGGGACTCCACATAAGCCGTCGGGTCCATGGTCTCCGACCCCTCCGGTACGCCCAGGATCCTGATATTGTTCCGTCTGGCCCGACCCTCTGCTTCTTCGGATCTCGCCTCCAAGAAGTGCACTTTCCGTTTGAGGTCCGCTACCTCTTTCTGTAGAGACGTCGTCTCATCTGAGATGTCCTTCTGGGAGGATTCGACTACGGTGACGCGCTCCGTTAAGTTGCGGGCATCTTGCCTGATAAGTTGTATGTCCGTCTTAACCTCCCCGATTTTCGTATCGATGAATGTCCTCAGGGCCGCGATCGCCTCAAGCACTTGATTATGTCTGGTCTCATCCCCAGGGGCATCTTGTGCTGGTGAGGTCTTCGGTGTGGATTGAGCAGCAGGCTTGGATGTTACAAAGGGGTCCAGAGTAGCGTGCTTGGCTTTGTTCCTCGCGGCAGCCATCTTGCCTCTTTGATGCCGTCGCCACCCTCTCCCCCGTGTCTATCGGTCGCGTAGCGATCTTCCTCCTGGCCCTTCTTGGCTGCTGCACCGGGTCCTGACGGTGCCCTCGAGTGGCCCGAGCCGGGGTGCACTCGACTGCAGGGAGGGACTGCTCGAGTCAGCGAGTCGCTGGCTCCCGGATTCAGTGCGAGCCGCTGGGTTATCAACATGAGGCGGCCGCCATCTTGTGTGCCTCGCCCGGGAAGAAGGGGGAGCCAGCGCCGGGTCGCGGTAGAAGCTTCTCAGGCCCCGATTTTCGTCGGGGTTGGGTGGAAGACAAGGTCTCCCGCTTCGGCCGCCGGTGGATCTCCTCGGATGCGGTGTCTGTGGGCTGAATCACCTTGAAAAGGATCGGACTGCTGCGGCCCAGACGGAGCTCAGGGAACTCGCGTCCTCACTCCGTGGACATCAGGCCACGCCCCCGACTGATTGTATTATTTGAAAGTACAACACCATTGCACTTGGGACTACGGCACTCCCTGAGACCAAGGTTTGTGAATTGGTTGAACATTGTACTGCATTTTGCTTACTTGAAAAATGTATTGGCACTTTAACCCCATTTTGCACAATTGCATGCATTCCACTTTAGAATGATATATGGCATATGTTGTGTTTTTTAATGTTTTATAGGTTTGTAATAAGTAGTATTTATTTTATTAAATGTTTTTGAGTCATCGAACTGCTCGTTAAGGCATTTTCAGGCTATATATTAGCAAAACAGGAGGAGGGGGGTAGCTTTGTAATTTTCCCTGTTATACCACTAGCCCACCCCCCTCACCTGTAAAACAAACATGCGGGGATTGACCTGTTGTGTATACTTTTAGGACAAGATGCATGAAGCCCTATTGAGATCAATGAGGGACTACACCAGTCCAAGATGGCACCACGTGCCATCCAGTGTTCCTGGTAAGTTACACTGGAGGAGCCTGAGCGGCCCATAACCACGTTCTTTGTGGGTCGCCTAGCAACCATTCGTGCTGCAGAGATGACAGCATATATTGCTTGCGCAATTCAGCGCTCGCTACGAACTCCTGTGAGTTCCTCCACTGAATCTGAAGCAAGCTCCATGAGAACCTCCACCCACCCTCTGTTCCCCAAAACCATGAACATCTCTTGCTCATGGTTTGGGCTACTTTTGGTACCCATCAGCAGGGTGTCGTTTACCACCCTGGACCCACGCCATACCTGTCTCCTTTCACAGCAAGGCGCTTTTCTCCAATGCCGATCACCACTCTTGGTCCTGACAATGCAGTGATTCAATTACTGGTTTGTGATTGCGGGCTAGCCAGTATTTTAGCAGGCATTTTCATTAGTGGAGGGTTTGTTTTTGCTTTCCTTTTTAGATTGGTGGCACAGCACTAAACCTAGGGATAGCGCAGACCCCCGTTCTGCCCCCCCCCCCACTGCCCCCTGATTGGGATTCTGTGTACTTTTAGGGTCCGCACTAGCAACCTCTGTAGTTACACATTAAACTGAGGTATACTTACCTCTTCGCCATACATTCCATGTGTTATCAAAGCATAACATCACACACTTAATAAGCTTGTCCGGGTATTTTTTTGTGTGTAAATTAATGACTGCCAACAGCTCGCCGAAAACGCTTTGTCAGGAGACATCCATTTACCCTGAACAAAGCTAAGCCGTCGCCGTCCCCTGTCTCCCCCCCCCCCCCCCCCCCCTTGTCAGCCCTCGCATCTGGTCCTTCCTAACTTTCTTTACTTTTTGCTCTTATCACCCATTTCCTCATCCCCTTCCTGTTTTTTAACCCATTCTCCGATTTGCCTGATGGGTTAATGTCCCCCCCCCTTCCCCAATCTGAGCTCCATCTGTCTCCTTCACCCCATGTATCAATTCTAACCCTGCATGTCCCTCTCGGGAGGATAGCTCGGGGTCAACGTGCTTGCCTTGGAAGCAAGACGACACAGGGCACCACAGGTTCGATCCCTGGGTCAGTATTAAGCACGTTATAAATAACCCATCATCTCTCGTGCCTCCTTATCTCTTCATGCGCACTATTCTCCCCAGCCTTGCATGCACTCTTTGCTTCTTAGCACTCTAGTGCGAATGCACTCGCATCGTTGCACATACAGACGCTTACCATCACATACAGCCTCACACGTACCCCCTGCTGTCAATCCTGCGACGCCACACCATCTTGTGCACCCTCCCCATCTCACTTCAGCCAGTGTCATGTTTGGCCCCATGAACACCACCACCCATGTCTTCAGAGGCAGCATTAACGCCAGCATCCACAGCCCCACAACGCACTCCCCATGGCCCAGTGCAACCAACACCACCACCCAGGACCTAACCAATCATGCCCTCCATGGTGGTGGTACCAACTATGCCCTCAGCAGTGGGCTACAAAGGCAGCGACACCCTCACCAGTCATGCGCTCAGCAGACTTGTGCTAGCCCCACCAACAGCACCACCTTCTGTTACGGAGGCAACGCCACACCCACCACCCTGGGCCTCTACAGAAGCACCACTCTCCAACCCCCAAAACCACTTGCAGCCAACACATTTACCCAGGGCGTAACTAGCAGCCAATTACCCAGGGCTTCTGAAACCATCAGTCTGGGCCTAGTTGGCAACATTACAACTCCACGGCCTTGCTGAGGGTGCAACCAACACAGGCAATGCAACTGCCACCCATGGCCTCGGCAGTACCACTGGTGCACTACTCGCATCTTGGGAGCAGAGGCTGTACCACACACATTACCACCCAGGATCTTGGGGGCAGCACAAGTTTAGACTACCCATTCCCCTGTGTAACCAACATGGCCATCCTGGAATGCTGAAGTGGCACCACTCGCCAATTGTGCTCTCAGCTGAAGTGTTCCCACC
This sequence comes from Ambystoma mexicanum, assembly GCF_040938575.1. Taxonomy (NCBI): domain Eukaryota; kingdom Metazoa; phylum Chordata; class Amphibia; order Caudata; family Ambystomatidae; genus Ambystoma; species Ambystoma mexicanum. The sequence continues at coordinate 1,160,210,672 of NC_090929.1, read as the reverse complement.
AACACTGCTGCCCGTGCATGCCCCACCAACACCCTGGACTCTAGAGGCAGCACCACATATACACATGGCCACTGCCAACACCACCTGAGGCCTTGGTGTGGCTTTGGTACAATGTACCTTCAATTATTTTGTTAAAATCAATGATCCACATGGGTGTGTGGAGGAGGAAGTCCATTTTCAAGTTTCAATGTGACAGTGTTCAGCAGGCAGTTCACTTTAGTTTCAATGCCATGGCTCTCCATGCTATGACATACAATTTGTTGTGTCATAAATGAGACTTTTCATATTTACTTGGAACCCACTTTCTTTTTGTTGCTGCTTGTCCTTACAGCAGCTCACCAATACCTTGCTTGCCCACTGCACAAGTTCCATTCTTGGCCTGTCCCCAACCAAGTCCAAGACAGCCAAACTTGCTGTGTACTGACAGTCTCTGCAACTCATTTCTTTCCAGCAAGTGCATTGATTATCTTTTTCAGGTAAGAGATGGTTCCTCTTGGACTAAAACAAATTCAAGAAGTTGATATTTTTCCAAACCATTTTTTATTTAGTTTGGGTAAGCAAAAGGTCAAAACATTAAATTGTGATTATGTACTTAAATTCACGTTTCGGCGTGGCTAATTTCATCAACTGATTCAACATGGTTACATGGTTTCTGCAATAATCCTTCTACTCTTCCACAGTATAACTTTTCTGGCTGCTCTTGTCCTATAGTGATCCCTTTTTTACTGTTTGGAGACATCCGGTGTACACTTTCCTGAGCTGCGTGTCCAAGAGAATGTGACCGGGTCGAATACGTCTTCTGTAGTGTTAAGCAGGGCTTGCGTCATCCTCTATTACCAAAAGGTCCCAGATTATTGCTAACTCTAACGTTCTAGTTCGTGCTTCAGGTCTCTGCCAGAGCCTGAGATGCACAATCTTGCTGCTAGTGTAAAAACCAGCCTCCTGTACCACTGGCATTTCTTGGTACTCGCCCATCCTTACCTAGCATTATGGCAGACTGGCCCATGTGTACTTCCATGCCTGTTGGGTTTATCGTTTATCAGACCCCCAAGCCAGAATCCATGCAAGGCATGCATTCCCACCAAATGTTAGAAGTGCCCTCCTCTCAAATAGTGTTTTGCATATGTCATTTAAGTGTGTGCGGGCATAAATTACACCTGATAGTTATACTGTACATCTGGGGACACTAGTTATTTTGTGTTCTCCATATTGTCTCCCAGTCTGCTGCTTTGCAATCTGCACGAGGTCCCTTTGTCAGGCCTTAATGTTATTGCCAGGCCAGAATGTAGGTGTTCCAGGAGCTGAATTATCCCCGATGTGAGCCAATTTGTTCCAGACGCTTGCTGAACCAGCTTTTTAAAGGTTGTTTTTTCTAGAACCCCACAATCTGATCTCCCATCTATAGCCCAATGCCTAATCTGGAGGTATTGTAGCCCGTCTCTCCCAGATCGAAAGATGTCTTGCATTCTTGGAAATGTCTAACTTCTTCATTATTCCTGTAACTCATGTTTTCCAGACCAGGTGTGATGGCCGGGTTGTAGCTTATTGGAGCGAATGGGGAGGGTAATGGTGTGAAGCACATTTTCTGCTGCTATCCATTCCAGGTCGTTGGCCTCGTTTTTGTGACTGGGTTGACATACAGGCTCCTGGGCCTGTCCTGCTTGGTCTGGCAAAGCGGCCACGAGATGTGCGACCCTGTTAATCCATGGCTTGTCAGAAGGGTGGATCCCTTTCACCCACTTTGTAGTATTTTAGGTCTCGGGCTTTTTCTTGTTGTGTCTAAGCGTTACTTCTGTTTTGTGATTATGGGGTGCTGGACGTATGGGGTGCTCAACCTTTCTTAGGTAGGCTTTTTGTGCTTCGGGATACAATCCTTTGCAGCGTGTAGCTGCTCTTAAAATCTTGCAAAGGCGTCCCTTTCATGCCTCTGACAATTCCAGCATCCGTCCTCATTCCTGTTATCCGCTCTATGAATGTCACTTTCTGGGCCTGCACCTGTCTCGCCAGTATTTGCTATATATTCACTTCAGCCACTCGCGGTAATTTCTTAGTTATCCTCCACTTCCGCTTCAGGGCTGAATTTCTTTCACCTTTTTGTATAAATTACCCTAGAGGACCTTTCAGTGCATCCTACAGGGTTGCAAAATGGGTTCCCACCCATGTGTTTAGGTCGTAGTTGTCTGTATAGTGTTCCATATCCTTTAATGTCTGCTGATCTAGAAGTAATTTCCAGTCTTCATGCTGCCCTTCTCCTTCCCTATGCAACACTACCGATTACAACCATAGCGTATTCGGACCAGCATATGCCCGTTTTTTAGTCTTTTTGGTTTTTTTTGAGTTTTTTTTGTTTGGTTAGTGGATGGACAAATCCTGTATTTGTGAAGGTGAGTCAGATGGAATATTGTCTCATCGGTTCTGCCAGGTTAGTCCCAGTGTTCCTTGATCTTCCCTTTGCTAGGCATGGCCCCCCTTCTGATCTGTGCAGATTTTGGTCCCCCACTGATTCTTCCTCCCCCCCCCCCCCTGCCATTTTTAGCTTTGGCTATTATAGGTGGCGTTTAACATGAGATCTTGAAACTGGATACAGGTTTGTTGCAATGATTTTCAATGTAGTTTGCCATATGAGGATGGATACATGGTATTTTGACTACGTCCCACCCATTTAACGCACATCGCAAAATCAAATCGATGGGCTTTTCCTCCCATTCCCACTTATCTCTGCCCACGAAACTCCTCTTTTTGCACTCTTGGCCCTTTTGCTACTGTGTGGTGAATTTGTCTGCAGTTTTTCCTTCCCAAATGGCGACCGCCAGGTTAAAGGTATTTGACTTGATTGCTTTTACAATATTCACTCATCTTTTCAGTTATGTTGCACATTTTAATGTATTTGGTTTTCAAAATAAAGAATTTGGTGTTAAAGATACGGGTTTGGTAAAATGGCTTTCAAATTGTTCATGCACTTGTTTGTGGGTGTCTAGTGTTTTCTGCTGTAGTACCCGATTGGATCTCCAAGGTGTGCATGACGATAAATGGGAAGTGGCCCTCCGAGGTGTTCCCGCATCTTTTTTCCGGATGGGTACCAGATCTACATTGCTTGTAAATCCAATTCCGTGAACTACGAGGTGTTCCAAGTGTATTCGTTCATTACATGGATCAGCAGCAGGCAATGCTGAGCAGTTTTGGGCAGACCGAAATGGTGATCCCATATACCTCTACTGACTTTCTTACTTCAGCTAAGTATGCTTGTTAATTAAAAACTGCATAGTACTCTGTATTACTTTTACTGTGCTTTTGAAACCAATGTCACTGTTGTGTGGGCTGGGCTTGCTTTTGTTATCTTTACAATATCGGCCTTGTTATATACGCTTAACCCATGCTCTCTACCGGAGTGCTGCTACTGACTCGCATTGTTTTTTTTCTTCTGTCGTTTTGAGCACGCCCTGTGTTTGATTAGGAGCGTTGGAGGCTTGACGTGGTTAATTCATTGCTGTCTGTGCTCTATTTCCCTGCCATGGTGCAGGTGGAGACCAGTGCCTTGCCACAGAGCTATCAAGAGCTAATCGTCAACCTGAACCATACAGCGAGCCCTCTGGCTCCACGAAACTGCAAGCGAGTCTACGAACTCTGCAAGAAGGTTGAGTTGGGGGCGGGGGGGTGGGAGGGTAGGGCCTTGAGGCGCTGAATCTTTGAGATGGGGACTTTAGCAAATGGGCCGGGCAGATAGGACAGTCCACATGCCCCACAGTGTTGTGCAGGGGCGCGAGCCAGGGCATGGATTATGCCAGTGCTGGAGTCCTAAAGCATTGGAAATGTGAACTGTTTGGGCTTTTGAATGGGCATGGGAAATGGTACTTGCCAGGCACAGCGTAGTGGTATTAACTGCCCATTTGATGGTAGCAGGTGCAAAATGGTGCGAGTACCTGGGCATCTAATAGTGCAGCTTGGCAAATTGTTGGCTTTGCCAATGCGTGTTACACTCCTTGCCTCGTATTCCAAACCTGTCAGACCTTCTGTCATGAAGGTGTCCTGCCCTTGAATCGGCGCATATATAACGCAAGCAAGTGTGCATTGTTTCTAACAACTGGTTTCAGCCCTCCTTTGTGCTTTATTTCGCTGCCTATAGACAGTCTGGTCTTTTTAGGAATGTTGCTACTCAAGCCCTTGTGGCCGGGCTACAGGCAAAACATTGTTTGGTCATCCTTCATGTCAGACCTGTGAATGACTGACCTGACCAGGTGAATCCTGAAGCATAGCTGTAGTTGGCTCCGATCTTCTTAGTTCCTGTGAGTGCAGGGCTCTCTTGGGGTATTAAGTTCTGTTGCATTCATTCTGAGGGTTCTAACCTCTGCAGCTAAACTGAACATTTCCTGTCTCTTCACATGTGCCCAGCTTCTGAGTAGTGTCCCACTTCCTGACTGGTTTTGGCAGTGTATGCTGTGGGATAGTAGTGACCTTGTGAGCATTTCAGAATTTAACATCTGCTTGGAATGTGCCCACTCTGCATGCTAGTCAGCTTAACATTGCTAGTGTGACCTTTGGCTCAATCCACCGCTTCCTTAACGGCCTCTGCCCGCTGCGTCCACCCCCACCCCATGAGGTTTTACACGGTTTTTGTCTTAACCGCCTACTTTTTCCTTTCTCACTTACCACTTGTTGGTTCCTCCCCTTGAGCCTCTCGAAGCCCTTATTCGTACAAATGAGCGTCCTGCCTCCTTTGCAAAATTGGAGGCCAAAATGAGTGACCTGATTTAGATCTCAGCGTTGGGCTGGTGTGGCTGGTCATTGTATAGTTGTATTGCACAGCCTATAAAGGAAGGTATTCACCGTCGGCAAGTAGTTGTGCAGCTTTACTGCCACGCCTTTTGACCGCAAGCCCTGCTCCTGTCTCTTGGGCCCTACAGTTTGATATGTCAAAAGAACTGGTGTCTTGCCTGACCCCTTGGATAAACGCAAATGCTTGTGCAAGGCATTTTTTCATGGCTTGCCCCTCGGTTCCCTCCTTTGTGCTTCGATAAGACTTATTGTTTTTATTTTTTTTATTTTTTTTTTTTGCACATTCAGATTTGTCACCAATTTCGGTAACCACTCTCTGCATGCTTTTGCTGCTTTGCTGTTGGTTCCTCTTCAGGGAGGAAATCACTCTGAATTTCTTGAGGTCCGTCTTCGCAGACTGTTCTTTTTAGCAATGACTAGGCTATCTCTTGGCCCTCTGTTTCTCAAGTCAACAGGCTCCCAGGCTGTTGGTATGTACAGGTTCCCTATGAGCCCTCTAGATGCCGCTTTATGCTTTGGATCCTTCTTTCTTTTTATTACTGTTTTCTTTATTTGTATTGGTTGTCGCACTTAATGCAGTGAATGTTCAGGAACATTCTAATTTCAGGTTTTGGAAGCTTTTCTGTAGAGCAATTGCGTGAATGGGCTCCTTTTTGAGGGAGTAGGGGATACCAGACATGAAGTGGCTCCCCACCCCCTCTATCACAGCTCTCTGCTGTGTAGCTTCCTTATGTGTCTAGCTGGGGATTTCAGTGTTGCTCCCCGCTTCCATGACTCTCCTTTGGTTGCCTCCGCTCCACCACAGCTGTGACCCACTGCACTGCAACTGCGCTCCGCCCATCTTGTGCAGGGGGTGGGGGAGGGTCTACCCTTCCTTTTTCCCCAGGGGCCTGTCTTGCTCGCCCTTACCACTGGCTGTGGGTGGGGCACGAAAGAAGCAACCGGGCTGCACTCAGACCAGCTGCTGCTCACATCTGTGTCCTCACCTCAGATCCTCCTCTGCAGGAGGTCTGCCTTGGGAGGGCACTGAGCCCTTACCTGTTTGGATGCAGATTGGGTTGATGAGATCCCAGGAGTGTGAGCCGAGGACCCACATCCTAGTCGGCTGCCATCTTGACCATGCCTTCAGTTGATATTCTGAAATGTTGCAGCACTAAAGGAGCACATCCGCTAAGCACACCTGATTACAAACCGGTTGAGCAGACAAAGGCTGTAGAGCTAACTTTGCATGTTCCAATTACAGTATATACATTTAAACCACAGGCTGTAGCCTTGGTTGTCTTGGTTCACATCAACACTTTGGTATTCATCGGACTATATCTGGGTTGCCACAGCCGGCTATTTTGGATTTTCACAATCTTCGCTACAAACGTTGTAGTTCCTTCCTCCACACTGGGAAGATTGTAATCCAGGTCAAGTTCTTGATTCTCACCACTGCAGAAACACATTTTTGACTGTTTACTGATGGATGATAGTGCAAATATGCCCAACTAAATGTTCGGCAGCTGGTATCCTATTGTAACTTGGGGTGTGGTGTCAATGGGGCTGTGACATCACTGCTTGAGAATGTGGAGTGTTGGTGGATGTTTGTAGTGCTGGGTTCCATGAATGGTCAGTTGGACCTGATGAGCTGGGCTGGGTGGATGGCCTAGTGTATTTCTCTATGAAGCAACTGGCTTCTAATAAATTAACATGTAAACTTACCTTCTGGTTCCAGTCTGTATAGCAGGCAGCAGCCAGCAGGACCGCAAAAGCAAACGCAACTGACACGCCTGGAATGTTGATCTACGAAGTAGAACAACATTCCACACGTGCCAGGATACAATCTATCTTCCCCTCCTTAAAGGGATGGTTCGCCCAAAATGTTTTATTTAAAAAATAGATAGGCAATATTAAAAACCGATTGGCAATTTTTTTTGTTTCCAAGTCCCTATAATTTTGAGCAAATCAAGCTCAAAGAAAGCACATGGGGGCATCCATTTTGTGATATGGATGCCTGCCGCTGTGCTCGCTTTGGCTTTTGCGGCACTAATGAAGGAAAAGCCAGCCAGCTGTAGTAAAAAGCTACCACTGGGTGGCGCTTCCTTCATTGGTGCTGTACGCGGAGAACGGGGACTCGAGACTACAGGCAGAAAAGCTGCATCTGCATCTCGGTAAGTGCTATTTTTTTTAAATAAAAATAAACACTAGCTGCGGTTTCTAAGTTTTCCGGGCTGAAGGAGCCCAGAAAACTTAGAAATAAAACTGCAGCTTTAAAAAAGTATTTGTTTGCGGTAGCTTTTGAAGCGACATACGTTATTGTGTTTGAAAACGCTGCGGTTTTTCTTTCTTAGTTTCTCAGGCTCCTCCGGCTCGGAGGAGCCTGAGAAACTCAAAGGAAAAACCGCAGCGTTTTCAAACACAACCGCATTGTTTCTGCCTGCCGTGGTTATCACTTTGGGTCTCCGGTGCTCCCCCAGGAGAGCACCGGAGACCCAAAGTGGAAGCCAAGGCAGGCAGAAACACAACACGGTTATGTTTACATGCCGCGGTGTTTCTGCCTAAATCTGCTTTCCCATTTGGGGCTCTAGGGCTCCCCGGGGGGAGCCTTAGAGCCCCAAATAGGAAAGCAGATTTAGGCAGAAACACAACGCAGTTGTGTTTTGAAAACACTGCGTTTTTTCTTTCTAAGTTTCTCAGGCTCCTCCGAGCCTGAGAAACTTAGAAAGAAAAACCGCAGCGTTTTCAAAACACAATAACGTTGTATTTATGTTTGCGGTCACGTCAAAAGCTACCGCAAACATAAATGCAATGTTTTTAAAGCTGCGGTTTCCGGAAAACTTCGAAAAAAAAACACACCTAGTGCTTATTTTAAAAAAAATAAAAATAAATGGCACTTACCAATATGCAGCTGCAGCTTTTCTGCCTGTAGTCTCCAGTCCGCGTCCTCCGAGTCTCGGCACCAATGAAGGAAAAGCCACCCAGTGGTAGCTTTTGTTTACTACAGCTGGCTGGCTTTTCCTTCATTAGTGCCGCAAAGGCCAGCCCAGGCGGGCATCCATTTCACAAAATGGATGCACCCATGTGCTTGCTTTTTACAAATTTTGAGCTTGAATTGCTCAATTTTACATGGGGACTTGGAGAAAAAAAATGGCAATCGTTTTTTTTTTTAATATTGCCCATCTATTTTAGAAAAAATTTTTTTGGGCGAACCATCCCTTTAACACCAAACACATTTTACGAAAACACAAACATTTAAAAGAATCGCAATGCATTACAATCCTACGAATATAACATAACAGTCCTTAAATATCTTTGCACTTGTATCCCATAACATTAGCCAGTAACAACAAACGTATATTATCGCACAAAGTATATAAACTTTGCACATATATGTCACATTGTAAAAAGGGAACAAAATTGTATTATTGCACATAATCTCTGTGCCTAATGGGAGGCCCACAGACTCTTGACAGGACGCCTTACACCACCACCACCTTCTCTAGACAAGCCACTACCAATATATTCCCATGCACTCCATCAGTGGACGAATCACACACCTTGACCTCCCCTTCAATGTCATGGGAAAAATCACCTCTCGGCCGCACTACATTCTCCACTAACACATTCCTACGGCCTTCCAGAGTCTGGGTTGTAATCAAAGATTTCACCATCCCCACAAGCCTCCGGAATGGCATCCATGTGTACCTCAACTTTACCACTACACAGGGCAATACGTTTTTTTGCTCCTTCTTGAGCCATCCTCCAGTTGTACATATCCCACTCCCCCATTTCACAACTCATGGAGGGTGAAAATACACTCCTTCCTTTTGGCACAAATCTGGGATTCTTAAAACAAACCATTCACCTGTAACTCCTTTCTACTACTTTGACTCAACCTCACGGCCTCCTGTCGTGCCAACACCTTCTGTTGTACACCTCCTAAATCCATGTCACATGGACCACCACCGCCCTATGCCATGGTCCTTAATCTCGACCCCAGCTTCCTCCCCCTCATTAATTCAAATGGTGGCTTTCCAGTGCTCACCGATGGAGTCCTACGATACACAGACAAATCTGTAACCACATCCTGCCAATCAAGTACATTTGTCAAGGTAAGTTGAATGGCACTCTTAATCGCACCAATTACTCTTTCCACCAAACCATTAGCACTCGGTTTGTATAAGGCGGTGCGATGATGCTCAACACCAAACTGCCTCAAAAATTCCTTCATAAATTTGAAAACAAATTGAAGACCATTGACTGTCACCAGAATGGCTGGTACACCTTCTGTCAAATATTTTTTTTTAGAAAAGCATTGACGCACTCCGTTGTCACTCTGCCAAACAGCCACTTCCACCCACCTGGACGTATAATCTACCAACACCAACAAGAATCTACGTTCTGGTTGTAAACACTCAAATGGACCCATAATGTCCAAGGCCACCTTTTGACCAGACTTCTTTGGGAATCTCCACAGGATGGATGGGCTGTAGATGAACCACCTTGCTCTTATCACTTAATGCACATGCACAACAATCTTTGACCACCATTTCCACCTCATGATCCATGGATGGCCACCAATACTCTTCCTGCAACCTCCTCTTGGTTAACGATCGACCTAAAGTGACCTTCATGTGCTAATGCCACCAACCTGCTCTCTCGCCTCTTGACACACCCCACGGACCCGCAGCCAGCTCATCCAACACTTGGGCATAACCTTTACCTTCAGGCTTACCACTAACAGCGTCCCAACCTTTGAGCAAACCTTCCTTAATCCAACACAACTCCACATCCTTTTCACTTTCTATCTCCCAATCATTCTGGTCAACAGCGGGGAGAATGCTGGCAATCTATTTCCTCCTCCCCAACTTCACCTTGTGCATTCATTGGCCTTACCACTGGTAACCGAGACCATCAATCAGCTACATTTTTCTTTACAGGTAAATATTCCAGTGAAATTGTGCTCCTGTAATTCTAACACCCACCTGGATATTCTTGGAGAAACTGAAACTATACCCAGTGTGGAAAAAACATGCACCAACGGTTTATGGTCTGTCCTGACCACATAGGATGCCCCACAAAAATGTTCTAAAATGTTTTGATGCCCATGTCGCCGTTAGAGTCTCCCGTTCAATCGCCGAATATCTACTCTCAGCATCTCTCAGCAAATGCCACCGGCCCACACTCACCATCGCACAACTGCTCCAGCATGACACCAAGTCCCATCTCGCTGGCATCCACAGTAAGAATTGTCTTACATTTTAGGGTCAAATAATCTCAGACATGGAGCATGGTCCACCTCATCCTTCACTGTATTGAATTCATCCTCGCGTTCATCAGACCATTCAAATCTGACACATTTCTTGAGTAGGGCTCTCATGGCCACTGTTTTTTCCGCATAATTGGGAATTCATTTTACATGAAACTGTTAATCCCAAAAATGACCAACTGGTCCTTATTTTTTTTAAAAAATAATTTATATGGTTGATAAAATCAACCTTTCAAATATCAACACGTATCAGTGTCATAAATGAGAAAAAAGAAGATAGTTTATACCTTAGCCACAAGTAAAATTTGAAGATAATTTGACTCAATTGGAATGATTATAAATATGATCAGAAAATATTACATCCAAAAAGCGTACAGTTGCTATTTTGATTCTTAGGGTAGTGGATGAGAAAATGCAATGCCACAAATTCTTTTGGATATGTGCATTTTGGTCTTAAAAAAAACATCCAAATCATTTTTTCCGAATAGTGACTGGTCCTTATTTATGGGTGCCGGTGTTAATTTTATCACCTGCACCAAATCCTCTTTAGGACTCACACCACAAGCACTGAGAGTATGCCCTAAATGTTACTTTAGCCACCCCCACTTGACATATTGGCAATATCACAGTCCATCCCTTTTGGCTTAACACTTTCATGACTGCATGCACCCTGCATGCACCCTATCATCATGTTCTGCACAACAACTACCCCAGACCAATATATCATCCTGGAAATAACTCGCTCCATCCACACCACCAAACAATTCTTGCATGAGGCGCTGCAATACCACAGATGCTGATGCCAACCCAAATCGGTAAGCACCAAACTGAGTTATAAAAGAAGAGATCTGGAATCTCCATGTAAGTTTATCTGGTGATAGGCAGCTGATTAGTCAAATGTTGAAAAACATGTCGCTTTGCCCAAGGTAAGCAACAATTCATTCATATTTGGTAACGGATGGCGATCTACCCAAGTACTGCTATTTAACTCCCGAAGATCTACACACATCCTGAGACCACCATCACGAAGTACCACTGGGAACACCCACTCAGAACATTCCATTTCTTCTATGACCCCTCCAGACTTGCTTTTCCAACCAGACCTCAATCTTTCCTTCGCCATTACCGGCACACTCCTCACCTTATGTACCTTGGGTATAGCACCCCTCTTGAGGACAATGCGGTGGGAAAAGCCTTAAGTTTCCCCAATTCATCGGAGAACACTTCTGGGTATTTATTTTTCAATAGCTCAGCAAACTAGTCACTTCACCTCCAGCTTCATCCTGAATACTCGATACTGGAACATCCTTTCCTGGTCGAATTTCAATACTCAAGCAGCTTGATCATCCCAACACAGAGATACCTTTTTAAGCGCAACATATATCTTCTCCAGCATGGGGTCTGGCATGGATTCACATGCTCATGAATATTCCCCGTCGTCAGGCTGGGAATCCTCGGTAAAGAAAAAACCAGTATCAGTTTTGTTTCTGATCTGTCTTTCGTAGCAATAACCAATCACTGGTCTCTGCGTCATACTGACCACAGCCAATGACTGCCCTCTACCTAAGCACCGCCTCTGGCAGCCATCTTCAGATTTTTACCGCACGTTCATGTGTTGGGATCCTCGTGCTATTGCTCTCGAGCGTTAGTGCTATTTTTTTCGCGCTTTTTCACAAAAAACTTCGATTCTTTCGGTCAAAAGAGCCTCAAGCTCCACCGATCCTACATCCGATCAACGGGGACCCGTGTCGGATTCGTCTGTGCCCCTCAAGGGTGAAGATTCGTCGAGCTACACTTCGGAGGACTCCAGAAGCTTCTCAGGCCCGGTCTCGGAGATGGCCCAGGAGAAGGGAAGCTCGACGCCCGGAAAGCTGTTCAGGGTTTGCCCTGGATGCCAGCTGCAGAACGTCTTTAAGGAGGACGAACACTCTTTCTGCCTTTACTGCCTTCATGAGGACAAAACGCACGTGGAGAAGGACTGTGCGTTTTGCGGCAACATGTCGGAACGGACCATGAAGGACCGTCATCAACGTCTCGCCAACTCGCTGGAGGGTAAGAGCCCGTCTGGCGAGAAGAAGAAATCCGAGCGGTCTTCTAAGACCTTTGAGGGCGCCCCGGCGACGGGGGCCCAACATAAGGCCAAGCACCGCGAGTCCGCTGGCACCGGGAGCGCCGAACGGTCGGGCTCTACGGGCGCCAGGCAGGGCGCACCCTCCCCGGCACCATCAACCTCGAGCCAACGCTCTGGGTCGGGTAAGAGGAAGGCCGAGCACCCGGCGAAGCTCCTGGAGAGGCCCCGGTCGAGCTCTAAGGCAGAGGAGGAGCGTGGCAGTGCCCCCTCCCTCAAGGATAAGGCGGTGAGCGCACCTAAGGTGGTGAAGGCCTTGATCCATCCGACCAAGCCCTCTATCGAAACGGTCGCGGCGGCCCTGGCCCAGCCTGTGGAGGCTGCACCAGTGGTGGCGACCTCAGGGCCCAGAATCTCCCTGCCTCCTCGGAGGGAGTCTTCTTTTGTGCCCATCGATAGGACCCCCGTGAAACCCTCCGTGGGGAAGAAGAAGGGGGGGCAGGGCGTCGTCGTAGATTCGGCCTCAACCTCAGAAGAGGAGCTTATCGAGGTCTTAAGCCACGGCCTAGGCGTGGAACAAGACCAGCCCGTCGGAATGGGCCCCGACGCAGGTGACGACGACGACATCGTCGAGGATACCGACGGGGCCCCTGCTCGCCCGTCGGATTCCCCTCTGCCAGCGCCGCGAGACAACTCGGCGGCCATTTTGTTGGCCATACAGTCCTTATGCACTGAGATAAGGACGAGGCTACCGTTACCGACGGAGGAACCTCTCCCGTCGGGGGATCCAGAACCGGGACCTTCTGGTGTTCCCCCTACCAAGAAAAGAAGGATCCATCCTCCACCTCCTTTTCAACCGTCGCGCCCCGTCCAGCCCTCCTCCCCGTCCACCCGAGGGGATGATACGGGGACTGACACGGCGGCGACGGGTACGGACGACGAGGCATACGACGAGGATTTTCCGTCGTCGCCTCCCACCAGGGCTTCTCCGCCCGACGAGATCGGATCTTTCCACTCCATGATCTCCAGGGCTTCCGAGCTTTTCCAACTCTGCCCTGAGGAGAAGAAAAAGGAAGGCTTCCTTTATCAGCGGCGCGAGGCCAAGAGGAAGACGGTCCTCGCAGTGCCTCTGTTGGACGACATTTGGGATGAGGGCCTTTCCCTCCTCAAGAACCCTTCCACGACGCCAGCTAGAAGAGACCGGTACGAGAAGAAGTACCGGGTCCCGGACACGGCCCCCCTGTGCCTCCGGGCGCAGCCCACCCCGGACTCCGTCGTCTCCGCGGCAGCCAGGAAGAAAGCGGGGGGGGGTGCGGCCTCCACATCGACTTCCCCGCCGGACGGCGAGGGAAAGAAATTGGATACTATGGGACGTAGAGTCATCTCGTCGGCAGCGACGACGATTAAAGCGGCCAACGCCTTGGCTATCGTGGCACGCTACGACAGGGAGCTCTGGTACAAGATGGCTCCCCTGCTGGATTTTCTGCCGGACGACAAGAGGGCGGAGGCCCTTGAGGTCCTCCAGGAAGGTGAAGTGGCTTCGGACCACGCCATCACCGTGGCGACGGACATCGCCGACGCGGGGTTCCGCCAGCTGGGCAACGGCGTTTGCCTTCGACGTCGTGGATGGCTCAAAGCTACGGACTTTCGGCAGGACGTCCAGACCAGAGTCCTGGACATGCCCTTCGACGGGAACAACCTGTTTGGGAAGACGGTGGACGATTCCCTCCAGGCCATCAAGGCGGATACTGAGACGGCCCGGGCCCTTGGAGTCCTGCAGCAACGACGGACGCCCTTTCGGAGCGGCGGAGGCAAGGGCGCCTCCAAAGGTTCCGGCGGCGGTTTCTCTTCCTACCGTCAAGCGGCCCGCTCGTCGTCGCAAGAGGCCTACAGAGGACGAGGCAAGTCTAGCGGACCCCGCCGTCGTCGCCAAGGAGGTCAAGGCGGCAAGGCCGCGTCCAAGCAGGATTGAACCGGCCGTGGGGTCGGGCCCCCACCGAAGCACCCCGGTGGGAGGCCGGCTGGCGGGCTTCGTCAGCGTGTGGGAGTCCATCTCCACCGACCGTTGGGTGCTGGACGCCCTGGCCCGGGGCCACGCGCTCGAGTTTCAAAGAAGGTGCCCGCGCGTCCCCCCCGTGGCCAGGAAAGAACTTCACGTCCCTCAACTTCTCCTGGAGGTGAAGGCGATGCTCAGAAAGGGCGCCATCGAACTCGTCCCAAAGAGGCTTCGGGGCTCCGGAGTCTACTCGCGATACTTCCTCGTCAAGAAGAAGACGGGAGGATGGCGCCCCATCCTAGACCTGCGACGGCTGAACAAGTTCATCAAGGCGCAGAAGTTCCGGATGGTCACCCTACAGCACGTCCTGGGTCAACTGGAGGAAGGAGACTTCCTATCGTCGTTGGATTTGGAGGATGCCTACTTCCACATTCCAATCCTAAAGGGGCACCGAAAATTCCTCAGGTTCGTGGTCCAAGGGCGTCATTACCAGTTCAAAGCCCTTCCCTTCGGACTACGGTCGGCACCCAGGGTATTCACCAAGTGCCTCGCACCGGTGGCGGCGCAGTTGCGCCGCGAGGGGATCCACGTCTACCCCTACCTGGACGACTGGCTCATCCGCGCCAAGACGAAGGAGCTCGCCGTGGTCCACACAGCAAGGACCGTCCAACTCCTCACGGACCTGGGATTCTCCGTGAACTACGCCAAATCCCACCTGGTGCCCGCGCAAGTCGCACTGTTTCTGGGAGCGAGGCTCGACACAGTGTCCCTTCTGGCCTCCCCGTCGGAGGAGAGGACCAGGACCATCTTGGGCAAGGTGCAACGGATGTTGGTGGCCGACGCGGCCAAAGTGAGATCCATCAAGTCCCTCCTCGGGATGATGTCTTCCTGCATCTACCTCATTCCCATGTGCAGGCTCCGGATGCGCCCGTTGCAAGAATTCCTGGATGCGCGCTGGATCCAGACGACGGGCAGCTTCGAAGAAAGGATCAAGCTCGACGAGAGTTTCCGACGAGCGATACGGTGGTGGGGCACCCGCGCGCATCTGACGGCGGGCATGGACTTCCAGACCCCAGCCCACCAGGAGACTGTGACCACGGATGCCTCCCTGGAAGGGTGGGGAGCGCACACCGAAAATCTGCACGCGAGGGGACTCTGGCTCCCGACGGAGAAGTCCCTGCATATCAACGTCCTGGAGCTCCGTGCAGTGTTTTGGGCCCTCAGGTCCTTCCTTCCGTCCCTGAAGGGCAAGGTGGTGAGGATCTTCACCGACAACACCACCACCATGTTTTACATCAGGAAACGGGGCGGAACCAGGTCCCCAGCGCTGTCCAAGGAGGCGCAGGACTTGTGGCATTGGGCCGTCGCCCAAGGGATTTTTCTGGTGCCGTTTCATCTGGCAGGGATAAAAAACACCATCGCCGACTCACTCAGCAGGGAGCTGCGCTCGTGCCACGAGTGGGAACTACGGCAGGATCTGGTGGATCGCCTCTTCCGACGGTGGGGCACACCCCAGATCGACCTGTTCGCGACGGCGACGAACACCAAGTGCCGGAGGTTCGCCAGCAGGTTTCCCCAGACGAGGAGCATGGGCGATGCTTTCTCGTTCCCCTGGGAGGGCCTGTTCCTCTACGCGTTCCCTCCCTTGCCTCTGCTAATCCGGCTCGTCAACCAGCTCAAGAGGTCACGGTGCAGGATGATCCTCGTCGCACCTGCGTGGCCGAGGCAGATATGGTTCCCGGACCTTCTGGACTTGTCAGCGTCCCCGCCGATCAAGCTGCCGGCGGACGCGGATCTACTCTCCAGGGAAAGAGGCGCCATCCTCCACCACGACCCGAAGTCGCTGAACTTGCAGGCCTGGCTCCTGCAGCGCTAGAGTTTGGAGGATACGACATACCGGCCGATTGCAGAGAGGTTCTTGCAAAGGCCAGGGCGTCCTCGACTCTTAAATGCTACGGACACAAATGGAAGAGGTTCTCTGTCTGGTGCCACGCACAGAAGATTAACCCTCTACGGATTACGGCTCCCCAAGTACTGCCGTACCTGCTGACGCTGGCCAAAGCTGGGCTGGCACACGCGTCCATCAAGATTCATCTTGCTGCGATCTCCCGATACACCAGAACCACGGGTCGGACGTCCTTGTGGTCTCATCGTCTGGTGAAAGAGTTCATGAAGGGACTATTCAGATCGTTCCCGCCGGTGAAGGCTCCGGCCCCGGCGTGGGAGCTCAACGTGGTGCTGACCAAGCTCATGGGACCTCCGTTCGAGCCTCTGCACTCGGCCCCGTTGAAGTTTCTATCGTGGAAAACAGCTTTTCTTGTGGCCATCACCTCCGCACGACGAGGGGAAGAGATCCAGGCCCTTTCCTGCAAGGCCCCGTACTTGACTTTCCACGACACCAGGGTAGTGCTCAGGACGCACCCCTCCTTCATGCCCAAGGTACCGTCGGACTTCCATCTCAACAAACCCTTGGTGTTACCTGTGTTCTTCCCGTCGCCTTCGTCGCCGGCTGAGAGGACTTTGCACTCGCTGGATGTAGCTAGAGCGCTGAAGTTCTACGTGGACCGCACGAAGGGTTTTCGGAAGACGTCACAACTCTTTGTGAACTTTGGACCTGTCAATCAGGGGAAGGCTCTCTCGAAGGCTTCCATCTCCAGATGGCTCTCCGGCTGTATCATGTACTGTCACCGGTTGGCAAACCGACCGCTGCCTGGCCGTCCGAGAGCCCATTCCACCAGAGCGATCGCAGCTACCACGGCGTTCCTATCTGGTGTGCCCCTGCTGGACATATGCAGGGCTGCTACGTGGAGGTCGACGCACACCTTCACGAAATTCTACTGCGTCGACCGGGATTCCAGGGAGGAGTCCAGGGTCGGCCAAGCAGTGCTGCGCAACCTGTTCGCCTGAGGTGGGCCTGGTGAGGAGGTAAGATGCTTAATGTTGAGTTGATGTGTTGCTTAATGTTGAGCCTTTGCCACCTCCCGTGGTTGTGCATGTGTGTACTGCTATGTATTCTTTATTCATGAGCATGTGAATCCATGCCAGACCCCATGCTGGAGAAGGAACAAGTTACTTACCTGTAACTGTTGTTCTCCAGCATGGGTCTGGCATGGATTCACATGCGAACCCTCCCACCTACCCCTCTGCGGCTCTTCACTTGGTCATACTGCCACTTCACGTGCTTCCAAATCTGAAGATGGCTGCCAGAGGCGGTGCTTAGGTAGAGGGCAGTCATTGGCTGTGGTCAGTATGACGCAGAGACCAGTGATTGGTTATTGCTACGAAAGACAGATCAGAAACTAAACTGATACTGGTTTTTTCTTTACCGAGGATTCCCAGCCTGACGACGGGGAATATTCATGAGCATGTGAATCCATGCCAGACCCATGCTGGAGAACAACAGTTACAGGTAAGTAACTTGTTCCTTACCCATGGTGTGCTGACCTCTAAATTCAATGCAAGCTTGATCATACCCCAACACTGATGGATTTGGCCATATGCACTCTGACTTATGTCAGAAGCACACAAACCTGATAACTCCTTCCCTAACTTCTTTGTATGTTTCTGGTGACACAATGGTGTATGGTGAACCTGAATCCACAAGCATCTCCAAAGGATGACCGTTGACCAATAGTCACCCACGGACCCTTCCGTACCGCACCTTCCACATGCAGTATGACGCCTCGATCAGTTTTGCCATGCATACCAACATCCTTATCTACTCCACCACAATCAGGCACCACCATGCCAATCGCCCCTTTGGATTGCACTTCCCCCAGGCATAAATTAGTTTACAAAAATTGATTAGCAGAGTTTTCTAAATAAATTATTTTTGATTAGCAAACATACCCATTTGATTAGCAATTTTGTACTAATATTATCAGATGTTGTTCGTACCCAAGACATTAAATGAGCAACAATATAGCAGTTTTGCATACCGCGAAATGAGACATTGGAGGAGTCGGGCCTTGCAAATTCTTTAAAATGAAGGTAGACCTGCAGGTCGGGTAACTTGGTTTCCCTATTCAACCTAAAAGAAATGCACTTGACCCATAGCAATGGAGGATAACAAATTTAAAATGTGATTAGTGTACAGTGGTGCATGTCACTGCAAACCCGCTTTGTTTGGCACACTGATGCAAGGCATACATTAGTTTTAAAAAAATGATTAGCAGAATTTGCTAATTAAACCTTTTTTGATTAGCAAACAAACTTATTTGATTAGCAATTTTGTACTAAAATTTAATGTCACCAGAATTGGTTGTACCCCAAGACATAACACTAGCAAGAATGCAGAAATGATTTCTATGTACCTCTGAAGTATAACATTAGTGCAATGTCTGTAAATTGTAAAGGTTTGCTGCATGAATGGACAAACAAATGATAAAGCTCAAACATTTTTCAGTTCTAGGCTCTGTGTGGTTGGGTCATGCAGTCAGTGTTGCAGCACAGTGCTGTTTTAACTGGAAAATGAAATGGTCTTGATAATATTTCTTTGCACCTAGTTATTCATGCACAATAAAAGCTATAGCTTTACTTCTGATCAGGTAGTTGCTTCCTGTGGTAGTACTTGCATTACTAGTTCAAACATAGCCATGGAGCTGCGTGGGTGAAAGCAGGGGCACAAGGTTGGTTTCTTATTTTTTGTTGGGAGTTTTTGTACTCACTATTTTTATTTTTTGGGAGTATTTGCCTTTCTTTAGGGAGTAAAAGTGGCTGATACACCCCTTACCTGTAGGGCAGAGGCCACCGACACTGCCTAAGGATAAAATGCACATTTCTATTCTTGCCAGCACTGTTGTGGTTGGGTGACATGATTGGCCCAGGATCACATACTTCGGTTAAGCAGTGAAGCCAGAATGTGCTAGCAATTTAAGTAATTTACCTGCCACACACTTCCAAGCTCTAATTGGTACACATTTGTGTTTTGGTTTCAGGAACTTCTATTGTTTTGTTTATTTGCAAAGTACATCGAAAGCAACCTCCTTTGAGTATTTGCACCACCCTGAACAGAAGACTACAAATCTCAGAATGCAAAACCATGTTTGACCTCATGGATGAACTCGGCTTTAAAAAAAAAAAAATAGCTTTGAGCCACGTTCTGTGCAAATGTGGTGTTAAAGGCATCTAGCTGCTTTAGACATTGTGAGTTAGCTTTAACGTTAAATCAGTATGAACTCGCGGGTCTCCCTTTTACTCTTGCTTCTAAGCACTATTGTAATGCAAGTGCTAACATCCCTGATCAGAAATCAAATATTGCAAGTTGTAGTTGCTGCTGACAAGTTTACAGCTGTAATCGCTGTGCCTTTATCTGTGCAGCCAGCCAACAGGAAAGCATAAATGATTTGGCTTTCTACAGGCTTTGTTATACGTGCAGAGCTGCGTGCTAGCAAAGGGCTCTGAGCCTAATATTTCGCCACCAAATGGGATCAAACAGCCCTGCAATTTTAACAGCCTGGTGGCAGAAAGCATTCTAAATATTCTTTCAATTGTCATTTAGAAGGCTTTCAGCCAGCACTGGCTGTGGTTTTAGTGCAGGGCTGAGTGCACCCGAACAGGTGGTAGAAAATGCATTCCCAGTGCAGCCATTTTCTAACAGCCCGGCAGCAGAAACACATCCTGCTTGCAGAAGGCCTTTGAATAGTCTTCCATTCTCCTGATTAAAGCGCTACATGTGGCACCAAAAACGAAAGATATTTCTTTTAGGATAAAAAGTTGGGCTAGGCTCCTTACCTCTCCAGCCTGTGTTATCAAAGTCACATTGGGAAGGTCCACTCTGCCTAATCTTCCTCTACGGACACATTCCAATTCCTACAAAATGGGCAAAAAGCAACCAATTACCCACAGCAATGCACAGTCTCATTATTGGGGGGGCTCGAGAATCGACAGGGCCCCTCAGCACCCGCTATGGAATGGAAATATTTCTCACAACCGAACAGGCAGGAGAAATATTATTGCCAGCGCAGCCACTTGCAACCAGCCAGCCCCGCAATCGGGGACAGTGTCAGGGCCTTTCCACCTTTACAAACAAGAGGCCACAAGCCTATGCGGGCCCAGCAACTGCCACCATGTTTCCAGTCCGCAAAGCACAGCAAGAAAAAGTCTCCATTTTCGTTCTAGGGCTTTTAATATGCACTGCAGTGTTTGCATTAATGTTATGGCTAGTTAGTGTAAACCCTTCCGCTGGCTCTGGCTGCCTGCCTCGTGATAAATTTGGCAGCTAACCTCCATGCACCACTGTTTTCACTCTCAGCAGGCAGGCTCGGACTAGCCTATAGGGCAATAGGCCCATGACCGAACTAAAAACACAATGCTGGTGTGGGCCAGTTTTTGTGGTCAAAGCATGCCACTGACTTGGCCAATTTGACCAGTATGAGTTAATTCACTCTGTGGCTAGTCGTTTTGACCAGTGTTGCTGAATACATAGGGTTACCAGACGTCCCGGTTTTCCCGTGACCGTCTCGGGAAATCGCCCGCTGTCCTGGGTTTGCATGGCTGGGTGGCTACGGCGAATTAAATACTGCCTTTAAATGCTCCATCTGCTTTTTTGGGATGTAAATATCTATTAAAATACAATCCAATGTGTCCAGGTTAAATAAATGTTGGGGCATTTGCATAGCTGTAGTAGCTTGCTCTTTCCCCTGTGCGGCAGCAGGTTGGGGGCCAGTAAATTAGCTTTATCAGCAGGGGCTCCTCAGCCCCTCCTCCCACCCCATTTTGGGGCTTCGGTGGCCGGAGTCAGCTATCCTGGCACTCCCCACCCCAGGAGCACCTGCCTGGGCGAGTCCCAGGTGAGGAGGCATGAAGTGCCGGCTAACGACCCTACCACAGCCTGGTTGGGGGGTGGGGGGGGGGGGGGTGTCGATGGCTTTATTTTTTTAATTAAAGATTTTATTCATTTTGTCACACCAAACAATACATAACCCAACAGGCAGTGCAATTTACTACAGTTCCATTAAACGCGCTAAAGAAATATTGTCCACTGCTTCCCCAATCCCACCCTCCTTTATGAGCCTATTTGTTCTTCATATTCAGTGTCTGCTATACGTGGCAAGGTCTCACTTCCCTCGGAATCTGATATAGATCCAAACAGTTCTGCTATTAGCAGTCTCCATGCCAAGAGGGCACCCGCTTCCTCCTCCCCACCAACGCTGCTCGCCTCTTGCCATACCATCGTGTCAGCCTCCGTCCATTTCTGCAACTCCTTCCACCATACCTCCACCCGTGGTTTGTGACATTTCTTCCATCCCATAGCAATCCTCCGTTTCGCTAGCACATATACATGTTGAGAAACTGCAAGATTAGGCATAAGTTTTCGCGGTCTGGGGAACCCTCCCAGCAAGCAGGCCCAGGCCGTGTCTATGACGAGCGTGACCCCCTTCTCTGCTAGTTTCTGTGCCACTTCACCCCAAAAACACTCGATTACTGGGCATGAAAAAAACATGTGTCATGTCAGCATTTTCCATGTCGCACTTAGGACATGCTTGTCGCTCAGCGTTTCCAAACTTAGATATCCTCAGGGGGGTCATATATGCTCTATGCGTTATATACAGCTGTATTTGTTGTAGTTTAGCATTTCTTGACACCTTGTGATATCCCAGGGCATGTTCCCACATCCCATCTCCCATTGGGGCCCCCACCTCCGCCTACCAATCAAGTCTTAAATGCATCAATTCTTTCCCAAGCTTAGTCCTCACCGGGTCGATGGCTGTTATTGTGTTGTCCCAGGCTCCACAGGGGAGGGGCAGGCCTACCCCAGTTCTGCAAAAGCAACTTAAAAACAGCGTTAAAATGAAGGCATTGACTACAAAAAGAAAATATAACTGGGCGACATAGCCCGAAATTCCCACATCTACAAAAGGAAGGGCCTCGGGGGCGAAAATAGGAGATTAAGTACCGTTGACTGCTCTGCTAGCCTGGAATCTTGAACACAACCCTTCATCTAACTGGGGCTAGGGTGACCAGATGTCCCGGTCTTGCCAGGACTGTCCCAGTATTTGGTGCTCTGCCCCCCCTTTCTCAAGATCATTTTCCCATTGGAAACTGCAGTGGTCCCAGTTTTTTGTAGTACGTCTTCATAGCTGACAGGCAGGAATACACAATCTCGCAAAGAAATGCTGCATTTTACAACTTAAGATGGTGTTAGTTTGTGATTAATTAATGATGAGTTTCTTTGAACAGTAACACTTTTAAAAAAAAAAAAATAATAATTTTATTAATTTTCTCCAAACACAATACAAACCAAACAAGCAGTATAATTGTAACGATTCCATTACACATCATATTATCCTAGTCACTGCTCCCCCAGTCCCACCCCCCTCCATGAGCCTACTTATTATTTGCATCCAGTATCCGAACAGTAACACTTAAAACCCCCTTCTCCAAACACAACTGAAGTTTAGTGCCTTGACAGCCGCATTCAAGAGTTAATCCTACTTGTTAGTTGGCGTGTCAGGTTTTTTACTTTTTAGATCTGGTCACCCTATTCAGAATATATATTCTTTCAAATGCACAATTTGCATTACAATTTATCCAAAAACTGCCCCTTGGTTATTCAAACCGTGTTAGAAAAGGAATAGCTATTTGCAACTGTGGGCCACTTTTTCATTGGTGCCCAAGACAAGGTTATGGTCCAGTCCGACCCCCGTCAGCAGGGGGGTCGCCGGGGGCCACACATCTTCAGCGGGTCTGGTTCTCTGCTTGCAAAAGCCCTTCTAAAAGGGCTTTTGCGTGCAGGCTGTGCTAGTACTATGGTGCATGGGTGTTAGCAGCCACTTTCTAACACCCAGCGCCCGCAGTAATAACGCAGCCTGTTGCTTGCAGAAGCACTTTCAAATGCGCTTCTGTAAGCGGGCTGTGTTATTACTGCGAACACTTGGTGTTAGCAAGTGGCTGCCAATAATTTTTCACTGCCCGTTTGGGCGGGAGAAATATTATTGCCAGCCACTTGCTAACACCAAGCGCTCGCAGTAATAACACAGCCTGCTTGCAGAAGGCCGTAAATATTCTTTCATTCTCGTGATTAAAGCGGCGCTTTAATCACGAGAATGAATGAATATTTGAAAGCCTTATGTGTTCATGCTGTGATTACTCACACATTCGCTAGCAAAAGGGCTCCCCCACCCCAGCACTCCACCTTACCAAAGAAGAAGCCCAAGCTGAATGTGGAAGTGGGGCTCAGATAGCCTTGTGCTGTTGACGTCTCTCCATGTGATGACGCTGCACCCGGGCTGGGCTCATAACATGGATACAATGTATTTAGCCCAGCCCGGGTCCTTCTGTTTCGCATGCACGCTGTGCAGAGGCACAGTTTAAAGCCACACATTTAATTTAGGCACACACTTATTAATGATTATCTGTGCGGAAATCATATCGCAATTGGTGCGACATGATTGCTTAATTAAACCGCAAACTAGCAGTATCGTATCGCAAATTGCGATGCCGCTTATTTTATGCCTTGCTGATGCCTCCCAGAGGCCAGCCATGCACAGTGAAACTTTTGTTTGACATTTACTGCAAACAAAGTAAATGTTACATAAAAGTTTCAAACATCTCTTGCAAATGCTACTGGTCCGTCATAAAATGTTCTCGACTATGCGAGTGGGTGAATAGACTTTGTGAGCCACAGCTGAGTGTCTATACAATGTAAAAGGTTAGTGGCATGAATGTACACAAATAGATATGATAAAAAGGCTCTGAAAATATTTTGACCAGCTCCTGCAGGTGGTAATATACAATGCATCCATAATCCTAAAGCAAAGCGAGCTCTGGAGGCTAACTACATTTGTTTGATATTGCAATAGATGTGTAGATGTACAGATTGGATGTAACTATTGATCACTACTTTGTGTAAAAATTTAGTTCGCTATTCATTATGTACGAGGACAGAAAGAGACTTAGTAGAGTGGAGGAAGAGAACTGGGCAAACTAGATGGACTATTGCAGCGTGTGGTCTTCTCAATTTCACGGTACCTGGTTATAAAGCAACTGGGTGATAATATAGAATGCCAAGGAGTACGGGTTCGCGCATGGGTTGAGCACCAGTTGCAAGATGTATGCAACCTGTAGGCTATAAAACTAGGTTTGCCCTTAAAAGCATTCGATCATATACACTTTAGAAGTGTTCACTCGTTAATATGATGCATCTTCCCCAGCACAATCAAATATAGTCGACACAATGAAATTTAGATGCAATAACCTAAACTTTACTATAAAGCATGGAAATTATGCCGTGTTTTACAGCATCAATACTCTAGTCATGCATTATTTAACAACCTACATTTTAGGAATCGGAATTGCATGACTGTCTTAAAAAAATATATACCTTTGACGCATACTGGTATTTGCCAGAACACATATAGAATGCCTAATACAAGTAGCGTCCCAATTATTTCTAGTTTGCAAATATTTGAAAAATAAACATTCTTGCCTAGCACTCCCACACATGCCTTTGGCACTTAAGAGTGGAGGAGATGATTACTGCTGCACTTTCTCTCCATTAGGACTTGAAGTGAAGAGGGGGAAGAGAGCACAGAGGGCAAGAGGAATGCTGGGCGAGCTGTGATTTCATTGACTAGGGCAACTTAAATAGCTATCTTTGCTACACACGTGTACATTTGATTAGCAAACTGACAGAATTGAATAGCAAATTGCTATGCAACACCGCCTATTTTATGCCTTGCTTCCCCCATTGACCTTGCACATGCGTGCATAGTGTCCCTTGCATGTACACCGTCTACATTCAATATTAACAGCTGGGCATTCCTTTGAACCAGTTTGATGGCTAGACCAGCCACACTTTTTGCATGGCTCTCTGCCCTTGGACAACCTTCAACCTTGGTTGTCCCCTTTGTCTGATCTCTTTTTACTATCCAATCCTCTCCTTTTATTTTGTGGCAAAATAGCCTGTATGGTGTCCCTAGGACCATCCTTCTCAGTGACCAGCTGCACACTCGCTCTGGATGCTTCAATGGCCCTGGGGATCTCCACAACCTTGTCTAAGGGCGTGTCACTTTCGATCCAGAGTCTTATTTTATGACTGCTGGTCTTCATTATTTGGTCCTTTATTCCTCCAGAATCCCAGAAAATGTACATGTAGCCATCGATGTTCTCAAAGCTGTAACATAAGAATCAATGGATTCTCCCATGCCTTGCGCTCTGGAAAAGAACTTGTATCGCTCCAAGACCACATTGATCCTCCTGCCAAATCGACTTTCCAGCTTTTTTAAAGCCATCTCATAGGTGCTTACCACTCTTTCGCCACTACCAGGAATGTATACGTCATCTCCTGGCAAATGGTGAAACTTTCGCAGACCTTCTGTGCCAAAAGTGCAGCTTCCTTCTCGTCACAGAATTTTGCCCCTCCAGCTGCTCTCAAGTACACTTTAAAAGCATCAATCCATTGATCCCATGGAGATGCTGGCTTCCCCGGTGATAGTAAAAATGCAAGGGGGGGGGCGGGCAGGGGGTCTGGCAGCACTGTGAAGCGTGACTGATGTTTACTGAAGGCACGCACAGATAGAAACCAATGGCCTGTTAACGAGAATGCCAACTGCTCCTATGCAAGCACACCCCTGACCAACAACTCTGTCAAAGGCGTAAACTGGGGGAAGGCTGTTAATGTGTTCAATTGTACCTGTTTATGAGTTTGGTGTTCTGAATAGCCATACGCACCACCTTGTAGACCAAATGTAAACTTGCGTTGTTCGTCTGCTGCTTTCTAGCAGATGCGCCCAGTATACATAGAAAAGAAATGCAAATCCAATATGTTCATGCCCACCTGACACCTAATGGGGCTTGCAACATCACTCGTGGGCGGAGATGAGGAGCTCGGACGCCCACAGCACAAGCCAAAGCAGCTCATAGCACCACCTAAGGGCGGGGATGTGGCGCTGAGGAACACCCCAATGCAGGTTCACGCCGGCGCCGTTGTTTGGCTGCCCACACTGACTCCTCCTCCGATGGAAGAATGCTCCCCGGACCGCAACGTCTTTGCAGCCCCTCCTCCTTCTACCTCTGGAGATGGACCGCCGTCAGATTGCCCCGCAGCCGCTGAGCACCCACCCTGGTGTGGCCTGCGGCCTCCTTCAACTGGACGCAGACTGCCTTCGCAGGTCGCTTGGTGCAGCGTGCAGCCCCTCCTTGGTCCCAGCACAGGCTGGCCACTGCCTCCGCTGCTACAGTTGCCGCATAGACCGCCTCACGGTTGCCTTGGCCCAACGGCTTCCACAGGCCAGGTGCAGGAACGGTAGTGAGGTTCTGTCTAGCTGTTTTTAGGAGGTGCAGTGAGTTGTAGGTTGTGCCAGGGAGGTGACGTTCCATATTGGCAGTCATTTTAGGGCAGTGAGGGGCTGTCTATTTGGGTCCTAGTCAATTTTGGGACATGCAGTGGGTCGGTTGGGATGCCACTATTGTCTTGGATATCACTAAAATCTTTTGGTTTTCATGTATTTGTGCTTAGTTGTTGTGGTTTGAGTAGTCTCTCATGGTGGATGGTGGTGTACTGGAGAGGTGGCATAAGGTATATGTAGTGTGTGTGTGTGTATGTATGTATTTTTTAGTTGGACAGCCGAGGTGGTGACTGTAGGTTTGTCGCTTTTGATGTCAGTAGGTTAGGGTTTGTGAGGTACAGCCAGGTTAGGACTGTAGGTTTCAATTTGGTTCTTTCGTGTGGGTTTGGTGTTTGCAAGAATGGTGGGGTTTGGTACAGTTGTGCTTTATTAATGGGCCATTGTGGGGATTATTTTTGTATTTTTTGGTAAATGGATGTGGTTGTGCCCTGGGTTCGTAGATGGTGCAGGATAATGGCGGCAGTGTCCGATTGTTGGTTGTAGTTGTGGTGATATTGTTCAGGTGCATGCAGGATGAGCATGAGGTCAATTGGTATTTTCACGTTGTTGGGAGGTTTTCTTGGTGGTGAGGTTTTTGGGTGGTGGTGGTACGTTGGGTGTACTTTTTGCCTCTATGGAGTTTGGTTATTTAGATTTAGTGATATGGTAGTGATATTTATCATACTTTTGTAGGGTAGATCTGTAGTGCACCGGTTTGTTTCTTTCTCGGTTTGGTGTGGGGAAGGTTTTACTGTGGGTTTTCTTCTGAGGTAGTTGGTTTTGGTTGGTGGAGGATGTTTTCCTTTGTCTGTGTTGCCAGTGGTGGTGAAGCATATCATATTGTGGTGACAGGTTAGAGGAGTTAGAGTGAGTTGGTAGGCTCCTATTTTTGTGGGGGCCTCATACGTGATAGTGAGTTTTCGGATTGTACGCCAGAGTTTATCCCAATCTTGGACAGTGATCTGTTCTCCTAATGTATCCTGCCAGTGTGTTGCATCTTATTTTCGCTTTGGCTGAACCTTCCCCCAGTATCCTATATGGATTAGAAATCCAGGCCTTATTCCCGGGATTAGATGTCGGTGTTGCCCGCTGCTTTAATCGGGGGAGCTAAAATCCAGGTCCGCACCTGGAAATATTGGGACCTAGATCTTTCCTGAAGTCCTAATTCCGGTTTACATCGCGTAAATGGTCTTGCTGTGTCCCCCTCAAACAGATCTCGCAGCTTCACGCAACCATCCTTCTTCCATTCCCTGAATGTATTTGGTTCCAACCCAGGGGTAAATTGAGGGTTGAAAAAGGAGTAAGCAGTGAGGGAGAAGTTATTGCATGTTTCACTGCCTCGTCCCAAGTGATGTTTACTGTGTGCATAATTTCGCTCAAATGTATGTTTATTGGGCCATCCACTCTTGGTATGCATGAAGGCTTTTATTCGGGGACCACCCAGGGCCATTCAATCTGTGCCCAGCGCTTCTCCGCTGAATTCGGGACCATTCTTTTATGACTCTAATTTGCGCCACTCGAAAGTCAGTTTGGAAGGCCATCCCTCCCTTGTCTAATGGTAACGTAAGGGTAGATGCAGCAATCCGCGGGTCTTATTTTGCCACACAAAGGTTGAAATGGCTTTGTTAGGGAGAATTCTCAAAACGTAGTAATTCCTCCCTACCTTAGACCCCCAGCTCTTTGCTGAACTTTGGGACTCTGTACTTTTTTAATTCTGTTTGTTTTCTGTGTTTATTTTCTTTGGATATGGAGTTTTAGACAACCCCATAGGCATCAATCATTTCTTGTGTCACACATCACCGTCGGTTCTGTGACACAAGGATGTCTTTTAAACTTCCAAAGTTTTAAATGCCTTCTCTGGGACGGACTACTGTCTCCCAGTGAATGTAAAGTTACTTTGCTAGTCTTTGAAATTGCTAGACCCAGCACACATGGCCTTACGGCAGAGTGCTGGAGGGAATACCTAGTGTTCCCTATGCCTAGAAAACTCATGTAGCCCTCAAAAGCTACCCTTACCTCTCAGAATGGCTGGTGGTAGTGGTATTACCATGATTCCCCGACTGCGACCCGTTTAAACGCTCTGGTAGCTGAAGCCACCTGGAAACCATCTCCACACTGGTCGAATTTTCTTCAGAGTGCTGTTGCAAACCGGATAGCCAGTGCGCAGGATACCAGATTGTGGACTTTTAAGGCACTCAGACCTTAAACCGACGTTTTACCATGTCTGTGGATCCGTCCTGTGCAGTGCAGGAGCCTCCTGATGTCCTCCCTGTTGGCCCCACGACTGAGGATCCGGAACGGTGAGATCTGCAGGAACTGCCTCAGCTACAGCTTTTCTTCATTCAAAGGTACTGTGCAAATGCGGTAGAGAAATCCTCTTTGCCGCAGTGAAAGTTTGTGAAACTTTCCCAACCTTGGAGTCTTGTTCGCTCCTAAACCGACCTAGAACTCTTTTACGTGAAAACTGATTCTAAGAACATTGGCAAAGACTTAACCGCTATTTTTAGGCTTCTTTTAAATAGTGTGCTGTGTTACTAATGTTGTATAATACCGGAAGAATAACCCAACAGGTTGACCATTATGATGTCATAATTGGCAAACTGAATGACACAACACAGCTTAAGTATAGCTGTGTGCCGTTAACACACTATACTCACTGTTCAAATGCACTTCTGTCTTTTGCACTGTATGAAATAATGAAGTTATTACCTGTCTCCACTAAAAACATGGCTTGTTACTCATACCTGCATTTAATACTTGTAAAAAATGCATTTTTTGTTCTAATATATACACTAAGTGGATGACAAGGTTGATTCTACTACTCAATAACTTTTGGCATGTTATGCTAACTTGTTCATATGCACATTGAGTTACCAATGTCTAAAAACATGGGACCTAATTAATAAAGGTCAGTTTAACTATGTTATTTTTCCAGGTTTTGGATCTGTACTTTCCTCCAACGATACATACTGATTTAGATGTATTCTAACATTAATATGGAGATGTGTTAAAACTATTACTACAACGATTCATTGTAGTCAAAATGTTCAAGGACCGGACCACTCCCCTGTACTAGATATTGATTTAACCTTATGTCCTGCCCAACCATAGGCTATCCCTTATGTTAAGACTTAACCGTTTACTACCAGAACTGTGCTATCATTCAAGACACTGATCCATTGACTTTGGCCCAGGCCTATTGACTTGAACTGCCTCTTGTAGTGAATTGAAACTATTTGCCCTGCCTATGAAAGTAACTGTTTGATTCTTATAAACTTTTTGTTTTTCTACCCCTTTTGAAAGTTACTGAAGTGCCATTTTGCTCCCACTTCAGGGGAGCCTAACTTGTTCAGAAACTTATTGGTTTGGTACTGTAGTGTATTATAGTGTGATAATGAGATGCTTATTGCTAGTGGAATGTTTTCTAACTGTGTAAATAAATGTATATGGTTTTACCAAGAAACCTTGAGTGTTTGAACCACTGTGATTGCAAGTCCTTTGTGTAAAATCTTGTACTGGTCACATCCCTCTTGAGATGAGCCTGACTGCTCAGCCCTGCTACCACAAACTGTGTAGTACAGACTTATACCAAAGTTGAGATTGTGCTTACACATGTAGTCTTAATTGTGTGTAGTGTTCCCAAAGGGTACTGCATGTAATTCTACCTAACAGCCTTATGTATTTTGCGAAAAAAGAGCAAGTAACTTTAATAGGCAGCGCTTGAAATGGATCATGTGCAAAAGGGAGTTACCATTTTCACCACATTTGTGGCCCAACCATGCTACAGTAAGCGGAGCCCACTTTAAATTGCAAAATATCCCTTAAGAGGGGTTTTTAGGGGTGAGGGGGTAACTAGCTGCATCTAACCCTTCAAGGGTTGGCGTAATCTTACTCCCCAACAAGGTAATATGCGCTTGTGCCCATCAGAACAGTGTCTGCAGGAAAGCAGTGTCCATGGGTGATAACGATAAGTTCAGGATCGCAGACTTCTGCATTTTGATTTTCAACCCAGCAACTGTTCCAAATTCCATGAGTTCTTTTATAGATGTGGGCATCGTATTGGACAGATCTGTAGCTATACACAACATATTGACATGGGCCATTATTTTATGCTATGTGCCACCAAACAGAACCCCTTTTAATAATGTCTAATTTTAGCTAGTAACTGTTGCAGATGAAGCGCATCTAACATTGGAGAGAGGGAACACCCCTGTTTTTTTTACCACGTTGCAGAATGAGGGAAGATGAAGACCATTTATCAAAAGTTTTGCAGAGGGATTGAGAGTTTGCTCTATCCAATTTTATATAATTGGAGCCAAAGCCCTATTTCTCAAGTGTTTAAAACCACTCCACACGGTCAAATGCTTTTTCAGCATCTATAGAAATGGGATCTGTTTCTCCAACTTCTCCAGTACATGAAATACTCTGCGTACATTGTCGCGTTCGCCTAGATTTAATGAAGCCGGTCTGTGTCTGGTCATTATGTATTAATGATAAGATAGCTACTATTCGCTTGGCCAGTACTTGAGTAAGTATTTTAGCGCCCAGATTGATAAGTGCAATGGGACAATAAGATCCACAGTTTGGCGGGTCTTTGCCTGGTTTAGGAAATACTATTTTAGCTACTTCCATCTAGGATATTTGCCACGTATCCAAAAGGGTATTAAACAGCTTGGTATGAACGGGAGCTGAAGTGTTGCAATATGTTGGTCGGAACACCATCCGGACCAGCCGATTAAGTGGTATTTCACGAATGACACGAAGCACCTTGTCAGTTGGATATATTCTAAAATTTGACTGTTTGGGGAGTTCTATTAGTTTTAAATAATTGGCATACAGCATATCAGATTTCTATAATTTAGAATAAAATACTTCAATTGTGAAATGACCATTTCAGAAGTAGTCTCTTGCGATGACAGTATGATCAGTGAGGCAATTTTTTGACAAAGTTTAGCTGCCAAGAGTCATCCATTTTATTGGCTTTATATAATAGCTCTGAGGAATAAAAGGGCTTTTTCGGCTTTCTTTTTAAGGCGGATGTTTAATTTGCTGGCCGCTGCATGGAATGCCTTCTGCAATCCCAGGCCCGTATTGGTTTCCATTTTTTTTCATGATTTGTGATAACTCACTCTATTTCAAGAGCCATTCGTTGTTTGTCTTTTGACCTCGGCTGCTATTCGGATTTCCCTCATAGTGGCTTTCAATGCATCCCAAACCGTATTGATTGGATCTCCCTACTCATATTTCAATTGAACTATTAAACAATGTGTGCCTTTTTATTTTATTTCTGAATCTTTAAGTAACAAGCAGAAATGTACAGTACCACAGCTGCGACTTAAAGGTTGGGCTATCAATTACTACCGTGATTGGGGCATGATCTGAAAAGGTGATTTAGTGTGTTGTGATGTGTCCCAACAACGGAGTAAAGGCCCAATCAATTCGGTAGAAGGATCTATGAACATGAGAGCCTTTGGCTTTCTTCGAAGGGGGAGGGAAAAAAAAAAAACGTCTACTAGTGATAGAATATATCAAGTAATTACATGATGGGGTGAATGGGGCATAATGTGTTAGCCTACTTCTATCCTGAGCAGGGTACCAAGTCAAAGTCACCTATTAACAAATCACCTTCCATGAATACCTCCAATAAGCCCTGCACATGTTTCAAGAAGCCATCCTGTCCTGAGTTCGGAACATATATCATTGCTACTGTTATTGTGATGGTGGATATTCTAAGGTTAGCAAATGCGTATTTGCCCTCATGTTTCTGTGTGCGGTGTACCTGGAGACCACTGCCGCCTTTGACTGCAATAAGACACCTGCAGTTTTGCTCGTAGCACATGGTTGAATAAACGTAGGATAGTACTGTAGTACCGTGGGCAGAGTTTGTTCCTGTCAGTTTTTGAAATATGGGTTTCTTGAAGCGCCACCAAGTCCTGTTGGTGGCGCCTCAAGAACAACTCGACTCCACCTTCCTACTTTTTTGAGGCGTATTTAGGCCCCTGACATTCCATGTCAAGCACTTGAATTATACTTTATATATAAGGTATAGCAAAGGACTGCAGAACACTGCCACATTGTCGTTATTATGAATTATAACCTAGCATACATTTGATTGCAGGAAAGGATCTTTCCCATTATACCCACCACATTCCACTATGATACCCGAAAGAAATCCCCTGGTGTGAGCCAGGGTTCCGATCAAATTTGGCAGCCCAGACCCCAGCCGTGAGTCGACTGTATTCCCAAGGCAACGTGTGGGGTATCCCAGCACCCCCATCTGTTTGAACAGATAAGATCCAAGATTTTGTGCTCCATCTCCTCCTCCTCCTAGATGACTGATTTTACAATATTTATTACGGTCACCGCTGGCTGTTCTATTAAAGTTTGTTACTCTGAGGGCTTTGGAGTAGGTCCTCGAAGACGAACCTTCCAGTTCTCCTGTAGATAGGCTTTGTTTCCTTCCACGTCGCAAAGAAGTCTACCATTCCCAGAGCTTAAGTAGTTTGGTCTGACAACCGATCTCAGATGTAGATGGGTATTCTGGGTCCTCTTCAATTTGTAGTAAAGCCATGCCTGCCTCCCGATAGGTGATCCAATGTTGCCTACCATCGAGCGGAAAAAGCAATCCAAAGGGAAAAGTCAATTTATATTTGTTATGAGATTGTAACGTTTTAATCAAAGAGCATTTCATGTCTTTTCTGAAGAATGATCTGAGAGAGATCTTGAGAGTTGGCTATCTGTCCCATTATAGGTGATTGAAGATTGCTCCCAGGCCTTCCTAAATATCTCTTCCTTTTGTGAGTATGAGGAACATGCTGCCAAGAAATCACGTGGGCAAACGTACGGGTCATTCCTGTTCGGATCAGTTCTATGTAGGCGATCCAACTAAATTGTAGGAGATTCTTCGTCTGAGATGTGGAGTACAGCGTCTTTCAATTCCGAATCCGGAACTGATTCTGGGAGATTTCTTTTCTGAATATTGGAGCATCGAGATCTATTCTTGTGCAATATCAGATTGTTTACACTCCTGATTAAACTCCTGGGTTGCCTATTCATTAGTATCCGTCCGCTCGCTGAGTGGCTATGTCCTTGCCAAAATCTGATGGTTTGCTTAATTTCCGTAGTGAAGGAAGTAAACTGTTTGATATGAAGCTGAAAACATGTCTTCTCAAAGCTTGTGGCAAAATTATCTTTGGAACCAGCCATCGCTAACTCAGGGGGCCGATTTCTTTGCTAGAGGGAGGCAACCCACATTCAGCTGTAGACTGCAATATCCGGCACTGTCCCCAAAGCTTTTTAAGCGGATTCGGTTCAGTTTGGTTATTTTGCGCACTCCTGGTGGACTCCCCCTCCCCCTTTCCTGGCATAAGATGGACCAATCGCAGAGAGACTGCGCGTGCTGCCGTTGTGTTGTTCTGAAAAATGAGGGCTAGATGTGGAGACGAGTTGGCGGACACCGAAGTTTCTCCCTAGTCATATACAAATGTCTTTGCATAGTAAGCCTATGTTATCCTGTGTGCCAAGACCCTCCAAAGGTATGGGCTTATAGAACTTTGCAGGGCTTATAGAACTTTGCAGTTTGGGGGTATTGCACTGGTGGATAGGAGTGAATGATGGCCCACCAAGTGCTTCTGCTTATCCCAAAGTTCAGGTGTTGTAGTGATCTAACTGTTGCCAGCATGCTGCAGTGTCCTTTTCCCATGCATTTTTGTCTGTTATTGGCCTCTGTCCCTCCTGTTCTCATATTGACTGCACTGAGACTTGAAATCATTGTCAAAAACACCTCCCCACCACCTGCACTGTGCCACTTGAAAAGGCTGTGTATGGCAAATGCTAGGAGGCTGGTGGGTGGGAGGGCACAATGCTTATGCTGCTGTGCAGGTATATGGGTGTCTGTTTATGCTCTTCACAAATTAACTGCCGGGAGTCCATGGATCTCAATGTCCATAGAAATATTACGCCGCAAATCTTGACGGTCGCATGGGGTCCAGACATGCCTGCATGTATCAGCTGCTGGACGCCATGGCAGGGAGGCCTTTAATCCACTAATTGTCATTGTGACGCGCTGGTCGCTGCCTCTCTGCCCCACAGTGCACAAGCGATGGGGTGCAAGCTATCTGCAATTCCGCAAAGCACAGAGGCAGAGAGCCACTCCTCATTTCTTGGGAGGGAACAGACTGGTCACCACACGCACGTCCTCTGGGTGCAGCGGCCATCTTGGAACCTGTAGTTTGTCATTTTAAGCGGCTTTATGCCATTAGTAGGGCCTCAACGTGCTTGTGAACAACCTGTGACAGAAGTCCAATGTATGGGAAGGTGTTGGAATAGAATGCGTGTGCATTCGGCATAGTTGGGGAGCTGGTGGGCTGGTCGTTCCCAAGAAAGCTACCCATAATGGTCAGGATGTGGATTGGGAGGTGGTCAGGAGAGTGCGTGAGTGCAAGAGGCTTATGTGTCTAGCCAGACAGAATGCTGGTCATAGCTGCATTCTGATGGCTTGTTGTGTTTCATGTATTAGTCTGATACATGGAGGTGAATGCGTGCAGAGTGGGTGGCTGTGCCTGCGACTGGTGGCTACCGAAGTGGTGCTGGACTACATTGTTTGCAGCTCAGCAGGAGCTTTGCCTTTTGGTGTTGCTTGAGTGATTTGAGTCGTCCGTCTGCTCGAAGAATTGTACGACCTTGCTCTTTAGATTATGACAAGGCTACCATCAAATCTAAGTAATATATTGGCTACCCTCGATCTCACGTGCATCACACGTCTCAACCTCAAATCATCTAAGTGCAATAGCCTGCCCACCTCTGAACGTCAAGACCTTGATTACCTTCACAATTCTTGAGTGCAGCACATCCACAACTTCACAATCCTTCGTGCAATACGATGGCTAACTAGTGCACAGCAGAAATTTATCATAATCTTGTTGCAAAAACTCTGCCAATCAAATCGCTTCTCGGTGAGTTTTAATGATCGCACATGTTCCTGAATCTTGTGCAATAATTCCCAAAAGCAAACCGATTCCAAATCTGTACTCGCTATCGTCTCTTTTGTAACCTGCAAAAACAAGGTGGGCATCGCATCCAATCAAGTAGCCTCTCTCAATTCCTGGTGGGGTTCCCAAATGTCTGAATTTACACGCTCCCTGAACCTTTACTCTGACCACTTGGAAACTGTTTTTTAGACAGCCTGTGGGTAGGCTCCTCGTGTTCCTGCACATCAATGTCCCCTACTTTTAAAACATAGGATTTTGTTTTGAATTTTAAACTGGATTCTATTGCAGTGCTCGAAATTATTATTGGATGAGCAGGAGCTAAAAGCAGCCCCTGGGTAGCCAGCTTTAACCAGTGACCAGGAGCTATCGCTGGTGAACAAGGAGATAGTTCGTACATGGCTTTCCACAAATGTTAGTTCCACATACGATGCAAACCCATTTTGACCGTTATTTATGATTTCCCCCGCCCCACCCTATGCTTTAAATGTCAGATGTGTCCCAATGACTTTATAGATAATCTCAAATGCAGAGTTAAATTCACCTGGGTGTATTTGTTCAGCATCATTTTTGTACTGTGGAGTGAAAAGTAGCTCTTACTGTTAATGTGAAGCTAAGCAGGCTCTTCTAGTCTACAACCAGCAGCTAAATGGCTCCCAGCGCCCCTCAATTTCGAACCCTGCTATTGATAACCCACTGTAGTTGATTTAACACAGCCAAGCCGTCGGGACCCTGCATGCTGCTATTTGAAGGTCAGAGTGGAGGGTGCCTGCATGTGCACCTTCTGGACTTTTTAATCCACTGTTGGCTGGGCATTGGCATTATTCTATATTGTAGTTTATCAGTGTATCAATGGCAGCAAGCTTCAAAGGACCTCAACCGGTTTCCCGTCCTATGTACATGGTCCATTTACAGCTGAAATCCTCCTTAGCTGAAGAGGGCATTAAAGATTGTCTGGGTCTCCCACTGCTATACCACCCACCCTCCCCCTAACTGGTTCTGCTGCTATTCCATCCTGCTCTGGACCATCCAAGAATCGTAAATTACACCAACTTTCCCGATTATTCATTCACTATTTATATTCCACGCAGGTTAGACTCTAGGGCACTCTGGTGCATATTGTACTTCACCACCATGTCCACAGTGAGCTAGTTACTTCCCCTGCTTCAAGCTGGTTTAGCTCCCCCCCCCTTGCCCTCCAATTTTGATTTAATTGCCCTGATTTCTGCCAGTCAGTACGTCTTCAATGTCTCTCGTGGTAGTTTGCCCGCTTTTGGGCTATCAGCTGCTGTCTGACACCTCATCTTCCCTTTCCCACCCAGTTGTCTAGGCTGAAAAATATATTTAGATAAGGTGATCTTCCACTCAGTGTCACATTCCACAATCTTTTGTGAACCAGAGCACTGGGGGTGGGGAGGGGTCACAATACCTTGTGTACCTCAAGCCTGCTTGTCTGTTAGCACAGCATTCTGTTTCAGGAAACACCATTGGGTCCCTTCCCAGGCCTCTGATTAAGCGAGAAAAACTAGTCCACAAGGTCCATGCTCTCTGGCTGTAATTCCACCATAATTTATTTTCAATTCAAATGCCAGATTGGTTTCAGCTTGCCAATTGGCAACCTACCCTAGACCACGCCCCCTCCAACCCTCAATTGATGTCCTGTTGCAATTTGTAGCGGCCAAGTGTCGTAACCCCGAGTCCTCCCATGTTTTCTAAGACCCGGGGCCTTGCCACTGTTTGTCTCTCTGGGTTGTTCTCCCAGTGGCTGAGGGTGAGGGACGGGGGGGTTGTACGTCTGTCCAACACTGTTGGATGACAGCCTTACGGCCCGAACCTGCTCCCTGTATGCATCTTATCATCCTCCTGCCCTGCTCCCCACTAACTGGGCTCTTGTTAGCCAGGTACTCTCCTTACTGATATTTTATAGGACTGTGATTGGGATCGGGCACCTTATTCTCGGGCTGGGCTTCACCATCCTAACTTCAGCCTCGAGTATTTTGCAGTCTCTCTCCGCTAGTGTCAACTGCTCCTCCTTGAGCATCACTGCTGTTCTCCTGGTGGTCATATTTCACCCCCGGTGCATGCAATTCACTGTAGTGCCCAATCTGCGGGGACAGGCTCGTGGGTGATGAATGGGGACCCCGCACCATGCATCAATTTTTTTTTTCACTCTGGTGGTCTCCTATTGACACTGTTTTTAGTACTAATCTGTTCCCATGCACTGAGCTCTATTCGATAGTCGCCACGTTGACAATTTTTTAACTTGATTCTTCCATGGATGTCATTTAGGCCCTTGCAAACCCCTTGTTACTGTGGCTTGCTTTCTCTGTCAGTACTCCATATACAAGGTGGTTTAAAAACATTCTACTTTATCACACATTTCTCATGTGGGGGGTGCACACTCTGGACACTTCTGGGCTGTAGCTACCCCTTGGCACAGTACCTTTTCCACCGGGATGTCTTGGGCACTGGCTATCCAGCAGGTATGAGAGGTGGTGGCCCTGATGAATCAATTACTGCTCCTTCCATGCTACAGTTGCCCCTCAAATTTGCTGCCCTTTTTGGCTCTGTCACATCGGGGGGGGGGGAAGAGGGCGTGGATTCTGTAGATCTTTGGGTGTGAATTGTTCATCTTAGATTCCTTCTCCAACAATGTACTAGTTTGGAAAAAGGGAGCGGTCTGTCAAGAGATTACAGGAGAGATCTAGATTTTCAAATTGTATGTAGTTTAGTATACACTTAACTACTGATAGTAATATATAGTCTTCAATGAAGCTCATGCTATGTTGAATGTTCTCTAGATTTTGTTTGCCACTCATGCTATTCATTGGAATCACGATTTGGTTTTGCATTAGTGGGCAGCTCTAAGGAATATGGATATTTAATTATAAATAAGGCCAACCATTTCCGTGTGCCCTAGCCTAGACTAATTGAAGGCCTTTCCTCTCTTGGAAGGCTATAAACCCACTTGGATGGTGGAGTGTATTATGTAGTCATTGATGCCACACCTTTGCCTTTGCGTCCATACTTGATCTGTGGGCCATATCTTTGCAGAATCCTAATGGAAAGTTGTTGGGACTGAATTTTTTTTTTGGGGGGGAGGGTGTCTTGTACCATTTAAGAGACCCTAAAACTCTGCTTTTTTTTCCTGTATATTTTCACTTTAATTTTGTGGCCAGAAGTACTTCTATTGAAATGTCCCTGCAACACTGTTACATGTGCTGTGCTATGGTAGCACACATTTCTTAGGTTGGCTGGAGATGGGGTGGGGGGGGGGGGTGAATGGAGTGCTTTTTATGTTTGTACCATGGTGACCCATTATAAGATTAGGCTGGTGGCAGCTATAATGTATTTTGACTTCACTCAGTTCTTTATGCGACCATGAGCCATTAATGTACCAGTGTGGTAACTATTGGGGGGTGGAGGGGGGTTACTAATGTGTTTAAGCTTCAACCCCATGTCTGTTTTGGTCATTCCTTTGGTGTATGGGACCATGAGGCAGGCCTACAGTGGCCACTGGCTATGTGGACTCGCGTTGCCCAGCTCTGCACCCTCTGGGGCTTGCATTGGCCTACCGTGGGTTTTATTCCAAAGATGAGCCAATGCACTCGTGTAGTTCATCTGTTTGGTGGGTTTTTGGCGGGCATCTTGATTTGGCTTCCTGTGAACCTGTTGTGAGATTACTTTATTATAATGCACCTATACTCAAGCATTTCGAGGTGCAACCAGGCAAGGGAGGGCAAAACAAGACCAATGATTTTACTAGGCCTATTAGACCTATTACATTAAGGACAAGTGGGGGAGGGGAGCAGTGCACCCAGAGCAGCAGTGCCCCGAGTAGTGCAAGCGCCTCCTTGGAGAATTTCACCCAGGTAGCGCAAGGACGGTCAGGAGGCAAGTGCGAGGGACTGGACAGGGGGACCGGAATTTAGGGAAGGAGGGAAGGTGGGGGAGGGGGTGCTGGTGTCTTGCATGGCTCAGACGAGCACCGTCAGCATAACTGTGCAGGAGGAGGCAAAGGTTAGCAGAGGAGAGGCAGAGAGAAGGAAGAGAAGAGGAAGGTCTTGAACTTCTGGCATTTGAGATCCGTCTGAAGGCAGGGAGGCCATGCCAGAGGGAGGCACCTGCAGAGGAAAGAGCTACCACCCAGTCTGTTTGGAGAAGCGACTCACGCACAGTAAATTGGAAGTAGATGCAGTCCCTGAGCTTGAGGCCAAGGATGTGTCGCGCAGTTCTATTCTGGATAAGTTGAAGAGGTTGGAGAGTAGAGGTAGGAAGATTGAGACTGTTTCAGTAGTCTAGTTTAAATTAAAGAGTATCAGGGCTCTGGAGACGTTGAGCCTCTGGGTGGAAAGTGATGGTGTGAAAGCTGGAGCAGGGTTCCCACTGAGGACGATCTGTCTTACTGGCATTAAGGCAGAGATCATTAGCAGCACACCAGGACTGAATTGCGACAGTCGGGGAGGGGGGCGGGGGGGAATGGAGGAGTCGTCATCTGCGTAACACAAAGCTGGAGGTGAAGGCAGAGATCCTGTGGGCCAAAGGGGCCATGTACACATTGAAGACCCAGGGGGGTAGATTAGATCCATGGGGAACACAATGTAGAGAGGCTGATGGCGGAGAGAAAGAACCCAGGTTCCACTTGGGAAGGATGATCGGAGAGGGGACGCTAGCCATGCCAGGGCCTGCTCTGATTCCCAGGGTACCACGCAGACTGGAGATAAGGATGTTGTGGTTTGCCATATTGAAAGCGGGGGAGAGGTCAAGAAAGATGAGGACAGGGAGTGGCTCAAGATTTGAGAGTGCGTCTTCACAGATGTTCAGAAGAGCAGTTTCCATGCCTCTGGTGCTCCAAGGCAGACTGGTGGCTATGGAGACAGCCAACAGATTCAGTGTGGACGGTAAGGTGAGATGGCCAATTTTTCAAAGAGGTTTTCCCAGGAAAGGAGCGGTGGAGATCGGGCGATATTGCCAGAATGGAAATGTCGGCAGAGGGTGCACAAGAGTGCTCGAGAGGTGGGGGAAAACCTGGTGGCCAAGGAGAGGTTGCAGAGGTCTGCCAAGGCCGGAGCGAGAGTCGATGTTTTCCTTGCTGGCTTTGGAGGGGCAGGGGTACTTGTTTAGAAGAGGCTTCCATAGACCAGACTGGTCTAGAAACCCCTTAAGGTGTGACGGAGATGGGGTGGAGGTGACAGAGGGGGATGAGAGGGGAGACAAGAGATGGTGCATAGGAGGGGAAAGGATGTCCTGTTTTTTGGCAGTATGCAGCCAGGGCCATGCAAAGGGCCTGGGTAGGTGCAGTAGAGGATGTGGCTGCAGTAGGGTTAGCCAGTTCCTTGCAGACTTTGAAAAGTTCAGCTGTGTTTTTGGGTGCTGCAGGGATGCAGCCTTAAATATGGACTCTTGTCTTGGACTGGATGCAGAGTCTATATGGCCTTTGCAAAAGGCAGCAGGACAGCTTGTCGGAGGGTGCACCTGAAGATCCCAATTTCCGTTCCATTGCCCTGCACTTGTGTGTTTTCAGGTCCGCCAAATCAGAGACGTACAAAGAGGTGCACTTTTGTGGCAGGCTGCAGTCGTATCCTCATGAGGGGGGCACATATGTCAAAGTGTTGGAGATGGAAAGTGAAAGTTAGGGCTGCATCCGGGTGGAAGTCCGCCACAAGAGGAGAGTAGGTAGAGGCAAAAGCAGCCACTGACAAACATTTCATGGGTCGGGTAACCTTGAAGGTGGGAGGCAATGCAGGGTGTGCTGGTGCTAAAGGTGAAGAAAGCTTCAAGTGAGAAGAGTGGCCCGTCCAGGAGCGTGGAAGTGAGAGGGAAGTCTGTGGAGATTGTGGTGATTTGCGAATAAAATCCATTCAGTCTGTTAATCCATAAAAGACTACATGGAGCGTGGCATGGGATCGGGGACCTGCACTGTTTTAAAGTTGAAAGGCTGAGTGAGGCGAGGGGGTGGGGGTGGTGGGTAGTTGAGATTTGTTCAGTTAACTGAGGCAAACGTTTTATAAAGAAATGGAAAAACTGTCACTGCCTTTGGAATTCTATTTTCTCCTGAGTGGAATTAATGAATTGCTTGCAAATCTTCTTCAGACTCAACATTCAAGTTGCCTTTTATTAGCTTCTGTAAGTGTTGCCGCCGTACTTGATTTAAATAGATAGGATTGTTCTGTGGGGAGGTAAAGATTTGGCCTTTTAACATGGTTGTATAAAAATCTTCATATAGATTTTGTAGGGTTCTTCTGACATCAAATTACTGTCTGGGTTTTTTTAGCTGGCGTATATAATTAATAAATTTAAAGAGGCATAACATTTCTTAGTGTGTAGAATGGATGTTGTGTATCCATTTCCCCTCTAGTAAAATATCTGTGTATTGATGGCTTAGTGTGCAGAAGAGCTCTACTTTTTGGAAAAAGAAATTAGCCCCTGTACATTTGGAAAAATTATTTGTCTCCATAGTGAGCATGGGGTGGTTGCCGATCTTGGAAGTGAAAAAGTTTGATCTAAACTGCAGTAATCGTACAAATATTGCAGTATAGATTAAGCTTGACATCCTGTACCCACTCGTCATCTGAGCGAAAAATGCTATCCGGCTTCTAAGTGTTCAGTAATGAGTAATGGACGCTGGGTCAGAACCAGGGTTCGTTGTAAGTGTTAGATAAAGGCAATCTAACAAGAAATGATCCTAGATCTTCTCACACTCAGCAATTTCATAGGAGCAGATCTTAACCCAATCAAAAATAGTCTAGACTCAAACCTATACTCAAGGTTGAAATGGAGTAGTAATTATGAGAATCGGTATTTCAACAAAGGAGCCGGTGATTGTCTTCGAACACTCCATATAAAAGTGGAGTACATCCAGGGTCTGGGTTTTGATATACTACAATGCTGGTACGCAGTATATTTATAGGAATCCAGTCTAAGTTAATAATCTAGAAGGGCCAAACAGGCTCAGTGGTTTTTATCAAAACATCTTCCAATAACCATACAAGTGTAAATCCTACTATAATGAAAAGGTGAGTAGTGGGATAATATCTTGTTGGCCTCGTATTGTTTGACCTCTTCTTGCATTTCGCAGTGCATATGGGTTATGATGCGAGTTGGTACGGTGCCATTCGGCCTACCTCCCTCCGTCTATATATAGGGAGTTCATCCAGGAACCATCTCAACCTTATTTTCCCCTTAACTATGGGGCCCCCCTTAGATCTCTGCTTTCCACATCAATCTCCTGTGTGCCCCGTCTAGTCCTCCTGCTCCCTTGACATATTTTCTCAGTGCTGTAGGCTATTCTTAGTTTAGCTGCTTTTAGGGGAGGTGATGGTA
The DNA here is from genome assembly GCF_040938575.1 of Ambystoma mexicanum. Lineage (NCBI taxonomy): Eukaryota > Metazoa > Chordata > Amphibia > Caudata > Ambystomatidae > Ambystoma > Ambystoma mexicanum. The sequence continues at coordinate 1,160,167,945 of NC_090929.1, read as the reverse complement.
TTGGCCTTTATCAAATATATGGATCTAACCGTTCCCAGCATCTGTCCGCTTGTTTCATTATCCTTGCGGCGCGTTTGAACGCAGCACGGTACACAGCGCAGATCTTGGATAATAGTTTGGTCCAATGTATCTTTTTGGATAGAGAGCTTCTCTTCCACGAATACTGATTTTGCGTGCCGTAAAGGCATGTTGCCCATTAATCTGCGGGCAAGCTCATCCCCATGCCGGTCAATGCCATAGCATGGTGTCAGGGGGTCAGTGTAAGGTGGGCCCCCTTATTTGTGATCGATTGATGAATCATACACCAATAGGTCTGGTGTGGGCCGGACTATAGTACCCATCACTGAGCATCCACGCCATCATGCTGGTGTTTGGGGTCATAACTATCCTAGATAGTTTATCCAGGGTTTAATGGGTTTGGTGAATAATCTTAAATTGTATTTATCTGTTTTTGATATTCAGGGACATCTTTGGTATGGCCGTGAAATAATCGTATATATCACTGGTATTTCTTCCCACATTGTTTGGAATAGACCTGGCATAAAACATGCAAAGTCATGGGAATCTAACTGTGTTTCATCTCTATTTCGCAAGGGTTTGGGTTAGCTTGCCGGCTAATGTCTGTAGTGTATTTTGCAATTACGGTGTATAGCGTCCGATATTGAAGCCAGTTTCCCCATAGTAAGGCCCAATATGTGGCGTGCAGTTAAAAGGCATTACCTGAATTCATGGCAATATATAGTGAAACCCAAACTATAAAAGCGCACATAAGCTGCTCCATGTAGGCGACAATTTAGTGTCTATAACTTGTTGGGGTTGTAGTTTATGAAACACTTGTGTATAGGCGCGTTATAAATGCCATATCATATATCATTGTACAATTGTCGGTCCAATTATAGGATGCAATTTGATTTGCCATGGCAGTTTAGTCTCGGAAATAGCCGTGTTCTCTATCTGGGTCAATGGATGCATCATAACTAGTTCCAACCTCTTCCAGCTAGCTGTGGCATTGGAATCTAGCCATAGTTTCGTCCAACGTATCTGTGCTGCTTGGTAGCCCTTCCATGAGGGTAGCGCCAAGCCTCCATCGGATTAAGCTGATTGGAGAATTGTCATTTGTAAGCGTGGTTTCTCCCCCGCAATATACCTATTTGAAATGGCGGTATTCAGATCTTTATACATCTTAGGGGTGCGGCTGGATGGTAGCATCATAGCAAGATATATTCATTTCAGCATGGAGTTAATTTTAATGGTGTTTATTCTACCCGTCATCGAGGGTAAGGTTTCCACAGCTGGGTGCGCTCAAGAATATGTGGGTAGTTTTAAGTCCTGGAGCTCGGATATAAGCACTGTTACCCCAAGATATCTTATGTGGGGCAGCTGCAACTGGAATGGGGCAGCTCCACCCAGGTGCCATGGGATATCAGGACGTAGTGGTTGGATCTCGGATTTGCCCCAGTTGACTTTGAATCCTGCCATTGGGCCATATTCCTGTAAAAGGTATCTGACTCTTGCCAGTGAGGTTGGGCATTGGCTGACGTATAACAAGTTGTTTGCATTAAAGTCCTTCTATTCCTTGTCAAGCCAGGTTGGTGCGTAATTTGATGGCCAGTGGTTCGATGGGTGGGGTGTATAAAAGGGGTGATGGCATGCAGCCTTGTTGCGTACCTGATTGATTGGAGATTAAACGGGGGAGATGTTATGCCCAGTTTGTGACCAGATGCCATAGGCTCAGTATAACACAGTAGGATTGATAAAGGAGCTGTATTCTGCCAGGACAAAGAACATATTCCCATTGGACTTTGTCAAAAGCCTTTTCGGCGTCTATGGCCAGAACGGCATCTCCTGGGTCTGACTCTCCTGCAATAATGTGTAGTAATCTACGTATATTGTCACCGAGTCTATTTCGGATGAAGCCAATTTGATGTGTTCATCAATCAATCAAGCATGGTAATATTCAATTTTTTTGTGCCAGACATTTTGCTAGGATCTTGGTCTGAGTTAATTAACGATATTGGGCAATGAGAGCTGCATTCGTCTGGGTCCCGGCTCTTACCACTGTTTACTGCCAACATCGTCTGCAGTAATTGTCCCCGAAGTGTCGCCTCAGCTAACACTATTTCTAATCTAGGTGCCGGTATGTCCACCATGACTTTAGATTCCATCCGGTCCACAGGCTTTACCTGGAGAAAGTGAAATAATTGCATGGTCGATTTCTGCCGCCGTAATGGGAGTGTCCAGTCTATCCTGCTGAATGCTAGAGCTTTTTGGTAGGACAATGGATCCTATAAAGTCGCATATGTCTATTTGTCAGTGGCTTAGGAGCTGTTTAGTTCCTTATTTGCAAAGCGGCATTAATTCTGTCATCTCCCAATAGAAGGGTGCCATTATTGAAGCAATTGTTTGTACAGTTTGTTTCAACACCAGAGCCATCTGATGGAGTGGTCTGTAGCTGTTTAATGTTTGGGTCCAGCAAATATAGGATTTTTGGGTGCATAGTGATGAGATCAACTCGCCTTAAGTGTGTTAGGGTCAGGATCTGCTGTTCATGTCTGCTTTTGCTGGGTCTTTGTGTAGCTGTTTCTTGCCCCCCCCCCCTCCATATTTTTAATTTGACCATCTCTATATGACTTGCCCTCTTGTATAGGCTTTAAAGGCGTCCCAGCATGTGTATAGTCGTATTCAGGATTTAGGTTAGTAAGCCAGAATGATTTTCTAAGAAATCTGGATGGCCCAGTGCCCTCGTACTGAGGCGCCATGTCAGGGTTTTGCCGATGGCTGGAAGATGTAAGTGTAGCCGTACTGGTGCATGGTCTGACAGTGGTAGGGAGTATATTGCAGTCTTCTACTATATGTAGGTTGTTAGCTGGAGTAACCGGTGATCAATGTGAGAGTAACTACCATGACTGTGGGGGGGCGCGAGGGGAGGTATAGTCCCTCGGGTTGTTGCATCTCTCAATCTTAAATTGGTCATTAGCATCTGCAAGGCATCCTGTTTTCTTGGTCACTGAATTGATTGCACTGGCACTTTGCTGATCTAGCGCCGGATTAATGGCCAGATTGGGTGGGGCGGGGGTTTGGATGGGGTGGCTGGCTAGTGGTTTTGGTGGATTTTTCCCTTTGCCACGAAGGTGGTGCTGGGGAAGAGGTGGGAGGTAGCATCTGTGTTCCTGTTGGCTCAGCATGGGCAAAGTCTACCAGGTTCCGCTGTTGAAGAAATAATCGTGCTTCCCCTGGTTCGTCAAAGTAGTGCCCTTATCTTTCTAGTTGACTGCACCATATTGCAAGACACTTTAAATGGTCTATTCAGTGCAGCAAAGATGGGCTTGAAGTTCTTTCAGCACCGAGAAACCTCTGCTGGGTAGTCCTTAACGAGTCTAACAGTAACACCGCCCATTTTTACTTGGTCAGCTGCCCTGTAGGCCTTCAGGATGGCCATTTTGTGTTGAAAATGGAGTAGTTTTGCAATCACTGTGTTCTTCTGGCACTGTTTTTGGGGTAGGGGCACGGTGGATCCTTTCAACCACATATTCTCTCGCATTGTCTATATGGATACATCATGTAGGAAGTTATAAAGGCCTCCAGATCGGGACCCTCAATTTTCAGGGAGGTCCATCACCTGAAGGTTATTGCGTCAATCTATTTTCTTGGCCTTCCAATTGGTTACCTAGTCTCTGTACTTCCTTAATGGTGCCGTACAGATCAGTCCCTTTGGGAGTTATCCTTCAGGGCGCTTATTCGCTGTTTTGGGCATTTAATCTCGTCTGAACTTCCTGAAGATCCCTCTTAAGGTCTTGGAAGGTGGTGTTAGTTTCTAGGGTCCGTTGGCCAATGATTTTCATTTTCACCAAAATGGCCTGGAATTGTCAGAACATCCATCTCGGACTGGTGACTTGCCGAGCGACGCAATGGGGGTGTCTGTGAGACGCACTGTGATCTCTGGCCAATTCAGTCTGTGGCATATCACTCGATCAGTCACTCCAATAGGGATGCCTACGCCACGATTCTATAGCTGGATCTGGTCGTATGTGAGTTTCTGGTTTTGTGGTTGTGCGTCCTTCTGCATGTCGAGTAGAGCTAATTAGATGTGAGGGTAGTATTTCATGTACTCCGGTAGTGCGTTTAGTCAGGGGTGCGAGTGTCTGTATTCGGCAGGGCGAGGCATAAGGTAGAGTCGGTAGGGTTTCCAGGCCAATGGTGCTGGCCCCACAAAAGAGCTATATATTTAATAGCCGGCCACCACCATCTTGGAGTGAAAATGTGGTAGTAGGCAAGCCGGATTGTCTTTGGATGCCCTCCCCGAAGTTGCTGCGCATTCTTGTAATATTTGAAACGGGGTCTTCCTGGGTGCATGCTTTATTCACTGACCTTTGTTGCTCTAATAGGGTGAACCACTCCAGCGTTGGTATCCAGCATTGCAAGGCCCTATGAAAGAGCTTTGTAAATGGCAATCTAATGTCTATACCCTCTCATAACGCATGTGAATCCTCCTTGCATCGCTCTCCAGGTGGGTTGCAGTGAACGGTTTAGTTGATTGTCTGCAAGTGCCTTTTCCAGGGTTGCCACGCGTTCCTGCACCATTGTGATGGAACCATCCCTTCAGTGTGCGCGCCTTGGATCAACCTCCATTCTTGTGAAGTGAGCCGGTAAACTATGAATAAAGTCACTGGTTTTTCTGTTTCCCCTTTTCCTTCTATGCACTGAGTCTTTGGATGGCGTCCTGGGCTTACCGTGCACAGCATGGTTTTTTTCACAGCCGGTGAATCCGGATGTTTATCCGCTACTCGGCTGCAGAATTCAGGCGTCGGAGGTAGCGTTCGTCAGACATGAATACAGCTACCATAACTGCATGATCAACAATACAGCTTCTGTCTCCTTGACTGGGTTTGTGCGCAGCTTCGTCACAGGTGGAGGCAAATGGGCGGTCATCGCTGATTAACTTCAGTGTCCCTGCTCCATAGTTGTTTGAAATCAGGTTGCGCCTTAAGTGTTGCCCAACCTTGTGATCCATTTTGTGTATGCTAGATGTATTTTTTTTAGAAAAATCTATTTGGATAAATGTCAGTCTGTGGCGGAGCTCCATCAACCTGCGGTCCTCTTCCTCTGGCTCTAGAGCCCCTGCCACCCCTCTCTACCCCACTCTACCCCCCCCACACCTCCCAAGTCTCAGTCATTGACTGTAAGGCTACTTCAAATTTGTATTATGTTTGGCCTTGTGTTCACCTGTGGCAATTTTGACACTTTGCCAACTGACTTATCAATGGCTAAAAGGTGCAGCACCGTGCCAGCTTGATCATTGAAGATGTTGAAATCCCAGTTTTCCATGTTTGTTGCCTCTTATTGAGGTCCTCAACCATGTGATGAAATCCCACTTTACAAAATATCCTTTTTATATAGCTACAAAATGGTTTTATATAGCATTTATTCAAAACATAAAATAAGCAGTGTCGCATAGCAATTTGCTATGCAATTCTGTAGGTTTGCTAATCAATTGAACACTTGTCTAGCAAAGTCAGCTATTTAAGTTGCCCTCTTCAATGAAAGCACAACTTGCCTTGCAGTTCTCTCTTGCCCTCGGTGCTCTCTTGACCCTCTTCTCACTGTTCACTTCAAGTGCTAATGGAGGTAAAGTGCAGCAGTAATCCTATACTCCACTCTTAAGTGTCAAAGGCATGTGCTAGGCAAGAATTTCTGTTTCAAATAATTGCAAACTCGAAGTAATCGGAATTATACTTTTATTACGCTTTCTATATCCTGTCTGGCAAAGACCAGTATGTCAACTCTATAAGACAGTCATGCAATTCCATTCCTAAAATTAAGTTGTTAGAGTGCATAATGACAGTATTGATATTGTGAAACCCCATCATGTTCATGCTTTAGAGTAAAGTTTAGGTTAGTGTCTGAATTTCATCGTGCCACTATTTCTCCAGCATGGGGTCTGGCATGGATTCACATGCTCATGAATATTCCCCGTCGTCAGGCTGGGAATCCTCGGTAAAGAAAAAACCAGTATCAGTTTCGTTTCTGATCTGTCTTTCGTAGCAATAACCAATCACTGGTCTCTGCGTCATACTGACCACAGCCAATGACTGCCCTCTACCTAAGCACCGCCTCTGGCAGCCATCTTCAGATTTTTACCGCACGTTCATGTGTTGGGATCCTCGTGCTATTGCTCTCGAGCGTTAGTGCTATTTTTTTCGCGCTTTTTCACAAAAAACTTCGATTCTTTCGGTCAAAAGAGCCTCAAGCTCCACCGATCCTACATCCGATCAACGGGGACCCGTGTCGGATTCGTCTGTGCCCCTCAAGGGTGAAGATTCGTCGAGCTACACTTCGGAGGACTCCAGAAGCTTCTCAGGCCCGGTCTCGGAGATGGCCCAGGAGAAGGGAAGCTCGACGCCCGGAAAGCTGTTCAGGGTTTGCCCTGGATGCCAGCTGCAGAACGTCTTTAAGGAGGACGAACACTCTTTCTGCCTTTACTGCCTTCATGAGGACAAAACGCACGTGGAGAAGGACTGTGCGTTTTGCGGCAACATGTCGGAACGGACCATGAAGGACCGTCATCAACGTCTCGCCAACTGGCTGGAGGGTAAGAGCCCGTCTGGCGAGAAGAAGAAGAAATCCGAGCGGTCTTCTAAGACCTTTGAGGGCGCCCCGGCGACGGGGGCCCAACATAAGGCCAAGCACCGCGAGTCCGCTGGCACCGGGAGCGCCGAACGGTCGGGCTCTACGGGCGCCAGGCAGGGCGCACCCTCCCCGGCACCATCAACCACGAGCCAACGCTCTGGGTCGGGTAAGAGGAAGGCCGAGCACCCGGCGAAGCTCCTGGAGAGGCCCCGGTCGAGCTCTAAGGCAGAGGAGGAGCGTGGCAGTGCCCCCTCCCTCAAGGATAAGGCGGTGAGCGCACCTAAGGTGGTGAAGGCCTTGATCCATCCGACCAAGCCCTCTATCGAAACGGTCGCGGCGGCCCTGGCCCAGCCTGTGGAGGCTGCACCAGTGGTGGCGACCTCAGGGCCCAGAATCTCCCTGCCTCCTCGGAGGGAGTCTTCTTTTGTGCCCATCGATAGGACCCCCGTGAAACCCTCCGTGGGGAAGAAGGGGGGGCAGGGCGTCGTCGTAGATTCGGCCTCAACCTCAGAAGAGGAGCTGATCGAGGTCTTAAGCCACGGCCTAGGCGTGGAACAAGACCAGCCCGTAGGAATGGGCCCCGACGCAGGTGACGACGACATCGTCGAGGATACCGACGGGGCCCCTGCTCGCCCGTCGGATTCCCCTCTGCCAGCGCCGCGAGACAACTCGGTGGCCATTTTGTTGGCCATACAGTCCTTATGCACTGAGATAAGGACGAGGCTACCGTTACCGACGGAGGAACCTCTCCCGTCGGGGGATCCAGAACCGGGACCTTCTGGTGTTCCCCCTACCAAGAAAAGAAGGATCCATCCTCCACCTCCTTTTCAACCGTCGCGCCCCGTCCAGCCCTCCTCCCCGTCCACCCGAGGGGATGATACGGGGACTGACACGGCGGCGACGGGTACGGACGACGAGGCATACGACGAGGATTTTCCGTCGTCGCCTCCCACCAGGACTTCTCCGCCCGACGAGATCTGATCTTTCCACTCCATGATCTCCAGGGCTTCCGAGCTTTTCCAACTCTGCCCTGAGGAGAAGAAAAAGGAAGGCTTCCTTTATCAGCGGCGCGAGGCCAAGAGGAAGACGGTCCTCGCAGTGCCTCTGTTGGACGACATTTGGGATGAGGGCCTTTCCCTCCTCAAGAACCCTTCCACGACGCCAGCTAGAAGAGACCGGTACGAGAAGAAGTACCGGGTCCCGGACACGGCCCCCCTGTGCCTCCGGGCGCAGCCCACCCCGGACTCCGTCGTCTCCGCGGCAGCCAGGAAGAAAGCGGGGGGGGGTGCGGCCTCCACATCGACTTCCCCGCCGGACGGCGAGGGAAAGAAATTGGATACTATGGGACGTAGAGTCATCTCGTCGGCAGCGACGACGATTAAAGCGGCCAACGCCTTGGCTATCGTGGCCCGCTACGACAGGGAGCTCTGGTACAAGATGGCTCCCCTGCTGGATTTTCTGCCGGACGACAAGAGGGCGGAGGCCCTTGAGATCCTCCAGGAAGGTGAAGTGGCTTCGGACCACGCCATCACCATGGCGACGGACATCGCCGACGCGGGGTTCCGCCAGCTGGGCAACGGCGTTTGCCTTCGACGTCGTGGATGGCTCAAAGCTACGGACTTTCGGCAGGACGTCCAGACCAGAGTCCTGGACATGCCCTTCGACGGGAACAACCTGTTTGGGAAGACGGTGGACGATTCCCTCCAGGCCATCAAGGCGGATACTGAGACGGCCCGGGCCCTTGGAGTCCTGCAGCAACGACGGACGCCCTTTCGGAGCGGCGGAGGCAAGGGCGCCTCCAAAGGTTCCGGCGGCGGTTTCTCTTCCTACCGTCATGCGGCCCGCTCGTCGTCGCAAGAGGCCTACAGAGGACGAGGCAAGTCTAGCGGACCCCGCCGTCGTCGCCAAGGAGGTCAAGGCGGCAAGGCCGCGTCCAAGCAGGATTCAACCGGCCGTGGGGTCTGGCCCCCACCGAAGCACCCCGGTGGGAGGCCGGCTGGCGGGCTTCGTCAGCGTGTGGGAGTCCATCTCCACCGACCGTTGGGTGCTGGACGCCCTGGCCCGGGGCCACGCGCTCGAGTTTCAAAGAAGGTGCCCGCGCGTCCCCCCCGTGGCCAGGAAAGAACTTCACCTCCAGGAGAAGTTGAGGGACGTGAAGGCGATGCTCAGAAAGGGCGCCATCGAACTCGTCCCAAAGAGGCTTCGGGGCTCCGGAGTCTACTCGCGATACTTCCTCGTCAAGAAGAAGACGGGAGGATGGCGCCCCATCCTAGACCTGCGACGGCTGAACAAGTTCATCAAGGCGCAGAAGTTCCGGATGGTCACCCTACAGCACGTCCTGGGTCAACTGGAGGAAGGAGACTTCCTATCGTCGTTGGATTTGGAGGATGCCTACTTCCACATTCCAATCCTAAAGGGGCACCGAAAATTCCTCAGGTTCGTGGTCCAAGGGCGTCATTACCAGTTCAAAGCCCTTCCCTTCGGACTACGGTCGGCACCCAGGGTATTCACCAAGTGCCTCGCACCGGTGGCGGCGCAGTTGCGCCGCGAGGGGATCCACGTCTACCCCTACCTGGACGACTGGCTCATCCGCGCCAAGACGAAGGAGCTCGCCGTGGTCCACACAGCAAGGACCGTCCAACTCCTCACGGACCTGGGATTCTCCGTGAACTACGCCAAATCCCACCTGGTGCCCGCGCAAGTCGCACTGTTTCTGGGAGCGAGGCTCGACACAGTGTCCCTTCTGGCCTCCCCGTCGGAGGAGAGGACCAGGACCATCTTGGGCAAGGTGCAACGGATGTTGGTGGCCGACGCGGCCAAAGTGAGATCCATCAAGTCCCTCCTCGGGATGATGTCTTCCTGCATCTACCTCATTCCCATGTGCAGGCTCCGGATGCGCCCGTTGCAAGAATTCCTGGATGCGCGCTGGATCCAGACGACGGGCAGCTTCGAAGAAAGGATCAAGCTCGACGAGAGTTTCCGACGAGCGATACGGTGGTGGGGCACCCGCGCGCATCTGACGGCGGGCATGGACTTCCAGACCCCAGCCCACCAGGAGACTGTGACCACGGATGCCTCCCTGGAAGGGTGGGGAGCGCACACCGAAAATCTGCACGCGAGGGGACTCTGGCTCCCGACGGAGAAGTCCCTGCATATCAACGTCCTGGAGCTCCGTGCAGTGTTTTGGGCCCTCAGGTCCTTCCTTCCGTCCCTGAAGGGCAAGGTGGTGAGGATCTTCACCGACAACACCACCACCATGTTTTACATCAGGAAACAGGGCGGAACCAGGTCCCCAGCGCTGTCCAAGGAGGCGCAGGACTTGTGGCATTGGGCCGTCGCCCAAGGGATTTTTCTGGTGCCGTTTCATCTGGCAGGGATAAAAAACACCATCGCCGACTCACTCAGCAGGGAGCTGCGCTCGTGCCACGAGTGGGAACTACGGCAGGATCTGGTGGATCGCCTCTTCCGACGGTGGGGCACACCCCAGATCGACCTGTTCGCGACGGCGACGAACACCAAGTGCCGGAGGTTCGCCAGCAGGTTTCCCCAGACGAGGAGCATGGGCGATGCTTTCTCGTTCCCCTGGGAGGGCCTGTTCCTCTACGCGTTCCCTCCCTTGCCTCTGCTAATCCGGCTCGTCAACCAGCTCAAGAGGTCACGGTGCAGGATGATCCTCGTCGCACCTGCGTGGCCGAGGCAGATATGGTTCCCCGACCTTCTGGACTTGTCAGCGTCCCCGCCGATCAAGCTGCCGGCGGACGCGGATCTACTCTCCAGGGAAAGAGGCGCCATCCTCCACCACGACCCGAAGTCGCTGAACTTGCAGGCCTGGCTCCTGCAGCGCTAGAGTTTGGAGGATACGACATACCGGCCGATTGCAGAGAGGTTCTTGCAAAGGCCAGGGCGTCCTCGACTCTTAAATGCTACGGACACAAATGGAAGAGGTTCTCTGTCTGGTGCCACGCACAGAAGATTAACCCTCTACGGATTACGGCTCCCCAAGTACTGCCGTACCTGCTGACGCTGGCCAAAGCTGGGCTGGCACACGCGTCCATCAAGATTCATCTTGCTGCGATCTCCCGATACACCAGAACCACGGGTCGGACGTCCTTGTGGTCTCATCGTCTGGTGAAAGAGTTCATGAAGGGACTATTCAGATCGTTCCCGCCGGTGAAGGCTCCGGCCCCGGCGTGGGAGCTCAACGTGGTGCTGACCAAGCTCATGGGACCTCCGTTCGAGCCTCTGCACTCGGCCCCGTTGAAGTTTCTATCGTGGAAAACAGCTTTTCTTGTGGCCATCACCTCCGCACGACGAGTGGGAGAGATCCAGGCCCTTTCCTGCAAGGCCCCGTACTTAACTTTCCACGACACCAGGGTAGTGCTCAGGACGCACCCCTCCTTCATGCCCAAGGTACCGTCGGACTTCCATCTCAACGAACCCTTGGTGTTACCTGTGTTCTTCCCGTCGCCTTCGTCGCCGGCTGAGAGGACTTTGCACTCGCTGGATGTAGCTAGAGCGCTGAAGTTCTACGTGGACCGCACGAAGGGTTTTCGGAAGACGTCACAACTCTTTGTGAACTTTGGACCTGTCAATCAGGGGAAGGCTCTCTCAAAGGCTTCCATCTCCAGATGGCTCTCCGGCTGTATCATGTACTGTCACCGGTTGGCAAACCGACCGCTGCCTGGCCGTCCGAGAGCCCATTCCACCAGAGCGATCGCAGCTACCACGGCGTTCCTATCTGGTGTGCCCCTGCTGGACATATGCAGGGCTGCTACGTGGAGGTCGACGCACACCTTCACGAAATTCTACTGCGTCGACCGGGATTCCAGGGAGGAGTCCAGGGTCGGCCAAGCAGTGCTGCGCAACCTGTTCGCCTGAGGTGGGCCTGGTGAGGAGGTAAGATGCTTAATGTTGAGTTGATGTGTTGCTTAATGTTGAGCCTTTGCCACCTCCCGTGGTTGTGCATGTGTGTACTGCTATGTATTCTTTATTCATGAGCATGTGAATCCATGCCAGACCCCATGCTGGAGAAGGAACAAGTTACTTACCTGTAACTGTTGTTCTCCAGCATGGGTCTGGCATGGATTCACATGCGAACCCTCCCACCTACCCCTCTGCGGCTCTTCACTTGGTCATACTGCCACTTCACGTGCTTCCAAATCTGAAGATGGCTGCCAGAGGCGGTGCTTAGGTAGAGGGCAGTCATTGGCTGTGGTCAGTATGACGCAGAGACCAGTGATTGGTTATTGCTACGAAAGACAGATCAGAAACGAAACTGATACTGATTTTTTTTTCTTTACCGAGGATTCCCAGCCTGACGACGGGGAATATTCATGAGCATGTGAATCCATGCCAGACCCATGCTGGAGAACAACAGTTACAGATAAGTAACTTGTTCCTTCATTTTGCTGGGGACAATGCATCAATTTGACTAGTGACATTTTGAAAATGTACATGATCACGTGATGAAATGCTTTTGATGGCAAACCTCGTTATGTAACCTGCAGGTTGCATACATCTTGCAACTGGTACTCGACCCATGGCTCCTTGAAAATCTACATTATCACCCTGTTGCTCATTTCATGTCTTGGGTACAAATAAATTCTGGTGACATTAACAGTATTAGTACAAAATTGCTAATCAAATCGGTCTGTTTGCTAATCAAAAACATTTTCATTAGCAAACTCTGCTAATCAATTTTTGAAAACGAATTTATGCCTTTATTTCAAATCCTTCAATATCGGGGCAATGTCCTTTTTAATTGCTGGGGCACAGGCTCCAATGTGGCAGATGCCCCTTTAGACTGTTTGTGGCGTTGGACGTGTTTCTTTAGGCATGTCATACATAGTCTGATCTTTAATATCGGGTGATTTACTCTGTTTGGCCAATAGGACCTGGGCAAATGGCTTTATTAAGTTGGACTAGACTATGAAATTACAACTATAACAGCCAGTTGTCCTGAGCAATGCATCATCCCAGGTTGCCTCTTTTGCGTTACTGATGTTGTGCAGTTCTTACTGTGGCAGCCTGAAATCAGCCACTCCAGGAAAGCAAAGAGGACGTTGTCCACACCTCTGCCTCTAACCCTAGCTGCTTTCCCCATGTTTTTCTACCAGTTTCCAGACCAGGTGTCTGGTAGTGCTTGTGAGCCTACCAAAGGGCTCCACCTCAAGGGGCCGCAAGCATCAGGGTGACCGATCCAGAATGGGCAAACCTGCCTTAATCCCTCAATTGGGCAGGTAAAGCAGCTGCTTCAATTATGTTGCACCACTCCGCTAATATGAGCCTTAAGCGGGGCTCATGTGGAAGGCAAAATGGCTGCCAGCGTGTAAACTGGTTGCTGGCAGAACAATTCCTAGCTCCATTTTCACTGCTGCTCCGTTCTATGCTGCGGGCATATAGCTTCGTTTTGTTGTGGCTCACGTGTTCGCCATCTCAGGACACAACATGCACCATCTTTTTTTTTTTTGTTTGTTTGGCTTTTAAATGCCAGCCTTTCCCCTGTCGTTTCGGTAACTAGTCGACAAAGTTAAATATCAATGTTGGTTAATAAAGAAGGTAAAAATATCTGAATAATATTGGCTGTGTTGGAGGGTGAGCCTGGGGTTTGCCTCTTCTGTTCCACAGCTCTTCACTTGAAGTTGAGTCGTACCAGGTGTTATGCTTAGTCAGATTTCAGGTGGATCCTCATAACTGGGGCAAGAATGTTCAGAGTATTAGTAATGGCCAGATGGAGGTTGCGGAGAGCAGTTGGACGTAGTCCAGGGGACAGGGAAGGGGGGGGGGGGGTATGAAGGCTGATGCGATGGCAGCAGCTGACACACTTTATCGGACGGATGTGTTTGAACAAGGTTGGAGGTGCAGTTGGAGGGCCGAGGGGACCCGGGTAAGAAGAGGAGAGGTGATCAGTGGGGAGAGTGAAAGATCAGAGTGGATGAGGGCATAAAGTGTCCTGCTGAGTGGGTTGTACCAGACTGGAGAATGGAGAGGGTGGATGCTGTGTTGTCCAAATGGATGTTGACGTCCCCCAAGAGAATATGGAGGTGGTAATGGGGGTGGGGGGGGGGCAGAAAGAAGCAGTTGTTTCAGAGAGGAACAGGGTGGTTGTGCCAGGGGGCCTGTCGATGGAGAGATAGTCAACTTGCAGACCAGGCTCCCAAAGGAAGAGTAAGGCTGAGTGGGTATCATGTAGGCAACACTGCTGCCAGCACGATTAGGTTGTGTTTTGGAAATTATCTTGTAGCTGCCAGGGAGAAGGGAGTCAAAAGCAGTGACTGAGCTGGCAATGAACCACATCTCTGCCGATATTTGCTCCTGCTTAAAAACATTCTCTCTCTTACAGAGTGTGTTGGCTGAGCGGGCATTAAGTGTGGCCAGGTGAAGGATGTCTCTGCCTCCTGAAGGTTTTCTAAAGAGTACATGGGTGTGGTACACCACTCGGAGGGACGGAATATGGGGCAGAGGTAGGTGAGGGAAGGAAGTTAATGAGGGATGGCAGGCTCCAGTCAAAGAGGAGGTTGGGTTGAGGACCCTGAACCAAGATATTGCCAGGGTGGTAGACATTAATGATGCAGCGTGATGAGTCGTAGATCTGGGGAGGGGACAAAGAGTATATTTGTGAAGACCTGTCTGGAAGTTGCGCTGACATAGGTGTCTGTGATGGTTAGGCAAAGGTCGGTCGGTGTGTGTGTGTGTGTGTGTGTGTGTGTGTGTGTGTGTGTTCTTCCAGACTTCGTCAGCATGGGAGGGTAGGTGAAACAAAGAGATGGTAAGTGCCATCAGAGCAGCAGAGGATAGTTGAAGGAAAGGGGGTGGCTGCACTGCAGTCTTGGCACGAGCTCACCAGGTGGCCTAGTAGTTACAGGAAGGGCACAAAAATGCAATGCAAAATGTAGCTTGCAAGAGGTTACAAACTCCCACCTAGTTTCGGAAATCAACCGGGCACAAAAATGCAATGTAAGATGTGGGGTGCAAGAAGTTAGAAGCTGACATGTTACAATCGGCTTATAGAGCATGACTGTTTTTTTTATGAGTAATGCAGCCGGCAAGTGACTTATGGATGGCTAGTAGCTTACAACTTTAACATTCCTATGGGATTAGTCCAGGTTTTTCTATGGACTAAATATACAAACTTTTGAACTCCTAAACCATTATGTGCACCTGGATAGTTGTCCTGCTCCTCATCGTGTCCCTGGGGCCCTTGCCAATAAGGGAGAACCAGTGATTAATTAGGGATTTATGATTAGTTTGGTGCGGTTTAAACTTCTCCTAGAGATCATTGGACTTTTTGTTCTACTTTCAACACATTGACAACATTTTATGCAACCGGGATCTAGAATAAACCCACTGAATGCCTGCTTTCACTGCAATTTTGGGTGACCCTCTGGTCTTGTAATTGTTTCCTTCACTCTTTTATTTTCTGTATTGCACGTATTTCCTTTTAGGTTTGTTCTCATGTAATAGGTTGTGGGGTACAATTGTTCGACCCCTTTACTGAACTGTTGATTTCAGATATGTATCGGATGTTCTTGTTTGCTTAAGGAATCCGGTTTATCCCCACCCATTAGTATTTTGTAGTCTAAAACCAGGCCTTACAGGCCTTTATTATTCATTGGAGTGGTAAGGGTCAGACCGAAGGCTTTTTTTTTTGTATTTAGTTATATAGATGCAGTTTTTATAGATGCACGGTTAGTCTGTTGGTAGTTTTAGATCTAATTTACATGTTTCACAATACCTGTGCAGTTTTATTTCTCAAATGTTATTAGGGAGACCTGCACCACCGCTTCTTTCCATGGAGTCTCCCCTGACTGTCCATGGTTTGGGCCATCTTTGGTTGGAACCCATTTTTTTCATGGCCTTTGGTGAGGAGTATGAAAAATCTATCCTAATGGGTGTCCTACCTCATGACCTGAGACACCTGCATATTAGAGGGTAGATTTGTGAATAGCTGAGAATTATAGTTCATATATACAACTTATTTCTTAGATCATATATACAACTTATTTCTTTTACTTAATCACAATCATAGCTCTAACCATTTTATTTTTTTAGGAACTAAATGATTTGCAACGTGATCCCCCAGCGCAGTGTTCTGCAGGACCTGTAGGAGATGACTGTAAGTGTGATGGGTTGTTTTCATTTTCATGCATACTTTTAGTGTTTGCCTTTTCACATCTTGATTAACTTGTCTTTCAGTGTTTCATTGGCAAGCAACAATCATGGGACCTGTGAGTATCAATTCATGGACTTGATCATGTCTGTTCTTGTGTTTATGTATGAAACTATATATTTTCCTGTTGACATTGTTTGCTACTTTTTTGTATTTGCTTGATTTTAATTGCTGCGTACACAGCTATGAAGGATATGGATTGTATTTTTTCTTATGCATTTGTCGCTTTCATCTGTACATACTTAAAACATGTTTGATGGAATTTAAGAAATAAACCTCTTTAACTCCCCTCTGCCAGAAGCTGTGATTGTTTCATTTCACTTCTCTGGAAGATTACGGGCGACCTTAATTTAATGTCCCAATATTTTCGAATTGTGTGGGCATCATTGGCGTACATAATCTCCTCCTGCGGAAATCCAGAACCATTGGCTATCTTGTTGAAATTTATTGACTTCCCCTCATCATTTATACGTCTTCCATTGCCATAAAGCCCCACAATTTGCACAGCCAATCCCTTGTCGTTGGTGGCCTTCTGTTTCCAGCATTTCGCAGTGACTAACCATGCCGCTATAATCATTAACATAAAATCTTTACTATGTGCTTTAGAGGGCAGGCAGAATCCCGGATCGAATAAAAGTCAGAACTGCGTCCAGAGCTGCCATTGTCTCTATCTGGGTGGTGAATTCCCCAATTGCCGGGCACTCCCATTGTTCCCCTGGTATGTCAATCCCAGTGTCTGCCCATCTGTGC
The DNA here is from genome assembly GCF_040938575.1 of Ambystoma mexicanum. Classification (NCBI taxonomy): domain Eukaryota; kingdom Metazoa; phylum Chordata; class Amphibia; order Caudata; family Ambystomatidae; genus Ambystoma; species Ambystoma mexicanum. Next base: position 1,160,151,399 of record NC_090929.1, on the reverse strand, counting down.
ATATTTCCCCAAGTTTGTCTCGTATCGGAATAGAGTAAAGACACAAGCTGTTACCAGTGTGTAATCATCCCCACCCCACCTAGAGCTGGCTATCCAGTGTCGCATTTGATATTCCATTCTATCCATTTCCAGTAGTCCATATCCTGCTTACCTTCCATAAGTGTGAATATCTGTCCCCTGCATCCTATCCCACAAGTTTGTACACCCCACCTTCCGCCGTTGTCTAAAGGCTTCCGGTATGGTCCCTGGTTGCAACTGTGGGTTTCCAAATAGAGTGAAGGGGGATGGACGCGTTGATGGGGCATCCCTTTTCACGTAATGTCCCATATATCGCACACCACAGCGAGCGCCTTACTAATCCGTGTATTCTGGGGTCGGTCTTGTCTTTGTAGCCAGAGAATCCCCTAGGGGGCAACCCGCTACTTCCCTAACCAGCCTAGGCCAAGATTTTGATAGGTCACCCATAAACCATTCCGTCGGTACTCTCAGCTGTGCGGCCTCGTAATATTTTATAACATTTGGTAGTCCCAGACCCCATTGTCCCTGGAAGCCATTAAGGTGCGCAATGCTACCCTCAGTTTTATTATGCCATAAAAAAATCTTGGGGCCATTTTGTGCAATGTTGCGAAAAACTGATGCAGGATTGGTATTGGGAGAGCCTGGAAATGGTGAGTACCCTTGGAAGTGTCACCATTCTTATGGTGGCCACCCTACCCAACCATGAAATGCGAAGTAGGGTCCATTTTCCCAGATCTTCCGTCACTTATTGAAGGAGTCTTGGGTAATTGTTTCATACATCTGTGATCGCTTTAGCAATATTAACCCATAAATATCTTGTATTATTTTTAGCCAATGCAAACAGAGTATAGAGGCAGAGCCTCCCTCTTTGTCTGCAAGTCCCATTGGTAATGGCTCTGACATGCCCATATTCACCTTGAGGCCCATCACCTATTCGATTTTTGTCATTTCCACTACTGGTATTGATGTCCCCGGGTGTACCAGATGCTTCCCGCTCACCCCCTCCGAATGTGATGCCACTTATTACCGCCTTCTGCCAGAGTTTAGCCAGGAAGGGCTCTAAATATATTGCGTAAAGCAACGGCGACAATGGGCACCTTGAGAAATGTGCTTATTAATTGACAAGCGTATCATGGGAACTTACGTTACCATCTGTATGAACTTAGCCCATGCTCTTCATAGAAGTAAACAAAAAAGGCCATGCCACACGGTCAAACACCTTTTCAGCATCTAACAACACCACTGCCGGGGAGTGGAGGGGTGGGGGGTGAATAACTCTTTGTATTATCCCATGTACATCTCCCTCTAATGATCCCAGATTGGTCTGTCGGTAGCATTTGGAAGAGGTGCCAATCTTGCTGCCAACACCCCGTATACACTTTTGCATCTATTTTCATCAATGCAATAGGTTGATGAACACATTTGGTCAGGTCTTTACCCGGTTTCCCAAATACTACCACTTTTGCCTCTGTCGTAGTTGCTGTTGCTCCCCCGTTTCGCTCCAATTGAATTAAATAGCCCTACCAGCCTTGGGACCAACTTCTTAGCATATATATTTGTAAAATACTGCTGGGAATCCATATGGCCGGTGCTTTATTCATGGGTAATGCTGTAATTGCTACCTCCACCTTGGCCTCCCTTATGTCCCCTTAAAGCCTTCCCTATCCATAGGCGTCCTCTTCGGCATTGCTAAATCTGAAAAATATTTCTCCACTGCCTGAGGATTCGGTTGCCCTGTGGTATACATTTCATAAAATTTAGCAACTGCCTCCATTATGGCCTCTGGCTCCGTAGTGGTCGACCCACCAGGCTGTGCAATTTGCTGGACTATCCTAGCCGCTTCTGATAACTTCAACTGCCGAGCCTGCATTTTATCAGTTTTATTGGCCTGTATATAATACCTTTGCTTAGTTGCTAACAGGATCTCTCTGCCCTTGGTGTATGCAATAGCTCCAATTGGCTCTGGTACCTTTAAGCTTTTGGGCAGTGACTTTGTTCTATGCTTAGCTTTGGCATATAGGGTCTCACTTAATTGGGCCCCCAAGTCCTTTTCCATTGCTATTCTGTTTCCGCTGCTGAGCTTGTACCGTAATACAATCTCCCCTCGCCTCACTGCCTTACAGGCATCCCAAATCCACTTTGTCACATCAGTGTTAGTAGCGTTAAAATACTTGTCTAGTTTGTTCTCAATCACCCCCTTCATCCTTCAGTAATTCCCCTGGAACATCCAACCCCACAGCCCACTTTGCTGTCTTTGTTCCATGATCGACACCAGAAGTGGGGCATGACCCGACGGTGATATTGACCCGAGTTCAACTTCCTTCACCTCTCCCATCAGCCTAGGTGTTATCCACACGTAATCTATTCTTGACAGATTGATAAATATGCAACGAACATGTGTAACCCTATTCTCCCATCCTAGCCCGCCATACATCTCGTAAAATTAGGTTCTCAAAGCTTTCCTTCAATGCCCATGAAGGGAGTGACGATACTCTCCCCGCACTCCTATTCTTCATGGGATCCCACGTCAAAATGAAATCTCCTGAGAGTAGAATCTCATCCACTGCAAAGAACACCAGTTTCGCTGCCAACTCCCGCAAAAAAGTAGTCCCGAGTTGGGTGCATAGACCATTGCCATGGTAACTTGTTCATGTTCCAGTTGAACTATCGCAAAGATACCTCCTCCCCCCCCCCCCCCCCCCACCCCCCACATCCGCCTGAACCTGCACCACCTGAGCCTATTGCTGAAGCCTATCATAACCCCTAAGGTCTTCCCTACCGCATTGGATTGAAGAATCTGTTAATTGTCAGCTAATAACAGATTTGTCAGCCTCCTTTATGCGTTTCTTGTAAAATAACCTTCACCCCCCTGCTATTTGCTCATTAATGCTTCTGCCTTTTTATAATTCGCTGGGGCGTTTAAATCCCCCTCCCCCCTCGCATTACGCGATAAGACTTTGAATATAAGACATGGTAAAAGCATCTATAGCCATCTTTGTTACTCCGAAATCCCCAGATAGTTTCACCTCTCAACTGCTTCTGCCTGTACATTTATTTAAGTGTATTTGGTTTATTACAAACCTTTCACAATTAGCCAAAAGAGAATTTTTCTAACAAAGAGATCAAACTTTCAAACATAAGAAAATGGAGAAAAAAGAACAAACCCTTAATAAAATGAATTCGAGGGGTTTGGGTCCTCCAACGTATTCCATATCTGACATGTAATCAGCACAGCTGTGCTGCTTCGGAAAATCTTCGACGTCTGCGTCGATGATGTTGATACGCCGCCCACGAGGACCTCCTCCGACGGCCGACGTCACTGGATGTTATAAGTAGGACGTACGACGCCCGTAGCCCCAGTTCTGTTTTTTCCGCGAACGTGTTCGCTTCGGAGATCTCGGCGCGCCTCAACTCTTTGGAGTTTCTGTTCTTTCTCGGTTCTTCGAACCTGTTCGTATTGTGAAGTATATTCTTCGTTAAGATGTCTACCTCGTCTTCCACCCTGCGTCCAGGCTTTAAGAAGTGCAGGGACTGTGGGTCCAAGATGTCGGTGCCTGCCTCTGGTGCCTCGGGGAGGCCCATGACACGGATGACTGTTGACTGCCAGTCGCTCACGTCCAAAGCCTTGCGGGAGCGCAAGAAGTTGTTGTCGGTAGGTAAGGTGTCCAAGCCACAGAAGTCGAGGTCTGCGGGGCTTTCGACAGACTATTCGAGGGGCGACTCTCCGCATCGTCGTTGGAAGTCCAGTGGGTCTCGGTCCCAGAGTCGGTCCCGCCACTCCTCTTCCTCTTCGAGGCACTCCTGGAAGCGCCGTCGTTGGTTGCCTTCCCCGTCCACATCCGAGGACTCCGCCTGTCGGCGGGTCGCTTATCCCACCAAGCATGCGACGCCGGAGGAATGGGCTTCCTTCGGGAAGAAAATGTTAGCGATTCTCGAATCGCAGGGCACTGGTCCGTCCGCGCCTCTGAGTGGGATCGGTCAAGAGACACTGCATGCACGCCTTCAGGCTTCGGTGGTCTGCACGATTTGCGGGAGAGGTCCCGCTCGAACAAGGGGGATCGTTCTCGTCATGCCGGGTCCAGGTCCTCAACGCGCTCGAGACCGTGTGCACCTCTGGTGTCTTCGAGGAAGACGTCGACGTCGAGGTCGTCGACACTCTTTCGATGCACCGACCTCCGGAAGTCGTCGGGGCTGTCGAGGGACACGCTCGGGGCTCCGGCCTCGAGGCCTGTGTTGACGCCATCGATGCTGTCGGCGCCGCGTTCAGCGTTGACGCCGATTCACTAGACTCCTTTTGAGGCTGTTGAGTACCCTGGGGCTCATGGAACCCCCTAGAAAGGCTATGGCCAAGGTCAAGCATGGCTTTGTTCCACATTCTGTGCCTTCTTACCGCTATCTTGAGTTTATTTCAGAGGTGGATGAGGGCTCTGATGATGGCATGGTTCCTGATAGGGTGCCAGATGAGATTCTCCCGGGCCATAGCCAGATTGAGGACCTGTGGCAGTCCCTGCACGATGCCAGTGGGCTGGACACATCTCCGGAGGTGGAGTTTTGTAGGCCTGAGCCTGGCACTCATGCCGACTCCTCGTACCGGCGCCTTATGTCTAGGGTCACCAAGTACTTGGGATGGCCTGCTCCCCCAGGGTATTTTCTTCAGGATGACCTTACGGATAGACTCGACCAAGGTCCAACAACTGACCCGGTACTGCCATTCCATATGGCTCTACAGAGGAGGGTGGCGGCGGCTTGGACTGCTCCGGAGAGTCTCCCGGGAGTGGGCAAGTCTTTGCCTCGAAAATACCGCCCAGCCAGTAGCAACCCCTGCTACTTGACCAAGCACCCCACTCCGGAGAGTTTGGTGGTGCAGGCGGCTACGGCCCCGGCAAAGCAGGCGTCGTATCCTACCATCCCTCCTAATGGGGACGACAAGAGTTTTGACGGCTGGGCGAAGAAAGTGTTTTCTTCAGGGGGTATGGCGCTTCAGGCGGCCATCTCTGTATGTGCTTTGTCACGTTTCACGCACACTCTGTGGAACTGCTTCCTTAGCGGCTGAACATCGTCCCGAAGGGGACGAACGAGATGGGTTCCTTGCCATGGTTCAGGATGGAAAGGATGCCATGTGTGAGGCCGTTCAGTTGGGTTTGGACATGGCAGATTGTCAGCCAGTCCATGGTGGCGAGCACCATGATACGCAGGTTTGCGTGGTTGTGGAAGTCGGGGGTTTGCTCCTGATGTGCAGGCCCGGCTCCTCAACATGCCCTTTGATGGGGAATATCTTTTTGGCAGCAAGGCTGACAAGAGCCTTGAGAGGTTGCAGTCCGCCAAACCTGCAGCAAAGTTGTTGGGCGCTGCAGTTCGGCAACCTCCGCCTTTTTGTCCTAGCGGACAGCAATGGAGGGGATGTTACTTTCGTTATTACTCATTCTTTGGTAAAGCGAGAGGAGCTGCCAGTCAAAGGGGCCACCGTAGGAGTGCCAGAGGTGGAAAACAAGGTACTCGAGGTGCCAAGGCCGCTCGGGCTGTTGCCTCTTTGCCCTCGGGCAACGCCGCAGCCGCTTCAGCTCAGTCATGAGGCCATGTCCCATGGTTCGCTGGTTGGGGGAAGGCTGGCGCAGCATCTTGCAGAGTGGTGCACCGTTACTTCAGATGTGTGGGTTCTGGAGATCTTAACCCACGGCTACTGTCTTCCTTTCTGGCAGAGGCCTCAAGACAATCCACCGGGGAATCTCTCTTTGAAGAGTCCGGATCCGCTCCTTGCGCAGGAAATTCAATCTTTGCTGGAGAAAGGCGCCATAGAACTGGTGCCTGTAGCGGAGAGGAACAAGGGATGGTATTCCCCTTATTTTTTGATTTCCAAGAAAGACTGGGGTTTGAGACCCATCATGAACTGGCGCGGTTTGAACAAACTCCTCAGGAAGGACAAGTTCAAGATGGTTACTCTCGTCCTCCAGGCCCTTCAACTTCAGGACTGGTTGGTCTCTCGACCTCAAGGACGCTTATTTTCATGTGCCGATACATCCAAAGTACGAAGTACCGAAGGTTCGCGGTTGGCGACTCACTTTCAGTTTCGGGTCCTGCTGTACGGATTGACCTCCGCCCGAGAGTCTTCACCAAGCTCATGGTAGTGGTGGCAGCGCACCTCAGGAAAGGGGATTCACGTCTACCCCTACCTGGACGATTCTCAAGTCACCTGCCACTCCCTCCACAAGCTGGGCTTCTCCCTCAACTTGAAGTCCCATTTGACACCAACTTGGAGGCTCCAGTACATCGGAGCTGTGCTCGCCACATCCCTGGGGCAGTGTTGCCTTCACCAGGCGAGGGCTCATCACATTCAGCAGATGGTGCACAAGTTTCAGCTTGCCCAGAGTCTCCCAGCATTCGAGTTCTTGAGATTGCTCGGCCTCATGGCATCATGCATTCTTTTTGTGCCAGAGGCAAGGTTGCGGATGAGATCTTTGCATTGGGCACTCAAGCTCCAGTGGTCTCAGTCCTCCGGCAGGTTGTCGGACCCTGTTCAGGTGCCGTCCTCGGTCGCCCAGGACCTTCTGTGGGGGGCCATTGAAGACAATCTGATGAAGGGGGGTCTCCATTTTGGCTACCCTGGCCGGACGTGACGATCGTTATGGACGCATCCCTCACGGGATGGGGAGCTCATGCCAACGAGTTGACAGTCAGCGGTCGTTGGTCTCCGTCAGAGTCCAGACTCCATTTCAATCTGTTGGGAGCTGAGGGCCGTCAGGCTAGCCCTGAAGGCTTTTCTGCCGACTGTGCGAGGGAAGAATGTCCTGAACCTGACGGACAACAAAGTGGCCATGCACTACCTCAACAAAAAGGGGATGGAGGGGACAGGGTCACTTCCTCTGTGCAGGGAGGCGATGCAGCTCTGGTTCTGGCAAATCCAGCAGGAAGTTTCTATCTCGGCAGTTCATCTGGCCTGAGACGAAAACGAGACGGCGACGCTCTGAGCAGGCAGAGCACGATCTCTCACGAGTGGGAGTTGGCTCAGGAGATTCTCCTGGCGATCTTCACCCTTTGGGGGGAACCCCTCAAGTGGATCTCTTTGCCTCCAGTGTCAACCGGAAGTGCGAGAGGTTCTGCTCGCCGGAATTTCCTCCAAAAGGAGCCTTAGACGCGTTTGTGGTGAAGTGGTCATTCCCACTGCTGTACGCGTTTACTCCAGTCGCCGTCATCCCGCAAATACTGTGGAGGTTACGGATGTTCGGTTCCCAGATGATTCTCATTGCTCAGGCGTAGGCCCAGAGGACGTGGTACCCGGACCTTCTCGACTTGTCATCTGACCTCCACGTCGTCTTCCCTACCGAGACGATCTGCTCTCACTGGTTCCCCATCCAGAGGTCAGATCCCTCAACCTTCACGCTTGGTTTCTGAAAGGTTGAGGTATAAGGATTGGTACCTCCCTGAAGACGTGATGGAGGTGTTGCTCTCGGCCAGACGGCCCGCAACAAAGTCCTTATACCGTTGGCGTAAGTTCTGCGACTGGTGCAGGGTTAAGAATGTGGATCCTATGTGACATTCCCATGGTTCTGTCTTTTTTGCTTTCTTTGGCCCACAGGGGCTTGCAAGTGGGTACCGTTCAAGGTTACCTGGCGGCGCTGTCCATATTTAAGCGCTCGTCTGAAGTGTTCCCATTTTAAAATTCCTTTAATTTCTCAGTTTCTGAAAGGGCTCACTAATGTGTTCCCTCCGTCACCTTTCCAGGTGCCCAGTTGGGGTTTGAACCTTGTTCTCAGGTTTCTGATGGGTGCAACGTTTGAGCCTTTGCATTCATGCCTTTTGAGACTGCTAACTCTTAAAACTATTTTTGGTTGCGGTCACTTTCGCTCGCAGAGTGAGTGAGCTACAGGCACTTTCAGTTAAGCCACCCCTCACTGTTTCATAAGGACAGGGTTGTCCTTTGAGTTCGTCCGTCCTTTCTTCCAAAGGTGGTTTTGAAATTTTATTTAGGCCATAAGGTTGTTCTTCCGGCGTTTTATCCTCCTCCACATCCTTGTAAGGAAGAGGAGAGGCTCCATAGGCTTGATCCTAGGAGAGCGTTGAGCTTTTATATTTCACGCCTGTCCCGGGTCAGAGTGGACGATCAACCCTTCATTGGTTACGCTGGAAAGCGTTTTGGACAAGCTGTGACGAAGCAGACTTTATCTCGCTGGATTATTTTGGCTATCTGAGTGTTACCGCTTGGCGGGGAAGGACCCACCGGTCAGCTTGCGGGCCCATTCTACTAGGGGTATGGCTGCCTCTACTGCCCTACAGAGGAGTGTTCCTATTCGTAACATCTGGTGTGCAGCCACCTGGGCTTCGGTATATACTTTTGTACGTCACTACTCCCTCGATTCCATCCGTGGGCAGGATCTGGCCTTTGGCAAGGCAGTCCTTTACTCCGCAATTTGATTGGGCATTCTAAATTTCTGTTTTCTAAATTCTTTTCCCACCTCCTTGCATTGGTACTGCTTTGGGAGTCTGTCATAGATATGGAATACGTCGGAGGACCCAATCCCCTCGAAGAACAAGTTATTCTCTTATCTGGTAACGTTCTTTCGATGGGATGGTCCGACGACGTATTCCAGATCGCTCCCTCCCTGCCTTCCCCGCTACAGAATTTCTGATGCAATTGCAGCTAACGTTTACGCAAGGCTTTGTGTGTCAGACTGGCAGAAGACTGGTGCCACATGTTCTGGGGAAAAAAACTACAACTGATGCTACGGGCGTCGTGCGTCCTACTTATAACATCCAGTGACGTCGGCCGTCGGAGGAGGTCCTCGAGGGCGGCGTATCGACATTGACGCAGGACTCAGACGCCGAAGAGTTTCCGAAGCAGCACAGCTGTGGTGATTACATGTCATAGATAACTTCGTCGGACCATCCCATCGAAAGAACGTTACCAGGTAAGAGTAACTTGTTCATCTAACTTAAGAGGCGTTCAAAATCTGCGAGAATTACTTGAAGAGGATTTAAAAACCAAGTTTTGAACAAATTTGACGATAAAACGGTACATCTTCTTGGCTGTATCAAGTTAACTTTTTGCATTGTATCATCTTCGTCAAAATGGTCTAGCCTGTTAAGGGTTTGTTCTAAATATTTGACCGTTATAAAATGTATTCTTGGAGTTAGACAGTCATATTAGACTCCACCATTTCTCCGAGTCGAGGCCACATAAATCAATGATGATGCAGATTTTGGAGATCTCTTAGCTTTATGCAAAATAATACCAAGTGGCTGAGACTTCTGCCTGTTTATACCGCCCCAACTAAACAATCGGGACCAGACCAAAGATAATGATGTTATTTATATAGCGCTGTAATCCAAAGCGCTTTACAGAGCACATATTTACATATCCTACAATACCCTCGGGGACCATCCCCGAAGCTTTGGCCCTTGAAAATACCTGAGGTAACCCCCATTGGGAAGTATCCAAACACCACCTACTGGCTCCAAAATGGAACTCGCCAGCACGCTGCTCCAGGCAAAATAAATAGTTTTGACACCCCCCCCCTCCTTACGCCGACCCCCACAACCCTAATTTGCCCCCCCATCTGCAAGAATCTCTGTTCCCCCCCCCCCCTACGCTCCTCGCCCCCTGACCTCCTCCAGGACTTTGAATCTTGCCCCTCTAGCACCTTAGACCAGTCCCTGCCCTTGCTGGAAGGAGGGCCTTGGTCGTCTCTCTCATGATCATCCTCTTCCTCCATATTCAACAATGTTGGGCCTTCTGAACATTTTGTAATGCTATGTTGCTCTCCCTTCAGGCTAAACAGCAGTCTTAATGGAAACATCCACTTAAGGGGGATATGCTTTGCAATGAGAGCCCGCGTCACTTGGTCCGAGGCTCTTCGCTCTTGTGGTGGTACCAATGCCAAGTACTGGAACAGCTGTACTTGTACCCCATTCACCATAACATTCTCTGCAGTCCTTGCTGCTAGCAGAATATTCTTGTATACCGTATTAGGTGACTGCAACCAGTACATCTCTTGGTCTTGCTCCTGGGCCTCACTCTGTACCCGATCAATCACGATATCTTCTGGCTCTCCATCCATCAGTAAGTTCCTGAAGCATTGTTGAATCGTGCTTTTCAAGTCTGTGTCCAGTACTGTTTCACTTGGGGCTTTCACACAAATGTTGGACCGACACGACCTGTTCTCCAGATGCAGTTCCAAGTTGTGGGAAAACCTAGCCAGCTGATCCAACAGTAAACTATTCTGACGTACCTCCTGTCGCTGCCAGACCCTTTTCAGTCACATCCACTCTTAGTGTCTTCACTTCACCCTTGACTTTGGTCAGGGAGGTTCTCGGTTCATCTCGCAACGATGTAGACTGCCCCTGGAACATGTTGGTTATTCTCCCCTCCATATCATTGAGGCATTCCCTGAGATCTTCTTTACTGAAAACCACCTCTACAGTCACTTGGGCATCAATTTTCTTCTCTTGTGCCCCCTTTCTGTTTCTAATTTGCCCTATCACGCTGCCTACAACAGCGCTCCAATTGTCTTTCTTGAAGACCTGGGGGTTGCCTCCTTCTGGCCCGACAGCCCTTCCTTTCAGATCCTAGCATCTGATGGTCCCCTTAACACCAATATGTCACAACCTCTTGTTTCAGGAAATTACAACTGTGCAGTTATCAAGCTGCAATCCTTCCCCTGTGCATCTCATATAACTGTCTAGTGTTCACTCCTATCTCTCTGTGCTCACTTTCCACTTTTCTTTTTAACCACTGTTCTGTTTCCCTACTTTATTCCATCTCCAGGCACTCCAGTGGCCTCTCTGGGTGCTGTCTTCTTTGGGGACATAGCCGCTCTGTTGTACACTTGTCTCCTAGGTCCCCACTCTCCTTACTTCCTCACTCGCTTGCCGCCAGACCTGCTCCCCGCTCCACACCCTTGCTCGCTCCCAGGCCTCCAAGCTGTTGGCCACCTCCACCATTCGTTGCACAGTTAATTAACCCCCTCTGGGAACATGCAATCCTCCCCAGGGGTTAATATGTCCTCCTTTGGAGATATTCCTCCCGTTTCATTTAGTCCCACCAGGCATTTTTCACTGCTCCGGCTCCTTTGTTTTTGCTGGGGGCCTCCTTTTGCACTTTCTGCCTCACCACTGCTTTCTGTCACTGCAGCACTGGTCTCCCCATGCCGCTCCTCAATTTGTTGCCTTCTGTGCCTCTGCTTCCAAGCAGGCTGCTCCTCTTCTGGGGGGTTGTGGGCATCTCAGGCTACAGCCCGGGTCACCGCTCCATTCTGCTGCTTCTAGGTACTTTCACTGCCTGGCCCGCGTCACCAATGCACGGCCTGCAGATTTTTCCACCCGGAGCAGAGGACAGCACGTCCTCATTCGCTGGAGGCCATCTTTAGGTCGCCATACACTTTTTTAATGACTGACAGTAAAATCTGGGCTTGTAGGGATACGATGGTAAAAACCAAAGGATTGACTAATCTTGATCAGTAGTTTTGTGGTGCAAAACGAGTTTTCTTCCTCAATTAGTCTTTGGCCACAATAAAAAGTAAAAAGTTTTTAGTCTTTTTGTTGCACAAGCCTTTGGCACAATTCTGTCCCATGGCATGTTCTTCTCTTTGAATAAACTAACTTTGGCCAATGTAAGCACACTAGTAAAGATATCAGGCTTGCCATTACTCAGAGTAACTGATATGCAAGCATCTGACCACATAGTACCACCTGTCCAGCTTAAATGATGAATAACCCAGCGGTATGGGCAGTTTCCACATACTGTATTTGGAGCACACACAAATGTGCATTTTGGAACAAAGTAACGTTTACAGCTTTAAAAAAAAAAATGTGGGTTGGCAATGAGCGGTTTACTTGCTAAGTCATTCTACAATGAATATCCTAAACTCTTGCTGGTTCCTCGGGGGTACATCAGTTGTAGATTACTGAACAGGGCTCTAATTAATCTGGGGGATGGAGGCCCTTTTAGCTGAGTGATGGTTGAGATGGAAGTTACACATGCTCATTTATTAACATACATGTGGCCTCAGTTAAATTTTAGTTTGTTTATTTTATACGTGTAGCCGATCGGCTTTGTATATACAAAAAAAATGACATGCATACATACACCCACTTAAACATTATTCATGTAAATCCAAAACTGATGAGTATAGCTCAAAGACCTTACACAAATTAAATACATTAAAACAATTTACAAATCAGGCTAACACTTAAAATCAATATATTCAGATAAAATGTCATCATTAAAAAAACATGAAATTTAAAGCCTCCCCTTTCATAAAATTGGGCCATATTCTATTAGTTTCGCTACAGCATTGTCCTAGGATTTTAAAAATGATTCTCAGATTTTAATTAAGCTTTCGAAGTCAACAAGCAAATTGTTTGGTAGTTTCGATCTCCTTGCATCCACAGAGCCGGCGCAATCTTGAGGTCAATCTCCCCAATCTATTGCCTACTAGAAGTTGCACAGACATTAACCCCTTAAGTGCCAGGCTATTGACGTCTATGTAAAAAGACTTTTTCATGAAAATATAATTTCGAAATATGAGTTGGGGTATGCTCTAATGTATCCAGGCATAGTTATACGGGACATCCAATATTGACAGTACCGGCCACTATTTTCTTTTGTGGCTAATTCTATCAGATGGCATTTTTACATTTTGTTTTAGCCACAATTTAAACCTGTTAGACGATCTATTATATACAACTACTACATATCCATCAGACCATTTCCTATAAAATTTTAAAATGTCGCCCCTGGTTCCGAACGTTGTAACAGTCTGTTTGGAAATACGCCAGGATATAGGTGACTGTTATTGTATCATCATAGCACATGACTATTTCTTCAGGCATTCTGTGACTGCTCCTTTCAACTCAAATTGCAAATATATGTATTCAATTGTTATTTTTTTTGGCAGTCTAAATACATTCCTTAAACAGGCTTCAATTCTTTTGAGATCATCCATATAACTATGCCTCCAAATCTCACATCCATGTAACACTGGCAATATTTTTGCTTCGTAAAACATCATAATTGCTTGTGTGGAAATGCCGGCATTCTTCCCAATAAATGCACTTACTGCATTCGCAGCCTTACATTTTACTTTAGTAGCCTTTATGTTAGTGGCATTTCAATTTGAACTCCTAAATGTATGTTTTGACCTGTTCTAATTTTGTTTTCTCTATTTTCCATGTTTATTTTGTAGATGGTGATTTACTAAACACCATTATTTAACTTTATTGGTTATTCACTTTTTAGTCCATTTATCTTCGCATATTCTATCAAGGTGTTTAATAAGCGTTTCTAAACCACTTGCTGTGAGATCTAGGAGTAACAGGTTGTCTGCATAAGCAAGCCAACTTATTCTAGCAGAGCCAACTTTCACAGGGTTAATCATCAAGTTCATAAATTGTTCAGCCAGATGGAGGTTAAACAAGGTTCCTGCCACAATGCAACCTTGCTTATCCCCTCGACTCGTAACCATTGAGACTGAGAGCTTACCTCTGCCATTCAACCTAGTACGCACAGTCGTTTCTGCGTATATCTGCATTTGGTTAGAAGGTAAGCTGTAGTTTACTTTTATCCTATATTTAGCTCACTTAGTAGTACCTTAGCAAAGATCTTTGAAGAGATACGTTAAAGTGCAATAGTTGCCGGATTATCCCAATGACCTTTTTTTTTTTTGTACACAGCTAACAAATGGCTCATGTGCCAAGTTTCGGGTATCTTCCCACTAATTCCAATTTAAATGAGATGCAGAGTGCATGTGCCCAGATTTCTGGGGCTAATTAAAGCATTGTACACTCATCTGGTTCTGCGGCGTGTGACTTAATTTTTAAATTATTACTATGTCGAGGGTGCTAAAATTACAACTCCCCTTCTCTGTTGGAAGAGGGGAAAGGTTGCTCAGTCTACATTAGATTCCAAGGTAAACCCCAATATGGTCTATCCACTGCCCCGCAGTTATACAGTTAATGGTCAATTCTCTTTTTGCCCCACGCATACAGCAGTGTTATTCCGTTGCATGACCTGTTGTGCAATTTTATTCCACTTTTCTACTTCCTTGGCTTTTTTTAGCCAAGTTTGGAACACTATCTTACATGCTGGAATACATTTTGCGATCATACCTTTATCTTTTTTTTTTCTGTAGCTAAACTTATAATCGGGACAATCGCTTTACGCAGCAGTTTTCTAGCATCGGATATTTTCTTATCACTATATTGTCCCTTACCCACATCTTTATTAGTTTGCTCCATTGTTGATATCTTTCTGAGGCTTGTGGAATCTGCTTAGATCACATGCTGTGCATAGGCTGACATCTAGTGGAAGCTGCAGAGTATTAGTTTGTTTTCCGAAACTTGAAAATGGGCGTTGACACAGGGCGTGCCAGTAATATTATCCCTAGTGTGACGTCCCCTGTACCCATGATCCCTCACGCGTCTAGGGCCCTCAGATTGTTTTCTTCTGCCATACTGGTCGGAAGCATTCCGCAGAGTTCCCTGGCCTTAGCCATAACTTTGCAAAATATCATATTTCCCTATTTTTTTCCATCCCAACGTCAAGTCACCGAAGTTTGACACTCGATGCCAGTCCGGAGAAGAAAACCGTTGAGCGCTGCACGACAGACTTTGGGCCTCGGAAGGCCTCTGGCCTTAGCCCGGGGCTTGGAAAGCCTCTGTGCTTGGCCCTGCAAGTAGGAAGAGTGGTGGGGTGATATAATTATATACTAGCCTGCTGCCACAGGGTGTGTATGGAGGGTACCCCTTTCCAATTTTGCCCCAAGTGCAACCGCAAGTACCCTTTGGTTGACAGACACACCACCTGTAACCTCTGCTTGCCGAGGTGAACTGCAGAGCGTGTAGTCGGTTTAAACCGAAGACTTTAAAAGACCGTTTGATCAAACGTTGGGCCCACCACTCCAAGCAACGAGGCCATGGAAGCGGAGGGCGCCTTCATTGATGGCAGCGATGCCGTGCTTTCGGACGGCGAGGGCAACGTGGCGTCGAGACAGCCAAGCACAAGTCCCCGACCTCGGAAGGTTGTCCGGCAGGGCACCTATGGGGAACACCCCCGGCGACACGAGCGCTACTCACAACACTTCCACTAACCCCCCCCCCCCCCTACACCCCGGAAAGGGTAATCCCCAGCTCTAAAGAATGGTCAAGTGAGGATATACAGTTATGTCTAGAATGTCATCCCTAGCAGACTTCTATGCAATCCACAGCACTTCGTCACGGGCTACTCCCTCAGGGTCTAGGGACCCGCAACCCCCTGGTAAGAAACCTTGAGTTGAGGCGCCAACGCAAAGTGTCTTCTGACCCTTTCTACGTACAGCCATACTCTCAGTATGATGAGGATCCAGAATAGGCCACGTTGGACAACCAAACTGGAATGGATTACTATGGGGATGACTAGGACCAAGAGGAGGACGAAGATGACCCAGAAGTCTACAGAGTAGACTCCCCAGTAGGCAAAGAACCTCTGGTACTGACTCCTGTCGACAACCAACCTCTCTTAAATGAGGTTTTATCTAGAGCGGCTGAACACATCCGCATAGATACTCAGGGAGCACAGGGACTTTGCTGAGGAACTAGTGGGAGAAAAGAGACCTGTTGCCCAGGCCATCGCTATTATCAAGCCTATAAAAAGGAGAATAGACCCTTCCCTATCCCAACATCACCAGGACAGTAAACCCCAGGATCGAAAAACTGTTCAGGGCAGCCCAGTCAGACCCGCTGTACATAAGGGGGCAACTGAAACCGGACTCCCTGGTAGTGACTAATACCCGAAAGAGGGCGGGAACACCCCTATCATTGTCTGAAGCTCTCCCCGACAAGGACAGCAAAAAGATCTATGGGTTGGGAAGGATTGCCAACTCCACCACCCTGCTGGCGAGTTACAACTGCCATCCGTGGGAAGAAGTTGCGGCACTCATTGACTCCGCCCCGGAAACTTTAAAAAGCCAGTTGGCACAGGTTGCGTCGGAGGGAAGAGCTGTGTCCGTTTCCATCCTTAAGGCAACCTTTGATGCTGCCAATAACGCCGGCAGACTGATGGCAGAGAGCACTGTTACCAAAAGACATGCTTGGTTAAGACAATCTGGGTTTAAACCCGAGACACATGCATCCTTAATAGACAAACCGGTGGAGCCTGATCTACTGTTTGGCAAGGCAGTAGAGGACGCGTTAAAAAATGCGAAAGATGAATACGAGACTCTCAAATCCCTGGGCCAGTTAACCAACAAACCCCCTAATCAAAGAGGAATGGCAGTTTTCGTCACCCACGCGGCCAGAATTCACAAAGAGGCTCCAACTATTCCCAGGGGCAGGGTACACCATGGAATAACAACCAGCAGTCTACCCAGAGTTATTGCAGGGGTAACAAAAGGGGATGTGGTAAAGGTAGAGGCCGCCCCAATAGAGGCGGCGGCACGCCTCCTGTAAAACAGTGACGTTCCGTTCAGGGTCCCTTCTCGCACATCCCCAGTAGGGGGACGCATTTCCAACTTCACCCAAGCTTGGGAAGGGATCACATCAGACAGATGGGTGCTGTCCTGTGTCCGCAGGATACTGCATAGAACTGTTAAAGCGTCCCTGAAACCACCCTCCACGTCAAAGTACATTCATTAGACCACCAGAAGATCCTCCTCCAAGAGATTGCCATTCTTCTAGCAAAGGTCGCGATGGAACTCGTCCCGGGACACCAGGTAAACCAGGGTATTTATTCAACTTACTTCCTTGTGCCAAAATAAATTTGACAATGCGCCCAGTATTGGACTTGCAGCCTGCAAACGAGTATGTCAAGCCCCAAAAATTTGCATGACTACTCTCCAAGAGGTAATCCCCCTCCTAAAAAAAGATTGCATGGCAACATTGGACATGAAAGATGCCTAGTTTCATATTTCCATGTTCCCAGCGCACAGAAGATTCTAGCGCTTCAAGGTGGACAGTCTGCACTACCAGTTCAAGGTACTGACCTTCGGGATGGCCTCAGCTCCAAGGGTATTCACCAAGACTGGCGGTGGCGGCGGCACACCTACGCAGGGAGGCAATCCCAGTGTACCCTTACCTGGACGACTGGCTCATCACGGGGGAGACCCCAGTAATTTGCAGATCAAACATTCAAAGATCTATCGACCTCCTCTTTGAATTTAGTTTCTCCATAAACGAGAAAGTCCAGTCTGGTGCCAAGCACCTCCAAACAGTTCCTAGGAGCTGTCCTAAAAACACAAGAGGGGTTGGCCTTTCCATCAGAGGAAAGAATTCGAATCTAATGCAGCAAATTCCGTTATATCAGGCCAGTCGCCAGATAACGGTGCGCAAAGCGATGCGTTTGCTGGGCATGATGGCGTCATGGATTTACCAGGTCCCCCACGTGCGCCTACGCATGCGTCCCATGCAAGAATGGTTGGTGAAACGGTGGTCTCAGGCAAGTGGTCAGTGGGAAGATCTAGTGGTCGTTTCGCCAACACTTCACTGGTGGACAAGAGAAAACCTGTCAAAGGTACAGGCTGTTGTCACAAGGGACACATCCCCGTCAGGGTGGGGAGCACACCATCTCCACCACACAGCTCAGGGTCTCTGGTCTCACTCAGTGGCCAAGAATCCTATCTATCTGCTAGAGCTTCTGGCAGTATTCCGAGCGCTTCAAGCGGTCGAGCCCTACCTGTTGAACCTGTCAGTGCAGCTCCTGACGGACAGCACTACAGCTATGTTTTACATTAACAAACAGGGAGGGACTTGTTCGTCAAATCTGTCCAAGTTTGCCCAGAAAATTTGGATATGGGCACTCCCGGAACATCTATCTGTCATCTCAACATGTTCCAGGGGATCTCAATTCTCTGGCGGGCGCTTTAAGCAGAGATCCCCTCTCGGAAGAACACGAATGGTGTCTACACAGAGAAATCGTAGAAGATCTCTTCTCTCAGTGGGGAAAACGGACAGTGCCCAGGATTCTCATCCAGGTTCCCCCAACCAGACTCTCAGGGAAACGCCCTGTGGATGAACTGGTCAGGGATGTTTGCGTACGCTTTTCCACCAACCCCTCATCAGGAAGGTGTCAACAAGATGCATAGGGACCCGATGACGCTCGTCGTAGTTGCTCCCATGTGAGCGAGGCAACCGTGGTTCCCACACTTACGCAGACTAGCGGTGTGCGAACCCATCAAACTCCCGTGCTGGTACAACCTACTGTCCCAGCACCAAGGTCACAGTGCATCCTCAACCCAACTCAATGAACCTGGCAGCATGGCTCCTGAGGCCATAGTTTGGACATCTCAATTTACCTCCGAGATGTATGGACATCCTAAAAGAATCTAGGAAGCCAAACGCGAGGCACTGCTACTTTGACAAATGGAAGAGATTCGTTATCTGGTGCCAGAATAAGCAAATCAACCCAGTTGATTGCACTCCTTCCACTATAGTCCCCTACATGCTCCACCTGCTGGACGCAGGGTTGGTATTTAATTCACTGAAGGTACACCTGGCAGCTCTGTCAGCATACACCATTTAGGAGCTTAGCCAAAGTTCCCTTCCCTAGCACCAGCTAAGAGTCAGGCAGTGCACTACATTGTTTACTTTGTGTGTGTGTGTATATATATATATATATGTGTGTATATATATATATATATATAATCTGAGGCTTGTGGAATCTGCTTAGATCACATGCTGTGCATAGGCCGACATCTAGTGGAAGCTGCGGAGTATTAGTTTGTTTTTTCGAAACTCGAAAATGGGCGTCGACACAGGGCGTGCCAGTAATACTATCCCTAGTGTGACGTCCACTGTACCCAAGATCCCTCACGCGTCTAGGATCCTCAGATTGTTTTTTCCACCATACTGGTCGGAAGCATTTTGCGGAGTCCCCTGGCCTTAGCCATACTTTTGCTAAAAATGTGAAAGATTAATCTATTGACATCCTTCCCCACCCCAACGTCCAACTTCGACACTCGCGCCGGCTGGAGAAGAAATCGACCGTCGGCTGCTGCACGACGGATTTGGGCCTCGGAAGGCCGCTGGCCTCGGTCCGGGCCTTGGAAGGCCTCTGGCCTCGGTCCTGCAAGTAGGGAGAGTGGGGGGTGGTACATACTCTACACTCTTGGTATATAGGTACACCTTATACATTTCCTACACTTAACAGCCCGCTGCCTCAAGGTGCGTATGGAGGGTACCCCTTTTCAATTCTGCCCCAAGTGCAATCGCAAATACCCTTGGGTCGACAGGCACGCCACGTGCAATCTCTGCTTGCCGAGGGACAACCCCGAAGCGAATTGCAGAGCGTGTAGTAGGTTTAAACCTAAGACACTTAAGGACTGTTCGACGAAGCGTTGGGCCCACCACGCCAGGCAGGCGGCCATGGCAGCGGAGGGCGCCTTCAGCGACGCCGTACTTTCGGACGGCGAGGGCATTACGGCGTCGAAAGACAGCCGAGCGCAGGTCCCCGACCTCGGAAGGTCGTCCGGCAGGGCGGCTATGGGGAAGACCCCCGGCGACAAGCGCTTCACATACTACAGACACTAAACACACTAAGTCCAACCGAGACTCGACGATGTCGAGT
Organism: Ambystoma mexicanum; assembly: GCF_040938575.1. NCBI lineage: Eukaryota > Metazoa > Chordata > Amphibia > Caudata > Ambystomatidae > Ambystoma > Ambystoma mexicanum. Next base: position 1,160,131,853 of record NC_090929.1, on the reverse strand, counting down.
TCTCAGAAAGAGGCACAAACAGAACGGTCCGATTCGGTGTCCTCTGGGCGCTCTCGATCAAGATCGCCGCATGACCCCAGGCAATCATCCACTCTTGCCAAGAGTGCCTCGCTCCCTAGGCTAACAGAAGTTCGATCGTCGGAAGACTAAGACGGCTTCCACCCCCAGGCTGCGCTCCAGGAGTCGGAGCCCGCAGTTAAAGCCAGCGAGACCCCACGCTCGAAGGACAGGGACACCACCCCCGATCCTCGACGCCAGGCGTTGAAAAACCCCGGAGCCACTAAAGGACAGGGAAAACCTTTTTCGACACACGGGAAGGGGGAAAAACAGCAGAAGAAACTACCTGTACATTCTTCCACACCTGTGAAACACTCCACTCCCCCTAAACAGACAAAACCAGGTCTGCTGATAGGTCTACAACCAGCAAAGCTACTCAAGATAAATCCCATAGACTTGCTGAGACGGTCATTCCCAGTTCCAAAAAATGGTCCAGTGAAGACCTAGATAGGGTCATGTCAAGAATGTCTTCTTTGGCTGATTTTTATGATAAAAATCCAGAACATTTCCTCTCGTATGATCCACAAGGGGCCACACCCTCAGGCTCTACTGATCCTATCCCCCTGAGTAAAAAGCCCCGGTTTGAAACTCCGATTAGGTCAGAACCCTTCGAGGTACAGCCTTACGCAAGACCATACTCACGGTATCAAGGAGAGGCTTCCTTTGGTGAAGACCAAGAATTTGGTATGATAGAGCAAACCGGGACGGGCTACTATGGGGATGATGAGGACCAGGAAGAAGAGGGGGACCCTGAAACATAGAGTAGATTCCCCGGTAGAGAACGAAGCCCCGGTTACCGACTCCCCGGTCGATAACCAACCCCTCCTAAATGAGGTTCTCGCTCACGCAGCAGAGCATTTCCACATTGACACCCACGGTGTCCAGGAGGAAAGGGACTTCGCAGAAGAGTTAGTGGGAGAAAGGAGGCCTGTTGCCCAGACCATCCCTATCCTTAAGTCCATTCAGCGAAGAATAGACCTGTCCCTGGTGAACCCGAACCTCACCAGAGCAGTCAATCCCAGGGTTGAAAAACTTTTCAGGGCGGCCCAGTCTGACCCTCTCTATATAAGAGGACATCTGAAGCCAGACTCCCTAGTTGTCACCAACACTCGTAAGAGGGCTGGAACACCCTTGTCATCGTCCGAAGCTCCTCCCGACAAGGAGAGCAAAAAACTATACGGTTTCGGCAGGAAAGTAGCCTCAACGTCCGCCTATCAAGCAAGGATTGCTAACTCCACCACCCTGTTGGCCAGCTACAACTGCCATCAGTGGGAAGAAGTCGCGGCACTCACAGCCTCTGCTCCTGAACCTTTAAAGGGCCAGTTAGCTCGGATTTCCGCAGAGGGTAGAGCCGTGTCTGGTTGCATTTTGAAAGCAACCTTCGACGCCGCGGACAACGCAGGCAGATTGATAGCGGAGGGCACTGTTATCAAAAGACATGCGTGGTTACGGCAGTCTGGTTTTAAGGCAGAAACCCAGGCATCCTTGTTGGACAAACCAGTGGAAACCGATCTGTTTGGTAAGGCGGTCGAAGACGCACTGAAAAATGCCAAGGACGAATACGAAACACTCAAGTCCCTTGGCCAGTTAACCAATAAACCCCCTAACCAGAGAGGGAATAGTAATTTTCGTCGCCCACGCGGCCAAAATTCCCAGAGAGGATCTAACTATTCCCAGGGGCAGGGTACACAGTGGAACAACAACCAACAGTCTACCCAGGGTTACGGCAGGGGTAATAGGAGAGGTCGTGGTAAAGGCGGAGGCAGCCCCAGCAAAGGAGGCGGCACGCCTCCACCAAAGCAGTGACGCTCAGTTCAGGGTCCCTTCCCACGCAACCCCAGTAGGGGGACGCATTTCCAACTTCACCCAGGCTTGGGAAGGGATCACATCAGACAGATGGGTGCTGTCAACAGTATCCACAGGATATTGTATAGAGCTACTGCAGCGTCCCGGAACCATCCTCCACGACAAAGAGTACACTCTTTAGAACATCAGAAGATTCTCCTCGAGGAGATCGCCATTCTGCTAGAAAAGGACGCGATAGAACTCGTCCCCGGACACCAGGTAAACAAGGGTATTTATTCAACTTACTTCCTTGTGCCAAAGAAAGATTTGACAATGCGCCCAGTATTGGATTTACGGCCTGCCAACAAGTATGTCAAGCCCCAAAAATTTCGTATGACCACGCTACAAGAGGTAATCCCCCTCCTAAAAAAAGGGATTACATGGCAACCTTGGATATGAAAGATGTTTATTTTCATATTTCCATGTTCCCAGCGCACAGAAAGTACTTGCGCTTCAAGGTGGACAGTCGACACTACCAATTCAAGGTACTGCCCTTCGGGATAGCTTCAGCACCAAGGGTATTCACCAAGGTACTGGTGGTGGCGGCTGCACACCTACGCAGGGAGACAATCCCAGTGTACCCTTATCTGGACGACTGGCTCATAACGGGGGAAACCCCAGGAATTTGCACGACAAACATTCAAAGGACTATCGATCTCCTCCACGAGTTAGGCTTCTCAATCAACGAGAAAAAGTCAAGCCAGGTGCCAAGCACCTCCAAACAATTCCTAGGAGCAATCCTAGATACCCAAGAGGGGTTGACCTTTCCTTCAGAAGAAAGAATTCGGAATATACTACTGCAAATTCTGCATTATCAGTCCGGTCAACAAATAACTGTACGCAAAGCAATGCGTTTACTGGGCATGATGGCGTCCGGTATTTACCTGGTCCCCCACGCGCGCCTGCGCATGCGTCCCATGCAGGAATGGTTGGCGAAACAGTGGTCTCAGGCAAGTGGTCAGTGGGACGATCTAGTGGTTGTTTCACCAACACTGGTACAAAGCCTTCACTGGTGGACAAGAGAGAATCTTGCACAGGGGAAACCCTTTTACGATCCCGAAGTACAGGCAGTAGTCACTACAGATGCATGTCTGACGGGGTGGGGAGCTCACCATCTCCACCACACAGCTCAGGGTCTCTGGTCTCACTCAGTGGCCAGGAACCACATCAACCTGCTAGAGCTTCTGGCAGTATTCAGAGCGCTTCAGGCGTTTGAGCCCCACCTACTAAACCTGTCAGTGCAAATCCGGACGGACAGCACAACAGCCATGTTCTACCTGAACAAGCAAGGAGGGACTTGCTCGCCAAATCTGTCCAAGCTTGCCCAGAAAATCTGGATATGGGCACTCAGACGGAACATCTTCCTGTCATCACATGTTCCAGGGGAGCTCAATTCCCTAGCAGAGACTCCCTCCCAGAGGAACACGAATGGGTTCTACACAGAGGTCGTAGAAGATATCTTCTCTCAGTGGGGTTTCCCCACTATAGACTTATTCGCCACAAGCGAAAACAGACAATGCCCAGGATTTGCATCCAGGTTCCCCCAACCAGACTCCCAGGGGAACGCCCTGTGGATGAACTGGTCAGGGATGTTTGCGTACGCTTTTCCACCAACTCATCAGGAAAGTGGTGAACAAGATGAACAGGGAATCGATGACGCTCGTCCTAGTTGCTCCCATGTGGGCAAGACAACCGTGGTTCCCACACCTACGCAGGATGGCGGTGTGCGAGCCCATCAAACTTCCAGCCTGGTACAACCTACTGTCCCAGCACCAAGGTCAAACAGTGCACCAGCAACCCAACTCAATGAACCTGGCAGCATGGCTCCTGAGGTCATAGAGTTTGGACATCTCAATTTGCCACAGAGGTGTATGGACATCCTAAAGGAATCTAGGAAACCAAACACAAGGCACTGTTACTTTGACAAGTGGAAGAGGTTCATTATCTGGTGCCAGAGTAGACAAATCAACCCGGTTGATTGCACTCCTTCCACTATTGTTACATACATGCTCCACCTGCTAGATGCAGGATTGGTTTTTAACTCGCTGAAAGTACACCTGGCAGCCCTGTCGGCTTGCACCACTTCCCATAGCAAGGTTTTGTGGTGGAAAGTACCAGTAGTTAAAGCCTTCATGGAAGGAGTAAAGAGACTTCACCCTCCTATTTCAAACCCACCACCAGGTTGGGACCTTAATGTGGTGCTAGCCAAGCTCATGGGCCCCCCCTTTCGAACCCGTGCATAAAAGCAGTCTCAAACACCTGACTTACGGCCTTCTTAGTAGCTATTACTTCTATAAGAAGGGTCAGTGAAATTCAGGCTCTGTCAGTGCAGGATCCCTTCTTTACTGTCCATAAAGACAAACTGGTTTTACGCACACACCCTAGGTTCTCGCCTAATTTTATATCAAAATTCCATGTAAACCAGTCCATCGAGCTTCCGGCTTTCTTCCAGGACCCTCAAAGCTCGGCTGAGGTGAAACTACACACCCTAGATGTGCGTAGGGCGGTCCTCTACTACGTAAATAAAACCAGACCGCTAAGAAAAACAGATCAACTGTTTGTCTCCATAGCTACAGGCAGAGAGGGGGAATCGCGTCTCTAAAGGTGCCATCTCGAAGTGGATTATTGACTGTATCCAGCTGTGTTACTTACTCTCTGAAAGAACTCTGCCTTTCACGCCAAGAGCCCACTCTACTAGAGGCATTGGGGCCACTCTGGCTTTCATTGCAAATGTACCCCTTGACACCATTTGCAAAGCAGCTACTTGGTGCTCTATTCACACTTTTACTCCGCATTACTGCATTGACACCCATTCCAAGGCAGATACACAAGTGGGACAAGCGGTTCAAAGACACTTATTTGCTCATGACCCTTCTCACATCCCACCTCCTTCAGGTACTGCTCGCTAATCTATATGCACAGCATGTGATCTAAGCAGATTCCACAAGCCTCAGAAGGGATACATTACTCGCCGTAATCGTATTTCTGATGCTTGTATCTGTTTAGATTCACATGCGACCCACCCTTCCTCCCCTCTGAGAGAAGGCACATGATTGCTTGTAGTCTTACCTTTCTGTCTATCTGCTTGGATTATCTGTACTCGCGCTACTCCTCATGCTACCTCATGTCAGAAAAAATACAATCTGAGGATCCTAGACGCGTGAGGGATCTTGGGTACAGTGGACGTCACACTAGGGATAGTATTACTGGCACGCCCTGTGTCGACGCCCATTTTCGAGTTTCGAAAACCAAACTGTAATACTCCGCAGCTTCCACTAGATGTCGGCCTATGCACAGCATGGGATCTAAGCAGATACAAGCATCAGAAATACGATTACGGTGAGTAATGTATCCCATATATGACTGACTAGTGGAAGCTGTGGAGTATTTGTTTTTTTGAAACTCGAAAATTTGCGTAGATACAGGGCGTACCAGTATTACTATCCCTAGTGTGACGTCCACTGTACCCATGATCCCTCACACGTGTTGGACCCTCAAGTTGTTTTTTTCCACCATACTTATCGGACGCTTGTTGGGAGTTCATTCAGTGCTAAGCCATTATATAGTTAACAATTACTGTTAATACCCTCCCCCTCCTCCTCCCACACTTTCTCTTCCACCGTACGCCGAAGATCGACGCCGGTGAAGATGCCACGACAGACTCTGGGCCCTATACAGTAGGGAGAGCGGGGGGTGGTCATACAGGCTCTTCCCCCTTTCTTACATATACCCGCCTGCTGCTATTTGGTAACATATGGAGAGTACTTGCTTCAAATTCTGCCCTAAGTGCAATAGGAAGTTTCCCTGAGTGGATAAGCACAATACGTGCAATCTGTCTCCCACGAGACCATCCTGAAGCTACCTGTCGAGCTTGCAAGCTCTCCAAGCCGAAGACCCTTAAAGACCGCTCGACTAAGTGCTGGGCCCACTATGCCAGGCAACTAGAGGCCATGGAAGCAGAGGGGACATTCAGCGATTGCAACAACGCTGCCGAATCGGATGTTGAGGGCAAAGGGGTGACTTCGGTCGCCCGACCCCAAAGAACTAGCCGGCGGCCACGTTGTGGGGATAACACCCCAGCAGCAAAAGGTCTTCACATCATACCACCACTAAGCACATTAGCCCCAGCCATGACTCGGCACGCGTATTGAGCAATCGGCACTGGACGACCCCACGAGAATGGTCCAATGAATCCTTGTTCTCTGGGCGTTCGCCTCATGACAAAACCCAACTGTCTTCGGTTGATAAAGGTGTCGCCCGATCAACCGCCCCGAGGCCCGATCATCGGATGACGAAACCGCTCGGCACTCTGAAGAGGCTAGACATGTCGCATTTGACCGCACTCCCGAGACTGCAAGTCCTTCGAATCCTGCCTCCGAAACGCGACGCGATGTGTCAATCTTCGGAGGCCCATAAAAAATCGCGTAAACATTCCTCTAGCCATGGGGGAGGGGATAAGCAACACAAGAGAACCTCTTCAGGTCCCCATGTTCATAAGGAGAAACGGAAGGGCCCAAAGGAGACGGGGAAGGCTAAGGTTTCAGAACTTGCCCCAAAAACTGTACCTCCCACTGCTCAGGATATGGGCACTGATGAGGAACTAGTACCTGTCATTCCAAGCTCCAAAGAATGGAGCGCAGCAGACATAGATCATGAAAAGATTAACATTCTTGGCTAACTTTTATGAGAAAGACCCCTCCTACCTCTGCCCCTTCTGGGTCCAAGGTAACACCTGAGTCCTCTCGGCCCCCTGCAGAGAAGCCCCTTTTTAGGGCTTGGTCATAGACCCCTTTGTGGTAGAACCTTATATTGTGATGAGACAGAACCTTAGTTGGTGGATGACCAGGCGGATGACCCTTAGGAGGAGGCGGAGCCTACAACATTGACTCCCCGGTTGCTAAAGAACCCCCGTTGCATGACTCACCTGTAGATGACCAAGCCCCCCTCAATGAGGTACTGGCGAAGGCAGCTGCCCATTTTCGTATCAACACACTGGGTGTCCAAGAAGAGAGATTTCGCTGAAGAAATCCTAGGACACAAGGTCATTACTCAGACTATCCCTTTGTTAAAACCATCCAGCACAGAATTGATCCCTCGCTCGAGTGGTTAACTCGCGAGTCGAGAAATTGGTCCGTGCCGCACCCTCTGATTCCCTGTACATTAGGGTCCAATTAAAGACAGATTCCCTGGTCGTAACAACCACCAGAAAGAGGGCAGGTACACCGCTTGCTTCCTCGGAAGCACCTCCTGATAAAGCAAACGTATATATGCTCTGGGGGGGAAGGTTGCCTCCACTTCAGCCTATCAGGCACGAATTGCCAACAGTGCCACCCTTTTGGCAAGCTACAATTGCCATCAGTGGGAGGAAGTGTCCGCTTTGGTGTCCTCCGTACCCGAACCCTTCAGTTGGCTCGGCTGGCAGCAGATGGAAGGTCTGTATCAGGCTGCATGTTAAAAACAAACTTTGATGCAGCAGATCATGCTGGGAGGCTAATAGCCGAGGGCACTGTCATAAAGCGTCACGCTTGGCTAAGGCAGTCGGGGTTCAAGCCCGAAACCCAATCAACCCTGATAGATATGCCTGTGGAGCCGAATGTACTATTTGGCAAGGCAGTGGAGGAAGCTTTAAAGACGGCAAAGGATGAGTATGAGACCCTAAAATCTCTTGGCCAACTCACCAATAAACCCTCTGGACAAAGGGGATAACAATTTTCGCCACTTTTGGGGCCAAGGTTCCCAAAGGGGTTCAAATTATTACCAAAACCAGGGAACCTCATGGGGTAACAAATTCCAATCCTCACAGGGCTACCCCAGAGGGCAGCGCAGGGGTCGCACTAGGGTAGAGGCAGCCCCGCCAGATGTGGTATGCCACCCAACAAGCAGTGACGTTCCGCTTCAGGTCCCTTCCCATGCATCCCCAGTAGGGGGGCGCATTTCCACCTTCACCCATGCATGGGAGGGGATCACTTTGGACAGATGGGTGCTGTCCAGTGTCCGGAGGATGCTGCATAGAGTTGCTAGGACGCCCCCACGACCATCCTCCGTGACAGCTGGAACATCAGAAGATCCTCTTTCAGGAGATCGTCGTTCTGCTAGCAAAGGACGCTGTAGAAGTCGTCCTGGTAAACAGGGGTATTTATTCAACCTACTTCTTGTGCCAAAAAAGATCTGACCATGCGCCCAGTATTAGATTTGCGCCCTGCAAACAAGTATGTCAAGCCACAAAAAATCTGCATGACTACACTAAGAGGTAATCCCTCTACTAAAAAAAGGATTGCATGGCAACATTGGATAGGAAAGATGCCTATTTTCATATTTCAATGTTCCCAGCGCAAAGAAGTTTCTTGCGTTTCAAGATGCACTACCAATTCAAGGTGCTGCCCTTCGGTATAGCCTCGGCTCCAAGGGTATTGACCAAGGTACTGGTGGTGGTGGTGGTGGCGCCGCACCTACGCAGGGAGGCAATCTAGTGTACCCTTACCTGGACGACTGGCTCATCACAGGGAAGTCCCCCCTTAATTTGCAGAAGAAACATCCAAAGAACTATCAACGACGCCTTCCAATTGGGCTTCTCAATCGAGGAGAAAAAGTAGAGCCTGGTGCCAAGCACCTCAAAACAGTTCCTAGGAGCTGTCCTAAATACCCAAGAGGGGTTGGCCTTTCCATCAGAGGAAGGAATTCGAAATTTGTTGCTGCAAATTCCTCAATATCAGACCGGTCGCCAAATAAGGGTGCGCAAAGCTGTGTTTGCTAGGCATCATGGCATCTTGCATTTACCTGGTTCCCCAAGAGCGCCTGCGATCCATGCAGGAGTGGTTGGCGAAAAAGTGGTGAATGGGACGATCTAGTGGTAGTTTCGCCAACACTAGTTCAGAGTCTTTGCTGGTGGACAAGAGAAAATCTTAAGAAGGGGAAACCCTTCTACGATCCAGAGATGCAGGCCGTCGTCGCAACAGATGCATCCCTGGCAGGGTGGGGAGCTCACTACCCTCACCACGCAGCTCAGGGTCTCTGGTCTCACACGGTGGCTCAGAACCACATCAATCTGCTAGAACCTCTGGCGGTTTTCAGAGCGCTTTAGGCATTCGAACCCCTCCTATCCAACCAGTCAGTGCAGATCCTAACGGATAGCATGACTGCAATGTTTTACTAACGAACCAGGGAGCACTCGTTTTCAAAATCTTGCCCAGAAAACCTGGAAATGGGCACTCCAACAGAAGATTTACCTGTCATCCCAACATGTTCCGGGGGAACTCGACTCGCTAGCAGATGCTCTGGGCAGAGATCCCCTCCCAGAGGAACGAGTGGCGACTACATGAAGAGGTCTTAAGAGACCTCTTCTCTCAGTGGGGTTTCCCCATTACAGACCTATTCGCCACAAGCAAAAACACAATGCTCAAACTTCGCATCCAGGTTCCTCCAGACAGGCTCCAAGGAAACACCCTATCAGGGATATTTGCCTATGCTTTTCCACCAACCCCTCTGAGGAAAGTGAACAAGATCCCCAGGGAACCGATGGCGCTCATCGAAGCGGTTCTAAGACATTTGCTCACTCATGACCCTGCTCACATCCCACCCCTTCTAACGCTGCTTGCTAATCTATACACAGCATGTGATCTAAGCAGATTTCACAAACATCCGAAGGGATACATTACTCACTGTAATGGAATTTCTGATGCTTGTATCTGCTTAGATTCACATGCGCCCGCCCTTCCTCCCCTTTGAGAGAAGGCGCATGGATGCTTGTAGTCTTTTCTGCTTGGATACTCGGTACCCGCGCTACTGCTCATGCTACCTCATGTCAGAAAAAATACAATCTGAGGGTCCTACATATACAGCTTATTATGCTTCTCAATTACAGCCATCATATTGGTAAATAGATCAACTTTGTTTTCTTTATTGGTACTATCACCACATTGCTTAATGTATTTCGGGACAATCTGCAATACATGTTGATTTACTCATTTTTATTTTTACATGTGGCCTCAGTTACATTTTAAGCACATTTAGAATTTTATGCAAGTAATATTACTTTAATGTTATTTTGAACTTTGGTGTTGTATACTGCAATTGCTATACATCACAAATGCAGGGTTCAAAGGGGAGCTGGGAGCTATCTAGCTCCTGCTTTTAGCATAGTAGAGCCTGGTTAGCTTGAAACCAACCTCTACCAGGAGCTACTTTTGGCTCCTAGGGCCAACTGATGCCTTCCAAACATGTAAATGTAACCAACTATTAGTATTTGAGAATGTAAAAAAATAAATTGGCATACACATTTAAACACAAAGGTTCATACAAAATGGACAACAAGTTAATCATCTCTGGTAGCTCTTGGTTCACCTGCAGTAGCTCCTGTCTACTGGGTGATGGCTGGCACCCAGGAGCTGGTTTTAGCTCCTGCTCATTGAATCTCAATTGCAAACCCTGCAGATTTTTTTATTTTTTATTTTAGATTTTCATCTAAAGATGCTCTGAGCCTGAACTGGGGAGGAGTGGTCAAAGGCAAGGGGGCGGAAGAGGGTAACCATGATTCCACTAGGGCTTGTCGAGTCAACTCAATATATACATAAATGTAAAATGGTTAAGATTCATAGTGGTACAGCATGATGCCAGAGAAATCTCCAGCATCACACCATCCGTCCACTTGTCCCAGGGGCTGTAACTCCAGAACCAGCCAATTCCACTTTGCTTCCATTACTATAGGGGCACACCAATTAACTGAGCAGTAGAAGGCAAGGCCCAGTAGTACCACAGGGTCAGCAGTGACTAGGTACTCTGAACCACTGGATACAACGTACTGATTTATGGGTACTTCAGTCTATGGACATGCCAATTTCTTCTAAAGCTGCAGCCTGCCCCACCCAACCCACAGAAAACCATCTGAGGTACAAAAGGAGATGGTACTTGTAATCAAGTGGGCTACAGAGTTGCTAAATTCCGCAAGGCGTGGGGGGTGGAGGGGGGGGTCCTCTGTCATTGCCTAATAGTCATGGATTGGGGCCCATCCTGGACCAGGTTTTGACCCAGGTGTTTCAGATGTTTATCTTACCAAATAAGGAATCTGAAAACCGGATTGCCCGTTATCATCCCTAGACTTGGAGAATGCAGTTTTCCACTTTCCCAGCCATCCAAAACATCGAAGGTAACCTGTGCTTTGCGGTAGTGCAACATTTTCGGTTCAGGGTGCTACTGTTGTCAGAAATCCATGCCAAGCACTTGCCACCTCTGGCAGCTCATCTCTAGAGGGTTACACATCGGTCTGTACCTGGATGAGTGGATAATTTGGGAGCCGTCACCACGACATTGGGGATGAGGCTCCCAACTTGCCGACTGCATTTATTAGTTGGGCAAGCTGCTCTCTAAATTAGTCATCCAAACCTGTCAGGGCTTCCTTGGACACAATTTTGCTGCAGGCAGAAACTTCAGGGGGAGTGCCATAGTACAAGCCTTGAAATTAAGACTTCACCACAGTCCAAGCATTCATGTCTCAGCACACTGTTGTCATCCATCCCCCTGATCTTCAGTTGGGTGCATGAAAGCCCTGCTGCAGGAGTCTCTGGATGCGAGGTGACTGCAAGCTGGGGTGTCTAGATCTACCTAGCAGAAGCCTTCTGCAAGAGCCTTCTATGGTGGCAGACGGCAATCTGACAAACGGCTCCTTTTACAGATCCGCACCACAAAATTACAGGAACGGATGCATCAATAGAGGGCTGGGGACTCCCATCTGCATAGCAGCTTTGGTCTTCTGTCGAAAATTGCACATAAATGTACTCTGGTATTTTTGTGGTGGGGGTTGCACCATGAAGTTGTTGCTACTCAAAGTAAAGAGAAAGGGAGTGAGATTTCCAACCCCACCTCGACAATGTTCGTCACATCAAGGGGATACTCTTACTCTGTAGAAAGGCACAGAACCTGTGGAAATGGGTGCTACAACAAGGAATTATTGATTTTGTTGTCCTAAGGCAGGGTTGGAGTGCACTGGGCGGTCCACCCCAATGTAGATCTTTTGGAGACCTGGAGGGGTGCACAAGCCCTTAGGATGATGAAGCAAACCACCCACAGGTAAGTTTTACCAGGGGTAGGACAGTAACTTGAGGCGAAGCATTTGCTGCAGGACAGTTCCAGTGGTGTGGTGACCAGTCCCAGTCTCTCGTGCAGACTGACGCCCAGCAAATGATCTCCTCGGTTCTAGATGTTTGGTGCCTTTTTCAGGCTCCTTTTGAAGGACTGTTGTGGCGGGTGAGACTTCTCGGTTTCTCTGTCCTTGTCTGGGGTGAGGGACTTTGAGGACCTGGATCACTGCAGGCTTGGAAGGTTGGCAAAAAAGTTTCCGGCGACATGCACAGCAATGCAGTCTAGGTCAGAGGGTATTGGTGAATTGCAGGCTGTGGAGGTCTCTGATCTTTTAGGGATGGTGCAAAATGTAGTTCCTCTTGGGACTGATTAGGCCCAACAGTCCAAGTGGAGTGCATGAGGGGAGGGGAAGTGAAGTGTTCCTTCGGATCTTCCCCGTCGCTTTTGAAGTTGAGGTTGGGACAGCAGTGGTTTCTGACGGTCGCTGGAAGTTGCTGGTGTCATTCTTCATATTCTTCTGTTCGGTGTTTGACTGTTTTAGCTCCAGGACCTCTGATTTATGAAATTGGCATAGTCCACCAATCGTAGCCCATGAACCATTCAAACTTTGTGACGGCTGTCCAATGGGCACATCCAGCCTCAACTGGTTTCCCTTGGGCACACTGCGGGACAAAGGACTGAGTGTCGGTCAACCTTCCTCACTTCCTGTCCTGCCATCACTCCAAAAGGTCCTCCCAGGCTTTCCAAGGTACAAGAGGACCCTCCTCACCTAGCTGGGTGAAGACCTAAGAGGACAGTCGGAGCTTTAAATACAGCCACAATTTTGTGGAAAATGGTGTTCTATTACTGCAGCTATGAAGATAGTCTGCCAGACATGAAAGTTCACAAAAGGTTGTGTAAAAGGTACAATGCCACCAGCCCGAACAGCTAGACCTGTCACAGTAACTAAAATGTTTCTGGAGAGTCGGGAAAAGGATCCCCTCAGCACCCAAATAAAACACAGGTAGGCTAAAATAGATCCCCCTGCCTTGGTAACTAAGTTTGCCAAGTAAACAATTGATGGGAAGCTCTAGGAGCTGTGTGCTGCTTAAGTAAATTGTAGATGCCTTTTTAAACTTGGAGGAACGCATAATGGTAAAAAGGGTTCCCATGATCAGAGTAACAATGTGTGGAAAAAGGTTCTCACTCTGATCTGAGTACAGCAAAATGTGCTGGGCAACTCTCGGGTGGAGCGACCTTCCACCATGACTCTTAAACTCTCTGGATTCTGGAGCCAAGCCAAGCATTGATCAAGTAGTCGTGCCTCTGTAATACAGACCAATTCTGTTAAGGCAGTTCTGTTTGGTGTGCTGGCCAAGACATTGATCCAATACATCTTTGAACTTCCTAGTACTTTCATGCCTGCTATATCTGGCGCCAAAAGGGGCTTGACCCACTCATCTATCAAGGTCCACCTAGCCGTCATTTTGCAATGTATTTCAACACCAGGCACAACGTCCAGATGTCCTGAGAGATTTAAAGCAATTTGTGACTGGTGTTGAGGTAATTTTCATAAACTGGTTTCCTTGGAGATTAGGCCTTGCAAGATGTGCCAGCCCTTTGTACCCATGGATAAGTTACCCGGAAAATGCAGTTCATGTCGGCATCACTTCGGCCAGGAGAATAAGTGTGCTTCTGGCTTTTTGCAAGAGCCATCTGTAATTCCACAAGGACCAAGCCCTTGGTCTTTTTGCCATTTTCCTGCCTACTTTTAAATATTTCTTCCCAAAAGGGCTCCAATGTCAGGTAGGTTCATCAAATGTTCAGGAATGAGCCAGTGCCTAAAAATCCCCTACAGCAGAGCCCTTTCCCAATCACAAATGCTTTGGCGGATCCAGGGATCTATAGCAGCCAATCATATTGTACAACTGATCTTTTCATTCAACACAATATGTGCTGCTTGTTAAAAAATCCTCCATTTTATTTTTGACATGGTTTCCCAGATCTGTTTGCCATGTGGTAATGTGATGCTCCAGATCCTCAATGGAAATAATTCCTATATTGTCGAACGGCGCTCAAGAGGTGCCAGGAGGGTGGACTGCATCCCCCAGGGTATTTGAGGCCATGTGTAAAATGAGAAACAAGTGATTTATTTTCAACTCCTGAATTTATGCTGTCGTCTGGACTAGAACATTGGTCGCCAGGTTTGCAGTCCGGGCACTTCCCCCTGTGCACCAGATAAGCGATGAAAAATGGGGAAACATCTGAAGGTGAAATGTCATATTTTGGGACTGCACGTTCCACGGAAAACCTTGATTCTTGGGAGTTTAAAACATGCACACCTTATGTTTTCAAAACCCTATTGGAAGAAAATATCTTTGGTTTTTTGTGTTGGTGTTATGAAAGGCAAATGCTATTTGTCCTGTGCAATTTGTATGGTTTGAAAAGCCAATTGAAGGAAATGTGCCTATTGCACCTTGGTATGTGAATTTCTGGTGACGTCACAACCCATTGATTATGTTAATGAGTCCACCACTTAAAGTAACTTTACAAATTCTGAAGGCTCTTAACTTCTTTGGTTTAACCTCTTTAGACAGAAGCCAGTTCCTTAGTTGATTTTTTTTCTCTTCCACATTAATCCTAGCTACATTCATTACATTATTTAGTGCCCTGGCTTAAACTTTCTAAATGTGCATATTTAGCCTCCTAATTCTTGCAAGTTGGGAGCAACGTAACTGATGCTGGACCAGGAAAGCTTAAGGGCCTTTACCGTAGCTACACTGTGACCAGTTGTGGTATGAAGTTAATCGGATGCTAATGGCTTATCCTTGGATGGGAGTGGTATGGCATAACAAAGGTTTCTGAGATCTAGAGGAACTATGGTCAACCCATTTCCCGAGTGTTCTTAAATGTGAAGCTTGCTTTATTTTTAAACTGCGTTTGGAAGGCAATATCGCCTTGCTCGCAGCATAATATTTTGAGAAACTCTAGGTTTTAGACCTCCCTGAACAAATAACATAACCCTCAAAATTGATTTCTAAAATCAATCTAGTGGAGGCGGGGAGGGGGGGGGACGGGGGTGCTGTTTGATTTTTAGGTCACCCTTGATATGGTGAGCAGGGAGTCTGTTTAGCCAAAACCTAGTTGAGGTACATGGAAGAGCAGTTAAGGCTTCGTCTCAGGAGTGATGTCCTAGGCCCTCAAGAGGTGACACAGTATAAAACAATAACTTTGAAGCCACAAGTATTTCAGCTTCAACAGTATGTATAAAGTTATTTTTTAGGCCTTTAAGAACACACTAAGAAATTAAACTAGCAGTACCACAGATCCCAACATTCATCAGTAGGTTCACTTACGATACATCAATCATTAACCAGGTACAATACATCACTCAACCAGGAACGTCTGGTAAGTAATCGGATACAGATAATAATAGAACCAATACAATTCCCAAATCCCTTTCATTAAGTCAAGCCCCAAGTTGTATGGGCCCATCAGCACAGGTTCAATACAGGTTTCTACAGAGAAGGTATTCTCTAAGGATGCAATGGACTTGTGGAGGTTTCAAACCATTAACCAGCATCAGAAATGTATTTTTTTTTTTTAATCTGCTTAGAATCACATGCTGTGCATATGGTCCGCCATCCAGTGCTAACCGCAGAGTATTGCATCTTGTCTTTCGGGAACCGAAAGGGGACGTCAGCATAGGCTTGTCTGTAACACTATCCCTATCATGACGTGTAGTGTACCCAAAATCACTCACGCGCCCAGGTCCCTCAGATTGTTTTTTTCCACCCAGATACTGATTGTCCTATAGCAGAGCTCTTCATAAGAGACCTTGTTTATCTTTATTCTGACCTTGTCGGTTATTCCCCCTTAAGTCACTTCGGCGATTCAAGCAACCTCGACGGAGACTACGGGAAGTTTCACCGGCGGTGGATTTCAGCGCCTAAGATCTGGCGGCTAAGTCATCCATGTGGCCAGGCCCTTTGGCCGGCCTACACAGTAGGAAGAGTGGGGTCGGGGTAGCCATATCTTTCCTTATGTCTTCCATTTCCCCCCCCCCCCCACCCTCCTCTTTGCCCTCTAGGTCTGGTCTTCTGTGTTTATACCTTTCCCTATGGAAAGGACAGCATTTAGGTTCTGCCCCAAGTGTAGGGTCAGGTACCGATGGAAAGACTAGCACAGAACGTGTAATGCTTGTCTCAACTTAGATCAAGACGAGAAGCGGTGTGCGGCTTCGGCCTAAGACCTTAAGGAGCGCTGTGTAAAGCGGTGGGTCGTGTACGGTATGTCGCGGGCTGAACCCTCTTCACCTCCCCCCACCCCCCGGCCACAAGTGACGGGGGCACCTCCGATGACCAAACATCCGTATCGGATGTCATAGACCCGACACTTCTCGGTCCTCCATGTCCGACCCCTCAAGGCCTGGCACAAGTCTCACTTCAGGGACAACACCTGACGGGGTGTAAAAAACCACGAACATTAAGCACACAACCCCGCCACCGACTTCGACGTTTCCATCAAAGGGTGAAGGCGCCAACAGGGCCATCACAAATTTCGGCAGATTCCTCTGATCAGGTAGATCAGCAGCCTTCCCTGCATCCGCAGCAGCATCTTGCGACTGGGCACTCTAAAAACAAGGGTGCAACCCCTAAATCGGGTTTACACGCTGAAGCACGGTCATTGGACGGTCCCTAAAGGCCCGAAACCTACTACTAGGCCTCCTAGCTTTCCCTAGCTGAAAAATCTACCGCTAGGCCCTCTAACGCCGTAGTAGACGGAAAATCTTCCACTAAGCCTTCTAACCCATTAACTCACGCTGATTCGGCGGAGATTGAGAATTACTTCAGCTGTTGGGCTGGTACTTACACTGTCGAAAGGCATGGAGTGCGCCGTGGACAAGTTGAAAGGCACGCCATGGTGCCCCAATACTCGTGAAACCTACAAGGACAGTCGGTAGCCTCTGTCCAACACCCTTGGAGACAAATTTCGGGGGCCAAAGAGTGGAAAATGAAGTTTTTCCACCTTCAGGTCCTTCTGGTTCCTCTAAATGGACAAGGGAGAAATTCGAAGGGTGCATGGATCGTCTTGAAAGGATTGTCTTGCTTTCTGAGCATCCTTCCGAGCATCCTTCCCCTAAGATCTTGTAAAGACCCTCCTTTAAGATCAGCTTCACAGTTCAAAGAGAATCTTGACTCTCAGCCTTCTGCTTCTGTCCACCATGAAGATGTGGTCCAGATGGACACTTAACCAGGACATCTGCAGCGAAGAGGAAGACCACCTCCTTCCTGCAGGACTACCCTGAGGACCAGGCAGATGCCATGGACAACTGGGCGGAAACCCAGCAAGTGGAAACTGAGCCATGGACGCTCCCCACGCAAGATCAGGACACTGATGTTCTATGCCTGGATCCTCCTCCATCTACCCCGGCTTGCCATGTCTCGCCTGTAGACTACCAAATGGCCTTCAATGCCATCTTACGGAAGGCCGCATCACTACTTGGGAGGCGGTCCCCGAACAAGACTTTGTGGAGGACATTCTCAAAGAGAACCCCTCCACCCCCCCGCCCCCTCAAGCCAAGCAATTCACCTTCTAAATTCTGTTAAAAAGAAGATTGGCCCCCTCCCTGGTCATGCCAGCTCAGACCCGGGCAGTGAACCCAAGAGTGGAAAAACTGTTTTGGCCAGCTCCCCTCAGACCCTCAATACATTAAAGGCCACACCACCCCTGACTCTTTGGTAATCACTACCACCTGTAAACGGGCAGGGGGGGTACCCCTTGCTACGGGGGAGGCACCTCCGGATAAGGAATCCAAAAGGTTGTACACCCTAGATAAGCGTGTTACCGCTGCAGCTGCATACACCACACGCATAGCGAATAACACCACACTGCTGGCCTGTTATGCAGGCGCACAATGGAACCTTGTACAAGGTCTCCAGGAGGTTCCTGAACCCGCTAGGTCCAGGCTCACCATCGTGGCCGAGGGCAGGCAGGTAAATCGGAATATAATCAAGAACACTCTGGACACTGCTGAGACAGCAGGCAGGCCTCTGGCCTGGGGCGCACTACTCAAGCGGCACGCTTGGCTTTGCAACTCAGGGTTCAAGCCTGAAACATGGGCTGCTCTTATCAAAAAACCCATAGAGACCAATATCGTTGGGTAAGCAGTCGACGATTCCCTGGAGACGGCCAAGAAAGAGCATGAGACTATTAGGTCCTTGCAAAAATAACTCTGAAACCTTCCCCACCAAAGGGGAGGTGGTTCTCGTGGGTCCTTTCGAGGGCAGTCCTGTGCAAGTCAGTACTACAGCATGGGAAACTAACTCTGGACAAACATCAAGAAGCCCCGCCTACTACCCACCTAGGGGTCAGCGACACTGCATAGGCAGAGGCCCCAATCCCAGAGGAGCTGCAGCCTCTGGTCAGAAATGACCAACAGATCCAGGTCACCTGGGTTGGGGGGGGGGGGGGGGGTTTACATTTTTCATCACGGCATGGGAAGGGATAACTTCAGACCAGTGGGTTATAAATACGGTTGCCCACAGATACTGCATGGAATTCGCCCGACCACCACAGTTCATACCGCCACGCTCACGGCACCTCTCAGGATCTGCAGATGGTCCGGTGAATCGAGGTGGAAGCGCTGCTGGGAAAGGACACCATAGAAGCCGTCCCTATTCTTGTAACCCATGGTATTTATTCAGTGTACTACCATGTGCCCTGTTCTAGACCTGCGCCCAGCGAACAAGTTTATAAAACCTCAAGTTTCGTATGGTAACGCTGCAGGAGGTGATACCACTGCTTTAAACAGGGGTCCACATGGCTACATTGGACATGAAGGATGCATACTTTCATATTTCAATGATGCCATCGCACAGGAAATATCTAAGGTTCATGATAGAGGACAGGCATTACCAATTCAAAGTGCTCCCCTTTGGCATCGCCTCGGCTCCAAGGGCGTTTACAAAGGTCCTAGCAGTAGCGGCAGTCCCAGTTTACCCATACCTCGACGACTGGCTCATAACGGGGGACTCTTACAACACATGCTTTTTGAACACCGAGAAGACCTAGACCTTCTGTTCAGTCTAGGATTCTCCATCAAAAAATCCAGTCTAGTCCCCAGGCAAGTAAATCAATTTCTGGGGGCTCTAATCCATACAGAGGACGGCCTAGTCTTCCCCTCCAACAAGAGGGTCCAGAACATGCTTTTTCAGATCCCTCAATATGTAGCCACTCGAGAGGTGACGTTACGCAAAGCCATGCGCTTGCTAGGTATGATGGCGTCATTCATATACTTGGTGCCCCACGCGCGACTGCGTCCCATGCAAGAGTGGCTGAACAGCCAGTGGTCAGGCCAGCGGACAATGGGAAGATCTGGTAGTTTTCTCGCCAGCCCTCGTTCTCTCTCTGCAGTGGTGGTCGGGGGAGGGGGTTGTGGGGGGAGCCCTCTTGAAGGGGAAAACCTTCACCACCCCTGCAGTGGAAGCCACTCTTACAACAGTCGCATCTCACGGGGTCCCCACAAGTAGCATCCAACCATATAAATCTACTAGAACTATTAGTGGTGTTCAAGGCACTGAAAGCATTTCAAACGCAACTACAAGGGAAGACCGTGCTGGTTCTGACAGACAGCACCACAGCCATGTATTACCTGAACAAACAAGGGAGCACACACACTCCAGGGCTATCGAAGCTGTCCCAAAACATGTGGATGTGAGCTCTCAAACACAAGATGTTTGTTTGTCCCAACACGTTCCAGGGGAACTCCATCTTCTGGCAGATGTGCTCAGCAGAGATTTCCCACTGCCCATAGAATACGAATGGTGTCTGCACGAAGACCTTGTGTCCAGCGTTTTCGCAGAATGGGACTTCCCAGAGATCAACCTGTTTGCAACTCAGAACGCCCAATGCCAAGACTACGCCTCCAGGTATCCCCAGGACTGCTCCAAGAGGAACAGACTCTGGGTAACATGGTCAGGGAAATTTGTTTACGCTCTCAAACACCCCCCCGAACCCCTCACGCCGCTAATCAACAAAATGGTGCACAAGATGCACCAAGAACCAATCCCCATGATATTGGTAGCCCACATTTGGGCCTACCAACCCTGGTTCGATCATCTAATGGAAATGTCCCTCTTCCCCAAATGTAAAACTACTCTGCCCGTACAACATGTCTCAGGACAGGGGTGAGACCCTACACCCATGCCCAAAAACTCTACTAAGCAGCCTGGCTCCTGAGGTCAGAGTTTGGACACCTTCAGCTCCCTCCGAGATGCATGGTCATTCTCAGGGAAGCTAGGAAACCTAACGCCCGCTATTGCAGCAAATGGAAATAGTTTGTCATCTGGTGTAATACCAAGGGCGTCGGTCCCATTGATTGCTCACCCACACGCATTGTGTTGTACCTAACCCATTTGTTAGACACAGGGTTGGTCTTCAATTCCGTAAAAGTTCCATCTTGCTGCTCTCTCAGCGTACACCACGTCAAAAGGTGTTGTGGTGGAAAATACCAGTGATTAAAGCTATATGGAAGGGGTTAAGAGGATTCCATTCCCCACCCCACCCCGATTTCTCCCCCAGCTCCTGGATGGGATCTAAATGTGGTTTTAACAAGACTCATGGATCTCCCTTTGAGCTGATGCATAAAGCAAGTCTAAAAGACCATACTTGCAAAACTGTCTTCCTAGTGGCTATCGTTTCTATTCGAAGGGTTAGTGACCTACAGGCGTTTCTGTCTTAGACCCTTTTGTTAGTCCACATGGATAAGGAAGTTCTGCTCACTCATCCCAGATTTGCACCTAAATTCATCTGTTTCATGTGAATCGATCAAACTACCTACATGTTTTCCAGAATCCCACCTGCATGTTCGAAAGAAGCCTACACACACTAGATTTGCGCAGGGCAGTCATGTTTTACCTGGAAAGAACGAAACCACAGAGAAAAACAAACCCATTTTTCGTTTCAGTGGCAGCTGGTAGAAAAGGGGATCCTGTCACTAATTCAGCTATCTCAAGGTAGATTGTCAAATGTATCACACTGTTTCTATCTTGCCAAGAGATAACTGCCCTTCAAGCCTAGAGCACTCTACTCAGGGCACTGGGGCTTCAATAGCCTTCATTGCAAGTGTTCCCATATTCCATTTGCAAAGCGGCAACCTAGAGTTCTGTACACACCTTTACCAAACATTATTGCCTAGACACTCGTTCTAGGTTTGATTCTCAGTTGGGACAAGCAGTACTAGGACCTCTTTTCTGTACTGTTCCTTCTCAAAACCCACCTCCAACTCGGGTACTGCTCGCTAGTCTATGTACAGCATGTGATTCTTTTTTTTTTTTTTTGGCTTTAGTTTTTGTGCCCTTTTTTTTTCAACTTTATTTAATAATTTTTCCAAAAGTTACATTTGAAAAACATACCAGTGAGAACAAGGTATAAGCAATTCCATACATATCACTTCTCTAAAATGCATACAACAATCAACTCATCGCCATAAAATGTCCACCCCATATTCTACATTAAACAAAATACAACACCAAACAGGACAGGACAAGACAAACACTCCCACCTAACCCCCCATCAATGTTACACCTAAAGAACAAATCCTACACCTTATCCAAACAAATTATTAAACAATCCCCACATTGCCTCATAAGCAGTCTCCCGAAAACGCCTAGAAGCCTGAGTCTTTTCATACCATGAAGGTGTACGCATGTCTGATAACTAGTTATCATAATGCGTTTTTTTCCTAGATTTCCACACCTTCATTATGTTTTGCCGCCATTAGTAAAGCCCTATCCAGTCCGATGAATCCCATATTTCCCCACTTCTATCAATTGAGAGGAAGATGATGGACACAAAAGTTCGAGGAAATGATATACCCGCCACCAAATCAATCTGATCCAAAACGTCCTTCCAAAAATCTAACTCTATCACACTCCCAAAGCATATGCAGATAAGTCCCTCTTGAGCGATTACATCCCCAACACCAGCCTGTATCCATTAATCCCTTCCCATTCATCCTAACAGGCGTCCAATAAATACATCGTTGATTATCTTGGGTTCAGATGTACCTTGGCTTTCACCGTCACCTTCCAAAGGTTCTCCCGCAATTCCTCAGACAGCTCAGTTCCCAATTCTGACACTCCCTCCATTTGTAATCTATCCCAAGAACTCTGCATGCATTCCTGTAGAGGCATCAATTTTATACACGTAGAGACCGAACCTGGAGGATTAGTAAATTCACAAATTTGAGGTCTAGAACTCGGTGATCCACTCAGCATCTGTAGTCTTTCTGCCAATAATTGTTCCAAAAGCCTATATCTCTCCATCTCCCTATTACTCGATCCATAGCGATTAGCTAAATCCTCAAATGAAACCTTCCTGCCCTCCCTCCACACCTATCTTCAAAATGCCCCTATTGGCCCAAGCCCTCCAATTAAGCATTTTATTCTCAATCTGCAAACCCGGATTTAGCCAAATAGATGCCAAATCATAAAAACTGTCCACACCCTTGAATCCACAAAACCAAAGCAGATTTTGAGGCCACAAATGTTTCCAATCTTGACCCAGAATTAGGTAGCTTCCCACAAGAATAAAGACAATCTAAGGGATGCAATTCTAAGCAGATTAATGCACAGCATGTGATTCTAAGCAGATTAACAAGCATCAGACATGCATTACTCACTGTAATAGCATTTCTGATGATTTTATCTGCTTAGATTCACATGCGCTCACCCTTCCTCCCCGTTCGGGGTGGAAGGAGCATAGACGTCTGTCTTTCTCTTTTCTGTAATTACTCATGATAGACATAAGGCTCCCTCACGGCAGAAAAAATGCAATCTGAGGTACCTCGAGGTGTGAGGGATCTTGGGTACACTACACTATACGGCACGTAGGGATAGTGTTACTTCAGGCACACCCATTCGATTCTTCAAAGACAAGATGCAATGCTCCGCAGTTACCACTGGATGTCAGACCATATGCACAGCATGTGAATTTAAGCAGATACAACCATCAGATGCTTTTACGGTAAGTAATGCATGTCATGTTGTGAGATTAGAACACAGCACCTTATGTGGAGTCCTAAGGGGGATACCTAGTATCCCCGTTCTCTGCTTGTGATTTTATAGTGACAGCCCTACACTAATGGCTGGTGGCAGTGGACGTGTTCTATCAGCTATTATGCTATTTATTTTATTTACCGCAGGCTGTATTCAGTTTGGGTTATGCACAATAGGGTCACCTATGTTCTAACATGGTGGCTCCTTTTTGTCGCCATTTCTTGTCGGGTTTTCCTTTGTTAGACCTTCTACAGTTCTGGGAGGGGGAGGTATATCTGGGTTTCGACTCTGGCGGGATTCCTTGGTTGTCCCCACCACTGGGGTTTGTGGGTGGGAGAGCTGGCTGTCCTGATTGGACAGCCACCTGCCCCCGTCTGTAAACTGCTGGGAGAGTTTGCAGAGCAGTGAGTGGGAATCCTGAATATAAGGTGAGGTAGAAAGCAAGTCGACCACTGGAACGGAAGATCTAAAGCAGAGACCTGCAGACCGTGCCAGTAACCATGAAGGGACCACTGCTGGCCTGACACTGCATTCTTATCGACAGAGGAGCGCTGAAGACCCTTCCCTTTGGCTGGTGGGACCAAACAGCCCAAGAATAACTACAAATCTAGCCATCTCCTGATGAAACGTGCCCTTACAGGGCTGCAAACCGTGAATCAGACGTCTGACCTATTTGCAGTTTAACGTCTTGGTGTGGACGAATCTGTCTACAGTCCACATCCTCCTCTTAAGATGAGCCTGGCAGCTCTGCCATTCTACCAAGAGCCTTTGGGTAGTACAGACTTGTACAGCTAACAGCTGAGGATATCAATGGATAGTTTTATATAGTCTTCCCTCAAGTGGACTTCAGGTAAACTCCCCTAACGGGACTCACCTGAGCTTGCATCAAAAGGGAGGACATATTTATCTGCACGGTTGAGGGCAAAGGGCCGGGGCTTTGGGCCAAAACGAAGTTGTCCATAAAGAGACAGTATAAGGGGTGTCCAATAACCGGGTGTCTTGTACCTATTTAACTTAAGCCGGTTGTTACTCCTCCAGCATTCCTTGGAATGCTGGAGTAACGGCCTCCAAGCAACCCTTAAGCAGAGATGAAGTGTCTGATTGCACTGATATCAGAAGATTAAGATGCAGTATGATCTGTGTGTCGGCAGTATAGGAGTAGCACCGGCGGCCATGGCAGTCGATGAGGCCAACTAGCGGCTGGATATGTATCTTGAATAAAATGGGAGATGGGGTGAAGCCCTGGTAATGTCGCAAGAGAAGTAGAGCGTGAGCGCAGAGGCCCAGATCTAAAAGCTTGATTGAGAAGGATCACGAAGAGTTCTCTAAAAAGAGCTGAATAAAGGAGAACCCAAGGATTCTAAGAGATTCATGAGAAACTGGAGGGAGATTGGATGAAAATTAGCAGGGACTAATGATGAATCCAGCGTAGGTGTTTTCAGAAGTGAAATCACAAGGGCTTGTCTTTAGTTCAGTATAAATGGAACCGGATGAGCACGAAGGGTTAACAGACGGTATCCCAGGGATCCATTTCTGCCTTGATCTTTCAAAACAGAGAGGCAGACTTCATTTTAGATGTAGCGGGCAAAATATCTCATGTCTTAAATGGAAATGCAGACCTGAATGCAACGAAGAAAGACTGAGTGCTAGATTCAAGATTAGATATTGAGATTTACGTGAATATCAATTTTTTTTGGATGTAAAAAAAAATCTTGTCACACAAGATCTGGGAAGAAACGCTTGCCATGCAGTCAGCGTTTGAATCAAATACTCGCCCCACAGAGAATAGTTGCTTGAGTTAGTTGAGGGATCCCCACTCTGCCCGTGTAGAAAGTGAACTTGGCTTCAAGAATGGTTTTATGATGGTCTGGTAATGTGCTGAAAAGAGCCTGTCTTATTCAAGCAATAAACAGAGCGTCATTCGCGTTCTGCTTAAAAAGCAGTCCTTTTAAGATATTAATTGAACCAGGGTTCCAAAGGTCGTTTCTGCGTTTTGGAAGAATGCATTGGAGCAGGGTGATCTAGCTTTTTGGCAAGTTTTTACAGCAACAGCAGATCAACCAGCTGAGAATCATCACATTTACTTTTAATAAAAAAAATCTTTTTGCAATTGGGCAGCAATTACCTTTTGTCATTCGGCAGATTGGCTGCTGAACAAGCCAGTAGAAGTTCAATGGATAAAGGAACTGAGTGATCAGATCAAGTCACAAGTATCAAGAAAAACCCTGGCCACTAACCCAGAGGAAAATGAGAACAATGACCTAAACAATGTGTAGGCTCTATGCTTTGGGGTTGTGATTAAATCGTATAATTAAAATTTCCCATTATAATCAAGTTGGTGCACTTGATTTGGACATCAGCGATTGAGTTCTATAAAAGCCTTGCCAAAGTTGGGGTCAGATCGTGACTGGCGATATACAATTAAAATATGGGCCACCACTGAATGAGAACATACGGACCAGTAGGGCATCCGCTTCATACTGTGAGGGGTAATGATGCTATTCTATGTTGGGAGGTGTATATCTATGCAATTCCCCCTTTCCCCCGCACCTGGGTGGTGAATTATACTGTAGTTGTCTGGCAGTTTGTACAACCTCTGGGCCAGAGGATTCCCTGAACCAGGTTTTGGTGTCACAAACATCAGGTTGGTGCTCTAATCCTATCGTAACAGGAGGCCAAATGCGTGACTAGAGTGTGCATTAAAGAGACCCTTTTAAAAATACTTTATTGCAGTCGGCAAGTGGCAGACTTACTGCAGTTGTGATGCCTTGTGGTAGCCGCATACTAGATGGAGCCAGATTTAGCAGGAAATCACTAGACACGTGACCACCATTGGGCACAGTTCATGTAGCTGCCGCGGTATCCCTCAAAAGCCTGTCCTGCGCACAGACTGGCTGGACTTGAGTGCACATGTTCATGCATGCCCTCTGCACGTCCAGGACCCAGCATGATTACATGGGCACAGGCGAATGCCAAGCCACTCCCTCTTGCTCATGGGCAGCAAGGACAGACTCGGCTGTACCAGTGCATTCAGAAAAAAAATAAACCACATCTACCGGGCACAAGACCCAGAGCACTCAATGAGGCCAGGCAACCTCACACCATATCATGCAGCGTACAATGAATATAATTAAAATAACGTAATTAAAATAAGAAAGGCAAACCAAACAACTCTGTTCAATAGGAGAAAAAAGGTATCCAGTCCACTCCCATGGCCCAGTGTTATGGAGAATGTTCAGTTTCTTTGCTAATTCCCTTTTAACCTGAGACCCCCCCAGCACTTTTGCTGGACTGACTCTATTGATTTTCATCTCCTGAGTGTGGGAACGTTTTACCACTCGTACCTTGGGATTTTTATTTCTACTGTTCTATGGGGTCTGGTAACCTACATGTTTCATACACGCATCTGCTTTTTACTTCGTGACACACCACCCTCTGTGCAGTGTCACAAGTCCTTTCAACTTTGTTTTAATACATTCTCTTGTGAGAAATACAGTTCCCAAGAGTAATAGGATAACCTTTATCTTGCCTCTTTTGTGGGTCTAGCACACACCACATTATGTGGTGTGCTGGGTGGATTACATTGCATTTCCTTCCATTCCTCATGTAACTTTAAGTTACACTGACTAAACTTAAATGGCTGGTGGCAAGCGGATTTCTCCGCTGCAGTACAGCACCCATGGGTGACCATTCTTCCAAAATGGCCCCAGTCTTCTTTTTTCACAGTTATTAGTTGGTCTGCTCCTTCAGGTTTCTACTCTATCCATGTAGATTGGAGTCCTGAGTTTTTTGCCTTGGGCAGGCTCCAGTGTCTCTGGGAAGACAGGAAGTGAGGGAGGGTCCCAAAACTTCCCTGTCCTTTGTCTGTAGGTGTGCCTGGCTGAAACCAGTTCTGACTGGGCAGCTGGCTGTCCTGCAGGGCAGTCAACCCCCAGGTGATTGACCGCTCCAAAGGAGTTAATGAATGGGTTAAACAATGCACTGAGGATTTTTGGACAACAGGCAGTCGACCACTGGAACAAGTAATCCAAAGCAAGAAGACAAGTGGACGCCAACAGCACTTTAAACAGTCGTGGAGATCCTGGTGAAGCCCTGCCGCTGTGCTAACCCAGTTTTCATCTCGACAGTTAAGACCCGCCAAGGACGACTTCCCTTAGGCTGGATATACCAACTAGCCTCAAGACCTTCATTTTGGGCTACCCCAGACTTTTGTGTGCTGCAGAACACTAATACCCTGGATACATGGACCATACGAGAGGCAGGACCCAAGTAATCGAAGAGAATCCAACCAGCAATATTAGTTTTTTCTTGGTGCTATGAAAAAGGTGCCAAACCACAGAGCTGCTGGAGTGAAAGGAATCCTTTGCTGCTGACCCTTCTCCCGAGTGCTGCTGCAGTAGCCGGTCATACCCCCCCCCCCCCCTGACCCCCCCCATCACCATAACCAGAAAGCGGGAATCTGGTCTAAGTTGTTGCACCTAGCGACTGCTACATTTTAAGGTACTGTGGGGCTTGGGTTGTCCTGAACTTGGGCCATTTTCGGTGCTCCTTTGCTTGGGTGACTGAGTACTTACTTTTCTCTGAAGATCTTCATCAGATCTGCTGTCCACTTTATTTGCTGGTTTCCCAAAGGTCCACCGCCTTGATCCTACTGGCATTGCCAATGCTGGTTCCTCAAACTTGATATTGTGTACACTTTTTGTTAGGAAACAGACTGCCTAAATCCCTCTGGGAAAGCTTAAACTGTTACCAGTTCACTTTCCTCCTAAACTGAGTTTTGCAAAGGTGAAGCATATAAATACTGTTTCGAATGGATTGTCCCCCCCCCACATATTCCTCATCTTTGCTATTCAAGTCTGCTTGCAGCTTGCTTCCGAATTATTTTTCATAGGGTCGTGCAGCGTCTAATCTTGCTCCTCGACTGCCTCCATAGCGTCCTTCGTGACGTCGACTCTGATATATATTGACACACGTGCTGACTTATGTTTTTCCGCATTGCCGCGTGCTTCGGAGCTACTCACCTCGGCAATTAAACTACTTTTATTTCGAGGATGGCCTCCACACTGAAGACTGGCTTCAAGCAGTGTTTGTGGAGCCAAGATGTCAATTACAGACCTGGACCATGCTTGACTGTGGTGCTTAGGCCACAAGGTCAATGACTGTGGCTTTTGTCAGTTGATGACAGTTAAGGCCTTGTGGGAAAGGAAGGGGAAACTCTGTAGGTAAGCCCTCCACAAATCCCAGGATCTTACCCCTTCGAACAGTAAATCCTCATGACTCGAGATGTCTCTCCTGTTCAACATTCGACGGACATTCGCGGTCTGGTTCACGAAGCTCGCCATGCTCTTACCATAAAAAGGGTAAGAAACGGCATTGCAGGTCTTAATCTTCCTCTTCTAAAAGAGTTAGTTGCCCAAAAAAGAACTCCACTCCAGCAGAGTAAAAAAAAAACTCCTGTTAAGGAGAATTCTCAGAAATGTGCTAATTCCTCTCTACCTTAGAGACCCCCATCTCTTTTGCTGGACTCTAGAACTTTTTTCTTACCTGGAGAGAGCGATTACCCTCTCCCTGCACCCCCCCCCCCCCCCACTCCCCCACTCTCTCGTATTTTTAATGTGATTTGAACTGTTTCTTTTGGTTGTGGAGCCTGACAAACTCCATAGTCATCTTTTACATTGTCACCCAGCACCCTCAGTGCAGTGACACAGGGAAGTCTGCTCAGATTTCCCCAAGGTTTAAATACCTTCTCTTGGATAAACTACGGTTTCCAAGTGAAGTGAAATTGGCTTGCTTACACTTGTAATTTTCTAGATCTAGAAGCTTCTCATGTAACATTTTTATGCTGGTGGCAGTGGTTTACTTTTAACCTCCGTGGTGTGCTTTTACCGATGTTGTGGAAAGGTCCTTCTTGAGATTTACTCTGCACGCCAAACCAGGTTTGGTCCCTTTATTCGTTTTGTCTTTGGTGGGATTCACAAGTGCCTCTGGCTCCAGGGTTTCTGGTGGGGGCAGGAAGCATGGTGTAGGTAGTGTCTGGGCCATCCCAAAGGGGTACTTACTGATTTAGAAATATTAAGTGTGTATTTTGGAGTGTATTTGTGTTACTATTATATTGCCCCCTTCTGAAGGCTTACTCTGACTGGTAAATTAATAATTGTTTATTTGAATACTTGTCACTGTGAATCTGACTCCCCTAAAGCTCACACGACCCCTCTTGAGATAAGCCTGGATGTTCAACACGCTGCCAACCTGTGTAGTACAGACTTGTACCAAAGGTTGGGTTCCTAGTGTCAGGTCAAGGTTGTTGTACTGCACCCAAAGGGTACTGCATACAATCTTGCTTAACATCCGACAACCCTACTGTGGAAGAGGTAGAGGAAGGACTCCCTGTTCAGCACCCGCAGAGTTACCCTCAGCTGCAGATGGACAGCAAAATGACTCCAAACACAAAACTGTGGTAGGGTCCAGAGTTGGCAAAGCAGAACTACGGATGCATGGGTCCTACAAAAAGATGGATACTGCCTAACATTCCTGAAAAGATCTCCTGATTGCCCCCCAAGAACAAAATTAACCTTGGTTCCAGATCCGCTCCTCCTCTCCCTTTTGGAGAAAGGTGCAATAGAATTGGTACCTGTAGTATAGAGGAACCAAGGTTGGAGGAGTGTGACCCGTCTTAACTTGAAATGTTTGAACAAGTTCCTCAGGATGGACCAGTTCATGATAACATTTCGCAGATCTTTCAGACCCTTCGACCCCAGGATAGGTTGGTGTCATTGGACCTCCAGGATGCTTACTTTCGTGTGCCGATGCATCAGAAGCAGAGTACCTGAGGTTCGCGGTTGGCGGCTCATCAGTTTTGAGTTCTGCCATTCAGGCTCACAACCGCCCAAGGGTTTTTCACCAAGCTTATGGCAGTGGTGGCAGCAAGTCTAAGGAGGGGGATTCACCTCTACCCCTACCTGGGCGACTGGCTGATCAGAGCTGTTTCTCTGGAACATTGTCTGGATCATTTCAGTCAGACCTGCCGCCTCCTCCACGAGCTGGGCTTCTCCCTGAACTTTAAGAAGTCCCATTGAGACCCTCTCGAAGCTTCACTTCATTGGCACAGTCCTGGATTCGGCCTCTGGGGTGGAAGCTTCACCAAGAGCTCAACATCTTTTGCAGGTAGTCCAAAAATGTCAGTGCCCAACGTCTTCCAGTTTACGACTTCCTAAGGTTGCTCGGCCTCATGGTATCCTGCATTTTTCTGGTGCTAGAAGGCTCTGGGAATGAGATCCCTTCAGTGGGCTCAATTCTCAAAGGTCACCCAAGATCTCTTGTGGTGGGCCAGTTGAGAGATTGTGATGAGGATAACCGTTTTAGCAACCGTGGCCGGAGACAACAGTTGTCAGACGGCTCCCTTTCAGGATGTGCAGCGCACATGAGGGAGCTTTCAATAAGCGGACACTGGTCTCAGGCCAGACTTCATATCAACCTTTTGGAGCTGAGGGAAATCAGACTAGCGATGATGGCCTTCCTGCCCTCGGTAAAGGGGGAATAGTGTCCTGATAATGACGGACAAGAGTGGCCATGCATTACCTCCACAAGATGGTGTAGGGTCACTGCCCCTGTGCAGAGGCAATGCAGCTCGTGTTCCGGCACTAAGAGAAAGAATAACTCTTATGGCAGTTCATCTAGCTGGAGAAATAAAATGTGCTCTACCTGCAGTGCGTCTGGCACCATCTCCCACAAGTGGGAACTAGCTCAGGAAGTCCAAGAGATCTCTGCCCTTTGGGGAACCCCTCAAGTGGATCTGCTCGACTGGTGTCAAACAGAAGTGCAAGCTGTTTTGCTCCAGGTAATTTCCCCAAAGAGGAGCTCTAGGAGACTCATTCGTAGTGGACTGGGGATTTCCACTCCTGTATGTTTTCCACCATTCACTGTCATTAATCACATAATACGAAGTTTGAGGACGTTTGGAGAAACCATGATACTCATTGCCCTGGTTTGGGCCAGGATAACGTTGTACCCGGACCTTCTGGAAATGGACATCTGCCCTTCAATTTGTCCACCCCGCCCTGCCTACTCTCAGAGGTAGGTCCCATTCTTCACCCAGAGATTGGGACTCTCAAAGGGTGAGATATAAGGATTGGTACCTGCCGGAAGACTTAATGGAAGTGTTGCTTTCAGTGAGAAGACCAGCAACTAAATCCCTGTACTGCTGCTGTTGTAACATTTTGCAGCTAGTGCAGTGTAAGAAACTAGATCCTTTCTCATGTGAACTTCCACAAGTTTTATTTTTCCTACTTCACTGGACACATTCTGGGTTGCAAGTAGCCATGGTGGAGGGCTATCTAGCAGCCCTTTCAATCTTCAAAAGAGTGATCGTATTTCAAAGTGCAGATTGTGACACAATTTCTGAAGGGCTTAACAAATGTGTTCCTGCCTACTCCCTTCATCGTGCCATCTTGGGATCTAAACCTGGTACTAAAAGGTCTTATGGGAGCTCCCTTGAGCCCTAACATTCTTGCCCTATGGTAGGGAGAATTTTAATGTGTGCTAAATTCCTCCCACCTTAGAGACCCACGCCCTCCCCCAGCTCTTTTGCTGCACTTTGGAACTTTTAACCATATTTTTCTTTTTTGGAGTCTTGACAAACTCCATCTACTTTTGTATTGACACATACCTTCTCTTGGGCAAACTAATGTTCACAAAAGTAATAAAGTGAAATTTACCTTACTTGCCTGTTTTTCCTATGTAGGTCCAGTACACCCCATCTTATGTGGAAGTGCTGGGGGGGGGGGTGGATTACTTAGCCCCTTTTCCTAGTTACTCATTTAACATTTGTTAACCTCAAGACTTTAATGGATGGTGGCAGTGGTTTAATTTTCCTACCATTGTGCCTTTTCTACCACAGGCTGAACCCTCTGCTGCAGTAGTGCACCCATGGGTGGCCATTTTGGTCAAACTTGCCCTGTCTTTTTTTTCACCATTTCTTGCTTGTGAGGTCTTTCTTGGGTTTTACTCTGTGCGCCAAACCAGGTTTAACCCTTTTTGTTTTGCTGTTGGCGGGGTTCAGTGCTGAAACCCGCTTCCGGCTCCGGTGTCTGGCAGGAAGCGAGGGAAGTAAGTGCCCAAACTAATTGTCCTTCGTCTCCTTGGCTGTCCTGAATGCACCCAGTAGTGCTTGGCTGTCCTTGCAGGACAGCCACCCTGCTGTGAGTGACAGCTAGGCTGTGCATGAATGGTAGAAACCTGTAGAAAAGGCGAGCTTTCTTGGACTGAAGGCAGAGTTGACCACTGGACAAAACCTCAGAAAAAGGAAATTTGCTGCACCCTCCTGGACCGTTGAACTGCCCGGTGAAGCAGTGCTGAAGCTCCAACTCTGAATCGACCTGAGAAGCCTGGAACAGACTACTTCTTAACTTGGGTTGGTGGGACCAACTGACCCCAAGACGAACTGTGCTAGAAGACCTTTCCCTGCTGGCTGTTTATGTTAAAACGTTTTTATTGATTTATAAACACTACCAAACAATACAAACCAAACAAGCAGTGCATATTTCAACAGTTTTATTATGCTTCCTTAACTGCTAGCCACTTCTTCCCTTATCCCACCCCCCTTTACAAGCCTATTAGATGACACATTCTGTACCTGCATCCTGTGGTACAGTCTCCCGATCTACAGGTTCTGCCAGGCCACTTATTGACCCAAACGGCTCAGCTATCAATGATTTCCAGGCCATCAGGGACTCGGTCTCCTCCTCCTGCCTCCCCCCCCCCCCCCCCCCCCCTGTGCTGCTCGCTTCTTGCCATACCATTTTTGTAAGTCTCTCCATCTCACCTCCACTTTTGGCATGTGGCATTTCTTCCAACCCATGGCAATTCTCCTTTTTGCAAGCACATAAGCCAGATCCTTCAGTTTACTCACATGCTTCAGTTTCTGTGATCTTGGGAAGCCCCCCCCCCCCCCCCCCCCAACAGACAAGCCCACACTGTCCACTACAATCTTGACCCCCTTTTTCTCCAGTTTCCCTTTCACTTCCCTCCAGAAGCGTTCTATGACCGGGCAGGACCAGAACATATGCACCATGCCCGCGTTCTCCTCATCACACTTGGGGCATGCTTGCCTTCCTGCGTGCTCAAACCTAGATATCCTCCAAGGTGTCATATATAGCCTATGCGTTATATACAGTTGGATCTGTTTCAGTCTCGCATTTCTAGATACCTTCTTATGATACCCCTGCGCCCGCTCCCACATCCCATCCTCCATCGGGGATCCAACTTCTGTTTCCCAATCTAGTCTCAACTGCATGACTTCCTTCCCCACTTTAAACATCAGCATTTCATATATTCTGGAGATCTCATGCCCCCTTCAGCTATGGCGTATATCATATCTATGGTGGCATCTGATTCCGCCTCTAGCAGAGTTTCTGGCCATATACTTTTAATTCTCTAACATTCTATAATATGTAATATACTGGCCCTCATGCAACCCAGTTTCTTCCCGCAGCCCCTCAAAAGTAACACTAGAGCCCTCCCGCCAAATGTTACCCATTGTTGCCACCCCAACCAGTTCTCAGTGGTGCCTAAGTGTCATCCGTAGCTGCACATCTGTCCCTGTTAATACAACCAATGGTACCTGCGGAGAGCATGGGGACGGGTTCTCCATCTGACATGCCCTACGCCACATCTTCCACCCTAGTAGCATCATCTTAGGGCGCCCCATCATTTCCGCCATGGGTACTCGCATCCTCTCAGATAAAATGGTGCACAATCGCGCCCAAACAGCCTAAATTCCGATGTCTTATCAGAGAGCCATTTGGCAACATATTGTAACTGACTTGCCACGCAATACACCTAATTGGGCAATTTTATCCCTCCTTTGTCATGGGAGTTCTGTAGCTTCCTTAATGCCACTCTATTTCGCGTGCTATGCCACAAAAAATCCCTACACATGCTATTCAGTTTGGTGAAGAATTTCCTAGGGATCAGGTACGGTATATTCCCAAAGTAGTGTAGAAGCCTTGGCAGAACCACCATCTTTAACATTGCTCCCCGCCCCATCATCGCTAAAGGTAGCTTCGCCCAATTTTTCCCATGGCTAATTCTGTATTGCACCTGTGCTCCTCTTCCACTGTGTGGAATATATTTATCCCCAGGTACCGAAATGTGCTGACCGCCCATGGTACTTGCAGTACAGGCAATCGCTCTGATGGGATCCCTATGTACCTCCCCAATGGGAACATGCTGGATTTCTGGGGGTTCACCGCTATGCCGGACAACGCAGCGTATCTCTCCATGACCTCCAGAATGTACTGGAGATTTTCTTCTGGGTATCGCAAGTACAGTAGCATGTCATCCGCGTATAGGGAGATCAGATGTCACTCCCCTTTCACCTCGATGCCTATGATGTCATATTGCTGTCTCAAATATATTGCCAGAGTTTCCAGAGCCAGTATGTAGAGCATTGGAGACCACAGACATCCCTGCCTGGTTCCCCTGCTAATCTGCCACTTTCCCGATATCACAGATCCTGTCTTGACCCTAGCCAGTGGTTTGCTATACAATATTTTTGCCCACCTTACATATCCAGGCCCTAACCCGTAGTGCTCCAGGGCCGCAAGCATCCATGGCCATTTAACTGAGTCCAAGGCCTTAATTGCGTCCAAGGACACAATTGCCATTTCATCACTTTCGCTGCCGCACTCAATAATTCTTTGAAGTTGTCTATGGTTATTGGTAATATTTCTATTTGGGACATAGCCTGTTTGATCCGGGTGTATTAGTTTGCCAATAACCTTCTTTAGTCTATTTGCTAAGACAGCAGCCAATATCTTGCAGTCTTGATTTAGCATCGACAAGGGTCTATAGAAACTGCA
This sequence comes from Ambystoma mexicanum, assembly GCF_040938575.1. Classification (NCBI taxonomy): domain Eukaryota; kingdom Metazoa; phylum Chordata; class Amphibia; order Caudata; family Ambystomatidae; genus Ambystoma; species Ambystoma mexicanum. The sequence continues at coordinate 1,160,096,980 of NC_090929.1, read as the reverse complement.
GCTGTGCCCAGGCTTGTTAGGTTTAGGGAGCGGTATTATGCCAGCCTCTCTTGGTGACTCTGGTAAGCTTCCTGTCTCAAACGCTTCGTTTAACATTCCTAACAGTGGGAGAAGGACCTCCTCCATATATACTTTATAAAACTCACTTGGGAGTCGTCTGTCCCCGGGGTTTTGCTAGTAGGCAACTGCCTCACCACCTCCCCCAATTCTTCTAAGGTAATCAGCGCATCTAGTTCTTGTCCCTCTTCCTCGCTTATCTTGGGCAGCCCCATGTCCTCCAGCATTTCTCCCATCTCAGCGCGACTACTCTCGCCATTGTCCCCATATAATACCATATAATAGTCCACAAATGCTTGATAAACTTACTCCTGGGTGTCTACTACGCTACCATCTTCTCTCTATAGTCCTGATTGTAACTCTGGGGGTCTCGCTCTTATATAACCATGCCAGAAGTCTCCCTGGTTTATCACCTCCCGCATGCTGTCTCTCTACATATTTTTTTATAGTTGAGGTTACACCATCTATCCCAATATTCTGCACATGTTTGTTGTAACCCGAGTGTCAATTCTACCTTCTCTGCTGTATCATCTTCACCCCTCGAGGCCTCTTCTAATTTCTCCTGTCTTCTGTAGTTCAGCTAAAATCCCACCTTGTAGACCTTTTGATTTCGCTATGGCTACTCCTCTCATCACCACTTTAAAGCCCTCCCATAGTGTTCCCGCCGAGTCTACACTCCTGGTATTTATCTCAAAATAATTTACTATCTCCTCCCTCAAGTCCTTCCTAAAGAAGGGGTCTCTCAATGTTTCCACTAGTAGGCACCATGACGGGATCTTCGTTCTCGGGTGGGGGGGTGGTGTGGGGGGTGCAGTATTGCCATTCAAGAATTGGGGGTGAGTGGTCCGAAAGGACTCTAGCCTTGTACTCTATCCGTGTAATCTCTGCTAACATTTCAGGTGAAGTAAAGACATAATCCAACCTCGTGGATAACTGCTGTGGGGCAGAATAGTGTGAGTATTGCATTTCCTGGGGGTGTCACTCTCCATGCATCCTCCAAACCAAAGTCATTCAGCAATGTCTAATGCCTTGGCAGCAGGGGCCGGTCTGTCTTCCCATCCGATCTATCTACCCTTGGGTTCAGTACGCAGTTGAAGTCCCCTCCCCAGATCACCGCCCTTCCTACACATGCGCTCAGATTAGTACCTAATGTACGCCGTTGTGTTCTGGTTCGGGGCATACGTATTGACTATACTTATTTCCCACTAGTCCCCTCAGTATAACCATCCTCCCGTCTGTCTCAGCTATCACCTGTAATCGCTGAAAGGGGACATGTGGCGCCACCCAAATAAGCACTCCCCTCGCATAAGCAGAGTATGATGAGCCCACCAGCACTCCCTTCCATTTCCCAGCAATCGTGTCCATTCTCTCCCGTGTGAGGTGGGTTTCCTGCAGCAATGCAATATCTATTTTTGCCTGCGCAGGTACAACATAACTTTATTCCTCTTCAAATAACTGTTAAGCCCCCGCACGTTCCATGTAACTATTTTAAGGTCCCCCATGGCCTATACGAGTTCCATTCCTCCTCCCACAGGTGCAGTCTAACTCTAAGTTCCAATCCAATCTATATAGGCTTGTTTCCCATTTTAAACTCCCAAAAACCAAACTCCTCATTCTCTCCCATCCCCAACATCCCTCCCGCCTCCCTCTCCCCTCCTCCCTCCCCTAACTACACCCCCCAAACTGTTGCCCAGCTCCATCCCTGGATCTCAGACACCCCGCATCTAGCTCTTTCTGGCAATAGCCTATACTCTAAGCTCAGCAGGGTGAGGTTGCCCTAATGGCTATCCCACCGCTTCTATTATTTCTTTGGGGGGGGGGGAGGCAGGGTGTAAGGTGCCAGTGTCCTGCCGCTTCCATTTATTGCAGATCGACCATGCACTATGCATTTTGCTCATGCGCTCAATATTCTATATTCCAGTCCGCCACACAACAACAAATCAGTGTTCTCTTAGTCCAGTTGACCCTACCTATCATCTGTTTATCACTGCCTTAAACAAATCTCCAATGGAGTACCCCGCAATGCTAGACATCGATATGCAAACAACCCTCCAATCACTTATCGTGCTCCTTCTGGGCCCGTGCAGCCTCTTGTTCCGGGCAGCCCTGCAAATCCAACCATGCAGCCGCTTCCTCCGGGGTGTCATTAAAGAACATTCCACTTTTATACAACATTCAGTCTTGCAGGGTACAGTAGCATGTATTTGATGTTGGCCATCCGCAGCCTTCTTTTCACCGCCACGTAGCTGAATCGTTGCCTCTGGACCAGCATTGTGTAGTCTGGATATGCTGTTATGGTAGCCGCGGCTCTGTCAATTGTTCCGCCTTTACGAAAGTATTCCAAAATCATCTTGCGGTCTTTTAATATTTTAGCAATTACTGCACGGGGGGGCTCCGGGCTTCAGTTTTCTCATGAGGGCTCTGTGCGCTCTCTCCACCGTGAAGCCTTGCGACAGTTTATCGGCCCCTATTTCCTGTAGGATCATATTTTTTATATAGTCCGTAGGGACCTGGCCCTCCTCCCCCTCCGGCAAACCGACCACGAGAATATTGTTCCGTCTTGCTCTCCCTTCAGCCTCTTCCGCACGGTTCTCCAAGTTGGCCACTTGCTGTTTCAGTATGTGGACCTCTTTTGCATTTGCAGTGCTGGTGTCCGTGTTGGTTTTGACCGCGCTCTCCAAGCTGCTCGTTCTGTCTGCTAGCGCCCTGAAGTCCTGGTGCAGCAAATTGACTTCTATTCCCAAAGCATCTATCTTTGCCTCTAGGGAGGTCAGCAGATCCGCCATTGCAATCCCCCATGAGTCTCTTAACTTCGTTATGGCTGTCAGTATTTGGTGATTCTCGGCCCCCGGGGGGACTTCCAGAGGGCGTGCTTGCGCCAGTATGCGTTGACGCCGCTGGCGACTGCTGAATCTTGGCAAACGCATCCATCATGGGCTGCTTGCTTTTACCCTTGGCCACTCTCCCCGTCATCTTGTGCGTTTGGTCACTTGACCAGGCTCACCTCGGCTACGAAATTGCAAGTCTGTTTCTCAAACACGTCGTGGCACTAGTATGTCACTCCAGGTCTGGGCTGTTCCTCTCAGCGTAATCTGCGTAGGTCCTTGTGTGTTGTGCCACGTTTTCAAGTGGGTTATGTCCTCCCACGTTTTGGAAGGCTCTGCTGTTTACCATGGCTCATTGCCGAACTCCTTGGGGTAATCGGGCTTGTCGCCTCTTTATATTATGTGCCCCCTATACCTGGTCACTGAGGCAGCACACCTGCCAGCTGTCGTCCAGCCCAGCTTTATGCCTCGTTCTTGAAATGTGAACACTGCCTCAGGCAGGGCTGGGGGCCTCCACCTTTCTCCTTGTCCCAGCCCCTGTTTATTTGCCGCAACAACAGTGTTCAGTAGGGCACTGGGCGCTTCGTCTGGTGTCCACTGATTATTATGTGGAAAAGTGCTTCCGGTCCCGTGTTTGAGGTTATTTTCGTTTCAGTTGTTAATTATGATATGTTATTCCCCTCCTTGTTGGCCTCCCGGTGTCCGTGTCAGTGTGTGAGCCCCCATTCCGCAAATCTGCTCACATTGGCGCTCCTGCTCACAGCGGAACGCTCAGGGCCCAGTCCCCGGGCCCCTGTCCTACGTTCTCACGGGCCCGGCCACCGCCGTACACACGAGCCGCCCGCACACTCTCCGTCTCCCGTCTTGCCTCTCCCCATCTCCGCAGCTCGTTTCACTCGGGCAGCTCACACAATGTTCTCGTGTAGAAGGAGGGGGGCCGCGCAATCTCCCGATGCCATTCCTCAATCCGTCTCTGTTCGGCACCTCGGGCTCTCCATTGCAGCTCTGCGTCCCATTAGCAAACCGAGCCCCCCGCTTCAGGCTCCAGGGTCCTCACGGCTACCAGGAACGCCGGTCCATCCGCCGTGCACTTAGGTCCGCACTATGTGTTTTCGGCGCCGCGGCCGCATCTCCATTGTTCGCCATCTTGGACACATTGTAGCAAAGCCGCCTAACTCTTCAATGTTGCTTTCACCTATATTGTGTAGTCTGATTCTTTAGATCTTGTAGCTGCAGCAGGGGCCAACATTCATGCTCCCATACTTCCAATTCTGTGGCGGCTGTTCAATCATTAATGCATGTTGTAAGGATCATGGTCGGATCTCCGGAGCAGCTCTCCTCGGCACGTCCTACTTCATGGCAAGTTGGCCACGCCCCCTCCCCTGCTGGCTGTCTGCTGCTGGAACTGAGTGCCAGGGGTCAGGAAACCAGGGATAGAGTGCATTGTCTTTTAAGCCGGACCAGAGCTCCAGGAAGATCCCGAGGACCCTCCCGAAGCAGGACGATTCAAACCTGACTCAGCTCACCAGAGTGCTGGACCCCAGAAGCAAGGGAAGCCAATCCAGTGTCCAAAACAGTGCGGTGGTGCGATTTGCCAGTAGCTGAAACCGCGAAGTGCCGCTGATCTGAAGAGCCCGTAACTGCCACCGACTTTCAAACTGCAGTGCAGGAGTCCTCCAGACGTCATCCCTTTTGTGCCCATGACTTAGTCCCAGGAACCCAGGTTCTGCAAGACTGCAACCAGAACAGAAGCCAGCTGGATCCTCTTCTTCAAACCTAAGCTGCTGTACTGAATAATTGGGTACTTGCCTCTTTTGCCTGCTTTTTGCAGAGTTGATTTCAACCCTGCCATTCACAAGCCTCACAGCTTGTGGCCCAACAGTGATTTTATTACACACTCTACTTTGCAAGACTTTTGTGCTATCTAAAGGTTCCTCGGCTCCCTAGACATTTGCTCGCCTGGCTCCTGTAGACTCTTCAACCTATTGACTTTGGTTCCATCTGTCCCTCATATGTGGTGCATAAGTTATACTTGTATCGCTGTGAAATATCTAACCTAGACTTCATTGGGAGATTGAAAAGTATTCACATGCTCTGAGAACCTGTTAACCTTGTTCCTTCCCAACATTTTCCTTTTCCACAACCTCAGATTTGCATTGTGTAAAGTGATATTCTTTTGATTTATTTATGGTTTGGCTGTAGAAACAATCTTTAGTGATATAATGCCAAACATTTTCCTAGTAATAGAGTCCCCTCGGGGTGTAGGAGGTGTGAGGCATCCAAAAATCTACTTTTGTATCTGAACTGAGGCAGTGTTAAGAAGTGTGTTTTTATTGTTGCATATTGCCCTTTCTGAAGAAGGCTTATTTAAAAATGACCGCAAAATGTTACAAGAGAACTTGAGTGCAAGTGTTATTTGGATACCTGTAATTGTGAATCTGTGTTGCTTCTCTACAGCTCGCATTTTCCCCTCATGAGAAGTCTAGCTGCTCGGTCACTCTACCAACTTGTGTAGTACAGACCTATACCAATAGATGGGCTGCCTATTACCAAGAGGACAAGGCTGGTGTATTCTCCCACCGGGTTACTGTATCAATATTGCATAACACCCTATAAGGATGCTCGCCTTAAACTGACTTTTTAGTGGCCATCACATCTGCCCGTGGGGAAGTGAGCTACAGGCTCTATTTTCCAAACAACCTTTTATGATCTTCTCCAAGGATTTTTTTAATATATTAACAATTTTATTGATTTCACCTTGAAAAACGTACACTAACAGCAATTATGCATTTCAATTTTCACATAGTTTGTTTCTTGCCCCCCATCCCAAGCCTACCCCCTCCTCACCATCTTCCTCCACTGCTTTTGGAGGTGCTTCTCCTTCTGCCCCCCTGAATCCTTGTCTGGTCCGACCCAGACAGTGTAGCTCCTAATTGCGTCTTCCCCTCCACCTCTGTTAACTGCTTCATTCTACACCAATTTCAACTTCCCTCAGTGTTTCAAACTCCACCACCGTCCCATCTCGCCACATATGCCCCAGGGTTTCTATACTGATCGGTTCCCAATGCTTCCTGACTATCATCCTCATCTGCCCAACAACCCCATCCAGTGCCACTAACAGCATCTGTAGGGAGCACGGGAGCGGGCTCCCCATGACCTGGCAGGCTCTCCGCCACATTTTCCAACCCAGATCTAACATTCTTGTCTCATTAACGCGCTCCGATCTTGGCAGACCTATCCATTCATTCAGAAAAAACTGAGCACCCCCAACCCAGGCAGTCTGGACTATGGTGTAGGGTCACCCGATGGCCACCTTGCCACATACTGTAATTGGCTAGCCAAATAGTGTACTTCAAAATTGGGAAGCCTAATGCCTCCCTGTTCGTATGGGTTCTGTAGTTTCCAAAGTGCTATTATATTTCTGGAATTGTGCCATATGAACCCTCTGCACATGCTCTGGACCTTGGCAAAGAATCGTTTGGGTATCATGTACAGTGTGTTCGCAAAGTGGTGTAGTAGCCCAGGCAGTGCCACCATTTTATCAGTGCCACCCTCCCCATCATTGTCAAGGGGAGCTTGGCCCAGAACCTCATGCAATTTCCGATTTTAGTCACCGCCTTCTGTTATGGTCAACCGCCACCCATGGTACCTTCTCGAAGGATGCAGTTGTTTTAAGGGTCAAGTTATTTTTTTTGCCTAAGGTTGTGTGAGAATATCATTTGTACAACGTATTGCACTACCATCGTTTTATGACCTCTTCCATCTAAGGAAGAAGAGACTTCATCGTTTAGACCCAAAGAGGGTTCTAAGTTTCTATATCAGGATTGCAAATATTCACTAAGATAAGCTTTTTATTGGTTATGCTGGTCATAGGTTAGGATTAGCTGTCGCAAAACAAACCATTTCTAGCTGTATTATGTGCATAACTGAGTTACTCATTGGCTGGCAAGGAGTCACCTAAAGGTCTAGGAGCGCATTCTACTAGAGTTGCTGTTCATCGGCTCTAGAAAGGGGTGTACCAGTGAGGGACACTTGCAGAGCGGCAACATGTAAGTCCCTGCACAGATTTAGTACATTCTACTGTGTAGATTCTTTTTCAGGAGAGGAGGCCAAATTTGGCAAACCTGTCCACAACAAATAAAGTAAATTCTTAGCACCCACCGCCAAACTCAAACTGATTTGGTTGTCTATCAAAGATGAGGAATGCGTGGGAGGACACGATCCATTCAAAGAACAAGTTACTTGCCCCTGGTAACGTTCTTTCAACTGGATGTGCCTCCCAATTATTTCTCATCACCCATCTGGCCCCTCTTGCCTAGAATTGGTCTTACACCTTCCTTCCTCACACCTGAGGACTATCTCCTCCTGGAACACAGCATGCTACTTAAGGAGTGGAAAAAACTAAACTGAGGTAACGGTCACCGCGCATGCCAATATATATCTCGACGTCATGAAGGACGCTAATGAGGCTGTCTAGGACCAAGATTCGACACTCAACCCCATTTAAAAAATTTCAGAAGCAAGCGCAAGCAGACTATAATATCAAAGATGAGGAATACCTGGGAGGAACATCCAGTCGAAAGAATGTTACGAGGGGTAAGTTACTTGTTGTTGACTCAACTGAAGTAGCTCTGTGCTAGATATGAAGTTACTCGTCTGCACTAATGTTTCTTCTATAATCTTATAACATTTTTCAATGTTAGTTGCTGCATTTTAGATTTGCGTCTGGGTATATATAAATACATTTTAATGAGCAAGTGTTTTCTTGGGTCCTTGTATGAACTGATTTCTTTGTACTGCTCTACAGCTCACATTACACCCTCCTAAAATGAGGCTCACTGCTCAGTCACACTACCAACTTGAGTAGTACAGGCCTATATTGACATTTGGGTCCCTAATGCCAATACCAACAGATGTTTTATGAAGTCTAACTCCAGTTGGACTTTAGAAAAACTTACTTAACACCCATGAAACCCTGAGCCTAAAAGGAACTGAAGTATAACCAACTTAAAAGAAATAAACCAATGAAATCAACAAACGTGTCTGGAGGCATACAGCTTTACCTGTTGACGAGGACCCCTGCATGCGTTCCAGAGATGCTGAAGAAATGTGAAGGAGCCAAGTATGTCCAGCTGCAAGATGTGCAAGGAGACCGTTTATCAGCTGGAAGAAGTCCTGGCGACCAACTTCTGTGGCTCTTGTAGGGATCTCTGAAGATCCTGACAGATCTTCAACCCTTTGAGTGGAGGGACCGTCCATTCCTGACATCTGTCCAGTATCCTGCGAAGAGCCTTCAGAAGGGTCCGTGAGCCAGACTGGGGCTGACCAGCTCAGTTTGGGCTACTGTGCTGCAGCTGTCGCCTTTGAGTTGAGTCCGGGAACTTTGGGGGATCCACAGCTTATGCTACAGGAGTAGTCTGTCAAACTTCGTAGTTCCAGCATCAAGGGGACCCGAGATGGGCAAAGTCTGACTGCCACATCTGTGTCCCCCTCTGTCGCTGTGAATCGATGACTGTCCAAAACAGCTTTCCTGCATCCAGTCATGGAAGAGGTGGCCCTGCGCTGAGATCATCTGCATTCTCCATTCTGAAGCCCTTGTGCAAGGCAAGATTGTATGCAGTACCCTGTGGGAGACTGTGCCAACCTTGTCCTCTTGGCAATAGCAACCCAGCCTTTGGTATAAGTCTGTACTACACAAGTTGGCTGAGTGACTGAGCAGCCAGGCTTATCTCGAGAGGAGTCCATGTGAGCTGTAGGGTTGCACCATAGTTTCAGTGACAAGTATCCAAATAACACTTACACTCAAGGTTTCTTGATTGATCAATTAATAAATGTTTAGTCAGTTTGAATAAGCTTTCTAGAAGGGAGCAAATATGTAATTAATGCTTCAAAAATGCACTCTGTTCAATAAATCATCCTTTTGGGATGGCACACAGACACTGCCTACACCCTGAGATAACTTCAATAACTAGGACACTGGATGTTGATATCACTGGTACATTTAGAGCAATACCGAGTTTGGTGTCGGAAGGGAAAGGTTGGAGGAGGAAACGATGGTTAACAAGTGTCTAAAACAGGTAAGCACTTTTTTAAGCTCCCAATGCAATGTAGATTAACCCTTTCCCAGCTACAGAAGTAAAGAATGTGACTTTTTGGAGGGACAGATCAAAGTCAGAGGTTGGAGTCTATCGGGGAGCCAGGACAGCCAATATCAATTGAGCAAAGTCTGGGGAAGCTGAAGTTCTTCTTGAAGGTAAATAAAATGTCTTGTACTAGGTTGAAAAGAAATCACTGTTGGTCCACACGCTGAGAGGCAGAGCTGCAAGCAACTCTACAAAAGGCAGTAAATGCAAGTCTCAACTGAGAGCAAGCAAACTACACCGCAAGAGGGGAGTACCCTTTGTTCACAGTACCTTAGGTCTAGAAAGTGGTTCCAGCTGGCTTTTCTTACTTTTGTAGTATGGCAGATCTTGTTGTTCCTAGGCCTCTGTCATGGGGACAAGAGGGAGGATGTCTGGGGACTCCTGCACTACGGTTTGAAGGTCGGCGGCAGCAATTGGCAAAGTTCAGATTAGCGACACTTCGTGGATTCAGCTTCTCGCGAATATCGACACTGCAGTTCTGATACCTTGTGGGCTTTCCTTGCTTCTGGGGTCCAGCACTCTGAGGTGGCTCAGGCTTGGTTAGTCCTTCGAGGGAATCCAGAGGATCTTCTTGGAGCTTGGGTCCGACTTAAAAACGATACACTATTCTGGTGTTCCTCTCCCTGGCACTCGGTTCCTGCAATGGCAGTACAGCCAGTTTCAAGAGCATTTACAGAGGAGTTCGTTTTGGGGTCGATTGGTCCCACCAACCCCAGGCAGGGCTTCTCTAGTGTAGGCGAATTCGGAGCTTGAGCACTGCAGCAGGGATTCACCATGCAAACCAATGGTCCAGGAGTTGCAGCAAGCGTCTCTTCCAAGTTATTCTTTGGATTCCTTCGTCCAGAGGTTGACTCTGCCTTCTGTCTAAAAGACCTCGCCTTTTATGCAGGTTTCTCCCATTCATTTGCAGCCTAGCTGTCACTCACACATCAGGGTGGCTGTCCTCGAGGACCGCCAGCCGGCCAATCTCCTTTGGGTGCATGCCTGTAACCAAGGAGACTAAGCACATGGAGTTTCAGGAACCTCCCTCGCTTCCTGCCCTGCCAAATACGATGGAGCCAGAGGCGGGCTTCAGCAGTGAACCCCGCCAAAGGCAAAACTGACAAAGGGACCAAACTTGTTTGGCGCAGAGTAAATCTCAAGAAGGACCTTTAAAACAAGAAATGGTGAAAAAAGACTGGGGCCATTTTGACAAAATGGGCGCTGTACTGCAGCTGCAATTTCATCCTGTGGTAAAAGCACACAATGGTAGGAAAAGGTAAACCACTGCCACCAGCCATTAATTGTAGAAAGGATAACATACAAATGTTACATGAGACTAGACCAATGGGATACTAAGTAATCCCTCAGCACTCTATGTAAGGTAGTGTGTGCTGGGCCTACAAAGTTACAAAAGCCAAGTCAATTTCACTTTACTGCTTTTGGAAACAGTAGTTTAACCAAGAGAAGGTATTTAAACCTTTGAGAAATAAGAGACTTCCCTGTACCACTGCACTGAAGTTGCTGTCGCAATTTAAAAACATGATGCCTATGTAGTTTGTCAGACTCCAAACGCAAAAGAAACCGTGTTCAATTCAAAAAATACACGAGAGTGAAAAAGGTCTTGCTCTCGCCAGGATAAAAATTAAAAGTCCTAAAGTCAGCAAAAGAGCTGGGGGTCTCTAAGGTAGAAGGGAATTGGCACATTTGTCCCCATCACCGTGCACCAGCATTTGGTACCTGCCAGAGAAGTGTTTCAACCTGCAACCCCTCTGCATCGAGGACCGGAGCTGACTGCAGGAAAAGAGACCTTGACCCTCTTTTGAAGATCTGACAAGTCCTAAGAAGAATCTGGGTGCGGCGGAGGGCGCAGTTGTAACAGTACATACCAGAGGCTCCCCTCCTTCTCCCATTCAACATTATGTAACGTTTGAATTTTCGAACAGTTTGTCTTTGCCATTGATTGCTCATGCAAGCATTCCGAAAGTGGAGGGACTTTTTTATTCACTAGAACAACTTGTCCTCTGCCCGTTGAAATCTTCATTGGACCCAGAAGCCATCTAATAACTCTTCCCATGTCTCAAATCTGTGTGGAACCTTGGACCTTTGGGCACAAGGCCCCATAGATGTTAGGGATGGCCTTTTAAAGTTAGTGTTGTATTTCTGGGGACCTGTAGTGCTGTATAGTAATACCTACCTTCCTTTGCAGGGGTTTGTTTTGCCTTACTCCAGTGATTGTATATATGTATCATTTATTTAGTAGTTTGTGTGGTAATGTTACATGCTAGTAGTCCATAGTGTTATATGGCCATAAATATTTGTATAACTGTCTGTGTTCGACTTTTCACGGTCTAGTCATTGAAGACCCCTTACCAAACTTCTTGAACGAGTTTGGCTGCAGCTCCCAGAGTGGACTCGTCACCGGCCTAACAGCTGCCCTCCAGGCCAGAATATTGAAATCCAGTCCTAACATTGAGCGAGATTAATATTTGCATTTCTAATTGGCACAAATGTACCTTGTATTCTGTGGCTGCAGAGCAGGAGGGGCTCCTCTGAATTGGCAAAAGACCAGAGGATATCCGCAATCTTGTAACTCCTAACCCTGTAGGGATGCTCACGATCTCTTGCCGTTCCCTAATGTATTGTGGTAGTTGGTAAATAACTGCGACTAAAGTACAATTCTGGCACTTGTAGCTTTTCGGGGAAAGGTCAGTTGGTCCAGTGCCTCACTGAGGGTGACTATTAGATTAACCTTTTTTTGCATCTTGGATCAGAGGCCCATCCATAATTTGTAGAACGGCCCACAAGAAAGGGAGGGAAAGTTGCTGGCTCAACCATCCAGAAGGAAGACGAAGGGGTGACATTGCTGAAGGGAACTCTTTCCTGGATTGTAATAGAATATGCGAACTGTAATCTAAACTGTTCTGCCCCACCAAGCTTTATTTTCCCAAATTAAACTATTCTTCAATTTAGATAATTTTCTCTCCAGCGGATTGAGCTAATTCTGCAATTTGCTTTTTTTCACCTGTATTGCTTTGTTTGGTAACGGTAGGTTTTTTTTTGCTCCGGTTTTATTGTTCCCGTGAATTTTCCTATTGTCGGAGTGGTTGTTGGCACCCAATTACTGTTTTTGGTTGTAGAGGATATACATGTAAACCAAAACCCCCAAGACACTAGAATGCTTTCTCAGCATCGAGGCATACCATATGGGGCTCCCTTGTGAGCCATGCCAATCAGGCCTATAACTGCAGACTATCTGACGCTTTTCTATTGGCTCCAAAAACACATAAATCGCACACAGATAACTGCAGAGGCACCAATTTATGCGCCAAATGCAGAGTTTGGCAACAGGACGGTCAGTCATAGGAGGAACATAGGTTGTGACTGTTCCATGATTTGGTTAGTTGAGCAATTATTGCTTATAGTGGGAGTAGCTGCTTTCTCTTTATGGCATTCAACACTCTGTAAGCTGCCCCAGGAGAATTCTCTAAAAACGTACTACAAAAAAGTGAATTCATTGGACACCCATTGCCGTGGCCAGCATTAAGAGGCATTGGTAGAGATGCCTTTCTTTTAAACCCTTTAAATTAGCTTGTCCTTTTAAGAAAAGTAATGAACTCCTGTGTCCCCTGAATTGCTTCTGTATAGAACCTTCATAAAAGAGCCAAAGTTTTGTTTGTCGGAAGTGCAGAGGGACAATAGCTCACTAATTGTAACGGAGGGTTTTACAGGATCCTGGGCTTCCATAAGTGTTAAAGTATGTCACTACTACAAAGTGCCACTTGCCCTTTATTCCCCATTTCTTGTGACTCCTCAGCAGCCTCTGGATAGTGGCTTTCATAGCATCTCAGCAGGTGAGTAGATGTGAAGTGTATATGTAGTTTTGAGACCAATTTAGTAGTCGCGTTCTCAAATTTGATATAAACCTTGTATTGCAAGACCATCTGAGCTGGATACCAGGTCCTCAGTTTCTCTAGCATCCATTCTGTTGCAATGTACCTGAACTTGATCTGTGCAATCTAGTGGCCTCCTCCAACAGATCCCTGATGTTGGTTTAGGTAGTTATCCCTGGATTGACTACATGATGATCGAAAATGGTGCACAGGGTTGCAGTTGCACCAAATGCTCTGGGTTGCCATTGCATCAAATGCTCAACTCCAATGTCATAATTCCATCCAACCTGGGACGAATTACCTGTCCATAACCATATTAAAATATACTGCCCGATTAATGGGCCCATAGGGTTCAGCCTACAGCCTTTGTAGAAATGATCAAAAATACTCAATTTGCACCATGTTGGGGGCATATATAGTGGCCATGGTGGTCTGTCTTTCCTGCAACCTTTTTTTTTTAAAACGTTGACCATCTGCCTTCCTTACCCATCCTTTTCTTATTTGAATGATTATCTGTTGAAAGAATGCCCACCTCAATTGGTGAGATTTATTGTGAAGGGAAGTGCTTGGAAAGCCGGGTTTGCCTCCAATGCGTTTCTTGAATTGTTACGATCTGAACTTGTTCCCTCATCGGGCAAATGAGTATACTTTTGTGAGGAGTGTTTAGGCCTCTGAAGTTGCTATTTTGAATCCGACTGAGTTGGATGTATTCCTTTGTGCATGTGTTGCTGGAACTTATTGTGATCACTAAACATGCAGTTCACTGACTCTGAAACCCACAACCACCCACTTCAAAACTGCTGTCAGGACCCAGGTATTCCTGTCCTGGTCTGGCATGCTCTTACTACACTTGATCCTTCATGTGTCTACTTTTAATGATTGGTGGTTTCTCTAGTGTAAACTCCACTGGAAGGCTAGAAACTGAACTGCTCCTTTTTGTACATTTTCGCAAAAGCGTGTCCCACTCTGGAGAACTTGTCTCCCTTGGTCTGTTCCCCAAATAATCCAGCCAAGTAAGTGTTTTGCCTACTTGATTGCGTGTTCACTTCTAGGAAATACTTCAGTAGTAAAGAGTTTAACAATCTTACTTGGCCTCCCTTGGGTGATCTGTCTGTACCACTGTCTCACTGCCAAGAGTGAAGACTATTGTATAACTTTTGACATTTAGTTTAACTTGCTGGACCCTGCACGTCTCTCGCTAACCCCTCCTCCCTGTGCCCCCCGCATCTCCCCAGCCCCCTAATTTCAGTGGTACGGGAAAAACCTAAACATTTGCAAGATACTCATATTTCCTGGTATCCATAATAAGATCAAGCGGGACGAGAGGTTGAGCACTGCAATGTTGCACTTTGCCTGTGATGGTGGGGCTAATGACTTAGTGACCAGGATGATTATATATGGCTGATTGTCTAGGCAGATGGTCTTTGCAAATCAAATGTTGACGACCGCAATATGCTCTACACTGCCTCTTCCTTTATGCTGAGTTTGTCGCCAGTGTGGCTGGGCCTTACTGTTTTAGTGAATCACTGCCTGATTGCATATTAAATTTGTTACATTTGACAGTTTCAAGATGCAGCACTCAATTCAATCTAGTTACTAAGTGGGGGTGAACCATTTAATGGCTGTTCTACCATAGCACTATCCGGCTATCTTCCCTCTGAGCGAGGAGAAGGCCAGAGGACAAGGCCTGTACTGTTTGCAGCTCCGCTGCGAGTACCACCATCCGATCAGCTGATCCAGCTGATCTCTGCCTACAAGATCAGCTTTGGAGCCCCAGCGCGCCTTGCACTCACAGCTGCGCCCCTCCACATGGAAGGCCCGGTCGCCAAGTCTGAATCAAGAAAGAAGGCATCTTTTGAAATTCCCGCCGTTTCTGTGCCCGTTCCCGCCTGCTGCCCGCAGCCTGATATGGCTCCGGCTCCCTCCCCCCCCCCCCCCCCGTAAAGGGAGAGGGAGTGCACTGCCAGGCAAAGCCGCAAGGAGAAGGCCAGAGGACAAGGCCTGTACTCCTCTTTGCAGCTCTTAGCTGCTCGTCTGCCACTAGGCTATGCTGCATCCTAGAGGTAAGGAGCCTTTCTACTGCTACCTCAACCCACACCAGGTTTGCCCACCAGGAACTCAAGACTATGTGCCCGCCTCGCAATAAGCTTCCGTCGGCGCACCAAGGAAAGGCTACTGCCCATCCTCCAAGGCCCAGCCTTCAGTCCGCCTTTTTCCACAGACCCAGAAACTCTCGCATCAACCTATGATGTTGCCATCAAAGCAGCTATCAACTCCATTGCCCCGCTTAAACCTCGTAAATCCAAACCCACCACCCACTCTAACTCCTCGTTCACCCCAGACTTGCACACACATGAAAAAAGGCAGCTCTTACAAAGTGGCGAACGTCCCACACTGACAAAGATAAGTTGATCTTTAAAGCCCGCTCTACGGTTTACAAAAAAGCAATCGCCCAAGCAAAAGCCAAATCTTTTGAATACAGAATCTCGGAAGCCCAATCTAGCACAAAAGAAATCTTTGCCATTTTCAGAGAGCTAGAGACTCCCACGCCCACCCCCCAGAACTTCACCAAAGACCAGGCCTGGTGCGACGAAATTCAAACGGCCATGAAAACCAAACCGAGCCGTCTCCAAAGCAAAATACTAGCTACTAAACAAGCCCTGCCTAATACGCATATCCCGGTCCCACCACCAACCTTGGACCCCACCCTCCCAACCCTTCTCATTCAAATCCATACAGGAAAAATACCTCATTAATATGAGGAATATAAAACCCTCTAACTGTAAAGGTGATGCCTGCCCAGCCACTCAAGCGCTTGCTCCCTTCCTGACAGCCTTTGTCAATGCCTCCTTTGCAACAGGGAAAGTTCCCGCCTCCCTTAAGGGAGCATGGGTCCGCCCCCTTTTAAAAAAAAAATACTCGATCCCACCTCCTCAACAACTATAGACCCATCACCACTGTCCCTTCCTTCCTCAAAATTCTGGACAAAGCAGCCTACCTGCAGGTTCAGCACTTCAACGAAGAGAACAAACTCCTGGGACTCCGCCAATCTGGCTTCCGCCCCAGACATGGGACTGAAACCCCCTACTTGATCTGAAAAACCAGATGGACGATGCCAGAGACATGGGCAAACCAGCACTTCTCCTACTCCTTGACCTATCTGCGGCGTTTGATCTCGTAGATCATGACGTCCTTTGCCATCACCTCGCCTCCACTGCCAAGTTCTCCCCTGACGCCACAGCATGGATCACCTCCTTCCTACAAGACAGAACCATGCAAGTATTCTGACTTAGCTTCTGCCTCACCCACCATCATACTATGTGGTGTGCCCCAAGACTCATGCCTTTCCCCCACCCTCTACAACATCTTCACACGACCCCTCTTCCTCGACGCTATGGGTATCTCCTACACTAACTATGCGGACAATACCCAGATCCTCCTCACCGGCAACGTGGACACTGACTCCTTGACCCTTAACAATCTCTGCAACACCATCCAAGCCTGGATGGCAGACAATGGACTATGCCTCAACTCTAACAAGACAGAACTCCTACTGGTAGGTTCCCCCGACAGGCTAATAAAATCTTGACTCCCAATTTAGTCACTTCACCATCGACTCCATCAAAATACCTGTCTCAGACTCAGTCAAAACTCTTGGAGTCTGTTTGGACTTCAACCTATCCATGGACAGACAAGTCAACGCAATTGCCTCCTCGGCTGCATATCATGCTAAACTTATCAACGCAGTCAGGCCTTTTCTTTCCAAAGAGAACTGCAAAAACCTAGCCAGAGCCATCACCGGCTCCAGGCTAGACTATTGCAATGAACTCCTTCTAGGAACATCAAAAAAAACCTGGAGAGGCTACAAGTCATCCAGAATGGTGCTCTCCGTGCAGCCCAAGGCATTGCTAAAAGACAACATCTTGGATGCCAGAAAACTAGCCCATTGGCTCCCAATAAAGGAGGGAATTGTGTTCAAAGCTCTGACATTGACACACAAGTGCATCCATCTCACTGCTTCCAGACTACCCCTCGCAAAGAATCCACCCCGTTGCCTCTACAAGACCAACCAGATCACCCTATACCAACATGCTCTGTGTGCCACTAGTAAAGAGCTAGAGCGGGCGGATCCAGCTTCCCATATCTTGCACCTACTCGCTGGAATGCCTTCCCTCCCACTATCCGAAGTGAGGCCTCCCTCCTTGCTTTCCGCAAAGCAATGAAAACCATCCTCTTCTCATTAAGTCCGTCGTAGCGGCATGAATACCAACCATAGGACCCACTGCTTAAGCTGTAATGACCAATCAAATAAGCTGTAATGATATCTGTCTGTTTGTATACAATGTGCCACTTACTGCTACCACGACTGTACCTCTAAGCTCATGCAAGTAACAGCGCCTCAATGCCCTTGGTCTGCTTGCGCGCTATATAAATAAAAAATGTGCAACCTGATGAGACTCGTGATCTCATTGTTTTTAATGAAGACTGGGCTCCTAGTGTGTTAGCAGAGCCATATTTGGCCACCTGATGACACTAATTATCGTGGGGTTATATTCATGAAGATCCTACCATGCAGTCTGTTGCAACCCAGACTTGGTTAACAAATGTCTTTCTCGTTGCAGTCTGTGTTTTTTTTTTTTGTTTTGATATCTGCAAGGCTGCTATGCCCTTTGAGCTGCATGTTTTTGCAGTACCTTCTTCCTGGATGCAGTTTGGACTGATCTCTAATTTGGCCAGTTGGTTAAAGTTAGTTTGTTGATGCCACCATTTCGCTACTGTGGTTGCTTTGCAAAATACTAGTATTGCGAAGTTGACTTGTGTGCATTGACTCTGCAGTCCATTGGTCCCTTCATCAAACAGCGTCTGTATGTTATGTGTGAATGGAAAAGGAGATTCAGGTGAATGGCAGACTGGTGGAGGCATGATCTAGCAGCTCACCTGGCTGCATGTGTACCGAGGTTGATCTTGATGGCTGAATCTCAAAATATCGTATGCAAAGTGTAATTTGTATTAACTTGTTTCAGACTGATAGCCCGTACCAAGGAGGAGTCTTCTTTCTTACAATTCACTTTCCAACAGACTATCCATTCAAACCGCCCAAGGTAAATATTTTCCTAATTTTTCTGAAATGTGTCCAATATCTGCCATTTGATTTGGTTGTGTTCACTTTGGCTGCTTTTGGAATCCAACTCAATTGGAAAAACATGATTTCTGTTTCCTGTTTCATCATAATGTACAGTATGCATTTTACCATTTTTTTCTTTCCTACAGCTGGAGAGCAAAAACCCTTTGTTAAAGGAAATTAAGAGCAACTATTGTGTGCGAAGTTAGCCCGGAATTGTAGAAACCACTGACTCTTTTCTCTGAATTATACACCTCACACAGGAGTTATGTTAATGCATTTAATGACCCCCCCTATCTTTTGAGGATTCTTATTCTCATTAAACAAGGTAAAGCAAAATCAGATCCAACATCACGCCTAGGAACAAGATTGCCATGTGGACAAAACCTGTTTGGATGTGGGTGTAATAGAACAAGTGGTTTAGTTTACAGCATGGATAACCTTTATCTCTTATGCTACACTGCACCCAGCAAGCATCCATCAGTCACTCTAGTTTAGAGCGGCGTGTGTTTCAGATGAAACGGCTCCTTCTGGGGTTGACCAGTTCTGCTTGGCTGGGTCTGGCTATCTCGCTCGTATGCTGCTCGGCACTCCTCTCCAGCCCCTCTGGCTTAAAATGGACTAGCAGGTCTGCTGGGCTCGCTTCCGATGCACCCCCTACCCCCCCTTCCCTTGTGCTGGTTATATATCCAGTAACATGGCGGCCCTGGGTTTGTTCTATCCGCTGTTTGGACCAGGGAGTGCTAGCGTATCACTTTGTTTATTGGAGAGGTAGAACTCCTTTGTGAAACTAGGTTAGATTGTTTATTGCATCTCAAAGTAGGATCTCTGGACCCTTTGGTAAATGCCTTCACTGTACTCTATGGCATCCGAAGTTCTAAAACATGGTATGCTTCTGCCTGCCATCTTAGCCGACTGTCTGTTATCAAGGGATATCTTTCTTGTTTCTTGAAAGGTGCTTCTAGTCACATCTGTCATTTTCCTGTTCTTGAATCCTTATCGGATAACATTTAGTTAAAAGGCTATCCGATGACACCTTATGGTGTGAAGTCCAATGAGATGTTAGCTGATGGCTTTGTGGCCGTCAATCTGCCATAACCGGAAACTCGCCATTTCCTGCTCGTTGGCTGATCTGCAGGCCCTAAGAACAATTGTGCACACTTTTAAATATCACGATGCATACAAAGTGTTTGTGTAAAGAACAAATTTCATGACTACCAAGACGGGTATCGTAGATCAGAAGTGTGTAGCACTGTGAACCCATCATTAACCACTTCAAGGACTATATTTGCTAAACAGGCAGCCTATGTTGGTGGCAAAAATATACACGTCCTAGCAATGGTGAGTAATTAATACTGCATGCACAAG
The DNA here is from genome assembly GCF_040938575.1 of Ambystoma mexicanum. Classification (NCBI taxonomy): domain Eukaryota; kingdom Metazoa; phylum Chordata; class Amphibia; order Caudata; family Ambystomatidae; genus Ambystoma; species Ambystoma mexicanum. The sequence goes on along the minus strand of NC_090929.1, from coordinate 1,160,077,593 downwards.
TAAGAGTTACTTGGTGAATACATGAGCGCCTAGAAACGTATTGTACATGCTAGGAAAAATTGAATGAATCACACTTTGAAACAGTTATGGCTAACACAAGCATAAATGAATACATGTATTTAACAGTGAGGTATTCAGGATAAGTCAAATATTCTGTTACTGCAAAGGGTTATACAGGAATGAATGCATGCTTTTAATGTGAGATATTTAGGTTAATTCAAACTCCCTACTGGCAAGAGTTTCAAGGTAAGTGTTAGACAAGATTGTGTGCAGTACCCTTTGGGAGACTACAGCAACCTTGACCTCCTGGCAATATTGACCCAACACTTGGCATAAGTCTGTACTACACAGGTTGGTAGTGTGGCTAGCAGCCAGGCTTTTCTCAAGAGGGGTCAATGTGAACAGTAATGTAACAGTTTCACAATGAGTTATTCAAATAAATACTTAAATTAATAATTGTTTAATCAAGAAACCTTGAGTTTGAGTCTGTTTATATAAGCCTTCTTCAGAAGACCAAAACATGTAACGATTAAAATACACTTCAAAACAGTTTTCTAAATCAGATGATCCCCATTGGGGATGGCACACCGACCCTTCCTACACCCTCGGGTGACTTAAATAGCTAGGACCCTGTGGACATTGATGTATCACTGGTACATTTGGAGCAAAACTGGGTTTGGGCTGCAAAAGAATGAGGAATAAAACGAGGGTTAACAAATGATTCATAAACTGGTAATTACTTTTTTAAAACCTTCCAATGCAAAGTAAATTAACCCTTTCCTGGGGGAAATGCAAAAGCACAAAGTCGGAGGCAGAAGGGTCTCTCAGGGAGCTAGGACAGTCCATGTTTGTTGAAGAAAGTCTAGGGCAGCTGAAGATTTTCTTTGCAGGTAAGTAAGTCTTGCACAATGTTTTTAGAAAGGTTTGTAGGAATAAGATTCACATGAAGGGCCACAAACTGGGAGGCTTGTGAGGGCCAAAGCTGCAGGCAACTTTGCAAAGACAACCGAGACAAGTCTCCACTGAGAGCAAGTAAGGCTACACAACAAGAGGTAAGTCCTCCTAGGTTTACTGTACCTTTGGTTAGAAGAAATGGTTCCAGCTGGCTTCTGTTTCTGTGTGGCTCTGCAGATCCTGTTGTTCCTGTGCCTCAGTCGTGGGTACAAGAGCGAGGACTGCTCCTCGCGTCTACAGCAAATAGCAACACTGCGGTTCTCGGATACCACTTCAGACTTTCCTCGCAATTGGGGTCCAGCACTGGCTCAGGCTTAGTCAGTCCTGCATCAGGGAAGTCCGGGGGAATCTTTCTGGTGCTCGGGTCCGACTTAAAAGTGAGGCACTCGATCTGGTGTTCCTCTCCCTGGCACTTCAGTTACAGCAGTGGAAGTACAGCCAGCTTCGAGAGGATGTCCAGGCGAGTTAACTTTGGGGTTGATTGGTCCGACCAACCCAAAGTGAGAAGTTGTCCTTGCATGGCTTTAACTTATTCGGAGCTTCAACACAGCAGCAGGGCTTCACCAGGCAAACTAACTGTCCATGAGTTGAAGCAGGCGTCTCTTCCAAGTTCTTCTTTGGATTCCTTCGTCCAGTGGTCGACTCTGCCTTCCAAGCCAAAAAAGCCTTGCCTTTTATGCAGGTTTCTCCCAGCATAGCTGTCAATCACACAGCAAGGTGGCCAATCACCTTTTGGCTGCATTTCTGTAACAAGGGTATTAAGTACAGGGGGCTTCGGGCACCTCCCTCACTACTTGCTCCTGCCAGACATACTGGAGCCAGAGGCGGCCTTCACTCGTGAATCCCGCTGACGGAAAAAATGAACAAAGCGACCAAACCTGGTTTGGTGCACAGAGTAATTCTCAAAGACCTTTCCATCTAGAAATTGCAAAAAAACAAGACCAGGGCCATTTTGACAAAATGGGAACCCATGGGTGCCTTACTGCAGCTGCAAACACAGCACGTGGTAAAAACACAATGGTAGTTAAAAGTAAACCACTGCCACAAGCCATTAATTGTAGAAAGGGTAACATAAATGTTACAGAAGAAACTAGTCAAAGGGGATACTAAGTAACCCCTCCTCCACCCTATGGTAAGATAGTATGTGCCGGGTCTAGAAAGTTACAAAAAGTAAGTAAAGTCAATTTTACTTCACTGCTTTTGGAAACCGTAGTTTCACCAAGAGAAGGTATTTAAACCTTTGGGACATCTCAGACTTACCTGTGCAACTGCACTGAAGGTGCTGTGTCACAATGTAAAGATGATGCCTATGGAGTTTCTCAGACTCCAAAGTCAAACGTAGTGTCTAAATCAGAAAAAATACATGAGGGAGTGGGTAAAAGGTCTCACTTTCTAGGTTAGAAATGAAGAGTCCTAAAGTCCAGCAAAAGGGCTGGGGCTCTCTAAGGTCGAAGGGAATTAGCACATTGCTGAGAATTCTTCCTAACAGTAAAACACAGGTGTCTTTGAGAACCCATTAGAAATTAAACACCAGCATACATTGGCTGACCCAATACTCTTTAGAACGTGTCATCTTGAGCTTATGACCGTCAAGTTTAAATTTGTGCTCCTTGAGGTAGACCAACATGTGAATGCCTCTGTTAACCACATCGATTTGCAAGTGGACTTCTTCTAATACGTACGTATGCTGTGTGCACACACTTGTACCTTGAGGTACAATACAGTATATTTTCAGTACTGTGGACCCAGATTGTGATGCCAGTAGTGGTGTATTATGTGAAATTTTAGGCTTTCTGAACTCTGGGTTTGCTGCTAATCTTCTGATGTGAGTTATGCACATTTTGTTTCCTTCACCACTTTGCTTCCTGTCAGATTTCTGCAAAGACATGGGCGTTGGCTTATTTTGCCATGCACTCCTGGAAGCAGAGGTTATCCATCACTTGTCACAAATGTGGTGGGTTCCTTGGCCCCAGGGTTTGAGTAGGCATGTGTCCTCTTGTGTCTGGCTTGAAACAGGCTTTGTTGCTGGAGGCTCAGTTGGTTCACTTGCTGGTGTGTGGGTCTCACGGTAGACATCTGAACATACTAGTCGTTGATGAGCGTTACATGTTCCCATGGCTATTCAGCAAGATTGCATGCAGTACCCTTTGGGTGCACTACAATAACCCTGACCACCTGGCAATAGGAACCCAACCTTTGGTATAAGTACTACACAGGTTGGTAGCGTGTTGAACAGTCAGGCTTATCTCAAGAGGGGTCAATGTGAGATGAAGGGGAGTTAGAGATTCAGTGACAAGTATTCAAATAAACTCTTACACACAAGGTGTCTTGAATAAACAGTTATTAATTTAACAGGCAGAGTAAGCCTTCGTCAGAAGGGGGCAATATAATAGCAACACACAAATACTAGAAGTAAGTACCCTTTTGGGATGGCACACACACACTTCCTACACACTCGGCAGTAACTAGGACACTGTGGACATTAATATAACTGTTGTATTTTGTATCACTTAGGAGTGAGTCAAAGGAGAAAAGGTTATTAGAACAGAACAAGAGATCACACAAATATTATGAAGCAGGTAAGTACTTTTGGTAAACCCCAATGCAAAGTTAGTTGACTTCTTCCTGGAAAGAAGACAAAACACAATGGCAGGGGGAAGAAAAGTAATTCGGGGAGCCAGGCTAAACCAAAGCCAATTGGGCAAAAGTCTAGGTGAGCTGAAGCACTTCTTGCAGGTAAGTACAATTCTGTACAATGTTTTTGGAAGGCTTTGTAGAAAAGAAGAAATCAAAGCAGGGCCACAAGCTGTTTAGGATTGTGAAGTAAAGAAGCTGTCAGCAACTCCTACAGAGCAACCGCAACAAGTCTTACAAACGGAGAACACGTGCAGTTACACACCAAGAGAAGTTCTCTTCGACTGTACAGTACCTTTTAGGTTGAAGAAAAAGCGCAGCTGAGGACTTCTGTTCCTGTGCAGCGCTGAAGTTCCTGGTGTTCCTGGGCCTCTGTCTTAGGGACAAGAGGGAGGATGCCTGCACTGCAATGGTACGGTCACCAAACGCAACCGGCAATCTTCAAACAAGTGAAACTTGTGTGTTTCTGCTCCTCGCGTCTACCGCAAGTAGTAACACTGCGATTTCTGGCTGTCGCTTACATCTGGGGTCCTGCACTCTGAGGTGGCTCAAGCTCGGTCAGTCCTGCTTTCTGGGAGTCCGGAGGATCTTCTGGAGCTTTTGGCCAGCTTAAAAGCAGCGCACATGATCTGGTGTCCTCTCCCTGGCTATTCAGTTCCAGCAGCAACTGCAGTGTAATTTCAACCAGCTCTGAGAGGATGTCCAGGTGGTTTACTTTGGAGTTGATTGGTCCCACCAACTCAAGGGGAGAAGTTGTCCTTGCAGGGCTTCTCTAGTCAAAACAAAATTGGAGTTTCAGCACAGTAGCAGGGCTTCACTGGGCAAACCAACGGCCGAAGAGTTGCAGCAGGCGTCATCTTAAAGTTTTTCGGATTCCTTCGTCCCGTGGTCAACTCCGCCTTCCAAGATAAAAAGCCTCTCCTTTTTTATGCCGGTTTCTCCCATTCATTCCAGCCTGGCTGTCAGTCAATCAGCAGGGTGGCTGTCCTTGTTGGACAGCCAGACAGCCAATCACTGAGTGCATTCCGATCTCCTAGGAAACTAAGCATAGGGAGTTTCGGGCACCTCCCTTGCTTCCTGCCCCGCCAGACACCCTGGAGCCAGAGACGGGCTTCACTCATGAATTTTGCCAAAGGCAAACCGAACAAAGGGACCAAACCTGGTTTGGCGCGCAGAGTACATTCCAAGAAGTGCCTTGCCACAAAGAAATGGCGAAAAAAGACAGGGCCATTTTGACAAAAAAGGCACCCTTGGGTGCTTGACTGCAGCTGTGAATGCAGCCGTGGTAAATGCGCACAACAGTAGTTAAAAAGTAAACCACTGCCACCAGCCATTCATCGAGGAAAGGGTAACATAAAAATGTTACATGAGAAGCTAGACAAAAGGGGGATACCAAGTAGCCCCTCCAGCACCCTATTGTGAAGTGTTGGTTCTAGAAAACTGAAGTCAATTTCACTTCACTGCTCTTGGAAACAGTAGTTTATCCAAGAGAAGGTATTTAAACCTTGGGGAATCTAAAATAATTCCCTGTGCCACTGCACTGAAGGTGCTGTGTGACAATGTAAAAAGATGCCGATGGAGTTTCAGACTCCACAACCAAAAAGAGTTCAAATCACATTAAAAATACATGAGTGTGGGAGAGGGGTGCCTTTCTTGCTCTCCAGGCAAAAAATGGAAGTCATAGAGTCCAGCAAAAGAGCTGGGGGGGTCTCTAAGGTAGAGATGAATTGGCACATTTCTGAGAATTCTCCCCAACAATGGCAAGCTGTGACTTCTACTGTAATTTCCTTGAAACCCCTGCAGAACACTTGAGGGAAGAATCTCTGGAATCCACACGTCTCTGTGCACGGACAGTGTTGTATCTACAGCAGCATAAAGGACAGAGTGCAAGTATTGGCAGCAGTCCACTACAAACCAATTGGTGATTAAGTCTGTGTTTTAATGACACTCCAGCGTGGTCGGCCCTTTACGAAGAACTTTTGTAGCGGCCATTGCAACCAGACATACCAGTATTCATGCCAGTTAACCGTGAGCTGTCAATTGGAGTTCATGGCCTCTTCCATTGTATCGTCTCAGGCTAGTAGAGATGCAATCTGTTTAACTACTACGCCCCTTCACCCCCCATTTTGGCCCCATAACATTAGGAGATTTTTGAGGTTGCCAGAATTTAGAAAGTTATTGCTTCCTCTCCTTTAATTCAAGCCTGTCATCTTCTGTTATTTTAGTTGGGTGTTTTCAGGTGTCTGCTGCACAAGATTAAGAGTAGGCAGTGTTCTAAATTTGAGTGCACTTGAGGTAATTGTTATGGCTGTCTACTTTCGGTTAGTTCAAAAACAATCTTTGAGAGGAAGTGATAAGAACATAAGCTGTCGGCCAACTGGACACAAGTGAGAGAAGGTTGGAATGAGGAATTTTGTATTCAATGCCAATATCCGGTTTCTTTCAAATTGACTGCTGTCACTCTGAGAAGCACCTAGTCTGGTCTTTAATATTAATGCAACAACTACATTTCTGTATCTGGTCTTGTCACATGGTAAAATTTACATATGAAATATGAGAGTGGTACAGGCACATCTTATAAAATTTGAATTAACCTCCGTCTCATGGTTACAGCTCTGGTGTTGGCATGGGATAAAATGGTTACCTGCTGCAGCTGATCTAACTCCAATCCGTTGGGCTGGAACGCCATTAGAATAGGGCAAAATCACAAGTGAAATTTGTAACTTCTACCAGGGCATAAGCACCTCAGTAACCTCATTAAAGACAGTTGACAGTTCTTGGAATCTTTGGCGTTGCTTTCTCGGTGGATTAATGGATAAGGGTGACCCTGAACATTCATGTGTGGAAGCAACAGCATTCCTCATGGATGCAGGCACCTTTTTTATAACAAATGAGGTGGTACATACTGTTTGCGCCATTGCTGTTTGTTCAATTGTTCAAACTGCAAGAATAAAATGGAGCAATGGATTTGGCATTCGAGCACAATATAAGCTTTGTGGGTGTGGTTTAGGCCTTCCGTCTTGCCAGCTTGCATTTAAGGTAATTTAAAATTTTAACTCTGTACAGTTGGTTGAACTGTACAATACATAGGAACATTTTGAGATGTGTGGGTATAGATCTATCCTGCTGTCCTTTTGATTTACTGCTTCACAGTAAATGGCCTACCTTGTATTTAAAATATAATTAATGTAAAGATTACTTATAAGAATCAGTTCTGCATTATTGATATTTTATTTCGATTTCACTCATACACAAGTGTTTCACATTACGTGACATACTTTGCAGTTGGTTCTCCTGATAGTACTGAGCATGCAGAAGAATGTCATCCAAGACACATGATAAACCCAGAAGGGATGCCATTTGCCTGGTTAGCACTGAGCAGCTTCTGTAAAGATGGCTGAATGGATATCTTTACTTGACGTTTACAGCTGTGAGTGCATACCTTTGGCACAGGTTTCATTTTCACCCTTTTATGGCTTTGGGTATCCTTTCACAGGTTTCTTGATGCACTTGCGCATTCAGATTTACTCTTCGCTATTTTAACTTCGAATGCATTGTGTCCTCCAATGTATTCTGCATCTTTGACATGTAATGTCCACAGCTGTGTACTTCGGAAACTTTTTTGGCAGAGGGCGTCTTGCGTCGGATCGATGTCCCTCAAAGGCCTCCGTCAAGGGCGACGTCACTGGACGTTATAAATGGGACGCACAGCGCCCATAGGCTCAGTTCTGTTTTTTCTGCAAACGTGTTTGCTTCAGAGACTCGGCGCACCTCGTGTATTCCTCGTGAATGTCTTCTTCGACTCCTCCGAATCCGCGGTCTGGCTTCAAAACTTGCCGGGACTGCAAGTTGAAAATGTCGTTTACCGACACGCATCGCATTGGTTTGTGGTGCTTGGGCGAGAGGCACGGCACGACACGACTACTGTTCCAAATGCCAGTCGCTGACTGCTATGGCCTTGCGGGAGTGTAAGGGGAAGCTTCAGGTAGGTAGGGATTCTAAACCCAGTAAGTCCTGTAAGTCTAAGTCCAAGAGGATGTCCACCGACGATTCGAGGGGTGACTCTCTGCGTCGGGAGTAGTCCCGGAGATCTCGGTCCCGTAGTGGTTCCTGCTATTCGTCCTCGTCTCGGCATTCTAAGAAGCACCGTCACAGGTCGCCTTCCCCCATCCTCAGACGATGGAGCTGTGAGGAAAGTGGCTTGTCCAACTCGACTCCGGAGGAATGGGCTGCCTTTAGAGAGCAGATGTTAGTGATTTATTATTTTTTCAATCGCAGGGCAGTTTGCGTCCGCGCCTTCTGATGAAGCCGGCAAGGAATGGTCTTGTACTATGGTTCACACGCCTTCAGGCTTGGGTCCTCGATGCGACTCACCGGGAACCTTCGAGGTCCCATTCGGACAAGGCTCAGGATGGTCACATGCAAGGTGCTTCCAGGTCTCGGTCCGCGTCTCCAGCAAGACCGCAGAAACCTGTTAAGGGCTAGAGGTTGGCGCTGTGTCCGTCGGATACTGACGTCAAAGCTTTGCTTTCGTTCCAGCCCTCGGTGCAGTTATCGATGCCGAAGCCTTCTCGCCCTCAAGGCTTTTTGCCCGAAATTTACCATTGGAGACCCCAGATACTGTGGATCCTCCAAGGAAGGCTACCTCTAAGTCTATCAGGCCTGTGGTGGACTCGGAACCTCTTCTGTCCCTGGATGACATAAATGAGGAGGAACGGTCAGACTTTGATATGGACCCTGTTGAGCATGATGTGGCTCCTGTCTTCATGATGCCAGTGGTTTGGACACTTCTCCGGAAGTGGAATTTGGCAGGCCTGAGCCTGGGGCTCATGCTGAGTCGTCCTACAGGAGGCTCATGGCTAGGGTCACTGAGTATCTTGGCTGGTCAAGTCCTCCTGAAGCTTTTGTCCAAGATGATCTAACTAGACATTTTAGATCAAGGTCCGTCCTCTGACACGGTGTTACCTTTTCATCTGACATTGCAGAAAAGGGTAGCGGCTGCTTGGCAGTCACCGGAATCTCTTCCGGCTGTTAACAGATCGTTAACTAAAAAATACTGCCCTTCCGGTAGCGACCCCACTCCCGAGAGTTTGGTTCCGATGGCTACGGCCACCTCGAGGCAGGCTGCGTACCCTACCATCCCCGATAGGGACGACAAATGCTTCGACGGTTTGGTACGCAAGGTGTTTTCTGCGGGGAGTATGGTGTTGAAGTCAGCCAACTCCACTTGTGCCTTGGCAAGATTTTCACACACTCTGTGGAACTGTTTCTCTTGTGGCTGAGCATATTCCCAAGGGGGGGGGGGGGGAGAAAGGGATGGGTTCCTTGCTCTTGTGCAAGATGGTTAGGATGCCATGTGTGAATCCCTTCAGTCAGGTTTGGACACGATTGACGGTGTTAGCCCGTCCATGACTGCGAGCACCGTAATACGCAGATTTGCTTGGTTGCGGAAGTCTGGTTTTGCTCCGGATGTGCAAGCCTGTCTTTTGAACATGCTCTTTGATGGCGCGCATTTGTTTGGCTGAGCTTTGAGAGGTTGCAGACCTCAAAAGCTGCAGCAAATCTTTAAGCGCAGCTGTGTCAACCTCTGCCTTTTTGTCCTAGGGGACAGCAGTGGAGGGGAGGCTCTTTTCATTACTACTCCGCCTTTGGTTGAACGATGGGAGCCACCAGTCACAGGGGTCAGCGTAACGTGGTGGTCGGGGAAATGGAGGTGCCAAAGCCTCTCTGGCAGCTGCCTCTTTGCCTTCAGGCGCAGCTGCTCAGTCATGAGGCCATGTCCCATGGGTCGCCTGTTGTGGGCAGACTGTCTCAGCATCTCTAAGAGTGGCGAGCCATTACTTCGGATGCGTGGGTTCTGGATGCCATAGCCCACGGCTACTGCATTCCCTTCCTAAAGCGGCCTCACGACAATCCACCAGGGAATCTTTCTTTGAAGCTTCCATATCTGCTCGTTGTGCAGGAAATCTTGACTCTGCTAGAGAAAGGCGTTATAGAACTGGTGCCTGTAGCAGAGATGATAAAGGAATGGTATTCCCCTTATTTTTTTTTATTCTGAAGAAAGACTGGGGTTGAGTCCATCCTGGACTTGCATTGGTTGAAGAAACTTCTCGGGAATGACAAGTTCAAGATGGTCACACTTTCTAAAGTCCACCAGACCCTTCAACTTCAGGATTGGTTGGTGTCTCTAGACCTACAGGATGCTTACTTTCATGTGCCGAGTCATCCCAAGCACAGGAAGTACCTGAGGTTTGCGGCTGGTGACTCACTTTCAGTTTCGGGTCCTGCCATTCGGGTTGACCTTCACCCCGAGGGTCTTCACCAAGCTAATGGTGGTGGTGGCACCCCCTCTTGGGGGGTGGGGGGGGTGGATTCACGTCTACCCCTACCTGGACAACTGGCTGATCCGTGCGCGTTCTCCCGAGCAAGCATTGGATCACCTTGGTCTCACCTGACGCTCCATCCAGAGGCTGGGCTTCTCCCTCAATTTCAAGAAGTTGCATCTGACGCATCAACCGCTCCAGTACAGCGGAGCTGTGTTGGACACGTCGTTGGGGGGCTCGCCCGCCAAGGTGAGGGCTCATCACATTGGGCAGATGGACAAGTTTCAACATGCCCATTGTCTCCTGGCTTTCGAATTCTTAAGGTTGCTCGGCACAATGGCATCCTGCATTTTTCTGGTGCCAGAGGCCAGGCTGAGATCCCTGCAGTGGGTTCTCAAGATGCAGTGGTCGCAGTTCTCTGGCAAGATGTCTGATCCCGTTCTCGGTCTCCCAGGATCTTTTGTGGTGGGCTGACGCTTCCCTCACAGGATGTCGGAGCCCAAAATCCACATCAACCTGTTAGAGCTGAGGGCCATCAGGCTGGCTCTGAAGGCTTTTCTGCCGTCTGTGCGGGGGAAAGTGTCCTGAACATGACGGACTACACAGTGGCCATGCATTACATCAACAAAAAAGGGGGATGGGTGTAGGGTCCCTCCCATTTTGATGAGGGGCAATGCAGCTCTGATTCTGGGAAATACAGCCGGAAATTTCGCTCTCTGCAGTTCATCTGGCCTTAGAGGAAAATGCAGCGGCGGACGCTCTGAGCAGGCAGAGCAGGGTCTCTCGAGTGGGAGTTGGCTCAGGAAGTCCTTCTGGAGATCTTCGCTCTTTGCAGAACCCCAAAAGTGGAGCTCTTCGCCACCAGTGCCAACCGGAAGTGCGAGAGATTCTGCTCAAGGGAATTTCCTCAGAGGATCCTTAGACTAATTTGTAGTGGATTGGTCGTTCCCACTGCTGTACGCGTTTCCTCCAGTCCCAGTCATTCCTCAAGTGTTAAGGAGGTTCGGATCCCACATGATCCTCATTGCTCCGGATTGGTCCAGGAGATCGTGGTACACGGACCTTCTAGAAATGTCCATCTGCCCTGCACGCCATCTTCCCTAGCGATAGGATCTGCGCAAGGGGGAGGGGAGGTTGGGGTCCGGACTCTCAACCTTCATGCTTGGTATCTGAAAGGTTGAGGTATAAGGATTGGGACCTCCCGGATGATGTGATGGAGGCCAGCAACAAAATCCCTGTACCGTTGCTGTTGGCGAAGTTTTGCGACTGGTGCAGAGGACAAAATGTTGTTGTTTGGCCCACAGGGGCCTTCAAGTGGGTACCACCTGGCGGCGCTGTATATCTTTGAGCGCTCGTCTGAAGAATGTTCTTACTTTAAGATGCCTTTGATTTCCCAGTTTCTTAAAGGGCTTACTAATGTGTTCCCACCGTCCCCTTTCCAGGTGCCGGTTTGGGATCTGAATTTGGTTTTGAAATTCCCGATTGGTGCTCCGTTGAACCTTTGCACTCTTGTCCTTTGAGACTGGTGTCTTTCAAGACTGTTCTTGGTTGTGGTTACTTCCGCTTGCAGAATGAGTGAATTGCAGGCACCTACATCTAAGCCACCCTTCACTGTGCTTCACAAGGATAGGGCTGTACTGAGGGTACGTCCTTCCTGTCTACCTAAGGTAGTATCTGAATTTCATTTAGGACAGAGTGGTTCTTCCGTCTTTCTATCCTCCTCCTCATCCTGGTAAGTAAGAGGAGCGACTCCCTAGGTTGGATCCTAGGAGAGCTCTGACCCTAGACATCCTAGAAATATAAAAGCTCAGAGTGGACGATCCACTCTTTGTGGCAAATACTGGACACCGATTGGGCCAGGCTGTTATCAAACGGACCCTCTCCAGGTGGATTATCCTCACCATTACTGAGTTACCGAATGGCGGGTAAGGACCCTCCTGAAGGCTTGCAAGCTCATTCCACTGTGTGGCTACTTCCACAGCCCTACAACAGGGAGTTCCTATTTGGAATATTTGTGATGCAGCCACATGGGCTTCTATCCACAACTTTGTTAAACATTACTCTCTGGATATGATCCATGGTCAAGATATGGCCTTTGGTAAGGCGTTTCTTTATTCCGCCATCTGATTGGGTACTTTAAATTCTTTTCCCTCCTCCATTTTCTGGTACTGCTTTGGAAGTCTGTTAAAGATGTGGAATACGTTGGAGACAATCCATTCGAAGAACAAATGACTTACCAACTGGTAACATTCTTTCGATTGGATGTTCCTCCAATGTATTCCACATCGCCCTCCCAGCCTGCCCCTCTGGAGAGTTTCTATTGCGATTGCAGATTGCGTTTCCGCAAGATAATGTGCAGTCAAGCAGGCATTGGATTGGTGCCACACGTTATGGGGGGGAAAAAACATAAACTGAGGCTACGGGCGTTGTGCGTCCGATTTCTATCATCCGGTGACGCCACCCTAGACTGAGGCCTTTGAGGCACATCGACCCAAGGCCATCGACGCAGGACGCCCTCTGCGGAAAGTTTCCAAAGTACACAGCTGTGGACATTACATGTCAAAGATGTGGAATACGTTGGAGGAACATCCAATCAAAAGAACGTTACCAGTTGGTAAGTAACTTGTTCTTCTCTATGATCTATTTCATGCTTGCATCTTTTGGTCGGCCAGTGACCTCTGAAATGTGGGGCTGGTGAGGGAAATTGGTGCTTGTTTCAAACATCATTTTAGTGTCACCTGCGGGAACTGTGTGCTTGACTTAAACATAGGTATACGTGTAATATTGTAAAATGATGCCTACTTCTTAACCTTTACTTTTCTGAAGCGAAAATCATCATTTTTGCAACACTTAATGCATGTCATGTATTTGAATAGAAGTGATTTCTTAACATGGTGTATGTGTATTGATTAGAAAGAACTCCAAAGATAATGTGAATTAGCACCAATAAAACCAATGAGATTTGGTTGTTTTGCATATTGAAGAGCATTTTGGGAAGATAAGAATGACCAAAGAACGTTATCGGTCATGTCTGTGTTGTATGACTATCACTAAATATCTAAAGCACGCTGGGGTTTGTTAAAAAGCAAAAAAGGAAACTCGTACCAAAGGTCCCATGAACAAAACTTTTGCATATATACAAGTTTGGCCATCAAAGACTTGAGCTGTCAGATGGAATGACTGCTAACAGCTTAAAATGTCGTGCACTGTTGTGCATCAGCCAGACTTGGAGAATCAAAATTTGTTTTATATTTAAAAAATAACTGGTAAATTGAAAATAAACTGCAATAAAATGCCGCCCCTCTGGCAATCTGCCGGCCTAGGCCGCCTTGTTGTAAATGCGTCTATGCATGCCATATGCAACCTCAATTTTGGAAATTGTAAGGGTATTAACTTGAGTCCGATCCAGTGTAGGAATTGTAATTGTGATGGCCTGGGTGGATGCAGAACAAACCCACAGCACTCCACTTATACTCGCAGTAACCATGTATTGAATTGCACAAGATGTGAGACAATAGATAAGTGGTGTACTGGACTGTGAAAAAAATGTTTGTAACATGAAGTGTGCATTTAGTGTTACTGTCGCAGGAATTCACTGGCTCTGCAAGCATGCAGACCATCCGAGTGGACCCTTGTCATTCACGTAATGAGTACAGTGTTATTTCAGGACCTTTAGATGACCCATGTGAAGAAGGCACTACATGGTCCTCCCTGATCCAAGTGTCATTAACCAAGTGCATATTGCCCCTGGAATGCAGTTCCTAACATACCATGGAGGGTGTCGTCTGAAGGGTAATATCTAACGCACCATGCAAAATCCATTTGTTACCCAGGCAGATGATGCTGTAAAACGTTTTATAAGTACACAAAGTAGAGCCTAGCATTGCCTGGTGCATTGCAACCTTGGCCAAGTTGAGTGTGTATTTGTTGCCATGAAATTGCATTCCCATCTGGGATTCCTCTGCTAAGTGTCCACACTCTTTTAACCACAGACTTAATGTGGCTTCTTGGTTGCTTCTAATCGGGCGGGTCACTCTGAACCAATCCCACTACATCTGTAATGACATCCCTTAGTGCATAGACTCCCTGCTGTAGCGCTTTATCATTAGAATATGATGCATGGAATCCTAGTCTCACTGACTCCCTTGCCGTCTTGCAGATTTGCATATTTGTTTGTGACCAAGTACACGTTGTACGCTTGTCGCACCTCACAAGATACTTTAAGGTCAGAGGATGTGAAGGTAGCTGATCTCCTGACACGGCCACTCTGTGCGCCTCAGAAGAGCAGCTAACCTCCCGATAGCTGTCCAATTCTCTCTTTTTATGATATCTTGAGATTGGGACCCCTCACTCGGGTGATACTTAGAACATATTCCTAAGCACAGCTTGTCTGTGGATATAGCTTGTGTCGGGGAAGTTATGCCAAGCCATATATGGGCCCACACTGGTTCCTGCTCTTTTATTGCATGAATTTGCTTGAACCACCCCCTAACACCGGATTGATTCCCTGATGCATAGGTAATATTCTTTGTGCCATTGCGTTTTTTTTCCTCTTGTATAGGATGCACTCCAGAACTCAACTCTCTGCCAGTCTAGGTAGAAGCTCAAGTTCCTATAACTGCGTGATCTGGAACTGTGTATAATTTAATAAATCTATCAAATGTGCCATGTCTGACGTGTGACCACCTTGATTTGCACAGTTTCCTGCCATGTTTGTTCAGTTATGTTTGAAATGTAATCTGTCAAATGACAATCTGCTACATACGTGTGCTGAGCACCGTTTGGCTATGGAAAGAACTTCTCCAGAATGGGGTCTGGCATGGATTCACATGCTCATGAATATTCCCTTTCATCAGGCTGGGAATCCTCAGTAAAGGAGTTTGTTTCATTTCAGAACAGTCTTTCTCATATAAACCTATCACTGAGCTCCGGGTCATACTGCCCTTTGAGCCCCTCCTCTGACAGCCATCTTCAGATTTTTACTGCATGTTCAAGTGTTGGGAGTCCTCGTGTGAGCTCTCTGCATTTTTTGGTAAGAAAACTGTTTTTGGTTCAATTCAGCCTGTGTGCTCCATCGCTTATCCTTTTGATTAACGATGGCCTGTTTCTCGTCATCTTTCATCTGCCCTCAAGGGCAGAAATCAAGTGTTTCTTCTTGGAAGCTTCAAAGTCTTCAGGCCTACACCGTGCTGGATCATGTCAGAAGGATGGGGCTTCCCTCTTCAAGCTGTGCCCCAGCTGCAGTTTGTGGCATGTTTTTACAGATTAGCATTCCCAGTGCCTGTATTGTCTACACCCGACAAATGAAGAAGATTGTGAGATCTGCCATGGCTTCACCAAGTGCACGATGAAGGATTGACTCGTCCGGTTAGCGGCGTGGCTCAAGACGGGGCCTATAACCTGGGTGATTCACAGGGGCATGCCTCTTCCGGATCCAGCAAACCTGAGTGGGCTTCTAAGTCCTTTGAGGGAGCTCAATCCATGGGGGCCCAATACAAGGCCAAGCACTGCAAGTCAGCTTCTGTCTGGGTCACCTGGGAAGCGGGTCCCGCAACGTTAAGGGCACGTCAATTGTCTCCATCGATCTCCAGCTCTTCATCCAACCGGAAGTCGGCTACCCAGGGGAAGCTGCGGGAGACATTGAGAAGACCAAGCAGGGCCAAGAGGTTACAAAATACCCTTCGTTATTTGCTAATGTCTGCCCAGTGGGTGTAGTTTGCGCATTTCTGTGTGCCCCTGTATGCTCACAGGGCCTTGTGGCCACATTCGAATATGGAAATATCAGACCCAGAGTCTAACAGGACCTCTATCCAGTCAGTGTGTCACTTAGTCTTGGGAATGATTTGAGTGTGTGGACTCTGCATTCTGTAAAACTTGCAGGGCTGCAGTGGTTTCTCAACTTTCACGTTTTCGACTCCCCCCCCCCCCCCCCCCCCCTCCCCCCTCTCCCCTTCCTGTTTTAGAACAGTCTGTCGTCTTTGCCCGTGAGGTATGAGATGACCTCATCAGTGCCATACTTTTGTGGACTCTTCATTTGTCTTCTGTCTCTGAAATCCCAGTCTGTTGGGGTAAAAACCTAGGGGGCAGTCCCAGTTTAGACCAATGTAGTCCACCCCTGGGAGTGCGTTGCCACTGTGGGGCATCCCTATCTCCTGTAGATTCCCAATCTTTGGTTCATGCTCTGGGCATTTTTCTTCCTCTAGTGGTGAAAGCTGTTGACTGTGTTCTACCACACCTTTTACCTTGAAATGATACCCTTCCTTTTTGAGGGTCTCACTTACTGGTGTCTCCTTGTCTAGCATACTATGCTTGTTAGCCGCCTTCTGTGCTGCTGCAGCTCTACTGCCTAGGTGATCTCTGCCTGTGATTGCTAAGTGGATGTTGCTATGTTCCCAAATTGCTCCCTTTTGTTTCTTGCTCATTTAACTGGGACAATATTCTATGAATTTATAACCGGTCGGGCTCTCCTTTCAATAAGGGTAGAATTATGCTCGCAATCATTTGATAATGGATGCTATGGTCAAGCCTAAATTCATGGCAGCAGCGCCCTGTGATACCATGTCTGCCAATGTTGATGCTAAAGATGTCATAGACTGAGTGCTGATCAGCTGTAAATGGAGCCAGCTATAAATTGAGATCCAGCGGTCACAGCTCGCTAAGGCGGTGTGCAGCCAGAAGGAAGGAATATGGCTAGTGCCCTATGCCTATGCTGGGGTGTAACCTGGGGATAGGCGGCTTGCAGCTGTCCTATCTTTTCTGAATACCACTTGAGTATGTCCTCATTTCTGGAAGGGCATGACCCAAATTGAATTCTCAATTTCTTTAGCTGCACTCGTCTGTCTGTCCTTGCGGCTGCTTGGAAGGCGCCATGACATGCTGCGCAGCATATTGCAATGTAAGGTTATGTAGAGTCAAATGTGCAGCCAGTAGTTGGTCTGCTTTGTAAAAAGGGGCCTCTGTGGCTTGGATGAAACCAAGCTAAACCTTCTAGTGACAGGTTGGGTGTGGCTAACGTTCCATGTCTAGCATTTGTTTGTGGATAAACTAGATTACTGCCAAACCAGTTCACCTGATTTGTATGTGTTCAAGCCAATTCAGGCAACTGGCATGGACGATTATTGGATGGTATTGAAGTCTCCCCTTATCGGGAGAGTCTCGTACACGTTATTTACCTTGTGAGCTGGGGTTTTCTAGTAAGTGAAGAGCGGTTCAGCAGGCATACCTCAGTTGCCCAATCGCTACTGAGACAATGGAAAATCGCCATTCTGCAATGGATGAGAATATGTATTTCGGGGGGATTGGGGTCCTCTGATGTATTCACTATCTGACATGTAATCACCACAGCTGTGCTGCTTCGGAAAATCTTCGGCTCCTGCGTCGATACGCCGCCCTTGAGGACCTCCTCCGACTGCCGACGTCACTGGATGTTATAAGTAGGACGCACGACGCCCGTAGCCTCAGTTCCGTTTTTTCCGCGAACGTGCTCTCTTCGGAGATCTCGGCGCGCCTCTACTCTTTGGAGTTTGTTTCTCGGTTCTTCGAACCTGTTCGTATTGTGAAGTATATTCTTCGTGAAGATGTCTACCTCGTCTTATAACCCGCGTCCGGGCTTTAAGAAGTGCGGGGACTGTGGGTCCAAGATGTCAGTGACTGACTCGCACGACGGCTGCCTCTGGTGCCTCGGGGAGGCCCATGACACGGATGACTGTCGACTGTCAGTCCATGTCCAAAGCCTTGCGGGAGCGCAAGCCGTTGTCGGTAGGTAAGGTGTCCAAGCCATGGAAGTCGAGGTCTGCGGGGCTTTCGGCGGACGATTCGAGGGCCGACTCTCCTCGTCGTCAGAAGTCCAGTGGGTCTCGGTCCCAGAGTCGGTCCCGCCACTCCTCTGCCTCTTCAAGGAACTCCCGGAAGCGCCGTAATCGGTTGCTTTCCCCATCCTCATCCGAGGACTCCGCCCGTCTGCGGGTCGCTTACCCCACCAAGCATGCGACGCCGGAGGAATGGGCTTCCTTTGGAAAGACCATGTTGGCGATTCTCGAATCTCAGGGCACTGGTCTGTCCGCGCCTCTGAGTGGGGTCGTTCGTGATCGGTTCAGACACCGCTCGCACGCCTTCGGGGCTCAGGTGGTTGGCACGATTCGCAGGAGAGGTCCTGCTCGGACAAGGGGAATTGTTCTCGTCATGCCCGTTCCAGGTCCCGGTCCTCGACGCGCTTGAGACCGTGTGCACCTGTGGTGTCTTCGAGGAAGACGTCTATGCCGGTGGCGCAGAGGTTGTCGACTGACTCTTTCGAGGCCCTGCCTCTGAAGAAGTCATCGGCGTCCAGGCAGTCGAGGGACACGCTCGGAGCTCCGGCCTCGAGGACTGTGTCCACGCCATTGATGTTGACGCCGACACTCGACGCCTTTCGAGGCTGTTTTGAAGGGGTTCCCTGGGGCTCGGTGGAACGACCTAAAAAAAAAGGCTCTGGCAAAGGTAAAGCATGGCTTTGTTCCACATTCTGTGCCTTCTTACCGCCATCTTGAGTTTATTTCAGAGGCGGATGAGGGCTCTGATGATGGTATGGTTCCGGATACAGTGCCGGACGAGATTCTCTCGGGCAAAGCCAAATTGAGGACCTGCGGCAGTCCCTGCACGATGCCAGTGGGATGGACACCTCTCCGCAGGTGGAGTTTTGTAGGCCTGAAAATGGCACACATGCCGACTCCTCGTGCCGGCGCCTTATGTCCAGGGTCACCGAGTACTTGGGCTGGTCTGCTCCCCCAGTGGATTTTCTTCAGGATGACCTTACGGATATCCTCGACCAAGGTCCACCAACTGACCCGGTACCATATGGCTCTACAGAGGAGGGCGGCGGCGGCTTGGACTGCTCCGGAGAGTCTCCCGGCAGTGGGCAAGTCTTTGCCGCGAAAATACCGCCCAGCCAGTAGCGACCCCTGCTACTTGACCAAGCACCCCACTCTGGAGAGTTTGGTGGTGCAGGCGGCTACGGCCCCGGCAAAGCAGGCGTTGTATCCTACCATCCCTCCTGATAGGGACGACAAACGTTTTGACGGCTGGGCGAAGAAAATGTTTTCTTCAGGGGGGTATGGCGCTTCAGGCGGCCAACTCTGTTTGTGCCTTGACACGTTTCATGCACACTCTATGGAACTGTTTCCTTAGCGGCTGAACATATTCCCGAAGGGGACAAACGGGATGGTTTCCTTGCCATGGTTCAGGATGGCAAGGATGCCATGTGTGAGGCCGTTCAGTCGGGTTTGGACATGGCAAATTGTGTCAGCCGATCCATGGCGGCGAGCACCATGATATGCAGGTTTGCGTGGTTGCGGAAGTCGGGGGTTTGCGCCTGATGTGCAGGCCCGGCTCCTCAACATGCCCTTTGACGGGGAGTGGCGTGCCATTACTTCAGATGTGTGGGTTCTGGAGATCATAACCCACGGCTACTGTCTTCCTTTCCGGCAGAGGCCTCTAGACAATCCACCGGGGAATCTCTTTGAAGAGTCCGGATCCGCTCCTTGCGCAGGAAATTCATTCCCTGCTGGAGAAAGGCGCCATAGAACTGGTGCCTGTAGCGGAGAGGAACAAGGGATGGTATTTCCCCTTATTTTACGATTTCCAAGAATGACTGGGGATTGAGACCCATCATGGACTTGCGCAAAACTCCTCAGGAAGGACAAATTCAAGATTGTTACACTCGTCCTCCAGGCCCTTCAACTTCAGGACTGGTTGGTGTCTCTCCACCTCAAGGACGCTTATTTTCATGTGCCGATACATCCAAAGCACAAGAAGTACCTGGTTCGCGGTTATAGACTCGCACTTTCAGTTTCGGGTCCTGCTGTTCGGATTGACTTCCGCCCGAGGGTCTTCACAAGCTCATGGTAGTGGTGGCAGCGCACCTCAGGAAAGGGGATTCGCGTCTACCCCTACCTGGATGATTGGTTGATCAGGGCGCACTCTCCCGAGCAAGTCCTGGATCATCTGTCAGTCACCTGCCACTCCCTCCACAAGCTGGGCTTCTCCCTCAACTTGAAGTCCCATTTGACACCAACTCAGAGGCTCCAGTACATCGGAGCAGTGCTCAACACGTCCCTGGGGCAGTGTTTTCCTCCCCAGTTGAGGGCTCATCACATTCAGCAGATGGTGCACAAGTTTCAGCTTGCCCAGAGTCTCCCAGCATTCGAGTTCTTGAGATTGCTCGGCCTCATGGCATCCTGCATTCTTCTGGTGCCAGAGGCCAAGTTGCGCATGAGATCTTTACAATGGGCACTCAAGCTCCAGTGGTCTCAGTCCTCCGGCAGGATGTCGGACCCTGTTCAGGTGCCATCCTCGGTCGCCCAGGACCTTCTGTGGCGGGCCATCGAAGACAATCTGAGGAAGGGGGCTCCATTTTGGCTACCCTGGCTGGAGGTGACTATCGTGACGGACGCATCCCTCATGGGATGGGGAGCTCATGCCAACATGCCATGCCGACTGTGCGAGGGAAGAATGTCCTGATCCTGACGGACAACACGGTGGCCATGCACTACCTCAACAAAAAAAGCGGGGGGCGGGGGGGCAGGGTCACTTCTTCTGTGCAGGGAGGCGATGCAGCTCTGGTTCTGGGCAATCCAGCAGGAAGTTTTGATCTCGGCAGTTCATCTGGCCGGAGACTAAAACGAGACGGACACTCTGAGCAGGCAGAGTGCGATCTCTCACGAGTGGGAGTTGGCTCAGGAGATTCTCCTGGAGATCTTCGTCCTTTGGGGGAACCCCTCAAGTGGATCTCTTCGCCTCCAGTGTCAACCGGAAGTGCGAGAGGTTCTGCTTGCGGGAATTTCCTCCAAAAGGAGCCTTAGGAGCCGCGTTCGTGGTGGAGTGGTCATTCCCACTGCTGTACGCGTTTCCGCCAGTCCCCATCATCCCGCAAGTACTACGGAGGTTCGGTTCCCGGATGATCCTCATTGCTCCGGCGTGGGCCCGGAGGACGTGGTACATAGACCTTCTCGACTTGTCCATCTGCCCTCAACGTCGTCTTCCCTACCGAGACAATCTGCTCTTACGGGGGTGGGGGGGGTGTCAGGTTCTCCATCCAGAGGTCAGATCCTTCAACCTTCACGCTTGGTTTCTGAAAGGTTGAGGTATAGGGATTGGGACCTCCCTGAAGGCGTGATGGAGGTGTTGCTCTCGGCCAGACGGCCAGCAACAAAGTCCCTGTACCGTTGCCATAAATTCTGCGACTGATGCAGGGTTAAGAATGTGGATCCTTTTGCATGCGACATACCCATGGTTCTGTCTTTTTTGCTTTCTTTGGCCCACAGGGGGTTGCAAGTGGGTACCGTTAAAGGTTACCTGGCGGCGCTGTCCATATTTAAGCGCTTATCTGAAGAGTGTTCCTATTTTAAAATTACTTTAATTTCGCAGTTTCTGAAAGGGCTCACTAATGTGTTCCCTCCGTCACCTTTCCATGTGCCCAGTTGGGGTTTGAACCTTGTTCTCAAGTTTCTGATGGGTGCTCCGTTTGAGCCTTTGCATTCATGCCCTTTCAGACTGCTAACTCTTAAAACTGTATTTTTGGTTGCGGTCACTTCCGCTCGCAGAGTGAGTGAGCTACAGGCACTTTCAGTTAAGCCACCCTTCACTGTTTCATAAGGACAGGGTTGTCCTTAGATGTCGTCCTTCCTTTCTTCCGAAGGTGGTGTTGCAATTTCGTTTAGGCCAGAAGGTTGTTCTTCCGGCGTTTTATCCTCCTCCACATCCTGGTAAGGAAGAGGAGAGGCTCCATAGGCTTGATCCTAGGAGAGCGTTAAGCTTTTATATTTCACACATGTCCCGGGTCAGAGTGGACGATCAACTCTTCATTGGTTATGCTGGAAAGCGTTTGGGACAAGCTGTGACGAAACAGACTGTCTCGCTGGATTATTTTGGCTATCTGAGTTACCGCTTGGCGGGTAAGGACCCACCGGTCTGCTTACAGGCCCATTCTACCAGGGGTATGGCTGCCTCTACTGTCCTACAGGGGGGGTGTTCTATTCGTAACATCTGTGATGCAGCCACCTGGGCTTCGGTACATACTTTTGTACGTCACTACTCTCTCGATTCCATCCGGGGGCAGGATCTGGCCTTTGGCAAGGCGGTCCTTTACTCCGCAATTTGATTAGGCATTCTAAATTTCTGTTTTCTAAATTCTTTTCCCACCTCCTTGCATTGGTACTGCTTTGAAGGTCTGTCATAGATATGGAATACGTCGGAGGACCCAATCCCCTCGAAGAACAAGTTACTCTCTTACCTGGTAATGTTCTTTCGATGGGATGGTCCGACGACTTATTCCATATCGCTCCCACCCTGCCTTGCCCGCTACAGAATTTCTTATGCGATTGCAGCTTACGTTTCCGCAAGGCTTTGTGTGTCAGACTGGCATTAGACTGGTGCCACATGTTCTGGGGGAAAAAAAACGACAACTGAGGCTACGGGCGTCGTGCGTCCTACTTATAACATCCAATGACGTCGGAGGAGGTCCTTGAGGGCGGCGTATCGACGTCATCGACGCAGCCGGTTTTCCGAAGCAGCACAGCTGTGGTGATTACATGTCATAGATATGGAATAAGTCGTCGGACCATCCCATTGAAAAAACGTTACCACGTAAGAGAGTAACTTGTTCTACCTAATGGGCCATCTTCTGTACCCACTTAACCTCTTGATTACAAATATCTTAAAGGCTGCCTGGTCAGATAATTGTGACTGGGGCATGAGGTTATTAGCAATGCTACGGTCATCCCGAGTCCCATCTATCTTTTTGATTGCTTATGATTAGGCATGACCACGAGTCTCTTATCTCCACCTCATTTGAGGCTGTGAAAACAGACCCCTGGTCATCAGTCACTCATGCCAAAACTCAGCCTAGGCTGTCTCAGCGCTAGGAAAGACCTGCATGCCCAGGTTCATGTGCTAATAAACATGATAAAACATATGCAGTCAGGAATTGTACAGTTCTTGGACTCCGATACCACTCTGACGCATTGCTCTGGATAATACTTGACGCAGGCGTTGTCATGTTAATGCATTTAATATGACCCCCCTCCCCCAATCTTCTGAGGGTTCTTAGTCTCATTAAACAAGCCAAAGCAGATCTAAGATCGCACCTATGAACAAGATTGCCATGTGGCAAAGGGCATGTTTGTATGTGTAAGGGCAGGCGGGAGCCCCCTCACCCAGAACCACGCGCCTCTGCTTCAAGAGAAGTGAGAAGCCTACACCTGCTCCCTTCGGTTAAGAAAGCTGTATTAGCTTTATTGCATTTCTCTGCATATTCACTACAGAGCATCCGCAACAATCTGTGTGTCCGACACTGATGAATAAAGAAGTACTGCATGATACAGCCAGAATTCGCCCATGGAGCCCGCAGTACCCATCTGCTTCATTGTTAGTAGACACCACGGCCATCCAAAAAATGGCTGCTGCATTCAGTCCTCGTTGCTAGGTCTTCCCATGCTTCTGTCTCTGCCTCGTGCAGGCCGATTGGCTACAGCACTCTAATGGAACTAATCAATGTGACTGAGGCGGAAGCCAGCCCTGCAACCAAAGGCCATCAGCTCAAGGCCAGGCACTCTGTGCCATCGAGGCCATTGGGCCAAGCATGCTGCCCACCACACCACCTCTCTGACCCACCACTGCCCTCTCGGTGTAGGGCTCGCTAAGTTACTCACCACCACTCGCTACCAGCACGCCCAACATCCAGAGTCCTCACTGTCATGATCACCATTGCGATAAGGGTGCGTGTTACACCACCTGCCTGACTCGTAAAAGCAGATCTACTCACCACGCACAAAGCTGATAATCAATTGGGCAAACAGCCATGCCCATTGCGTTAACCCTGCTCTTCCCAGGGTCTTGTATACCTGCATTTGCAAAGTAATTGCTTTGATATTCACTCCCTGCACTGTTCACCTTATGACCACTCTGTGCCTTTATGACGAATACTGGCGATTTTTATTATATTGGTGCACAAGTCTCCCGTAGTCACCCAAACGTCAGTGAGGCCCGCCCTGCTTACAGCATTGCGCTAACCGTGTGCTCTCAATCTGCCTTGATGTTCAGAACTCGCAAAAGAATATGAATGCTGTCTCGCACTATTAACCATATGACCTCTGTGCTTTATGCCTAAGACTTGTGACTTGTATTGGTATACAAAGGCCTTGCCCTACTTAAGTCTCCTGTAGAGGCCTGCCCTGCTTGCATAACCGTGTTAACCAAGTGCTCCCAATCTGCCCCTAGGCCTCCAGCCTGTAAAGGGAATTACAAAAATATACACGGGTCATTCCTGCAGACAATCGCGCTCAGTTTGTAAACCACCTGACCAACATGTCCACCATACTACTCAAACACCTTATTCCTGCAAGGCATGCATTAACTCTACCCAATCAGACTGCACATGCACAGTGACCAGCTCAACCTGGGTTATGTGACAACCCAGCAATGCCTCTATCATCCCTCTAGTCACCCCTGCCCACCGAAACTTAAACGACAACCTAGCAACCAGAACGAAGCCCACTAGAGATTCTTCCCACTCCAATGCCTCCACCACACTAAGAAGGAATTAATTGCCTACAATAAGAACCACCCGCTCCAACACACATCCACCCAACCACCCCCCCCTACCAAATGCTGCCCGCCTGACAACAAGATCTTAGGAGCACTCATCAATGCCAATTCCTTACCAGCCCGCGCTCTAGAAATCGCAGACTTATGTGAGCTAGACTTCCTAGCCATAACAGAATCCTGGCTCCACACCGCAGCTGGCCCAGCCATCTCACTCGCCGTCCCAGACCGCTACTCTGGCAGTGGGTCTGTCCATCCTACAGATAAAGGTGGAGGAGTAGCAATAATCGCAGAAACCTTCCTGAACGAGAAACTCCAATCACTCCCCTCACATCAAGTGAACTATCAGTCAAAATGTCACTGTCTACAATCTCCATGCTAAATATCCACCTCCTCGCCTTTGAGAATGAGGTTCCACAAATTCTATCCTCTAATGCCAAACCCAAATCGCAAACTATTAGATCGGGTGATATTTAACCTATGCCTCAATGACCCACTTGACACACACTATCCTTGGCCAACACTGTCAGCACTGTGCATACGATCCAGAATCCCACTCATGTGAAGGGGAACACTCTATTGGCTGGCAGATAGCTGAGGTTCGGCCATCATGTCGAACTCTCCCTTGCCATGGTCAGATTACCATCTTTTAACTTTTACGATCGATACCAACTTCAGCAATACTAATCTCCCAACACTGGCCCAAGCTGCCCCGTCCAGAAACAAAAAATATCGCAGCCAATAACTTATTCCCATTATTGCAACCCGTCCTTGCTTCACAACCCTTGCATAATCCTGACCCGACAAATGGCCCCACAATACAATGACCCATACACTCAGCCATTAATAAATTAGACCCCATTGCCCTGCGCAAAGCCGAACGACCTGCCAACCTGAATGGATGTTTCTCACCTGCTTAAACTTTAAGAAAGGTTGAAAGGAAGGCGGAATCTCTTTGGCAGAAATCCCAACTGTATTAAATAAAAATGATTTTGAAATGCTGCACGGGAATACAAAAAACAAGTACACCTAACAAAGTACTTTGCATAATGACAATCTCCAAGGCCAACTAAAATAAAAGCAACTGTTCTCAATACTTGGCGAACTAGAAACCCCAATTCGCCCAGTGGAGCGTTGCAACAAGGATGCAAGCTGGTGTCTGAACATACAGAACGCTCTTCAAAATAAAATCGCTCAACTGCAGTCTTAAATCGAAGCAAAAAGAGAGCCTAGTTGAACTTCCCAATCCTCCTAAACAATGTCAATGTCCCCAATAACAACTAAATGCCTCATTTTGAATTACAGAGGTCATCCACTCAGAAGTCCTAAAACAGTCTAGATGCCAAGGCGATCCCCTGCCCTCCAACAGTCATTAAAGGACTGCGCACCCCAACTCAAGCCGTTCATCACCAACCTCGTCAATGCGTCTTAAGAACTGCATCCCTGTGGACCTAATGAATGCCTGGATATTACCACTGCTAAAAAAAATAACTACCCCCCCCCTCTGCTCCGCCACAACGTTCCCACAAACTACCGCCCAATAACAGTACCATTGCTGCTTAAAATACTAGACAGGGTAGCTTAGCTACA
Organism: Ambystoma mexicanum; assembly: GCF_040938575.1. Classification (NCBI taxonomy): domain Eukaryota; kingdom Metazoa; phylum Chordata; class Amphibia; order Caudata; family Ambystomatidae; genus Ambystoma; species Ambystoma mexicanum. The sequence continues at coordinate 1,160,051,518 of NC_090929.1, read as the reverse complement.
AATTCAGAAATACCTTGAAACCTAGATCATGGGGCTGCGTCAGTCTGGATTCTGTCCAAAACATGGTACGGAAACAACCCTGCTGGACTTAAAAGTCCAACTGGACGACCTGACAGAGGGAAGCTAGCCCTTCTCCTCCTGGACCTCTGCTACATACGATCTTGTGGACCACAACATCCTATGCAAACACTTGGTCGCAGCAGCTCAGTTATCCCCAAACGCCACCCAATGGATCGGATCATTTTTAACAGACAGAACTATCAGTTTTCTCCCCTAACGCGGAAGCTCCACCTACCATAGTCTTGTGATAGTGTCTCCCCATCTTTGTATAATATCTTTACAAAGCCTCTTTTTGACCGACTTGACGATCTGGGTGTCACCTACAACTACGCAGATGACACCCAGATCCTAATACAGATCACCTGAGACCTCCCCATTCAAGCCTGATGGCACACCAGGGCTGTGCTTGAATGAGAAGACTGAGCTGCTCCCCATAGGATCTCCACTCAGACTTAACAAAGGATTTGAATGCATCATTAAGTTTAACATTTATGGTAACACCATTGGAGTCTCCAAAGAGTTAAAAACATTAGGTTTTTACCAAGTCATCACTCAATCTCACTTAACAAGTTAACGCTACCATATCAGCCGCAGTCTACACCTGCAAACTCATCAATGCTTGCAGACCATTTCTATCGATGACGGCTGTATCGCTCTGGCTGGAGCTCTGGTCCTGTCCCAAATAGACTACTGTAACTTCTTGTATGCTGGCACCAAGGTCCAAAACATCTGTAAACTCTTAAGTCTTGCAAGATAACGCCATCAGAGCCGCGCTCATCCTCCCCAAATCAGCAGATCTCTTCAATAAGACAAACTACACTGGCTACCGGTACAAGATTGAATTGCGTTCAAAACACTTACCTTGAGACACGTCTTCACTGGGTGGCCCCTGCCCATCTGGCCCTCACCTTGCCACACAACCCCAATATTCAAGCTCCAAAAAGCAGGCAGGAATAGCTTCCCCCATGACCACCAGTAAAAAATGGAACTCTCTCCCGGTCCACCTAAGGGCATTAGAATCTTTCTGGATTTTCGGCAGACAAAACATTCCTCTTCACACTAGGCACGGGCAATCAAAGCGCCCCTCACCTGCCCCCCCAGTCACACACATGCAGCTATGTAAATGGTGTAAATATAACTGCATTTGAACTGCATTTACTATGTCTTTTTATTTTTATTTTTTTCCTGTTGTAACCTTTACGTATTTTTGTAACCTGAGTAACAATTGCAACCTTGATATGTAAGAAAGTGCCCAGATGCCTTTGGGCTTGGCGCGCCATATAAGCAACAAAAATAAATGTGTGGTGGTTTAGTTAACCCATGCTTTATCTTTATCGCGGCTACACTACACTCCATCAGTGTCCATGCACCCAGCAAGCAGTCACCTGTCACTGTACTTCAGATGAAACGGCTCCTTCTGGGGTTGACACGTTCTGCTTATTTGAAACTAGCTGTCTCACTCTAATGCTGCTGTGGCTCTGCACTCCTCACCAGCCCCTCTGGCTTAAAATGGACTGGCAGGTCTGCTGGTCTCCCTTCCCTTCCCCCCCCTCCTTGTGCTGGGCTATATATCAAGTAACATGGCGGCCCTGCACGTGTGTGTTTGTCATATCTGCTGTTTGGAACAGTGAGATCACTAGAGCTAGCATGTGACTATTTGTTCGAGGTAGGACTCCTATGTGAAACTAAGTTGGATGTGTTGTTTTTTTTTTTTTGCATCTGAAAATGGGATCTCTGGACCAGTTAATGTCTTCATTCTACTTTATGGGATCTCTGGACCAGTTAATAAATGTCTTCATTCTACTTTATGGGATCTCTGGACCAGTTAATAAATGTCTTCATTCTACTTTATGGCATCTGTGAAGTTCTACAGCATTGTATGCTTTTGCAGGCTATCTTAGCTGGCTGTCTGTTATCAAGGGATATCTTACTTGTTACCAATTGTACCCTATGGGCTTTGACTTTGCAAATGTGTAAGCTGCTTCTGTTCACGTCTGTCAATTTCCTGTTCTTGAATCATTTTCGGATAACCTTTTAACCTCAGTTTTAAGTGTTATCAGATCACCTAATGGTGTAAAGTCGAACAGGCTGCAAGCTGACCGCTTTGTGGTCGGCCGATCCACCAGAACCGGAAATGCACCATTTCCTGGTAGTTGGCTGATCTGCAAGCCCCAAGAACACTTGTGCAGACTTCGTATGCAACATTACATTTTATTTTAAAGTGTCATGTCTGTGTAAAGAACATCTTTCATGACTACAGGCCGTATGAGAGATGAAAAGCCGTCTTAAATTGGTCTCACTTCATGTCAATGTGGGGTGATGCTACTTGGCTTGCAGTAGGATACCAAAAGTGGACTATTGGTTTGAGCACCTGGGGATATCTAAGCACAGGGTAGGCATTTGCATCTGTTAATATAGTTGTCTTGGGTAGCTATAGACTTGCAGCCGAGTGTTTCAGGTTTTGAAATTTCTAATATTGTCGGAGCTAATCTTCTGTGGGCTGAAATGAGGGTTCTAACTATTGAATGCAAGACTAGAAGCCCAAACTGGAATTACAGGATTTGGCGTGCAAATCATTAATCAGAATTTTTATTTCTAGGTTGCTTTCACAACAAAAATATATCATCCAAATATAAACAGTAATGGAAGTATTTGCCTTGACATACTGAGGTCACAGTGGTCGCCTGCATTGACGGTCTCTAAAGGTAACAATCTTCTATATTTTCTATGGTTTCATTCCTTTGTGTACATGTATCATAGGAACTGGTTTTCCTACCACTATGCAGGTTGTTAAATTAGATTCAATGGATAAAGTTTATTAAACCTAATAATCAGTGTGATGGGCTATATTGGGATGTTTGTTGCCGGGTGTGTTCCTGCCACTCTTGTAATGGAACTTAATTTGCCAATATTCTTTAGCGAAACATGTCAAATTGCAACACCTTTTTAGTAGCTTTACTCTCTACAGACTGGCGCCTTAAAACCACTCCAGTGGTATTTGTCACAGTACAAATACTTTAGAACTAAATTTCTAATTCTGTAAATGTTACTATTTCACAAGATGCCTTAACCTGCCACATTTGCCAATACACTGCTCATGTAAATGGTAATGTCTTAACGATAAGTCTCTATAATTTCATAAACCAGAAAGCTGGTGATAGCCTTCCAGGGGTAATTTGAAAAATGATACTTAAGCAAAGCACGTTTTGAGCATCCCTGTATCATGCAAACATGGCGGATATTTGCTGCACAATTGTGAAATTTGAAATGGTGAGTTTGTCTAAGGTTTGGTGTTCTCAAATGCCAAGCTTTCTCACAAAATTCTCGTTGCTTGCAAGTTTCTAATGAGAAAGTTGAGCGTTTAGGTACATGGGGTGCAAATTAAGTCCTCGGGTACACTCCTGTCAAGAACACCTACAACTTTTGAATCTTTCCCGACCCATGCTGTTGAGCCCTGATCAAAGGACTCCACATGGCTGCAACTCTGTACCCAAGCAAACTGGCCTATTGGGGTGACTCAAAGGTATCCTGTTCTTTGTACAGTTAGGTTTGCACTGTTAGCAATGTATAGGACTACTAAATCGAGATTTGCCTTTCACATGTGTCCTAGCCTTGGTAAAGGTACGTGATTTCCTGAGGCATGCCCTACTATGTATCCTCTTGTTAGAAATCAATGTTTCTCTAATGAACCGTGTTTACTTTGTGCAAAAACAAACTGCCATTTTTAGCTTGGGCTTTTAGGTAACCTATAATCAAAGTACCAATAGGCAGAAAAGGCATGAGGGTGGAGGCATTTGCCCACCCATGGCCATGCTAATCCCTGTATCCATTCACACCCAAGTTTCTGCTCTTCCCCACACAAGGCCTCATGCATACTGTTTGAGCTCTTTAATCAAGCCCTACCATCAAACTGCTAAAGTGCCTACCAGTGGTTTTGCATAGCAATCGTCAGAGTTGATGACTTAATTGGAGCTGTAAATGCACAACTGGTGTAATAGTTTTAACCTGGTCTGCCTTCAGCCACTCTTTAAGCAAAACACATGTCCTTCACTGAGGTCCTATTAAAAACGAGCCTTGATAAAGCCAACCGTTTTTCTTGGTGTCAAAGTATTAGGCATTTTTCAGGCACTTCTATTAGATGCCCAGGTACTCGCACCACTGCATCTGCTACCATAAATGGCCTGTTGATGGCACCACAGTGCTTGGCAAGTGCCTTTCCATGCCTACACAAAAGCCCAAACTGCTGGCATTGCCAATGGCAATGACTTCTGCCTGTACTAGATTTCACCTGTACTAGATTTCAGAGCAACAGCTGGACAGGATCCTAAGTGAATAAATAGATCTCTAAAACGTATTGCTAGAATTCACTTCGAGTTCATGCAGAAGAACCTCATTGGCAAGTGATCATTGATTCTTGGCTAGTATGAAATGATGTATTGAGTATGTGGATAATGTGGGGGCTGGCAAATTACTTGTTGTTCCTGGCTAATATCTTTCAACTTGGAAGTGTTGACTCCTGCCTGAACATCTGCTGGGCTCACTGCATGTGCCAAACAGCTGCCCTGTAAGCCATCTTCAGTTAGTCTCTTCTGTTGCCACCTTTTCCAGGAGGGGTGTGGGAGGCAGGGGGGGTTGTAGTCTGCTTGCCAGCAATTGTTCATGTGGTGACAAGGAGTTATTGATGGCAAGCAAGGTGATGGACCAGAGCTGCCAATGGTGACAAACCATTTGACAGCACACGTACCATACGCTTTTCCCTATGAGCAAAAAAAGCCTACTAGATTGAGCCATAGTTGCCATTCCAATCTGTAGGTGCTTATCCGGGCATGTTTTTCCATTGCTCTCATTGTAGTCTTAGTTTACGCCCCCCCCCCCCTTCCAATTAAAAAATAAAATTGTCCCAGAATACAAAAGGAAACAAAACTGGACTGGCTAAGCACCTACATATTGTCATGTTGGCAGCTATGGACCAATATCTTGTTCAGCCAACTTTTGCATTCATTCCTACAAACAATGAATGCCTGGTTGAGTGAATACAATTCCAAGGGGACCCCCAAACTAAGGAATAGGATAACTAGGTACCTGAAGGGCCCAGTAACACCCGCTGTGGCCCAGAGGCTCTAGACACAACTCTTACAGCATTTGTCAGCAGCTTGCAGGCATGGTTTATGCAGTGCAGTAATTTGTATTTTTGCTTTGTTGTGAACATTTCCGAATTGAAAGTGCTCTGCCCCCTCCTAAATTAATCTGCCACCTTCCCTAATCACTAAATCTGCAGAATGTGTTACCATCTAATGGGTCCTGTACTCCTTGAGTATTCATTTTAACATTGGGAGACCTCTGTAATTGGCTGGAGAATGAAATCCTGTGTCTTGGAAATTCACATTTCCTCATCTAAAATATCCTTGGTTTTAGGGCAGAGTTTAAAGTATAGGTTAGTATTGGTGGAAGATTGTTCTGTAGTGACCTCGCATGGGTTCTCATGTCTGATTCACAGGTGCCCCATTGAGCGCTTTGAGGCAGTGGTGGAAAGAAACTAACTTGCTGTGCAAAATCCATTGCAGTCTAATCCAGGGAGATTGGAAATCCACTTATGCTTAACTATTCTGTGATCCGATAAGTGGAAGGAATTAAATGTATCTTGGAGAGCTGCAAGTTGGCGTACCCATTATATTCCATTGTTTTTACCATTACCTGCTTATTGACTTGTTCAAAACATTGTCCATAGATTGTTTAAGCTAAAGTGTGTTTTTTCTTTTTGTAGTTTTGTTGTCCATATGCTCACTACTTTGTGACCCGAATCCAGATGACCCTTTAGTTCCAGATGTTGCACAAATTTACAAGTCAGATAAGGAAAAGTAAGTGTCTAATCACAAGGACATCATTTTGATGTAATCTGTCATTTGAACCCCTGTCTGTTGCAGTTTATCCATTTTAACACTTTAGGCTTATTGAATAAAATGCTGGGAAAGTGTGGGGAAATTGCCAGTGATTTTCGGACATGAAGTCATGTTCTAGTGGTAATGGTGACTGACAGTATCACTTACAGACGGAGTGAAGGGAACTGGTTTACAATTTACTGATCTGTTTTTAACACTGCTTTTCATTTACCTAATATACCCAGAAGCTCCACAAACAAGAGCTAGAGTTCACCAGAATGCTGTTGGTTTGCAAAATAAATTTTTGTATTCTGGTATGAATGGCCATATTTATGAATCATTGAAAATGCTCTCCAAGCTGCATGCTACTGTTACAGGCTCAATAAAGCAGGCCACCAGCATTCTTTCTTGTTGCTTGAAGGTAGGCAAGCATGGGGAATAGTTTGACTGGTCCTTGCTGGCTCAAGCTCAAATACATTTTTAAGAGACTGCCTGGCCAAAATGGTGGTCAAAATCCTCCTTGAAAAAAGTGCAATCCCCGTTTAAATCTATGCAAATGCAGGAGGATACCCACCTGAACCAAACCCCTCCTTAAAACCCTCATAACATCCATCATTGTGTGTGGAGGGGTCAGGAACTTATTCAGACATTTGCATCCCCCAGACCAACTTGCAAAGTAGCCTCGTGCTTAAAGTTGGCTTTTTGCATTTGTATCAAGACTTTTGTTTTCTTGACTGACCAGCATGCAGAAATGTACTATACAAAACACTGTTTACATTCTCTTGAATTTACAGTTGCAGAGGCTTGCATTGCAGTACTTGAAGTTTAGAACCAGGAAAATTAAAGCTACAATAATTTTGTTTGTAATGTTCTTCCATGTATCGATTTTGTCAGGTTTGTGTAGGTTGTGACTTGGGGACTTTTTCAAATCCTCTAAAGCAGGGTATTTTATCCAATGGAAGTTAAAGATGAACACGTTTGTATCCACTAGAGCAGAGAATCTACGCAGTCAAGTGCTTATTTTGCTGACGTGTGTGAGATCCTGGTCCAACCATGGCTGCCAAAATTCTAAGTTCTAAGATTGTAGTCAGTCCGGTATTCAAAAACTCAGTTCTTAATTGGTTTTTAGTATTGACCTCGCATTTGGGCCACTAGGCTGCGTTGTGATGAATAGGGACAGTGGGCTGAAGTTAGTGAAAATGCAGCTGTCACTTGAAGGCTGCCAGCCTCCATGTATGAAATCCTGCGTGTAGTACAGTAAGACCCTTCAGTTTATTGATGGGGCACAGCAAGACATTAATTTCACTGGTGGTGTAACTGAACATTTTAATTTTTTGTATTTATTGTGGCTTTTACAATTAGACGAGTAAAATCCAAGTGAGAGCATGAGTCGAAATAACAGTGCCATAGGAGTTGGGGAAGAAGAGAAGAAAATGAGCCTTCAGACTGGTACGAAAAATATGAAGGGTAGGAGATATACAGTGGGAGAGTTGCAATGTTTTTGGGGAAAAACAAAGGAACACAAACCAGCCTGAGCACTATGAGGCTTGAACCAGAATTCTAAATGGGGGTAAATGGGTGGGGAGGAATTTCGGGGGAGATGAGCTAAAGGAAAACCAACCAAAAGAGAAATGGCATTACGGGAGTATGAAGTTTGGTAGCATGAAAAATGGATTTGCTTGCCAAATATTAAAGGTGAAAACTGCAGGTTTGTGCTATGGTGTTATTGCACGACAAAAAGGGAGGGAACAGCCTAGAATAACACTTATAATTCAACCAAGACAGGAGGAATCTACTATTCCTGGCTATAACTGGTTGCATCTAGGATTGAACTCTAGTAAGGGCAGTTTGAGAGGGTATTTTGAAGTGGCAGAACAAACCTCTGGATCATCCATGCAAGTGACTTGAGATTAAATGATGGCAGAGAGGGGAATATTATAAAGGGGGGCGAAGAAGATGAGAAGGGTGGCATACAGTAGATCAATTTCCAGACCAAGAGACAATGGGTCCTACCCATTAGGTAGGAGGGGAAGGGTGAAGCCAATGAAGGACTAGATCAGAGGACACAGAGGGAAGAATAGTGGTCCACCATGTCGAAGGCTGCCGATGGATGGAGAAGCACCAGAATATAAGTTTAGTGTTGGGGCTGAGAACAAAGAATAGGTGGCATGAGCTCCAATTTCAATATTGAAATTGGAGGATGGGAAGAAGGGAGCGTGAATAAGATGAGACCTGGTTGTAGACCATGCCTTCTGTAGTTTGGAAAGAAGAGGAGAGATGACTGACAAGTGGGGCCACATGGATTGAGGGATGTTTTTAAGAATCTGAAGAATGGCTGTTTTCTTCTTTCAAACATGCAGAGAATGTAGATGCAGATTAAGAGGGTAGTAAGATGCAGAGTAAGTGGGAGACGCCTTTGCTGGATAAGGGGATGAGGTCCGTGGGATGTGCATGATTTTAAATATGAAAGATTATCAGAAGTGCATGGAAAGAGTTGAGATTGGCAGAGTGCAAGGAAGAGACATTAAAAATGAAGTAGCCAGAGCAGAGTGATCTGGAGGAGAAGGTGAACGCTTGTGGTTAAGAAGCTGGATCAGACGTCAAGTGTAAGAAGCCAGTGTTGTAGCGGAGAAGTAACGTTTCTTTTACCTGAAGGTGGAGAGCAGTCATAGGAGTAGAGGGAAGAAAGTAGGGCAAGATAAGTAGATGGACAATTATTTTTTTTCTTCCATGAAGCAATCAAGATAGCCAGTAGGTGGTTTTGAGAAGGATTAAAGAACTAGTGGTGTAAATGGCAATGGAGAGGTGGACAGAATGAACAGCAGCTATACCTGCAGACTGAAGGGAATTTATTTTTAGAGTACGTGAGTCAGTTATCATATCTTTAAGATCTCCAAGGAACACTAGCAAAGATGGCCCTTTGCAAGCTGACAACAATGCAATTGATTTTAACTAGCACATCCCTGGAGGCATTGCGTTTCCACATAAAGCAATGGCCTCTCTGGGCCTCTGGTCCCAAGTGGAGAGCTGTGCATATCCACATGCTGGCGTTGGGTGGCAGTTCAACCAGCAGTGCTTGAGGCGTGTGGACCTGGTGAGATGCATTGCAAGGAGCCTAGTGCTGGTGAGGAGCTCCCTGAAACACTCTTGGCTCCATCCCAATGATTAAGCATGGAGGCTGAGATTAGAGATTCCCCATCAACAAAATACTTCCCTGCTTGCAGACCTTGAACAGGAGATTAACAGTTGGGGGGGCTTTCTAAATCAATGATTGACTTTGATGGTCCTATGCTGGCTGCGGAGAAGAGACTAGACTATATGGAGAACTCAATATGTGAGCAGGCACACAAAAAGGCATAATTAGAATATCCTAGGATCCCCGGAAAAGCAATTGGAGCGAATTGGGATGAGGAAGACCTTGAGAATCGCTCATTTAGAAACTGTGCAGGGAGTGCTGCGTCAGATTTGTAAAGACCAAGATCTAGTCTAATATAGCCATAGCCTCTTTCATTACCTGCGTCAGACACTAGACCAAGAAGAGCTGGTCCTGGACCAGACACTGTTTATCGTACTTTTCAGCAGAGATCTGTCATATGTCCTTACGAGGGCCCACTTTTTTCACCAAAAGGAAAAGATGATCTTGGCAGCCAGAGATGGTTCCTCAGATTCTAGTATGTTACTTTATTCCAGGATTCTCTCCGCTCTCCTGGAATAAAAAACTGAAATTAAACCTGGTTACCAGCTGGTTAAGAGAACACAAGGGTCGATCTAGATGCGGATTTCCATGCAAATAGTTTTTTAATACCAGAATCGACAATTTTAAGAGGGTGCCGCTGAGCTAATAAGTGGTCACCTAGTTGAGACACTGATAGAAGGCCTGGAGGAGCTGCCCACAAGCTTAAGTTTCCTGCAGCTCCCATGGAAATCCACCATGAGGATGCATGAGAATCCTCAAAGAAGAATGCCTTGTACCAGAGACAAATGCTGAGGGTTTTCTAATCCTGGGCAGAGGCTGAGACTATGGTATGACTCCAATCTGGGATCAATAAGCATTGCAAAGCAGCACTATTGTGTAGTTAAGATAGGGAGGGAACAAGTAAATATGGTGGTTCGAGTTCAAATCTGGAAACTGGGCAGCTCACAGGGTTATTACCAAGAAAGGCGCCTGGTAAGTGGTCCCTTGAGGAAGATGGGTCCCACAAATGTAGAATTGAAATTGGGGTGTGTTGTGTTGGATTTGGTTTGGCGAAAAAAGTGTACTGCAACCCGCTAGGCAACAAGTCGGTCTAAACCAATCTGGCATAAAGATATAACCTGGCGGGTAGGGGCACACCCACGTAGGCATGGAAATGATGGCTCCTGGCCTGTTATCACACAATGTACAGGGACTAAATGCTCCCTTTAAGCAGAAGATATCCAGCAGTTAACTTCACTGACAGTCTCAATAGTCTTCATACAAGAAACACTTCTTTAAAAGTGAAGTAGGCGGTTTACTCGAGCAATTACCTTCAACCAGTTGTACCAAAAGGAAGAGGGTCACCATTTTGATCCAGAAGGGATTCCTGTTCCACGTTAGTGATGTTACGTGACACATTTGTATTGATCAAAAGCAAATTGGGAGGCCAAACAATGACTTTAGTTTCAATTTATGCCCCAATGAATTTCTATGCATAGGCCTAGATTAATTTTCCAGTGTCTTGGTAGGGTTTGCTGAGGGGGCAATACTCATTGGTCACCGGGGTGGGGGGGCCTTCAACTGTGTTTAGTCCCACAATGGACTAATCGTTGCACCAACCAAGACAAGAGAAACTTTCATGCGTTGGAACATTTATGGGACTATTCCATTATCAAAATCACAAAGGTTAGATAGGATATTGATATTGGATACCTTAATTCCAAAAGTAGTTGGAATGGAGATATTCCCGAGGGTCCTTTCAGATCATAACCCTACAAATTAAGCTAGTACTAGGGGTTCCCCCACCAGCTAGGTGGCTACCCTGGCACCCAAATGACTGTTTTGCAAGATCTAGGAATTGGAATACATATAAGAAATGGAGAATGACCAGGAGTGTCTAGACCAACACACGATATGGGACGCAGGTTAATCTGTTCTTAATGCAGCTATTAGTGAAACTGCAGCATATATGAAAGCCAAATAGTCCCAGAAGTGTTTTGGAACCGGTTTGACTCAGGATGAGGGCCATAAGAGTAGAAACACATTGACAAGCCTAAGGGCAATAAATATACTGGAGGTACATATGACTAGACTTGATTGGGCCACTTTCTCATGGAAAACTGGCTTTATTGCCTTCGGCAAAATAGTGCTATTATTACCTGCAAAATTATGTAATTTCTTGCCTGAAGGACAAAAATGGTAACAGAATAACCAATGAGATAGGGGAGGGGGGGGGTGAGGAGGTGGCGGAGGGAACTAGCAGACATGATATAAGTAATTTTATAACCAGCTTGTATACTCTTGTTTCTAGGCGCAACAAGACTAGGAAGAGGCTCTAGATATGTGCAAGGAGGCAAGGGACTGTAGGGTTTCCCTCCATCAGGCAATCAAGAAAAAGGTCCAGAATTCCAGCAAAAAGTACTGGGGGGGGGGGTCTCACTAGGAGAGGGGTTTAAGCAGAACACTGATGCATCTCCCTAACATCATCGCCTCACATAGCAGATCACCGCGGGACCACAGACAAGACTCTACCCATCCGGGAACAGGTACTATCCAGTACTATGGATCCCTTGACTGCTTTCACTACCAACCGGGACCACGCATCATTTAAACTTGCCTTGAGAACCTTAAGGTTGAAACACGTCGGCACTAGTGAAACCTAAGCAATTGTTTTGGTATTCTTTGCAAGTCATGACCAATTTGAAATGCATGTCACAAAAGTGACAACCATTATGAGACACATGACTAAAAATAAACGATCTATTGCAAACACTTACCAAGTGTCGAAATCAAACTCATTAAATACCAAGTATCACCAGGTCAGCCCAAAGTATGACTGTTGGATCTCAGTCACCAAAACAAACCTCTCCCTAACACTCACCAGATGTCAAGGACCCCATTTCCTCTTCTCCCATGGATGAAATCTTGCTGCATAATGACCTGCTTAGGAAAGCGGTCCATTTTAAAATTGATGCATGAATCTGAGGAAGACGGATTTCGTTCCTCAATTTAGCCAATCAATTCCATTGCTTGAGTCTGTAAAATGACCACTAATTGTCAACTCCAGTATTCACCAAATCGGTTAACCCACAAGTAGGAAAAAACGTCTATCGGGGGTCACTTAAAACCAGATTTGCTTGACTTAACCCAACACACAAGGGCAGGTACCACATTAGCTACATCTGAGACCCCTTGTGATAAAGTAAAAAGCTATTTGCCCTAGGACAGAGAGCCCCTAAGTCTGAAATAGTATCCGAAGGGAAACACCCTGATAATGCAGTACTTAAATCCCCTTGGCACAGCAGATACTGCTAAGTGAATTCTTGCAGAGGGTACATTATTAAAGACGTGTGTGCCTCGAACTGAGGGTCTATTTGGCAAACCAGTTGGTCAGGCCCTACAAACTGCAAAAAAGGGCCATGTAGGACTGAATAAATCTGATTTGTCTTTTTCAGCAAAGGGAGCACAATCAAGCTGGTACAGGTTTTGTTGCCAAAGCTACTCTAGCGCTGCAGCACAGACCACTTTCTCCTCTGATTCCATACCATGGGGAGGAACCTGCACCAAAGGGCATTTCCAAGGCATTTTAAAAGTGGTCGGGGCAGAGGGAGAGGCCAAACCTCAAGAGTTTTGGCTGCTTGCGCAAAACAGTGACTCCCTGTTCCAGGTCCCCTCCTATATCGCCCCAGTAGGGGACTCAAAATATAGTTCACCCATGAATTGGGAGCCAATCACCAGAGACCAGTGGTTGCTGTCGGCGGTAAAACATGGGTTTTGCATAGATTCAAGAACAACCCTGCAATCACCCGCTACTTGAATTGCTGCAGATTCTAAAAGACGAAATACAGATACTGTTATAAAAGGAGCCATAGAAACCTTTCCACTATCCAAAGTAAACTAGGGTATTCTGTGTGCTTCCTTGTTTCAAAGTGAGACAAAATGTCCAGTGTTGGACTCAAGGCCAGCAAACGCACGTAAAATGCAGAATGATGACACATGAAGTCATCTCACTGCACAAGAAAGGAGACTTTATGGCAACACTATATAAAAATGGATACATTTGTATTTCAATGCTGCCTGCACAACAAAAATACTGATGGTTCAAAGTGGGTTATCAATTCAAAGTGCTCCCCTTTGGGATCGCGTCACACCTTTGTGAATCCACAAAGCGCTATTAGCGGTGGTGGCAGTGCACCTACACAATGTATTCCAGTGTATCCATATCTGGATGACTAGCTAATGATGGGAGAAAAGCACGGTTAGCTGATCACACAGAAAACAAATCTTCTCCAGCAGGGGATCTGGCATGGATTCAGCTGCTCATGAATATTCCCCGTTGTCAGGCCGGGAATCCTCTGTGTGAAAGTGAAACTTTCTTTTACAAACTGTCTTTCTCCTATAAACCCATGACTGAGCTCTGGGTCATACTGCCCCAGCCAATGACTGTCCTCTCCCTCTGGGAGGCATCTTCAGATTTTTACTGCACGTTCAAGTGTTGGGAGTACTCTTTTTGGCAAATGGAGCCTGTGTGCTCTTTGTTTCTTTTACCAGTAAACATGGATTAGTTGTTGGCGTCTTTCAGCGCCCCTCAAGGGCAAGAATTGTCAAGAGGTTAATCAGATTCCAGAGGGCCATCGGGCCTACGCCGGGCCATGTCGGAGGAAAGGGAGTGAGGTCCTCTGCTCAAGCTGTGGATTGAGGGATGTTTGTGGAGGACCAACACTCCCAGTGCCTCTCTCCACCCGGATCACAAGGAAGTGGATTGTGAGATCTGCCCTGGTTTAGAGAGGGCGCTAGAGGGCCAACCAAGATGGCTGCTTCCTAGTAAACTCCCACATGGCCCGTCATTAATCCTTTCAATTCGGAATAACACAGCCCTGACTGAAAGTCATCCTCATCAGCCAGACTCTGCTCTACTGCCCTGTGAAGGTTGCAACCGAAACGGTGGACCGAAGCCCCCAAATGCGGTCCCCTGCGCCCGTGCCTGAGAGAAGCGCGCGGGCCCGCTGGGAACCGGGACGTGTGGCAACAACCTGACCCCGGGCGAAAGAACGAGAGAGGTCCGCCTGCCCCCACGGTGTCCTCTCAAAGTGAAGCCGGACCGTGCAGCCACAGTCCGAACCAAGAGGGCCCCCCACACCCCCTCCTGCCAACAACCCGGCTACAGAGGCGCCCAGACCAGAGTGGACCCCCAGAGGCCACAGCTCAGGCAGCAGGCTGGCCGAACAGACATCTGGTCGCCCGCGCGAGGAACACATCCGTGCCGCCTCCGGCCCCCCTCCCAACACACAACCAGACTTTGTGCGGTGTGGGGCTGTGCCTGCCTGCCGCACGCCGTGGTGTTCTCATGAGGCGAGGCTGGGTCAGACAACTATAGGCCGCGGCCAGAACTGGGAGAAGGACCCTCCCTCCCCCTTGCCAAAAACTCGCCTACAAAGGCGCTCATAGCCCGGACGGAACAGATGCCTGGAGACCACAGCTCGGGCGGCGGACCGCGAGGGGGCCGAGCAGGTGCCTGGTCGCCTGCGCAGGTGTAACGCTCACCGGATTCTCGCAGAGGCGCCGGTCTTGACTGGGCGACTACCGTATCTTCAAAGGTGATGTGTAGCACCCGGTTGGCTCTTTGGGCTGGACCTCTGTGCACTGTAAGCCTGACTCGAAGAGTAAGATGTCTTAGGTAAGTGAATGCCGAGCTCTCCATCTGCCTCGGGGCAGGGTGCTGTAACCAGTTTCTTCACTGGATAGGTAGCGCAGGCCTCTTGACTTCAGAGGACTGCTGTCCGTCGTTTACTGCACGAACGGTAAGTTTCGAGTAATTCTAATGTCTTTAAAGTCTTTAGTAATGATGTCTCCTGTTTTGCAGGGTTCCGGCGATGGTGGATGACGGGCTGAAGTGAGTTGAAGATGGAGCCCGTGTGATGAATAGAAGCGCCTGGAAGCACGTAAGTAAGCGCTTGTTGCCTGCTTCACGATGCACTCTAACTGTCTTTTTATTTTGCAGGTATAAGTTCGGAGCGGCTGCAGGGTGCCGGAATACCCACTGGGTTAGATGTGGAAAGGGGTAATGGCACGTGAGTATTAAAGTTCCCCAATGTCTTTAAACGCACCTTGTTTTGTCTTTCAGATGCGGGATGCAGCGCCGAAGGCCTCCGGAGCGTGCGAAGAGTTGGTAAGCTTTTGTCTTTCAGATGCCGGAATGCAGTGTGAAGACCTCCGGAGCGCACGAAGAGTAGGTAAGCCTTTGTCCTTCAGATGTCGGAATGCAGCGCGAGGCGTTGGTGACAGCCGATGGACCAGGTAAGTGAAGAGCTGTCACTGAAGACCGTAATGCTAACCTGTTCTTTCTTGTCTTTATAGGTGTTGCTGAAGACTGGATTCAGGATGGTAAGCCTTTTTCCTTAGGCCCAGGATCAGATGCAGAAGACATGATGAGCGTTCTGCTGCAGGGGATGCAGAATAACGCAAAGCAAGATTCATCCATCGGGTGTGGTTTAAATAGCCTCCTGTAGTGCTTAGGTGTCTCCTTCCACAGCCACGCCTAGGTAAGAAAAGAGTTCCTGCTTTCCAGAAGAGTTCCAGTGTTCTGAACCTAGGGAGTGGCTCCTGCCCCACCCAACAGGAAAAGTAAATCCAAACAGAAGAGGATCAGAGGCTCAACTGGCAGGCAAGTAAGCAGCATGGTCTGCTGCAGGTAAGTCCACCCAAGCATTATGAGCCCGGCGCTTCCAGCGCTGGGACTGGGCATATTTATGAGCCTGGTGCCACTGGCGCCAGGACTGGGTCCAAAAGGTCCCAATTGGGACTGGTTGGCACTCGGAACCTGGGTTATGGATCTGCTTCCAAGGGAGTTGGGAAAACCCTGACCTTTTGGAAGCAGAGATCATGACAATATGTCTAAAACCAGCAAATCTACTCAAGATAAATCCCATAGACTTGCTGAGAGAGTCATTCCCAGTTCCAGAAAATGGTCAAGTGAAGACATAGATAGGGTCATGTCAAGGATGTCGTCTTTGGCTGATTTTTATGATAAAAATCCAGAACATTTCCTCTCGTATGATCCACAAGGGGCGACACCCTCAGGCTCTAATGATCCTATTCCCCCCCCAACCCCCTCCCCTGAGTAAAAAGCCCCGGTTTGAAACACCGATGAGGTCAGACCCCTTCGAGGTACAACCATACTCAAGACCATACTCACTGTATCAAGGAGAGGCTTCCTTTGGTGAGGACCAAGAATTTGGCTAGGTAGAAGAGCAAACCGGGACGGGCTACTATGGGGGATGATGAGGACCAGGAAGAAGAAGAAGAAGAGGAGGACCCTGAAACATACAGAGTAGATTCCCCGGTAGAGAACGAAGCCCCGGTTACCGACTCCCCGGTCGATAACAACCCCTCCTAAACTAGGTTCTCGCACGCGCAGCAGAACATTTCCATATTGACACCCACGGTGTCCAGGAGGAGAGGGACTTCGCAGAAGAGTTAGTGGGAGAAAGGAGGCCTGTTGCCCAGACCATCCCTATCCTTAAGTCCATTCAGCGAAGAATAGACCCGTCCCTGGTGAACCCGAACCTCACCAGAGCAGTCAATCCCAGGGTTGAAATACTTTTCAGGGCGGCCCAGTCTGACCCTCTCTATATAAGAGGACATCTGAAGCCAGACTCCCTAGTTGTCACCAACACTCGTAAGAGGGCTGGAACACCCTTGTCATCGTCCGAAGCTCCTCCCGACAAGGAGAGCAAAAAAACTATACGGTTTCGGCAGGAAAGTAGCCTCAATGTCCGCCTATCAAGCAAGGATTTCAAACTCCACCACCCTATTGGCCATCTATAACTGCCATCAGTGGGAAGAAGTCGCGGCACTCATAGCCTCTGCTCCTGAACCTTTAAAGGGCCAGTTAGCTCGGATTTCTGCAGAGGGTAGAGCCGTGTCTGGTTGCATTTTGAAAGCAACCTTCGACGCTGCGGACAACGCAGGCAGATTGATAGCAGAAGGCACTGTTATCAAAAGACATGCGTGATTACGGCAGTCTGGTTTTAAGGCAGAAACCCAGGCATCATTGTTGGACAAACCGGTGGAAACCGATCTGTTTGGTAAGGCGGTCGAAGACTCACTGAAGAATGCCAAGGACGAATACGAAACACTCAAGTCCCTTGGCCAGTTAACCAATAAACCCCCTAACTAGAGGGGGAATAGTAATTTTCGTCGCCCACGCGGCCAAAATTCCCAGAGAGGATCTAACTATTCCCAGGGGCAGGGTACACAGCGGAACAACCAACAGTCTACCCAGGGTTACGGCAGGGGTAATAGGAGAGGTTGTGGTAAAGGCAGAGGCAGCCCCAGCAAGGGAGGCGGCACGCCTCCACCAAAGCAGTGACGCTTAGTTCAGGGTCCCTTCTCACGCAACCCCAGTAGGGGGACTCCTTTCCAACTTCACCCAGGCTTGGGAAGGGATCACATCAGACAGATGGGTGCTGTGAACAGTATCCACAGGATATTGTATAGAGCTACTGCAGCGTCCCGGAACCATCCTCCACGACAAAGAGTACACTCTTTAGAACATCAGAAGATTCTCCTCGAGGAGATCGCCATTCTGCTAGAAAAGGACGCGATAGAACTCGTCCCGGGACACCAGGTAAACAAGGGTACTTATTCAACTTACTTCCTTGTGCCAAAGAAAGATTTGACAATGCGCCCAGTATTGAATTTACGGCCTGCCAACAAGTATATCAAGCCCCAAAAGTTTTGTATGACCACGCTACAAGAGGTAATACCCCTCCTAAAAAAGGGCATTACATGGCAACCTTGGATATGAAAGATGCTTATTTTCATATTTCCATGTTCCCAGCGCACAGAGTATTTGCGCTTCAAGGTGGACAGTCGACACTACCAATTGAAGGTACTGCCCTTCGGGATAGCTTCGGCACCAAGGGTATTCACCAAGGTACTGGCGGTGGCGGCTGCACACCTACGCAGGGAGGCAATCCCAGTGTACCCTTATCTGGACGACTGGCTCATAACTGGGGGAAACCCCAGGAATTTGCAGGACAAACATTCAAAGGACTATCGACCTCCTCCACGAGTTAGGCTTCTCAATCAACGAGAAAAAGTCAAGCCTGGTGCCAAGCACCTCTAAACAATTCCTAGGAGCAATCCTAGATACTCAAGAGGGGTTGACCTTTCCTTCAGAAGAAAGAATTCGGAATATACTACTGCAAATTCCGCATCATCAGTCCGGTCAACAAATAACTGTACGCAAAGCAATGCGTTTACTGGGCATGATGGCGTCATGTATTTACCTGGGCCCCCACGTGCGCCTGCGTCCCATGCAGGAATGGTTGGCGAAACAGTGGTCTCAGGCAAGTGGTCAGTGGGACGATCTAGTGGTCGTTTCGCCAACACTGGTACAAAGCCTTCACTGGTGGACAAGAGAGAATCTCGCACAGGGGAAACCCTTTTACGATCCCGAAGTACAGGCAGTAGTCACTACAGGTGCATGTCTGACGGGGTAGGGAGCTCACCATCACCACACAGCTCAGGGTCTCTGGTCTCACTCAGTGGCCAAGAACCACATCAACCTGCTAGAGCTTCTGGCAGTATTCAGAGCGCTTCAGGCGTTCGAGCCCCACCTACTAAACCTGTCGGTGCAAATCCGGACGGACAGCACAACAGCCATGTTCTACCTGAACAAGCAAGGAGGGACTCGCTCGCCAAATCTGTCCAAGCTTGCCCAGAAAATCTGGATATGGGCACTCAGACGGAACATCTTCCTGTCATCACATGTTCCAGGGGAGCTCAATTCCCTAGCGGATGCTCTGAGCAGAGACTCCCTCCCAGAGGAACACGAATGGGTTCTACACACAGAGGTCGTAGAAGATATCTTTTCTCAGTGGGGTTTCCCCACTATAGACTTATTCGCCACAAGCGAAAACAGACCATGCCCAGGATTTGCATCCAGGTTGCCCCAACCAGACTCGCAGGGGAACGCCCTGTGGATGAACTGGTCAGGGATGTTTGCGTACGCTTTTCCACCAACTCCTCTCCAGGAAAGTGGTGAACAAGATGAACAGAGAGTCGATGACGCTCGTCCTAGTTGCTCCCATGTGGGCAAGACAACCGTGGTTCCCACACCTACGCAGGATGGCGGTGTGCAAGCCCATCAAACTTCCAGCCTGGTACAACCTACTGTCCCAGCACCAAGGTCAAACAGTGCACCAGCAACCCAACTCAATGAACCTGGCAGCATGGCTCCTGAGGTCATAGTTTGGACATCTCAATTTGCCACAGAGGTGTATGGACATCCTAAAGGAATCTAGGAAACCAAACACAAGGCACTGTTACTTTGACAAGTGGAAGAGGTTCGTTATCTGGTGCCAGAGTAGACAAATCAACCCGGTTGATTGCACTCCTTCCACTATTGTTACAAACATGCTCCACCTGCTAGATGCAGGATTGGTTTTTAACTCCCTGAAAGTACACCTGGCAGCCCTGTCGGTTTACACCCCTTCCCATAGCAAGGTTTCGTGGTGAAAAGTACAGGGACTTCACCCTCCTATTTCAAACCAACCACCAGGGTGGGACCTTAATGTAGTGCTAGCCAAGCTCATGGGGGCCCCCCCCCTTTCGAACCCATGCATAAAAGCAGTCTCAAACACCTGACTTATAAAACAGCCTTCTTAGTAGCTATTACTTCTATAAAAAGGGTCAGTGAAATTCAGGCTCCGTCAGTGCAGGATCCCTTCTTTACTGTCCATAAAGACAAACTGGTTTTACACACACACACCCTAGGTTCTCACCTAATTTTATATCAAAATTGCATGTAAACCAGTCCATCGAGCTTCCGGCTTTCTTCCAGGACCCACAAAGCTCGGCTGAGGTGAAACTACACACCCTAGATGTGCGTAGGGCGGTGCTCTACTATGTAAATAAAACCAGACCGCTAAGAAAAACAGATCAACTGTTTGTCTCCGTAGCTACAGGCAGAGAGGGGGATCGCGTCTCTAAAGGTGCCATCTCGAAGTGGATTATTAACTGTATCCAGCTGTGTTACTCACACTCTGAAAGAACTCTGCCTTTCACGCCAAGAGCCCACTCTACTAGAGGCATTGGGGCCACTCTGGATTACTGGTCGCCTTATGCGGAGCTCGTAGGACATTGCCATTACCATTTATTCGACCCTTGGTCGTTTTTGTCAAGTTATCGTTAATCCAAACGCCTCCAGCCCTCTTTCGACGGCTAAGCAACTTCCCCACCGAGTCAAGATTTTCAATGGGGGTTGCGACAGAGGTGATCCTATCGGCGCTGATTAACATGTGGCCCGGCCTCCCCGGCCTACACAGTAGGGAGAGTGGGGGTTTGTAGTAGACATTTCTATTTTCTTCGAGAATGCCTTTCTCTTCCCCGCCCACCGCCACTTCCTACTAGGTCGTTATCACTTATTACATCCTCAGCTATTGAGAGGACTCCTTTTAGATTTTACCCTCGTAATGGCAAATTCACGTGGAAGGATAAGCATAAGCGGTGTAACTGTTGCTTACCCCTCGACCACAACGAAGCTGGCTGTGCGGCCTGTAAACTCCTTCGTCCAAAAACTTTGAAGGACCGCAGGGTCAAAAGGTGGGCAGCCTACGGTATGTCGAAGGCCGATCCCTCATCCGCCGCTGAATGTGACGAGGGGGATAGTGATAACGCTACCTCTGTATCGGAGGTTGTCGACCTCTCTAAGGTTCGCTCCCGCTCCTCCACGTCTGTCCCCGAAATGTTTGGCTCACGCCCTATTTATGGGGATGTACACCCTGGCAACACCGACGCACATGAAAAAGTGAAAACTAAACACACAACCCATGGCCCTTCCTCAACTAAGTCGTAGAAAGCCCCAGTACCAATGGAGACGCCGAATCTACCGGCAGCCTCCGCCGACCGTAAGGCTCACCAGTCACCCCTCGCAGCCGCATGCGCCACTAGTGACTGGGCCATCTGCAATTAAGGGCGCTACCACCAAAACGTGAGACGAAATGCCTAGTAAGGTTCCGGCACTGCTGAAAACCGTTCACGACCAGCCCTCGACAGACAAAATAGTTGTCGAAAGCTTGGCTAGAATAGTCTCCACAAATGCTCAGGCGGATGGCGAAAGTCGCCGACACCTGCTCATAAGGCCAGAGATGCCGAAACCTACGGAAGGTATGCCGGAAGTGACTCTGACCTCTCCCCCCTCCCCCCCAACATTGAAGGGAGGACCTAAAAATGCATCCCCAGTGTCGGGCCCACAAGGGTTTCTCAGAGGGCAACGGGGGTATATCCTCCACGCTATGGGAGATCTCGAAGCCTAGAGGCGGAGGAGCACACCTTTCTGCCACTAGACCGTTCAGGGTTATCCCAGTGGACTATGGAAAGATTTCAATTGTGTATAGACAAACTAGATGGGTTTATGTCCACCCCTGAACACGTTACACCCAAAAGGCCAAGAGATATACTCCATGAAGACCCCAGGGCCAAATATCCAAGACTCTTTGACCCACTTGAAGAGGAAATTGATACGTATGACCTCACTGAAGAGGATCCACATTTTCATGAAGATGAAGAGTTTCTAAATACTGAGGATCTACAAGACTCTGTTGGGGACTTTGAAAAAGCCCCAGACATATGTGGACCACAGCCCTTGCAGTCTCCATGGGCGTCAACAGACCCTGACATTTTAGATCTGTCCTATCCTCAGACCACACCGCTCAGAAACCTGTCACCTGTGGATGGCCAACCCACTTTCAATGCATTGCTACACAAGGCGCAGCACATTTTGAAATTGACACAGGGGAAATTACTCCAGAAGTAGACTTTGTGGAGAAAATAATTAAGGAAAAACCACCTACTAGCCAGGCCATACCTCTTCTTGCCTCAGTCAAGAGAGGCCTCGTTCCATCTTTATCCACACCTGCCTTGGTGAGGTGTCAAACCAAGAATAGAGAAACTTTTTAGCCCCTCACCGTCGGATCCCTTATATATTAGGGGTCACTCCATACCTGATTCCCTGGTAGTAACCACCACGAGGAAAAGGGCGGGGGTTCTGCTATCTACTAGCGAAGCACCCCCAGACAAGGATGGGAAGAAGCTTTAGAAGCTTTATGCCTTGAGGGGGGATGGATTACATCCTCGGCAGCTTTCTCCACGCGGAATGCCAACAACAATACTTTGTTGGCAAGCTACACTGATGCCCAATGGGGAATGTTGCACAAAGGCCTACAAGAAGCCCCTGAGCCCTTACAAAACCGTTTGTTAGCCATTGTGACAGAAGGTACTTGGGTAAACCAAAGCATCATTAAGAACACGCTAGATGCTGCGAAGACGGCTGGCCGGTCACTAGTCCAGGCGGTACTTCTTAAGCGTCATGTTTGGCTCAGGAACTCAGGTTTCAAGCCAGAAACCCAGGCATCCCTCATCAACAAACCACTTGAAGACTCAAAATTGTTTGGTAAGCCGGTTGACGACGCACTGGAGACAGCTAAGAAGGAATTTGAAACTCTAAAGACTCTGGACCAAATCTCAAGACCTCCTAATAAGCAAGGTTACGGCAACAGGCGCTTTTTTTGTCCAATGACCAAACTAACAATACTCCTCAGCAGGCAACTGGTCCTCCACTCAGGGAACCAGTGGACAATATGATCCGAGGACAACATCGTGGCAAGGGAAGAGGTTGGGGCCCCACTCCCAGAGGCTCCCCGGCTGCCAACACCAAATGACCCAAAAGTTCGGGTCCCCTCCAATGCATCTCCGGTCGGGGCCGGTTAACATTCCTACAAGCATGGGGTGGAATTACCAGACTGCTGGCTACTGGTGAATAATAGCCCACGGTTACTGCATCGAATTCAGTCGGTCCCCTACATTCAGACCCCCAAGGGGAAGAAGCCTATCACCAGAACACCTCTCCATCCTTCTTCAGGAAGTCTAACTGCTACTCGAAAAAGGAGCAGTAGAGGTCGTGCCTCTATCACAGGTAAAGGAGGGTATTTATTCATGTACTTCCTTGTACCCCAAAAAGGATTTAACCATGCGCCCTGTACTAGATATGCGCCCAGCAAACAAATTCGTAAAACCTCAAATTTTGTATGGTGACTTTGCAGGAGGTAATTCCCCTGCTCACACAGGGGGATTACATGGCAACACTGGACATGAAAGATGCATACTTTCATATTTCAATGTTGCCAGCGCACAGAAAATACCTCAGGTTGATGATAGAAGGCAAACCCTATCAGTTCAAAGTGCTACCCTTCGGCATAGCTTCAGCGCCAAGGGTATTCATGAAGGTAGTGGCAGTGGCTCACCGGCACCGGTTGTCCATTACGGTCTACCCTTACCTCTATGACTGGCTCATAACAGGGGATTCTTACAAAACATGCTTCTCAATTACACAGACTGTAGACCTTTTGTTTCGCCTGGGATTCTCCAACGAGAAGTCCAGTCTAGACCCCAGCCAAGTCGAGCAATTCCTACGGGCTCCAATTCGAACAAAGGACGGCTTCGTCTTCCCCTCCAACGAGAGGGTCCAAAATATGCTGTTTCAGATCCTTCAATATGTAGCCGGTCGAGAGGTGACAGTACGCAAAGCCATGCGATTGCTAGGAATGATGGCGTCATGTATTTGGTACCTCACGCACACCTGCATCCAATGCAAGAGTGGCTCAACAGCCAGTGGTGTCAGGCCAACGGACAATGGGACGGTCTAGTGGGGGTGGTCTCGCAGGCCTTGGTTCTCTTGCTGCGATGGTGGTCGAAGGAAAACCTCGTGTTGGGAAAACCATTCGCCACCCCCACAGTGGAAGCCACTCTAACCACAGACTCATCCCTCACAGGATGTGGGGTGCCCCCACCTATCCCATCAGACTTCACATGGAGTTTGGACTCAGAGTGTGGCGTCCAAACACAAACTTGCTGGAACTGCTGGCGGTCTTCAAAGCACTGAAGGCTTTCCAGGCACACCTACAAGGCAAAACAGTGCTGGTCTTCAGACAGCACCACAGCCATGTACTACCTGAACAAGCGAGGGGAACTCACTGTCCAAGCTGTCCCAGAACATCTGGAAGTGGGCTCTCAAACACAACCTGTTCCTGTTATCTCAGCATGTACCAGGGGAACTCAATCTTCTGGCAGATAAACTCAGCAGAGACTTTCCTCTGCCCGCACAAATGGCGATTACAAGAAGACATTGTCTCCAACTTTTTCGCAGAATGGGGCTTCCCAGATATAAACCTGTTTGCAACTCTGGAGAACACCCAATGCCAAGATTACACCTCCAGGTACCCCCAGAACCGCTCCAAGGGGAACAGTCTCTGGATAACATGGTCAGGGAAATTTGTCTACGCTTATATGCCCCCTCCTCATCCCCCAACTCCCCTTCCCAACAAGATAGTGCACAAGATGCACCAGGAACCAATTACCATGATACTGGTGGCCCCCATGTGGGCCCGGGAACCCTGGTTCGCTCACCTGATGGAGATGTCCCTGTCTCCTCCGGTGAAACTACCCTGCCCGTACAAGGACAGGGGCCGAACGCTGCACCCATGCCCACAGACCCTGAACTTGGCAGCCTGGCTCCTGAGGTCATAGAATTTGGACATTTGCAGCTCCCACAGAGATGCATGGACATTCTCAGAGGCAAGGAAACCGAACACTCATTACTGCTACTCTAGCAAGTGGAAACGGTTCGTCATCTGGTGTAGGTCGGAGCATCAACCCCGTTGACTGCTCTCCCACACATTGTTCTTTACCTGACTCACTTGTTGGACTCAGGATTAGTCTTTAATTCTATTAAAGTTCACCTAGCTGCACTCTCCGCATACACTACGTCTCAACATAAGGTGTCATGATGGAAAGTTGGTTATTAAAGCCTTCATGGAGGGAGTGAAAAGAATTCACCCTCCTATATCTAACCCAGCTCCCGAATGGGACCTGAATGTTGTACTAACCAGGCTAATGGGCTCCCCCTTCGAACCCTTGCATAAAGCAACCTTTAAGAATCTCACTCTTAAAACTGCTTTCTTGATAGCTATCACCTTCATTAGGAGAGTGAGTGAACGAACTACAAGCGCTCTCTATACTAGATCCCTTTGTAACCGTTACAAAGATAAGGTGGTTCTACGCACAAACCCTAGGTTTGCACCGAAGGTCAGTTCAAAATTCCATGTCAACCAGTCTATAGAACTACCAATGTTCTTTCAAAACCAATCAAACTTGGGAGAAAAAAGCCTGCACACACTTGATGTGCGCAGAGCGGTAATGTTTTATATGGAAAGAACTAGACCACTGAGAAAGACTTATCAGTTCTTTTTCCCGGTGGCGGCAGGAAGAGGAGATGCAGTTTCCAAATCCACTATATCTAGATGGATTGGCCAATGCCTCACTCTGTTACACTCTTGCTAAAAGAGAACTGCCATTCAAGCCGAGAGCACATTCTACTCGAGGCACTGCGGCATCCATAGCGTTCATTGCAAATGTTCCCCTTGAGTCCATTTGCAAGGTGGCAACCTGGAGTTCTGTACACACCTTTACAAAACACTATTGTCTAGATGCCCATTCTAGATCCGATTCCCAGGCGGGACAAGTAGTACTAAGACCTCTTTTCTCTACTGTTCCTTCTCACAACCCACCTCCAGCTCTGGGTACTGCTCACTAGTCTATGCACAGCATGTGATTCTAAGCAGATTAGCAAACATCAGAAGACATGCATTACTTACCGTAAAAGCATTTCTGATGGTTGTATCTGCTTAGATTCACATGCGCCCACCCTTCCTCCCCCCACTCGGATGGAAGGAACATGGACGTCTTATTACTTTCTCTTTTCTGTACTCACTCACGTAGTGATAAGGCTCCCTCCTGGCTGAAAAAATACAAACGAAAGGACCTCGATGCGTGAGGGATTTTGGGTACACTACATGTCACTATAGGGATAGTATTACAGACACGCCTATGTCCCCTTGTCGACGTCCCCTTTTCAACTTTCGAAAAACAAGATGCAATACTCTGCAGTGACCAATGGACGTCGGACTATGCACAGCATGTGAATCTAAGCAGATAAAACCATCCGAAATGCTTTTACGCATAAATATATATTTTTGTGAAATCTGCTTAGATCCCATGCTGTGCATAGGCCAACATCTAGTGGAAGCTGCAGAGTATTAGTTTGTTTTTCGAAACTTGAAAAGGGACGTAGAATAGGGCGTGCCAGTAATACTATTCCTAGTGTGACGTCCCCTGTACCCATTATCCCTCACACATGTAGGACCCGCAGATTGTTTTTCTGCCATACTAGTCGGTTGCGGAGTTCCTTCAAGCGCTAAGCCGTTTTGTACTATGATATGATAGTTTATTTGTATAGCCCCTATACACAATGTGTTTCAAAGCGCTTAAAGGCAAGGGAGGGAACCAGGAAAATACAATGACATTCTTACAAGCCATGAACAGTAAGGATGTGAAATTAACTATCGTACTCGGCCTGACAACATTTCAGATGGTGCAAGAGCTAAGACCTAGATAAGGAAAGGAGGCCAGGGGAGGGGTGGAGTGGGAAGGAAATGGAAACACAGGTGACTACCGTACTAGGCCTGACAAAAGGTGAGGGGGAGGGATGCAGAAAGGTAGGGGAGGAACAAAACAAGCGACTATTATACTAGGCCTGGCGACATTTCAGATGGTGCTGTTAATATTCTCTCCCTCCCACCCACCTCCTATGCCGAAACTGACGCC
Source organism: Ambystoma mexicanum (assembly GCF_040938575.1). Lineage (NCBI taxonomy): Eukaryota > Metazoa > Chordata > Amphibia > Caudata > Ambystomatidae > Ambystoma > Ambystoma mexicanum. The sequence continues at coordinate 1,160,024,677 of NC_090929.1, read as the reverse complement.
AGTGAAGATCGGAGAAATCAACCGTCGAGGACTGCCACAATGGACTCTGGGCCTTGGAAGGCCTCAGCCCTATACAGTAGACTGTGGGGGGTGATCATAGGTCCTCTATTACCCCTTTTTCATATACATATTCGACCCGCTGCCATATTGTACCATATGGAGAGTACTCCATTCAAGTTCTGCCCTAAATGTAATAGGAATTTTCCCTGGGTGGACAAGCACCTTACGTGCAACCTGTGTCTCTCCCACAAGACCACCCTGAGTCTACCTGTCGAGCTTGCAAGCTCTTCAAGCCGAAGACCCTTAAGGACTGCTCAACTAAGTGCTGGGCCCACTACGCCAGGCAGCTAGAGGCCATGGACGTGGAAGGGACATTCAGCGATGGCAGCAATGCTGCCGAATCGGATGACTAGGGCAAGGGGGTGACTTCGGACACCCGTGCGCAGGCCCCCGACCCGGAAGGACTGGCCGGCGGCCATGTTGTGGGGACAACACCCGGCGGCAAGAGCGCTACACACTCTCCCACCACGAAGCACATCTGCCGCGGCTGTGACTCGACACGTGTCGAGCGATCGGCACCGAATGACACCACAAGAGCGGTCCAACAAATCTTTGTCCTCTGTGCGTTCCCGTTTGCCTCATGACCAGGCCCACCCGTCTTCAGATGAGAAAGGTGTCGCCCGATCAACAGTTTCCGAGGCACGATCGTCGGATGACGATACTGCCCACCACCCTCAAGAGGATAGACGCGGTGCGTCTGACCGCACACCCGAGATTCGCCATCCTTCGAATCCCACCCCCGAAATTCGACATGTCGGACCCTTCGGAGGCCCCTAAAAACTCTGGGAAACGCTCCCCTAGCCATGGGGGAGGTGATAAACCGACATCTTCAGGTCCCCATGTTGATAGGGAGAAGCATAAGGCCCCAAAGGTAACGGGGAAGTCCAAAGTTTCAGAACCTACCCCCAAAAACAAAACTCTCACTGCTGAGGATATGGGTACTGATGAGGAACCAGAACCAGTTATTATTCCTAGCTCTAAAGAGTGGAGCTCAGCAGACATTGATGGGGTCATGAAAAGGTTAACATTCATGGCTAACTTTTATGAAAAAGACACTAACTATACTTTAGTAGTTACTCTAGCACCCCTCCTACCGCTGCCCCTTCTGGGTCCAAGGTAACACCTGGGTCCTCTCAACCCCCTACTAAAAGACCATGCTTGTTGTCTCCCACCCCCTCCCCCCCCCCCCCCCCTCTCCTTTCCAGGGCTTGGTCACAGACCCCTTCGTGGTGGAGCCTTACCACCCTGATTCATATTGCGACGAAAAAGAGCCTCAATATGCTGACCAGGCGGGTGATCATTATTATGGGGATGATGACCAGGAGGAGGATGAAGCTTACAACATTGAATCCCCGGTTGCTAAAGACCCCAACCCCCCCCCCCCCCGATGCATGACAAGCCTGTAGACAACCCCTCAATGAGGTACTGGCTAAGGCCGCTGCCCACTTTAGTATTGACACACAGGGTGTTCAGGAAGACGGGGATTTCGCTGAAGAAATCCTAGGGGATAAAACAGCCATTACTCAGGGTATCCCATTGCTAAAATTCATCCAGCGCAGAATTGATCCCTCGCTGCAAACCTCAAATCTCACGCGAGCGGTTAATCTGCAGGTCGAGAAATTGTTCCGTGCCGCACCCTCCGATCCCCTGTACATTAGGGGTCAATTAAAACCGGATTACCTGATTGTAACAACCACCAGGTAAAGGGCAGGCACCCCGCTTGCTTCCTCGGAAGCACCTCCTGATAAGGAGAGCCAACGTCTATATGGGCTGGGAAGGAAAGTCTCCTCCACTGCGGCCTATCGGGCAAGAATTGGCAACAGTGCCACCCTTTTGGCAAGCTACAATTGCCATCAGTGGGGGGGGGGGTAGTGTCCGCTTCGGTTTCCTCCACACCTGACCCCTTTAAAGAGCCAGTTGGCTCGGGTGGCAGCAGAAGGCAGATCTTTCAGGCTGGGTGTTAAAAACTAACTTTGATGCAGCGGATAATGCTGGGAGGTTAATCACTGAGGTCACTGTTATTAAGCGTCCCGCTTGGCTTAGACAGTCGGGGTTTCAAACCTGAAACCCAGACAACCCTAATGGATATGCCTGTGGAGCCGAATGTACTATTCGGCAAGCCAGTTGAGGAAGCCTTAAAAGTATGAGACCCTGAAATCTCTTGGCCAACTCACCAACAAACCCTCTGGACAGAGGGGGTAACAACAATTTTTGCTGCTTTTGGGGCCAAAATTCCCAAAGGGGTTTCAATTACCAAAATCGGGGAACTTCTTTGGGTAACAACAATCCTCACAGGGCTTACCCCCAGAGGGCAGCATAGGGGTCGCACTCTGGGTAGAGGCAGCCCCGCCAGAGGTGGTACGCCACCCAACAAGCAGTGACGTTCCACTTCGGGTCCCCTCCCATGCATCCCCCACTAGGGGGGGTGTATTTCCACCTTCACCCACGCATGGGAGGGGATCACTTCAGACAGATGGGTGCTGCCCACAGTGTCCGGAGGATACTGCATAGAGTTGCTAGGGCGCCCCATGACCCTCCTCCGCGACAAAGATCTTTTAAGGAGATCGCCGTTTTGTTAGCAAAGGACGCCATAGAAGTTGTCCTGGTCAACCACGTAAACGGGGGGGGGTGTATTTATTCAACCTACTTCCTTGTGCCAAAAAAGATCTGACAATGCACCCAGTATTAGATTTGTGACCTGCAAACAAGTATGTCAAGCCACAAAAATTCTGCATGACTACACTAGAAGAGGTAATCCTTCTACTAAAAAGGGATTACATGGCAACATTGGATGGGAAAGATGCCCATTTTCATATTTCAATGTTCCCAGCGCACAGAAGATTCTTGCATTTCAAGATACACAACCAGCACTACCAATTCAAGGTGTTGCCCTTCGGAATAGCCTCGGCTCCAAGGGTTTTCACCAAGGTACTGGCGGTGGTGGTAGCGCACCTGCGCAGGGAGGCAATCCCAGTGTACCCTTGGACGACTGGCTCATAACGGGAATCCCCCCTAATTTGCAGACTAAACATCCAAAGAACAATCGACCTCCTCCCAATTGGGCTGCTCAATCAACGAGAAAGTCAAGCCTGGTGCCAAGCACCTCCAAACAGTTCTTGGGAGCTATTCTAAACACAGAGGAAGGGTTAATCTTTCCCTCAGAGGAGAGAGTAAAGAACTTGTTACTGCAAATACACTATCAGGCCGGCCGCCAGATTAGGGTACGCAAAGCAATGCGTTTAATATGCATGATGGCATCTTGCATTTACCCGGTTCCCCACGCGCGCCTGCATCCCATACAGGAGTGGTTGGCGAAATAATGGTTTCAGGCAAGCGGTCAGTGGGACGATTTAGTGGTCGGTTCGCCAACACTAGTACAAAACCTTCGCTTGTGGAGAGAGAATCTGACCAAGGGGAAACCCTTCTACGATCCACAGATACAAGCAGTGGTCACAACAGATGCCTCACTAGCAGGGTGGGGGGCGCACTACCTTCACCACACAACTCGGTCTGTGGTCTCACTCTACGGCTCAGAACCACATCAAAGTGCTGGAACTTCTAGCAGTGTTCAAAGCCCTCCAAGCATTCAAACCCCATTTAACAAGTCTGTCGGTGCAGATCCTAACAGACGGCACCACTGCAATGTTTTATATCAACAAACAAGGGGGGGTGGCGGCACATTCTCCAAATCTATCCAGACTTCCACAGAAAATCTGGAGATGGGCACTCAGACGGAAGATGTTCCTGGCATCTCAACATGTTCCAGGGGAACTCCACGCTCTAGCAGACTCATTGAGCAGATACCCCCTGCCAGAAGAACACGAGTGACGTCTATACAAAGAGGTTGTAGAGCACCTCCTTTTCCCTGTGGGGTTTTCCAACTATAGACCTATTCGCCACAAGTAAAAATCGTCAATGCCCAGACTTGGTGTCCAGGTTCCCCCAGCCAGGCTCCAAGGGGAACGCCCTATAGATGAATTGGTCAGGGATGTTTGCCTACACCGTTCCACCAACCCCTCTGAGGAAGGTGGTTTACAAGATCTACAGGGAACTGATGACGCTCATCCTAGTTGCTCCTATGTGGGCGACACAACCATGGTATCCACACCTACGCAAACTGGCGGTGTGCGACCCCCCCCCATCAAACTCCCGTGCCGGTACAACCTGCTCTCCCAGCACGAGGGACTAACTGTGTATCCTCAGCCCAACTCAATGAATTTAGCAGCATGGCTCCTGAAGTCAGTTTGGACATCTCAATTTACCCCAGAGACGTATGGATAGCTTGAAAGGGTCAAGAAAACGAACACAAGACACTGTTACTATGACAAATGGAAACTATTCGTTATTTGGTGCCAGAATAGGCAAATCAACCCAGCTGATTGTACTCTTTCTAATAACGTCCCCTATATGCTCCCCGTATTGGATGCAGGGTTAGTGTTTACCTCACTTAAAAGGTATCAGGTAATATTAGCCCCATATATATGGTCCCCGTAAATATCGCCGGGAAAAGGTTGCGGCGATATTATATGGGTCCCCATATATATGGGGACAGGGGCAAAAAAAAAGTTTGGGGGTGCCCCCCACATGTTCCATGCAATAATGTCGCCACAAAACACTGCCATTTTTCGGCGATATTTTTGCATGACAAGATTTTTGTGGTGACATTATTACATGGAACCACTTAAAAGTGCACCTGGCAGCATTATCAGCCTACACCACTTCCCATAACAAAGTGTCCTGATGGAAAGTGCCAGTTGTCAAAGCATTTATGGAAGGGGTAAAGAGACTCTACCCTCCAATTTCTAACCCACCACCAGGCTGGGACCTTAATGTGGTACTTGCTAATGTCATGCACTCCCCCCCCACCCCCCCTTGAGCCCATGCACAAATCTAGTCTCAAACATTTAACTTATAAAACTGCCTTCTTAGTAGCCATCACTTCCATAAGAAGGGTCAGTGAAATCCAAGCTCTGTCAGTGCAGGATCCTTTCTTTACTATACATAAGGACAAACGGGCAAGAACCTAGGGTGAGTTTGTAAAACCAAAGTTGATTTCAAAATTCCATGTTAACCAGTCTATTGAGCTATCGGCTTTCTTCCAAGAACCCAAAAGCTCAGCTGAGGTAAAACTTCACACACTAGATGTGAGGAGGGCGGTTATCTATTACGTAGACCAGACCGCTAAGAAAAACAGATCAACTGTTTGTCTCCATAGCGCCAGGCAGAGAGGGAGATCGCGTCTCTAAGAACGCCATCTGAAGGTGGATAGTCGGATGTATCCAACTGCGATTCCCTTTCAAATGAGACAATGCCTTTTACACCCAGGGCCCACTCCACAAGAGGTACTGGAGCCACGCTGGCTTTCATTGCAAATGTTCGTTTAGACAGTATTTGCAAAGCAGCTACATGGAGCTCTATACATACTTTCACTCAGCACTACTGCATTGACCGCCATTCCAAGACAGATACACAAGTGGGACAAGCAGTTCTAAGACCCTTATTAGCTCATGAACCTTCTTGTCTCCCTCCTCCTTCCACTGCTCGCTAGTCTATGCACAGCATGTGATCTAAGCAGATTCCACAAGCCTCAGAAGGGATACATTACTCACCGTAATTGTATTTCTGATGCTTGTATCTGCTTAGGTTCACATGCGACCCACCCTTCCTCCCCTCGGAGAGAAGGCGCATGGGTGCTTATGAGCTGGTCTGTTAGGTATCTGCTTGGATATAACTGTACTCGCGCTACACCGCATGCCAGGAAATATAATAATCTGAGGGACCTCGACGCGTGAGGATCATGGCTACAGTGGATGTCACACTAGGGATAGTATTACTGGCACGCCCTGTCACCGTCCCTTTTCGAGTTTCGAAAACAACTGTAATACTCCACAGCTTCCACTAGATGTCGGGCTATGCACAGCATGTGAATCTAAGCAGATACAAGCATCAGAAATACGATTACGGTGAGTAATGCATCATATATATAATCTGTGTGCAAGTGTTGCTTGGCTACTTGTACTTATTGATTTCAATTGTACAGCTCTACAGCTCCTTAAGGTAAATCCGGCTGCTCAGTCACACTGCCAACTTGTGTAGTACAGCCCTATATTTAAAGGTGGGTTACCCAATACTGAACAGATGAGTCTTGTGTAGTCCTCACCAGCTGGACTGAACCAATTCTTAAATAACACATGTATGCTACAATTTCTTTGTACCAAGCTACAGCCCTCTTTCCATCTTAAGATGAGCCTGGATGCTCAGTCCATGCTACCTTGGTACAGCCTTAATACGAAGTGGATATATGTACTGCCTCAGATGTATGCTTTTATGAAGCCCTTAGTTGGACTTAAAACTAGGACAAGTAACTTTTCCTCATGGTATCTTGCCATGCACCATGATGGTCGGAGTATCACTGTTGCTCCTTCTGAAATCACTGCTTAAATGTATGATGAATATGCAAATTGTACATGCACATATTTTGTTACACCTGACTTTGCAAGTCCTAGCACTGACCCTGGGCTCCACACTTTTACACTAGCGGTAGACAAGCCAGTTTGGAGACTGAGCCATTTCTAGCTGTAAATGGTGGTTCTTTTGCCAGATCTGGCTACTTGATCGGCTAGGCTTTAACCATGGGCTATCTGCTGTCCTCCCTCACCATCTCCTGCCCCTTTCTACAGCTTTGGGGCACTGGCATACCTATTGATCTTTCCATGCACAAAAGAAACTCATTTCAAGTAGTGACCTAAAAATGATTTTCGAATGGATTGTGTCCATCATATTCCACATCTTAGACATGTAATGTCCACGATGTGGAATACGTTGGCGGAACATCCAGTCGAAAGAAAGTTAAAAGTTAACAGTTGGTAAGTAACTTGTTAATCTTTGTGGAACACTAGTGGTGGTTGGTTGAAGTGTGGTGAGGGGATTATAGGGCTTTTTGGGAAGGTGTCTGACATTCCTCAAATGTAATTGGTCTTTTTGGATGTAAGATTTAGTCTTTGATCCAATGCAACAAACTTCAAGTAAAGTAGACTGTTTTCTGAAATTGCACCTTAACTTGATCTCTTTTCTTTCCATTTACAGATACAACAGATTAGCAAGAGAATGGACTCAAAAATATGCTATGTAAATTAGCGAATGCAAAATATTTCATATAAACCAGAGTACTGTAAATTCTAGGTTTTTCAAAATTAGGAGTGAAATGAGCACAGATTACTGTCTATATACTATGAGGTCCCTTTGGTTTTTAGGTATTTAAATGTTTCTGGAGCAAAAGAAAACAAACTTCCCAAAAAACCTCAAGACGGGAGTGCTATAAATTGTTTTGTCTGGCTTTGCAAAAGACATTGTGTGGTTTTTAAGATTCTTGGATTTCTGCCTCCTTAGCCTACACGTTCAATAATGCAGTGCGGTGATGAAAGCTACCAAATTGTAACTTTTTTCTTTAAGATTTTTTTTACATGGGAAATACAAGTATGTTTGTACAATCCTAATTTGAAAGTGTCAGTTTTTGTAAATCTGTGTTCAGATTTCATTCTGTTAGTTCACTATTTAATTTGTATTTTTTTACTGTATAGACTACATATATTTACCTTGTAAGTAAACTAATTTTAGACATTTTTCTTGTGTGGTGGCAAACTGCTCATAAAAGAAAGTAAATGATCTTTTCCAAACCCACATCTTATTGTTGAGTATTCCAGAGACTTATTACAGATTTCTTAAAATAAACAAATGACCTTTGCACAGATGTTTTCAGTATACTAATTATGGCAAACACTTGTTTGATTCTGTAGCATACTTGACTCAAGTTTATCGCAATGTGAACTAATTGCACTGCTGAGTATGTATTTAACTTGGATTTTGTTCTTCCTCGCACTTGATGTTTCCAGTTTTTCTTTTCATATGGGCAATATAATATTCTCAGACCTTTTACAAATCTTACTGTAGCTTTTCCATAAAATAAAATGCATTTTGTACTATTTGTTCTGAGCTTTATTTAAGCTTTATTTACTTTCTCACTTGCATAAAGCCTGGAGCCATTGAATTTCATTTTACGTCCCCCCCCCCCCCCAACAGTTCTAGTGTGAAGTTGGTTTTCTGCATGCAAATTTGTCTACCCATTGCATAGCTCGCTGGATTGATGTGCCTGCAGAATATTCGTGTTTTTAGTGTGCACCACTGTTTTTAAATCCTGGTAGGACCCAACCTAGGCAGTCCTTTGTTCATTATGTGGAAGTGCCTCCTTTTTTTACGCTTGTCTGAAGGACAAGACGCATACGTTTGTCCAAGTACATTCAACCTACCTACATCGAGGCAACCGAGAATAGGGCACTCAGACATTTAGCAGCAACAGTGCCTCCCTCTTGTCCTCCAGAGGTAAAGCATCCACAAAATCCTTAAACAAGCAGGACACTGGAATTAAAGCAAAGAGTAGTTCCAAAGTGAACGATTGCAGCACCTTCAAAACTGCACAGGAGGCTTGCTAACGAACCAAGTGGGTACAATGGACTGATCTCAAAAAGCATCAGACTATGAAAGCTGAATTACAGGAGGTCTTGGGAGATGCAAAACAAGAATGCTTACCCTTCACATCCCAAGTCATTGAAACTTGGGGGTGATATTGATCCAAATTTTATAGTAGTAGGGGAAAACTGTTTCTTAGAAGTTCATGGAGGGCTTGATGGTAGGGTGAAGCGGGAAAGAGAAGGCAGCAAATGGATAGAAACCCAATGTTGTGGGGGGGGGGGGGCGCATCTCCTAAATGGTACACACCAGAGATGGTGGTCAGGGGGCTGTTCAACATGGCTTTGCAAACTTGGAACAACCCAGCATCTGGCACGACCCCACCAACGTTACTCTACATCTTAAAGGAAGGGACTTTGATGTCCCCTGCCTAACCCTAAGGGTGTATGGGGCAACATGGGTTTGCCAGTTTATTGGGGTTAATCTGTTCACCTGCATCCTTTGTCACCTTACAGCTTTGTTTGGACAGCAGAGGGATCCACACATTGCCCCTTAAGGTGGTCTTTTCATACCTATGACTTGGCCCAAGAAGTAAGTTTCAACAAAAGGTTTTTTTTAATTTTTTTTATTTAATCTCTTACAAGTTTCTGTTACTTACTAAACTGGGTGGGTGGAGGGGGTCTGGCAGAAAAGGTGGGTTTAAAATAAATGGCAGGATGGGTAGTCTAACACAGGGGTTTAACATAATGCCCCAAATATGGAAGCCCAAAACTAAGTTCCCAATATTGACAATTGCTAGTCTCTGCTGGTATCCTGGGACTTCAAAGGGCCCCTTCTGGGGAAGTGCTCAGCTGGTGTTGCTGATTTAAGGGATCCCTAACCGTTTCGCTGGTTGAGACTAGTTGTAGGCTTCTATGGATCCTGCACACCAAGTTGAGGCTTTTCCAAAGATCCTTCCAATAGGTGGAAAGGTCTTTTGAGTTTGCTTGCAGTGACATTTAGAGATTGCTGGCCTCTGGCTTGAATAGGTTCTCTTTGGATTCTGCTCTGCCTGCTGCCACTTCTCCACTCCTGCTGTAGTCTCCCTGCCATGCTACTGTTCCTAGTCTGTACCAGACCATGGTCCTCTAGACCCTTCCCGCACTGGCTAATATCACTGCCAATCTTTCGTCGCCATCTCCTTGCTGTTCTGATGTTGCCCACTCTGATTTAGCATGTCCCATACTTCACCCTTTTCCTGCCTCTTAACCACCTCTTGTTTAATACTGCTTTTGCCACCATGTCCTTAGCACTTTACCACCTTGGACACACTACTTCGACATCCAGCTTTGCGTTTCTTACTTCTGCCTGCAACCATACACAACAGATGTTACTGCCGCCTCCAGGTCCTAAGTAGTTTACTCCACCTCAAATTCCTACATTGCCCTCAATATTTTGTCACCTGTTAATCTTAACGCCACCACTGCTCTCAAAGCCTTTACACTTAATCAGTATTACCACATCCTTCCTCACAATACTGCCTTCACTTACCAGCATTGGGCACCCTCTACTTGCAAGGCTCCAACCCGTCACTCCTTCCTAAAATCTGAGCTGATTGCCAGCTGCTTTCAAACGTCATTGCCGTCTCCCTCAACACCTCCACCTTCAACACCCACCTTGGGCAACTGGGGCTGGCTACTTTTTGTGATGTAGTCCCTCCCTTTCCTGGGGGTATTTTGCGATGGTGATCTGTACTTGTGGCCTGTAATTGGTTGGCTAGATTGGATGTTGTCACGATGTGCACTTGGGCTGCTTTGCGATTAAGGGTGTCCAAAGCATATAACTGGCCTGTCGACCATTCTGAGGAAAAATGAATTCCTCTGACCCTTTCCGGGCCTCTGCTGAGGCCACCTGCTTGGCCAATGTGATTCCAATTTGGTAAATGCACTGGCTATAATATTTATACTCCTGTATATTGTGTTATGGGTAGATCTGTCTATTTTTATTTATTTTTATTCTTGTTACGTGCCACATGCCCGTGGGCCTCCGGGCGCATAGAAAACGAGGCAAACATAACAAAGACTGCAACAGAGGAAGTGTGGAAAAGTCGTAAGATTACTCTGTTAAAAAGGTGAGTCTTTATACCCTCTTTTAAAAAGAGGGTAGTTTTGAACCTGGTGTATTGCAGGCGGAAGTACATTCCATAGGAGAGGACCCTGGAAATCTAGAGTGGTACCTCCAAATTTAGCTATTTTGAATCTGGGGGAAGCGAGTACTGTAGCAGTAGAAGAACGAAGGTTCCTGCGGGTTGTCTTGACTTTGATGCAGCCTGACAAATCTGAGGGACTGCTTAAGGACACACACGTGTCATTGTTGACACTGTTATTCTGTGTTTTACCGGAAGCCAATGTAGCTTCTTTCTGTAGGTGGAAATGTGAGTGCGGCGCAATAGGTTAACGATGGTGCTCACAGCATTATTCTGAGCCACCTGCAAAGATTGTATGTTGGCAGCTGTGGTGCCGGACAGTAGGCCGTTACAATAATCTAATCTAGAATGTATCACCGCGGTGGACAGAAGTGCAGTTTGCAGTTGTCATGAATGGGCAAATAGTGCATTTGCTTATTAATTGGTCAACACCTAGATCAAATGCTGGAGCGCATTAGTGCGCTTGATGTCCTAAAAATGTAGTAAGGCTGGCTGCACCACCAGAGCCTTGAGGCTCTACTCCAAACCTCAAGAGTTAAATACGAATTAGCACTGGGTGGATCTGGGTAATTGCGCTAGCCTGACAAATGATATTCTCTTAAAGTAAATGGACTTCAAATCTTTTTCAATATAAAATGCGTGTATCTTTGTGCTCAAAAAGCTACAATTTAATTCAGTATGCATCAAAAATGCAGCCGGTCAGCCTACATGTGGTTTGACAACTGTCGGCTAGTAAAGGGCATGTAAAAACATATACAAATAAAATGAGTAGTTTATGGTAAAACAAATCATTGGTACATACCATTGGCTCTGTTTGGGGAAAGGGGGGTGGGGGGCAGGTGTTAGGCAGAAACCTGTGCAGTTCCCTCAGTGACCACTGCAAAAGGTTTAAGACTACAGGTGTTGGCAGTAAGCCCAATTGGTAGCAGTCTGTACCACCCATATTTACCTGGTAGCTGTGGCTGAGCAGTCAGACTTCTCTCAAGAAGAGTTAGGCAGTATATAGAGTATACACATTAGGTACAAAAATACAGTAGCACAAGCAAACACTGACCAGAGCTTTGGTATAAAAGTATATAATTATTTATTTAAAAACACACTGGTAAAAATACACTGGCACTAATGTCAAGCACGTTCAAACAGTCACTAGAAATATATACACCTCCCTGATTAATTATTCGACAAGTCTTAGAACACCACTTATTATCAATACAGAGGTGAGCGCTTAACCAAGATGGCACTCCAATAATTATTTAAAAAGGGAGGGAAAAGGCAGAATTGGGAACGCACACCATACCAACACTTTTAAAAGAACCACAGCAAGTCAAGAAAGGCAGATTCTACTGTAGAGAAAGAAAGTTTATAGGCCAGGCCCACTCTTGGAGAGAGCAAGGCGGAATGTGCCCAAGATCACAGTTGAAATACACTTTAAAAGTCTTTGCAGATAGTTCAAAAGGAGTTGGATCAGTTCAGAAAAGTTAACAGGTCCCAGGTCACCCCAGGATAGAGAGTCAAGGATTTACAGGACACCTTGAACAGTCTGTTGCAAGGGAGACCAGGCGGGACACAGTACCTGAAATGGTGAGAAAGCTCCAGCGGGGGCAGTTGTTCCTGGCAGCGGGTGCAAGTCGGTGCTTTGTCCAGGGGAAGAGAAGATCTCGACATGGAGGAAAGCTGGAGGTCGTTGCACTGCCAGGGAAGAAACCAGCCGCAGAGTTTCCTGGTTAAAAGGTACTACCCTTTTATTCGCTGTAGTGGTGAAGCGTGGCTATCCGGACGCTGGGGTGCTTGGCACGGGCGATTCGACCTTGACACTGTCCAGGAAAGCGAAAAGAGGGCGAACCGGTTAACCCCACCAGTTCAAAGGAAGAAGACTCTCCAGGAAGAAGATCTTCTCTGTCGTTGGGCAGTGGTGAGTCGGTTCAGCAGGGCTCCACCGGTGGTCTCGTCGTTGCAGGTCGGCTCAGCTTCTCCCTCTTCGGATTCTTTAGGTGCTGTGGTGACTTCTGAAGTTCCAGTCCCCAAAGCCCTGCTTTTATGCAGAAAACCCCCATTCAGCAGTCCTAGCTGTCACTCAAACCTGCTAAGTGGTGAGCCGGGCGGCTCACCACTGGGCCAATCACACCAGAGTGCGACTTGAGTTGCTGAGGCAACTCGGTCCAGGGTGCTTATTTCATTCCCCCCCCACACACACACATCCTGTAGACCCAGACAGTGGCACCACTTTTGGAGGCTTCTGTGCAGAAGCCTGCCAAAAGTGGAATAAAGGGCTCGACTTGGAGTTACAGAGGCGAACACAAATTCCATTTTAACAGAGTCCTGGCAAAAAGACCCAACCGGGGAATAAATAACCTGGCGGTATCTTTAACATTGCACCAAAAAAGTGGTGCGTTTAAAATGAATGGGAAAATCCCATAGGAAATATTCCGATGGGATATTTCGTGTGGTAACCACTGCCACCTACCAGAAACTCGACGAGGGGGGTTGCACAGTGCCCCCTCGAAAAACAGACCCAGGGGCAATCTAATTACCCCCTACCAGTACTTCCAAAATATGGTTTGTACTGGTTGTGTTCACAATTTAAGACTAGTAAAGTCAATGGTGACTTTACATGCCCTGGTAGACAGTAGTCAGTCCCAGGGTATGGAGTCTATATTTGGGGGTCACTGACACCCCTGTGTGACTGCACTGAGGGTGCTGTGTAACACACTTACCAAAAACGCATGAAACCCTATGGAGTAAAAGACCCCATAAAACACATTACAAAGTCAAAGGACATTCTCAAATCATGCTTAAGAGTGGGAGAAAGAGTCTCACTCTTAGCAGGAGAAAAAAATAAACCCCAAAAATCCAGCAAAGCTGCTGGGGGACTCACTAGGTTTATGAAATTAGCCTGTACAGAGAATTCTCCCTAACAGCAGGGATGACCAGTGGACAAGGGAAGCATAGTTACATGCTACAACTTTCATCATGCTATTAGTTGTATGTTCTTACAATTCGTGACATTAGAATAGTATACTTATGATCCATGTGGATCATAAACTGGTATTAATACAATGAGCAGGGTTGTGGTAGAAGCAGCACACATTAGAATTCCCATAGATATGCTGATCACCGCTAATGGTAAGATATTAGGTTAAAAGTTTGACGGGGGGGCACCATGGGGCTTGCAGGCAATGGCAGCCTGAGCCTCGCTCTGTTGAGGCCGGGCCGTAAAGGGACTTGAGCCCCCTCCCCTTTGAACTCAAAACCCCCTCCCCCTGGGAGCCCTGTAGTGTTGCACCCTCGAGGGGACCACCCAAGGCAGCTCCAGGAGAAAACCTGATGTTGGAGGACCACAGGAAGGGGAAAAAACGAGCCGCCATCAGCTTGGGCCACGAAGGAGCCCCAGGGGAAGACCGCAAGGCTCCGATCGGGAGCAGGGCAGCGTCTCAGCGCTGCACGGTGAACCGTTCAAGACCCCAGCCGATCACAACCCTGGCTGGAACAGGTGCGCTCAACCCCAATACCCAAATCACCCCCCACCCCCCCCCATCAGCTTGGGTCACGAGAGAAAGATTTGAACGACGCCTGATTTGAGTACCCGGCGGGATTCAGCACATACGAAAGGATGTTCAACCAGGCCAACACAGAGCAAGGAAGGAGGGAGCCCCAGAGGGAAGCACGGGAACCATTGAAGGACCGAGGTGGACGCAGAGCACATGGACATCCAGTGGCCCGAGGTGAACAGGGGGACAGACACCTGCCTAACCTCCGGAATTTTTCCAGAGACTCCGGAATTTCAAGCATTTCTCCGGAAAAGTTCCTTGAATATCAGGAATTTTGAGATTCTTTCCGGGTCCCGTCATATTCTCCACCTCAGATGGAGAATGACGGGACCCGGAAACGGCGCAAAATGTTCGTGCCCACTGCCTGCACCACTGTAATAATAGTGCTTTCAATCCATATTATTGGAGTGAAAGCACTATCATTAAGGCGGCGGCCCCACGTTCATTTTGCTTAACATGGCACTGAAAATATTTCATTCAATGCCATAGTTAGCAAAATGAAGGCTACAACAACCGAGTTTACCTTTTTGACATGTAGGCCCCCACCCCTGGGTGCCCCCTGCCTGGAAGCAGAGGCCACCACAGATACTTTGAGAGAACAAACGGTTGAACATAGAAGGGTTGCTACGGGACACAGGCCAATACAGCACCGGAACTGCTGACTTGACCGAGGGCGGGGACACCTGACTCTGTGCTCCATTAAGGTGGTTGTCCCTGGGAATAAAAACGGGGTGTGTGTCTGCTAAGGAGCTACAAGCCTGTCTACGGGATCATCTAAGGACGAGACGTCCCCTTGAAGTAAAAGATATCCCAAAACATCCATTCTCCTGCCCCCACCGCCCCATAAGTCAACCAGGATCCTCAGGAGATGAGGGAGACCAAGGGGACCATATCCACACGACTGACAGCCTGCTCTCAGGAACCTGAGTCGGGACTGTTGAGAGGGAAACACCTTACAGGCCCCTGTTGAGGGCCCCACAGATGGGGTCACTGACCAGCAGTGCAGGAACTCTGGACTGGCAAAAGGCAATCCCTTTTATCTAAGAAAAGATTTTAGGTCATCGACCTGGGAGCCCAGCCATCATACTAGGGCCACGGACTTCGAGCACCTCTGCATAAGGTGAAGACCCCAGGGATCCAGCACTGGGCCTAGTACCTACCTTGTGAGACTCTACCCTACAACAGGACTTGGCTCCAGGGAGTGCGGGATGAATTAGATGGTCTCTGATAACTTGGAGAGTGACGGTGTCCATCCTGCCCTGCCCGTGTGGCGCTTGCACACCGACACTTGGAGCTGCCGAGCCAGAGCTATGAGCTGGAAGGAGACCCTCCAGGACTTCTGATTCAGAGAGGTGACGAGGACCTAAGGGGACCTGAGCCCGGAAAACAAGATGGCCCAGGCTGAGAAGCCTGTGAAGGACACCACAACCATGGAAAAGAGCTTTTCAGCAGTATTGCAGGAAATAAGGCACTTGTGGTCTGACATTAGCCAGAAATTTGACCAGAGAGTGGACAGAGTTGAAGACTGGTTATAGCAGCTGGAATCCAATCAATTGTCCTGGGCAACCATGGAAGCACAGATGGACACTAGACTGGCGCTGCTGGAGAGGAAGGATGAAGAAAGAGCCCTACAGATGGATGATTTTGAGAACAGGGAGACGAGGAATAACCCCCGTTTCGTTCTTTTTATTGGCATTCCAGAAACTGATGGAGACGGAAAAGGATATATGCTGAGTGGTTAAGGACGTGATTCGCCTTCTGTTTGGGAATGAGGCAACAACTGAGCTCACAATAGACAGAGCGCATAGAGCGGGGGACAGGGAGGGGGCCCACGCTCCATCCTTGTGCGCCTACACTATTCTGCAGAGAAAACAAAAATCTTGGACGAAGCCAGGAAAGCCAGCAGCATCATCTACAACCAAGAACAAATATCTATTTTTCAAGACCTCGCAGCCTTCACGTTGGCCAGGCAGACTGTTGCACCCTCTAACACAATGGCTAAAAGAGAAGGGGATCCAGTACCGGTGGGGCTATCCGTTTTCCGTCTCGAGTACATGGGGCAGCGATCTTGCTTGGTAATGGAAGACAACATTAGAAGAGCAATCTGGGAATACGTGGACCCCGACCAGAGACGGTCCACAGGGGAGGCACCAGGGGCAACAGGTGGGAAAGGAAGCGGGAGAGTCAGGAGAAAAGTCCCGGGCTCTAGAAAATTCAAGAAGCTGAATTAGCCCCCTCGCCTCCACGACGAGGGCTCAAGAGGCTCCAATGGGTGACCGAGGTTCCCACCTGAATCAAGGAAGCATATCTGAGAACTTGGACCGGAAGGGGGCCAGGTCCCCCAACGAACAGTGTATGGGGAGAATCTCTACCAAGGGACATGGTCTGGGAAATGAGGACCGGGGGGGGCCGGGAGGAGAGAGGGGGGGGACACTGTGGGGGCTCATGACTAAGTGGATTCATAAAGCGGCACCGCCGAAGCAGGCTCGAAAGTGGTCCAGTCAAGCACCAGGAATGGGTAGACTACTTGGCTGGGTGCCAGGGGTGGGGGGGGAGATGCAGGGTGATCTGTATGGAGGGAGGGGGGGCAGTTGGGGTCAAGCTCCACCCAGGGGATGGGGGGGGGGGAGAGGAGGAGGGGGAAAGCAAACAGTTGGTTAATGTTTTTGAGCAAAAGTTGGTTCTCAAAGGTGGGACGATGGCAATGTGGGAATAAGAGCAGGGAGAAAAACCGGTGAAGATCAGTGAGAATCTCAAGCTTAGAAATGGCTGATCACTTACCTGTGCTGGAAATGGGCTCCCTGCATGTTAGGGGAATGAACTCTCCCACTAAAAGGTCCCTACTAGGTAGGGAATTTAGACTGGCAGAGTTGACCTACTCTTCCTTCAGGAAACTCGCTGGGCAAGGGGGGAAATAACCAAGTATTCGAGAGGGGAGATCTTTTGTGTCTCGCACATCCAAAAAGAAAGGGATGGCTAAAGACCTTGGTTTCAAAATGGAGGCTACTCTGAAAGATCAAGAGGGCTGATACTTGTTCATTAAGGGTGTACTACAGGGAACTCCATTAACTCTGGCAGCGATATATGGTCCAACCTAAGGTCCGGCTCAATTCTGGGATGGAGTAAGGGACAAGCTCCAACTTTTTATCTAAGGCACACTAATAGTGGGTGGAGACTTCAACATGGTACTGGACCCCATGAGAGACAGGAAGAGGATGACACCCCAAGCAGTGGATGACCCCACCTCGCAAAGTTTCCGCAAGACTGAGACCTGAGAGTGGAGGATACACTTCAAAGCCCGAACACAGGTGACCCTCCATACACATACTACTTTAGGGTACATGAATCCTTCTCAAGGATCGAGTACATCCTGATAGATGGCACCCTTCTCCGCCACGCGATGGACCAAAGGGTAGACCCAGTTCCCTGGTTGACCACGACCTTGTAAGGATCACCCTAATGGGAGGTTGGGGTCGACAAAGGAAGGGAAGGTGGAAGTGTAACGATGCTCTATTGAAAGATATGGCAACCGCTAAACTAGTGCTAGAGAACATCGTGGAATATTTCGCCTAATATTTCGATAATGGGGAAGTTAGCCTGCACACGCTATGGGGCGCATTCAAGGGTCCTGATCAAGATGGGAGCTATAAAAAAAAAAAGGACAAGGGAAATCTAGGAAAAAGCCCTCAGCGAAAATAACGGAATTACAACCCGGACGTTCTTCGGGAAACTCCATCACCCCAGTCCAGGCAGCATCTCTGGATCAATACAAGATTCAATTGAAGGACCTCCTGCTGAATAAAACAGAGGAGTCTCCAGTTCCTCAAACAAAATTACTATGAAAAGGGGGACAGGGCGGATAAAATACTAGCGTGGAAACTGAGGGAGGCCCAGAAGAGTAGGATGGTGAAAGCCATGAAAACCTATGCGGGGGCGCTGAGGTACGACACCCCGAGCATTGGTGGTGCCTTTCAGCGGTACTACGAGAGGCTTTGAGTGTGAATTTGGGGGAGACGATTCCCAAATTGAGATTCCTTAAGACAATACCGACACTGGGCCTGGCAAAGGAAGCTGCTGACAATTTAGAGGACAAAGTCCAGGTAATTAAGGGGATGAAGGGAGGGACCGCACCAGGGGAGAATGGGTTCTCAATGAAATTGTATCAAACTTTTCGCTCCACACTGGCCCCCTACCTAGCTAAAGTGTTTAATGCAGTCCTCTTGGGGGGGATTGCCTGCACGAAACAATGAGAGCCATCATAGTGATTCCACCTAAGGAAGGAAAAGGCCCAACTGAATGCTCCCCTTATAGACCGATATTGTTGCTTAATACAGACATCAAGATCCTGGCGAAGGTTCTCAGCAAGAGGATGGAGGGAGATTATATGTCGCTGATTTACAGGTACCAGATGGGATTCATAAGAGGACCCCCAGGGTTTGGACAAAATCCAGAAGACCATAAATCTGATCCACTATGCTCGGAGGGCATAGTCCTATCCCCCTTGATATATGCCCTGACAATGGAACCCCTAGCCATAGCAGTTAGAACGCACCCGGGAATTCGGGGAATTCAGAGGCCAGGTGGAATTCAAACTCTCCTTGTTTGCAGATGATATATTTTGGGATACATGGTGGAACCTCACCTGTTGCTCCTGCCCCTTCTTTCCTTAATAGTAACCTTCTGGACATTCTCGGGGCTGAAAATTAATAAATCAAAATCTATGTTGCTTCCTAGATCCCTTAGACACGTTCCTGGGGATTAGAGTGGAGAAAGCCATAATATGCTACCTGGGCATCCACCTTACTAGGGATCTCTCAAAGCTAGTGCTAGCCAATTCTGAACCTATAATGGCCGAGATCAAGACAGACATGAAACTGTGGGGAAACATGATATTGTCCTGGTATGGACGGATGACTGCGGTGAAGATGACTGTTTTATTGAGACTATTCTATCTTTTTACGGCCCTTCCAGCAAGATTCCCAGACTGAATCTTTAGGGAACTCCAGAAAGCAGTCCCAAGTATTTATCTGGCAGCGTAAGGCCCCAAGCACCAAGAGAACCACACTCGCCCTTCCTAGTGAGGAAGGGGTATTTGGGCTTCCCGGTTTCTGCCTTTACTTTAGTGCAGCCCAGCTCCTGGTCGTTCTAGAACACATGAGATGACAAAGGTACATATTGGACCTCCTTGGAAGACATCGACACCCACCATCTTAAGGTGCAAGACCTCCTCTGGGCCCTGCGAAAGGCTATTCCGAACGGGATAATGAATCGCCCAACCCTAGGGGTTCTGTGGTCCTTGTGGAGGGAGGGAGCACAAACTGCACACCTGTGGACATGGCCCTCCCCCATGGCTTCATTAGGGGGCCCGTACTCTGGCTAAAACGGGATTCACTGTCCTAGTCGGATAAAGGTATGGAAAGGGTGGGTCAACTGTTCCGTGTGTGAGAGAATTCCTGTTGTATGAGGAAGTGGAGGAGGCTCTGGGCCCGGGGATGATCTCTATATTCGAATACCTTAGACTGAAGGGTCTTGTGTCTGACAAGACATGGGGCCAAAAGCTCAAGAGACCTCTGACACCCTTTGAAAAAGTAATTGACTTGGCGGTCTCAAAGGGGATGGTGTCAAAATTGTACATGGTAATAAATGCTAATAATCTAACAGAAGGGGGTTATGGAACTACTGGGATGAAGTAGCAGGGGAAGGACTCACGGAAGAGGCATGGAATAGGGTTTTCAAAATGGCTTTCCATGGCAATTTATTTACAGCAGATATGGAACAGAACTTAATCGTACAAGGTTGGCAGAGAGACCCTCTTACTCTATGTAAAATGTTCATCGGGGCTTCCTCGAGATGTCCAAGGGGATGTGGTCAAGTGAGATCGAGGGGACACATGTGGTGGCACTGTCTGCGAACACAGAAATATTGGGATTATCTGAGTGGATGGATGGCAGAGGTCACGAGGAACTACTCCCACTAAACCCACTGACAATGTTACCGGGCCTCCCGCTGAGGGTTTTGGACACGTACAGATACCCCAGAATGCGGCAAACTGTTACGAGCAGGGAGGGTATCCCTGGTGCAGAGATGGAAGGGCCCAGGGACCCCAAGTAAAGAAGAATGGCAGAGCAAAGTGAAAAACATGTTCCTCATGGACAAGCTGACCGCTCTGGCGAACAATGACCCAGGCACCTTCAGTGCAGCGTGGGACGGGGTGAGACAGAAATGGGGATGGGAGGTGCACTGAAAGATTGAATGGCCCCTTATCTTGTGGAACGGGGAAGTTGGTAGTGGTGTGGTGGGGGGAGTGAGGGAAGAGGAGGGAGGGTGGGAGCCACCATTCAGCTCAATGTGGAGTATCTCTGAGACGCAGTGAGGAGGCGCTACTCAAGACCCGGTAGCAACACCCCCCTCACCCCACGTGGAGGACGCAAACCTATACTGCAATAGCCATTGTTTTTTTTTTTTACCCTTTTTCCAAGCTCTAGAAACCACTGTTTATGGTTTTTGAATGTGGGAGGGGGAACAGTTAAGGGTTACTTGGACAGTAACGTGGTTAACATGCTCTGTTCCAAAGGTTATTGGTTTGCACAAATGCTAATAAAAACGAGTTAAACAAATAATTGTGAGGGTAGAATTGAGGTGCATCGTGATTATCGGTACGGTAATTCATGGACATTTTCCAAACTCGCCAAAAGGAAAGTAAGCAAAAGCAAGACAGGATTACCTTGTGGCTCGGTCCTGATGAGTGTGAAAAGTAATGCATAGGGGTTCGATGAGCACTGACCTGGTGGCTGAGATGGAGTCTTGGAAATAATATGCGTTATCACAGTTTGGGCGAGTCAAATCATGAGATTGCAACAAAGAAATAAGTGAGGCATTATGGTAAAATTCTTACTTTGTGCTTGCTAGGCAATTTCCTATTGCCTGCTGGATGTATGTTGGTTGCACTTACCCTTTCGTCTTGGTTCAGCAATTGGACTGTGGATGTGTTCCGGTATATACCCCTGCAAATGGGGTCAAATGGATCATATGAGTACACAAAGTGTTCAATAGTTACTTTAAATCCAACCGTGGGCTAGTGGCATACCTCTCAACTCACACGCTTTTGGTGGGTGTCCCCCACCACTTGGGCAGCTCTCTCACTTGCCAAGCTTCGCCCAGGGCCAATGAAAGGTTGAGAGCTATAGCTAGTGGTCAAGTATTAGACCAAGTATAATGTTGGGGTAGGAAGAATATTAAGCATCTGATTGCTTGGATAATGGCCTGCAGTCAGGACACTGTCACGGGCTGTACAATATTGGTATCCTAGTGGTGGTTGAGAAGTGGCATTTTGATTGGGCACCTAGTGAAATGACTGATCTGCATAAGTTTATTTCATGTTGCAGCACGAGTAAAGAGGGCATTCTCCAATGGTCCCGCAAATCGGTTAAATCTGGACATTAATTTGTCTTCTTAGAGGAAGGTGTTTGCTTACCTAATGGGAGGCTAGGCGACTGAAAATCTTTTCGCAAGCTGACGCGCGGCAGCCATTGGCACGCGCAGTGGCACGACGGTACATGACACATCACGGAAGACGTGCGCATGTGTCGAAGTGAATGCGATTGTTTAGTAAACTTTCATCGGCCATAATATTTGGGCAAACGTTCTCCTGGTAAGTAGTCGGGGCTATGTTAAAGCATGGTAGGCATTTGGCCGTGCAAGCGGGTGCATTAAGCTATAGGTATTTCTTGGGGATTAAACCAGGGAGGTCTGAGAGGAGGTGGAATGCGCATTGCATTGAAGTGTGTGCAATTAAATGTGAAAAGGCTGTACAACAATATAAGAGAATAGGAAATCGTAGATGGTAAGACAGGGTTATCTGAAGTTACTGTATTTCATTGTATAAGTGTACAAGGAGAAATGGCAATACCTAAGCGAATTAAGTTGTCTGAGTATTGAGTGCTTCTTCCAATGTTAATATGCAGGGTATAGTAAGACCATAGGTCACTCCATCCAATGTAGACATTTTTGGAGGCTTGAGCATACGCCAGTACTTAAGTGATGCTACTCATTAAAGCATTCCAGATGTGATAGTTTCACAAAGTCCTCATGTTTGTTTCTGCGTGTTTAATGCATTGGGAATCTGCGATCCGTAGACCAGGTTCGTTTCTTATGCCATATGAGTATGTTCACAACAAATCATAAATGCAATAAAAAGCAAAACAGTATGAGCCAAATGATTTCGTATGCGTGGTGCTAAAATAAGATCATTACGGGTACATCATTCCTTCTAGAGACAGACATGCTTTAGAGAAACTCATTAATTTCGTGTTCAATATGGAGGCCATTTTAGTGCCTCTACATTTACAAATAAGTTTGGATTCCATTTGACGTAAAGTGTGCGATTACCCCTACGTTTGTTGAGGGTGGCTTTCTGTAATCCTATACATTTGATCCCTTTTCTGATGCTTGTTAATCTGCTTAGAATTGCATGCTGTGCATATAGTCCGACATCTAGTTGCAATTGTGGAGGATTGCATCTTTCTTTAGAAGATCGAAAGGGGATGTTGACATGAGCGTAACTGTAATTCTATCTCTAACGTGACATTTAGTGTACCCAAAATCACTCATGAGTCAAGGTCACCCAGACTGTTTTTTGCCCCAACTAGTTGGTCGCTTTATGCGGAGCTCGCAAGAGTTGATATTGCTCATTACTTTGTCCCACGACCGATGGTTGTCTAGTGTTTGCTACTTCTCTTCAACTACTTTGTGGACTGCTACACCGAAGACCACCACTGCTGTTTGGCGACTGGTGCATTGATCGTCGTCTGTCGACCGCGTGGCCTTGGCCCTCTGGCCAGGCCCTTACAGTAGGGAGAGTGGGGCCCTGGGTTGATTCTTTTTTGAGAATGCATTTTCTATTCCCTTATCTTTCCCTCTTTGGTCTGGCTGCCATCTACCTCTGCTATGGAGAAGACACCCTTTAAATTTTGTCTGTCGTGTAATGGAAAATTCCCCTGGAAAGACACCAATCGCCGTTGCAATAGGCGTTTACTCGTGACCATGACGAGCGTTCGTGTAAGTCCTGCAAACTCTTTCGTCCCAAGACCTTAAAGGATAGGCAGACAAAGCAGTGGGCGGCCTACGCAATGCAGGTTGAAAGTTGGCCCTCCTAACCCCTCCACCCCCCGTTCGCACTGTCACTTCAGACAACGAGGACTACAGAGGCAGCCATGGCTCTGACCTGGAAGCCATAGACGTTTTGGCGGAACCTTCTGGTTCCGAGATGACCGTTCCCCATCCCTGATAGACAGGCCACCGAGACTGTTATGGGGAGTTCACACCCCAGAGACAAGGGTACACGCACCACCTAAGGCCTCCTCGATACAAGTCAAAGAAGCACCAAACGCCACCAGGCCTGCTGAAAATTTGGTGTCTGCCGAAACTTGATGTCTGGCGCCCTCCCCTCAACCGTCTTCTCAGCATGCGACTGGGCTTTCTTCCCATAAGGGCGTTCCCTCAAAAAAGCACACGAGTGCAGACACGTTGTCCAAGGGCGCGCCAGCACCTAAGGTTTTCGCCGGAGTCGACAGCCGTGATGACGCCTACAGGTGCATCAAAACCCAGCATTCAGCCACCGAAAGCATGTGAGAGTCTCGTGGCTATTTCGGCAGTGGAAGAGCACAAGGGTGCCCATCTCGTCCAGAGGAGTACTCTGAATCCCCCCTCCCCCGCCTCTCTCAAAGGCTCTATCAGTTAATCTCCCCACTCCGAACAGCCTTTTCCACCTCCAGATCTCTATGCTTAATCCCTGTGGACTAGGGAAAAATTTGAAAATGATATGGATAAAATGTCAGAAATTCATAGACTTCTCAGAGAAATGAATTACTCCCAAGAGTCCTAGGAAGGAAGACTCTTGCCCCATTCCACCAAAGCTGCAGAAGCTACCACTTAAGTCACAAATCCACCAAGAGGAGGTATTTGAGTATTCTAAACAAGAAGAAACGGGAGGACAATCCTTTTGATCAGGATACAGCTGACCAGGACCCAGACTTGAGAGCAAGATCAGCCAACAGATCAGGGGCCTTGGCTCTCACCTACTCATACCCCTGACTGAGACATTATTTGTCTAGACCTGCCTTCTTCACCTCAACAAAGGCAGGCATCGCCAATAGATGACCAGATGGTATTTAAAGCCGCCCTAAAGAAAGCTGCAGATCACTTTCAGGAGGCTGTCTAGGATTCTGACTTCGTTGAGGACATTCGCAAAGGAAATCTTCCCACTAATTAGGCTATTCCTTTGCTCAGCTCCATAAAGAAACACCTTGCTTCTTCTTTGTCTCCTTCCCTCACAAGGGCTGTCAACTCTTTGGTTGAGCAACTGTTTCGCCCCTTTCCATCTGACCCCATGTATATTTGAGGTCATGCCACACTGGACTCTCTGCAACCACCAGAAAAAGGCCAGGAGTGCCACTTTCCACGGCGGAGCCTCCCTGGATAAAGATGGCAAAACACTATGTGCACTCGGCAAACGTATTACCACATCTGCGGCCTATTCAACAAGGATCGCGAATAACACGACCCTTCTCACTAGCAACAGGACGTACAATTGGGCCTGCTCCAAGAAGTCCCTGAACCCACGCGATCATGCCTGCTGGCGGTCTTCACTGGGGGTAGACAGGTGACCCATAATATTTTAAAGGACAAACTAGATTCTGCTGAACTGCAGGACACACTCTGGCATAAGGGTCTATCCTCAAGAGACATGCCTGGCTGAAGAATTCAGGCTTCAAGCCAGAGACTCTGGCCTCCCTGATGAATAAACCCATAGAGGAGTCACTTATTTGGTAAGGCTGTGACGCCTTGGAGGCGGCCATAAAAACATGAGATGCTGAAATCACTCAATCAAATTTACGGCCAAGCCTTTGCCACAGTGGGGAGGTTAACTCTTGTTCCTTTTTCAGGTCAGTCCTTCTCCTGGTCTCCCCACGGTCAATATGGCACTGGAGGTATCCCATGGTCCTCTGGACAAGGCTCATCTGGCAACAGCCAGCATCAGTAAAGAGGACCGGGCAAAGGCATGGGTAGAGGCAGAAACTCCACCACAAGAGGCTCCTTAGCCTCCGCATCAAAATAACTTGTCAGTCCTGGTCCCCCTACCTCGCCTCCCCGGTCGAGGGACGGTTGTCGTCATTCACGCATGGGAGGGTCTCGCATCAGACCAGTGAGTGCTAAAGACTGTCCACCACGATTATTGCATAGTTCCACCGGCCACCTCGATGTCGCCTGTAAAAGAGTAGACGCCTATCACCAGCCCACCTGCAAATCCTACTGAAGAGGTGCGGATCCTTCTGGATAAGTGTGCCGTAGAAGTTGTTCCCTATTCACCAGGTATACGAAGGTATTTATTCAGTGTACTTCCTTGTACCCAAAAAGGATCTCCCCATGCGCCCTGGGTTAGATCAGCACCCAGCAAACAATGTGTCAAACTGCAAAAATTCCGAATGACCACACTGCAGGAAGTAATCCTACTGCTGGTGCAGGAGGATTACATGTCCACATTGGATATGAAAGAAGAATACTTTAATATTTCAATGTTGCAAGCACACAAAGTACCTAAGGTTCATGATAGGACACCCACTATCAGTTCAAGGTCCTTCCCTTCGGCATCACCTCAGCTCCATGGCTGCTCACCTGCGCAGGCTGTCCATTCCAGTCTATCCTTACCTCAACGACTGGCTCATAACGGGATTCGTACGAAGCATGCCTAATAAATACCCAGAAGATGGTAGATCACCTCTTCAGCCTAGGCTTATCAATCAACGATAAAGTCCAGCCTAGACCCCAACCAAGAACCATTTTTGTGGGGGCTCTAATTCGGACCAAAGGCGGCCTTGTGTTTCCCCTCCAATGAAAGGGTTCAAAACATGCTGTTTCAGATCCCTCACTACGTAGCCAGTCACAAGGTGACTGTACGCAAAGCCATGCGACTGTTAGGAATGATGGCATCCTGCATTTACCTAGTTCCTCGCTCTCTTTTGCGCATGCGCCCCATGCAAGAGTTGCTCTCGAGCCAATGGTGTCAGGCCAGCGGACAATGGGACGATCTAGTGGTTGTCTTGGCAGCCCTTGTAGTGGGGGTCAAGGGAGAACCTTCTGCAGGGAAAAACCTAAAACCTTCACCACCCCGACAGTAGAAGCCATTCTTACCACAGACATGTGACTGGGTTGGGGGGGGTGCCCCTCCTTCAACAGACGGTGCACGGCACGTGGTCCCCAGCGGTAGCATCCAATCACATAAACCAGCTGGAATTGCTAGCCGTGTTCAAGGCCCTGACGGCTATTCAGACACACCTCCAGGGGAAAACATTTCTAGTCCTTGTGGACAGTACTACGGCCATGTATTAACTGAACTAACAGGGGTGTGCTTACTCTCTAGGTGTCCGGTTCTGCCTTCTAGGTCCGAAGAAGATGCTAAGCCCCACAGATCCCTCAAGAAGGTTGGATCAACAACTGATCTAACACCCAGTTGAAGAACTAACACTCCAAAGGAAAAGGGGAAGCGGATAAAATAAAAAACGGCAGACTCCTACTCCTGGACAGCCGCAATCTGTAGAGGAAGAAAGTAAGGTTTGTAAGGAACATAGTACCCTTAAGACTCAATTTCTTTGGTATTTAACAATCATTCAAGACCCATACCTGCCTAACCTCCTTTTTATGACTTGGAGGTTGGAATGTTCCAATTTTTCTTTACTTTAATTTGAGGAAATGTCTTTTGAACTCTAAATGAGGAAGAATTACTGTCTCTGTTTATTCCATAGATAGGTCCCTCAACTTGTGTGTGTGTGTGTATATATATATATATATTTTTTTTTAAACAAGTTCTGCTGAATCAGCGCCTTATAAAAATGAAAGTTTAACAGTTCCACCTGCTCATCAGCACTAGTTACTCAAATGTTTATTCTCTTCTTGAGATGACAGCAGTATGCCTGCATGTTAACACAATCCTATAAAAGCGTTCTCATGCGCAGACGCGCTGTTCTAGTTCTTCATCTTTACCTCCTGCATGCATGCGCATGGATCCACCTTACGTATCGAAGTGATGCGCATACGTCAAAAGTCTATGCGCAGGCGTGCTGTTCTTGTTCTACGTCTAAATTTCCTTCACGCATGCATCCACCATACGGATCGAAGTGATGCGTATATGTGAGGATTACATTTCAGCTGCTTCAAAAGAATAAGACACTTTACAGACCCTCCAGCGTACACACACTCCGCTCCACAATCATTGGTTACAGATCATGAGCGCGTCGCGTCAACACTACTCCCTGACGCATGTGCGATGCGATCAGCGTTCCCAAGAACAATAACGATCACTGATCTATTACAGCTGTGCAGTGGTGTTCGCTGTTCTAAACAAACGCTGATAACGTTCACTCCTCTACTTCAGCTGCGCAATGTTTGCTGAGCCTAAAACGCTAATTCCTATTGACTCCGGGATTAAGACGTGACACACACCAATGGTGAAACACACCAATTAAGTTCTTAAAGCAACGCTGTTAAAAGTCTGAAGGTCACTAGAAAAACAGTTCGTGAAATGAATACAACAGTCCGATGGACTTGAGCAGTTCTGTTCCAAAAGACTCTAAAAAAAAAAAAAAAAATACCTAACTAAACACCTAATGTTAAACTGGACTTTCCAATTGAATTAACTCTTCTTCTGTTTAATTAACGCAGCGCTCCCACCAAATGATCAGCTGAGCATGTCTTCTGAACTTCATACAGAGCCTTGAATCAGGAACATAACTTAAACAGGACCTTCCCTCTTGAAGGTGAACAATGAAAGGCAGTTTAGAACTCTGGTAGAATTCTGAAGTTCCTGAGCCCTCCAATCAGAAACCAGCACCACTTCCACCATGTTGGCTTGGGGAGCCCTCGCTCTGAAGAATGGTTGTTAAGATCAATAAATTAAAATGTATTTAAAAACCACATCCCACAAATCTGATAATTATCCATCCTATATTCAGAACTAAGATCCCTTTAAACTTCCCCATCCATACCTAATCACCTATTACTCAGAACCATTAGGCCTGACACTAGGGCTGTCCAAACTGTCACAGATCATATGTAAATGGGCTCTCAAACACAAGATGATCCTACTGTCACAATGTGTTCCAGGAGAACTCTATCTTCTGGCGGACGTACTCAGCAGAGACTTCCCCCTTCCCGTAGAGTACGAATGGCAACTACACAACAACATTGTACTCCACATCTTTGCAGACTGGGGCTTCACAGAGATTGACTTGTTCGCAACTCTGGATAATGCACAATGCCCAGATTACGCCTCCAGGTACCCTCGGAACCGCTCAAAGGGGAAAGGTCTACGGAAAACCTGGTCAGGGAAATTTGTCTACGATTTCCCCCAAACCCTGATTCCCCTGCTCAACAGACTAGTGCACAAGATGCACCAAGAGCTAGTCAGGATGATTCTGGTGGCCCGCCAACATCGGTTCTCCCATCTCGTGACCATTTCAAGACTCCCCTCCCAGAAAACCGCCATGCCCTTACAACATGCTATCTCAAGATGAGGGAGAGGCACTATATCCATGCCCTCAAACTCTCAACTTAGCAGCCTGACTCCTGAGGTCATAGAGTTCGGGCACATCCAATTCCCTCAGCTGTATGGACATACTAGGGGAAGCATAGAAACCTAACGCCAGACACTGCTACTCCAGTAAATGGAAACGCGTTATCTGTTGAAATAACCAGGGCATCAATCCTGTGGATTGCACACAAACATATTGCCCTGTACCTAACTTACCTGTTAGACTCGGGTCTGGTTTGGTGTTCAATTACCTGAAGGACCACCTAGTGGTGCTTTCAGCGTATGCCACGTCCCAAAACAAGGTTTCGTGGTGGAAGATTCCAGTAATTAAAGCGTTTATGGAGAGGGTAAAGAGGATCCATTCCCCCATCTCAAACCCAGAACGTTGTACAAAAGATTAATGGGGCCTCCCTTTTGGGTCAATGCACAAAGCTAGCCTGAAAACACACTCCTACAAAACCGCCTTCCTGGTGGCGATCACCTTTATAAGGAGAGTTGGTGAACTGCAGGCCCTTTCAGTTCAGGACCTTTTCGTCATGATTCACACAGATAAGGTGGTTCTGCGCACTCACCCAAGATTTGTGCCTACATTTAGTTCCAAGTTCCATGTAAACCAGTCCATAGAACTACCCAGCTATTTCCAAAACGCCATTAACTTGGCAGAAAGAAGCCTCCACACACTAGATGTGAGGAGATAAGTTATCTATTATCTGGAAAGGACAAAGCCACGAAGGAAAACAAACCAGTTCTTTGTTTCAGTGGCAACTGGTAGAGAAGGGGACCCTGTCTCTAAATCAGCAATATCAAAGTGGATCGTGAACTGCATCACACGGTTTGTCTCTTGCCAAGAGACCTGCCCTTCACGCCTAGAGCACACACTACTCTGGGCACAGGGGCTACCATAGCATTCATTGCAAATGTTCCTCTTGAGTCCATTTGTAAAGCAGCAACCTGGAGTTCTGTATACAGCTTTACACAACACTACTGCCTAGATGCACTCTAGGTCTGATTCTCAGGTTGGACAAGCGGTGCAAAGACCTCTCTTTGCTACTGTTACTTCTCACATTCCACCACCATCTCTAGGTACTGCTGGCTAGTCTATGCACAGCATGTGATTCTAAGCAGATTAACAAGCATCAGAAGACATGCATTACTCACCGTAATAGCATTTCTGTAGATTGTATCTGCTTAGATTCACATGCGCCCACCCTTCCTCCCCTCATGGATTAGAAGGAACATAACATCTTACACCTTCTCTCTTCTGTACTCGCGCTAACTATAAGGCTCCCTCACGGCAGAAAAAACACAATCTGAGGGACCTCTATGCGTGAGGGATTTTGGGTACACTACAGGTCACGTTGGGGATAGCGTTCGTCACGCCCATGTCGACGTCCCCTTTTGATCTTCGAAATAAAGATTCACTACTGTTTACCACTAGATGTCAGACTATATGCACAGCATGGGAATCTAAGATGAAATCAGAAATGCTATTACGGTGAGTAATGCATGTCCTCTGACAATTGATGCTCTTTCTGCCAGTGTTGCGCTAGTGGTAGTCTTGGATCCTGGCTGTTTAAATTCGCCTGGTGTTCCCTGATACAGATTCTCAATTGTCTTGTAGTGCTACCCGTGTAGATCTTTTGGCAGGTGCAAATGATTGCCCCTTGCCCACTGCATTGCCACTCTGCTCTAACTTTCAGTGTTATGCAGATGGCACTCAGCTCGTTTTCTGGCTTCCCTCTGCCACCTTCTCCCTCCCTCATCTCTGACTGTCTGCCATCCAGGAATGGTGTGCTGCCAATTATCTCTGCCTTATTGCCAGTAGGACTGAGATTCTCCTCATCGGCACACCTGCACACTCATTTTCTGTCCCTCTGGCCTGCCTCCCTTGATCCTCTTCCTGCTCCCACCTGTGAGGCTATGCTATGTACCTCGGGGGCCATCTTCGACTCTACACTCCTTTTCTCCTCACATCTCGGACATCTCTAAGAAGTCAAACTATCAAACTGCACCTCCTCGGAGGTATTCTTCCTTTCCTCTCCTATCCCCTCACTCCCCCTCACCCCCCCCCCCGAAGCTTACTGTCTCAAGCTCTGGTTCTCTCTAGGCTAGACTACTGCAACAGCCTCTTTCTAAATCTGCCTGCTTCTACCCTCTGCAACTCATCCAGAACAGGACTGCAAGACTTGTCCTTGGCCTCAAGCCCTGGGATCGTACCTCTCCAGCCCTGAAATCTCTTCATTGGTTCCCAGTGGATGCAAGGGTTAGATTCAAGACCCTCCGCATTGTCCACAAGGCTTTCTGGGGCCTGGCTCCAAAATAACTTCAACTCACCCTCTGGAAATGCCTTCCCACTCAAGCTCTTCGCTCCTCCAACTCCCTTGGGATCAGTCGCTTCTCCAAGCAACAAGTTGGCGGTAGATCTTTCCTCGGTCGGGGGCCTCCCTCTGGAACAGCCTCCCTGCTAATCTGAAACTTAAGGAGAACCATCTCCAATTCCGGAAGCACCTCAAGACCTTCCTCTTTGCTTCTGCCTTCGCTCTTCCTCTCCCCTGCTGATCTGCTTCGGCTCCATTCACCTGGCTATCTGCTGATTTTGGGCCCAGGTCCCTTCCCACCCAGCCACACACCTGCACTGCCTCCAGGCAACCATTGGGTCTGTATCTGTAACCCTACAGTCCCCTTAACTGCACTTATCAGACACCCCTTGTTTGCACCTTAAACCTTGGCCACCATGCTGGCTGCACTACCAGTTGTTTCTATCCCTTGCTCAGCACTTTCCACCTCTCCCTTTCACATCTCCCCCTTCCTTCTCCCCTGCACCTCTGCATGTTCTAAATGTCCCTGGGCCCAGTAAGATTGTGGTTTTGTCCTCTCTTGCCTTGTCACGCTTTGAAACACGTGTGTTTGAGCACCATACATATAAATGATCATATATATCATAGACCATGTATACCATGTAGGTGGTCTTGCAGTTGATAGTTTCATATCACAATCTCCCCTCCATATTCTGGGGTAAATCTATCACAATTGTTATGTGCATATTGGCACATTACATGTGCCACAGCGGTAAAAGTCAGGCAATGGTGTTAGCCAGTTAGCGTTGCATGTGTTGGCTGAGTCGCTGCTCAAAAATGAGGGGACAAAGCAAATTTCTAATTGTGGGTGCCTTTTGTGTATACAAATTTGGATTTAGGAGATATATATATTGGTTGATATCCCTGTCCATGCATAGTAAGTACCAATGCTTCTGCATTATGTTGTTTAATCTGTGGACATCGATTGAGTATTGTGTAATAATATTTGTAGTTCTGATCTCAGGTTGATCACTCTGTTTGGGTTGCAGTACCTCTGTCCTTGTACGTTGCTTGATTTTAAATTTTTATCGAGACTTTGGTTGATTAGAGATGCTAAATATCCTCTAGCTTGGAATATCGTGGACAGCACAGCACATTCAGCTTCAAAGTGTGTGTCTTGGCTACAGTTTCTTCGAGCCTCGCTCCCATGCCGGAATATTGTTGACAATAGTTTTGCGATGACAGCTTGTAGCATGGAGAGTGGAGTTCACCTCATTTGGTTTTCTGAATGTTTTTGTCTGGATTGCGTTGTCCTCTATGAATAAGTGCAGGTCAAGAAAATGAATTGCTGTGTTGCTGGAATACCCTGTCAGATGTAGACCAAAGGTGTTGGTATTACGATATTCCAAAAATCTGTCAAAAGATGAGGTGAGCCCATCTCAAATTAGCAGGATGTCATCTATATCTCTTCCAGAGAATCAAATGCTCCACAAAGCCATTATCTCTGAGGGCATGTGTGTCTTCATATTCAGCCAAGAAGAGATTTGCCAAAGACTGGACATATTTGGACCCCATGGCGACACCCTTCACTTGTGCATAATAATGTTCGTCAAACAGATATTATTGTTCAGTGTAAACTGTAGTAGGGTTTTTATCATTTCAACATGTTTGATATGGGATGCAGAATGATTCTAAAACGCATAGTCAATTGTTCTAATTGCTTGATTGTGATCTATTGAGGTATACAGTGCTGACACATCTAGTGTTGCCAGCTTGTCCTTCCATTTGCAGTCCTTCAATAAAGCCAGTAATGCTTTGCTGTCTCTGAGATAAGAGGACTGAGAAGGCATGTTTTCTGATGATACAATCAATATATTTGGATAGGCCTTCAGTTGCCCATCCAATCCCATTCATAATGGGTCTGACCTCGGAGTTCTATAAAAGGCTTATGGATTTGTGGTAAAAAGTGTATTGTCGGAATTTTAGGTTTCTTAATGTAAACCTTTTTTCTCAGAGAAGCCTTGATAGGTGCCACTTAGAGATTTCTGTCTGTAGTTTGAGTACAATTTGTTTGGTCGGTTGATGGCCAATATCTTGTAACAACCTGGTGTTGCTAAATGTGTCAGACCCATGTTAATGTAATCTAGGACCACATTTCCGCCTTTATCAGCTTCTTTAATGACAATGTTGTCAGATGCAAGTGTTTTTGAGAGCCTGTCTTTCATTCCAACTTAGTTTATTTTTGTTGTTGGCATGGTACACCTGGCCAGTAGTATCAAGATATCTGTGAATCTCATTAATAACTGCTTGGTGAAAAGTGTCCATGACATTTTCACTCGATATTTGTGGCACGAATTTAGGATTGCGCACTATTTATTGCATTTGTTATACTGCCAGACCCTGGGGTATCACGGCGAAGTTACAGACATCTTGGTTATTATACAAAAATACACAATTAAACAAGGAAAAGTGTTACACAGTCATTGTTACATCAGTGAAACTAAATACACAATTATTTACAAGAAGAAAGGGTAGATATTTAGAGTTGTTCTGGACAATTGAGGCAAAGTCTAGTGCTCTCGAGGCTATATTTAATCACTTAAAATTGGTTAAATAACCAAGTTTTTAAAGCTTTTTTTAAACATTGGAATGACTTCAGTTTTGATATTTATCGGGCATGTGTTCCGGTGTTTAGGGGCCAGGACTATGAAGCTACTACCCCCTGCTCTAGAGCTTTTGTAACGTGCGATTTCTACGAGTTAATTTTATTAGATCTAAGGGTTCTAGTTGAGGCTTTTTTAGCTAGTATGTCATTGATATATTTAAGAGCTTTATTGGCAAGGCATTTATGCGTGATACATAGGGTTTTAAAGATAATTCTAGCCCTGATAGGTAACCAATGAGTTTCTCTGAGGTATGGTCAGGTTTTTTTTATTTTTATTTTTATTATTCCTAGCGCTGCTCGTAATGCTTTGTTCTGCGTTGGTGTTGGAGGTGCCTAATAGGAGTATGTTACAGTAGTCCAACTTGGATAGTAATAAGGACCCTGGCTAAGGTGAGGCAGGTTTTAGGAGTGAGGAATTAGTGACTAAGAGCAATAAGTTTGGCAGTGTAGGAGGTCGCTGAGGAAAGGGCATTCACTTGTTTTGTCATCGTTAGATTCGCATCTAGATAAACACCTAGGGTTTTAACCTGCTTGAGTACTGGTACCGTAGTGCCGTTAATTTTGAATGTTGAGTATTTCAGATGTAGGGCATTGATTTTAGTTGTGGATCTTACAATTAAGCTGTTTTTCATCATTGAGACAGAGGCTATTGTGGGCCATTCAATTTTGTATTGGGGCATAGATTTTGTTAATGAGCAGGGTGTCTTGTTCGTAGTTCCCTGATAAAGGGATGAGGATCTGAGTGTCATCTGCGAAATTGGTGTAGATGACCCCCATAACATCCAGTGCTGCAAATATAGCTTGGTGTAAGCATTAAAGAGAGTGGGCAAGAGGCAAGATCCTTGAGGGACACCTATGGGAACTAGTATAGAGTCGGCCTACTCTTTTGCAATAGTTACTCGTGATGTACGCTCTGCTAGGAAAGTTTTTGCCCATTGGATTACCTTCATTGAGAATCTGAAATTGTTCGTTAGAGTGGCACAGAGCTTGTCATGATCTTCTAAATCGAATGCGGCCGAAAGACCTAACCGCATTAGTAGACAGTGTTCCTGCATCCCTAGTGGAATCCATTTGGATTTTCAAATCAAGGAGTGCAGTTTCTGTACTATGGTTGGGGCGGAATCCAGATTGCCTAGCACCCAGGAGCTGGTGTTGCTCTAGGTGGGGTTGGATTTGGGTATAGGCTATTTTGTCTATTATTTTTAGCAGGAAGGGTACCGTCGTCGTAGGTCGGTAGTTGGTGGGGATTGTTGGCTCTAGTGTTTTTTTTCAAGAGTGGAGTCACCCACGCTTCTTTAATGCTAGCGGGGACCATATTAGAATTGAACGAAACATTGACAAAGTTGGTGATGATGGGGCTCAGGTTGGGGGCACATAGTTTTACTAGGTGGGCAGGAAATTGGTCTCCTTTACAATTAGAAGCTTTTAGTTTCGATAGTGTCCAGCACTACATCTTTTGTCACTAGGGTAAAGTGGAATGTTTCACACGCGTTATCAATCAATAAGTTATTCGTAGAGATGGGCACGTCTTTGTTTGCTAAGAGATTTCTTTTAGTGATCATTTTCTTTTGTAGTAGTAGGATTTTAGAGGCTAGTGGTTCTGAATTGTGGTACACCATATTTTGAGAGTTAGCAGGTGAGGTGTCTTGGCTTGGATTTTCCAGCTCTCTAAGTATAGTAAACAGTTCCTTAGAGTTTGAGGAGGCGTTTCTGATGCGCAAGTTAAATGCATTGGCCTTATGGGAGATGATGGCTGCTTTGTAAGTTTTGTTAGCTTGACCATAGGCATTTGCTGAGTCTGGAGTATATTTTTTTTTTTTTGCGGATATGCTCAAGGGATCTGTTTTTCCGTCTGAGAGTTACTAGTTCATCATTGAACGAGTTTTGGCTGTGATAGGTGCTACTGAATTAATAGTGGTTGTAAGGCAGTTCTGATGGCAATCTGCCAGGTACTTGGGATTGTTGCTCGTTAATGTAGTAGTGGCTAGGGCTTTGCTTAGGATAGTAGAGAGGTTGTCCATTAAGTTTTCTGATATTTCTAGTTTCATAGGTATCTGTTCTTTTGGTCGAGGGAGGATCCGTGTCACTGCTGGTTATTGTGAAGTTAATAATGTGGTGATCAGTCTAATCAAGTGGTGGGATGGAGTCAATAGTTGAGTTGAGGATCTGGTCAAGTATTCTACCTTTATTATGGGTAGGAGCAGGGCTTTAACTGGGGTAAGAAATCGAGGGGGGGGGGCCCTCCTTTGGGGGTGTGGCTTGTGGGGGGGTGGCCTAAAACGCACACAAATCGTAAGATATGCACACAAATATATATAAATGTTATATATCTGTGTGCGTACCTTACTATGGTTTGTGTACTTTGCAAGCCATCTTTTCTAAACATAGAAATATGTTACATATTTCTATGTTTAGAAAATATGGCTTGCACAAATATATAACATTTATATATAGTTGTGTGCATACCTTACGGTTTGCCTAGTTTTCAGGCCATTTTCTTAAAACATTTCGGGTTTATAAAAGATGGCTATGAAAGTACACAATTCAAGCCATCTTTTATAAAGCTTTGACTACGGACACAATTGTCCGTCGGTAAAGCTTTATAAAAGATGGCTTGAGAGGGGGTGTGGCTTGGAGCCATGGCGGTTGGAGCGGCTCCGTAAGAGCTCCCGGCTGGTGCCACGCTGCTGAAGACCATGCACCGGTGAATCCTTCGCGTTATACCCCGAAAAGTGTTTGGAGGTGATCCCAGTGAGAAGCAGCATGTGTTGATCATACACCGATCTCTCTACGACCCTGGGGAGAGTGATTTTGCCGGCCTAAAGCTGCAGAGGTGTACGAGACCCGACAAATTGCGGACGGCAGTGTGTTCGGAATTTGCTCTTGGCGAGGCCGGCCCACATAGACTGGCAGGCAAGAGATGAGCACTCGCTGGACTCGTTGGAGTGGGGGCTCATGTTGTCCTGCACACGGCCCACCGGCCGGCCGGCCATCACATCCCGAAAACTCCGGAGGGTTGGGAGGTGGCGTCTCCCATACGTCAATCCTGTGAGCCGCTGAGAGCCCCACTAATCTCCCCTGGCTGGAAGCAAAACAAACTCTTCTACATGGCCTTCCCCTCTGCGGTTTTATGATATGGCGGTTCCCCACGACAGGCTTCAGCTCTCCCCTTCGCCTCCGCACTGAAGGCTAAGTGCGGCCGGGCGGTGGAGGGCTTTGTTCCGTGCATCTGTGAAGCAGGGGGGGGCAGCGGTGCGGCCTCCTGGTTGAACAGGCACCGAGTCCACAGCGGGAGTCTCGTCGCCCCAGGAAGCAGCAGATGAGGCCCCTCACATGGGGGAAGTGGCGGTGGGCCTGAGCTACTCCTCAGCGAGTTTCCAGGGCTCTTCACCCAGCGTGTCTCAGTGGAGTGGGTTGGCCCTTCTGCTCTGGGACTAGCAACGCACAACCCAGCATACGGCAACACTCCACTACGGCTCCCAGAGACACCCCTACCTGGAGCTGTCCTCTCTGCGCTGGGGGTGACATCCATCCACGGAGCACCTGGAATGGGGGGGCTGGGCAATCGGCTCCTCGGTTGACCGAGGTTCCAAACTCTAGAAGCACTGGCAGATGAGTGGGAGGAAAGTGACTCGGAGCTACAGCCGGGTTGAGGCAGGGTGTCTGGAGTCTATCTTCTCCGCCCTGAGGGTCTGGGATCCTCTCTCAAATGCGGCCAATTTACCGGACCTGCAATTGCAGGTGGCTCCTCCCGTGCTCCTCAAGCGCTCTGAATCGATCTACCTCCTCCAGCGCCAGCGTTCGGGGGCCGACGGGCTCCACCTGGAATCAGACCTGCACACCATCTCAGCATAGTCTGATCGCGCAGGGGTCTATCACTACTAACTGCTGCTTCCTATACCTGCACCTCCGCCGCCCCAATCTGGCAGAGGATTCAGTGTGCCCGAAGGGGGAGTCAGAGCTACAAACAGCTGCTAGGGTACGCAGTACCATCAATCCTATCTGGGAGCCCCTGAATCTTGGAACCCACCCAGGGCGGCGAACAAAGCCCGGACATCCCTCAGGGAGCATAGGTCCTGTCTCACTCCCCAATCTGCTCATCAGCTTACCCAGCATGTTGTCCTCGAATTGCCAGAGCATCGGATCAGGGCTGCAGTACTACCGAAATACTTCCTACAGCTTGAGCTACTTTGCTGGGTTCCTGCCTATTCTATGGCTTATACCTTACTACACTCCCTCCAGCAAGCCGAGGACGACTACTCTACCCCTCTTTAGGCTCCACGAATGTGTAGAACTCTAGTTGCTAGTGGGGGCTGCGAGACTATCCGTCCCAAGCTTAAGCCAATCCTCATATCAGGCAAGCGATAACCGGGGGAATCTTCCGCACCGCCCCCTCACTCCGAAAGGCAAAAGAGCAGATTGTTACATCATGGCCAAAGCCCTTAAGCCAAACAAACTGACATTGCAGCTCTATTAACTACTCCCATGGGTGGAAAAGCCATAAGAAGCGACCGCAGCGAGGTGGAGGCAGCAGGTACCCCTCCGGAGCTATCTGCAGAGATGGCTACTCAATCTGTCACAAAGGCAGACCTACAAGATCTCCTCTCGGATCTTACTAAAGAATTCCAGAAGGGAACCAAAGAAGTTAAGAGCAAGATATCAATGCTTGACAAGCGCATGGGGGAGGTTGAAGCGCGCACAGAAGAAATTGAAACCACACTGTACGAACAGAACTTCGAGATTGGAGTAGGAGCAGACAGAATTAGTGCCCTTGAAGCCAGATGTGCGGTGCTAGAAGCTAAGCAAGAAGATGCCGAAAATCGAGCTAGGCGCAACAATATCCGTCTACGAGGAATCCCAATGTCGGGTTCAGATAAGGCCCTTGGTACCTATGTCAATGACCTACTCCGATTCATCATAATGCTCCCAGACGATTCGCCGTTAGAATTGGATCGTGTTCATAGAGCAAGGCCCAGACAAAACCCGGCCTCCACTTCAGACATAATAGTGAGAGTCCACTTTTATAGGCTGAAGGAGGAGATAATGCGTGAAGCAAGAACTTCCGAGCAGATCCACTTCCGAGATGCTTCAATATCCCTCTTCCAGGACCTATCCGCATCCACACTGGCCAAAAGAAGGGCCCTCAGGTCCTTGACTGATTGGCTCTGAGAACGCAAAATCACCTATCGATGGAACTTCCCTAAGGCCCTCGCCTTCACCTGGGAGGGAAAACCCCGACAGATCCTCTCTCCGAAAGAAGCCAAACTCTTCATGAATCCGGAGGCAAAAGATCCCCCCCCCCGATGAGCCAGCCAGAAACCCAGAGGGGATAGAAAGGGTGCCCCTCCTCGCCTGGTCTAGGGCTGAGGGATGGCACAGGGTGCGGGGTCCGCAAACTAAAGGGAAAAAGCAGAATAATCGCTCAGTCCTACCCAGGAGTAATCAAAATTTTATCAGAAAGTTTTATTGGTGAAACACGGGTGCCTAGCGGCCCTGATCCTGTTGCCCGCTTGACTCCAGATGACTCCGCACAGGAACTCAACGCAAAGCCGGTTGCTTCTACTGCAGAGAGCCTACCGGGAATCTTGGGGTCTCAACCACCTACTTCAAGAACGAGCTATAGACGATCCTTTGCAACTCAAGCCTCAACATTGCAAACTTACCGGTATAACTAGAGGTCTCACGACCACCTACTGAAGATACAGCGATGGGCCAGCCAATAACCCTGTTGGTAGAAGGCTGGTCCGCAATACCTGTTGCAGTTTTTGTTATTGGTTTTTCTGTTCTTGTTTTTTTTTTTTTAGATGATGGAGGGGGAGAGAGGTTTCGGAATCAAAGGAGGGGGGGCAGAAAGTGCTATTATGATGCATCCTTCAAGAACTGGCAATCTTCGAGAGGAAATAAACGCACCTAGAGGAACTCATTCGCCTGGAAGAGGGGAGGCCCGCAAACTACGTTATTTCAAGGGAATAAACAGCCAGACACACTATCCAAACAAAGATGACCTGTCTAAATAAAGAACTCTCAGTGGCTACCTGGAATGTGCAGGGCTTTAAAGCCTGCGTAAAAGGAAGTCTGTGGAACACAGGCTCTCCCAGATTGGGGCGGATGTCGTCTTCTTGCAGGAAACGCACCTTCTGGTGTCAGATGAAAAAATGCATTTCTTTCCATCGCTACTCTAGACGCTATTTTGCCTCCGCATGAGAGAAGAAAAGAGGGGTGGCCATACTACTGAGCAATAACTTGCCGCTAACTCATATCTCTGCCAAACAAAAACCCAGAGGGGCGCTACATTCTGCCGAAAGGCCTCCTAGTCGAACTACCAATTACTCTAGTAGCGATCTACTGCCCGAACATTTCCCAAAAGGCCTTCCTTCATTCTCTCTTGCCGAAAATCACTGCTTTTGCGGAGGGCCACCTAATTGTGGGAGGGGATTTCAACCTGATCCCAGACCCTAACTTGGACAAGACTCTTCTACCACCCCCCCCCCCCCCAACAAAGGAGGACTTCACCAAAGCACTCGTTATGGCTAAATT
Source organism: Ambystoma mexicanum (assembly GCF_040938575.1). NCBI lineage: Eukaryota > Metazoa > Chordata > Amphibia > Caudata > Ambystomatidae > Ambystoma > Ambystoma mexicanum. The sequence continues at coordinate 1,159,984,335 of NC_090929.1, read as the reverse complement.
TCTAAGGGAGACAGAAACCATATACGTATGGAGGTTAGCGAACTTGGGGGTAAAGGACTACACACACTTCTCGCATGCCCACCTTGGGCATTCGAGGATTGATTTGCTGCTCCTCTCCAGCGTCCTCATTCCCTGCGTCGAATATATCCAAATAGGGCACAGAGCACTATCTGACCATGCTCCAGTCATAATGAAGCTAAGAGTGCAGGGCCTTGCGGAACCGCCTCAATGCTACTGGAGGCTACAAGACCATATCCTAGTGGACCCAGCCATCCACACCGAAATGGCAGAAGCCCTCAAATTATTTCAGGGAGAATACTACCTTGGACACCCCGCTAGCGGTCATCTGGTATGCAATGAAACCTGTCATCCGGGGAGTTGCGGGTGACTACACGGGGCGGCTAAGACGACTTAACAAATTACAACAAGACAAACTTGAGGCGCTGGTGGCGGAGGCAGAAAATAACCTCAAGAGGGGGCACACAAATGAGGCCAGCCGCGAGCTCAAGAAAGCAGAGAGGACTCTGGAAATGCACGTAGCGGATAAATCAGCCAGAGCGTTAACATACACAAAGCAATTTTACTACGTTCACAGTAACAAAGCAAACAGGTTACTGGCCCACAAACTCAAGAAGCTGCAGTCGAGGAATTACATCCAATCCCTAACCGACAAACAAGGTAACTCTCTACTCTGACAAGGACAAGTTGGAAGTCATGACTGAACATCACAGGGGCATCATGTCTGGGCCTCCCACGGCAAAACTCGCACAGCTCTGAAATTTAGCGGGGGTCCAACCAGCCCCTTCAAACCCTTTAATGGAGGCCTTAGAAAATCCAATTTCAACGGAGGAAGTGAGCGACACCATTCGAACATTGAAAAGCACTACACCAGGCCCACATGTGCTATTGGCATAATTTTATAAGAAATTTGCCCATATCCTCTCACCTCACCTGGCATCCCTCTTTAACTCGTTCCTCCATACGGGAACCATTACGCCTTCCATGGAGTAATCACTAACAGTCCTCATCCTGAAACCTGGAACGGACAGACCTCAATGTGCTTCATACCGGCCCATCACCCTACTGAATAACGACACCAAAATATTCGCGAAAATCCTAGCGAACAGATTGGTGTGCCTACTCCCAGAGATCATCCACCTGGACCAAACGGGATTCATTCTGGATCGCAATACCCATGACAATAGTAGAAGAACCATAAATATCATTGAGTCGGCCAACAGGACCGGCCGCCGAATGATGGTCTTATCGCTCGACGCCCACAAGGCCTTCGATATGCTAGACTGGGGATATATCCAAGAAACACTAAAGCATTATGGATTTGGCCCAAATGTCACTAAATGGACACTAGCCAACTATCAACACCCTTCTACCAGGCTCAGAATGAATGCAGCTAGATCAGACCCAATCATGATTAAGAGAGGCACAAGACAAGGGTGCCCTCTCCCCCCCCCTTAATATTTGCACCATCGATGGAGGCATTCGCCATTAGAATCCACCAATATCCCAAAATACACGGCCTAGACCTCGAAAAGCAGACATATAAAGCGGCTCTCTACGCTGACGACATCTTGTTAACACTATACCAACCCAAAGAGTCCATGAAAGCACTCTGGGCAGAACTGGAAGAATTCAAGGAGGTGTCAGGCTTCCAGGTAAATCTCTCTAAATCTACTGCAATGAGCATTAACCTGTCCCAGGAAGTGATCAGAGGCCTGGAAAGCGACTTCCCTATTCCCTGTCCGAGAAACCACCTAAGATACCTGGGGGTCCACCTCCCTAGCAGAACTAACAAGATATATAAAGCAAACTTCCCTCAACTATTCAAAGAACTCAAAAGTGACTTGATACGCTGGAGGAAGCAAGAGATCTCATGGTTCGGGAGAATTGCCCTGAAAATGAACCTCATCCCTAGACTGCTTTATCATTGCAATGCCTTACCAGCATCCATCCCGAAGAAGGCAGTCCAAGAGCTACAAAAACAGGTCATGGACTACATATGCGAAGGAAAGAAATCACAAATCCCGAGGAGGATCATGCTGCGCGGACGGCCGGTGGGAGGCCTGGGGGCTCTGGACATAGCGAGATACATCTTGGCTGCTCAGCTTTCACATGCATTCACCTGGAATAATACCTCCCAGAAGCCTCAATAGTTGGAGCTGGAAGAAGCTTGTAGTCTACTCCCAAAACTCTCTACCACATACGAAGAGACTCACAGAACCAGCGGCTCGGAATCCCCTCTCAGCAACCGAAAACACGATCCTGATCTGGAGGAAAGCGACGCGCCTGTGGAAATGTAGTAGTACGATAGGCCCACTTACCCCCATTTGGAAAAGGCGAACCCAATTAACTTCCTCAGTTGGAGGGAGGGAGGGCTGGAGCGGGTCCAAGACTTTTTTGAGGAGGGGAATCCCTTAGATTTCGAAACTTGCAAAGCAAAATTCAAGGTTCCTGAGACGGAGAGGTTCAGGTACGCACAACTTAGGCACTGGCTATCAAGTAACACAATGAAAAACTACGGAAGCAGAGATCTAACAGCCCTAGAACGCACTCTGACAGCCACCCCCCCAAAAGGGAAAATATCCACCCTCTACAGGCTTCTAGACAGAACCGACCCAGACGTCAAGGAGCCTTATATGCTGAAATGGGAAAAAGACATTGGTAGAATCATTGAACCTGAAGAATGGGGACATATTTGGGATAGAGCACATAGAAGCTCCAAATGCACAACCAACAAGGAAGGGGCATTTAAGGTGTGTTACCGCTGGTATCTGACTCCAGAAATCCTCTAAATGCAATCCCTCAATCTCTCCACTGTGCTGGAGAGGATGCCTGGACAAAGGCTCTCTATTCCACCTCCTATGGTCACGCCCTAAGGCCACCCAATTCTGGAACTCGGTACTTGATCAGATCAGAACGATAACTGGCCTCATGATGCCGTGGGACCCGGGAGTGGTCCTACTAGGAGCCAGAGGTGGAGGCCAATTTTCCCGGGCAGGTCATAGAGCAGAGCTTTGCTCTCATCTACTAATGGCTGCTAAAATCTCGATCGCCAGGCTCTGGAAAAACCCAGAAGGGCCGTCAACTCAGATGTGGTGGTCGAAATGTTGGGATATAATTGCGGCAGAGAAAATGACAGCTCTCAGGTTTGGGAACAGGGACAAATTTTACCAAACCTGGGCTCCATTCCTGGACACAGCAATTCCCTGGGCTGGCCAGACAACCCCCACCCTTCGGGTGGATGGAGAACCAGGACTAATGAGGAGGCCGGAGAAACGAAAAAAAAACTCAGCCCCATTCGAACCCCTCGGGGCAGGCAAGTATGCAAAATAATGTTTTACTATAACACTGTTTGTACAAAACCAATAAAAACAAGTTTGGAAAAAGATGGCTTGAATTGTGTACTTTTCAAGCCATCTTTCATAAACCTCTAAAATGTCGAGGAATCCCCAGGTTTGCTGAGTGTTAAAGACGCCTCGGCGACCTGGGGAAACAAAGCAACAGTAACTGCCTCTGATGACCCCTCGACGGGTCACCAGAGGCAGTTACTATGACTGACAGAAGTGGCAGCCAGGCACAGTATCGCTGTGGTTGGCTGCCACCTCTGTCAGCTAGTCTGACTTTATGGCAGGCGCATCCCGCCAATGTTGCATGCCCACTTAAAGCTCTGGGTAGGAGCATTTACTACTTGATTGAAACTCATATCTTGGAGGGCCGCATGGAAGGCTGCAGCTTTATGATCCCGAGGATCATTATAGCCTAGATTCACGTCACTGAGAATGATGCATCTGGTTTTCAGTTTGATGTGCGGGGTGAGTAGGAGAGGGATGTCTAAATCAGGTTTAGTATTTTTGTTGGGTGGTCTGTATATGACCAAAAAGTTGGTTGTGGTTTTGGGGTTGGATGAGAATTTGGTTAGGAGGAATTTGTATCTATTTCTTCAATGGGGCATGCCCTGAATTGCAGGATTGCTTTGGCAATTATAGCGACTCTGCCTCCTTGTGCACTAGCTCTGTCGGTCCTAAGAATGATGAAATCAGGTGGTATGGCGATGGCAAGCAGAGGGCCTGAAGCTGGGTGTAACCAGGTTTCAGTGACAACTAGGATATCTAATTGTTGGTCAATAATGAGATCTTGGATCTCAATGGCATGGACTCCAAGTGAGCGTGCGTTAATGAGCGTGCCTTTAAGGTTAGGTGAAGGATCTGTAAGGGGCATAGGAGCTGTAGTTCTGGTGTGTGGGGCTTCGGTCTCTGGTTTGTTTAATTAAAGCTTTGGGTGGTGGGTTGATTTGACAGGTCATGGGTATGAAGTTAATTTGATGTTGTTTAGGTCTGGTTGGCTGTGTGCTAGTATTTGAGTGGTAGTGTTTAGTACGTGACCTTAGTCTGCTGCGTCTGATGTTTCCCTGAATAAGGATTCTGGTGCTGGGAGTCACTATAGTTGGAGTATGCTTGGAAGGTGTCTGGAAGGTGTCGGTGGTAGGCTTTGGGTTGGTATTAACTACATGGAAGTAATTAGTTTCCTGTTCCTGGAAGGAAGGAAATGGTGAGGTAGCTGGTAGGAAGGGAGTGGGGTAGGGGATACGATGATGACGGTGGCAGCCAATTCTAAAGAGGCCTTTGCCCTGCAAGATGAAAGCACCTCCTGTACAGGGTATAGTATTATGTATTACACAAAAAGGGGACATGATAGCTAGTAGAGGGCCTAGCATGGTTTACTATTGGCGAGGGGGGAGTGATAAGATCTGAGAGGGCACTATGGTAATACTCAATTGAATTAGGTGATATGGGGTTAATGGAAGATCTAAACAATACACACAATCAATATTGGTAGTAAACACAAGCTACTGGTAATCCTTTGGTATGTGCAGGTTAATCCCATTGGGATTACAAGATTACAATATCCGATGCGTTAGCTTAATACTTTACATATCAGTGGTACAGTTAACATAGAACAAATTGGGCATGGCATATTTCAAGTGAACAGTATGGTAATAGGAATCTGGCCTAGGTCAATGAACGTTGTGGGCATCTAATTACATTATTAAATACAGGGAGCGCAGCCTATATTCCTAGGCAGAGCAAGCAATGTTGCAAGTAAAATTGACACAGAAACAAAGACAGTCCTCCAAGTCACAAGAACTGGTGGTGATGCAAGTAATCTTAAACAGCAGACCTTATGCTGTATGGTAAATGGACAACGCCGATAATCGCATTAAGTTAACATAGGGGAAGTAGGCTTAAATAGTTATCCAACGTTCTATTTCGGGATTTATATATTTGGTCCTGCAGGGTATAGAACACTGTAGTGGAGGATAAGCGGTATAGTTCAAACTGGTTAGCGTGATGAGGAGTGCTGGCCAGATCAGCGAGTGTTAGGGCAAGTACATGCAGCTCCTTGTAGATTAATGCCTGCAATATATCGATGTCGCAGCTATAACGTTAAGAATGCATGCCTCCTGCTAGATCGGGTTGTGCAGAGACTGGATAAATAGTACGGCAGAATGTTTCATGCGCAACTGACACCTATACAAGGCTTGGAGGAGATATTTACGAGGGTACTCAGTTATGGTATAGAGATAGATGCTCACTCCTTGCGTCCTGCCGCGGACAGCTGCAGACAGGCCCTTTTAGAAAGCAGCCCTTTGGGTATGCAGCAGTCTTCCGCCTCCGGTTGGGGGTTTGTTAGTAAATATGGCTAGTCATCCAATCAGAGGCTCGTGGGTCGGGGAGCGGCAGCCTCCAGAGGAATCAAACGAACATGTCAGCCATTTTGAAATGGTCATGTTGGGGCTTCGGGACGTCGGGTCGAAAGCCAAAATGCAGATTTCTGCAACACATGCTGTGTAGGCTTCTGCAGTTGGTGCGCAGTGCTTACTTACAAAATCAGGCTAGTTGGTCGTTCATTCCACGATGTGTAGGACGAGGGTCCCAAACGGGACAGGGTCCGGCGGAGGTGGGGAATTCCTGCCCTTCCTACGTCGGCTGAGGAAATGGTGGTCACAGCCGCAGACAGGCCCTTTAGAAAGCGGCCCTTCGGATATGTGGCCGTGGCATGTGTGGCATACTAGTGGCATGTTACTCTGTGGAACCTGTAAGTCTGAGCAAATTGTCTCTCAATCAGTTTGTGCACTGTCATCCAGAGGTGCAAGTTGATGTGTTATCTTAGATGTCCGATATGGAAAATGTGCTGGCGGGTGGTGGTTGTTCTTTGGCAATGTATGTTTCCACTGAAAAACCTATTGAATTTTAACTTGTGGATGAACTTTATACTGACTTGCAAATACACCTCTTAATGTGTTTTGATGTTGGGAGCACAGGATAATCCTTTGTTGAGGACAGCCTTTTCTGTTAGTGTCCTGTCTGACACGTTGATGACTAGATTTGGTGGTGTTATATTTGTACTAGTCTCCTCATGCTCGATCTGGTAAATCTGCTGGTTGCCCCTTGATTTCCGCTTGTTCTGGCCAGCTAATGGTATGTACAAATGATTTATTTTACCATACAGCTAAACCTTTTATCTGTACATGTTGTCTTTGCAAGCCCTTGACAAAGATACTGTTGTCGAAACACAGGCTGAATTTTTGAGGCATACTGAAGTAAATTGCAGCTTTTTGAGCACATCCAAGATACCTGTGTTTATTTAGATTTAATTGGATTTGAAGTATATTTACTTTTCCAAGAGAATATAATTTTTGGCTAGCGCAATTACCCAAAGCCACCCTGTGTACACTCCTGTATACTGAAACGTTGCCAAGAGACCATGCTCCTGTAACTTTGTCACCCTTGTAATACATGTTTTCAAGCCCACAGCTAGAATTGGATCTGTGGTTCCTTGGTTCATGGAATGTCCTTTTTTAGGGACTTTCTTTTAGGATAAAGTTTTAGCACCAAAGTGTGTAGTGAAGAAAAATGTTTTCTCCTAATGGGAAATGTAAATTCTTCTACACTGGAACTGTAGGTTTGTTGAAGGGGAGCTGCAGGCTTCTAAAATCTGAAGTTCTTTTTGTCATAACCATGCAGATCTCACCAGGGTTTGGGCAAGGGTAGGGCTGCCTTATTGGACTGGTGCTTTAGTTCCCCAGAACTGGACTTGTGTTCAGTGTCTACGCTTTGTAATGTTGTCTGCAGGATTGTTGCATGCAACTGTCCTCTGCCCTGTTCTCAAGGCAGACTTACCTTTTTGTACATCCTAATGGCATATTGGTCAAATGTTTTTGCCTTTGAATCCCATGTGATACGAAGGAAAAAGCTGTACAGGGTAGGCAGAGTTATAAAGTTGGTGACCCATGATTCCAAAAGCTATTAGTTTGCGTTGTTGTAAGATAAACTGATCAACTTTGTTAGGAGTCGGAATTCCCCTAAAAAAAATATTGTAACTTTGATGGAATACTTGGAAGTTGATACTGCCCTGTAAGTGATTTCAATCCGGCACTTCATCTAAGTCAATGCCTAGCGTGTAATGCACAACAGAAATCCTTATTTATTTGTGTCTAAAAGTTTTTATTCTGAACGATGTACCACTCATATCACGCCCCTCTCTTGGAACCCCCCGGTCAAACTGAACCCGGAATCAGGCTGGTTTGCAAAGTTAAAATATTTATTTATGTAGTTACAATTCAATCACACTATGTTTTAATGGGTACACAATTGTAAAGACTGGTAGGGGGTGTCTGTACTTCCGCTCTCTATGTGGTAGAGAAGAGGCACAGCGGACCCCAGCCAAGATTCTCTATAAGGTAGCAATGGACGAGCAATCAAGGCCAGCTTCTCAGGAGGTGATGCAGGCTGGTTCTTACGTACAGTGTAGTCCCCGAACCCCCACAAAGGAATGTCCACACACTGTATTACTGAAAACAGTCTTTATATAATTAATATTCAAAGGTATGTACACGATCACAATAACGCACTTTGTACTCTGAAGTCAATAATGATAAATATATACAATTCTAAAGTGGTACCACTAATGTTATCAAATCTCATTAAAGTGCATCAACTGTACAGTTAAAATGTCACACAGATTAATGCCAAGGAAACCAGCAATAGAGGTAGGAAGGAACGCAAGATGGTTGAAACAATAGGCAGAATACTGACCCCTACCACTAGGCACAGTTCTGTGTGGAGATTCCCCCCCCCCCCACCTGGGCAACCTGTAAATAAAGATATATAGCACAAGCCCAGTCCATATAATGTTCGATAGTCTTACTTCTTCCTATTAAGGTTTTACCCCCCAATGTACCTGGTGGAGTAGAGTTCTCCGACGATGCGCCGACTGATCCTTCTTAAGTGCCTCCCTTTCAGGCGGGAGCCACGGATCGTCGAGAGGTGTCGGGGAACTTGGCGTTCGGTGTCGGGGAATCGACGGCCCTTCTTGACTGCCCTCCCTTTAAGGCAGGAGTCGCGGGTCGTCGAATGTCCGACGGTGAACAGGGTGAACTACGGCAGGGAAGTGGCAGCTTTGTTCCTAGCAGTGCTCGTCAACGACAGAGTGTTGGCGTCCTGCAAGGAAGAGGCGTGCGGGGCACCTCGGTGATGATAGTTCTGGACCACAAAGAGATGATTAAGAACTGTGGCCCAGCAAGGGCGTAGAGTCGTTGGCGTCTCTGTGGTCTTTAGGTGGCGGGAAACCCACCGGTGGATGCTCCTAGGCGCGTCGACGGTCGAGCCTTCTCCAGCGGGAGACAAGCGAATGACGATGCAGGCGAGAGCGTCCGATGATCAATGGAAGTTCTTAAACGGGAGCACGGCAGCTCCGGTCGGCGATGGCGGTCGCCGACAGTGGCGGACAACAGTCAGAGTGCTTCTCCTTGGAGTTCCGCAGCAGTCCCTGTATCGGGACGCAGCCTGTCGAAGGTCTGTCTACCAGGGAGTGTTGGCAAAGATCAGCTGTGCACGATGGTTCCTCGTAGCTCGGGAAGAGGGCGCCTTACCAGGTCCTCTCTGGGTCAGTCCTTGGAAACACAGCAGCCTTCAGATTGCGAGGGAGAGCCACAGCACTCCTTCTCATCCAGCGGGGGTTTCAAGGTCAAGCATCAGTTACTCCAGTTACTCGTCGTAGTGGACTTCAGCTTCTGAACACGATTCCTAGCAGTGAGCGGTCCCCAGATATACTGTTGATCTCCCATTCATTCCGCTGGGTCACACTCAAGCATCCAATCACGACTACGGGCACACAAGGTATTCAGGCCATTCACTTCTCTCCAGACACTCACAACAAGTTATGTGTATTGGGACAAGTACCAAGCCATTCAACACTCCAAGCCGCATTCATACCGGTTTCGGGCAGGGTTGTCTCAGTCATTGTGTCAACCACCAGATACTAGACACCCACAACACAGAATGCATATTTGTCACACACTCTATTCACCCAGGTCCCACCCACAGGAGGTACCCACAACATACATCACCGGGAAGGCTCCAGCTAGTCTGGCCGGGCCTTCACAACAACACCATATATGGCATTTCCACCCAATAGCCAGTCAGGGGGAAGGGACAGAGTCAGGGCTTCCCAGGACTTTGGGAAAACAAGGTAATGGGTAATCGAAAGCAAGAGGCCACCAGGGCCATCTTGTTTTCCATCAGGAATCAACCGATCCCAATGGCAGGGCCGGGGTATCCCAAAATGTCAAATTCAGCATGGAGCTGCCACCAGCCGATACCCTGCTCTGCGGGCCACCCACAGGTGCCCAAAAACATACACTAGGGGCACAGGGTTGTACCCCCACCCATGGGTGCCATAAGGGTATCCCACAGGTCTGTTCACCAAACCAAAAGAAAGAGAGCTGCACCGCCAGGAGTCCCACATGAACTCCTGAGTGGAAAACACGACATAACACACGATAAAGAGCAGGAAAGGAGAGGGATACGGAGGCCCTGTCCCTCCGATGCATTTCCAGCATCACAACAATCACCACCAATGGGGTGATGCAACACTAAGAACTCTCTTTAATGCACAAGGAGCAATAGTGAGCAAAACAATTCAGCACAGAAATAATACTTTTGTGTTTGTGTTCAAATCAAATAGCAGTGTGGTTATTATTTCCCCCTGCACTCCTCTCAATCCCCTAACAGGCAATGTAAAGAGATGAGAAGAGAGAGCAGGTATTCAGGAATGGCAGAATTAACACAAAATAACAATCCCACTTTCCCCCCCAGCAAACACAAGAGAGAAACGGAATTGATTGGCAAGCTGTCAAAATGGTTTTTAAAGTTATCTGAGAATGGTATGTGCAAAAAAAAATTGTTTAAATTCTTATGGGAGCGCTTTGGATGGTTGCACACAAACACTAGCAATGATTGGATACTAAGAAACAATGTGAAATCTTAAAATTAAGGTCGGAAGCAATCAAAAGCTGTTTTACACGTGTCAGAATTTCCATAAAATGAAAATTTGCGGCAAACTTTTCAGTGTGTGGTAATCGCGATTACGGGGGAACCGTATGGATTTGGGATGCGGTTTTAGATGCAAATTAAAGCTGTGGATGTTAGCTACGAGCAGAAGTTGAAATTTTCTAGCATAAAAACTGAGGAAGTTATGGAAGTTTTAGTGGAGGTTGTTTTTTTCAGATGGGCGCAAGAATGGGAAAACAGGAATGCACGTTTAAAAGACAAAAAGGATTTCTTATACTAGATTATGACTATAGAAAAAGAGAATGCCACACATGAATCTCCAGAGTCCTGGCCAAGGATCCTTCACATGGTGGATATTCTTTCTTTCTGGGATTACATTTATTTATTCACAACACTAAGGATTTATGATTTTAGAAAACAAATGAGAGAAACTTAGCGCAAGAAAAGTTCTGACAATTCAAAAATGACTCCTAACGCTACCGTTCCTGAATACAAGAGAGGATGGGTTTAAGATAGGGATTAGCTATGGACAGTACATATGCTAGTGACACAGTCCTATCTATAGATACTCTCTCTGGTCAGGGAAGGGAACCTGGTTCTGGGATAGGCCGCTGGGCACACCGGACTGGACTGGGTCTGTTCACAGCGCGGCACAGGACTGGATCGGGTCTGCAATGGCTCTGATGATAATTATTTCAGCAGGCAGCAGTACATCACAGCCCGTCTGTTTGTTTGATGTGCCCCTTAGGTTGGGGGGATTCTGGTTCTGGAATTTAAGGCCTAGCTGAAAATGGTTCAGCTAATAGAATGGGCCTTTCTGCTTTGCCAAGTTTCTGGAGTCTGGAGCAAGTAAGATGAATAATTCTGCTGCATTTTTTCTTGGTTTAAAACCAACCTGTGATTTCAAACTAGCAGCTAGAATATTTATTTCAGATTCTAAACCATGGGATTCACAATTACAACGTAGGTTACTCTCAGTAACGGGCCATTTACATTGCAAACGTTTGCTTTCAGCTTATACATGTTTAAAGTTAATCAGGCAGGCTTCTGACAGCTCTCAGACAGGCGGCCGAGGGTACTGCGCCCAGATTTTGACAGATTCCACAGGCAGGCAACTTTTGCTGTGGATGTTTCTTTGACAAATTCAGCTTTCCCAGGACATTGTAATATCGCAATGATTTCTTGAACTAAATGAATTGTAGCACCCACCAAGAATATTGGATGTTTGAGGGTGTTTTGTACCGGCATTCTGCAGTTTCAGCACCAAGAAAAAGGGATTTAAGAGCAAGATTTTGGATTTCTTTCAGCAAAGCACTGCTTTTCACTCTGTGCTCCATTTTTACTTGTTGTGAAGCCCAGTGACATATTTTAGGAGTGAGATCTCTGTTCAAACACTGACAACAGGAGTGGTAGATTGGGCAGCCATCTTTTTGTGTTTTGCTGAGCGCGCTTTTCAATGGTTTTGGCGTGCACAAGGGTTTTTCTGCCATTTTAGGATTTCTGGCACCATCAGAACACAGGGATGCCGCATGGCAGAGCATAAGTGGGTCAAGACATCCCACAGAGCCCCCCCTGCTGACGTACGTTTGACCGCCCGTCAAGGGGAAGTCGGGAGATTGGGATGTTCTTTCTTTGGTCCAGATGGAAAAAGTCGTCTGCTTCTCCCATCAGTGCTGGATCAACAGGTTCTACTTGCCAGTTCTGGATGGGAGTATTGAGCGATTCTCTGGGCCCCTTGAGTATTTCCTCCCGGTCCCCGAGTGGTCCTCCTTGGTGCTTAGAATCCTTGACTTGAATACTATGAGACAGAACAGAGCATTGTTATGGAATTTTCCCCACTACTATTCATGTAGTGGGGCAGATGCATACATTGAATACTGTTTACAATACCCCCGTCTGTAATTCCCAATGATTTTGACAGGTGGAATGGTTTTAACAGTTAGAATTTTTCTAGGGATCCGGAATGTCCCCCTCTTGGTTTCCGGATGGTTCCTCTATTTGCCGCAGAGTATGCCTAGGATGGCAACACTTCAGCTAGTTGATGTGGACCCACTTGTCTTCCCCTTCTGCCAAACTGCCCTTGGGGATGCAGATTTTGTCTCGGGGATAATGGGAGGTCTGGCCATTCGATGAAGTTCCCCTGTACGAAGATGTCACAGATCAACTTATAACCCGCCTCGGCCCAATGGTGCACCACAAGCGGTGGTACATGTGGGACCCCTGGGAGAAAGTTCCAGAGCAGGAGGTTACTGTGAAACGGGTGGGCAGTGCCAAGCAGTTTCCAAGTTTTTGTTAATGCTAGGGACGTGCAGGCCACCGGGTCAAGTGAGTCCGGCCCGACGGAATGGGTTGAACCACTAGGGAGCGGATGTCCCGGTTGCTAACCGTTAGTTTTTCGAGTCTGACATGTGGAGGGGGGTCTAGTGTGTTAGACCAGTGTGTTGTAAATTGGATTTGAGCAACCAGCCAGTATTTGAAGAAATCAGGGGCACCGAAGCCGCCACAGTCCATCGGGGCGGACAAGGTTCCAAGTTTAAGACGGACCGCACCCGAGTGCCACAAAAAAGAGTTAATCGTGCGAGTCAGCATTCGGAAAAAACCCTCACCTGGCCACTAGGGGATGTTGGTGAAACTATAAAGAAGTTGGGGCAGCACTATCATCTTCAGGATCCCTATTCTGCCTGCAAGGGAGATCGGTAGCCTACTCCAAGATAATGTCCTGGCTGCAAGGTTCACGAGATAATTTTGATAGTTTTCCTCGAAGGTCGACTCGAGACCTCGAGTTATTACTATCCTGAGATAGGTGAATTTTGACTGAGCCCAAGCGAACCCCAGGGTATCAGGAGGGGGAAGAGTAAAATCTGTGAGCAGGAAGAGGGTAGATTTCGCGCAGCTCACTTTAAGGCCTGAAATGTGACCGAAGCAGATAACGTCCTCTAATATCGGGGGCAAATTGATGGAGGGAGAACGAATAAAGAGAAGCGCATCGTCGACATACAGGGACACTATATCCGCCTGGCCCGCAGTTCGCAACCCTCTATGTGCATGGAATTGGCGTAGCATATCGGCAAATGGATCTATTGCTATGGCGAAAATCAGGGGGGAGAATGGGCAACCCTGCCTCGTCCCCCTAGCAATCCTGACGAGGGGGGAACATTGGTCCTCAGTGCGAACCCTGGCCACCGGATCAGTGTAAAGTAGTCTAACCCAGGAGAGAAAGGAGGGGCCGAATTTGCATTTTTCAAGGACCCGCCAGAGGTACCTCCACGAGACAGAATCAAACGCTTTTTGCATATCAAGAGTGGCGGCTACAGCATGCACATTTGGGTTTATTCTGCTAATTATGTTAGAGGCGTCTCCGGTTCAAGGAGGTGGAGCGTCCTGGAATAAAGCCTGCTTGATCAGAGTGAATAACGTGTGGCATGCAGGGGGCAAGACGTAGCGCTAACAATTTGGTGTATATTTTGGCATCACAGTTTATGAGCGAGAGTGGGTGGTACGAGCCGCATTGTGTGCAGGGGGGTTTGCCAGGTTTAAGTAAGACGGTTATCACAAAGTGATGGGGGAAATCTACCTGTCTCCACTGATTCCTCCCAAAGGGCTATTAGACGGGGAAGTAGGAGTGATTTGTAGCGTTTATAAAATTCAAATGGGATGCCATCAGAGCCAGGGGCCCTCCCCGAGGAAAGAGAGTCCACAGCATCTGAAAACTCCTCAGGGAAAAATAGCGAGTCGAGGAATCCGGTATTCTCAGAAGAGAGAGCCGAGAGGGGGGGAGGGCGTCGAGGTAGGGTGTATCTCCGCCGTCGAGGCATCATCTGCATTGGCATACAGGGCTTCATAAAAGGTGAAAAATTCCGAATTGATGTCTTGCGATGAAATAGCTAGAGAACCATCAGGTCTCTCAACCCCGGTAATATGCGAGGCACCAAGCTTGCGGCGGATAAGCCTGGCCAGAAAACGGCCAGGGCGTTCACCCTCACCATATCTCCTGGCCAGGCCAGGGTTGTCCAAGAATTTTAGCTCACGGTCCACCAGGGACCGGAAAGTATCGAGTTCCGCTCCTATGGATGCCAGGGCCTCAGGGGTTTGGAGTAGTGAACATTGGCCTTCCAGAGTCGATAGTTTGAACTCGCTTTCGGCAATATCCCTCCAGATTGTTCTAAGGATATAATTTTCCATGGATAACGCTATGCCCCTAATGTAAGCCTTAAAAGATTCCCATAGAGTGGCCTTGCGAGGATACCGAACCTGTGTTTATTTGGAAGAACTCCTCGATGGCTATCTCCAGCTCGGAGCTAAACACAGGGTCAAGGAGAGAGTGAGGTTTCATCCTCCAATGTCTAGTTCGGTCACGATCCGAGCCCCAGCACATGGCTATGGTCACTGGTGAATGGTCAGTTAGAGTTCTAGGAAGAATCATTAGTTGCGTCACATTCTTTATCAATATATCAGAGATTACCCATCTATCAATTTGGGAATAGGAGTCGTGAACCGAGGAGTAGAAAGAGTAGGAGTGGGAGTCAGGATAGAGTCTTCATGTGTTGACCAGTGCGACCCGGGGGAAAGATGACAGTGTAGTATAGGCTGCTTTGGTAAGTTTGCGGGGCCTGGATCCGGATCTGTCGAGGCTCACATCAAAAATCATATTAAAGTCACCTCCCCAGAGAATTGGGACTAAGGGGAAGCCATCAAGAAGGGACATGAGTTGTGTATAAAATTCTGGGTCGTCGATGTTAGGACCATAAATATTCGGAAAGACCATCTCCCTGTTCTCAAGAGTGGCATGGAGTAGCACGTATCTGCCCTGGGGGTCTATCTGTGAGGATATAAGAGCAAACTTAATACTCTTGTGGATAAGGGTCATAACCCCGCGGCTTTGGGTAGAGTAGTTAGTGAACTATCTTTGGGGGGCCCACATTTTGGCAAATTTTACACATTGTTCAGCGCATGCATATGTCTCTTGCAAGAAAAGTATTTTGGCCCCATGTCGTTCGGCCTGTAGCTGAAGTTGTCTCATTTTTTTATAATTACCCAAACCTCGCACATTCCAACTCATGAAAGTTAGGTTATCTTCAGTTACCAGTGTAGAAATGTTCGTATCAGATCAATGTTGATGTCTGACTGATCAATTTTGCAGCTCCGTAGCACCATCTGTTCAATGTTACCTCATGCTCTGCCCTCGCTGCCATCGCCAAGTCTTTTATAACACAACCCCCAACATATCCCACCCACATCCCTCCCCCCAAACAGAGGAATGAAAACCCCGAAACACATTAACCAAATCCAAACCGGTGGCATCAACGCCAGTGGGCCTGTGGGCCGGCCTGGTGGCGACGCTCTGGGCCTTAGGCAATTCAGAAGAAACATGGTGCCTAACAGTAACATCGTACGTAGCTTGAAGAAGGTTTTGTACGTATGTGTGTGTAACGCACACCTGGTATCCACGGGGACGTCACTCAGCCTGTTCTGACCTCTTACGACCTCAAACCCTTCCCTGGAGGCTATTCAACTGGAGACAGGGCCTGAAACACAGGATTGGTAGAGTTTAACTCCCTATTTTCTCTGTGTGCCTGAACCCCTTCTTCCCCGGGGTCCAACCCTTCCCTTTGATCCACAGCTCACCTTGTTTTCTTGTATAGCGTGCTCTCCGTCCTGCTTTCAGCGCACGGGCGCGTTGATTGTATAATGAGTCTTTTGAACAGTTCTCTAACTTCGTTCCTTTCCTTCCTTAGATGATGGCCGGCGTGCGGGGATGGTGGCGTGCTGCTGAGATGAGGAGCGCTGAAGGTGAGTGAGAGCGAGACGCGCGATGCTCCCTTTTCGTATTTGTATTGAACTGAGTTCTTTTTCTGTGTCTTTTAGGTGCCTCAACGTTTTCAGCGTGGATGCCGTTATGAAGAACAAATGCGGTGGGTAAGCGCTGTATGCGGCGCCTCTAGATGTTTCCACGCTAACCTGGAGTGTCTTTTCCCTCTTGCAGATGGATGAGAAGTTCCGGAGACAGAGTTCCCCCAGAGCGGCTTGGATTCAGGTAAGCGTTTGAAGCTCGTACAGTATTTAAAAATAAGCGAAGATTTGCAGAATGCCTACTGATGCCTTTTTTCTGTTCTTTTCCCTTTTCCTTGGGTAGCGACGTGCCGGGATGGGAATGACGCTGCCGAAGATGCCCGCAGAACAGAAGGAGCGATGAATGATGGGCAGAAGGGCCGCAAGGTAAGGCTGTTCCTAACGGTGTTCTTGTTCTTGCAGGAGCTGAGCGCGGAAGAAAGATGCCTGCCTACTGGAGACCGATCTGAACACGGTAAGTGTCACGCTGCAGGTGCAGAAAACGCAAAGCATGTTTCTCAGCCTGGGTGTGGCTTAAATAGTCTCTGGGTATCCCAGTTGTCTCTGGGCTGAAACACACCCAAAAGACTAGACCGCACATGCAGTTCTGGGAACCAAAATATGTGGGGGGGCCTCCATCTTGTCCCCATCAATGCGCTACAAGTCCAGTCCCCAATGTTATCCTATGTGAGTGAGTGAGTCTGGTGCCACAAGTGCCAAGTCTGACTCCAAGTGGGTCTTTGGAGGGATGCAGAGGCCCTTGAGGGCCATGTAGGTGATCGTGGCCTGGCTCCAGCCTGACGTCTTGGAGGGCTGGGGACATGAGGGGCAGGAATCATGAGTGTGTGGCACGGTCGTGCAATGGTGAACCAGTCTGATCCTGTCGGAGAGTAGTAGGCTCATATTTTCTGGCGTAGAGAGGTAGCTGGAGCTGGTAACCCCTCAACAGCGTGGCGTGACAGGCGTAGAAATGTGGTTTAGAGAGAGGCTTAGCCAGGGAAGTGTTCATCGATGAATCTGAAGGCCTCCTCCGGGATTGTAAAAAAGTACACCTGGTTAGAGTGTTCAATACGCAGTTTGGCGGGATACAGCATTGAGTATTTAACTCTGTGGTCTCTTAGCCTCTTCTTTACCGCCAGGAAGGTTTTACGCTCCCACTGGACAGCTACCGAAAAATCAGGGTATAGGTGTATTCTTGCTCCTCGCAACAGTAGTTCGTCCTTAATTCTTGCGGTCCTATGGAGGGTATCGCGGTCTCAGAAGTTCAGAACCCTAGCTATGATGGGGCGTGGAGGTGCACCAGGTTTGGGTTTAGCTGTTAGGGCTCGGTGTGCTCTCTCTATCGTGAACTGTGGGGAGAGTTTCGGAGAGTCGAGGAGCGTCAGCAGTGTATGTTCGATAAAGTCCTCCATCGGCTCATTCACACCATCCTCGGGAACACCAATAATGCAGAGGTTATTGCGCCTTGATCGGGACTCAAGGTCCTCATTCTTCTTCTCAACTTCGAGGACTCGGTTGGAAAGCGTGGAGACCTCCGCACGCAGGGAACCCAGGTTATCCTCGGCGGAACTCACTCTTGTCTCGATCTTCACCACCCGAAGGTCAGTCCTCTCGATGTGGGCCTTGATGGAGGATATGGTGGCATTCATGTCATCAAGTTTGGAATGGAGTGTGGTGAAGCCCTCGCGGATGAATTCCATCATGTTCTGGGAGTCTGGAGGGACAGATGATGTCGGGTCAGTTGGGGCCTGCTCCGGCATCCCCTCAGTCGATCTCGACAGAGTCTTTGCAAACATGTTAATAGAGCATTGCATTTTCCCGGCTCCTTTGGGCATTGTGTCGATGGCAAGACTTGAGAGTAATGAAGGAAGATTTATGGAACCCCCAGGCAGTGTGGGAAGAGGCCCGGTAGGGTACTGAGCATAGGAAGGCTGCGCTGCGTGCTCCAGTAGGAGGTGATCACCTGGGGCACCGGTGGGATGTTACATCCGTCACTCGGTTGAATCGGGGGCACCCGAGTATTGCAGGGGGTTGAACTGGCGTGTCCCGGCAGATGACACTATTTACGTGGTGTACCCCAGGAGGGGGGGGGGCAGAGGATTAAGCAGGTGACCGAGGGGATCCAACGCCCACCCTCACGTCTTTGCAGAAGATGTGACTGCCAACGTAGTCAGTGGGGATCCCGGGCCAAAACGGGGGGAGCAGAGAGTGCAGCCTCATGCCCCATGCATGTGAGTGACCTGGTGGAAATATTGTTGGTCACTGAGGGTTTTGTCACAGCAGTTCCTCCACCCAGGAAGCAGCCAGCTCAAGGATCAACAGTCCAGTTGTTTGGAAGGGGGCCGAGGAACGCCACCTCCCCTGCCTCAATGGATTGTGCGTGGCCTGCCCCTGGATGGATGACCAATATGAGTATAGGGTGGTCAGGATGCGCACCCCTGAGTCAACGAACTCCACGTGGCCGTCACAGGGATAATTGGTGCGACCCAAGGAAGCCAACAAACAGTGTGTGGGGCATACAGCCAGTGGCAGCGCCGAAGTAACCAGGATCTTGTGACTCCCCAGGCATGACTCAGGGATCCAGGGTGAGCAGAGCCATGTGCAGGGACCGGCCGCGCCCATGCCGCGGGGGGCACAATGAGGGGAGGAGGATCAGAGCCGAAACAGGGTCTGGGCCGCAGTACACCCTCCAGGTGGTCTGTCGAGTCCCAGGGGCATCCGCTAGCGTGGGTCTCTGATCGGTGCCCCGCCGGGGTAGCGCAGACTCGTGTTATACTTCAGCTATGTGGTTTCCCCCTGATGGTAGTCACTCCGTAGGTCACACTATGATTTATGTAATCCTGTGTGTATCAGTGGGGGTGCTTGGGATATTTATCCCCCACGTACCTCATGGCACCCAGGTCCGTGTGTTTTATCTTTCGCTGTCGGGGCAGTGCGGCACCTGGAGTCCGTTGGTGCGCCACGGCTCAACCCCAGGTGGTGAAGTCTCGCTGAGGGGATGGGGGGGGGGAGCCCGCTGCTGAGCCGCCCTCGCGCTCCACCATGGACACTGCGGGGGGAACAGTTCACTGCCGAGGCAGGATTCTGCTCGCCTTCAGAGCGGCTGCCAGCACAGGCCGTGGGGATCCAAGTCCGCCCCGGGCCACGCAGCTCTGTTGGTGGTGTCGGATCTCACCGGCGGGATGGGGTCCCAGCGCCTGCGCTCCCTCACTCGAGTCTCTGCTTCCAGGCAGAACGGCGGGAGCGTGCGTCCCCCGACAGATTCCCTCGAAGCTGGCGGGGTGTCCAGAGGATATGAGGCAAGTCAGCTCGCCTCCCTTCCAACGCTGGGTTTGGTGCGCAACCACGCAGCCGCTGGCGGATGGCTGCGGCCATAGGAGCACTCGATTCCTGGGTTCCCGACAACGTTTCTGAGCAGGATTTGGACCGGGTGGTCCCCGGGCCAGCCGCCACCGAATCGTAGCAATTAGGTTCACTTTAGGAATCGTATAGGCACAGGATCAAAAAGCAAGTAATCTGCCAGCCGCTGAGCTCACAGATCAAGCTGCCATCTTGCTCGGCGCACAACAGCGCCCCCTCATAGAGGCTAAAGTTTTACTCGCATAGGAGATGACTTTATTGACCTTGTCATGCTTTTGATATAATACCCCAGTCAAGCATGTATTTGAGAACCCTGTCTCCAAGAAGAACTCCTTGTTTTTGACAGGGTAAGCTAGGCAAGGCACTTGTGAGAGGCTTCTTTTGAGCTGTCTTACTGCCTTGGCTTGTTCTGGACCCCACTCCCACTTGACCTCCCCCCCCCCCTTCAAAAGATGGACCAGAGGTCTTGTGATCTCTGCGTAGTCCTCAATGAACTTTCTGCTGTAATTAGTTAGTCCAAGGAGGCTCCTTAGTTCTCGCAGAGTTGTGGGGTCTTTTATTTTCTGAAGGGCTTCTACTTTCTTTTCCTGGGGACAGCGACCCTGAGGAGTTCTCATGTCCCAAGAAATTGATACAGGTTCTGCACCACTGTGCCTTTTGAAAGGAGAGTTTTGCTCCGGCAGCCCTCAACTGTGTCAGAACATAACGGATCTCCGCTATGTGTTCCTCCACCTTTGAGCTTTTGACTAGAACATCATCTGCATAGGCCAGGTTACCCCTTTCACCCAGGTCGGGCATGGCCTTATGTAGAAAGATGTTAAATTAATTGCCGGAGTTGATGTATCTGAAGGGAGTCCGGGTCCAAGTGTACTGCTGCCCCTGAAGGTAAAGGCCAGCTTGTATTGGTCCTCCCTACTGACAGGTATCTGGGCCAGCCCTTGGTCTATGTCGGGAAGAGGCCATCGGGATGTATGGACCCGTTTGTTGAGCTCCCTTAGCTCAGCACAGAGTCTCCACTGGCCGTTTGGTTTCAAAATCCCCAGCACCGGATTATTGAAGGTGGACTGGACGAATTATCCCACTCAAGGTTCTTAATTATTTCACTAAGGGACTCCATTGATGCGCGTGGCAAGTGATATTGCCTCACAAATACTGGAGTCCTGCCAGGTTTCGTGGGAATTGTTGTTGTGTGGTTGTCCGTGCAACCACAGTCATAAGTCCACCGCAAAGAGATCTTGAAAATCTAAGAAAACTTGTTTCAATTTTTGCTTTTGCTCCAGAGTCTCACAGGCATCAGCTAGGTTGACTCTCTCTTCAACCATCTCCCTGAAGCCTGGAAAGACTTCCGGTTTGGCTATCTTAGCGGCCTCCTCCAGCGGGGTGGAGAAGTCCCTGGTCAAAGTGCTGATTTTGGACTGATGGCTTCAGGTGGGGAAGGCAGTCCTCGTGGACTTGGAAGATCACCTCATCCCTCCTGAAGTCACAGGTCACATCTTCCTTACCAGAAGAGTACACCAGGAAATTCCCAGCATAACGGGTGAAGATCCTGTCTGGTGTTGTCATCGTCGCTATCACTGTCAAAACAGTCCTTGGGGATTGGTCTTAACAGTTCATTACCTAAATCTATGGAAAAATGTCAATCAACAACCACCATTCCAATAATGGTGCCTGGGCCCAGAGTGATACTCCTAAGGTCGCTGTTATCCACCTCTATTGGAATGGTGTTGTGTTCTGTATTGACTAGTGGTGTTGGGTTTAACCCCAAATCTTGCTGTTGGAAATGGGCATTGAGGTGAACATATGTGTCAGGATTTTTCAGTTTGTCCTCTTTTAATTTTTACTTTAAGTGAGAATTTTCGGGTCTGTTCTGGGATGGTGACTTCCTCTCCAATCTGAATTTCAACTGTAGATGGCAGCAGTTGTGCTGTCCAAAATGCTTTCTCTGGGTCATCAAAGTCCATGGGATTACCCGCTAATCGGGACCAAGCTTTGAAGTTTATTAGGTCCAAACTGGTTTATAGTCATTTTTTCGAATGCCATTATCTCAAAAACATTTAGTCGGAAAAAAAGTGTTTTGTTTTAATTTTTTTTTTAATGCGGAAGGTTCCCCGTTAACCCCTGTTTTTTGAACTTTTTTTTAACTTACAAACCCCCCCAAAAAGTATTGCATAAAAAATAAATGCGAAAAAATGTTTGGGATAATTGCATTTGGAAAAAAGTGACCGGATCCCGTCCAAACTAATGGCAAAGCAATTGAGAATGTCACTGCCTAAGTAAAATGCAGCAGGGACATCACGCACGACCCAACAATTGTGGACTATGCTCTTGTTGCCTATGGAAATTGTGATCATACACTTGCTAGGCAGGAGATGTTTGGAATTGGGCATTTCCAGGTCAATTTCCCATTTGTCCAACAGTTTAAATGTGGGAATGGCTGCATCTTTTGGGAGTTTGCTGAACATGGCCTCGCTGATGCAGCTCTTAACGTTGCTCACACATACTCTGGCGAGAACAGGGTCCTTCCCTTCATTTAACTGAATAGGGATGAACAACTGTTCTCCAATTTTCTGAATATCAGCCAAGCTTTGAGACGATTCCTCATCATTTTGGACTATGGGAATGGGATTTTTTTTTTTAATTGTCTTTATTATTTTCAACATGTCAACAATCACATGACATTACAACGACTCCCCCCTCAACTCCCCCCCTCTCCTCTCCCCCAGGGACTCGTGAGCTTCTGTTTAGGGATTACATTATGCATTAAATATGTCTGAGATCTTGATGTTGTGTGGGCACCATTGATCCATAAAGTCTGACTGGAGGTACTCCAGGACGCCTCCCCATTCCTTAGTAAACCTGTCTCTCGTACCTTGGATTGAGTGTGTGACTTTTTCCATCGCAAGCTGGGCCCAGACTTTTTGAGGCCATGTGAAAATCAGTGGGGTGTCTTTCTTTTTCCAACTATGGGCTATTGTTGTCCATGCCGCTATGAGGAGTCCCATAAAGCTTCTCCATTGTGCTTTATTATATCTTCTTGCGATGTCATCTCTTATTCCACACAGCCAGACACCCTCCCCTAGTTGTCCCACATCTGGAAATATTTTTCCCATTTCTCCCTTAACTTCTTCCCAGAAAGGCATAATTCCCTTGCATGTCCACCAGATGTGTTTCCATGTCCCCACCTCTCCGCATTCCCTCCAGCATAAACTTGACGTATTTGGGAACATTGAGTGGAGTCTCTCGGGGGTGTAATGCCACTGAGTGACACTTTTTATCCACATTTCTCTTGTTTGTGCAGATCTGGTCGTTTTTGGAATCAGAGTCCAAAGGTCCTCCCATTGTTTCCTTGTTGGTTCCTCCCCCGAAGTTCTGTTCCATTTAATCATATATGACCACGTAGTTTCTTCATCCTGTGTATTTATAAAGTAATACAACGTCGAAACCAACTTCTTTGCCCCCGAGTTAGTTGTAACATATTTCTCGAATGAGGTGAGAGTTCTTGTTGCTGCCTTCGCTATGTCAGGGGATCTTAACCAGTGTTCGAGTTGTTCGTGTCTATTTTTCTCCCGAGTGGAGCGTGCTGAGAGTGGGCGGCACGATTCTAGCAATCTAATTTCATTGTTGAAGAACATTTCCCCTATTTTCATTATTCCTGCCTCCTCCCAGCATTCATATGCCCCCTGCTCCATCCCCGGTGAGAACTGCGGGTTTCTACATATGGGGGTGAATGGGCCTAGTGCGGTGGTCATTATGCCTCTTCGTGATTGCATGTCCCACGCCTCCATAGTTGTTTTCATTATTTCGCTAATCCCTATGTTGGGGTGTCTGTGCTGTTTCTGTTTCCATCGGAGTTCCACTAATGGGGTTCTTGCCACTGCTCTGTCCTGTGCTGCCCAGATCAGTTGTGGATCGTCGCCTAGCCACTCCCGTAGTACCTTTAACTGAGCCGCATAGTAGTATTTCTGGAAGTGAGGGAGCGCCAACCCCCCCTCCCTGATTGGTGTGGACAGGACAGCCCTAGCCAATCTTGGCGTTTTCCCTTTCCACACAAAGGTTGTGATTGCCCGTGACAGTGTTTTAAAGAATGATCTGGGTATCCCTACCGGAAGGGCCTGGAAATAGTATAGTAGTTTTGGTAGGATGGTCATCTTTACCGCTTGGATCCTGCCCCCACCAAGAGATCAGCAGAGGATTCCATCCCTCCAAATCTCTACGAAGCCTCGTTAGAAGCTGCGGATAGTTATTCCCATAAAGATGTTCCAACCTGTGTGTAAGTGTTATTCCCAGGTATTTGATGCAGTCCTCTGCTATCTTGAGGTTTAATGCTTTAGCTACTCTCGTTATTTCCCCCCTGTCTCCTGCCAGAATTAGAATTTCCGATTTATTCCTATTAATTTTTAAGCCTGAATTGGCCCCGAATTTTTCAAGCTCCCCTACTGCTGCCGCCAATGTTCGGCCCGACTCTTCTAATGCTAGCAGCATATCATCCGCAATTTGTGTTGTATGCCTCCCATGTCTATCCCTATAATATGTGTAGTTTCTCTTAATTTCAGAAGTAGGGGTTCTAGAAAGATGGCGTATAATAGAGGGGAGAGCGGACATCCCTGCTTTGTTCCCACAGGATATACGTACCTTTTCCGTAACCTCCCCATTGACGGCCACCCTGCATGTAGGGGCGATATAGTTTGCTCTTATTCTTGCAATGAAGTTCTCCCCAAATCCCATGGAGTGCAGGGTTTTAAAGAGCATGGACCACTCCACCCGATCAAAAGCTTTCTCTGCATCTACTGCAAGTAGAATAGCCGGGGTTTGTTTTTATGCCAATTTTTTCTACCAAGTGAATGATCTGTCTAAGGTTGTCGTGAGTTTGTCTTCCTGGGATAAAGCCTGATTGGTCTAGATGTATTATCTTCGGAAGAAGAGGGGAAAGTCTGGCGGCTAAAATCTTAGTGTATATTTTCGCAGCTATGTTTATGAGGGAGATTGGTCTGTACGAGGCTGGGAATGAAGGGTCCTTCCCTGGTTTATGAAATACTAGGACCTTAGCTTCGTTCATAGTGGGGGTCACATTGCCACTATCTTTACATGTTTAGGAGCCCTGGTCAAGACTGGGATTAGCAGATCCGCATATTTTTTATAAAATGGGGCCGTGAAGCCATCCGGACATGGAGCTTTATTTATTGGGAGGTTATTTATTGCTTTTTTAACTTCCTCTTCTTTAATTGGGTCCTCTAAGGCCTGCCTGTCTGCTTCTGAGATTTGTGGGAAGGTGAGGTTTTTCAGGTATGTGTCCTGTGCGGTTGCCTCTGGGTGGTCAGTGGAGTAAAGTTCCCGGTAATATTCTCTAAACACTTCCCCTATGTCTTGTGTGCGCGTGAGATGCTCCCCTGTCGTGTTAGTGATGCTTTTAATCGTAATGTCTTTCTGTTTTGCGCGGAGTTGTCTAGCTAGTAGCCTATCTGCTTTGTTTGCTTTTATGTAGTACCTTTGATTTAGGTATAGCAGGCTCCTTTCCGCACCTTTCGTACGTATCATTTCTAGTTGACCTTGGGTATGTCTAAGCATCTTCTTTAGATCTCTAGAGGGCTGTGCCACGATTTTCCCTTGCAGTTCTGTTATTGATCTTTCCAGTTCCTTTTCCCACATAGACCTCTGTTTCTCCTTCGTGATTTTCAGTGCCATTATCTTCCCGCGGATCACCGCTTTAAACGCCTCCCAGACCGTGCTCAATGATACTTCTCCTGTGTCATTTTGAGTGAAATATTCTTCTATCATTTCCCTTATTGATTCCCCCGTAACCGGGTCTCGGATTAAGTCCTCCGGTAGCCTCCACAGCCCATTAGTTTTCCCAGGGAGTTTCACATCCAGCCACAGGGGTGCATGGTCTGATAATGCTATTGCCCCCATTTCCAGTCCCTGGATCTTACCCATAAGCCCAACTGAAACCCAAAAGTAGTCAATTCTTGACATGGAGTTATGCACATGTGAAAAGAATGTATACCCTCTTTGCTCCCCCTTCAATTCCCTCCACACATCATTTAGGGCTAGGTGGTCCATTTGTTGCTTGAGGCACTTCGACGGTGCCCCGTGGCCCAGTACACTCCCCGTGCTTCTGTCCAATTGTGGGTCCCATGCCATATTGAGGTCTCCCCCCAAAATCGCCTCCCCCCCTTGCAAAGGTTTCAAGTTTTCCCAGGGTGTCTCTCAGAAAGCCGTCCTGTCCCACATTGGGCGCGTATACTGACGCGAGAGTGAACCGCTGCCCCTCCATTACCATATTAGCGAACGTATACCTTCCCTCCTTATCTGTCATGATGTCCTCCAGTTTAGCGTCCCTTCCATCCCTCACTGTTATGAGGACCCCCAACCTTATTTCTGTTGTATTCGCCTGGGCCCAAATTTTATATCCCTTTATACAGGTTTTCTGTTTGTCCTTTGCTCTAATGTGGGTTTCCTGGAGGAGCAGGAGGTCCGCCCCTTCCCTTTTGAGAAGTTTCTTCAGCTTCACCCTTTTCGTGGGGTGATTCATCCCCCTTATGTTATAGGTCACAATGCGGAACTTCCCCATTTGTTAAGGCACATGTTCATTGTACTATGAATCCCTTTCTTCGCCTCTGCGTTTTATTTTTGTGTCCGCATCCCCATGCCCCTTTCCCCTGAACTCCCCCCTGCCCCCAACCATTAACCATAACCATAAACCAAACAAGTTGCCCCCGAGCAGGACGAGGGTTCCTATTGTTGCTAGGGCATTGCGCCCACAGCTCCCTGCCCTTCATCCTCTCGGGGGAGATTTTTGTAGGGGATCCTAAACCCCTCATAACCGTTTGTCCTTACCGGATTCCAAGCCGATGGGTCCCTCCCGGGCTGCCGACCCTGCTTCTCATGTAGCGGTTTCATTCTCACCTTCCCCCCCTCACTGGTGCCGTACGTGGCTGCCGCTTGATTGCCCTCTGCGTTCCTTTTCTCTGTCTCCGATCATGGCATATTCCTACGGCCTTCTCTTCCCGTGTTTGGCCTTTTTTGTTTGATCGTTTCCCAACCTTTCGGTCTTCTCCTTTGCTCCCCACTAGACATTGCTTGATCCGCTTCCTCCCCTTCGTCCTGGAGCCCCATTATGTTGAAGCCCTCTTCCCAGGTGGTCGCTCTTCGCTGTTTCCCCTCCCATGTGAAGGTCAGCCCAAATGGGAAGGTCCACTTGTACCGGATTTCTTTTGCCACCAGAGCCTTGACCAGTGGGGCCATCGCTCTTCTTTTTTGCAGTGTGACCAGGGCCAGGTCCTGGTATAGTTGAATTTCTTGTCCGTCAATCCTGATGTGATCCATTTCTCTGGCCTTCCTCAGTATCTGCTCTTTTTGTGGGTATGAGGATAATGCCACCAAAACGTCTCGTGGTCTTCCCCTGGTGCTCCGGATCGCTTAGGTCCAACCCTGTGGACCCTGTCCACTCCGATTGTATCTGTCACCGGTGCTTCCAGAATGTCTCTAAACACTTCCTTCACGGCAGTCATTAGGTCTTTGTCCAAAATTATCTCTGCCATGTTTTTGATGCGAATGTTAGAGCGCCTGGAGCGGTTCTCCAGATCCTCGCATTGTAACTCCAGGTTGTGGGTGAGTCTCACCAGGTGTTCCTGAGTTTCGCTAGCCTGATCCGTTTCCTCCTCAACCCCCTGGAGCGTTCTTTCCAATATGCCTGTTCTCTCCTCCAGTTTAGCCACGTCCACCCTGAGGTCCTGAACCACCTGTTTCATGTCGTTTTTCATCGTGGTGAACTGTTCCTGAACTGAGGACATAAATTTTTCTTGCAGATCCTGGAACCATGCTTGCATGTCATCCCTTGAGGGTGGATGATGGGGGTTCGTCTGCAACATTCCTTCACCTTGTTGGATGTCCTGCGGTTTCCCTTTCGCTTGGGGCGTATTGTCCGCTGACCACAGTTGTAATAAGTTTGCTTCTTGCCTTGAGGTCTGTGGGGTCTGTTGGGAATTGGTATTCTTGTTTTTCGCCCTTGACATGTTCCGTTGACGGGGTGTGCGTGGGCTCCTGTATTGCCCCTGTGAGCCGTGAAATATTCTCCCTACGGCTCCCGCGGAGCGGTGCTGCTGAGGTGTCGCGGGTCTCTCCCGTCCGAGGAGTCTGTGTCGATTAGGGCCTGCCTGGGTGGGCCCTTTCCCCTATGAGTGTAAATCCCTCACAGTTCAGGGTTACCCATCTAGACAGCCGAAAGTTTCGGCATTGGTCTTGATGTTTTGATGGGGTCTCCCTGTTGCGGTGACCCCTCTGCCCCCCTGCCGAGTCCGCTTTGCCGCCTTTCGTGCTGCCGGTGGGCTCTGTCTTCTATGCCCCTCCACGGGTTACCGTCTCTGCGCCGCTACTTTGTGAGACAAATAATGCCACGGCTGTTGGGTTCCCGTGCTCCAGGGCCTGATTCCTCTCCACTACTGCGCTTCGCTCACCTCCGGCCTCCGGGGGCTGTTTCCAGCCAGCGTTCCCCTCTCTTGCCACTCACTACCTCCGTGGAGCCCGCACCGAATGGGGGGCTCACGTCCTCCCTCAGCACCATGTGCGCACTTCCCCCGGTGGGTGCGTATGCATCCGCTGCCTCACACTCCGTGGGCTTCTTATCTGGTACGGCTCCTCGTACCGAGCTAGCAGGCCTGCGCCCCGGGTGATCGGCAGTGGGTGTCTTCGATGGAGGTGGGGGGAAGGGTCGGTGCGCCCGCTCCACCGTCCTCGATAGCTGCCGCTTCGTATTTCTATCCCACATGAGAGGATGGCACGGCAGATCGGCGGGAGTGAGGGAGGACGCCCCTGTCTCTCCGTCTCCCCCTCCTCGCTTCTGTGTGCGGTTTGTCCTCCTGCTCCGATCCCCTGAGTTTGCCGGCTCGGTGGTGGGAGTTCCCGATGGGGGAGGGGCGGATGCTGCAGCGCTCCGTTCCTCGGCGTTCCCTGCGCCCTGATGGACTTGCTACCGGATCGGAGGCTTCGGGGGTGTAGGGGGGGCAGTCCGCTCGCTGATCGCACTTGTTCCGCTGCTTCAATGTGCTATTTTCGGCGGCCCGGGGAGAGGACCTTGTTTACACAATCTATGAGGGAAGACAACCTACGCAGGATGTAATTCCCTAGTAAAGAAGGTGTTCCCTCTGGAGTCACAACTATAACCTTGTGTCGCCCAATTTTAATGTCTAAATGCGCAGTCCCCTCGACAGGAATTTCCTTCTCGTCGAAGTTCTGAAGTTGTCCAGGAAGAGGTGTGAGAGGAATTTGGTATTTCTCGCCCCTTCCCGAATTCAGTTGATCAAAGGCCCTTTTTGACAGAAGGGTAGCTTGGGATCCAGTGTCCAGCAGTGCCGAAATTGTACAATGCCCCTGTATTTGGATCGGGGCATAAAATCTTCCCTCTTTCTCCTCAAGGGGGCAAAGATAATGCACATTTTTGGCCAACTGGTGGGTTAATTTCCTTGCTTTGAATACTGACGGAGATGTGATTTGGGCTGGATTTTGTTTGGGATCTTGAGAATCTGTTAAAAAAAAATGTGACAGCTAGATATGGGGGAGGTTTTGGGTTCCCCTGGTTCTGATTCTGGGCTGCCCCTTCCCCCTTTTTGGAGGCAGTCACCAGGATGGGTTTGAACCAGGGGATTTTCGGGCTGGTCATTCTGGGGTTTGATGGGCGGTTCTAACTCGGTCCCCACATCTACCCAGTCTGGATTTGGCTCCTTTGGGACCCATTTTTCTTTGGGAGGAGTTCCCCCATCCCTGAAGGAGAAGATCCTTTTCGCAGAATCCTCTGAGGACCCCTCTCCTTCGAACTGGAAGATTTGCACATCCTCCACAAAATGGGCCTTTTTAGGCTCTTTATTTCTCCTACCCCCTCTCTGCTCCTTGGGAGGCAGACTTTTGGGGGCAGGAGATTTTGGTTCCGGTTCCTGGGTTTCCAGGGGCTTTCCACAAGTGGGGAAGGAAGCTTCCTCCAAGGCTTTACACCCCCCCTTCCCCTTGTGCCTCCTCCCTGGGAACTGGTGGGTTGTCGGGGTTCTTCCCCCGTCATTGTTCTGGAGCACCAGACCCTGGATTCGAGGAGTTCTGAGACGCCATGCTCATCTGAGGGTTCTGTTGAGCCCTTAGCATGCGACCCAGATCCTGTGCCATGTTCGGGACCTGGCGCTCTAGTTGGGACACCCGCTCTGGCTGGTATGGGGTCCTCGGGTCTACCCTGGGTTGATCCCGGGAAGGGTAACTATCCCTTCTCCCAAGATACCCCAGGTTAGGAGTGTTTGGGTACCCCTGCACCCTTGGCCTCCCCTCTCCCGGATTGAGCTGAATGGGCTCAGGAAAGTGGGGAAAGAAGGATGGGTTGTTTTGGGGGTTGAAATTTGACGGGTACCTAGGAAAGAAATTTGGTCCGGCATTTGGGGGATTACTGCCCTCCTGGGGGAAGTGAGGAGGGAGGTTCCCTGGGTTTCCTGCTGTCCGGTTGGACCCCCCATGCCTCCTTAGGCTGGAGGAGTCCACACATAAGCCAGGATGGGTCTATTTCCCTTGTAGCATGGGCTGATGTAGTCAGGGGAGTTAGGGGCCCCATTTGTGGGGTTACCTCCCTGGCTCCCTGTTTGTGATTGGCCCAAAGGCCTTCTGGGTTTGGGGTTGTTTGGATTCTGTGCAGGAAGGTTTTTAGGCCCCCCATCTAAAATAGGGGCAACCTTCACCTCCGCCACCTTAGCAGCAGCAGGGTGTTGGTTGTTTTGAGGCTTTTGCAACTATTTTTATTTTCCAACGGCTTCTGCGCCTCATAGATGCGCGTTGCTTGTTCAATGACCCAGTCTAGTGATCTTTTCTCGTGAAAGTCTCTCACTAGCTGGGTCATAATATACTTAGGGAGAGCATGAAAGAAGGTGTTCACAAATTCTTTACTGTTAGTGCGCACCCTTCTAGTCCTCTGCGCAAAGGCGCGTTTCAACTACTGAACAAATTCTTGTGGGGCCTGGATTTCCCCCACATTGTAAGGTATAGGCTGCCTTGCGGGCCTCTTGAGGGTGCCTATAAATGGAAAAATGTTTCAGGATGGCAGCCCTATAGGTGGACCATCTAGAATGGTTCTGATCCTCCAGCCCCGCAAAGAAGCTGGAGTACTCGGGAGAAAATGTCCACTTTACATACTGTATACAGCTTTGGCTGTCCTTCAGATGGAAAGTTTCCATCATCTGTTCAAACAACTCAAGGTTCTCCCAAACCGAATATTTTGCATTCTTGTGGAAGGGCGTAATGACGCTCTTAATTGCTTTTATTTGTTTCAGTGCCTTTTTACTTCTTGTCACTCTGGTCCACTCATCCTCTGACTCAGAGGCACTTTTAACAGAGGTGGCTGTCTGGTCTTCTAGGCTCTCCCAGATTCTGCAAGCTTGGGAATGGCTGGCAGAGTGTGGTGGCCTAGTTCCTTGGGACCTGTGACACTCAGAAGAGTCTTCTGACTCTCTTCCTAGCTCCCAGGATTGGCAGAGTACCCCCACTCCTCCTCCCCCCACTGTCCTAGCTGGGAAGAGGTTTTTAGTATGCTCTTAGTGGGTCTACTGTCATGGAATTCCCCACCTAATTTCACTGCCTGATCTCTGGGTAAGTTATATTTCTGAGGATCCATTTCTCTGATTCTCCCCTCACTGGAGTCTCCTTCATCAGAGAAGAAGGCCCTACCACTTGGGAACCTATACATAGATGCCCGCCCATGGGGGGGCGTGGCCAACGCTGATGGCGTAAAGACGTGACTGTGTGGAGCTCCCGTCCCGATCCTGGCCTAGATCCTTTATTCGACCCTTATTCCTGGCCCGATTGTGTGCCAAAACTTATACCCAAGTGGGGGAAGTGATTCTGACCCCGTTCGGCGCTGGAACGAGAAGAATCGGAACCAGCGTCCCCGAAAACGCAACCTCGGAACTGACGCCCCCGAGCGAAACAAGATGGCGGACGACAGCGAGGCCTGACGGAGGGGCGGACCGAGCGGGCTGCGAGGCGAAGGGAAGAGGTTCCATCGGGCTTCGCCTCCCCTGTCCCTACGCAAGTGGCGGAAAGACCCCAGCAAAGTCATCGTCCGAAAGACCGGACACCCTCGCTTTTCCCTGCTCCTCGGGACTCGTCCTGCCGCTGGATGCCACCGAGCACACGAGGAGACCACCACACTGCCAAGGGGAGCGGACGGAGTCACATCCATCGCCCCGGGACCACTGCGGAGGGGACACGAGATGTGCATAGCCCACTGACGCGATCTGCTGACCGCGAGGAGCTCTGTGCGAAGGAGCGGCGGAGACCTAAACAGGCCCCCAGCTGCCGCGGGGCCCTCCTCCTCTCTCCCCGAACGGACGGCCCGAGGACGGAGGAGTGAACAGTTTACCCACCAACGCACCGGTAAGCTTGCAGACCCTATCCTAGCGCTTGGGAGCCGGAACTCGCCTGTACCATAGACGACGGGGCCCAGCGAGGCCACGGCCCGGAGTGTCGGGAAATCGCTGAGCGCCCTGTCGCACTGCCGGGGGAACACCCTGCATCGTGTCGCCGAGGAACACCGCTGCTCTTCACTGAAATACGCCGTCCTGTGGGGCCGACGGAGGGCTCATCCCTGTTGCCACACTACCAGGTGGGACAAATGTCTACTTCGCGCAACAAGAACAGGGGTGCCACAATCATGGACTCATTCTCAGGGGCTAAACCCAAACAGCCCAACCAACATGAGATCCCCACGCAGACTGAAACCCCAACAACTGCTACCGACCCCAGCAACGCCCAAGTGCTCCAAGCTATCGCAGCACTCCAAACGTGCATGGAGACTAGGATAGACGAACTCAAGGTGGACATGCAGCTAATCCGCCAAGACGCCCGCAACATGGCAGAAAGAATAAACAAAGTGGAAATAAACCTCCGGGACACCACGGACACTGCCAAGGACTTAAAGCAGAAAGTCATCACACTTGAGAGGCAAGTGGCTCATCTTGAAGCGAGATCCGAAGAAGCAGAGGGTAGAGCCCGCCGCAATAACATCAGAGTCCTGGGCGTTCCGGAGGGGATGGAAGGCGCTGACCCCACAGAATTTATCGAGTCCCTACTAATGCAGGAAGTCGGAGCTGGCAAACTCACACAGGGCTTCTCCATCGAGAGAGCCCACCGCGCCCTACAAAAGCGGCCCCCTCCGGGATCACACCCTCGCCCAATGATTGCCAAGGTCTTGAACTTTCGTGACAGGGAAACAATCCTCAAATTCTCGAGGGATGGAGGTGACATCAGACGCGATGGCTCCAAGATTGTAATCTATCCCGATTATACCCCGCAAGTCCAGCGAGCCAGGAACTCGTTCATACCTATCAAAGCCCAACTGCGGAAGTTCGACCTTAAATACATGCTACTGTACCCCTCGCGCCTCAAGATTCTACACAAAGGTAAAGCCGTCTACATGGAGACCCCGGCGGCAGCCACTATGTGGATGGAACATAATAACCTGGCCGAGGGAGAGGACCACGTTTCGACACCCAACGGCTAAACCCAAACAGATCCGATACAACAATGATTGATTAGTTCTCTCAAGGACGGGAGTTCCGCGGACCACCCCACAGACATCGGCGCAACCCACCCCACCCCAAGCATGGCTGGCCCAAGGCCAACACCACAACCGCACCACATGACCTGGACAGGCCGATGGGTAGCGGATGCCCCCGAGCGTTGTCCTCCCAGAACAGCTGCTGGGAGCAACACACAGTTAACTTTTTTGTTCAATCCACCTGTTCGAGTGGAAGTCAAATTCGTTTATAAGTCTCCGATTAACACGTCAACGCAACAATCAAGGCCAACAGGAAGAAAGCAGAGCATAGACCCTGGGGGCGACCACTCGGCACACAGAGCTGGCTCAAGGAGGGTGGAGCCAGCGCCCTGGCCACATTGCCATCATCATGCCCACACGCCTTAAAATCGCCACCTGGAATGTGAGGGGCTTAGGTACCTACTTACGCCGGAACAGAATAAAATCCTATCTACACAGAAAGAAGATAGGGTTGGTCCTATTACAAGAAACACATCTAACCAAGGAAGCCATGGCAGCACTCCAATCATACTGGGGTGGACAAGGGTTTGGGTCCACATACTCCAAATTCGCCAGAGGGGTGTTCACCTGGATCAGCCCTCACATCCCCTTCCAGCTCACCAAAATCGAACAGGATCCCGATGGAAGGTATGTCATAATTCTGGGCCACATTGAACAAACAGAGATCTGCATAGTCAACTCATACCTCCCCAACAACAACATCCCTGCGCACCTCACCAAGTTAAGCACAAAGATTGCGCCCTACAGAGATGCATTCCTTATCTGGGGAGGCGACTTTAACTGCATCAGTGACCCTGCACTCGACAGGTCGACCCCCCCCTTGGCTGGCCCATCAACTGCCACCACCGCCCTGAACACCATGCTGAACCGCCTAGACCTGGTCGACATCTGGCGGGAACAGCACCCCAAGGATCGTGGCTATTCCTTCCACTCCTCACCGCATAATCTTTACACCAGAATCGACTACCTCTTCATTGGCAGAGAGAGCTTCCCCCAGATCGACTCTTCCAACTACCTGGGCCGCACCATCTCTGACCACTCTCCCCTTGTAATTGAATGGAACATCACTGGACCCAGATCCCCCATACCCACATGGAGGATGCCCACTGAGGCACTTAAAGACCCCGAGTTCAGGGAAAGCCTTAGAGAAACCATAGAGAACTACATCAATGAGAATAAAGGCAGTGTAGCCCACCTAAGCACGGTCTGGGATGCTCTCAAAGTGGTTGTAAGGGGAGAGGTCATAGCAAAGGCCGGAGGCATGAGGAAACGCCTAAGAACTGAACTCGAATCACTAGAAGCTGAAATAGAACAGCTAGAATCCAACACCCTGGACCTCCAACCACAGGAAGTCAAGCTGGCCAGCTCTAGGGCCGCCTGCAAGGAGGCCTGGGACAGATTGGCCAAATTTGATTATATCACCAGAACCAACAGAACGCACGCCCATGCCGACAAACCTGGCAGACTACTCGCCTGGCTGTGTAAGAAAGAACACCCTAAGTTCCCGACCACTGCCCTAAGAGATGCCGATGGCACGCTACAAAGGTCCCAACAGGGAATTAACGACACCCTTAGGCTGTTCTACACCCAGCTGTACTCCCACGCTGAAGAGGTACCCCCCGAGGACATCTCAAACACCCTGGACGAAATTGGCTTGCCCCTTCTCCCCCTGCCACACAGGGAGGCTCTAGATGCTGACATCGATATAGAGGACATAAAAGACGCCATTAAGTCACTGGCCACCTGCAGGGCACCGGGCAGTGACGGGCTGCCCGCTGAATTTTACAAAGCCTATGAGCCGGAACTGTCCACGCTGCTACACGAGGTATTCCAAGAAGCCTACGAGTCGGGCACCCTGCCCGAGAGCATGCGAGAGACTTTATTGGTTCCGCTCCTCAAGCCTGGTAAGCCTGCGGATGACTGTGACTCCTATCGCCCCCTCGCTATGCTCAATTACGATGTTAAAATTCTCACAACCATATTGGCCAAGCGGCTGTCCAGGGTGATCGGAGAAGTGGTGCACCCCGACCAGAGTGGCTTTGTGCCGGGCCGCAACACCACTGCCAACCTACGCAGATTACAACACATATTGTCACATCCCTCTCACACTGGGCAAGCCCACACATTACTTTCTTTAGACGCCATCAAGGCATTCGATTCAATTTTCTGGGAATGGCTGATTGCGGTACTCAGGGAGTTTGGCTTCGGAGAACGATTCATTCGCTGGATCATAATTCTCTACACCAAGCCGCGAGCACGGGTGAAGACTGGTCGACTCATATCCACGGCATGGGATATACAAAGGGGCACACGGCAGGGCTGTCCGCTCTCCCCCATGCTATACATAATAGGGCTTGAACCCATTGCCATTTTTTTCAGGAAACAATTCTTTGATGCTGGTATCAGGATTGATGGGGTGGACCATATAATTTCCCTGTACGCGGATGATGTTCTCCTCTACGTGAGGGATCCGCAGCTGAATGTCCCAACTATGCTGGAGGTCCTTGACAACTTTGCCAAGGTGTCAGGCATACACTTTAGCAAACGCAAGTCCTGTCTGTTTCCGCTGGGCGCCCTCAGGGACACACATGTTGATGACCTCCCCTCACTGGGTATAGGATGGTGCCCCACTACGTTCCGCTATCTAGGCATTAATATTTACCACACGCCTGAACTCATGCACGCCAACAACACGGTAGCGGCACTTCCCCCCTTGCGCAAGTCAATCGGGTTTTGGGCTCGCCTCCCCCTATCCATGATGGGCAGGGCTTCCATCATTAAGATGATCGTCCTCCCCAGATTTCTCTATGGCTTCCAAAACATTTCGTATTACATTAGGGCTCCCTTCTTCCGTCTCTTAGGGAAGATACTTACAGACTTCCTGTGGGGAACTAGTAGGCACAAATTTGCATTATCCACCCTGACCCTCCCTTACGAGCAGGGAGGCATCCGGCTCCCTGATCTGGAGCGTTACTATCTGGCTGCTCAACTAAGCTTTGTGGCTAAATGGCTAGCCGATGATGTTACCCCTGAAACACTGCTCTTACAGCACTCGACGGCCCCAATCCGATTAAATGAACTCATTTGGGCCCCTCAACGTCTTGTGGGGGGGATACCCTTCTTAGCTACCCTGGGTCGTCAGGTATGGCAAAGGGTTAAAAGTCTTCTCCGCCTACAGCACAGTTACAATCCAGACACACCGCTCTTAGCTGACCTATGCCAGAACTCAGTAGACCTTGCCTCTATTCGACACTGGGAAAGGCTGGGAGTATACACGTGGGGGGACCTATACAGTGAGGGCACTTTCCGGGACTTCTCCTCCTTGCAGCTCGATGATGGCGTCCCAGCCGGTCAATTCCTTTGGTACGCAAGGATCCGCAATTTGGCTAGAACTAAATGGGACACGTGGCCTGAGGAGCCCGAATCCGACACCTTCATAACGCACCTATACAGCCTGGGAGACGGGTGGAGGCCTGTGTCCCGCATATATAGCCACCTAATTGACAGGCCTAACCCCCGCAGCAAGGACCTCAAAACCAGGTGGGAGAGTGATTTGGGCCACGAACTGTCCGAAGCTGAATGGAATAGAGCATTAGCGTTCCCCAATGCGGTATCCAGAAACTCTAGATTTAAATTAATTCAACTCAACATGCTATATCGATCATACTTGACACCGCTTAGAATAGCCAAAATATATAACCTACCCCAGCATAACTGCCCATGGTGTGGTAGAGATGAAGCCAATCTATTACACATGTTCTGGGGATGTGTCCAGGTCCGGAGACTCTGGGCGAGAGTTGAACTCCTCTGCAGCGAGGCAGGCATGACCAGATATGAATGGACTCCGTCAGAGTGCCTCCTCGGAACGTACCCCAGACTGGCCAAGTTCAAACACTCAGTCAGACTAATGGATCTGGTATGCATTCTGGTCAAAAGGACCATTGCCATGGCTTGGAAGCGACCCAGAGGCCCACAATACCAGGCATGGCACAACGAACTTGAGCGCTGGATAGGGGCGGAAACTTCAGCTTGGGAGAATGGTCTTACCACTTCCCCCGAAGACACGAGCTTGGGACTTGCTGCCTGGAAAACACTCACCTGGGCCTTACTTAACCCCCCCAATGACGATAAACCCCCCTGAACAATCAGCCCCCTGTTGACTCACAATACCTGAAACGGAACACTGGCACAGTATCCAACCTGTGCTCTCCTGCGGCCAGACCCCCCCCTTTTTGTTGCTTACATCATTGACATTATGGAGACTCGTTAATGTTGTTATTGTTTTGTTATTTCTGTTTAATTGTTTCTTCACAAAAGATCTATTTTGATGTATTCCAAATTACTACCACTGTGATTGTTTGGATCAGTGACGCAACTGTTTTATAACATAAACCCCAATAAAGAAACTCGAAAATAAAATAAAAAATAGATGCCCGCCCATCCATTTCTGGGAGGCGCTGACCTATTAGCCCCATATTCCTCATTGGGTTGAGGTCTACCATCCCCATGGACTTGGCTCATGTGAGCCAGTGGACATGGGGGTGGCAGAGTCCATGGAATGGAATAGATGAAAGTCTCTGGTGCCAGGGTTCCTGAGGTGATGCTCAGGGGTTTCCCCTCTCCTATCTGACCTCATCTCTCTCAGCCCCTACTCCCTGTTGGCATGCAAGAATCTGACCCTTTTGCTCTTCTATTAAGGCCTTACTGGTCTATATTAATTGTTCCTGCATGGCTATTTGTCTATGGAGCCTGTCATTTTTCTCACAGAGAAACCTCTCTGTGCTTCCTGTCTGATTTGGGAGTATTGGGCCACCTTTTGCTGCAGGAGGCTCACCGCCTGAGTTCTGTCCTTACTGGTCTGATCATTCTTTGCCAGAGCATCTTCCACCCTGGTTTTTAAATGGTTGACTTCCTGGCCTAAGGCGGCCCTTTCCT
Organism: Ambystoma mexicanum; assembly: GCF_040938575.1. NCBI lineage: Eukaryota > Metazoa > Chordata > Amphibia > Caudata > Ambystomatidae > Ambystoma > Ambystoma mexicanum. The sequence goes on along the minus strand of NC_090929.1, from coordinate 1,159,946,262 downwards.
GAATTAGAGTGCCCCTCTGTGCAACCAGGTCGTCCCTTTGTTTTTTAAATGCTCCATCTTTCTGGCGCTCTTCATCAAATTCTGTTTGGAATTCATGGTCTATTATTTTCTTCTTTTAATTGGTCTCGGCGGTTTTGCAGGTTGCTCTGCGCAGGCTCTATTAAAATGTAATTGCTGCTCCAGCTTTTGTTGGCTCTGTTGCAGAGACGCCAACCTTTGCTGACACTCTTTTTGCAGTGTCAGCAATTTGGTGTCTTGCTCTACCCTCTCTTGCTGCAGGAGATCCAGATCTTCTTTTACTTTTGTCAGGTACTGTCTGGTTTCACTCTCTGATTCTTGGCTCTTTTGTAGCCTTTGCTCTGCAGAGTCCAGACCAGTTTGGGTTTTCTCTAGGAATTGTACTTGCCTTTTTGCCAGATGTAGGTTTTCGGCGTATGTTTCCTGTATTACTCCAATGTGGAGGTACACATATGCTGCTATTTTGGCAATTTTACATTGCTCTTCTTTTGCCCTTGGGTCCTGTACAATTTACTAAGTGCCATGTGTAATGGACCCTGGTCCTGCCATATCTCTGATCCTGTGGCAGTGGCTTGTTGTTTGATTTCCTGCAGCCAAACATTCTCATCCTGCTCAACCCATTCACTGCTGCCAAACAATTTGTGCAGCAGGTGTTCTTTTGCCATATTAATTTCCAATGGGGTCGCCAATCTGGAAATATTAATTTCCTTCTGAATTCTCTCAGAGTTATTTTATTTTTGTGAAACGGGCCCAACTCCTTTGAGTATTTCTATTGAAGAGTGTTGTTACAGTGTAGCACAGTGTGGTAGCCCAACAGGGTTTATGTACCCTGTTAATTAGCACGCTGTGTTAGACTGTCGCAAGTGGTATGTCTAATTCAGAAATCTCGTGACGAGCCCCCAATCTGTAAGTGATTTCAATCTGGCACTTCACCTAAGTCAACGCCCAGTGTGTAATGCACAACTGAAATCCTTATTTATTTGTGTCTAAAAGTTGTTTTATTCTGAACGATGCACCACTCATATCACGCCCCTCTCTTGGAACCCCACTGAACCCGGAATCAGGCTGGTTTGCAAAGTTAAAATATTTATTTATGTAGTTACAATTCAATCACACTATGTTTTAATGGGTACACAATAATCACCAATGGGGTGATGTAACACTAAGCAATCTCTTTAATGCGCAAGGAGCAATAGTGAGCAAAACAATTCAGCACAGAAATAATACTTTTGTGTGTGTGTTCAAATCAAATAGCAGTGTGGTTACTATTTCCCCCTGCACCCCCCTCAACCTCCCAACAGGCAATGTAAAGAGATGAGAAGAGAGAGCAGGTATTCAGGAATGGCAGAATTCACACAAAATAACAATCCCACTTTCCCCCCAGCAAACACAAGAGAGAAACAGAATTGATTGGCAAGCTGCCAAAATGGTTTTTAAAGTTATGAGAATGGAATGTGCAAAAAAAAATGTTTAAATTCTTATGGGAGCGCTTTGGCTGGTTGCACACAAACACTAGCAATGATTGGATACTAAGAAACAATGTGAAATCTTAAAATTAAGGTCGGAAGCAATCAAAAGCTGTTTTACACGTGTCAGAATTTCCATAAAATGAAAATTTGCGGCAAACTTTTCAGTGTGTGGTAATCGCGATTACGGGGGAACCATATGGATTTGGGATGCGGTTTTTGATGCAAATTAATGCTGTGGATGTTAGCTAAGAGCAGAAGTTGAAATTTTCTAGCATAAAAACTGAGGAAGTTATAGACGTTTTAGTGGAGGTCGTTTTTTTTCAGATAGGCGCAGAAATGGGAAAACAGGAATGCACGTTTAAAAGACAAAAAGGATTTCTTATACTAGATTATGACTATAGAAAAAGAGAATGCCACACATGAATCTCCACAGTCCTGGCCAGGGACCCTTCACCTGGTGGATACTCACTTTCTTTCTGGGATTCAATTTATTTATTCACAACACTAAGGATTTATAATTTTAGAAAACAAACGAGAGAAACTTAGCGCAAGAAAAGCTCTGATGATAATTCTTTTAGCAGGCAGCAGTATAGCACAGCCCGGCATTTTGTTTGATGTGCCCCTTAGGTTGGGGGATTCTGGTTCTGGAATTTAAGGCCTAGCTGAAAATGTCTCAGCTAATGAAATGGGCCTTTCTGCTTTGCCAAGTTTCTGGAGTCTGGAGCAAGTAAGATGGATAATTCTGCTGCATTTTTTCTTGGTTTAAAAACAACTTGTGATTTCAAACTAGCAGCTAGAACACTTATTTCAGATTCTAAACCATGGGATTCACAATTACAACATAGGTTACTCTCAGTAACATGCCATTTACATTGCAAACATTTGGTTTCAGCTTATACATTTTTAAAGTTAATCAGGCAGGCTTCTGACGGCTCTCATACAGGCGGCCAAGGGTACTGCGCCCAGATTTTGACAGATTTCACAGGCAGGCAACTTTTGCTGTGGATGTTTCTTTGACAAATTCAGCTTTCCAGGACATTGTAATATCACAATGATTTCTTGAACTAAATGAATTGTAGCACCCAGCAAGAATATTGGATGTTTGAGGGTGTTTTGTACCGGCATTCTGCAGTTTCAGCACCAAGAAAAAGGGATTTAAGAGCAAGATTTTGGATTTCTTTCAGCAAAGCACTGCTTTTCCCTCTGTGCTCCATTTTTTATTGTTGTGAAGGCCAGTGACATATTTTAGGAGTGAGATCGCTGTTCCACCACTGACAACATGCGTGGTAGATTGGGCAGCCATCTTTTTGTGTTTTGCAGAGCGCGGTTTTCAGTGGTTTTGGCGCGCACAAGGGTTTTGGGCCATTTTAGGATTTCGGGCACCATCAGAACACCGGGATGCTGCATGGCAGAGCATAAGTGGGTCAAGACATCCCACAGCCCTCAAGATTCCTACTTGGAAGATGAGCTTAGAGTGTTGGGTCTTTCCTAAGGCAGTTTATTTCCTCCTGTTAAGCTAATTGCCAAAATCAACCCTGGGGGCTAGAGTTTGGGAGATCTCATTATTATGAAGCACAAGGACACCCTGAGGGCTAGCTAAACCCAATCAAAATAAGGTAAGAGAGTATCAATGCTCAGGGGGGGTGTTGCGACCAAGGCTAAAATTAACACAAATCAAATTACTGAGCATGTAAAGCGTGTAGACCAATATTGTCAAATACATACTATAAAACAGATATATACATTCACCATTTGTAGAAGAAAGACCACTTCATACTTCAATTACCAATGAAACACTGGTAAGTAGTTGTATGCATGAAATTAACTTTAGACACGTATGATGCCCACAGAAGAGCTTCCCTAATACTTAATGAGTCAACCCTAAAATGGTTTGGGTCCTTGTGCCCTAAAGTCACCACTTCCAAAAATACTTCACAGGTCGGTTTATTAAGATATGTGGGCGATGCCAGTGCTTATGAGCCCAAAGTCAAAAAGGGAAGTAAAGTTCAGTTAAGTAAACCAGGCTTCCACTGATGGGGAAATAAGTTTAAGGACTGGACTTTGCAACCATGTAACTCTATATAGAACACTGGGTGATCCAGCGCCTGAGCTTCACAAACGACCACTTTCCTCTGGGAAAGCGTGTTCCATGTATGGCTTTTCCTGACAGGAGAAGGCAGGAAGAAAGCCAGAGAACAATATTTTCCAAAGGACAAACGAAAACCTTGCGACACGGCTATCGTAGGGTGCTAGCCACAGTAGCCCTTTGAAGTAAATGCAAAGGTGCACAAGTAAAATTATGAAAACACACTAGAAAAATATCAGCTGCCACCAACTCATCCTAGGCATACTGTAAAGGTATCTAACAAGCCATTATTGAAAGTTATAAGGAGACAAAGTATCTTACCCATGCTTCACTTTAAGGTGATGTGTGCAATTGCATTCACAAAGACAGTATCTCAGTACTGATAGTCTTATGGGCTGGCCAGTTCCCCATACGAGTGAGCAAAAAGACAGTAAAGCATAAGGCTTTATTTGATTGCAAAAAGTCACGTCGGGAGTCCAAACAAGGCAAAAAGAAAGGGTGTCCCATAGAATTATATGTGAGGAAAGTAGCAAAAAGAAAAATCTTTCCCAACATTTCCCATACCTCCAAAACCTCAGGGTGGCTCATGTTCAGGTTTGGCCCTTTTTGTTTCTTTCATTGAGGGTAAGGAGGTAGATCTGGTTAATGGCTTAATTGATGACCACTCTGTGACCATTTTCTCAATCTACACCCCAAGAAGTCTGTTCTACTGTTTAACATTTTCCCTACAATTGTCTATTTTTTTTTCTCTCCCAGAGGAATTTCTGAGGGGATTTAAACATAACTGTTAGATATATCTATTCCCTTGATATATTTAGCTGACCTTGGTATGATGCATGGGGGAGACTCTTCAGCACTAACCATTGCTACACGTAGTTGCACTTCTTTGTCTCGTGGGGCACATTGGAGCTTACTGATAACATAAGTAGGTACAATGACAATCTTTGATCACTTTCTTACCTCTGTGATCCCCTTGCTCCAGAGTGCTGGTGGAGGTTGAATGATTTGTTGAAGGATTCATTGTTGAAGGATCCAGTTCTTCAGTGTGTTATAGTGTAGGCCATTGAAGAATACTTTGTTAATAATACTGCAGAACAGATCAACTCAGTCTGGTGACGGCAGATGCAGGCGAATACTCAATTAATGTTAGTTCTTTCTGCAGGATTTGATGCAGTGGACCGATTACTGTCCTGACTGGCTGTGTGGTTTGGAGTTTAGCTATACCATGAAATGGTTCTGTTTGTTTTTAACGTCCAGATGCAGTTGGTGAAATCAGGTTCTTGTTTATCAAAAGTGGAAATTAAGTGTGGCGTAGTACAGGGTTCCCCTCTCTCCTCTTAACTTGTACATTAGGCTATTATTTAATTTATTCTCGAAGTTCTGACTATTTCATTCTTATGCTGGTGGCCCAGGCCACAACTTTTTCTAATGACAATCCAAATCAGTACTAGAATCACTTAACAGGGTGCTAGTTTGTGTTGCTTATGAATGGCATCCAGGGTAGACACAGATGCTACTGTTTAGTTCCACACTGCACACCCAGTCAGGATGCAGGCAGTGCAACGCTTGCTCGCTCTACAGAGTCTGCGCCTGCCTTAAAATACTCGCACATTGCTTTTCTGACTTCAAATGAATGTTAACAAATAGTCAGAACTATGTGCAGTGGTTGGTAAATCATGGCAATGCTTTACGGGTGCTAAACCTTACATTGCTTGAACTAAATGCAGTGCCTGATGGTGATTGGGAAACATGTTTAAGTAGTCATGCCTAAAGGGCCCTATCTAGTAATCTCCCTGTATTCCCAGATAAATGAAACGGTTAGGCCTAAGGTTTTCAAACTGTGTGCTTAAAGCCACTCCTATTGACGAGAACGATTCTGTATTATTGGGTGTATTTGTCAATTCTAAACTAGATTACTGCAACTCGGTTTACCTGGGCATCTCTGAAGCACAACCGTCATGCCTTCAGAAAGTGAAAATGCTGCAGTTAATCTCTGTAATTGAACAAGATATGATCATGTTACCTCTACTCCCCAATCACTTAGCTCCTGATTTGTTGACAAATTACTTTAAGGTCCTGTGTTTGTCTCCAAGAGCTTCACAGAAGAGATCCATTGTTATCTCCCAGTGCATGTATTACTCTCCTGAAGTTCCTACTGAGATGCCCTAAATCACAATTGATCTTGTGGTGATCGCAGCGTCTCATAGCATGGATTTGATTATGGGATGCTGTGCTGTACTACTTGCACAATGTTGCGAACTGTGCTAGTTTTCTCACTATTGCCAGTGCAAGTCTGTTTGTGGAGCATGGAGTGCTGACATAACGCCATAGATTTTCTCTTTTTAAACGAGAATGAAGGTGGTCCAAGAGGGAATTATTGGTAATCTCTCACATCAAAAGTGAGATAACAGATACCCAGCAGACAAGTTGTTGGTATTTTCTTATCTACTTTTAGATAAGCGGCACATCTGTGCTTCCCGGTATTAGTCATCCAATAGGTAGCTTTAGATAGAAAATCCCTCTATCCTTGTGTCTTTTCCAACAGATGTACTTTTAGTCCCTGCTATGACAACTGTGTGATTGAGAAGTCTGTTGCTTAGTACTTTTGTACAGATGTGTTGTGCCTTCTTGTGTGTTAGAAGTTAATACAAGCATAAAGCCCAGTGCAATCAGACCTATGTAACAAATGAGGACACGAAGTTGCTTGCTAAAATTTGAGGGAAGGCCTAAAAACAGGCCTTTGGCCCCAATTTAACCTTAGGGATTTGATGGCTATGTCGAAGTGGTCTGTCCCAAACTCTTCTACTGAAGATCCTAGAGTACTATATGGAGGCTTCAGAGCCCTGTACCTCCGAAACTGGGCCAAGGCAGCCATTCGGGTGTTTGCTAAATTTCTATGGTCCTAATTGCGAGGCGCAGGAAATCTCCATCCATGCCACAGCTCCCATTAGGACAACCCACACCCCCCAACTGCCATAAAGCTCATTCATATTGATTTTCTTATCTTTTTTGTTTTTTACTCCCCAAAAGGAATGTCTCCTACAAGGCTGCGATCACAGACTGACACCTTGTGTGCATGTTATTTCACTGACCAAAGCATGACCCGGCCCATCGCCAGGCGACTACGAGTTACAGCCCCTAGAACTGACTAAACCCCAAGATCCCTGAATTAACTGGCACCATGGGTCCTTTGACCGCCAACCCCAAAGTAACATGTCCTGAAATGTTCAAAGAGAAGGTACATTGCAAGTCTTTGAGCTACAATCCTATGAGTTGTATTGCGCAGTGCTGGGAGGGATAAATTATAGTTCAAAATGAGGGTGGAGACCTTTGAGCTGGATGGTACGAAAGGGAGTGAGTGAAATGTGCGTGTGGAGGTCAGAGGGCCCCAGAACCTCCTTTGTACCAGTCTTGAAGCCTGCTAGGTGCGCAATATAGTGATGAAGTATTATTGTGCTTGGAGTGCAGTTAATTTTTTCTTTGACCTTCGTCAGTGTGACTATCTCCGCAGCACCCACGTGACGGAAGACTGATGGACTGGGCTGGAAGCAATGATCTGGCATCCTTTATGGGGCAGGCGGATCTTGTATAGGCGCACACCAACCAGCCACGTGGGTTTTTACTGTAAGGTATTGTCTCATGATGACGATGTGTCTTCTTAAGCCTCGGTTTGTATCCTTTCTCAGCAGAACGTTTTCGACAGCAGAATCCTTTGCTGTTGCTCTAATTTTTGTGTGAGATTGAAACTTGTTAGCCTTACAAGATTGACCTCGGCCTTTTTTTTCCTAGCGGGTTGTATTCTTTTCTGGTGTGAGCATTCAGGGGCGTGCTGTCAATTGATGACCATAATGTGATCCCAGTGCCCCCACCCCCACCCCCGTATTTGAAGAGACTTCCAGGCTGCTTCTCCAGAAGGAGCCACACCCACCTAATGTGACCGGTCCTGAAAAAACACATATGTATGGTGGTTTAGAAGGAGCCATTGTAAGAGGAGTCTTCTCTTTGAAGTGGGGCACGGCTCTGAGGAGAGTGCAGGCTGTTTTTGGAACTCCGTGATGGAGGAGTTCGGGTGAGCACGCACATGTGAGTAGAGTCTTGTAAACGATGACAAGTAGGGGACAGATGCATGGGGTAGTGTGAGAGGTGTGAACATGTGGAGAGTGAGGTTATTGATGTGACGTCGGTGTGGTTTGTGTTATTTCCTATTGGTGTTTTGTATTGCAAGGAGATTATTTCTATAAGGCATTATAAGGCAAAGGTTAGGCAGGGTGCCCCCTCCACGATAAAATATATTTAAAGGAGGAATATGTAAATAAATATAGTGTTCTCTTACAAGTAGTAGACATGGAATAAGTAGTGGTTGTTGTTTTAGGTTTCAGTTTATTGTATTCTTGTTTTATTAGCGAGAGGGGCATTAATTGTGTCATGGTGTGGTGTGGCATTGGATGGTTGTGTGGAGTAGTGTGTGGAAGAGGGGGACATAAAATGGTGGAGGTTAATTTTCCTTTTTTTGTTATTGTCTCGTCACAAGCAGCTGCGTGCACGGCACGTTAGCAGGGCTTTGTGGGGTCAGGAAGAGTACATGTACAAGGCATTGCCACTGTATAGTGACAGGGTGGAGAAATACCATAAGCGTGGATCGCAGAAACAGGAGGCGGGGAAGCCCTGCCTATGTTCAGAGAGGTCTCCCAAAATAAGAGCATCTTGTGACATATGTCCACGTTCTTAGTAGCCAAGTATAAGGGAAAACAGCTGCAGAACAAAAAATCAATTTTGGACCTCTAGTGAATTGTCGAGGACCAAGGGGACGGAGCAGGGGCACATATGCAGAAAGATGATAAGTGCTGGAGGGAAGGAAAGGGTTGGGTTCCAGTGGAGCGCTGGGGATTAGATCTCTTGACGGCATGTCCTGCAGAAGGGTACACAAATGCAACTTGTGCCCACTGTGAAAGGGACCCCTTCAGCACCAGTAACACCACAGGCTACCACTACCCCACCCCATATGCACACCTGCCTGAAGCATTGGCACCAGTGGGCGTTGGGTCAAGAGAGTTTGAAGAAAGGTTGGCAGAGTTGCTAGCAGAGCTGAACAGGATGCAGGCATCCTACAAGGTGAAGGATGTAGGGGTGTCGGAAAACAGATCAGGAGAATGGAGCTCAGGGGGCTTCTTGCTCAGGATGGATAATGAAGGAATAAAGTATGTGTTGAGAAGGAGGGAAGAAAGGGTGAGTGGACACTCGGGACAGGAGAATACAGTGGGAAGAAGCGAACTGGGCTTTACCAGGAGATGTCATCCTCCAGTTAACACTAGGTTTGAACTCTGAGCCTACCCTGAGGGGCCCATGGACGATCATGCCTTAATCAGCCAGCGATGGCCCGTGTTTACGGGAGCAAATACAGTCCCTCTGGGGAAAGGCAAGTGGGCAAACTCCCTTCGGCCAAACCAGTGTGGAAAAGCAGCGAGATAGCTGGCCTGTATCATTGGAGCAAAGAAGAAATCAATGGAGAGGTGTTACGCCGAGGGGCATGGCACATGACATGATTATTTATCGAATGTGTAATTTGTTACTGTCTTGTATTGTATGTGTTGTACTTTTATGGTGTTATGGCCAAAAAGTTACTGGTGATGATTATGCTCCTTTTTAGTGAATTAAGACCAGGCTGATTTTCTTCACAAAAGGGCAAACATCTGGTAATATATCTTTTGTTTATTTGTTTTTTTTTAACAACCTCACACGATTTATTATAACTAGTCATACAATACAAAATAACACAATTCATTATGATCCAGTAAAAACACAAATACATGAAGTACAAAATTACAGAATGTTAAGAAGTGTACACTATGTACATAAAGTGGGAGAAGTACTATCAAAATATAAATCTAATTTGTAAAATTCATCTTTTCCAGGACAGTTTTATCGACCACAACAAATCCACGGCTACTTTCAGGTCAATGGATCATCTTAAGATACAATACAATCAATCCAGGCATGAACATTAATTCCATTTGATAAAGTTTAATATTTAATCGATGCACCTCAGTACAGCTAAAGATGGGGGATATGGGTGCCAGAAATGCAACTGTGCATAGATGGTCATATCCTGAACAAACCGCATGAAGTACTTATTTCTGTAATGTAGGGTTTCTATACATTCTGAGAAGATGTTCCATTGTCTTTTTAGTTTTACTCTTCTCGCCACATATTCGTGCTGCACTTGGAATATGTATCCTGACTCCCATGACATCGATGGCCGTTACCGGGTTCAACAGAAGTCTAACAAAGTTAGACCTCCATTTAGAGCATGGAAACTTCTCGATATATTCTTCAGGAGTGTTTAAAACTTTTCTACTGAAGAGCTTTGTATCTAAAAAAGGGCATAGCTATTGTTGCACACCAGTCCTGTTCCCATAGGTTTTTTTGCAACACCTAATATCCCAAACTATTGCATTTGGGTACTGATTCAAGTACAGATGGGAGGAATGGCATATGATCAGGAACACGGAGGAATGACATTGGAGGCACACAGTGTAGGTGTTTGGGTATGAGCCCACCCATTGCCTGGCCATAGCCATGCTGATCCCTATGGCCATTCCTGCCTCTCCCTGCCCAAAACTCCTCCCCACGGGAACTCTGAGCTTGCGAGCTCGCTCTAATGAAGGTTTTTCGTTTCATGCAGTGTGCGGACGTAAGGTGCAGGTGGGCTGTTTATTTGGTGGTTTTGGCGAGGGAGGAGTATGGTCTTATGCAAGAGTGCAGCTGCAACATTTCGTTGTTTGATCAGCTAGAGTTTAAAGTCTGAGTGCTTTTCTTTCATGACTAGCATAAAGAATCACACGTGGGGAAACTGCCTGGCAAAGTGAGAAGCTGGGCTGTAAAATGAAGTGGCTTTTGAAGATGCCTCGGACGAGGTTGAGTTCTTTAATGTGTACTACAATCTTAATGTATTGAAATGGCACGGGATCCTCGTGTCTTTAAATCCTTCTGAAACATGTCCCCTCTGCTGCCATCATGAGAAGCATATTCCAGATAGGTCGACCACATATTCAAAACCTGATGGAAGCACACTGAAAATGCATTTTCAGTCTCCTTCGATTTATAAGCACTTCACTGGAGTGTTTTTAAAAAAACAAGCATTGGCAAAGCAACCCGTTTTGGCCTGTGTACATGTATTGGGCATTTGCCAGGCACTGCTATCCGATGCCCAGGTATTTGCACCATTTTACACCTGCTACCATCAATGGGCAGTTAATACTACTACGGCTGTGCCTGGCATGTACCTTTGCTATGCCTACACAAAAGCCCAAACTGTTAGCATTGCCAATGCTTATTGATGTCAAGAGGTTGAGGTACAAGAGTGTCTCTTTTCCTGTCTATTTTGGTCAAGCGGCTTTCACATTTTATAGCCCAGTTGAAAAAGTGTACACAGCTTTCCTTGTTCATGACTAGATTCAGATTAATGAATGATGATTTTTTTTAAGTGAGGGTTCGGGTGGGCAAGAAGGTTTTTTTGTAAAAACGACAAACTAGCCAAGGAGAGAAGGCCTAATTCGAATCTTATCGTTACCAGAACACTATCTGGAAGGCTTTACCAAAATCTCCCTTCCTGTTCCTGCCACTCACACTCCTTCGTATTAAAAAGTATCTCTGTCATACCACACTGTGGGAGTTACTTTGGCCTTGTAATACTTGATTACCAGCAGAAAGGAGAAGCGGACAGATCTATTATTCAGCTTCGTCATTTGGGCTATGAACAAACCTCATTTCTTGAGTTTCTCAAAACGTGCACCTTTTTGGGGACGATTATAAATTGTGTATTTCAGATAAGTATATTGATCAATGGGCTCCATCGCACCACTTAGCTTACATTTAATTTTGTTTTTACCCTGCTTATTTGTGCAAATCATAATTTTAGACATGTTAATTTCAAGTTTGTACATTAGCATGTCAGAGGCCAGAATGTTTAGACTTGGCTGTAGACCAATCTGTGTCTGGTCCAATATGTCACCTGCAGAAGCCAGATATTGAAGGGAAAAGGTACCAATACGGGTGGGAGGGAGAGAGAGAGAGAAATGCTCTGGCGCCCTTCATATAATACCCCACTCCCGAAATCCAATGGTTATAAAGTGTGTAGTGCTGGAGCCAGGACACAGCCCTGTCGCAACCCCCTTTTCGTACCCAATACCTTGGACATAGGATCACTCCCATCTAACCATGCCCTAACATTTGTATCAGTAGTAATAGAAGTCAGAATTTCCAGAAAAGTCGGGGGCTCCCCAGTTCTTCATTTTGCTCAAAAGGATGGCTCTGCTCACAAGCTGGGTCTATATAAGCAATGTAAAGATTCCCCGTCTCACCACTGTTACTTAAGATTAGAAAGGCTAAGAAAAAGCCATTCAATTGGGTACCTAGGCCCTGATAACATTTGTAGGGTCTCTATAGCCTAACCAATGCGGCATCTAGATTTTCTAAAGGCTTTTTGCTCTGTCTGTTTGGAGTTTGGGTGCCTCCCTTAATTTGGCTTTGTTTGGATAGTGTCAAATTGTGTCCTTCCATCTGGAATGATCTGTGCCAATGGGTGTCTTTCTCCCAAAGTAGTGATCCAATGGGGAATGAGATCAGGTGCCCCTTTGTCCACACTGGTATTCTGGTTGCCATTTGATCAGAGTATACAACAGAACAAGCAGGGTTGCATGACTCATCAACCCAAACCACCTTTATTTGCTGCAACTCATTAGTCCTTTCTTATCAGAATTGACACACCACCACTGTCATATTGCAGAAACGTTCCCCCAGAAGGGTGCCTATGTAATGGCACAAACATGAGACCAAATGGTGAACCAGTTTAAGGGTGTGGATGAAGTGAGAGGGCGTGGCCAGCTAGCCATGCAGTAGGACGTGTCCCGTGGTGCTGCTCCTAATGATCCGGGATCGATCCGACAATATACATGCTTAAAACCACATACGGCGCCTAAGAATGAAAGCAGAGACATCGGAACGTGTGCTCCATAATACCTGCATATTAAAACGGAAATGGAGGCTTCATTGCCATAAAAGACACTTTACTCGCAGGCGACCGCACCAGAAGACTGCGGCACAAGATGGTGGCAAACAAAGGATTCGAGCCCACAGACCCGAGTGTTGGCTGGTGAAGACTGGAGGCAGGGATCGCGAAGAGTGCGACCGGCTGCAGGATGAAACACGTTCGCACTGCAGGGCCTGCCCCCTTTAGGACATAAGCATATGCACGCAGCATTCGCGTGCGGAGGGGGCTGTGAGCGGCGGCGGCGGGCATCTGCAGGACCGAGGTGTCTCCGGCGGCTACATTGTAGCAGCGAGAGAGCCGTCCAGGGCTCTGTGAGGCTGTAAAGTGCTGGTGTGGAACGCTGGGAGCGCTTCTGCAGCGAGCATACAGCAGCCGGCGACGTGGAGTCAGAATGGGAAAGGGATTGATTTTGTGTAGCATTAACGCGACCGCACTGCTCCCAGCCACAAGACACTGCCGGGCTGGAGCAGATGATGAAGAAACATTGACGCATCCCCGCATGTGAAGCTTGGGAGGCGATACCATGCCCACGTGATTAAAGAGCAGAAATCGGGAGTGGAAAGCGAGTCAGGCTGCAGTAATAAATGCTGCTTACTCACATGGAAAGGACATAACGAACGCCCTTGGTGTGCAGTGGAACTTAACGCTTTAATAGACATACAGCATTAACGAAGAATAGCTGGGTGCTGTGTCCCTGTGGGATGCTGAGGTACTGTGGCACCTAAGTGCGCCGGATGCCTGCCCTGCACTGTGAAGGGACCTGGGAACCATAGCACTACAAAGGGCAGGGAGAGCACCTATAATCGGCAGGAGAAGACGGGTAGTGCACCCAGGCACTGCCAGAAAAGTGGACAAAAACACAGGGGCTGTGCTCCAAGAGCAGAGGCTGGAGGGCGCAAGGGGTGAAACTGCGCCGAGAGGCAGTCGTACTACCTGACACGTGGGAGGAGAGAACCCACTCGAGGGGATCACTCAGTGCGCAGGACTTCAAGAGAGTATCCCGAAATATTAACCGAAAACCAGGAGTGACCCGCAGATAACACGGTGGAATACAATGGCGGGCTGGCTGTGCCAGTACGTAGTGACAAGGGAAACTTGCCCTGGGTCACAGGATGACTGGGAGAGTGATCAAGAGCAAGAGCAAACAACCCACGATGGAGGCATTTGCCAAGACGCAGCAGTCTTCAGCTGCATCGGCGCTGGAGGGCGCAAGTGGGCCCATGGGAAGCCCAACTGAAACCGAGAACCATCAGATCTTGGCTGCCATAACAGAACTAAAGGACTCCTGGGGGATAGCAATGGCGGACTTAAGGACCTCCTTGGAGGCTAAGATCGACGCGGTGAGGATAGATGTCAACTTGCTACAACAAGATGTTAGGGCGTTGGCAGACAGAACAAGCAGCCTGGAAAGTGCTGTTAAAACCAACATGACCACCAGCGCTGACAATGCAAAGGAAGTCCACATACTAAAACAGCAAGTGGCTGACCTGGAAAACCGTGCGGAGGAGGCGGAAGGGAGAGCGAGAAGGAACAACATTCGAGTGGTCGGTCTGCCGGAAGGAGAAGAAGGCCAGGACCCCACAGACTATGTGGAGAACATGATCCTGCAGGAAATAGGAGCTGACAAACTCTCACAGGGATTTACAGTGGAGCGTGCACACAGAGCCCTCACGAGAAAACCGAAGCCCGGAGCACCTCCCCACGCAATAATTGACAAGATTCTGAATTATAAAGACCGTGAAAAGATCTTGGAGTATTTCAGGAAAGGGGGAACGATAGATAGAGCCTCTGCCACAATAACAGCTTACCCGGATTATACAATGCTGGTCCAGAGGCAGAGATATAGCTATGTAGCGGTGAAGAGACGGCTGCGCGCGGCCGGCATCAAATATATGCTCCTGTACCCTGCGAGACTGAAAGTGCTACATAAGAGTCGAATGTTTTTCTCTGACACCCCGAAGGAGGCTGCCGCATGGCTGGATCTACATGGCTGCCCTGAACAGGATGCTGCACAGGCCCAAGGAGAATAAGATAAGTGACTGGGGCGATTTATGTGGACTTGGTTGGCACGCTGTGAGGTACCCTAGCAGAGGCTCGACAGGAACTTTAAAAGATGAGAAAGGATGGGTGGCGCGGAGGCTAGGTTTGGATACCCTTGATCCTATTGAGTGGCATTGGACTAGAATATAGAGTCTTGATTACGTAGACAAATTGGACAATAGCATGTCGTTAATTGTGGCAAACAGGAGCGGCAGAACACCGGCACCCTACCCCCCAATTAATAGTAGTAGTAGTAGTAGTAGTAGTAGTAGTAGGTTAGCCATTAGGGCTACCTCACCCTGCTGAGCTTCGAGTACAGGCTATCACCAGAAAATGCTAGATGCAGGGGTGCCTGAGATCCAGGGATGGAGCTGGACAACTGTTGGGGGGGGTGAAGTTGGGGAAGTGAAGGGTGGCGGGTGGGAGAGAGGGAGGGGTGTTTGGCGTGTTTGTAGTTGGGGGAAGTTTGAACTGGGACACAAGCCTATATAGACAGAAATGGAAAGGGGAACTGTCCTGCACTGATGGGGGGTGAATCGGAACTCTGACAAGCCATGGGGGACCTTAAAATAATTACATGGAATGTCAGGGGCCTCAACAGCTATTTAAAAAGGAATAAGTTTGTTATACCTGCGCAGACAAAAGATAGATATTGCATTGCTGCAGGAAACTCACCTGACATGGGAAAAGCTGGGAACGCTGGTGAAGAAATAGAAGGGGGTCGTGGCGGGCTCAACGTATTCTGCCTATGCCAGAGGAGTGCTCATTTGGGTGGCGCCGCATGTCCCGTTTCACCTGTTGCAGGAAACTGCAGAAGCAGATGGGAGAATGGTTGTGCTGAGGGGACTGGTAGAGAACAGGGAGATATGCATTGTGAACACCTACGCCCCCAATCAGAATACGGCAACATACTTAGAACCCTGAGTACTAATCTTAGCATGTGTATGGGGAGTGCGGTGATCTGGGATGGGGATTTTAACTGTGTAATGAACCACGTAATGTAGACGGATCGGAAGTTTGATAGACCTTCCCCGGCGGCAAAAGCTCTGCAGACATTGCTAGATGACTTTGGTCTGGTGGATGTGTGGAGAATGAAACACCCCCAAGAAAGGCAGTACTCGCACTATTCTGCCCTGCAACAGTTGCATACGAGGCTGGACTATGTCTTCGCCACGTCGGAAATAATGATGGAGACGGGGCAGGCAGAGTACAAGGCAAGGGTCCTATCGGACCCCTCGCCCTTGGTTATTGGCTGGCAATACTGCCCCCCAAGACCTAGGATCCCGACATGGCATCTCCGAGCAGAGGTGCTTAAAGACCCCCTTTTTAGGGAAGACATAAGGGAGGAGATTATAAACTACTTTGAGGTGAATTCGGGTAGTGTGGACTCAGCGAGCACACTATGGGAAGCCTTTAAGGTGGTGATGCAGGGTGTAGCAATAGCAAGATTTAAAAGCCTGCAGGGAGGAATCCTGGCTGATCTACAAGAAGCAGAAAAGGAATTGGAAAAGGCGTTGAAGGGGGGAGATGATACTGAAAGAGACATGGAGTTCATACTTAAACTGCAACAGACATATGCAGAGCAATGGGAAAGGCTACGTAATCTTAATTACACAAAATATATAGAGAGACAGCATGCAGGAGGAGATAAAACGGGAAGGATTTTGGCATGGTTATATAAGAGTGAGAGCCCCAGACCCACTATTTGGACGATAACAAGAGAAGATGGCAGTGTAGCTGACACACAGGAGGGAGTAAATCAGGAGTTTGCAAATTATTACAGGGAACTATATGAGGATAAGGAGATAAGCAGTTATGCAGAAATAATAGATACACTAGAAGACATAGGTTTGCCTAAAGTAAGTGCTGAAGAGAGAGAGGAGCTGGATGCACCAATCATCTTGGAGGAGTTAGAAGAGGTGGTAAAACAGCTACCTACTAGTAAGACCCTGGGGGGCGGACGGGTTTCCAAGTGAGTTTTATAAAGTGTATAAAGCAGAAGTACTCCCCCCGAAGTTGGATATGCTAAATGAAGTGTTTGAGATGGGTAGGCTACCAGAGTCACTTAGAGAAGCGATCATAGTACCGCTTCCCAAACCTAATAAGCCCGGACATAGCTGTGGCTCCTATAGACCATTGTCAATGCTGAACCAGGACAGCAAGATACTAACGGCTGTCTTGGCGAGCAGACTGCGCAGAGTCATTGGCAAACTAATACACCCCGACCAGACGCGCTATGTCCCGAATAGGAACATCACCCATAATCATAGACGACTCCATTGGGTTATTGAATGGGGGAGAAAGAATGAAGGTGAAATGGCAATAGTGTCCCTAGACGCTGTGAAGGCCATTGACTCTGTTAAGTGGCCATGGCTGCTGGCAGCCTTGGCGGGCTATGGGATGGGGCCTGGATGCATGAAATGGGCGAAGATGCTATATAGTGAACCGTTGGCCAGAGTCAAAACCGGAGCAGTGATCTCCGAGAGATGGCAACTAAGCAGATGTATCAGACAAGGGTGCCCGTGGTCCCCTATGCTGTACATATTAGCTTTAGAGCCTCTGGCGATATACCTTAGACAACAGTACGATACTATAGGCATCGAGGTGGGAGGGGAGCGACACTTGATCTTCTTCTATGCGGATGATTTGCTGCTGTACCTGAAATACAAGGAGGAGAATCTCCTATATATCCTGGAGGTTATGGGTAGGTATGCGGGGCTGTCTGGCATAGCGGTGAACCCTCAGAAATCTGTTCTTTTCCTGCTATGTAGTTATAAAGGGATCCCTGTCGGGCAGTTGCCGGTGCTGCAAGCCCCTTGGGCGGTTGGTACTTTTCGGTACCTTGGGATAGATGTGTACCACACGGTGGAAGAAGAACATAGGCACAACACTGAGGTAGCCATAGTGAAATTGAGAAGAGTATGACATTTTGGGTGAAGTTGCCTCTAGCAATGATCGGGCGAGGTGCAATGCTCCAGATGGTGGTCTTACCCAGGCTCCTGCATTATTTCGGGAATATTCCGTACCTAATACCTAAGAAGTTCTTCACCAGACTGAACGGCATGTGCAGAGATTTCCTGTGGCAGGGTACTAGAAAAAGGGTGGCCCTATGGAAGTTGCAGAACTTTTATGAAAAAGGGGGAATAAAACTGCCTAACTTTTAGGTCTATTACGTAGCGAGCCAACTGCAATATATAGCTAAATGGCTCTCAGATGAAGCGACCCCTGAATTCAGGTTGTTTAGAGCAGACTGTGCCCCATTTTATTTAAAAGAGATGATTTGGCTGCCCGAGACAGAAATGAAAGCGCGTCCTAAGATGATGATGCTTGGGTTGAAGATCTGGCGATGAGCATGCCGGATGATGGAAAACCCAGTCCCATGCTCCCCGCGGATACCGCTGGTTGCGCTGGCTGTGGGTGACAAGCAGCTACGAATGACAATTAGGAACCACTGGGAACCTGTGGGGTTGGTAACTTTGGGAGATGTCTGGAGGGAGGGGACTATCATACATTTTGAAGATCTGGGAGAGGAAGTGGGGTTACACGTGGGTCATTATATTACATATCATAGAATGCTGCAGAAAATTAAGACAACTTGGTCTGAGACAGTACTGGAAGAAGAGCCAGATGTTACCGTAGACATGATTTATGATATGACGGAGGGAGGGCATGAGATTTCCAGGTTGTACGAGATGATGATGTCCAGGGTTGAGAAAGAACTAATGCAACTGAGACTAGACTGGTAGACGGAGGTGGGACCCCCGATAGAGGATGGAATGTGGGAACGTACCCTGGGGTACCATAAAAAGGTGTCCAGAAACGCTAGATTAAAACAGATTCAATTATATATTACGCACAGGGCATACATGACACCCCTGAGGGTATTGAGGTTTGAAAATGCTGGCAGACAGGCAGTCCCAAATGCGCCGAAGAACAGGCTGATATGGTACATATGTTCTGGTCCTGCCGGTGATTGAGCGCTTCTGGAACGAAATAGCCGGGAAACTGGCGGAAAAGGGGGGTCACTATGGTCATAGACTCAGCCTGGGCTTGCTTACTGGGGGGGTTCCCCAGATCGCAGAAACTTAAACATGTCAACAAACTGAAGGATTTAGTATATGTGCTTGCAAAAAGAAGGATTGCCATGAGTTGGAAGACTTGTCATAGGCCACGAGTGGAGATATGGTGGAAGGATTTGCAGAAGTGGGCGGAGGCGGCGACCATGGTATGGCAGGAGGCAAGTAACACAGGGGGTGAGGAAGAGGTGGGAACCCTGATGGCATGGAAATCGTTGGTAGCGGAACTGTTTGGAATGATACAAGATTTGTCAGAATCCACCAAAAATGAGACCCCACCATGCGGTGCAGATACAAAGTGAATGGAATAAATAGGCTCATAAGGGCGGGGTGGGATAAGGGGAGCAGTGACGGAAACTGTGTAACGAACAACGTGAAAACAGTACTATTGATATTTGCACTGCAAGTTTGGTTTGTATTGGTTTGGTTTGTTAAATATTCAATAGAAATTGTTTTAAAAAAAAAAGGGTGTGGACGAAGAAGCTTAATGACCTGGACCTCATTTTTAAAAAGTGCTTTACAAAGGTAACATTAAACTGAGTGGGGACTTTGTAGTGTTGTACAGTAACCCACTTTAATTTAAAGTCACATTACTTGGCACTGGAGGCAAGTGGTGGCGTCTGGTATGGAGGATGTGGAAGAGGGCAGAAGGAGTTCCCACTTTTCAAAGTTAAGCACTTACCTTACTTGCCAGAGATCCAGTCTGGCTGGCTTATTTGGAGTGGGACGAGTAAGGTGAAATGGCTGAAGCAAGGGGCGGCACTGCCGGCATTGGACAATGAGGTTGAGTACAGAGGAGCAGAGGGTATGAGATGGTGAGTGGACCGAAATACTGTCAGACATGTACTGAAGAGCACGAGCATTGAAGGCTTTATAAACTAGAAGAAGAAACTAAGAGGGAGCCGTTGTGCATGGAGAGCCAACCAGCATGTTATTGATAGGTAGAATTGGGTAAGGATCTGGGTAGATTGTAAAGAGAGGTAGTAGTAGAGAGGAAGGCCTAGGAGTAGGCATAAACAGTAGTCTACTTTGCTGAGCCAAGAGGTTGGAAATTAGTGTTTTATTTGTAGGCTAGTGAGTTAGAAACTACCTTACTGACTGTTTAGAAGGTTAATATGAGCAGCAGAATTGGTGGTAATGATGCATTTGTTGCATTTGGAGATCACTATCAATTATGACAGCAAGTTTGCAAACCTTGGGCGAGGGAGCAAAGAAGATATGGTATGAAGGAGTTTGTGGAAGGACAGCGTTAGAATGAGCATGAAGAGAGCGTCTGTTTTTGGAGAGTTCATCATGAGGCAGTGGAAAGCATCCATTGATTGATAGGGTGACTGTTGGTAGTCTGTTCTAAGAGATGAAGGTGGGGGGGAGAGAAAATGATTCAAGTATACTCTGCAAAAAAGGTGTCGGTGAAAACTAAGTTTTCCAAGGGCAGAAGGCTAGAGGTTGCCAAAGTACTCCATACTTGGTTCAGGTGAAAAATAAATGTACCAATTCAATCCGAGTGGGGAGGGTGATGGAATGGGGGCAGCAGGATTGAGGTTTTCCTGGCAGATCAATGTTTTTCTGCTCGTCACCCCTGTAACCACAATCTGTTATTATTTTTCCTTGAATCCCAGTGGACTCTGGTGGCCCTGTCTTTAGCATCACCTTTAGTTTGCAACACCACACACCTGTGCTAAAAACCAAAGCCCAACGCATGTCTGTCAAAAGCTAATGAATGCAGTATTCTCCTTTTGAACTCTTCCAGTGTTACTTTGACCTGGTGCTCAGTACTGAACCCAGTGTCCTTGCTCCCCACTTTCCAGGAAGGGGAACTGCATGACCCTGAGCCCCATGATTGTGTAGAGATCACCGATTGCCTATTGTGCTAGGCCTGACTTGCTAGACTGACATAAATTGTGGCAATGATTTTGCAGACGGCACTAGTAAACTAGCTGTGGTCTCTGACTTAGAAGATGACTACGTTCTCCCTTTCAAGAGTAGCCCTGTCCCTTCTACTTACAAAACCATGGACGATCTGGCCATAATGTGAGAAAGATAATTGGATGAAGAAGGGTTGTTTATGTACATAACCACTTTGTGGCGAGATGACAAGGTAGAATAGTAGCAACAAAGATACTGTTCTCGCACCTTTTTAGGATGCACCATGGGCAAGCCCATGTGGGAAGGAATGGTGATATTGCCAAATAAGTCATGGTTTGCACGTGAATTCTCAAAGATGGCTCATGAGTACTGTAGACTGTATCATCTGCCTCCAAAATAATGTGGGGGAAAACTCTACCTGTCACCCAGGGAGAATGTTCTGCCCCTTTTTTTATTTTTATTATAGGCCTTTAAATTGATTGTCTCCAACTTCCCTGGTACAGTACCTGGCAGTATCATCTTGTTGTCCTGGATATGTTCTATATGTGCATTTCCCTTTCGGAAAGCAGATGCAGTGATCATTGTTGAAATACTTGTTATCGATTTTGTGCTCCGGTTTAGAGTGCCGGTTGGCTTCAACAGTGATCAGGCCTCCAACGTTGTCCTCTTTGAATGTGCAGCACAATTTGTATTGCCCACACCAACCCCAATCAGTAGGTGCGTGTTAAGAAAGATGTATCTTTTGGCAAATGTTCCTCTAGTTTCCATGGATCACGCCCCCCCAATTATATTTTTGCTTTGTTTTTTACAACATTTTTGAGGGGAAAGTAAAGCCATTTGGTATGGGGGAAACAGATCAGTCCTTCAGATTATTAGTACTGGGAAACTGTTTCCCTTTTTGTCGTCCTTTTTTTTGTTGTAACTTTTTACAGTGCAATGGTGATGATTTTGTATTACCTCAGTGTTTTACGCTTGGGATTGTTGGTTGCATTTATGTGTCTGGTGGCAGCAATTATATTTTTACCATGCTTGTGTTATTTCTAGTGTGCACATTCGTGTTTACCATTTATGGCTTCTAAGTGTGGCTCATACCTTTAAAATGGCCATGCCACAAAACCTCTGCTTGTTGTTTGGCCATATTGGTTGGCCTTCTTCCTGCCTTGCCAGGTCGGGAGATCCCATACCCATACCAAGGTCCTGCATTTGCATGGGAAAGGTGCAGCTTTTCTGGGCTACTGATGCCAGTGTGTATGGCCCAGGAAGGGGGTCCCAGTCCACACCTGTGGTGCCGCCAGAATGTCTGGGTGTGGGGCACGAGTGGGACCATTAGTTGTCTCTGTTTGGACAAATACTAGCTGTTTGAATGGTGTAGATCCTTACTATTGGTGGGCTTACCCCAGGTGCAGTTTCTGGATAAGAGGACTCCTGCAGCCATTTCTTTAGATCTGCATTGGAGCCAAGAACCCTTGGGCGTGGCTAGCAGGTGAGGGATGAAGATGTGATCCCCTTGTTGCTCCTGTGGCCGTCTGTAAATATCCTGCTCAACATCCTGAATTATAGCGAAGAAATCACTAAATTGGGATCCCCGACCAGTGGAATGTTGGGGGCAGCTCTGGTGAAGTTAGCAGCGGTAGCGGCGATCTCCTGATCGTTTTCTTTTCTCAGGAGGACTGTGCCTGTCCAGAAACGAACAGAGCTGCAACAATGGGTGATGGATGCAACCGAGCCTGCCGGAGGGAGGTGGTGTGTGACACCCGGTAAGGTGAGTGGGGGGTGGCACCACAGACTGGTGACGGGGAGCCGGGGATGGCGCCCACTACTACAGAGGCACGTATAAAAATAAAAAGAAGCAATAGTCTGACGACTGTGGCGGCTGGATGTTGCCGGCTGCCATAGAGTGGGAAGAGATGCATTGCTATAAACCCCAGGGATTGCCTCCCCACCCCCAAATCTGCAAAACTCCCAGCCCCGGGTTGCAAGCCTGCTTATGCTGTGGCCGGGGGAACCAATGTGAGAAGAGCCCTGATAGCTGGCCAAAGCACACACCTCCAAGCTCGGGGGGAGAAACACCAGGAAGACTGATGGGAGAGAAGCTGCCTAATCTGGTGCGGCTGCTTACGGTGCAATCTAAACAGGAGAATACTTTGAAGGAAAGTAAAACACTAGCCCAGATGTGCAGGTGGAAATAAAATAAAGCATTAAGGAGCAGGGACTCATGAGACACATCATCTATTATGAGTCTGGAAGAGAATGCCGCGTAAGTAGGACAGTGCTGCAAGTGGGAAGCGACACTCAGACCGACAAACGCATACAAGGTATGACCCTTGAAGGAAGCTGGAGTAGGGAGGATATCCCGCACCCTGCCAAGGTGACCCTGAACAATAGCGCTTACATCAGAGCACCGACTTAGGTGGGGCCACCAAAGCAGGAGCCTGCACCCCTGAACAACTATAAAGAGAGGGGAAAAGTCCCCAGAACGATATGCAACACATGGGGGTGTGGAAACAACCTGATGGCAAGGGGATGTGTACACTTTATACTGGAGAGCTGATGGGGATGGCTCCTTCCTACCCCTCAGTGGAACCCCACCACTTCCAGAGCAGGCAAGTAAGCCACAGAAGGCTAAGCCAGATAGCTCAAAAACCACTGAGGAAGCAGCAACCTGGTAAAACCCTAACTCAATATCCTGGATAAAGGCAAACCGATACCTTGTCAACACATTTCTCCCCCACCTGAGGCAAGACGTAACAGATAATGGGAGGCAAAGGAAGACCACCATGGATGGACTCCTTTATGACATCAGCAGCACGCCCACACAACCCGGCGACTGTGATTCTTCCAGAGGACACAGGGAACCGGGCCGGATAGTGGAGGCGCTTCTCGCAGTACAAAGCTCCAGGACGGTGCTGGAGCTGCAGATCGGGCATATAGGGGCGGACCTGAACCTATTACGAGCAGATGTTCAGTGACTGAGAAACAGGAGATAGACACTAAAATTACATCAGCGGACAAGCGATTAAGCTGCAGGTCTCCTAACTGTTGTAGACAACAAAAATGCTGGAAGCAAGGGCGGAGGATGCAGAGGGATGCTCCTACAGAAACGTCTGCATTATAGGTTTTCCGATAAATACAGAAGATGGATCAATTGAACTATTTATATAGGACTGGCTGCAACACGAACTGGGATTCAAAGGGCCTCTCGAGATGGTTCGCAGTGGAACGAGGCCATAGGGTCCGTGCACACAAACTGCCACCGGGAGCCTGCAT
This sequence comes from Ambystoma mexicanum, assembly GCF_040938575.1. Classification (NCBI taxonomy): domain Eukaryota; kingdom Metazoa; phylum Chordata; class Amphibia; order Caudata; family Ambystomatidae; genus Ambystoma; species Ambystoma mexicanum. The sequence goes on along the minus strand of NC_090929.1, from coordinate 1,159,922,391 downwards.
CCGGCCTGTGATAGCACGCATATTTAACTACAGGGACCGAGACACTATACTTCAATTGGCAAGGCGACTTGGCCCCATACCCTCAGACCATGGGTCAGTCTTCATATTCCCAGACTATACAAAGCAAGTCCAGAACCAGCAGCAGCACTTCGATTAAATCAAGCGGATGCTGAGAGATAATGGGATCCGATATATGCTCCTGTATCCAGCCCGTTTGAAGATCATAAGGGGAAAGAAACCATGGTTCTGGAATCCGCTGAGGAAGCCTGGCACAGGTGGGAGACTGAGGGAAGCTGGACACCTCTGGTCAAGGGAACCGCAAACCACAACCTCCCAGTTTGCCCACAGAAAAAATAACTCCGAGAAATAACGACTGCATGTCTAAGCAGCCCAAAGGAGGCAAAGTGACCATAGCAGTGGACGGCACCCTACAGATGATGGCTGGAGAAGCTGGCGAAGAACTGGGGGCAAGCAACCACACAGATTAATTGATTTATAGGAAAGATTCCTCTGGTCGAATGGAGGACTTGCATAACCTGGCTTCTTAATCCTTTCAGTTTGGACAATGTTTACGCTCTCGACTGAACTAAGGGCAGCAAAAGGGAGCAATGGAGGTACTAGCCAAACTGGGGCTAGGCCTGACCATGCTGAGATGGATACGGCTGGTGTATTGATGCCCCTCTAGCAAGGGTGAAAACGGACCTGGAAGTCTCATCTCGATTGCAACTGAGCAGACGCACACTGCAGGGGTGCCCGCTTTCCCCCATATTGTTCGAGCTGTCATTGAAACCTTTGGCAGCTATCTTTATATCCCGGTTCTGGGAGGCAGGTATCATGGTAGATGGACAAATGCATGTAATTTCTTTATATGCAGATGCGTTCTTCTCTATGTTCATAACCTGGGGTTACATATCCCATACATGTTAGAAGTAATGGGAAATATAGGGTGTTTGTTGGGGTTCCTAGTCAACAAGGACAAGTCAGTGTACATTTCCATTGGGATACCTGAGGAGGAAGGAACGAGCTAACTTGCCAGAGGTAGGGGTACAAAGGAAGACATTTGTTTAAGTACCTGGGCATACAAGTACATCATGACAACGCCGACCAGTTTCAATATAATGTGTGGAGGACGATGTCCAGTTTAGGAGACAGCATGAAGTTCTGGGGCAGGCTACCTCTCTCACTCAGGTGTAAAATTGCGGTTTGTGGAATAATTCTCCTGTGGTTCTTGTATTTCTTCGCCAATGTCCCCTTCCTGATTAGACCTCCCTTCTTCAAGAAACTGACCGTTTACTTTTGTGATTCTTATGGACGGGGGGCAGATGCAGAGGGTTCCTTGAAACGTTATGGAGAAGGTACCCAGTGGGGGCAGGGGGGTTCTCTCTCTCCGGGACTTTGAACTTTATTATCTAGTCTCCCAACTCCAACACCGAACTAAATGGGCTTCCCAGACAAGCGAGGCAGATAGGCGATTGCTGGGTGCATCCCAAACGCGATACACTGGAAATGGAACTCTTATGGGGAGCTCACGAAACACCCCAGGCTACAGGCATCATGACAGTAGTCAAACAGGTGTGGAAACTAGCCTGTGTAAAACTAAAACTGGGAAAGAGGCATAGCCCTGACATCCAGTTACGGGTGGACCCCTTAATCAAAGGGAATCCTAGGGGACATGGGACTGCGTAGATTTGTTGCTGTAGGGTCCCTTGACACGTTATGGAGAAGGTACCCAGAGGGGGCGGGGGGGTTTCTCTCTCTCTCTCCGGGAATCCTAGGGGACATGGGACTGCGTAGATTTGTCTCTGTAGGGTCCCTTGACACGTTATGGAGAAGGTACCCAGAGGGGGATGGGGGGTCTCTCTCTCTCTCTCTCTATTTTATTATCTAGTCTCCTAACACCCAACTAAATGGGCTTCCCAGACAAGTATTGTATTGAATACACTGGGGGATCTGTTTGAAGGAGGGACCCTGTTACCCTTCCCTGCATGGGCACAAAAAAGTCATATGCCATAAGGGCAGTTCTTGAACTTTGCAAGACTAGTTAGGGCTTTAGCTGAGAACTGGGACGATATCCCGGAAGAGCCCCAAACCATGCCAGTACTACACACAATCCTTAGCATGGCGTTCTCTCCATAGTGTATCACACAGCTATACACAGCGTTGTAGGAAAGCAAAACACTGCCCCCCAAAAGGTTCGGGAAAACAGGGAAAGGGATATGGAAGAACCATTAGATGAGAAAACATGGTCTTGGGTCTGTACCACTGCCTCCAAAGTTTTGCGGCCCGCCCGACTCATACTAATTCACTTTAATGTGGTGTACCAGTTTACATCACACTGCAGAAGTTGCTTATGCTCAATGCAGAGGTCCCGCACCTATGCCCTAGTAAGAAAGCAGTCGAAGAAAGCGGCGGTCTTCTTATTGATTTTAGCAAAACGCTCTATGGCTATAGCATGGAAGGAACTCAGAGGACATCTGATACAACAATGGCACCGAGATATATTAAAATCGGCGGCAGCAGAGAAGGATATAGTGAGGGAACAAAACAGAGGAGGTGGGTCTCCAATGGAACACGCTCCTTAATGATGTGCAAACATTGCCTGATTATCTTCCACACTTCAGAACCTACAGGACCACCCCCAAAAGAGGGGAAAATGATGTATTAACTTCATGCCTATTGGCCGGACAGACTAAAGACACAGAAGTGGGAACCCTGTCCAGATATGTGACTATATTAGGTTTTTTTCTGAGTTGGAGGTGAGTGGGGGCTGGGGAAGAGGGAGAAAAGGGACATGTTATGTTACCTTTGTTTTATAAACCTTAATAAACTGATTTAAACTTCAACCCCTGGATTGGTGGGACCAACCACCAAGCTGCAAGAGGAGTACGCCCAGTTTCAGATGGATGTGGGTACAATTCAGATAAAAAAGGTTAAAACCCTCAGGGTTTATCTCGACTACAACTTGCACATGAAGGGACAAGTTTGTAGCCTAGTTGCATCAGCCTATTAAGCTACTGGCCCATGAGAGCCCCTTTCTCTCAAAAGAGAGTCTGGAACATTAGCACGAGCACTGATGGGATCATGAATCGACTACTGTAGCACTCTCATTATTGGTTTACCAAATTCTGAGGTTAATAGACTGCAAGTGGTGCAAAACAATTCAGTCGGAGTCCGTGTGGACCGTAGTAAAAGGGACCATATTTCTGATGTGAGAAAAGACCTACATTGGCTCCCTATTAAAGACACAATTTGTTTTTGTCTTATGGTGATCATGCACAAATGTCTGAGAAATACAGCACCATTATATCTTAAAGATGAATTTGGTCTAAAAGTCAGAAACATAATCTGAGATCTAACAATTCCTCTCAACTAAAAAATCCTGTCTGTAGGCTGACTCAGGTGAAGAAAGGAGCTTTTTATACAGCAGCACCAGCGCTTTGGAATGGTCTGCCTCTTAGTTTGAGAGAGGAGACTTCTATTAGGGTTTTCAGGAAAAGATTAAAGACCTTCTTGTTTAACTATATTCTCCTCTCTGATATACAGTAATTTAGTGGTACTTCTCTTCTTGTCTTAATTATGTGTATGTTGTTCTTGTCTTGTCCTTTAGCACCCCTAAGCCTCCCGGGCAGTGGCAGCGCTATACAAATCATTAAAGTAAAGTCTGTAAGTGTAGTCTAGGATCCAGCTTTCCTGAACCTCCGGAGGTTTCCCTGGACCACCAGTGGACTCTCCAGCTCTCCAATGGGCTACCTCGATAGAACCATAGCCAAACTGCTTTTGCAGATAGTACTTTCGTGGTTGTAAGTCGCCGTCCTGCTGAATATCAGCATCTAGGGATCCTGTACTGACGGCCGGCCTAGTTTCAGTTGTGGTTGTATGTGTGAGGTGGCCGTCGCTGGAATGCGCCTTCCCTTGGGAAGTGTCCTGAAGAGGAATGCACTAGTGAATCTTGCATTTCTCCATCGCCAACGGTTGAACTCTGCTCCTGGACCCTACTGGAAGAATCCTTGCACCTGTAAGCTCCTGGGCACCACTCACCATAACCAACGTTAGGAAATCCAACCCACAGCGACCTCTCTTCCCCCACCCGAACCCCCACCCCATTCGACTCATCAGGTCCTCAGGAAAATCAGAGTTGGGTTGGGTGAGGGGTTCGGGGCTAAATGCAAAGCATTTGTCTCCCCCGTCCTCCATAGGATAACAACGAGAAAAAGACTTTGTATCCTTCATTTCCACTGCTTTTTGACCGTCAAACCTGAGTAGTACAATCTGAAAGATAAGAACACCAACCTCTTACCTAGTAACTTAGTTACATCTCTTCTTTTGAACAATCACCAACACAAGTAACTTACCTACTACAGATACATTTTGAGTAGCATCATTGTGGCTCCTGTGACATTTGGGCACAAGGCCCAATTGTTTTTAGGGATTGGACTGCAAAAGTTGGGGAATATTGCTTGTGACTTGGTGCCATCTTTACTGCACCACATTATTTACCTCCTTTGTGGTTTTAAGTAATTGAATACATTTTAAGAACCTATGATGACTGTATATATGTTTGAGTGGTGTGTGATATTATCACCTGCTTGTTTGATTGTTTAGTTTGGGTTTAAGGCCTACAATAAATACTCTATTTCTATACATTCCTGTCTACATTTAATTATGTGCTTCAATGTGGATGCTTCAACCCACTCACAATCCCGAGAATGGCCTTGACTGCTCTCCATTGCCACCTTGATTGCATTTTAGCTAACCTTTCGGAGTTCCGCTATTGACTATATCCAGGGTGGCCACCTAAAATCTGTCCACCAGGTCAGATTCTAGAAATCACCTTGACTGTGCAGTACAGATCCAATGGGCTTATTAAGTATTAAGAATAGATTGGCAAAACTCTGCTAAGAAACAGGGCTTACATGGTCTAAAGTCCTTCCCCCTTGTGTTCTGTATCCAAAGTATCCCTACCAGGAAAATGGGGTACAGCCCCTATGAGAAATGTGGTTGACCTATGCGATTGCCTTTATTTCCACCTGTTAAAATGTTTAATGATACTCTGTCCTTAACTGATGCCAGATTACCTGGGTATAGGTAGTCCTTAATCTCTTGCAAGTTTTGTTCACAACCAGGTTAAGGCAGCTCTGCCTAAAGAACCACTTGGACCCAGCCGCTCTCTGCAAACGCCCTACTGAAGATACATCGGAGTAATTCTGGTTTGGCTTCACAGTGGAAGGGGCCTTTACAGGTTATATTAGTATTCAATTCAGCTTTCAAATTGGAAAAGCCACCCAATGTGAGTCCATGCGACCCATTGTAAACTGGCTGCACCACCTGTAAATGTAATAATGAAAATGTCTTGGTTACTGTCTTAGTCTCTCTTCTGATTTGCAGTGTCTGTGGTCATTCCACAGAACTAAAACAGCTACAATGCCAACTTACCCTGGTAGAAATGTATTGTGCACTGTAAGGGAGTAATGTGTTATGAATGGTGGCAGGGGCTTGTGGGCAGAGACGTGCCCACAAAGCCAACGGTAGAAACATGCACAAGAGATGGGAGTGTAAGGAGTCCTGCAGACAAGAAAGGATAGGCAATAACTACAGACGTGCAACAAAGACAGTAAACAGAAAGGGGTAATGGAGTACAAGTAAGACAAACACGTTGGGTTTCCACTTGGGCTCTGTGCAGAATACGGGAAGAGTTTCCCCCATGGTCATGGGAAAATCTAGCATTATGAGATGGTAACTATTACAGGGCCCCACTCTGAATGCTCATGGAAAGGAGCAGCAGGAATGGGCGTCTGTGTCTGGGCCCTAAGGCACGAACAAGAAAACGGTACTCGCAAGACTGGAGCCTGTACAGGTCCAGCAGGAACTGAACAGTGACTTCCTCCTGAAACAGCAACCAGCACACTGTTAACAATATGGCGCAAGGGACAATACTGAAATGCGACAACGGCAAGGGGCAGAGATTGCCTGCTGGGAAACACAGCAGCCAAACTCTGAACAAAGGAATTACAGAAGCACAATTGAGTACAATAACAGTAACAGACACATCCAGGAAAAGAATAGGAAGTCAAAGTGAGCAAGGTTCAGGACAGGAAGAAAGTGGAAAAGCAAGAAGACAAGTAAGTGCAACGGTACAGTTGACTGGGACTGCAGACTATAAACAGGAATCGAGGAACAGCAGACTGAACTGTAGACCAGAAACAACAAGAAAACTCTGGACTAGGCTAGCAGGGACTGAACTGCAAACTGGTAACTTGGAACTGTAACTATGGGCTGGAATAACCAGGACAGGACTGCAGACGGATAACAAGGAAACTTGGGACTGGCATCTAGGAAGCTAAAGCCAGGTAACGCAGACTATGGGCACAGAACAAGGAACTGCAGGCCAGAAACACGATAATTGGTGATAGAGAGCAAGGGGCTGCAGACAGGGAACAGAGGACTGCAAGTAGGGGAGCAGGGCTGCAAGGCAAGGAGTACAGAGGTGCAGGGCAGAAGGCAGGTGAGTGCGGGCAGAGTAGCAGGGATTCAAGGCATGAAGCAGAGGGCATTGGAATAGGAGCAGGGTCTGGAAGAAACTGGAAACAGCAGAGATCAAAGGGCTAGGCGTGAATTGAATACAAGCGCAATGTGCTCCTGCAGGCAGCTGCTTAAATACTGACGTGCCCTGTGCTGAAGCAGGCTCATTAGCCGTGCCTGAAGCAGCACACCTGAATGTAATCTGCCTCCTCCCTCTCTGGTCCTGTGAAAACAGCACTGATCTTTAAGGCTTCTGGGGATTGTAGTTCTAAGACTGTTGCATAGGAATAGCCAGGGAATGAGAATGGCCACAGGGTGCATTATGGGATATGTAGTTTGTGGAATTGAGCAATGAAGTACCAAAGTCTTGCAAACGGAAAGTAAAGACAAAATTATAAATGGGTCTTGTCCGGGGAGGATTATGGTGATGAATGAGTCCCGTATAGTACACAATGGGTACCAATTGCTGCTCCAGTGGGACAGTCGTGACAAATGGAGGTTGGGAATTTTGGGGCAGGGATCTGGTTGTGGGTGGGAGGGGTTTCCTGAGACCTGCTGTGTCCCCTATCCATGGGATTCACTCCCCAATTGGTTGTCTGATTATCTCTGAACCTTGAATGCCGAGCACATTCCTTGACATTTAGCCCTAAAGCCTACCCTAAAGCTGTCAACGATAATCCGTACTTAACTGATAACAGATTACTGGGGTATGGGAAGTCCTAAGGCAGCTCCACTATCTCTCCAGCTCTTTCTTCCCTTCATTGGTTCCTTTTTCATTCTCGTTTTAAGTTTAGCTTCTTGTGTCTTGCCTTTAAGTCCCTCCACAATCTTGACCCCCCACCTCTCTTCCTTGCTGTCTTGTTATTCCCCTGCATGTTCTATTCGTACCCAATCCCTTCCATCAGTTTCCTGCCCACCTTGTGACCAATCTCGCTTGCGCTCCTTCTTTCTTTGATCCCCTCTTTCACTGGAACTCACTTCCTCTCTGTTCACTTTCTTCCTATTTGCTTTTTAGTTTGGGCCTTAAAATCCATTTAATTTCTCTGTAACCTTTTGGCTTTCTGGTTATTTTTATCAATTTGTATTGCCCTGTGAGATATTCAGTGGCATACAGGGAGCCAGTGCAGAGATCTTCTTTCCTCTTATGTGGTCCCTTCTATTCTTCCCGCAAACGGCTCCGTTCTGAGTCACCTAAAGAATGTTCACATTATTATATAAGGTGCCTGCTAGTAGACTATTCCAATAGTCAATTTGTGTATTGAACAGTGTGGAGGCCACTGATGACCGATTAGTCATGTATAAGTACGGTTTGATTTGCTTCAAAAGTTTTCTTGCATAAACACAAGACGCCTTCACCTTCAAAACATGCTTTTTCATATCAAGCCCAGAATCAAACAGGACTCATAAGGTTTTAACATGGGGGCTGACCTGAATACAACAATTGACTATTTTCAGATGGCTGTATTTTGCATCCAATTTATTTTCTGCCATTTATCCAAATCTGTGAGCCTCAACTTGGTTTTATCGTTGAGGGCAAGTGAATTGACGATCATCCAATTTTGGATTAGGTCATATATTCTGTTAACAATAGCAGTGCCAAGTTCATAGTAACTGTAAGCTTGAAGACCCGATGGGTGTCATTGGCATAATTAGTATACTTAATGCCGATGCCATCCAGCAGGTCAAGAGTGATTGTGTGTATACATTAAAAAGTGTGGGCGAAAGGCATGCACCTTGGGGACACTGCATGTCAGTAGCTCTGTTGGGGCCAGAAAAACCCGGGTGGTGACCCTAGATGATCTTGGGCTCAAGAAAGATGCCATCCATGCAATGGTATTGTCTGAACAATTTGTAATCCTACCCAGCCTCTCGAGCAGTAGAGAATGATCGACTAAATTAAAAGCTGCGGAGAGGTCCAACAGCATAAGCAGGGCGACCCTACCACTGTCTACCATCTCGGCCAGGTTGTCTCTCAAAATGAGCATTGCGGTCTTGGTGCCATACATGGCACAAAACCTGACTGATGCACACCCAGTAAGATGTGTTTGTTAAGATTTTTTTGTAAAAAGAACCATCAGTAAGAAGGGAACAGTAGTGATGGGGTAGTAGGTCCCTGCAACCTCTGGGTCAATAGTTGCTTTCTTGAGTATGGGTGTAATCCTTGCCTCCTTTAATCACTGTGGGACTTCAGAGGTGGAGAAAGGAATTCATGATGTCAGTAATTAGGGGTGAGAGACACTGTATTGGTCGCTTAATAATGATGGCTGCTCAGCTGTCACCATCGCAGACATTTGGCTTTAGTCCATTAACAATACCAATAAGTTCAGTTTTGGTAAGTGGGCTAAGAGAAAATACTGAAACTGTGCCTGAGATATGAGTCCGTTCTTCATTGGTGGTAGGGAGGACAACACCATGATTGGTTAGATCTTGATGACTGATATTAATCGCATCTTGATGGGAATCTTATTTTAGTAAAGAACCCATATTGGATCTTTTTACACCCAATGTGACTTTGTTGTCCAGCAGTATGTGGACATATTTTTCCCTCCAATTTTTTCAGGTTCGAAACAAAAGCTCCCTTTTTTGTTTTTGTCTGATCTGGCCTTGGATTTTCTAGTATCAAAGTTTTCCATCTTGGCAGAAAGAACAGCTTGTTCATATTCTGCTGCAATTTTATATTTAACCAAGGTGTTTGGGCAAGGGTTTTTCCTCCACAGCCTTTCTTGCAGCCTCTTGGTTTTTCTGTAATGTATAACTTCCGTAGAAAACAAGGATTTACAGAGAACTTAGTTTTGTATTGTTGATAACTGAGGTGGTAATATCCATAAACTCACAAACAAGGGAGTATGTCTCATTGGTTTGCGGGATAATGGAGACTAATGGGACGGCGAGTTCAGCAAAGGCCTTGCGGGGGTAGAGGGGAGGGTAAGCCTCCAGAGGTTTCTTGCTCTAATTCTGTGTCTAGGGTTTGAATGAACCTTTTTGGATGGGGCTGGAAGCAAGAGGTCAATAGTTATAAGATAAGTGATCTATCCAGGGACTAGAAGTGATTATAGGAAGTGTAGGCTAAAGGTTATGGGTTAATATCCAGTCCAGAGTGTGTCCTGCTCTATGCGTGGGTTCACTAACAAATTGGTTGAACCCAATAGCCTGAAGGTCAGTAAGAAGTGTCAGTGCGTTATAATCTTCAACGTTGTGTTCCCAGAGATTGAAATCACCCAATACAATGGCCAGGGTGTTGGATTTAGCAAAGTCTACAATCAGAGCTATGAATTGTTCTTCGAACAAAGGCAGCTTGAAAGGGGGGGGGGTGATATACAATTAGTATACTGAAAAAAGTATTCTGATGAATCTGCAGTTTAATCAAATATTCACAGCTATCTAGAGTATTTAGGGAGTGTGGATATTTAACTTTTTTTCTTTTATAATAATTGCTACCTCACCTCCTCTACCTTCGGCATGGTCTGTTCATATGATTTTATAACCATGTGGGGTGGCCCGCTGGGCTGAATGATTGGTTGCAGTAGAAAACCAAGATTCTGTAAGGCAAATCAGATTGAAGTCTTGTGTGAGTAGTAAGTCTGCCATTTCAGTGGCATGTTTAACTGCAGACAGAGTATTAAGTAGGGACACTTTCAACGTATTATTAATTATACAGCTAGGCTGTGGATTAACAGAGGTATTATTATCTATGCTGTTAGCAATATCTGCAGATTGCTTAGTTAAATCCAAGTTGAGCGCTTTGTTCTTGTTCACTTTGCTTGTTTTTTTCCTGTTAAATATTAGGGCGCCTGGCGGGGTCCTGATATACCCAGGAGGGTACACATATAAATATAAAAAAATCAGGATGAGAGATCCTACAAGCAGCTGTGTGGTTCTGAACATATACATTTATTTCAAAAACACAGGTTTCTTTGAAGATGGGTTCTCAATTACTTTACACAACTTTCGATAAGCACAAAAGCGAATGACAATGGACAGGTGTGATTATATACAGTGGAAATACAAGGTAAGTATCTACCTCTAAGATGTTGAGGTAAAAGCTCCACATAAGGGCACAGTCACATATGACAGTAGGATAGACCTACAGTTGAACAAAGTGCACCCGGGACGGAAAATGCTCCAGGGCGTAGTTAACACAGGGTGTACACAACAATATCTACAGAACATACACAAAAGTTTTTTTTTACAGTTGTGTCACGGGAGATCGACACAGGAGTGTTTCGGCCATGGAGGGCTGGATTGACTCCTGTCTGAGTGTTGGCCTTCATCATTACGGACAACACCACAGCCGGTGTCCATCCTATCTGCTGCTGTGATAGCAGTGGTGATGCTGTACGTGGGCAATCCTTAATTGGTTGCTGGATTGTCGGTGCAAATGCACTTTGAGTAAACCGTGGGTTCCTGATGGCTGGATTTGTCTCAGGATCCCAGGGACTGGATGAGGGCCTGAAAAGGTCCCTGATCGCGATCCGGAGGGTGCGAGCGTCACTGCGGGATCTACAGCATGGACTGTTTTTTCCCTACCAAGTCCCTGGGTATAGTATGGTTCGGGCTATATGATATGGCATTTATATTGCACCTATACACAAGTGTTTCATCTCATGTGTGGTGAGGTGGGTGCCACTGAATTCCCCCCCCCAATGACGTTTTCTGAGTCCCATTACTATGAACATCCAAGATATGTGATACATACATGCCAACATTCTCAACCACCTAGGAGGGAGATTCTGCTCCGGAAAGCAGGAGAAAGGAATTTCTCCATAGGATTGCATTGGGGTTTTAATTATTTCAGGCGGGAGTAAGAAATAAATAGCAATTTTTTTCATCTAAAAATCGGGAGTCTCCCACCTAAATCGGGAGGGTTGGCATGTATGGTGATAGGTTGGTGGGTGCAGTGAGTCGCTTAACGAGGTCTGCATAGTGCTGGCGAGTCTCTGTGAGATAGGTTTCTCCTTGCACAGTTGATTGCCTCGAGCGGATGCGTTATTAAATCCTAGCTAGTAAAATTATAGTAAATGAAGTGAAAAGTACAAAGAGAGTTAGAATTGTGAGTGTCAAAGACGTAGATATCGCTGTACGGAGTGACACAGACCGGCATGCCCCTAAAACGCCTGAGGACAAAAATCTAGGATCAAAAACTACAAAACAGATGGGTAATGTAGTTCTGTCGTGCAAAGTCAAAAGTGCAAGAGAACTAAATTAATTCAAGTTAGCAACACTTTCAGAGGTTTTAAAATGTAGCAGTGATATGATGCAAGTGTTCTAAAATACTATTAAGTTCAACAAACAGTTCGATTTCTAATCCTCACAATTTTAAAGTTATTTGACGTGAATATAGATATTAGCAGCAGGATACAATTTAAATCATGACAGAGTAAAAATAACGAAAGATGGCAGTTTAGTCTGCCTAGATCAGAGGTATTCAAACTGTGGGGCGTGCTCTGCTGGTGTGCGAGACCCTTGCCAGAAATAATTTTTTTAAAACTATTTTTTTTTAAAAAAGGGAGGAATTAAAGGGCTGGGGCTCACCCATTATGGAGGAGCCAGCCCAGTGAAACAATGAGTGCTCCCTCAACCGCTTTTTCCAGCTGAGGGAGCGCTCCTGGGCTGGATGAACTGTCAAAGGAATACTGTTTCCCTTTTGCCAGTTCAGTTCACCAGACGTACATGCTCAATGATCCATGCCAGGCTGGGGATGTTTTGGTTCACCAGCCTTGCATAGCTCATTGGAAATGCTGGCTGGAGAACTGCATGTCTGTATGTGCAAGGGGGATCTCTTGCGCCTCCTTGCGCATACTGACTGAGCAGACAGGAGCGGAGCATTTCAGTACCCACGCTCAGGCCCCTGCGGGCATGTGCAGGAACCAGGAAGCTCTTGCTTCCCGATTTCTGTTCATGATGCAGATGCTGGAGCAGAAACTTCAGGACCGGGCTAGAATGTACGCTTATGTAAATATACTTTTTTATTTAAATATGTATGATGCGTGTATGCTTGTGTTATGAGTGAGTGTATGGTGATGGGTGCTCGTGTGAATGATAGAGTGCTTGCTGTGCAAATCCTGTGTGAATGTGTGCGTTTGTGTTGGTCTGTGGAGCTGATTTTGGGGAGTGGGAGCTGGGGGGGTTGTTAAACAAAGGCATTTTAAAAAATGCCTTTGTTGCACAATTCCCCTACCCACCTGCCAAAATCAGCTCTCCTTCTGCAGCGCTGTGGGGCCCAGGGGACAGGAATGTTATCTTTTTACTGGGCATCTATCATAGCTGTCCAGTAAAAAGAATGCCTGCTCCTTGGGGCCCCCCAGCACCAATTGCAAACAGTTTTGCTTCTTATCCAATATTTTCTTAATGTATGCTCTAAAATGTACAATTTTAACCCTTATTCTAAACTAAATCCTGGGGGGAGAATCCCCTCAGCCCCCCGCCCACCTTCTTGATTGGTTCGGGCTCCCTCGCAAATGCTTGTTTGCTATGGCATATCTGGGGGAAATATTTATGCCCCTCCACCAGCCCTGGGACTGTGCTTGGAGTGGGGTGGACGGGGCAGGGTGGGGGTGGGGGAAGCAGGGGATAGTGGAGGGAGCATGGTGGGGGAGAGCCCCAGGGACTAGACTGGGAGTTGGGTGCTGTTATGGCACACAATTGTTCATAGCCATTCAGACTTACTGTCTATTTGGCATTTTTGGGGGGGGCCTGCCCACATTTTGCTCGGGACGGGAGGGTGTTAAAAGGCCAAATGTTTTTGAAGAACACTGGCCTAGACTGAGCATTTCTCTGCTGGAATCCAGCGCCCCAGTACAAATGCCAACATTGATGAACTTCATATAATTGAGACCCTTAGCAAGCTCGTAAGAGAGGTCCTAATACAGCTGATCATGATAGTGATATCAGGGTGAATGCTGCAATGAGACATCACCCGTGTGAAGGTGCAAGACTGCCGGAATTCAGAACTTATGAGTATCTGTGAAGATGTACAAAACAACAGCTGGCCAAGAATCTTGGGCAATGATTCTGGAATATCTGAAGGCCTGTGGAACGGGAGAGAAATCTGGCAGTACAGTAGATGGACCTGTAGAATGTACTGTTGCAGCAGAAGGGCCTATTGAAGGCATATGTGCCCCTACCAGTAGAATCGTGCAAGGCCTTTGGACTGAATGCAACTAGGAGTGGGTCACCTACAGAGAAGTGCGACTGCCTGGCAGTCTGACCAGATACCTCACATCTGCCCCAGGGGCAACCCTTGACGTGTGGTTAGGAATTGGCTCTACTTGGGCATTGCAACTGGGGTGGCTGAAGGGGCCGCAATATCTTAAATTAGTAAAGTCAGGTATGGTTAGTCGGTAACAAGATTTGTTGAAATTGCCAAGGCAGAGATAATTTACCAGTACAATGTTTCATTGTGAGGACAAGTGTGTGGTGTTGGTTTTAGTTCCTATAGTTCCTATCTGCATGACAAAATGAATGTGCCAGACAGTTCAATGTGTATTCGCCAGCTGGAGAAAGAAAATCTATAGTGTTCACAGATGATTGGAAGGGATGGCCCGAGATCATGCCTAGGTGATTTGAAAGGTTAGAAAGGTCGATACCTAAGTTAAAGAAGATTTTTGACATTTAGAAAAGCCTGCAGATATTATAGTTGGTGTTTAATGAGCAGAAAAAGGCCTTTGAGGTAGCACACTATAGGGCCACTTTGTGTACTCCTGATGAGATCAAATGTGCTATCTATCAGTAGAGAAGTCTCTGCACGGTTCTATGTCATTTTACTACCAGCAGTCATTTTTTTGATGGATGTTTTACTGAAAATACTGATAGAATTTTTTATTTTGGGGGTCCCCCAAACTCCCCTTTTCCCTTTGCTATTAACCCCTGACCCCTTTTGACACCTTACCCACCCCATATATATTTCAATTAGTATTTTCCATTGGAATTTTTTCTGTAAAAAGTCAATCAAAAAACTACTGTCGGCAAAAGGACCTTAACACCCTCTGCACAACCTTGTTTCACTGCAACTATGTGTATAACCATGGTCATCTTTTACGGACAGGTCTCGTCTCCTGCTTTTGATGGTGTCGTAACAAGAGTAAGAACATGATCATTAATGCAGTGCCCTTAAGGCCTGCTCCATGATCTTTGACCCCCATGACATGTTTTCCTCTGTTCTCTGAGATAAACAGAGAGATTGTCTACAACAAGCATTGACTGAGGTATTGACAGTTTGTTGTGCTATGCTAAATACATTTACTAATGTTTAGATTTGTTCCATAGAGCATTATTAAAGGATGAAAGTTAATGGCCCTGGTCCCAGAATAACCCTACATTTGGGTAAAAATGGAAATGGGTTGCTATGATAGTTGCATTAAAAGGAGGGCCTGTGGAAGTATGCAGCACCAGGCGGAGTTGAAAATGAAATAAATATACTAATTGAATCGTGGTGGGGAAATGTCACCTTATAACCCCAATATCTGTGTTGATTCTTTTCCCTTAAATCCCAGCGGACTCTGGTTATGATGTACTGTCTTCATTGGCACTATGAATTGCTGGTTGCCATAATCTAGACTGTGCATGAACACACAAAAGTGCTCAGAACAGACTTTTGGCCACCTCTGGTTACTGGGGCAAGGCCACAGATTGAGCCAGTGGCTTGTGCCGGTGTGAACTGGCCTCAACAAAGGGTTGTTAATTTTTGTTGTATATCGTCATGGAGGGTAGGTACACTAGGCCCCTCGCCTAATGAGGATGTGCCAGAAAGTACGTTTGAGCCTCTATCTTCACCCACGAATAGTCCTCCACATGACATTGAGGACGGACTAACCCCTCGGGACAATAACCAACATTGTCAGGCAGTGGGAATAGAGTGCTGCAAGGTGCAGTAAGTGCCTTTTGATGCTTATGGATTGAGCATCTAAAAGCCAATATAAGGAGCTAGCTTGGAGTGTGGGGTGGGTTGATTGGGAATAGGTTAATGCTAGGATGCTGTCCTTTTGCCGTAATTGCTGTGACGAATCCTGAGGTATTGTCCCTGCTTTAGATGGGGGACCCCCTTTCCATGAGGCCAGGGAGGTGACACCACTACCCAACAGTCTCCATGGGGGTGGTACTCAGTGGGGGGATTTCATGAGGAGGGAGCACTCCATTGAGAGTACTGACTATATTGTGAGAATGCAATATCCCTTTATTCCTCTCGTCTTCCCTCAAAACCCATCCAATTCCATACTACTCCCCATGTGTTTCTGCAGTATATCTCAAGCCAGGCAAGAACTACTTTGAAGAGGCCATATTTAAAGAAGCTCACTGACAAGAACGAATGTGTACACTCTAGCCTTTCGAGTGATCCTATTGGTCAGCTGTCATTTAAAGCCAGAGAGGGAACAGAACAATGGCATCTTCATTGTTTAGAGAGTGCCCAGGTATGTGGAGGACAGCAAAGCGGTGAGGCAGATGGTGTCCAAGGGAGAGATGCACTTAAAGAAGTTCCACAACGCAGAAGGTAGACAGGAGAAGAGGAAACGTACCCGCTGGTGACTGAGGCCACTTGAGTGGAAGGAAGCCACCGCTTAACTGCAGAGGAGACGCGCAAGACCAGGGAAGATCTTGGTGAGCCACAGAAGCCGACGAGGCTCCTGAGAGACCAGCGAACAACTGGATGATGATGGCCAAGGCCCTACAGGTTCAAGTGTGATTGGTCCCAGGGTTGGGGAGACCCAGAGAGTACTTGAGGCCCAAAACAGAGAACAGAAGGAATACTCACCGGGCAGATTGACCCAGTGAAGGGTGTCTGGGGCCCATATTGGGAGAGCATACCCTGACCAGTAATACAGGGGAATATGAACTTTGCAGATACAAGTGGTATTCACAGACCTTGGCAGGAGAGTCAACCAAGGCTGTGGATCAAAGAGAGATCATCTAATGAGAACAATGAGTCAGGACCCATATCAGGAAGACATAACCCATCCAGTAATAAAGGGGAATATGAACTTTGCATATAAAGATGATACTCTCAGACCTTTGTAGGGATGTAAACCAAAGCTGTGGCTTGAAGAAAGATCAGACCAAGAGAACTGGGAGAATAACTTAGAGAAAGGGGTCTGCGACCCATGCTGGTAAACATACCCCAAACTGTAATAAACAAAGCTTGTGGGTACAAGTGACACCCGGACACCTTGGCAGGAGAGTAAACCAAGGCTGTGGGTGTAAGTGAAGACAGGGAGAACTGTGAATCCAAGAACATTGGCTAATCTACTTGGAAGGAGAGTGGGCCAAGACGAAGGATACTAAGAAAGGGTCGGGACCCTCAGTACAGCTTGGGAGAGAGAACCAGGCTATTTTTCATTGTCACAGTACCTAGAAGCCAGGCCTGCTCAAAAAGTGTTGGGGATCTTGAACACAGTTTGGAAGAGAGAACCAGGCTATTCTTCCTCGTTGCAGTACCTGAAAGGGGTACTGAGGAAGGGTCTGCGACCCATAGCAATTGAGAGTTAAAACAGTGCACAGTTTGGTAGAGCGAACCAGGCTATTATTTATCATTGCAGTAGCTGGACGTCGGGTCTGCCCACCAAGGGGCTAAAGCTTGGAAAACATGTCCAGGCCATTCTTTCTTGTTGCAGGACCTAGAAGACAGGCCTAAATAAAAATAAAGACTCATCCTCACCACTGAGGAAACAGATATTTTTGGATAAAGTGGAAAGACTCAGGGAAAGGGAATCGACCCCTTAAGTCTTGTGGAACTTTTGTTTCCTTTTCTAAACAGTTTTGAACTTTTGTTTTGAACTACAAGGGCGGGCTGTATGTCAGCAGTCAAAGACATTTCCCTTTTCACCTTATGTTGAGTTTACCTTGTGAGGGATAGGTTAGGATTTGGACATAGAACAGCAAACTTTACTTTGGACATTCTGACAGATAGTTTAATTAGCTTGTTTTGTTGAGGCAGTGAAACTCTCTTAGAGGTAGGGCTAGTTAGGATTTCCTCGAACACCCCTTTGTTCCTGTTATTAATAAAAGTCTTTCCTAATCAACTTACCATCCATGTGTCCGAGTCTTACTCCTACACTCTCACATTGCCCATAGAGCAGTACCATACAGGCCTATATAAGTATTCAGTTCATTGGGGACTACACCTACTGGATTAAGATTACAGCTATGACGTACTGTACAGTGTGAAAACCAAAGAAGTGAACCAGAAATGTAGACTTTGCGTAAGAGGCAAAATTATATTTGAAAAATGTAAAGAACCTAATCCATTACTGGAAAACACTTCTCCACATTTGTAAACATTCATAGGGTTCCTCTGACTAAGCATTTACAAAAAAAAGACACTGTTTAAAACACATGCATGTTCTGAGTCACTCAAACCCTTTAGAACACCAAATGTAGGCATAACAGCCCTCAGACAAATCACATTTCTACTGCTCTGTGAGCATTTATCGATTTTGACTGTACCTAGTACACCCACTGTTTCTACAGCATACACCTCAATGTACATCCTGCTTCTTCGAACTAAACTCGTTTTTTCCCCTACTCAAAAACTACTAGCAAATGTTTTCAACTCTTGTGGCAAAGGGTGTGTCACAATTTTTGGATATTCAAAAGTACCAGCATATTTTTAGACATGTCAGTCAGAAAGAAAAAAGAACCCCATTCACTGCATATTATCAATTAAAAGGTTCAGCAAAACAATGTGAGAGTTTTATGAATGTAATCAATTTTCTGTCACAGATAACTATAACATAACATGGACTGCTGCAAAATTATTCTCCTTAAAACACACAAGTTGACCTGAAAACCCTCCATTAAAAATCAAACGTATAACTTTTACTAACTGAAAAGATTAACTTACACACTATCACAGGCAAGTACACAATTACAACAATAACACCAACCGATAATAAGCACCAAAACACAGACATCATGCATGCACGCCACACTTCTGCTAATAGTAGATATTCAAACTAGGACTTAGTTTCCTGGAAATAGAGAAGGAGTGCACATATCATGGCTGGTTTTAAAATGGTATGGTTAATTGGAGACAGTTGGCTCTCTTGGTTACCGATTTATTTTGTGAGAAACTAACTAATCCAATCGACCTGGGTTTGACTAATTAAAAAAAGCTTCAAGTTCTTCCTAAGCTGTTCAGTCTGAGAAGCACAGGGCAGCCAGACATCATGCTGATTAATTGTGGAGGCAATGATTTGGGTAATGTACGAAGTATGTCTCTTGTTTTAATGATGAAACAGGACTTGGAAAAACCAATGGAACTTTTTACTTTCACCACAATCGTCTTTTCCAACTTGACTCAGAGGCAGAAATGGAAGTGGACCACCAGGTTTAATTCCAAAATTGAAACATCATGGAGAAATGTTAATAAAATAGGTTCATCTTTCATCGGAGAACAAAAACAATTATGGATATCAAACAGCAACATCCAGTTCTACATGTCTAACCTGTATAGACATGAAGCACACCTAACCGATGAAGGAAACATCAAAGCAGTACTCTGAATGTGCTGAGATACTACACTCTGTGTACCCCAAAACAGTCATTTTAAGGAATACCTATTACATACATATGCAGACATATAATAACATAGAAAACCTTTGTTTTAAATTGTTTTGTTTTATAGCCGCAGCCATTCACCCCTTACAGCCGCGGGTACATGTAACATTTTTTAAACACTCAAAAACACATATTGCCAAGGATTCAAAGGTAAAATAACACAGGGTAGAGGTGTATTACTGCACAGATATTTGTATTTTAATACCCGTGGCTCCCACAGCAGTTATATCTGCGGTTACATGAACTTGCCAAAATACACTGTGAAACCAAAATCTGGTAACTGTACTGCAACTAAGATTAGACCATCAGACACAGAGATAAGTTTAAACAACAGAGTTTATTCGCTTCAAATGGACCCAGGTTCAACTCAACAATAGCTGTGGAGAAGTGTGCAATTTACAGAAAGGAAATCTCGTCTTTTATGCACGCCAGTTTATTTAGTTGTATAAACAATGAGCTCATTCTTTGCAACATTTCTGTTTGGCTCAGCAATCTTGTGCGGCAAACATATTCTTTCCAGCTCCAAAATAAGAGATCGCAAAATGGAGTGAGTGCATTAAACAAAAATTGAGGACCTCAAGGCTAAACCTGAATAAATGCATTTTCACAAACCCTCCTTTTAGCATAAGCTAACCATTTTTTTTATACATCATCAAATGTATGTACATCGATATTCATACATTTCTGAAATTCCATATACTGCATAGTTGGTGCATTTGTCACATTCTCAGGGGGACAAGTGTTCAGGTTTTAAGTGTTCCAGAGCTGTAGAACAGCACTGGCATAGCATAGATCCTAAAGTAGGTAAGCATTGTACGCATCAACAGAGAATGGCAACAGCGATCATAGCAAGGACAGAAAGTATTTTCCAACCCCATGTAGTAAACAAATTCCACGCCCATGTACCGATGTCCCAGCTACCTTCGTTAACATGAATTTCGAACCCCAATGTATGTAACCGCTTAATAACCTGAACCGCAGGAGGGTTAGTCTTGTTCAGAAGAGAATTGCCATAGCATTTCGGTGCTGGACTGCCCATGTGGGCAGGACAAATACTGATATGCAAATGGAGATATGCAAATGGTTATTACCCTTATGTGAAAGGTACAGTGAGCTAAAGTGTGGCTGCGGACTCTCGAGTGGGTACCTTCCCAAAGAGCAAGTCATTTAGCCGTGTTTGTTCTCGCAGAGGGGCACCTATGGCTATTCTTGGACAGTAAGGGAGGAGTCTGCTGCGTAAATGCAGCAAGATGACCCAACCATTTTGCAACCCCCCTCCTCTTTCAGCTAGCGCAGTGTCTAGTACCATCCTATTTTGAAGTGCAACCAGCCTAATAGCCCTCTGTTCTAATGTCATATTGAATAGTATCGGTTGTCTCATTAATTGTTCTGCCTAACACTCGTGCCAACCTTCTAATATCTCGGGAGTTTATCGCCGGGCCCCAGAAGGGAATTATCACTTTTGACACATCCCCTAATATTTGACCGGCTGTATCGTCATCGATATCCCTCCTAGGACGGTGTTTCAATATTTCTAAAGTTGATGTCAAGTAACATGTTCCTTCCAATCTTTGGGTAACCATGGATATGCTTGTTTCCCACAGACAAAGAAAATGGATCCCCCTTTGTGTAAGGGCCTTGATTCATTCACCAAAACTGCACTATTCATACATTTGTCGTATGTACCCATGTACCTAGAACCTTCCTTACTCAGACAAAAAGGGTACAGTGGCTTCCCTATTCCCTAATGGTGCCATTCGAAACAATATCATTGAATTCCTGTCTGTGCATTTGGTAGAGGCAGTATTTGCAGTGCTCCTGTTAGCAAACACTGAGCATCCCAAAGGCAGTAGTACCTGCTGATCTGAAGTATTTATATTTGCCCCATTGCCCCATAAACGTTACCTGTGGTATTGTCATTTCATCTACCAAATAACATAGCCCTAAAGGATGCATATCAAGCAGTGCACAATGGGAGAGGATATATATACCATCCTAACCCTTTCCCACTGTGTTGTGGAAGGTGGGAACATACCCATCAGTTGGTTTGTGTTCAGTATCGCATGAGTATCATTCATTATTCTTATGAAGGTGTTCTGGAGAGATCCCACTCAGTGTTCAAGATCAAGGGGACGAAGTGTGTATGTGTGTACATAGAAAGGAGACATAGTAGTGGAGCTGACCGTGGGAAGTAGTGAGCAGAGGGGGGTGCAAGCTCCCCAGAAACCATAAAACAGGCATTAATATAAGTATGGAACATGCCACAATAACTAACCACACATTTATCTCTAGTTGACCATAATCCTTTGCACCTGGTCATTCCAGTGGTAAAACCTTCCATTTCATCACTTCTTTGTACCCCAAACAGAGGCATAGTCTCTGTGTACATTAGGAAGCCTCACTGATATAGGCTTTATAAGTTCATCCGTGGGTGGCACCTGACCACGTGGCCTATCTTGCTTGGAGTCTTCTTTTCCCTTCCCCACTATACCTCCAGGCATCTTTGGGGGGTATGGAGGGTATATCTTTGGTTTCTTGTGGGTGTAGTACTAAAATAAATACCACACTTTCCTACCTTCAAGAAGTCCTTCCCTAGCTATTTCCATGGTCGAAATTGTATCTGGACACCCCGGGCACAGACTGATCCTCGAACAGTGTGTCAGTGGTTGGCAAAGGTGAAACGTCTGGCTGTTTAAAATTTGGGTTAGTTTATTCTCTGTCACTGAAAGGTATGTGCTGAGGAACATATTCACATTTGCAATACCCATGCTCCTCCTTTACCCATCTGTCATAGGGGAAAGGAAAAGGTACTCTTTTCAGATGTGCTGCATGTATCCAATGTTTCTTGCCGTCTACACGCACAGCAGTCTGGGTGGGCAATAAGACTTGTAGTGGCACCTTCCATCGCGGCAGAAGGCTGGATTTCTGCTGGAAGTCTTTCACTAGAATGTAGTTGCCAGGCCCCACGTATCGATCAGGCAACACTTTTCGCACCTCTTGGTGAATCAAATGCAAGTTTTGAGTCAACTGGTTACAATAGTCTACCAATAATGGATACACAATCTCATACGGCCATAGACCTGTTTTTGTATGGGCTGTCGCTCTCATTGACATTAATGCTAATGGTAGAGTTTCAGGCCATTTTAGCTGGCTGTGTGCACATATCTTGGCTAGCTGGTTCTTCAGGGCACAGTGGTGTCCCTCAACTAACCCGGCCGATTGGAGATGATTTGCGGAATGACATTTCTTTCTTATCTGTAATCCCTCAGACACGTGCTTGGTGACTGATGCTATAAAGTGGGAACCATTGTCTGACAAGATCACCCTTGGTAAACCAAGATGGGGCAAGTGCACTTTTAGCATTACTTTTGCTGTTGACATTGCAGTGTTATCTTTCAGATGGAAAGCTTACACCCATTTGCTAAATACACAAACTACTACTAGAACGTATTTAACCTTGCGACAGCTTTCCGTCTCAATGAAATCAAAGTTTATTACATCTAAGGGTATGGAAGGTGGACCAAATCTGCCCTTAGATACTGTGTTCCTTTCCCAATGTTATGCTGTAAACAGATCATGCATTTGTTGACCAGGCGGTCTGCTATTTTGGGTATGTTGGAGTGCCTCCATACCGGGTCTAGGTGTTTACAAATGCCTTTTACACTTAGATGGGCTGGGCCATGGGCACTATAGCTTGTCCATATGCATTAGGTAACATCGATCTCTGTTTGTCAGGGTCAACCCAACAACCTTTCTCATCTAAGTGGGCTGCTCCCAAACCCCACTCTTTGATATCTTCGGCTGTGGCCTCTGCCTGAATCTCTTTAACAATGGTAATGCTCTTTTCCATCATCCCACTCTCGGTGACCCATCTAGTAGGACCCAATGTGTACATTCCAGACTGTAAGTCTTTGGCTGTTTGGCAATTCAGTCTGCGAAAGCATTGCCTTTCCCTCCACTTATCCTGAAATGCACTGGGTTTGACAGGCTCCATAATCCACACCCACTGGCCTGGAGAATAGATGATCACTGTCGCCTTTTGGTCATGCCAGTGCTTCATCAGCTCCTGACTGGCCTTTAGATTCTTGGTTGACTGTTCCATGCACTTTGCCATTTTAGACCGAAGGCCAGGTACATAGTACACCACATCTCGCGAGGGGATGAGGGTTTGCTTTCCCATCCCTCCTTCACTAGACTGAGGGGACCTCATATAGGATGTCCAAACAGAAGCTCAAAGGGGCAAAACCCTACTCCGTTCTGTGGCACCTCCCTGTAGGTGAACAGAAGGCATGGCGGGAGAATATCCAATTTTCTCCTCAGGTGCTCTTCCAAGCTACCTATCATGCTTTCAGGGTCTTGTTGCACCACTCAACAAGTCCAATGGTTTGGGGATGAAAGGAGGTAGATAACCGGTAGGTGACTCCACACTCTTCCCACATAGCCTTCATATATCCTGATATGAAGTTTGATCCCCTGTCAGAAATGATTTCCTTGGGGAATTCAAGACGGGAGAATTTCCCAATCAGAGCCTTTGCAACCACAGGGACTTTGATGCTCCTCAGAGGGACAGCCTCAGGGTATCTTGTGGCATGGTCCACCGCCACCAAGATATATTGGTTCCCTGAGCTGGTTTGAGGATCTGAAGGACCCACAATATCCATGCTTATTCTCTCCAAAGGCCTCCCAACCACTGGTAGTGGAATTAAGGGGGCCTTTGTGGCACCACCTGACTTGCCAGAAACTTTATCTAGTCGTGGAGGACAAATTCCTTAACTTTTACGCAAAACTGCGGCCAGTAAAAGTGTGCAGACAACCGGTTAGATGTCTTAATCGCTCCCAAGTGTTCCGCTAAAGGAATTTGGTGAGCCAAATCCAAAAGGAACTTTCTGTGGCATTGAGGAACCACCAAACTTCTGGTGTCCTTGCCCTCAGAATCCTTTGGCTCACTCTACAGGAGTCCATCCTCCCAGTATACTTTTAACAGTCCAGGGGCCTCGCCCTTAGTCTGCTCCTCCGCCTGCTTCCACAGACCTGCCAGAGTGGGACACTCTTTTTGGGATGTGTAGAAGTCAGGCTGATGCAAACTCATTCAGCTTGGGCAGACCCCTCAAATCTGTGCCCACTTGGTCCTCCACCTCAGGAGTAGGTGACGCAGCAGTCTGTGAAACTGCACTAGGGGCTTCCTGTCATGCAAGTCCTTCCAACAAGTCCTCTGTAAGAACTCCAGGCCCCAAGGCTTTCAGAGCATTCAATCTGGCGTCCTCTTTGGCCCTCGATCTTGTAACCGCTGTGACTATTTCGGGATCAGGAAGATCATTACCCAACAGACATGGGACAGGGATGGAGTCTTTCACCGCTACCCGGCGCTGGATCATTACACCTCACCCGCTGAAGTCTACTATCGCCAAGGGGCACTTACTCTTACCATCAAATCCACTTACGCATAACTCAGGCCCATCAATATACTGGCCTAGCTGTACCCAATGCTGGGTGACTGAGGTGACGCTAGCCGCGGTGTCTCGGACCGCAGGAGTTTTGTGTCCATTTATGTACACATGCTCTAGATAGAGTTGAGTATTATTTGGAAATGGGGTCTCTTCTGGAGATTAGGTACCGTTCCCACTCAGTGTAATCAATCCATATTCGGCCACTCCCTGCCCTAGTGGGAAAGCCTCCTCCGAGAGGCTCACACTAATGATGGTCTCTTCCATGAGTGCAACATTCACAATCCTTGCTTGGGTAAGCCCTTGCAAGCAGGATCCCCTTTCCTATGGCCCAGCTCCTTACACACAAAACAACCTTTGGGTGGTGAGAACGCAGGTGTCCCAGTGTTAGGGGTATTTTCGGTGTGCATGGCTGAACTAGAGTTTGGAGGTTTCCCTTTGCTCTTTTGGGGACCTGACTTTGAATAGGATTGGGTTGGACCTTTCTCCTTCCCATATTTGTTTACTTTTTTGTCCGCTGATTTCTCTTCCGGTTAGGTGTGCTCGTCTGAGCCTTTTTCTGGACTTGAGTACTCACAAACCTGTCGGTAGCTTTTGCAAGCTCCCTACGATCTGTGGTAGTCTTGTCCACTAGATGCTGGTGTAGGTCAACCTCACAATTTTTCAACACATGCTCACATGCAATCAAATTGTAGACCCCTTTGTTACCAGTCACCCATCCGCTCAGATATTTCAATGACAAGTGTGCGAATGCTTCAAATGTCTGTCCACATTTCTTTCCGAGCTCTCTGAAGCTCCTTAGATACTGTTCCGGGGTTTCACAGAACTTCCTGAGGAGGGCTGCCTTCATGCTCTCATTAATGGGCCTTTCCTCAGGAGTAACCTGAAGAATTGCATCAGTCCCTGGTGTAGGTATAGCAACTCAACAGGGCTGCACCCCACAGTACCTTTCCACCTCCTGCAGCTGCATTGCCAGCTCGAGCGCTTCAAACCAGTCAAAAATATCCTTCCCCACCTCATAAGCCTGTACTAAATCTTTGGGGATGTGCCGTCGGGGCTTATCCTGGGCACTCAGGTTTGAGCCACTACTGCTGTTCTTGCTAAAGGCGGACCTGTTGGGCTCTTTCTGCTCTTAAAGCGCCAGCTTCTGCAGCTCTATGGTGACATTGTCCCGCTGTTTCTGTTCCTCTACACTATTCTCCTCTCCTTGAGCAGGAGCTTTCTAGCCGCTAACTCATTAACAGCCATAACAATTACTGGGCCACTTATAGACCTGTGCGATGCCACACTAGCCCCCTGTCCTCACTGACACTCTTGAGTGTTGAGAAACCACACTTGCCCCTCGCAGGATGATTGATAAGAAACACTGCTCATGCGGTCGTACTCGTCATTTACCCCCTCAGGAAAGTCTTGTCTGTTCGGGTACACAGGGCCTAGCCCGTCCCCTGGAGTCTTCTCCCCAACCGCCCTCACGTCTACCCAAGCTTTGAGGCTGGTCAGCAACTCAGGTTTATTAACCTTAGTACTGTGGGGAAGTCCCCTCTCTTGACATAAAACGCGCATGACATCCTTGGTCATGCCTTTTATAGTCTCCATGCCAAGTTCCATAACTATTACTATTACCTAGCAGTCACTAAACGTTGCCTGCAACAGTACTTTTATCGTTGGGTGACTAAGCTGTACGCAAGGCTCCAACCGATCCCACCAATGTGATAAATCAACTGAATATCGGTTGCTAAACCATCAATCAACCCCACACCTCTAGTACACCAGAAGGGATCTGAACAGTTTGGAATACAAGTAAATTATAAGACCTTGTCCAATTTTGTTAATGCAGACGGAACGGCAGGCTTATCTCTGCAAGCTTGTGGATCGTTGGTTAGTTGCAACACAGCGAAAGTACATTTATTACCCAATGATAAAAGGGACTGTCCAGTCAAGGTTGTATAAAAATATCTACTTTATTATTAGTACCACAGACAGTTCTAGCACATTACAATTACAACCCCCACTGTAAAGGAAGACAGAGGACAGACAGTTTCACAAAGGAAAGGGATGCACTCTGGATACTGACACGAGGATAGTTGGTAAAATAATCAGTCTTACAGTTCAAGATTATTTGGTTTCAACACCAAAGGGGCAAATGGTCATAACTGTCTCTAGGGGCCTTTTGAGAAGGACCAGGGGGCAAAACCACAATGCACCTTGTGCTGAAGATGTTTTTGGTACTTGACAGCATCCATTGTCACATCCTGCACCCGGGCCTTGCCTGAGGCCTGCTAATTAACATTCTTCAGTATTCGCCACCACCAGCAAGGTATAACAATGGAGAAGAAAATCCATGGGGCCTTAAAATGCTAATCAGAGTGTCCATGGCCAGAGGCCTTTGATGTACCCACAGATGTCAGCTACACATGACAGGGGAGGGTGGCGCTGGAAAGTTGTGTCCTCCCAGAGTACATGACTATTTTTCTGCTCTGCAGTGAGCGTGAAAAATATGTGCGGGAATGGCCCCACATATTTTCTACAGGTCGATCTCCTATCATGCATTCCTTTTAAATAAACAAAAATCAGAAAGCCCAGGAGAACACACTCTCCCTGTGCGGATGGTCGAATTCGTCACACTGATGTGTGTTTTTTAGTGTATTGATGGTGCATGCTGAATGATTTAAAGGTTACAATTCACTAGGTATCGCGGTATCAGTGAGTTTGCACCATTCTCGGGCAAGTGTTTTTCCCATGTGCTCTAACAAATATTTTCATTCCGGTGTATGGTAGTCAGTCAAAGAATGTGTGACAGCTAATTCAGTCCTTTTCAGTATATAGTCTACTGCTGATTCTCCTAACCTCGCCTTTTTATTCTCCGTCAGTGTGCTACGAGACCCTGCTCTCTCATTACTTAGCAGGCGTGAATATTGCAATCAAGGGTTATCGGAAGTGGCAAGGAAGCTAGGTGGCGTAGCCTTAAGGAGCTCAGGTGTGGGAGATGCAGGAGGCCAAAAGTCAGTGTCGCTACACGCGGCACTGGTCGAGGCAGCAATGGCGGCAAAGGTACATAGGGAGGTGGTGCAGTCGGACATTCTCGTCTTTCACTCAATAGTGCGTCCATTGATCTATCAGCTGTGTGCAGCTCTTTGGATGGGTATATTTTTGCATATGTCTAATTGTATTGCTCTACCTGTTGCCCTGTCACAGTCTTCCTGTTGCCTTTGATCTTGGCCTTTTCTGTTTGGGTCATATGTTTGCAAGCTCCCTTCTGTCTACATTTGATGCGCTGGGTTGCCTCATTGCGCCAATCCCGAACCGCAACAAAAGCAGCTGGCCTAGCCTTTTTCTGCAATAAAACGGACTCCAACTGCTGTATCCTTGCCAACTCAAATGAGACATAATCAGGCCATTGTAAATTGGGTACATGTCTAGACTGGCAATGCCAAAGACTATTGTAATCAATTGCTACTAACCCGTATTTAATATACATGTCATAAGAGGGAGAACCTTCAGGTGGGGTCGGCTGTCCATATTCTAACCCAGTGGGTTGTTTTCTACAACAGCACAACATTGCCCAACAAGTGCACATTTTACTGAAACCAGATATTTTTACACAAAACGGTGTATCTCACCTGGCAATATTTTGCCAAATATTTTTGTACAACCAACTCGAAACAAACTCACCTGATTTCAATCAAACTTCCCCCATCAAACGAAATCCGTGGCTGGTGGTCTTCAAAAGGGTGAAAGAATCTGTTGCACAGCTATGGTCCGGAACCCTCTTTGGGATGATCGCAGGCTGATGTGGATCACTAGTAGCAGCTGCAAAAAACTTAGTCTCAGATTTGGGAGGGAACCCCAGTACTCAGTGGTCCCAACGCTCGGTCATTCCGTCCATGAATTACAATGGATCATCATTGAAAGGGCCCACCTCCCGGCACCAATTGTAAAACCAAAATCTGGTAACTGTACTGCAAATAAGATAAGACCGACAGATATAAGTATAGACAACAGAGTTTATTTGATTCAAGCGGACCCAGGTTCAACACAACAATAGCTGTGGAGAAGTGACCAATTTACAGAAAGGAAATCTCGTCTTTTATGCACCCCAGTTTACATGAGTTCTGCTGCGAGTGCTATGTCATAGATGTTAACAGCTCCCTGCTACGTATAGGGTTTTCTGTGAAAACATACATTAGTCAGTGATTGCACTCTTGTACATTCTAACTATCTAACCTTACAAGACAACAGACTGTTCTCACTGAAAGGAAACATTCCTATCAATATTATCTTTTGTTTTCATGATTGAGGGTTACTGTGCAACAGTGTGTTTTACAGTTTTAGTATAACCCTTTCCTGGTACATACAGAACTATTTGTTCGTGCATTTGTGAGACCCACGCAATTAACAGCTGCAGACAAGAATATCTTATTGTGCTTGGTCCGGGCTGTGAAGATCCAAGGCTCTATAAACAATGAGCTTATTCTTTGCAACATTTATGTGTGGCTCAGCATTCTTGTGCTGAGAACATATTCCTTCTAGCTCCAAAATAGGAGATCGCAAAATGGAGTGTATGCATGAAACAAAAATGGAAGAGCTTAAGGCTAAACCTAAATAAATGTATTTTCACAACACAATGTCCCATTGGCTTGCTGATACCCGCGGCTATAGCAGCCTTTCAGAGGATGTGACATGTAATTGGCTGGATTTTAGCCATGAGCATAAAGGAACCCCCTCTGTAGCTGCGGGTATATGGACATTTTAGCAGAAATAGAAAGCACATATGTGCAGAAGCTTCAAACTTTAAATAACAGAAGGCTAGCGGGGAGGAAGCATACAAATTATATGTGAAATTCTGACTTCCAACATTCAAAAAGGAATACGTTAATTTGGCAAAAAGTGTGCATTAACCGTGGCTATAGGTGCAGGTATACCGGCGGCTATAAAAAAATAAACCAAGAACATTTTAATTTTCAATATTTCATAACTTCTATAAGTGGCTCATAAAAGAACCTTTGTGTTTTTGTGGCAATATGCAACCCAAAAATATCCTTGCATTCAGACAAATACTCTTCTACTCAATTAGAATTAAAACAATCTTGCAAAATGTCTCTGTGCTCTTTCCTTAGATGACTAACTAATTTTCTTTTCCCAACGAGAAAATATCCTAGGCTCCCAGTCACATATTTGTCCACAACTTGAACGCATACCTCTCATTTGCAACATTCCATCTAAAGTAAGCCAATGCTTTTGATACACATCATTTATGTTCTCAATATCACTATTAGTCCCATTCTAAAAATTCTCTATTCCTCCAATCTTCTGAGCAATGAGATTCATCACTCAACACTCCATATATAATGTATTGACACAATCGCCTTCTGAAATTACCTCCATTTATGAAATATCCAGCAAAAACAATATCTATAGCCTCTTTAACTCCACAATCTGCTAAACATACAACTCTCAGGAAATACCAACATACTATATAGAAAAACATCTAAGAATATGAGGCAATAGAACCTCTAGTTTAATTGGTACATATAAATGTCTCTCAAAAAAATGACATTGGGAGTCATTACAAGTTGGGCGGTAAGGGAGACCGGGCACCGGTAAGGAGACCGCTGCAGGTAATCCCTTACCGCCCAATTCCGAGGTCCCTTAGCGGGAGCCTCAAAGAAGGTGGGGTCTGACCACACGTCCTTTACGGGTCCCGCTAAGGGACTAGGGTGCTAATAACGGTACTACAAAATGCGGTACCGTTATTAGCTACTTCCCCATTCCCATTGAGCCCTGTGGGGGCTCAAATGGGAATGGGGAATGGTTTGTTCAATGAGGATTTACCGGTCCCTCCAGTGTCGGAATGCACAGGTAAGTCCCCATTGAACAAGACCGGTGCCGGACCCGGTATTGGAGGCAGCCATGGCGCAAAAAGCGCCATGGCTGCCTCCAATCTCGGAATGAGGCCCATTGTCTTATAGGTTCAATAGCTGAAGAGCAGCTGAGGTACTTGATGTCCTATTGGCAACTGGACACTATAGAAACAATAAAGAATGTTCTTTCATCGTTCATTCTGCTAAACTGAGGTGACAGTATTTTCAACTCTCAGCCTGCAATGGACAACTACAAGGAGCGGCTAGAAGAAAATGATCCCACAGAGGAAATACTAAAGAAAGATGCTGAAGAGAAGCAGCCACAAGAAAGTGCAGGACTGGATTTTGGGTGTTTATGTAAAATATGAAAAACAATAATATTTGTAAGTAACAGATATCATTCAGCATATATGTACACCTTAGTTTACTGTTTTAAATGTCTGTGCTAGTAGCAAAAGTAATTTAAAGTCAATTATGTCTTCAGTTGCTTAAAAATATTTAAAATATTTTCAAACATTCCAAGATGGCCACCAGTGAGTGAGGACGTGTTGTCCTCTGCTCCGCTCCTAGCCAGAAAAAGAAAAAAAAAAAGCAGGCCCCGCATCCACATCACAGACGCAGACTGGGCAATGAAAAGCACCCAAGAGCAGAAATTATGAAGGGGTGACTCCCGCTGGTAGCTGTAGGCACCCCCGTACTCCAGAAGAGGAGCGGCCTGTACGGAAGGAGAGACACGTGCAAGTACAATATTAGGAGCCAGCCAGGGCAAGCAAGCACCGCAGATGCAGTTAAACCGGAGGCAAGGCAGGCAGTGAGAAAAGCGGCCCCTGGTCGTGCAGGGGAGAAGAGGTACAGAGCCAGAGACCCCAGCGGCAAGGAAGAATAACACAGGTGGAGTTTCTCCGCAAAGGAGAGCCGCCTGGGAGAGGTCACTGATCCAGAGATCAGGATTCAATGAGTGGATCACGCATTCCCCGGGGGAGCTTGGGAGCAGCGCGATGAACTGAGGTGGAGGGGATAAAGCCCAGTGGCCCGGGAGCTGGATATGAATACACGGAGAAAGGGCAAGGAGTGGGCATCAGGTTTAACGGGCGGTGTGGAGCTCCCCCGGCAAGTGAAGAAGTAAGGAGGGTGGGGACCCTGGAGCCTGAAGAGGTGAATTACCATTCGATATCTATAATGAATTGCCATTCACATTGCTCCTAACACCACCATTAATTTGCCTCACACTAGTTGGTATTGCATAAGCACTCCAGCTTTGTCCACATGTCTTATTTGTGACATGTTGTTTCTTGAATAAAATGTTTTAAAGATACTCTGACAATATTTTCTGTTGAGTTATGTCCCTCAGTTTTCTGACCTGAGCATATGGATTACCTACCCATGCTTTTTAAGGGTGGGGGTAGCCTGTGCTCATTTTCTTTGTGTCACTGTTGATAACATTGACACATCCCGAACAATCAATACCAGCATTGCTGGTGGAACTGGCTGACATAGGTGGCGGGCCTCAAGGTTAACATGGGGCAATCAGAACTCCTAGAATTGGGACCATCCACAAAGCAGAGGGAGGTACTACCCTCCTACTCTCCGTTTATTATGGCAGATAACTGTATTAAATACTTGGGGGTCAATATAACAAAGATGGTTTCAAAGTTGTTTGATAGTAATTACCCACAACTACTACAGAAGGTAAAAGAAGATTTGGGGAAATGTACTCCCTCCAAATCTCATGGTTAGGAAGAGTGGCTACAATTAAGATGGTGACTCTCCTGAGATTACTTTATAAATTCCAGGCTCTTCCGATAAAGATTCCATGGTCTTATTTTGAGGCATTGAATAAAGAGGTTTACAAGATTTCTTTGGCAAAATAAAACCCTGAGAGTCGCACTACGAACATTAATGGCACCCAGAGATGGTGGAGGAGTGGGCCTCCCAGCACAGCTATTTTATTTATTTATTTTTACATTTTTATTTTCATTTGTTATCAAACATGCATCTCAAGTTATAGGATAGTGATTAACTGTTTATGATACAGCAACTGTGATATTGGTTACGAACAACATTTAAACCATAACCAACAAACAACAGTTACTGTCTTTGGCTGCTAAGATAAGTTTGTCACAGCTGCAGTCCATGTGATTTGGTGGTGCTGGTGTTATAATGATGGTCCTGGAGGTGCACTTGCCGGGTGGTCTCTCGGTGTTGTCTTTGTGCTGTGTCCTATTTGTGCAGTGTTTTGTGCTTTTTTGTTTTTTTTTTCAGGGGGGCTTATCGTCTTCTGCGGGGAACAAGTCTCTGATTAGGGCCTTCCATGCTTCAAAGGTGGCACTTATGTCTCCCTCGGGCCCCTTGTTTCCTTCGGTCCAAGCGTTGGTCTCTGCTGCAGCCCATCTCTCTAGTTCTTTACTCCATGGTGTATATTGTGGTCCTCCAGGTGTTTTCCATGCCATTGCTATTGCCCTTTTTGCTAGTAGGCATGCCAGGTCCCTTAGTTTGCCTACATGTTTGTGCTTGCTTGTTCTGGGGTATGTGCCCAGTAGGCACTTTTTTGGAGACCAATCGTACCTGTTCACTCCCGCCCTCCTGCATGTTTGCTCAATTTTAGCCCAGAAGCCCTGTATTTTGGGGCAGCACCAGAACATGTGCATTAAGCCTGCCTGTTAATTTCCGCACCAGGGGCAGTTTGGCCGGGTTTGTTTATTGAAGCTTGCGACTCTGAGAGGTGTCATATAGGTCCTGTTTAGAACGTTCAGTTGGATTAGGCTGAATCTAGCGTTCCTAGACACCTCTTTCGGGTGCATGAATGCCCTTTCCCATTCTTTCTCAGTCAGTGTGACCCCTAGGTCTCTCTCCCATTTTTCTTTCTGTGTTGCTGCGGGGATTGGGCCTGTCTGTTAGTTGGCGATACAGTCTGGACACGGGTCTCCAACCGTCGCTTAGATTGTGCATCTCTGCAAGTATAGGACTCGGTGTTGGTTCTTCTGGCCATATGTCCCATTTTATTTTGGGAGTGTGTTTGATCCTTTGGTACCATAGAAATTGACCCTTTGCTAGTCCCTCCTGTACGTGTAGCGCTTTGAACTATCTGAAAGCTCTGCTGTCGAACATGTCTCCCCAGGTGTAGAGTCCCACCGTCTCTCATTTCCTCATTGCTGGTATGTCTGCGGGGGCCTTGCAGACGTCTGCTAGCATCGGGGTGTCAGGTGCATAGGGTTGCCTCAGGTGAAGTACTGCCTTAGTTCTGTTCCATACTCATCTACCCAAGGTCACAATCATGGGTGTGTGTGCTATGTCGATTGGTGGGGTCCATAATATTTCCTTGAGGTGTACCAGGGCTATCAAATGCGGCACGAGATTGGTTTCAGGCGTGATCTCGTCTGTCAGCCATCTCGTTACGTGGCTAAGCTGTGCCGCCAAATAATATTTCTCTAGGTCTGGCAGTTTTATCCCTCCTTCCTTGTATGGTAGTGTCAGTGTGTTTAGTGACAGTTTGTGCCTGGCTGCTCCCAATAGGTAGTCATTAAGGAATACATCTAGTTTTCTAAAGATGGATGGGCCAATATAGTAGCATATGTTTTGAAAGTGGTATAGGAACCTCAGGAGTATAATCATCTTGATGATTGCTGCTCTACCCATCATGGACAGTGGTAGTTTGGACCAGAACCTCATGGATTTGTGCAATCCATTCTTCACAGCTGTGTTGCTGTCATGTGCGTGTTCTGGTGTGTGTTTGATGTTAACCCATAAGTATCTAAACCCCTCTATCTGCCAGCAGATTCCCACTTCAGGTAAGTCCATTGGGTTCACCTCCTTTAGTTTTGCCAACGGGAATGCGCATGATTTATGTTTACTGAACTGTATCCCGGAGTAGCGCGCGTAGTTGTCTAGTATCTCTAGTACTATCGGGGCATTTATGTGTGGGTCCCTCAGGTATAGGAGAACGTCGTCAGCATAGGGGGATAGTATATTATATTTGCTTCTGACCTTTATCCCTGCATCAAAAAGCTGCTTTCTTAGGTAGATGGCTACTGGTTCGAGCCCCAGGACGTATAGCATGGGGATAGCGGGCAACCCTGTCTGGTGCCTCTCTGTATCTCCAACGCCTTTGACACCATGTTTCCAGTCTTCACTCTAGCCTCATGGTTGTTGTATATCACTTTAACCCATCTCACAAATCCCTCTCCAAACCCAAAGTCCCTCAATACCTCTACCAGCCACTCCCAGTATATGGAGTCAAACGCTTTGATTGCATCCAACAATAATATTGCCAACCATTCCTCACTCTCGAGTGTTTGTGCCATTATGTGTTGGAGTCGGCGTAGGTTGACCTTTGTGTTGCAGCCAGGTACAAATCCATTCTGGTCCTCGTGAATCAGGGCTCCCACCACTCTCGCTAGTCTCTTGGCCAGTATGGAGGTTAGTATTTTACTGTCGTAGTTCAGCATCACCAATGGGCGGTACGAGTCGCAGACATCCGCAAGTTTGTTTGGTTTGAGTATCGGGACCATCAGTGTTTCCCTCATGCTTTCCGGCAGGGTCCCTAGCTCGAACGCTTCCATGAATACCTCGTGCAGCAGTGGCGCCAAGGTTGGTTCATAGGCTTTGTAAAATTCTGGCGGTAAGCCATCGCTTCCTGGGGTCTTACACGTGGCTAGGGATCTGATGGCCTCCGTTACGTCTTCTGTGGTAATGGTTTGTTCTAGTGACTCTCTCTGTTCTCTACTTAATTTGGGAGTCCTATTTCTTCTAATGTTTCTTTGATATCGTTTATCGACAGTTTATTTTCGTGGGCATATAGTTTGGAATAGAAGGCGCCAAATGTGTTGTTTATTGATTGCTGTGTTATATGTGTTGTTCCGTTTTCATCTTTTATTTCATGAGGTATGTGCCTCGGGTGCTCTCGCTTGCACAACCAGGCTATTAGCCTGCTTGGCTTATCTGCCTCTTTATGAGCTCTGACAGTACATGTTGCGTAATCAAATTTGGAAAGCCTTCCCCATGCCTCTTGGCAGCTGGCTCTTATCGCTTTCAATTTTGTCTCGTCTACGTTTGAGAGTTGAGTACTGGCCTCCAGCTGTTTTATTTCCTCTTCCTTAGCCTCTAGTTCTTGTTTTAGTTGTTTCCGAACCCCCCCAGCTCCCGCTATTACTTCTCCTCTTGTCACCACTTTCATTGTTTCCCATAGCTTGGCCCATCTGTCCACGCTGCCTCTATTTATTTGTACAAATTCCTCTAGCTTGTCCCCAAGGTCCTCTTTGAACACTAGGTCTGTGAGTGCCGCTGTGGGCATGCACCACAGCGGGATGGGGGGGTCTGGGTCCTTTGATTTTCCATTGCATGATTAGGGGGAGTGGTCAGATGTTAATCTGCCTAGGTATTGCACATATTCTACCTGTGGCATTTGGTTTCTGTCAATAAACAGGTAATCTATCCTGGTGTATAGGTTGTGGGGGGAAGAGTAGTGCGAGTAACATCTATCCATGGGGTGTAATGCCCGCCATGCATCTACCAGGTCCAGATGGTCTACCATTGTATTTAGGGCCTGTGAGGTTGTGTTTGCTTGGTGTTGTGGTTAGTCTGATCTGTCCAGGGCTGCGTTTTTCACACAATTAAACTCCCCACCCCATATGAAAAATCCTTCTCTGTGGTGTGTCATTTTGGCGCATATTTGTTTGATGTGTGCGGTTATGTCATGGTTAGGAAAGTATGCATACCTTGGTTTGTTCGATCATTCCCCACATCACCAGGTACCTGCCATCCTTGTCTGCTTCAGTTCCCAGCAGTTGGAATGGAATCTCCGGGTTCACCCACGTGAATACTCCTCTTGTGTATTGAGAGTAGGGTGCTCCTTGCCCCTGCACCCCTCCCCCCCAGCGTTCTTTCAGTCCCAGCACAGCTATGTGTACTTCGGGAATGGCTCACAGGGGATGCCAAGAAACCGTTGGTAAGGATGGATAGGGCAGTGGTGGGGTGTCCATTGGAAGGGGTATTATGGCTATACTGACAAGATAGGCCCCCCAAAGACACAGGCCAGTCAGATACTTGCAGCAGTATTTGATGTATGGGACTGGCTACTAGATAAGGGAAGTTTATCTACGCGTCCATCCCCGTTTACGCCGTTATTTGAAAACCCTCAATTCCACCCAGGGACGATACAGGGAGCGTTCAGACTATGGCGGAAAGTGGGATGTATAAAGATGCGAGACATGATGCGGGGAGGAGATATTTGTACATTTGGGGATTGTAAACAGCTTGTTGGCCTCTCGGAGAAGGATAGGCTGGAGTATTATCAATGAAGACACTGGATAGCTGGGTTAGGAGGTACAGTAGCAGCGGGGAGAGAGCTCACTATGTATTTGTATTTGTATTTTATTTATTTGTATAGCGCAGAACAGGCCCGGAGGCTAGCGGGCGCATATCTTGCAAACAGTGGTTACATAGTATTACGACATTTCAGGTAACATTTAAATTGACATAGTAATCAAACACATTGGTAGTTTGTACAGAAATACATAGGTCATCAAGTTTTCAGAGTGCAGCTTTGTCATCAGATGTGACTAGCCAGCGTTTGGCTTTGTGTTTGAATAGATTCAGGGAACGAAGGTTTCTGATAGTAAGGGGGACAGAGTTCCACAATTTGGCTGCCAGAACTGGGAAGCTAGACCCACCGGCTGTTTGGAGCTTGTATCTAGGGATCAGTGGGCTCTGGTTGCGGGTAGATCTTAGAGATCGAGATGGGGTATACTGCGTGAACCGTGAGGCAAGGTAGATGGGGGCCAAGTTATTTGTGCATTTGTAGGTCAGGGCAAGCGATTTTAGTGAGATCCTTTGGGTGACTGACAACCAATGAAGGTTCTTCCTGTTTTCCGAGATGTGGGCTGATCTAGGGATATTGAGGGCTGCTCTGATGGCGTTATTTTGTATGATCTGGAGTTTGTCTAGGTTGCCTTGATTGGTGCCTTGGCACAGTGCATTGCAGTAGTCCAGTTTGGACATGACCAAAGTCCTAGCAAGGGTTGTACAGTTATGAAAGGAAAGAAAAGGGCAGCATGCTGTGATCAACTTGCAGGTGTAAGCAGCGGCGGCAGCCACTGCATTCGTTTGTCTGTGGAAGGAGAGGGTGGAGTCAAGGTAGATTCCGAGAGTTTTAGTATCTTTGAAAACTTTTATGGAGTTTCCGTCGATGCTAAAGGAGCTTAACAAGGGGTTCAGCTTGTTAAGTCTTTGCTGTGTGCCTAGGATGAGGAGCTCTGTCTTGTCGTCATTGAGACAGAGCTCATGTTGAGCCATCCAGGTTTGGATGACAAGGTATCTGTCATTTAGGGATTTCGAGTCTGCTGCGTAATCGCCCGTGATGGGGATGAGTATCTGGGTGTCATCAGCATAGTTAGTGTAGGTGACACCCAGATAGTCCAGCACATCAAACAGGGGTTTAGTGAAAACATTGTAGAGGGTAGGGGATACGCACAATACTTGGGGGACCCCGCAAGGGACTGGTGCAGGGTCGGCAGAGGAGGTTGGGGAGAATACCCTCATCTGTCTTTTATCCAGGAAGGATTGAATCCAGTTAGTGGCTTTATCGGAGAAGTGGGCTGCCGTTTTCAGGTTGTGACAGAGGATTCGGTGGTTGACCAAATCGAAGGCAGCAGATAAGTCTAATAGTAATAGCAGGGCTAGTTTACCTTTGTCTTTAAAGTCCTCAATTTGGGTGTTGAGATCTAGGAGGGCTGTCTCCGTACCGTTCTTGGGTCTGAAGCCGGTTTGTCTCGTGCCTAGTAGATTGTTCGTTTCCAGGTAGTTCTGTATCTGAAGATAAGCTGCTCTATCTAAGATTTTTAACAAAAATGGGACCGTAGGCTTTTTTAGGAGAGGGATGACCCCTGCATCCTTCAAGTTGTTAGGGACCACTCCCGATTGGAAGGAGGCATTGATAAAAGTGGTAATAAAAGGAGCGAGGTCATGAGCCGATTCCTTCATGATCGGGGCTGGACATGCGTCCCCTTGGCAATTGGAGGGTTTTAAATTGCAGATGATTTTTTCAACCTCCCGAACGGTGAGCGGTGTGAAGCTGAATGGCACCCGGGAGTCTGGGGTGGTTATTTTAGGTGGCAGGGTATTGCTAAATATAGGAGTGTGGAGGGAGTTTTGTTTGGCATTGATTTTGGATTGCAAAGTGGTTATTTTGTTGAGAAGTGCGTTTTGTATGTTATTGCACCAAGTGCTGTCTTTGGTGCACACGTCAGGAGCAGGGGAGGGGGATTCTAATTCTTTGAGAATTTTGAATAATTCTCTTGTGTTGGATTCTGCTTGGGATATTCGTGAATTATATGTCTCTTTTTTGGCTTGAAGGATGGCTTCCTTATAGTTCAGAGAGGTGATCAGGAGGGAGGCTTTATTGGCTGAGCTAGGATGACTTTTCCAGATGGCTTCGGCCTTGCGCTTTTCTTTGCGCCGAGCGTTAAGCTGCCGGGTGAACCAAGAGTTCAGGTGGGACTGTTGTTTGGCTTTGCAAATTTTTAGTGGGGCTATGCTCTCAATGGCTTTGATCATCAGGCTGTTGAAGGCGTCTACTAAGACAGTGGGGTCCTTGTCCTTGTGCTGCGAAGCGAAAGTGTTCAAACAAGGGAGGATGAGAGGAAGCAGTTTCTCCCTGGTGATAAACTTTTTATTCTGGTGGGTATAGCCGGGGCTATGGTATGTGTGGGCTGGGGGTTGGTGGCTGGCAGGAGGAAGGTAATGACATGATGGTCAGACCAAGCGCAGGCAGCGTTGGAAATGACATTGGTATTGCAATTTAGGTCAGCTAACCAGTCGAGCGTTCTACACTTGTTATGTGTAGGATCACGAATGCGCTGCTGGAAGCCTAGGTTGGAAAGGGTGGTGTCAACTTCAGAGGCCATGTGGTCCTTGGGATCGGAAAGGCCAAGGTTAAAGTCACCTAATAGCAATATCTGGGAATTGGGCTTGGTGTTAGTCGACAAGGTGGAAGCAACATCATCATAAATGAGCCCAGTGCACCTGGAGGTCTGTATACAAGGTGGAGTGTTGCTGTGTTGGTGGGAGAGAGGAATAGTTTCACTGATAGTGATTCTGCAGAGCTGAATTGTGTGTTGGCGGCAGTTCTCATACTGATCTTGTCGCTATGTATGAAAGCGACTCCTCCTCCTTTAGACAAGTTGGAAAGACGGTCATTTCTGATAATGGTATAACCCTTGGGTAGGGATAAGGCAAGGAGTGGGCCAGAGGCATCATGTAGCCAGGTTTCGGTAATGGCTAAGAAGTCGAGGTTATGGACAGTGATGAGGTCTGCAATGTCAAGGGCATGGGCCGTAAGGGATCTTGCATTAATAAGTGCTCCCTTTAGCGCTGAAGTAGGTGGGGTGGACGGGGGGGCTGGGTGCTGCGGGTAGGTTGGGCTGTGGATGAGCGGTGTGGCTGCGCTGAGTACAAGGTGGTCTGGGCAGTCTAGATCTAAGTCTGATATTCCTATGTTGTAGTGTACACTGGAGGTTTGGTGTAGGTTTGGTTGCAAAGTGCTTGAGCCACAGAGCTGGGTTGTTGAGGTAGGGATTCAATGGAGGGTTTGAGCAGTGGAGCATGGTGGAGG
Organism: Ambystoma mexicanum; assembly: GCF_040938575.1. Taxonomy (NCBI): domain Eukaryota; kingdom Metazoa; phylum Chordata; class Amphibia; order Caudata; family Ambystomatidae; genus Ambystoma; species Ambystoma mexicanum. The sequence continues at coordinate 1,159,882,411 of NC_090929.1, read as the reverse complement.
GATGAGTGAGTTGGGGGTTGAGGTGTGTCTTAAGGATGCTGGCAAGGTAACTGCCTGCAGTGAAGGATAACGATCCTAAAATGACTATGGGGGTGAGGTAGAGGCTGGCAGAGGGCATCGACAGCATGTCGTGGCTTGTTAGTTCTCAAGGAGCTTAAGGTGTGGTGCCAGGTGAAGGGGTTGCAGTTAAAGAGGCAATGTCTGGGTACTAACCACTGTTGGCAACGAGTGGCCTGGCATATTAATGGTAGGGAGTAGTTCGCAGTGAGCAGGTTCAACTTTAGCTGAGAGGGTTTGTAGTACAATATACACGTACACAGAATGCTCTAATGCCGATCACAGTAGGCAGGTTCGACTTTGGCTGAGTAGGCCTAAAAACACAGTATGCAAATGTGCAGAATATTCTAAGGTATAGGCAAGGAATGCTGTAATGCAAACCGCAATAGGCAGATTCGACTTTGTCTGCGTGGGCCTAAAAGCACAGTATGCAAATGTGCAGAAAATTCTAAGATTAATCACAGTAGGCAGGGGTCTAGCTTTGAATAAGTAGGCCTGTGACATAGTATGCAGGTGCATCAAGAAATCTAAGGCGGATCGCAAGGCGGGGTAGATTTTGGCTGAGGGAGCCTGAAAGCACAGTCAGCAAGTGCAAGTGCATAGAATGCTAGTAGATACATCAAATAGAGGCTGGGCAGTGTCAACGCAGGCTCTAGGAGTCGGGCAGAGGCAGAGGCAATTCAGAGGCATGCTAGGGACTGCTAGTATAATGCAAGCAGTGACATACAAGATGGACAATGTCAGTATAGTAGTCGGGCATGTTGCATGTATAAAACGGTTAGCAATGGCAATCAGAGGAAGTGTTTGTACTGGTATCCAGGTAATATACGGATACAGGTAATATACGGATGCAGGGCTGAGGCCGATGGCAACTATGAACAAGGTGACAATTGCATGTAATGTGAGAGCGTGGTTTTCCAAGACAGTACCTTTGAATTTGTGGCATCCGAGAGATAAGATCCTCTGTTTGGCGATGCAGTATTTCTGGCAGGCGGCAGGGATTCGGCTGGGACAGGCTTGGACAGGACCAAGCCTTAGAAGTAATGGCCTTGGAAACGAATGGCCGGCTTGCGCCTTCCGGCACCTGGTTGGCTGATTTCAGGTGGTAGGCAGCCAATGATAATGCAGCTACAGGCGAGGTGGGGCGAGGACAAGGGTTGTAGCCTGGTGTTACAATGCATCCCTCTTGGAATGGACTTATCAGTGCTTGTCGAAGTGGGCACGGTGAAATATGCTAACAAAGAGCAGATTTACTGCTTGCCTGTAAGTCGGATGCGACGGCGTGCAGGCGGATCGCGTTGGCGCGCAATTCTGCTGCACTTACTGTTGAAATTCGGCGATGGCGGGCGAGGAAGCTGGCCAGGTCCAGGCCTTCACCTCCTTGAGATGTGTACTGCTCCGGCAGTCTCGGTGGGAGCTCCTGCTCCTTTGCTGCTGGGCGGACGTCTGTAGAGGCTTGGACAGGACCAAATGTTTGAGAGATTCATCACCACACATACAGGGAACAGGCAAATGGTATTGATGGACGAGGAGAGGGGATACATGCATAAGTGGGAAAGGACTTTAGGGATGAATCTTCAGAGAAATCATTGGGAACATCTATTGGCAAACATCCCCAAATTGACAAGGTCAATTCAGATCAGGGAAGCGTGGTATAGGATCATGTTCCAATGGCATTATACCCCTGAGAGATTGTACAAAATGTTCCTGACAACTACAGAAAAATGTTGGGGAGGCTGTGGAATGACAGGGGATTGGAGGCATATATGGTGGGATTGCCCAATTTTGAGGACCATTTTGGGCAGAGGTTACGAACTAGATAAAGAGGATGGTTTCCCCTGAGGGGATATTGATATCTAGGGAATTGATGTGTGGATTGTTTGACAGAGGAATTTGTCTACCCACTAAGACCCAATATAAAGCTTTTATGTTCATGGTGGTAGCAGCATAGTTAGTAATGGCAGGTGGCTGGAAGCAGAAAAGACCACCAGGGTTAAGAGACTGGTTAGTTAAATTGTGGGGGTGTATTGGAATGGAGTGGATGATATATAACCTGCAAGGAGAACAGGCACGATTTCAACAAGAGTGAACTGTTGCTTTGGACTATTTAAAAGGTGACTTTGTACAACAATGGTGTCAACATAATCTTAGAATATTGAATATTATGTAAGCAAAAATAATGGTTGCCTATTTGTACAACAGAAATATAAAAATATTACTCTACCCGGGGAGGGTTGGAGGAAGCGAGGGGTAGGGCAACGGGGGAAGGGGTTAATGCTTTATTTGAAAATGTCAATAAAAATACTTACACATACAATCATGGATACTTTAAAAGAAATAAAGGACATTTTAATTAATCTTAAAACTTATATGGAATCACTGAAAAAGGACATAAAAGTCCGGAAACGAAAAATAGATAGTATAAAATGCAGACAATTGGGCTTAGTAAAAATGCAGACAATTGGGCTGGTGAGCGAAATCTATCATGTGTAAACACTAAAAGAAAAAGAAATCCCACAACGACTTCCCCCACAATACATAATTTACAGAAAACTTTGTTTCCATGCTTTTTTAATTTATATACGTTATTGATGAAGAGAAAGTCGTGAAAGTGTTACTGTATGTTTGCACAATTACTACACTTGATATATCTCAAAATATAACTTTCCAGGACTACCTACCAGACACATATGCATATGTAAAAATATATTTATTAAAACAATTTAATTACCGTGGCTATGAGAGACGCTATGGAATAGGCTCACAGGATCCATAGACATTAATTGCTGCTGTGGCTACACCGGCCCGCCAAAATGCACAATGTCCCATTCTCTTACCTGTAGCCGTGTGCATTAAGCCACAGCATGTGTAGCTGCAGCTACCTTAAAGCAATGTATCCGTGGCTATTAGCACAGGGAATCAGTGTATTTAAACTACATTACAGAAAAACAGACTGTGCTTCAACAAGAAGGGTAGTGCACATCACGGGGAGGAGGGCAACTTATTTTGGGGTGTGGGGTGCTAGAGGAGGGTATAAAAAGTATATGTAATGTTTACGGAGAAAGAAAATACAAATGTTTTTAACTTTCTGTTTATAGCCGTGGCTACACAGCAAGGTGCCCCTCATAACCGCGGCTATGAATTAAGACATTGTAAAAAGGCTTTTTTTGTTTACACATACTGCATAAAATGGATCATATAAGGGTTATTGATCCATATACAGAATCCCCCTTTTCGAGTGGGCACGAAGGACTTACAAGCTCTGCGGGCCACTGATGGCACCTGAGAGAGAGGCGAATCTATCAGCAGCCCACACAGGAGTTTGTGGCAAGCCAGTGCTGCTCATGGGGACACAGAGAGGTGTACGCGAAGCCGACCAGAGGGAGGGAGACCACCAGGAAGAGTCACTGTCAACCTGTGGGTGAAACAGAGGGACCACTCATGCCGGGGAGCTCCTGGGGGCTAGAATGACGCATATGGTGATGCCAATTGAACGGAAATGTAAACCCAAAGAACAGGGTTTTTGAGTGCTACGAACAGAACGCTGAACATTAAAGTGAGGAATTTAAATGCGAAGCATGTGATATTGAATATTGAACTGGAGAACTGATTTACAAATATTAATGAATACTGAACTGAAGGAAAGCTTTTATGACTGGAATGGAAACAAAGGTGAAACACATGTAATGTACATTTAAAAAAACAAAGAATGCAAAGTTATGAATAAAGTGAAAAGCAGGTGATGGACGTTATAAAGTGTATGAAAGCAAGGTGGTGGAAGAAAGCAACCACCACAGACTGAGGGGCGTGGAAGAACACACTGTGGCAAAGCCAAAAGACCGGCAAGAAGAATTCAGAGTGAATGCAAGCTGAAGCACAGTTGTGGTTAAGGAGAAACCTGTGTCGCAAGAAACCTAGGGTTATCGGTAGCGTCACCGTTAATGGGTGGACCGTGTGGTCCGACAACTGCGCCTGGACCGAGGAAACCCTGTCTGGCAAAGTCAAGAAAAGTCCAGAAAAATAATCTTTATTGGTAACCAAGATTGCTGAAGTGAATGGGACGAATAGCAATCTGCAGTACCTGAATCTGAAGAGTATTCAAGGTAACCTGGAACTGGTCGGGAGAATTCGGAGACTTGAAACTTATTATACATTGGCAAGCTAAAAGTGTTGCAGCCTTGGGGAAGGGAACTGCAAAGACCTTTTTGGAATTGTGTTGGAGCCGTGGGGAAGGGAATCCTAATGCCCCTTTGGAACTGTTACTTACTTGGGGAAAGGAACCCGAAGGCCTTTTTGAATTGCTTTGAACTTGGGGAAGGGGAGCTGGAAAGTAAGCTTAGAGTTGGAAGAAGCTCAGAACTTTATCTTGGAACACTTTTATTACTGATATCTAAAACCATCACAGGACAAGACTGTGGAGTTGAGTGACGCATGTGCGTAGGAGACGCTGCCCAACAAAACGTTGCATGTTTGCTATGTCCACGCTTCTGAGCCTATATAATCCGAGGTTCGGACCCTCTGTGGCAAAGCCCTCTCAGGACAAGACTGCGGTGTTGAGCGACGCAGGTGTTTGGCAGCAAAGGGGTGCAGACGACTCACCCTCCTGTCTGCGACCGCCAGTTAAGAAGTTGTGGGGAGTTTAGCTTGCTCTGCACTTTTAGCCCTTCGGGCATGTGCCCTTTCCCCCCTGACTTGCATCCTCCCCCTGAGACTTGTCCCTTTGCCCTGTCCCCTTAGTTAGGGTGCACTCCCTTTCCATGATCTCTTATGTCCCTTGTCACCCTTGCTCCCAACCCACGTGGTTCCATTGCACTCTTCCACTGCGTTGCACTCCCTCGCCCCTTCCTTGTATTTGCACCTGCGTGTCCTCTGCCCACATAGTTCCCTCGCAATCCTGATTGCATGCTCCCTCTCCCCTTCCAACCTTGGGCTATGTTGGTGCCCACGCGTCCACTGCCTGTGTGGTTCCCTCACGTTGCTGAACGCGTGTGCTCCGCGCCCCTTCCTTTCTTGGCTGCGTTTACACATGTGCGTCCTCTGCACATGTGGTTCACTCGCAATAGGCCTCCCTATCGCTGATACCTACACCAACGCTTCCTCCATACAGACCCTGACCAACATCCTCTTTGTTGTTCCTTCGCCAGACCTATAGACTCCACATTTGGTATCTGTTCTCACTCCTTTTTCCTCCTCTCCCATTAATGGTGGCAGCCGGTGGTAACCGTGTGGTTCCCTTGCATTCCTGATCGTGTGTGATCCGCGCCCCTTCCATCTTTTGCTGTGTTTGCACCTGCGTGTTCTCTGCCCACGTGGTTCACTTGCAATCCTTGATTGCATGCTCCCTCGCCCCTTCCATCCTTTGACTACGGTGGTGCCTGCGTGTCCACTGCCCATGTGGTTCCCTCACATTCCTTGATCACGTGTGCTCTGTGCCCCTTCCATCCTTGGCTGTATTCACGCCTGCGTGTCCACTGCCCGCGTGGTTCACTCGCAAACCTTGATTGTGTGTGCTTTGTGCCCCTTCCATCCTTGGCTACACTCGTGCCTGCGCATTCTGTGCCCACGTGCTTCCCTCGCATTCCTTGATCACATGTGCTCGGCGCCCCTTCCATGGCTGCGTTCGTGCCTGCACATGCTCTGCCCGTGTGGTTCACTCACAATAGGCTTAACTATCGCCGAAACCTACACCAGCACTTCCTCCAGACAGACCCTCACTGACATGCTCTTTGTCGTTCCTTCGCCAGACCTATGGACTGCACTTATAGTCTCTGTGCTCTCTCCTTTTTCCTCCTCTCCCATTAGGGGTGGCACCCGGTGGGAGGCCCTCCTGGCCCCCTTCCACTCCTCTAAGAACATTATTAATATTGACCTAAATGTCACCGTCTTGGTCCATGGCCCTCAGGCCAGTCTCCTTCTTTTTGATAGACGCTTCCTGCACCTCATCAATTTCCTTTCTTCTCCTGCTGTCCCTTCTTTCCCTTCTCTGCCTCCTCTGGCTCCACCCTCTGCCACCTCGTTGGCTTCCTCTACTTCTTCTCTGGCTGCCCGTTGCCTCCCTCCTCCGCCACCTCTCTGGTGTCTTCATCCTCCTTGGCTACTTTGCCTTCTCCTCCTTCCTCCTCTGCCCAACCTCAGGCTCCTTCTACACTTCTTCAGGGCGTATTTCTGACCTGTACCCCTCCACAGAAGTCTTTCAAGGTTGGGAACCTTCTCCACATTGCCACTTTGAACTCTCGCTCAGCTGTCAAAAACTCCTTTGACATCTGCCATCTGCTGGTAGAACTCGACCTTGGTTCATGACCAGATCTGTCACGAGCTTTGACACTCTCCTCCCTGATGGCGACAAGATCCTTTCCGCGCCCAGATCCAACCGTCCCAGTGGGGGTGTAGCCTTGATCTTCCTTGAGTGGATCAATCCTATTCAGGTCTACTACTCCTTTGATGAATGCCTGTGTGTGTTTTTTTTTTTTTTTTTTTTTTTTTTCTCTCTCTCTCTCTCTCTCTCTCTCTCTCTCTCTCTCTCTCTCTCTCTCTCTCTCTCTCTCTCTCTCTCTCTCTCTCTCTCTCTCTCTCTCTCCTCCCCCCTCCTCCTCCCCCCTCCTCCTCCCCCCTCCTCCTCCTCCTCCTCCTCCTCCTCCTCCTCCTCCTCCTCCTCCTCCTCCTCCTCCTCCTCCTCCTCCTCCTCCTCCTCCACCTCCTCCCTCCTCCTCCCTCCTCCTCCAGTGGGTGGACCTCTCTCCTTGCCTCTACCACTCAACTCCTCCTCTACAGAGACCTTAACATCCACCTGGGTGCTTCCTGTCCTGCCTCTGGACTCTTTCGCAACCTCTGCGATTCTCTTTCTCTCTCTATTCTTCCCTCTGGCCCGACTCACTCTGCAGGGCACACCTTGGATTTTATGATCTCTTCAGACCTCTGCCTCTCTAACCCTCTGACCACTCCTCTCTCCTGGAGTGACAACTTTCTCCTCTACTCTCATCTCTCTCTCTCTCTCTCTCTACTCCTCAGGCCGAGACAACTCCAGCACTGCCACCCACCTTCTCGGTCATCCGACCCATGAAGAGGCTTTTGCCACCACTTTCTCTCCCCCTCCTGCACCTCTGGCTGACTCACATCCTGACACAGCCCTTTCCAACCTCCATTCTTCTATCTCTGACACTCTTGATGTACTTGCCCCTGTCATGAGGATTCGCTTGAAGCCCACAGTCAAGTGCAACTCTTGGTATGACTCAGACCTCGTCATCCTTAAATGCAAGTGTAGGGTGGCAGGGAGGAAAATGGCAGGCATGCTGTGCATCCTCTGACAAACTGGCCTGCCGCCTGCTCCAAAGGCAGTACCGACTCTCTGTCCACACTAAGAAGAGAGCTCACATCCAAGCCTGCATCTCTGCGGCATCTAACAACTCGGCCAAACTCTTTAAAATCTGCAAGGAGCTGGCCAATCCTGCTGCAGTTTCTACCTCTCCTGTTCCCTCCCAGGCCCTCTGCACGGCCTTGGCTTCACATTTCATCTCAAAATCCCAGAACACTCTGTCCACCCTCTCTTCCTCTCCCCTGTCTTCCTCTTCTCTGTCTTCCTCCTCTACTTTTTCCTCTACTTCTGGCCTTCCTGTGGCCGCCTCTCCTCCTCCCTTCTCTTCCTTTCCTTTGTTCACCCCTGACGAGGTTTCTAGACAAGTCCGATCTATGAAAGTCTCGTCAAAACAGGTTCTTCCCTGTTCATCTTAAACCATCAACGACCATATTGACACCCTTGCTCCAGCCTTGGCCGACTTCTGCAACCACTCTTTCGCCACTGGAACCTTCCCTTGCCCCCTGAAAGACTCCCTAGTGCACCCTCTTCTTAAGAAAGCCTCAGCTGACCTTTCCTGTCCAGCCAACTATTGCCCAATCTCCATTAGTCATTTTCTGGGCAAACTCTTGGAAAAGTTGTCCATCTCCCAGCTTAGCCTTCACAGTGAATCTGTTGGTTGTCTCCATGACGATCAGTCTGGCTTCAGAGGTCCTACTTGGGGGTGTCCTTCTCCGTCTCCTTCTCCCTCTCCCCCTCTCCCCCTCAAAAACAACAAAGAAGTGAAAAATCACCTGAAACAGGTGCGCATGGTATTTGTACGCATTATCCTTGGACTGAGCTAGTTAAGTGACACATGAATAAAAGGCTGCAAATCAATCTGGTAAATTACACTCCACGTGTCCTGTTGATAGCTTCCCAGTAGTGGACTCAAGCTCTGCTAGGACTACAGGCAAACCACTCACCTTCAGAGCCCTGACCACTGCTCTTCCCTGGGTGATGTGGACCGAGTGTCTCCGCCATCTTTGATTTCTACTGTCCAGTGTTGGGCCCTCTACTACCTGGGGTCAAATTGAAACACGTGGAGACAGGGCTACACAACACTCTGGAGGCAAGTAACATCATGGTCAACCCTAAGAAACAGGCAGAGATGGACCAGTTTGCAAAGCCTGATGACCCCACCTTCGTCGTCTGCCCCCGACCCCTTTCAGCTTGACGTGGCAGCTCTGAATCAAACTTCGGTTACACAAAATAATAGCACAGATACATTGGGTACACAAATAGACACACTCACCTGTAAGGTCGATATACCTGCAGTACAGATTGACAAATTGTGCAATCGTATGACCAAGGCAGAGACCAGAATTGGTGAAAGTGAGGATAAAATATCTACCTTGCAACGAGAAGTCTCCTACTTTCAGCAGACCATGAAGAAAATAGCGGCTAAAAATGATGACCTAGAGGTGAGGTCTCAGCGTAACAATGTGCGTATTCTGGGGGTCCCAGAGTCCACCCCGATGAAACAAATGGAGAAATTTGTGGAAAAACTGTTAATGGAGGTTCTGGGGGACCCGCCAATTTCGAAAATGTTCCTGGTGGAGCATGCACATCGCTCCTTGGCTGCCAGACCCCACCCCCATCCCCCGGGGCACCTGAATGGCCCATCATCACAAGTATTTTCAATTACTGCGATAGAGAGGCTCTGCTAAAGGTGGCCAGGGAGCGTGGCGAGCTTTGATGGGGCACAGCAACCATCCGTCTGTTTCCGGACTTTAGCCCACAGGTACAGGAACAAAGGAAGACTTTTCAATCTGCAAATACCCTGAGGTGCAAGGGCATCCGCCACTCGATGCTGTTCCCCGTTAAACTTTGGGTGGTACATAATGGAAAAGCACTATTTTGCACTAGCCCTGAAGCAGCAGAGCAATTTGCGATCGAGCTTCCAAGTCCTAATGGCTCTCCGAGACAATCTCCCTAACAAGGTGCTGCCCTGCACTCTTAAATGCTTCGCTCACTGCAGCTGAAGTGATCGTGCTGCACCGTATGCTCTCCGCCTTTGATGTGGTTACATCATCAGAGCACTTGTCAACGTGAAACTGAAGAGCTTGCCGCCATTGGAGCCTGTCATTTGCTCATAGTTGCCCCAATCCTGCAGACATAATGTGTTTCAGCTGTTGTTTAAGCTGCGTTGTTTTGAGGGTGATGCTGGTAGGTTGTGGTTTCTGGTGTGGGGAAGCAGGGTTGTTAATGGGGGATGGGAGGGTGGGATGGCAACAGTAATACATTGTTTCCTAATGGCACACTTTTGTTGCCTTTGTAGGTACATCAACCCTATAGTGCATGGTGGATTTCCGGGTTGGGCGGTCAGGGGTTGCGATGAGTGGCAGCCATGCCAAAATATCACATCCTCGAGTTCTGATGGGGGATAAAATTAGACTGCTTACTTGGAATATACGGGGCTTCACCAATCTCAAACAAACTAGATTGATATCTAACTATGCTATGAATCATGGTGTAAATGTCTTGTGCCAGGAGACACATCTTGCTCATTTGTCTGATGGGGAGTTCATAAATATGGTTCAGAGGGGGGCGTGGCCTGGAGCGCCGACGATACGGACGCTCCTCTAATGGCCTCCGTGGGACGTCTGCTGCTTCACTGAATTAGGGCAGCCGTAATCCTGTAATTGCTGACCTAAGCACGTCTGAGGCTCCATGAAACCTGGGAGCGGAGGTGGCTGCACTTTTGGGGGCCACTGAGGCATGGCTGCGTAGATAGAGGCGATAACTCCCGTCCGCCTCTCAACCCAAGATGGCGGACGGACGCCCTGGGAACTGTGACAAGCTGGGGATGGTGTGAGGGTTACCAGTCAATTGGTCGACACCATTTGGTCGAATGCCAAATGGTCGAATTTTTTTTACCCCTTTTTTGGGTTTTTTTGGGGGGGTCCCTCCCCCCAACCCCCTTTTTTTTCCCCACACGAAAACCCACAAAACACATATATTAAAAAAAAAAAAAATTCGACCATTTGGCATTCGACCAAATGGTGTCGACCAAATTGCAGTCGACCACTTTGCTGTCGACCAATTGACTGGACACCTGGTGTGAGCAGGGGAGGAGCGCCCGTCCCCGAAGGACACCCCGTCGGCCCCCTGCCGCCGCAGACCCCCCACGCACAGCACCTGTCACTGGAGGACTCCCCCCACTTTAAACCCTGCGAGTGGTGGCAAGCCCACCAAGTGTGCACCCTCTGTGGCCCGCGCGGCCCTGCCCGCGCACTCCAGTGCCCCGGACCGGGCTACAGTGAGCCTGCAGCAGATCGGGAGCAGATCGGGAGGAGGGAACCAGGGAACTCCCCTGCGCGACCCCTGCAGCGTTGCCCATAGACCGGGTTGCGCTCCGGACCAGCGAGGAGGAGCCGGGGGATCCCCACACGCAACCACACAGCACCACCCGCACTTGCTGGAGACACGCTGGCCCAGAGAGGAGGTGAGCGGAGGGGAGAGCATCCACGGAATTAAACCTCTCCAGGGCCCCTCCACCAGCAGCCCGCCATAGACAGCAGCGTATAGCCCACCAAGCCCACCAGGCAGCCCACACTTAACCCGCACTGGCGGGAGGGACAGGGGGGGGCCTTGCCCTGCCTCCACGGCTCTCACCCGCTCAGAGGCACATCCGGGCACAATAGAGCCAGAAAACACCCAGATGCCTCCCTGCAGCACCATCCAGCTACCTAAGCCTGCCTGAGGGCCTCTTGGGAGACATGCACCCACCGAGCTCACTCCCCCTCTTCTGAAAGGCTCACTCAGCGGCAACACTTGATATACGTGATCATCTCCTGGGGCGCCCCGGCCCACCTCCTGCAGACCTCTGACCCTCGACCTCCTCTTGGGGAGACGGGGAACCCCCCCACCTTGGTGACCCTGGCCTCTGTGACTGCACCTGGCCCCCACTGAGCCTGAGAGTGGCAGGCGTCACTGAAACTACCCCACCAACCTCCCCGGAGCACAGAACCCACTCTCTATCCAGGGAAACAAGATGACTAAACAATCCAAAGCCAGCAAGAATTCAGACATTGCAGTAATGCGGATGTCATCTGACAAACCCAAGAAACAAGACCTTCCTGGCTCTAACCCTCAGGAGACCCTGGAGGATAGGGGTTCACTCGCAACTAAAAGTGACATTCTGGCATTCATGGCGGACATCAAGTCCGAATTCAGATCATGTATGTCTGAACTGACCACCGAACTGGAAAACACTGATCCGAGGGTGACGGAGGCCGAACAGAGATTGGGGGAAGTCGAGGACAGGACCCAGGACTAAGCTTCCACCCTGGCGGAGGTCCAGCGCACAATCAGACTCCTCCAGGATAAATGCGAAATACTAGAGTTCAAGCAAGAAGTCTTGGAAAACAGGGCCCGACGCAACAACTTACGCATCTGAGCGGTCCCAACCTCAGTCCCAGATAAAAACCTGGCAGAATATGTGGGGGATCTTTTTCAGACTCTTGTCCCACACCTAGAAAAGTCACAGCTCCTCCTAGACCGTACACACAGGATGCGCCCTCGCCGCGGAGTGGACTCGGACACTCCTCCAGACGTCATTACCAGAGTTCATTTCTTCACGACAAAAGAAGGCATCTCTGCGATCAGTCGCACTCGTGATGAGATAACCTTTCAGGGCGCACCCCTCCAAATTTATCAAGACCTATCCGCCCTTACCCTCCAGAGAAGATGATCTCTTTGACCCCTGGCTGCCTTCCTGCAAGACCAACAAATCCGCTATCAATGGCTCTTCTCCACGGCCTTGCAGTTCTCCTACAAGGGCACCCAGAGAAGGATTAGCCACCTAGAAGACGCCGAGAAAATTATGAACCTGGCCCCGCCTGGAGCTCAGTCGCCCCTGAATCCTGAGAACACTACTGACACAAACCTCCCGACATCTCCCAAGACTCAACCAAACTCCTGGTCAAGAGTCCCGAGGTTCAGAAGGAAGAAATAGCCTCACCCGAGGGAACCCAGTCGTTTATAGCAAGCAAAAGGATGCTTGACAATCGAGGCGGCGGGCCTTACCCCAGGGACTATGCCCACTTCCGAGGTACAATTCATCTAAGTCCTTGGAAGACCATACCTATAATTTTAGCCATGTTGGCTACAAATAGTTACTTGGCCACTTTGGCCAGGGGGGGACGCCAGACCCACAAATCTGCCCCCCCCGCTAGTTAAATCTCTGCCTTCACATTAGAGGCTGGAGCAAAAACTTCAACGGCAGGGAAGAACGCGACCACAGAACTAACGGGATGCCGGTTGAGGCATCTACATCTCACGCCTCCTCCCCGGACACAGCGATACCTTCGCTTCTCACTCCAGATCACTCTACCCTAAGATTCATCTCGCTGAATGTTCGAGGACTAAACTCCCCAGCCAAACGCAAGTCAATATTGCAAAACTTCAAGACGAAAATGCAGCGGTGGCCATGTTACAGGAAACGCATTTATTGCCAGCCGACTTCGGGCGTTTACGCTCCCGTCTTTTCCCGAAACAGTTCTGCGCATCTGGCAACACCAGGAAAGGGGGCACTGCTATTCTCTTTAGGAAAGGGTTGGATCCCCAGATACTGGACACAAAACTCTGCCCGGATGGCCAATTTGTTGCTGTGAAGTGCTTGCTACTTGGACAATTATACTCCATTGTATCAATATACGCTCCGAATACAGCCCAAGCCGCTTTCTATGATGTCCTGTGCTCTACCCTCCCCTCCTTCCTGGAAGGCCAAATCATCATTGGCGGCGACTTTAACAGTCCCAGACCCCACAAAAGACAAATCCCACCCTCCATCAGGCAGAGACTTCACTTCGACCCTGGCACTTCTACAGCTATTCAGAACGTTGGAGGTGGTGGACCCATGGAGGGTTCTCCACCCCTCAGAAAAAGACTTTTCTTTCTATTCCTATGTCCATAGAACATTTTCTAGAATAGATCTCCTCTTGGTTTCCCCCAGATCCTCTCGTTCGCCAATGATGTTACCATAGGCCCAAGGATTCTGTCTGACCACGGCCCGGTGACCCTAGAAATCTAGATACAGTAACCATCCCGCCCAGCCCAGCGCAGATGGACCCTCTATGATCCAATCCTCAACGAAATGCCGCTTAGGGACTCGATCGCAACTACGATCAAGAACTTCTTCCAGGAAAACCCTACAGCTGACACCTCCCCCGCCAACACCTGGAATGCCATGAAAACAGTTGTCCATGGGGAACTGATAGCTCAGGGCGTAGCTTTCCACAAGGCTAGGCGTCAGACCCGCCTGGCCCTCGAAGATGACCTCCGGAAAGCAGAGCAAACCCATAAAGAAAAAGGGTGGTCCCCGGGAACTCAACGTGTCATTCGCACGGCACAAAAAAAGATTGAAGCCCACTATGCTGAACATACAGCACACCAGATGGCAAAGGCCAAGCAATTCTATTACGCTAAAAACAACAAAGCAAACAAATTACTGGTAGCCAAACTGGCCAAGGCTAAATGAAACAACACGATCATCGGTCTCCAGGATGCGCAAGGCAGAACGCAATACTCAGAGCAAGACAAACAGCGCCTGGCAGCGGAGCATCTGGTGCAGGTAATGACCGCCCCGCCACGAGACATGGGCGAACAAAGAGAATACCTACGAAAAGCAGCACTCCCCCAAATCTCGGATTCAACTCGAGACCTCCTAGACGCTCCAATCTCTAGTGAGGAGGTAGATGAAGCCATAAAATCTCTTAAAGCCCGGGCCCCTGGCCCCGATGTTTACACAGCCAGGTTTTACAAGGTCTTCAAGCCCCAGCTACTCGCCCCATTGGTACAGCTATTCAACTCCTTTAGGGACACTGGCGTCATAACCCCCTCCATGCAAGTGTCAATCACAGTCCTTCTACCTAAACCTTGAGGGGATCCGAGAAGTCAGCCTCATACAGACCTATCGCTCTTCTCAACATTGACGCTAATATTTACTCCAAGATTCTAGCAACACGTTTATCTCACATCCTCCCAGACATAATGCAACCTGACCAGAGCGGCTTTCTGAAGAACCGATCTACAGCCGACAACATCCGTAGAGCCTGAATCTGGTGGACCTGGCTTCCCGAGTCTCACAAGGGATTGTCCTCATGGCACTAGACGCGACCAAAGCGTTTGACAAGGTGGATTGGACATTCATGAGGCTTACCCTGGAGACATTCGGATTTGGGCTGGAATTGCGCACCATGGTCCTGGCCAATTATAAATTGCTCAAAACCCTGCTCAGAATCAATGGCAATCTCTCTGCCCCCATTACGCTGTCCTGTGGAACCAGGCAGGGATGCCCGTTGTCCCCGCTTTTATTCACTTTGATCATGGAGCCCTTCGCCCAACGGGTTAGGCTGAACCACCTAGTCAAGGGTCTCCAAGTGGGCCCCTTGCACCATAAACTGGCCCTTTACGCGGATGACGTCCTGCTGACCATCACAAACCCCCACATCTCTTTGGCACACGCTTTAGCAGAACTAAACAGCTATGGAAGGGTGACAGGATTTACCATTAACTCCAACAAGTCGGCAGCGCTGGGGATAGGGATATCGTCAAGAGAGCGAGAAGATCTAATCCCAATGTGCCCGATACAATGGAAGACGAAGGCTATCGGTTACCTGGGGTTTCAGATCCCAGCCAGCCCAACAGACATTTACCGCGTGAACTTCCCCCCACTCTTCAAAGAGCTGGAAACTGACCTGAAATGCTGGACGACCCAAGAGATTTCCCTGATGGGCTGGATCACATTGTGTAAGATGAACTTACTTCCGAGATTCTTGTACGTATGTTCCGCTCTCCCTGTGAGGATTTCGACTCCAGCACTCCAGAACCTACAGAGGAAAATGCTACAATTCATCTGGAGGGGGAAAAAGGCCAGAATCCTTAGAGACACAATGCTGGGGAATGCAAAACTTGGTGGCCTGGGGGTCCCAGACCTACAGAAATACCAGATGGCAGCCCAACTAGTTTGCATCCAAGCATGGCAAACAATCACTAATCGCCCCAGATGGGTGGACGGTATACACGCATTTTGTCGAATGATTTTACATCGTGGGACTTTTCATCGCCAACCCTTTCATCGCCGAAAACTTTTTTTTAAAACTTTTTTATGGGGGGGGTGTTTGGTGCGGTTTGGGGTATGATTATTTAAGTAAGGAGGAGTTTTGGGGGGGCAAATAAAACATTTTAAAAAAAAGGAGTTTTTGGCGATGAAAGGGTGGCGATGAAAAGTCCCACGATGTAAAATCATTCGGCGAAATAACGTAGAACCGGGTGGACATGGAACAATCGCGCTTAGCTCTCCCGCTACGCTTTCTCCCCCATATCCCACCAGCGATGAGGCGGCAATGGCAGGGATTATTATTAGCCACCAAACACAGTACTGCTATTTGGGACAAAACTCTGAAACAAAAGAAGATCCCAAGAGGACTCAGCCCCTCATCCGCGGTTTTTCTGAACCCAGCATTTTCACCCGGAGCAATGCCCCAAAACTTCAAAAACTGGATCGAGGGGGGACTGGAGACGGTGGGGCAGCTTTTCGAAAGAGGACAACCACTTTCTTATGAACAATGCAAGGAAACCTTCCACCTCCAAGAAAAGGACAGGTTTACATACCTCCAGCTGCGCCACTGGTGCACCCACCCGCAGACACACCAAGCAGCGGCTCGTTCTCCCACCCCCTTAGAACTAACTCTCAACAACCTACCAACCCAAGGCAAAATCTCTGTGCTATACAAGTGCCTCCAGAAAGACTTTCTCACCTCCAAGTCTCGGCCCATGGCATAATGGGAGGCAGACCTAGGCCACCCCATAGAGCACAAGTCCTGGGTTGACATCTGGACCCGCGCCCAATCGGCATCCGCCTGTGTCACGAATAGGGAATGTACCTGCAAGATCTTATTACGTTGGTACTATCCCCCTCTAATACTCCATCACATGAATCATACTTTGGACCCAGCTTGCTGGAGACGATGCAGCCAAACAGGATCCTTTTTCCACATGTGGTGGACTTGTCCAAAAGCCCAAAGCTTCTGGAGAGAGTGTTTGGCAGCCGTCGCGGATATTACGCAAACAAAACTCCCTCTGGATTCCAAACCTATCCTCCTGGGCACCCCGGTTCCCGGGATTTACCCATGCACTAGTCCTGAAGGCAAACTGTTGTCCCAATGCTTGTTGGCGGGTAGAATAGTGGTGGCCCGCACATGGAAATCTGTAGAGGGCCCACTCCTGCCCCTCTGGTGGGTGAAGCTATGGGATGTACTAATTGCAGAAAAGGTGACGGCAGCTACAGCGGGTCTCCTCCACCGCTTCCGGAACATTTGGAACCCTGTTCTTGAGTTTGATCGAGACTTCCCAGCTTTGACCTACAAACTCCAGCTGGCCAGGAGGGTCCTTGCCCGCAGGAGGGAGGAGTGGGAACTTGAAAAAGTGACGAGCCTGAGGAGGGTTGTTGGAGGAGGGGAGAAACATACTCGCATAGTAATGCATACTAAATGTTGACAATATGTGGATTGTTATTTTTCCTGCCTTGTTCAAAAATAAACATATTTTAAAAAAAAATATGGTTCAGATTTCTCTACGCACGCACTGGCAGTGGCCACATACATACACTGCTCATTAGCATTTAAACTGCATGACCAGATTTGTAATACAGCAGGTCGTTTTTCCACTCCTAGCGGGTGAGATACTGGGTATTCAAATCCTAATAATAAATATATATGCTCCCAATAACGATTCCCCTGAATTCTTTAAAGAATGTGCCAGTCATCTACATAAGTTCCTGACTTAAAATACCATTTGGGTAGGCAATTTTACCATGGCTTTGTCACTGTCCCTTGATAGTTCTATGTCCCATCAGGCCTTACTAACCAAAGCAGGGACCGAATGGTTGGATCTGGTGGAATATCACGATTTGTATGACATGTGGAGGGTACTTCACCCCTCTAGCAAGGAATAATCATTCGACTACAGGGTACATGGGAGCTCCTCTAGGATTGATTATATTATGGTTTCCTCGACCCTCCTACCAGGCGTCTCAGGTGCACATGTGCTTCCACAGTCCTTGTCAAACCACTCTCTAGTAAAGGTGGTTCTTACCTGTCTTTCACACACCCCACACGGCCCTCGATGGCAATTCAGGGAGTGTGCACTAGCTTATGCTCTCTTCCGTGAAAATATTAGGCAAGATGTACAAACCTTTTTTAAGAGAAACGTGGGAGCGGTTCCTGATAACAAAGTTGTGTGGGAGGCTTTTAAGGTGTTTATAAGGGGATGTTGTGTGTCCAGGAAGGGCGGAGTGCTGAAGGATATCCGTAGATCTATCTCCAGGTGGGAACACAAAACTAGGGAACTGGAAATGCAACAGGGAATCAGTGACTCCCCCACAATCCATTAATCCCTCAGGGAACAACGTGAGGAGATGAACCACATTAAGGAAAGGGAAGAGAGATTTTTGGAAGACACTATCAGGGCAGCAACATATGGGGAAGCTGATTGACCCAGCCGTACTGTGGCGTGGGCGGTGTGGTGCGACAGGAGCGCCAGTCGACTGATATTATTGAGATTGAAGGTCCCGATGAAACTACCAGTAAAGACCTGTTGGTGATTAACAAAACATTTATACTATACTATGAACAACTACATACATCTCGGTTGAGGGCTGGACATGAATCTATCCCACAATATCTAAATCAGGTGGCCCTAGGATGGCTGGACCCAGCAATGGGTGAACAAATAAATGAACCCCGCCTTGGATGTAGTAATCTGTGCCAATATATTTTTCTCTTCCTGATGGTAAGGCACCTGGTTCCGATGGTCTCACGACAGAAATATACAAGGAATATGTCGATCTGTTAGTCCCCCATCTCCGTCACATGTTTGAGAAGGCCTTTGCGACCGGGGTTCTACCGGAATCCACTAGGTCGGCTATAGTGACGATACTCGTGAAACCCGACAAGGACTCCATGAAGTGCTCATCTTATCGACCGCTTTCGTTAATCAACACTGATAGCAAAATTTTCGCAAAAATATTTGCAAACCGTCTCCTACTGCACATGCCAGCACTGGTCCTTCCGAATCAGGCAAGTTTTATCCCGGGAAGAGCCACACAGAACAACCTTTGTCGTTTGTTCACACTTATGCTTAATGTTGACCCAGAGATTCCTATCGTGGTTGCCGCTATGACACAGAGAAGGCCTTTGACTCGTTGGAGTGGCCCTTCTTATTCAAAGTCTTGCGTCGATCCTGATTGGGTCTTGTATATCTTCAGTGGGTCCAATTGCTGTACATAGTGCCCTTGGTGGCGATATGCACAAACAGGCTCCTGTCGAGTTGCATTGAAGCAACCTGGAGCACCAAACAAGGGTGCCCATTGTTCCTTAGCCTCTTTGTCCTGGCAATTCAACCTCTTGCCTGCTAGCTGAGGGAATACCACATACATAGGGGGGTCAGAATACACTCACACACCTCAATAGTGTCACTCTATGCCGACGACATGTTGTTATACCTGAAACATCCAAAGGTGAACCTGCAGGGCTATTCAAAGGTATGGCAATATATCTGGTCTGCAGATCAACTGGGCTAAATCGGAGGTGCTACCACTCACTCCGACAGCCTGGCGGGAAGACATAGTGGGCGACTTTAAGTGGTGCCCATCGGGCATGAGGTACCTGGGTATTCAAATCACCACCTCCCCGCAAACCTTGTTCAGATATAATTACTTGAAAGTGTTAATGCAATTGGAACATAGGGTTGAGAGCTGGGTCGGCTGCCCAAATCACAGGCGGCTTGGATGTCCCTAGTCAAAATGATACTCTTCCGAAATTCTTGTATATTTTTAACAACTTTCCAATTTAGACTCCTGCAAATTTCTGGACTAGATTTAGGAAATTGATGATCCTTCTTGTATGGGCTGGCCGCCAGGCTATGGTGGCCTACGAGGTCTTGACAATGCCCTATGAACTGGGGGGGATTGGAATATCCGGATCTATACCTATATTTCCTAGCAGCTAAATACAATACTCTAGTTGGTGGTGGCTCCCCCCTTCCGATCTCACACATATCTTATTAGAAAAGGTGACTATGGCCCCAGATGATCTGAGGGGCCTCCTATGGGACCATGCAGAAATCCAGCCAGCCAACGGCAGTTACTTCTAGAGCGTGGCAGAAGGCTGCTGGCGTAATGGGACTGGCCGCTCCCTATTCTCCTACATTCGCCATCTATAATGTCAGGGGTCTACCACTCACACTATTCCAGACACTGTTTGGGAAAGTGGGGATATCTGCGTTAGGGGGATCTCGTGGTTGAAGGGAGTTTGATATCCTGGGAAGCCCGGGGTGCTAGAGGTGAATCAAATACAATCACAATGTTCTTCTATTATAGGTTGAGTGAAGTACTGAAGTCAATATGGCCAGACTACCCGTGTGCCCCTGTGATCTCTCCTGTACTACAAAGCATGACCTCATCGTCACCTTCAAATCACTAGTTTCTAACATATATAAGGGCATCAGGGCGCAGAGGATCCAGCATTCCAACAGGTCACGCACCCAATGGGAGGTAGCACTGGGCAAAACTTTCACTGACACTCAGTGGACACGGGTTTGCTGTCAGACAAAATCACTTTCCCTGAACAATCGTCTTCGGTTAAAACACTATAAATTCCTAAATCAGGTTTACTACTCTCCACTAAGACTACACACATTTTATCCAGAAAGGCCTTCCACATGTGCAAAGTGTGCTCTAGAACAGGCCAATTTTATTCATGTTGCCTGGTCCTGTCCGTGTGTGAAACCGTTTTGGACCTCAGTGGTGGATGCTCTGTCGGTTAGGCTTGGGACTACACAACAGGAATCCCTGGAGCCCCGGCTACTCGCCATGATGGACACAGGCACAAAAGCAGGTACAAGACTTGCAGGAATGACATTGGTTATCGCAAGGACTTTGATAGCTAAGTCCTGGAGGAAAGCCAGAGCCCCAATGTTTTTCTGAGAATGGATGGTCTATATGACTATGTGCGAATACACAGAAACACAATATGCTACTTCCCTCCCAATGACTAGTTTGGCATTGGACTATTGGTCTTCCTTTCAAACCTATGCATTTACAATGCCCGAATCATGACACCGTCTTCACTAGATACCCGGTGGAGGGCCTAGAACAAACTATAGTTTGCAAATTCTTTTCTTTTTTTTCTTTTTGGGTTAGCCATGTCTATGATATCCGTAAGTTGTACTGTATACTGTTTTGAGATAAATTGTACTGTATTGCCATGTATGGGGTGGGGAGTAGGACTGGGTGGGATCTGGGTGCTGTGGGTTGGCTCGGGGTATGATGCAAGTATGTTGTGTTATTGAGAAAATAATAAAAGCAGAACTTTAAAAAAAAAAAAGAAGGGGGTGCACAAGGGAGTGCTTAAGGGGGAGGGGAATGTTCCAATGGCAAAACAGTGATTGCAGAAATCGGCCAAGGCTGGCGCAAGGGTGTCAGTGTGGTCCTTGATGGTTCTGGATGAGCAGGGGAGAACCTGCTTTGACAAGACTTTCATAGATCAGACTTGTCTAGAAACATTGTCAGGGGTGAACAAGGGAGAGAGGAGGAAGAGAGGCTGCCACAGACGGGCCAGGAGTAGTAGAGGAAGAGAGGGTGGACAGGATGTCCTGAGTTTTAGTGGTGAAATGAGAGGCCTGGGAGGGAACAGGAGAGGTAGAGACTGCAGCAGGATTGGCCAGCTCCTTGCAGATTTTGAAAAGTTTGGCCGAGTTCTTAGATGCCGCAGAGATGCAGGCTTGGATGTAGGCTCTCTTCTCAGAGAGAACAGAGAATCTGTACTGCCTTCAGAACAGGCGGCTGGCCTGTTTGTCAGGGGGTGCGTCTGGTGCCCTCCACTTCCTCTCAGCCCCCCTACACTTGCGTTTAAGGGTGGCAAGGTCGGAATCGTACCAAGAGTTGCACTTCGATTTGGGCTTCAAGTGGATCCTCATGACAGGGGCAAGGACATCCAGCGTGTTGGAGATAGAGAGATTAAGATTAGAGAGGGCTGTGTCAGGGTGTGAGTCAGCAAAGTTTCAGGAGGAGGAGCGAAGGTAGTGGCAAAAGCCTCAACTGACACACGCTTCATGGGTCGGATGACCGAGAAGGTAGGTGGCAGTGCAGGAGTGGGCTTGATCTGAGGGGTAGAGAGAGAGGTGTCGGAGGAAAGGCGAAAGTGGTCATTCCAAGAGAGAGGAGTGGTGAGAGGGTTAGAGAAGGGGAGGTCTGAGGAGATCAGAACTTAATAGGAAGAATCATATTCGTATGGACACTTAGATAATTCAACACTTAATCTGGGTTCACTGGGACGACGTTCATGAGCTCCCATTTTATTTCAGAGACAATTTAGGAAAGGTGCAAGCAAATAAACCTTTAGCCTCAGAGGAAGCTGTCAATTCATCATTTCAGTTAGTTATTTTCTTTTTTTAAAAATATTTTTATTTTTAGTGGCACAGTACCTTTTCCCGTGTCTTTTTCTGATTGTATTACATTTTCCTGCCAGGTCAGACATTGTCCACCATGTCTGACCACCACAGCAGTAGCATTCATGAGGTCATCTGGGTTCCAAAACCATCCCCCTCGCAAAATATTTTGCGGTTTGAAAAAACTGCAGACAGTTGGTGTTGTTTACTGGTGGAGGAGCACGATTTGCAAAAAGAAATTGAAAATGTGCAATGCAAAACAACATTGGTGTTCCAGAGAACGTTTAGGACAAGTGCAAGGAATTAAACCTTTAATGTTGGATCAACTTTACACTCTCCACAAACATTCTACATGGATCAGTGCACCAAACCAATATATTTGTAGTGGAGCACAAGAAAGTAATTTGTCTATATCTTCTTCAATCTACAAATATAAAACTGTAAGAGTGTCAACAATAGTTTATGATAGAGCAGGCTGTGAATCACAGGACGAATTCAATCTCAGAATTTCCACTGCAAATAAACCTGTAAAAACTTACTGACACAATCTAAAAAATGTATCCCTTCAAAAAAGAAATGGCCATGTATCACAGCATATCATCTTTATTAAAAAATCTCATTTGTACTCTTCAGCAACAAAACAAATTACTTAATATAGTTTAGACACAGCACACTGTAAATAAACCTTTAGAAATGTACATATTTAGTAACACATACTTTCACACCAGCCACAGACTGAGCATGTGCACAGTGTGAGTTCTGCAAATGGCAAAAGTCTACAAAATGGTGTCTCTGATACTTTCCAAAATCAATAGCACAAAATGAGGACTATGGTAAGCAAACTACTAAAATGGCTGACTTTTTCCCTGCAACCTATCACAGGAAAGTACACAAAGTACACAATTGCAACAGTAACACCAACCAATTACAAACACCAAAACACATACAAAACATTTTTTGTAACTATCTTTTTTTTAACCACGGCTATTCCACCAATGGCTATAAACATCCTCTTGTAGAGGAAGATACATGTAAATTTTGTACATAATCAAAAACACACATTGCCAATTGTGAGGAGTCAGAAATGAGAACCAGACACAATGTTGTCATGGGATTGTTTATGTCATTTGAGTGTATTTATTGTACTGTGCTATTTGGTTGTTTAATTGTTGTTTAATTTTAGTGTAGTTACTTTTTGTGTATTAGTCTTTCATCATGTATGTAATGTTTGGGTCAAAAACATTTTTTATGAAAAAAATGTCTTAATGAGTATTTTTCTCTTAATCATTATCAAATATTGTTTTATAACAAACAAATTGGGAAACATTTGAGTTATACTTAGTCTATTTTTTCAAGACTATTAGTATAAGGAGGCCTGGTTTCACAAACACAGTCTAGTACATATCAGTGAATTTGGTATACATGTAAATGGGTTGGAATACCCTTTCTCCCCTTTTTTACAAATATGTTAGGTCGCCCTCTGACCAAGTGAGAGAGGGATTTTATGTTAGAGGTTATTAGCCTTTAATAAAGCTATTGTCATGTTTTGGTCAAAAGTATGTATTAAATAATACATATTTGGGGTAATGCCTGTCTGACCCTATTCTAAAGAGGAACTTCCCTACCTAAAACCAAAACTAAGGATCTGTCTGTGTCAAGATGTCAGTAACTGAAAAGCTGTCCTTGTGTCCAAAACAACCTATCTTGACCCCCACACCACAAATAACTTAAAAAATGTGTAAGGAAATATCTTCAACTTGAAAATGGAAACAAAAGAAAAAGTGTTCACTGCTGAAATTATGAATAGAATATCTCCAACACAAATGTTCTTCAAGGTGGAAGCCCTTGGATCCAGAGGGTGGACCCCTTCCGCTGGATTGTTTAGTAGAATGGCAATTGTCTCTTTTACCAACAGTTCCTTTGTGTCTCGCTTTGATTCACAAGGTTCCTGTTTAGGCTACAAGTTCTGTAACAGTCTCTCTTTAACATAACTATCTCCTTTGTTTATAAAACACTGTCTTTCTTTAGCATTTCTGGAAGCTTTGCAAATTTCCTGATATACTCCCCTGCCAGGACTCTTTATGCAATCCCGACTGCCTGGTATACTCTCCTGCCAGGACTTAACTTGTGGTTTTCACGTGTCTGGAATACTCCCCTGCCAGGGATTCTCATGAGTTTCAATTGCCTGGTGTCTTGCTTTGCTAGGTCTTCTCATGTGTTTCAGTTGCCTGGTGTTTTGATTTGCCAGGGCTTCTCATGTATTTCTCAGTTTCTCTATTCCCAACACTGTATGTATTGCTCTTGGTTTGGTTTATATGTTTGTGGTAAGGTTTGTTCAAGATTTGCCCCACACTTGCATTTCAGGCATCCATAGCACATTGGGGATTGTACTTTGCCTTTTCTGTATTCAAAGAATATTCTTGTAGTTTTAACAATGGTATCACATTTAAATAGTTGTTGGCGCGGTCACCTGAATGCCCTGGGGTCCCCACTGGCGTCAGGTAGACTCACCGGTTTTCTCCAGTGTCTCCAGTCCACGCATCTGCAGCTTGTGGCTTTCACCCGCTTTCCATACTGGAGTGTGCAGATGTCCTTCCGGCTTCCTTCACAGCTCTGCAGTCATGCGCCTGGTCCCTTCAGGTCCCGGAATGGAGAATGCCACTTCCTCAAACTGCCGGGCACACAGGACCTCTTTCGGAGCTCCCAGTGTGTCCACAGCACTGCTGTCTCTGTCGAAGCATTCCTACCTCTGACTTGGTGGCCTTCTCTGCTGCACCACACTGGTACATGATCTTCGTGTTCATGAGGTTGGGTAAAGGAGCCAACATCTTCTCCTGCACTGATTCGTACAGTAGTGCGCTGGTCATGTTTAAATGTCCTGCGCGCATGTGATTTGTGAGAATAACTCTACTGCATATTGTGCTTCAAGCTCTTGTTACCTTGTCCAAACAACTTCATTCTCTGCATCTCAGTACTTGGGGAATTCTGGGAGGTGAAGTCCATAGGTGTCATTGGACACATGGCATTTACATAGTTCTTCTCAGTGATTTTACACAAAGATACCTCAGAAGCAAAAGGTGTTGTGTTGAAGCTTTGTGTATTTATGTCATAGGTGGGTGTTTGACCAGAAAAATATGAAGAAGATGTTTCTTTACTTCTTCTATAAGTGGAAATAAGCAGTTGACAATACGTCATTAGGTTCTTGGGTATTTGAGGGTCTTCCTCATGGGAAAGGTGAAGATACTGCATCTTGTCCAATTGTCAATACTATAACAGTGAGCAAGAGTTCAATACACACTGACTAACCTGGTGTGGTGCTTTAGTTCACTGAGGCTTATAAGAACCTCCTTGAAGACTATGCCAATCCCTCAGCAAAGAGAGATGGTACAGAGCCGTCAGGGAAACCCTCTAAGGGGGAAAAAACCCTGGTCTTCGGTCCTGAGTTGATGGTGTCACTTGCGGTCGCGACTCAGGTGAATTCCAGATCCTCCTTTGGCTCAATGAGAAACTAGGTAAGGAGACAGAGAATGCAGTGAGGCTCAATGAAGAACAGCAAAGGGAGGGCCTGTACCTCCGATCGGACACCGTACCTAAGTCTTGGGAAGCCAGGACCCAAGCTCCGAGGGAGATGGCGTTCTCGAGATTGGAGCGTGTGGAAGTTTCCTGACCAAGGGAGGAAAGGAGCGGAATGAAGATAGGAGGTAACAGGGACAGGACTGGTAAGTGAAAATATAGGGACAGCGTTTGGAGTGGCGAATTTACGAGCGTTAGCACAGCAGTTGTAACACGCATTCTCCCCAGTCTCCCTTGAATATAAAGGCAGTGTTTCCTTGGCGCTCTTGGATGCTTTTGGATGCCATTTTATGGATTTTTCAGTACTATGCTGGATTATTTTAAATGGATTCTCCTTTGGAAATTTTGTTTTCTTTTGCTTTTGTTGGATTTTGGATGAATTGAGTTTTTTTCTTAAAGGGTTCCTTTGACTTTGGTGAACTATTTACAAAGGATTTATTCTGCCTAGAAGACAACTTTGTTAGGTCTTATTTATATTTTTTAATCTTGTGTTTTGGAGGCATATAGTTTCACAATTTTTCTTTCTTTAAGTCATTATTTCTTCTCTTGTGGTTCAGTATTTCAAGTTAAAAGCCACGCTTTGCAGATAAGATAAAACATTGCTTCTAATCTTTCAAAATGTTGCACGCACTCCCTTAATCTATTGGCTGCATCTCTGTATTGCTTTCTTTGTGTTCCAGTTATCTCTCTGGATAGTGCTAGTGCAATTTGCAAATCCACAAATGCTTGTTCACTTTTCAAATGTTTTATGAAGCTCCATAGTGTTGGATTTATTGTGGTAAATGTATGTCACAGCCTTCAAAGGAATTATTTGTTTTTGGGTTGTCTTCAATACTTCCTAAATAACAGTTCCAAATGCTTTTTTGATACAGGCTTTCTTCAGTTTCCACTTCTGGTTAGCACACCAATCCAATAAGTGTCAAAGTAATGTAGCAATGGCTCAAATAATTCCTCATGTGTCTCGAGATAGTGTGTTTGTATTAGCTTCTTGTAATATTATTCTACTCTTTGTTCAAGAACAAATGGCTAGTGAAAATAGTAGCTTTATATTGAATTCAAACACTGTGTCCTCTGCATAGCGCATTTGTAGACAACTTGTTGCATTTATCTCCATATAGCCTGAGTAAAGTGGAAAAAACAACCCTGTATTTTTGTGCGTTCAAGATTTTCAGTCACACTTTTTATTTGCTGAATTTCAAAATCCATTATTATTTTCTCTGGCTGGATGGTGAAAGCAAGCACCTGTATGCTCGCACCAGAAATAATATAAGCCTCTAGGGAAGAAAGGCCCAAGTCGATCTTGTAAGGAGACCAAGTTTAATTTCATGCGCAAAGGAGAGCAACAGCAAAAAACTCTGCTGCTAAGAACGTTCTGCCAAAGAAAGGAAAAAGCAGAAACTTTTAAAGGTACACATCACGCACAGAGCAATACACAACCAAGGTGCAGAATTCCTGAGAAATACATTACGCCTACATCAGACAACAAGAACGCTCAGATCGAGCAACGACATCTGCCTGGAACCAAAACCCTACAACAGAAGAAAACTTGGACAATCCTCCTCATCTCACAGGCACCGAAAACTTGAAATGACTTACCAAAGGATATATGGAACACAAGAAACCACCCACTATTCAGGAAACTGCTCAAATCCTGGCTCTTCACTGCATAACTAGAAGACCACCCACAAGAACACACACACCGCTAAAACAACGATAAATGAAGATACCGATCCTAGTTCACAACAAGCAATCAAATACAAACAGAATCTAAGGAACGAAATCCACGATATATCTTAAGACAAAATGAGAGACACCCACCAGAGGAGGACAGTGAAGATTGAGTACATAGACAGACCGAGGCAGAAGCACTTAGATGACTCATTCATAACATCCTGGCCCTTTACCACACCCGAAGCTCCAGCAGACCAACTCACATAGATAGTAGGGAAAAGGGGCCACCCACCCTGATCCTATACTGATGGAGGAGAACAGACACACCAATCACATTACACTTAGTTCATTATAATACAACAGGGAGTACACTGCGCTAAAACCCACAACAGTAAGACAGTCATGAAAGGATAGTAGCAACTAATCCCACCATTAGTAATATCATTTAAACCGAACAAGATGTGCTACAGCCTGGACTCTCCCCCCACTAACCCCACCTTTAAATCTCTGCATACCTAACTCACCCGAAAATTCACACAACCAACTCTCGCCCAGCAAACCGCACACACTTCACTACACAGCATCAACAACAAACTAACAACACATAAACAAAAGCAAATGCACACGTTGTCTCTCCCCGGTCCAATACTCACACCAAAGCACAGCGCAGTGTATACCGAGCCAAAGCTGCCAACAGCACACCATCTCTCTCACTCTCCTACCCCCTCTTCTCCCGGCTAACCCAACCCCCACCCCTTCTTGTTTACAGATCCGCCAGAGCACCTGGGGTGCAACTCCGTTGGTGGCAGTGCGCGATATAAATACATTTAACACAGCGTCATGGTGACGCAACAACATATATACAGTAAAAACCTGCACGGCTGATTAGATGGACCCTACACAGGTGCTACCTTTATCCATATGGGATGGCAGTTTATTGGTTCCAGCCCAGTCCATCCGTCTTCCATCACGTGGACGCTGCAGGGCTCATCATCTTCTCACATTGAAGGTCAGAAAACAAATTAATTACACTCCTACTATACAGCTTACTTATCACTCATGCTTTACACTTGACAGGACTTAAAATGGACACACAGGAGGTTCACACACACACATTTCACTCAATCCCTCCGCGCAATCCAGCCCCAAGGTCTCCGCCCTCATTTTGAACTATAATTTATCCCTCCCAACACCTTGCAATACAAATCACATGATTATCTCTTCAAAGACGCACCATGTCCATATTCTTTAAACATTTCAAGACATGTTACTTTGGAGTTGGTGGTCAAAGGGCACCTGGTGTCATGGAATTCAGGGATCTTAGGGTTGAGTCAGTTATATGGGCTATAACTTGTCGTCACTCGGAAATGGACCGGGTCATGCTTTGGCCAAAGTGTGATAACATGCACACGCAGCCGCCGGCCTCTGATCGCGGCCTTGTGGTGCACATGCCTTTTGGGTGAATGGCACATCTTTGTAACACTCTCAAGAACAATGAATAAACAGTACGGCAGGTGGATGTACGAACTGTCCTCATGGGAGCTCGAGCATGACTGGTGATCTCTGTAACCTTGTGGATTTGGCCTAGTGCATGTACTACCACATTTACCGCGTGCGCCTTCTCTTCTACCTAGTATTAATATCTACGCAATATAGCAATGCCGCCCGCACCTTGGCCCACACCATATGAATACACTATAATTGATTACATTAGCATAGGGTCCCGCGGGATGGGAAGGCATCCCTTTCACTGTCCCACCTCTTCCCTGGCCCATCACAGTGCCTCGAATGCATCTCGCTTTACTTTAAAGCGCCTAGGGGCCACAAGTCTGCCCCCTTCCCAACATTCCCCCTTTCGTTACTTCTACAGTAACACATTCTGTACTAGTTCTGCACTCCCACTCCCCAGTTTCCACATCCACATACGGCTTATTTCTCTTTACTGGCACCCTGAACACTGATCTCAAACTCTCCCCCTACATGCGCACTCTTCAGGTGAACAGGTCATATAAATGCACCCCGTCCTCTCCCCCGCAAAGTCCACCCAAACCTCTGTGTCATTTTCAGGATCAGGGATTGGGGAAATGACAGCGTGGTATGAAGGGTCAACTTCATCTCCATATGGGATGGGGAACATTTCATACTTTGGGGCCCCCTGTGGGACATCAGTTTGTACTTCAATGTTTTTGTTTCACGAGGTGCTTTTGAACCCCCAATCGAAACCATCATTCTTGCGCTAGCAGGTGCCACAGTGGCACAGCATCAAAGAACCAGCTGACACATGCAGAAAATTACCAGGATGAACACAATGATGGGCATTAACATCTTCGCGATTGCTCCTAGCCATGATGGGGCCCAGTTAAATGTCACGCTCTGCCAATCACTGTCCTGAACTCCTCCTTCCTTCTTCATGCGAACCCCCAGGCCATTGCCAGCTGTAATGATGTGGGATAATGATGCATTTTCTGCTTCTCCTAGAGGTACTAACGTGCTATATGAATCGCCAAATTTTTTGCAAACCCCACCCTCCATTGCTGTTAGCATGTCCAGCACATACAAGTTCTGCATTGTCATAGGTCTTAGTGCTCGTAACTCAATCTTGATCATGTTGAACCCATTCTGTGTCATTTGCTAGCTGAATCAGTTCCCACTGCACTATTTGCAGCCATTTGGCATTGGCTGCAGTCTGCAATCCTGGCAACAGTAAAGAAGCAAAAAAAAAAGGATTCTGCTGAGCTGAAAAGCTGATACTCTTCTGGTATTTCAGCAAGTAAAATCGAAGGGTCATTAGAAATGTAATTCGATCTTTTAATTCTCTGCGGTTGCTGAAATTGTCCTTTTCCTAGCTGGATGAGAGGCCCTTACGTGGGCACCAAGCTCTTATGTTTAGTTTGCACTGTCGGGAAGCTTGTTGGCCCTCCTGCAGGCAGCATTCCCCATTTTAGGTGTTCTTCTGGGATTACCAATAGCGCTAAATGCAATGTGGCCAGCGAACAACAGCCCCTCCATGACGCTGGGAGGTGCAAGTAAGCTTGCGGACCACAGACCCAGTAGTAATCCATCAGCACTGCTGTTCCTTTCTTCATGTCTGTGATCAAGAGAGTTTTGTTGCAATGTTCGTTTGTGCCAACAAAGACCGTACCTTGACTGCGGAAAAAGAGTTTATATTCTTCTTCCTTGTGCACTTGCACCGGTTTCTCCATTGTTGCAATCCACGTTAGTTTGTTATATGCTCTGGCCAGATTTGCGCACAGAAGTTGACCACTCTTTTCTTGCTACATGTTACCAGTCCTTCTGCCAAGCAAAGCATTGTGCTGTCCTGCCAATTATTATTGACATATTTCCGCCCCTTCACCATCAGATACAGAAATTCCACACACTTGATATGATATGACATTTATAACGCGCCTATACACAAGTGTTTCAAGGTGCGACGAGGCAAGATAGGGGGAACAAAGGGAGGACAGACAATGATCCTACTAGGCCAAGTGTTATTCAGATCGCGCAAGTACATGGGCTGGGGGAAGGGAAAGTGCAGGGGGAGGGGAGGGGACGGGACGGGACGGGACAGTGCAGTAATCAGGGAAAAGTGATCCCAAGTAAGTAACAGCCAGCAGCTGGCAAGTGCAATGGTAAGTGCAGGAATCAGGTGTCAAGTGCTGGTGGTGGGACTGTAGGGATACAGGAACAGTCCGACTGGCGGGGAATGGACCTGGGTCCAAGATCATCAGAGGGTGGCCAGGTAGCCAGTACAGTTACAGCCAGGAGGTCAGCAGGGAAGAGGAGGAGAAAAAGCAGAAGAGGAAGGTCTTGAGGTGCTTCCGGAACCAGAGACAGTTCTCCTCAAGTTTCAGGGAGGCTGTTCCAGAGGGAGGCCCCAGCCGAGGAAAGAGTTCTACCACCAGCTCGTTGCTTGGAGAAGTGACGGACCCTGAGGGAGTTGGAGGCGGATGAGCGCAGGGCTCAAGAAGGAAGATATTTAGGAAGAGAGAGGTGAAGGTATTTAGGACCCAGAAGGCCTTGTGGACAATGCAGAGGGTTTTTAACTTAATCCTTGCAGCCACTGGAAGCCAGTGCAGAGATTTCAGTCCTGGAGAGATACGATCCCTGGGCTTGAGGCCAAGGACAAGTCTTGCAGTCCTGTTCTGGATGAGTTGCAGAGGGCTGAGAGTGGAGGCAGGCAGATTTAGAAAGAGGCTGTTGCAATAGTCCAGCCTAGAGAGAACCAGAGCTCTGGAGACAGTGAGCTTCTGGGGGAAGGTGAGGAAAGGAAGAATACCTCTGAGGAGGTGCAGCTGGTAGTGTGACTTCTTAGAGAGGTCAGAGATGTGAGGAGAGAAGGAGAGTGTGGAGTCGAAGATGACCCTGAGGTTTTTAGCCGAGCAGGAAGAGGGCCAAGAGAGGCTGGCCAGAGAGAGACAGGAAAGGAGGGAGTGGGGGCGTCAATGAGAAGCTCAGTCTTACTGGCATTAAGGCAGAGGTCATTGGCGGCACAGCACTCCTTTGATATTTCTTGGGTTATCGGTGCATTTGACAAAACCTGGGCCCACCATTTGCAATTCCACACGGTGTGCCTGGAATGTCCTTTTATTCTGCATAGTGCAAGATGAACCAGGCATTGCGCTTCTATAATTGGGACTGCCTGTGGCACTAAACACCTTGAGAGCCCCTTATGTGTGCAGAATGAGTGAACACACAACAGCTCCCGTTCACAGTATTTCTCCCCCACACCACTCATATCAGAGTACCATGAATTAGTGAACTCGGGGTCATGAATATCCTCAATCACATCATACCCCAAACCTTGATACGTCGTACTTCTCTTTTCATTCTTTAATACACATTCTCAAGAATAGCCGTTTTACCTTTCCATAGCGGTTTACAGTCCCCTGCTTATTGTAAACACTTGATTCTCTACTTCCTTAACAGACGGAACTTGCATATAGTAGGTCTTGAATCCGTTTCCATTATTATTTGTGTTCACATTCGTACTGATATATGTAACTCTAGTTGTCTAGCTCTACTTGTCTTACTGACAATTATATATATCATTCCATTTGGATAATATACAATCCTATTTCCCCCACTCCCCCGTTTGTAGGTCCTCCTCCTATAAATCCCTCGCCCCAATAGTACTAGCAATATCACACACACTTCTCCAGCAAGTGCTGACCAACAATAATAGATATATTTCCATAGTCTTTCGTTTGCTTCCCTTCACCTCAGGTCCCTACTTCAACTATGCACATGAGTTGCGTCCATTTTCTTTTCATCTGCAATAGAAGCACAGATGCATAAGACAACAAAAAACAGAGGGACATGCAAGACATACACTGTACAAAACAAAATGAGAGGGAGCAAGGCAGATAGGGGGAGCGAGAGAGAGAGAAAAAGAGGGAGGGAGAGAGAAAAATTGCTCCCAAGAAAATAAAAATGTGGAGCTAGCAGCTGATCCTTGGCCTGCCACTCAGACATGCCCCCACACCCATAGCTCCACTGGACAAACCGGTAAGGTGCTTGGGGTACAGGTACTGTTACCCTGGATCTCAAAACAACTGATGCACCACTGTGCTTTCTGGAGCTGCCCTATGAACGTCTGAGAGGTGGACCCAGTAGCGCAACTCCTTTACTTTCACAGCGAGCGGAGTACAAAACACCACCTCGTATGGTCCCTGAAACCGAGGATTGGTCCAATGGAGCACAAAGTTGCAAACATAGACGGACTCACCTGGCAGCAGTGGTTTAGTTGTTGTAAGCTCCAGATCTGTCCCTGTTGTCTGTGCAGCATCGGGCGTCTCTGTAACTGCAATCCTGGGAGGTGCAATCTGTCGGGAGTCGCATTTAATGGCCTGAGTTAATGTCAGCAAATATTCCCTGAATTCCTCCCTCAACACTGCTGCCGTCCTATGGGCATCAGAAGCGCTTCGCACAATGGATATGGGGGTATGCATGCGCTGACCAGTGACCACCTAATGAGGTGACAGATGGTCTTTACTTGGCTGTGTGCGCAAGCTTAAAAGGACCAGGGTCAGACAATACACCCAGGTTTTCTTTAATGTGGTGCATGATTTAGACAATTTGCTCCCGAGGAGGCAGTTTATCCTCTCCACAATGCCATTGGCCTGTGGGTGGTAAATCAAACACATACGATGCTTGATACCAAGTGGTACTGTGACGTGTTGGAATAATGCATTAACAAAGTGTGTGCCATTATCTGACCTCAAAACCTTGCACACCCCTCAGCGCGGGAAACTTCCTGCACTAGAACCATTGCAGCACACTTGCCATGCGGCTGCACACTTGGCCCTGCTTCCACCCACCTTGAGAAGGAACAGACCACCACAATGAGGTACCTTGATCCACTGCAACGCTTCCCCCATATCGGCGTAATCTATATGTAATTCAACAGCCTAGTAGGGCGGGGCAAAGTGCCCTGCAACGTTCACAGTGTCATCCCTGTGCTGAAATGTTGACATGTGGGCCAACGGCTGGCCAGGTCAGTGATGCTCTCCTGAATATTTGGTGTGAACCAGTCCTCCTGTATGTCTGCGGCTATGTGTTCTTTCAAACTATAGGAGAGATAGTGCAATTGTTCAAACGCTACTGCTAGCAATTCCTGGGGCATCACTGTCTTCCCCGATCTTTGCTGTCTCCATAACAGATCTGTCAGAGACTGCCTACATCCTCTCCATAACCACAACTCCTTTTCCCTCTCAGGTGCCCTTCCTTGCAACTAAATAATCTGGGAGATGGCCAATGCGGTATAGGGCACTGGACGCTCGTCTGTCGAAGGGGCAGTCAGAACATACTCTGTGGATATTTCATTTGACAGATACGCTGCCATTTTGGCGGCTGCGTTTCCCCTTAAGATTTTGTCTGTCCCGTGAGTATGGGCGGCGCACTTGAAGACCACCACAACAGATGGCTGTGATAACGCTTCTATCAGCATCTCTAATACAACTGCATGCTGCACTGGGGACTCATCCGCCCTCCGAAACCCCCTCTTCCAACGGGAGGGACCGGCGTGCACCGTTGTGGTAACATACGGTGAGTCTGAATATATATTGTGACATGAGGCCCATGCGATGCTCTACGTGCTTCAATGAGCGCCACCAGTTCTGCTGATTGTGCAGAATGGTGTGTAGGCAACATCATGACCACCGTCTTGTACTCCCCTCCCTCAAGTCGTACCACTGCTGCCCATGTCCGTCTTTGTCCATCCTCCCGATCAATTGTGGAAGACCCATCAACGAAAAGTACCTCACCCTCCATCAATGCACAATCCCTTGCTCTCGGAGTGTCATCCTCCTCCCCCTCGTATGTGGCACAGTCGTGTGCTGTCAAGTCCGCGGTCGCCAGCATATCTTGTCAAAAAGGTGGCCGGATTCATGGTCTTACACCTAACCACATGAATATGAGGTTTCAAGATGATAATCTCATATGCCGACGACATTTGCGTAGCCAAAGTGGACTTCGACCTCCCTAAAATAGCAACCAAAGAATGTTCCACATACAATGTCACTGACCAACCCATTATGATTGTGGAACTTTTCTCTATAGCAAAGGCAGCAGATGCTAATGCTTGTTCACAAACGCGAACTGCCCTTGCATTACTGTATCCAGAGTACCACTATAATATGCCAAAGGCTTGTGGATTTTTTGCGTCAACACCGCTGTCATAAACTGACCATCAGATTGTGAGAACAAATAAAATTCCTGAGTGTAGTCCGGGGTGGCCAATACAGGGGCCGGAGTAATGACTTTTTTAAAGTTGTCAAACTGTCTGATCATATCTGCCGTCCACTGTAGCTTGTGGTCCTTTGTCTTTTGCACTTCTCTCAGAGCCTGTAAAAGTGGCCTTGTGTATGCCGCATAATCCAGAATTCAGGCCCTGAAGAAGTTGCATAGGCCCAGAAACTTCTGCATCTCTTTAACTGAGGCAGGTCTGGGAGTGGCACGTAGTAACGCTTGGCAATCGGGCAGTATCCTTTTCCCATTTGCCGATATGAACTGCCCCAACTAAGTTACTTTCTGCTGGCAATATTGTAGTTTAGCCTTATCGACCTTGTAACCCTTACAAGCCAACAATTGCAGGAGCATAATTGAGTCCCTTCGGCAATGCTGTTCACTGTCGCTACACAGTAGCAGATCGTTCACGTACTGGATAATCATGCTAGGCACCTGAATATTCCCTAGATGGGCATGCAGTATTCGGTTAAATATGCTTGGGCTCTCACAGTACCCTTGAGGTAATCTAGTATGTTTGAACGTCATTTAACCCTGCGTAAACGCTGCAAGGTACCTCGACTCCAGATGGAGTGGGATAGAGAAAAATGCATTTTTCAAATCCACCACAGTGAAACATGTAGCCTCCTTGGGAATGCTTCATAAAATCGTTGCAGGATTTGGAATCACTGGAAATTCTTTCTGTACCACATCATTTAGGGGGCACACGTCTTGGATCATTCTCCAATTGCCCCCTAATTTAACCAGATATATTGCTGTGTTGCATGGGGACGTAGATGGTAAAATAATCCCCTGGTCCAATAAAGCCTGTATTGTTTTTCTAAAACCTTCCTCCACCTCTCTTGACAGTGGATATCGTCTTACCTTGGGCACCACCGCACCCGGCTTCCGGGTTATACGCACAGGCATTTCAAAAACCCTACGTCATGTGGATTTGTAGTCCACCTGGCAAAGGCCACGTGCTGTAAATCTTCCTTGAATAATGGGGATGGAGTTACTGCTGCCATTAAAGGACACTGCACTCTTTGATACCGTATCATTATCTCATATGGGATGCAAATCTCCAGTATTATTTCCCCCTCCTTGTAGTTATTCTCTAACAGTTCATCACCTGTCACCTCCTTCAGCTGCACTGTTGGATCTACACAGAGCACTGTGCGCCACTCACACCAGTCCCTATCCGTTCCTAGTAGGACGATTCTTCTATCGGAAACCAACAACCGCTGTAGGTCCAGCGATAATATTGTTCCTGCCACCATCTCAGGCGACACAGCTGGGCGGAAAATAAAATAAGTGGGCACCTGCCACCATTGCTTAGCAATCTGGGGCACTGCCTTCACAAGCAATGTGACACCATAGATGATCATGTCCGGGTCTACAGGAACTACCACCTCCCTTTTCATTGTGTGAATTATCAACATCGCCCTAACCGCGCACATCCCAGGCGTGGAACAGACTATTCCATGGTCTGTGAAGGATATATGGGATACATTACTCACCATAATCGTATTTCTGATGCTTGTATCTGCCATAGGCCGACATCTAGTGGAAGCTGCGGAGTATTACAGTTTGTTTTTCGAAACTCAAAAATGGGCGTCGACACAGGGCGTGCCAGTAAAACTATCCCTAGTGTGACGTCCACTGTACCCAAGATCCCTCACGCGTCTAGGATCCTCAGATTGTATTTTTTCTGACATGAGGTAGCATGAGGAGTAGCGTGAGTACAGATAATCCAAGCAGATAGACAGAAAGGTAAGACTACAAGCAATCATGCGCCTTCTCTCGGAGGGGAGGAAGGGTGGGTCGCATGTGAATCTAAGCAGATACAAGCATCAGAAATACGATTATGGTGAGTAATGTATCCCTTCTGAGGCTTGTGGAATCTGCTTAGATCACATGCTGTGCATAGATTAGCGAGCAGTACCAGAAGAAGGAGGTGGGATGTGAGAAGGGTCATGAGCAAATAAATGTCTTAGAACCGCTTGTCCCACTTGTGTATCTGTCTTGGAATGGGTGTCAATGCAGTAATGCTGAGTAAAGTGTGAATAGAGCTCCAAGTAGCTGCTTTGCAAATGGTGTCGAGGGGAACATTTGCAATGAATGCCAGAGTGGCCCCAATGCCTCTAGTAGAGTGGGCCCTTGGCGTAAAAGGCAGAGTCTTTTCAGAGAGTGAGTAACACAGCTGGATACAGTTAATAATCCACTTCGAGATGGCTTCTTTAGAGACGCGATCCCCCTCTCTGCCTGTAGCTATGGAGACAAACAGTTGATCTGTTTTCCTTAGCGGTCTTGTTTTATTTACATAGTAGAGGACCGCCCTACGCACATCTAGGGTGTGTAGTTTCACCTCAGCCGAGCTTTGCGGGTTCTGGTAGAAAGCCGGAAGCACGATGGACTGATTTACATGGAATTTTGATATAAATTTAGGTGAGAACCTAGGGTGTGTGCGTAAAACCAGTTTGTCTTTATGGATAGTAAAGAAGGGATCCTGCACTGAAAGAGCCTGAATTTCACTGACCCTTCTTATAGAAGTAATAGCTACTAAGAAGGCCGTTTTATAAGTCAGGTGTTTGAGACTGCTTTTATGCATGGGTTCGAAAGGGGGGCCCATGAGCTTGGCTAGCACCACATTAAGGTCCCACCCTGGCGGTGGGTTTGAAATAGGAGGGTGAAGTCTCTTTACTCCTTCCATGAAGTCTTTAACTCCTGGTACTTTCCACCATGACACTTTGCTATGGGAAGTGGTGTAAGCCGAGAGAGCTGCCAGGTGTACTTTCAGTGAGTTAAAAACCAATCCTGCATCTAGCAGGTGGAGCATGTATGTAACAATAGTGGAAGGAGTGCAATCAACTGGGTTGATTTATCTACTCTGGCACCAGATAACAAACCTCTTCCACTTGTCAAAGTAACAGTGCCTTGTGTTTGGCTTCCTAGATTCCTTTAGGATGTCCATACACCTCTGTGGCAATTTGAGGTGTCCAAACTCTATGACCTCAGGAGCCATGCTGCCAGGTTCATTGAATTGGGTTGCTGGTGCACTGTTTGACCTTGGTGCTGGGACAGTAGGTTGTACCAGGCTGGAAGTTTGATGGGCTCGCACACCGCCATCCTGCGTAGGTGTGGGAACCACAGTTGTCTTGCCCACATGGGAGCAACTAGGACAAGCGTCATCGATTCCCTGTTCATCTTGTTCACCACTTTCCTGATGAGAGGAGTTGGTGGAAAAGCGTACGCAAACATCCCTGACCAGTTCATCCACAGGGCATTCCCCTGGGAGTCTGGTTGGGGGAACCTGGATGCAAATCCTGGGCATTGTTTGTTTTCGCTTGTGGCGAATAAGTCTATAGTGGGGAAACCCCACTGAGAGAAGAGATCTTCTACGACCTCTCTGTGAAGAACCCATTCGTGTTCCTCTGGGAGGGAGTCTCTGCTCAGAGCATCCGCTAGGGAATTGAGCTCCCCTGGAACATGTTGTGATGACAGGAAGATGTTCCGTCTGAGTGCCCATATCCAGATTTTCTCCAGCATTGGATCTTTCATGGATTCACATGCTTAGAATATTCCCCGTCGTCAGACTGGGAACCCTCGGTACACATATATATAGTCATTTCCAATAGGAAAAACTTCTACCCTATCCCCGTCTGCGTCCTCTACGGGGCCGCCCACGTACGCCCCGTTGGACGTGATGGTATATAAGCCCCGCCCCCGCGGGTCCCTTCAGATTTCAACCGTCTCCAAAGATAGTGGGATCTCCTCGTGTATTTTCTTCAAATACTTATCGATTGTTTCTAACTCCTGCGAGTTTGTCTGTTTGGTCCGCTTCTAACTCCTACGAGTTTTGTTAGTTGGTCTGGCAATAATGTCGGGTAAACCTCTTTTCCGCCCGTGTGCCACGTGCGGTCTAAAGAAGGTTTATGAAGGGGATGGCCATCTTGACTGCATCTACTGCCTTCACCCCCACCACTCGGCGGACCAATGTGATATCTGCAAGGGGTTTTCCCAAAAAACCCTGAAGGACCGGAATCGGCGACTGGTCTCGTGGCTGAACGACGGCGCTGGAGCGTACCCTCAGTCGGAGGTAGGATCGGTGCGCAGTATCGCCTCAGCGAAAACATCAGAAGCCTCCCGACGCTCACATCCGTCGGAACCTCCGGCCAAAAAATCACGACCTACGGAGAAGGACGTGCCTCGAAGTCATTCCTCTAAGGCCTCATCGAAAGAATCGACGAAGAAATCATCTTCCTCTTCTTCTTCGTCGAAGAAAGATAAGGACAGGCCAAAATCCTCCTCGAGCGATCAGAAAAGATCAGCTACGAGTAGAGAGGCGGATAAACGCAGGGAGAGCTCCGCGAAGGCGGGACCGCCTAAGCCACCTGCAGGCCCTCCGTCGACGACGACGACGACGTCGACGATCCAAGTGCCCACTCCGTCACAGTCCCCCGCCTTTCAAACGGGCTCATCGTCGACGACGATTCCCTCGTCGACGGAGTTCCAGGCCTGGAGGCCAGAAGCGTTCGACATGGGGCTACCCGACACACTGCTACAAGAACAGGCAGTTTCGATCGCCTCCAAAGAAGACGACGGCTTCAGAATAGTGAGCCCGGAAGACCTGGGGCTACGGCCCAGATTTCCTTCTGGTGCAACCTGCTCTCAAGTTTTCACCCAGCCTCCAAACGCCCAGGCTACTCTCTCCATGGAGGTACTTTCCTCCTTACACTCGCTCTTGAAGTCCCTGGACGAAAGGCTCCCACCTGCTCCGACGACTCCCCTCGTCGACGAGCCCGGACCTTCACACCGCCCGACTAGATCTGTCGTGGGCCCAACTGCTCCAACAGTCCAGGAAGAAGGTGAGCTCTCGGACTCCCTCTCTGAACAGGGGTCAGCTTCTGATATCTCCCTCTCGCCGTCGAGAGACCCGTCATGGGTTTCGGATGTGGAGGTGGATCCTCCGAAAAGTCCCATTCACCCATCTCCACCGGATGACATAGGGGCCTTCCATTCCATGATGGAAAAGGCCTGCAAGGAGTTCGGTTTGACCCAACAAGAAGAAAAGAAGGACTGCTTCCTCTTTGACCACATGGGCAAGAACAGGCGTTCCGTTTTTTCGATACCAATACTGGACCACGTATGGAAAGAGGGCGTCCAAACCATGCGGCATCCATTCTCGGAACCTGCGGTCAAAGGCCGCGTAGAGAAAAAATTTAAAGTTCCAGATTCGACGCCAAAATGCCTCTCTGCGCAACCCACGCCTGACTCGGTGGTATCGGCGGCGGCGACGAGAAAGGCAAAGGCCCAGCATAAGTGCTCTACCCCGCCGGACTCCGAAGCTAGACGCCAAGACGCTTTCGGTAAGAAGATCCTGTCAGTGGGAGCGTCAACAGTGAAAGCAGCGAACTCCCTGGCAATCATGGCCAGGTATGACAGGGAGATGTGGCACAGACTGGCACCCATTTTGGACCACCTCCCAGAAGAACACAGAAAATCAGCTATGTCCCTGGTTCGTGAAGGAGAAGAAGCCTCGAACCATGCTATCAATATAGCGGTGGACCTGGCAGACTCGGGGTTCAAACAAATTAACAACGGAGTGGTTCTACGACGCCAGGCCTGGCTCAAGTGCACCAACTTTAGACCCGAGGTGCAATATAAGGTCGTCGACATGCCTTTCGAAGGTGACCACCTGTTTGGCGAAAAGGTGGATGAGGCCTTGAAAGGAATGAAGGAGGACTCTGAGACGGCGCGCTCGCTGGGCTCTCTCCAAAGCGGTAAGCCCTTTCGTTCCTTTCGCCCCTTTAGAGGAGCTACGGGAAACGCACGATTTGCGGGATCCAGGGATAGAGCATTCGGGAGGTCTTCATATCCGTCCCAAGGCTATAGACGCGCCTCACAGTCCTCGACCCGACGCAGAAATTTCCAGGCCTCTAAGAGACGTCCCACTTACTCGTCGTCGACGGGAAAACAAAAAGATCAACAATGACGTTCTAGGAGGGAGAGTGTCAAGTTGCGTCGAGGAATGGGAGTCAATTACGACAGATCGGTGGGTTCTGGACACGGTGAGACTGGGACATTCCCTAAGATTCAAATCCAGACCTCCAAGACGTCCACCGATACGCCTGTCTCAACCACACCTAAGCGTCTTGCGTCGAGAGGTTGCGCTCATGCTAAAAAAAGGCGCCATCGAGTTAGTCCCGGCTTCACAGAGAGGCTTAGGGGTTTACTCACGCTGCTTCGTAGTAAAGAAACCAAACGGGAAGTGGCGCCCCATCCTCGACCTACGGGACCTCAACAAAACCCTGCTGAGTCAAAAGTTCAAGATGCTTACTCTACAGGAGGTAATCAGATCGGTCCAAAAGAACGATTTCCTGGCGTCTCTGGACCTCCAAGATGCGTATTTTCACATTCCGGTGCGCACTCACCACAGGAGGTTCCTGAGGTTCCTAGTCGGCCAAACACACTACCAATTTACTGTGCTCCCTTTCGGCCTGAAGTCCTCCCCAAGAACCTTTACAAAGTGCCTAGCACCCGTAGCAGCCTGGCTGCGGAAGGAAGGGCATCACGTTTACCCATACCTCGACGACTGGCTCATGAGGGGATCCTCCCCAGCGTCGACCAACGACAGCCTATTGACCACCTTGCGACTGCTACAGCGTCTGGGATTTGCAGTGAACTACGAAAAGTCTTCACTAAAGCCCTCGAAGAGCTTGAAGTTCCTAGGTGCTCAATTCGACACCCACACGGGACTAGTGAAACCATCCCTGGAAAGGTTGTTGAAGATCAAACACCTGACAAGCCAACTTCGTTTACAGAGAAGGTTGTCAGTAAGAAAATATGCGGCTCTCCTCGGCTCCATGGCATCGTGCATCCACCTAGTCGCGAACTGCCGGTTGTTCATGAGACCTCTACAGGAGTTCCTATCAGACAGATGGAAGCAGGCCACAGGCCGCTGGTCGGACAAGATAATAGTCGACGACGAACGAGTTATCAAAGCCATCCGATGGTGGAAAGTGGCGCGCAACCTGGACAGAGGGGTCCCCCTGCAGGAGCCGGAATTTCAGAACACCATCATTACAGACGCCTCTCTGTCGGGCTGGGGAGCACACATGTCACGTCACCAAACCCAAGGCAGGTGGTCGTCGACCGAATCTCGCCTACATA
The DNA here is from genome assembly GCF_040938575.1 of Ambystoma mexicanum. Lineage (NCBI taxonomy): Eukaryota > Metazoa > Chordata > Amphibia > Caudata > Ambystomatidae > Ambystoma > Ambystoma mexicanum. Next base: position 1,159,840,428 of record NC_090929.1, on the reverse strand, counting down.
TCAACGTCCTGGAGCTAAGGGCGGTGAGATGGGCCCTGAAATCTTTCCTCCCACACATCAAGGGGTCAAAAGTAAGAGTGCTCACGGACAATACGACAGCTATGTTCTACCTGATAAAACAGGGTGGCACCAGATCCAGGACCCTCTCGAAGGAAGCTCAAAAGATCTGGCATTGGGCTTTAAAACACCACATCTCCCTAGTGGCATACCACCTACCGGGAGCGAAGAACTTACAGGCGGATTCCCTGAGCAGGACTATGTCACAAATACACGAGTGGGAGCTGGACTCCACTCAACTCGGGGAAATCTTCGAAAGATGGGGGACCCCGTCGATCGATCTCTTCGCCACGGAAAGAAACCGAAAATGTGCTCAGTTCGCGAGCAGATGGCCCCAAACAGGCTCCCTGGGGGAAGCGTTCTCGTTTCCGTGGACAGGCAAGTTCCTCTACGCCTTCCCTCCATTTCCCCTCATACGGAGGACGATCCAGGGGATCCACAGGTACAATTGCCGGGTCATCCTAGTGGCCCCGCGCTGGCCGAGGCAACCATGGTTCTCAGACCTCCTTCATCTGTCGCTGGATCAACCGATACCATTCAGGAAAGTACCGAATCTCCTGTCCAGGGACGAGGGGACCGTTTGGCACCACAATCCGGACAGCCTGAACTTAACTGCATGGCTCCTGACTTCTCGGAGTTCGGGAACCTAAAAGTCTCGACTGATTGCCGAAGGATTCTGCAGGCGGCCAGAGCCCCGTCCACTAACAAATCATATGTAAGCAAATGGAAAAGGTTCTGTATATGGTGTCAAACACAACAAAATATACAACCTTTGGAAGTAACTCCGGAGCAAATCCTCCCGTATCTTCTTCATCTTGCGGAGAGCGGACTGTCATCATCGTCAATCAAAGTACACCTGGCGGCTGTTTCGAGATTTACCAGAAGAAGACAGTCCCCTCCACTATTCAGTGACAGGCTAGTGAAGCATTTCATGAAGGGTCTGTTTAGAACCTTCCCTCCGGAAAAACGGTTCCCACCGTCGTGGAGTCTGAACACGGTTCTAGCTGCCTTAATGAAGCCTCCCTTTGAGCCAATGTCCTCTTCATCTCTACAATTTCTATCTTGGAAACTCGCGTTCCTAGTTGCCATCACTTCGGCTAGAAGAATGTCGGCACTACAGGCACTGGTCATAGACCCTCCATATCTGAGGTTCTTTAAGGACAAAGTTATTTTATCAACTAATCCTTCATTCATCCCAAAAGTACCGTCGGTCTATCATAAGCACTCGACCCTGGTACTCCCTACTTTCTTTGCATCTCCTTCGTCGACGGCGGAGAAGGCTCTTCACACTCTGGACGTCAAAAGGGCGCTAAAATTTTACCTGCAAAAAACACAAGATATCAGAGCCACCAGACAGCTATTCGTCGCCTACGGCCCCTCGGCTAGGGGTAAGGCTATCTCCAAACAAGGTCTGGCTCGCTGGGTCTCCTCGGCGATTACCCTATGTCATTCCAAGGCCGGGAGACCTCTACTACATCGTCCCAGAGCCCATTCCACGAGATCGACATCTTCCTCCGTGGCTCTATGGGCAGGAATTCCGCTGACGGACATCTGCCAGGCGGCGGCATGGTCTGTTCCGCACACGTTTACGCGCCACTACTGCCTGGAAAAGCAGCACGCGGATGAGGTACAAATGGGAAGGGCAGTGCTTCGCCACCTTTTTCAATGAGGTAAGCCAAAGTTTCAAGAAGAATGCTGCCTATTATTATTTGGCCTCAGCTGGTTTTTCAGAGTGTATACATGAATGTGCATAGTTTATTGACCTAAACATAAGTGGTTGGGTAGATATATGCGCAAGGGGTGCATACTGAGTCATATGACATAGCATTGTATGGCGGAAATCCGTTTCGTATCAGTATAATAAGTTGTTGCTTACATACATGGTGTAAACGGCAGTGTTTGGGGGTGTCTCTACGAATGTAAGTTACATTGCACTCTCACCTCCTTCTTGATGTTACTGCTTTACAATCTATTCTAAGCATGTGAATCCATGAAAGATCCAATGCTGGAGAAGGGAGTAGTTTCTTACCTGTAACTCCATTTCTCCAGCATTGGTATCTTTCATGGATTCACATGCGCCCTCCGGCCTCCCCGGACTGCAATGTGGAAGATCGGTATGTAAGCAAGTTTTCCCCCGTTATCTTGGAGGGGTCGAAATCTGAAGGGACCCGAGGGGGGCGGGGCTTATATACCATCACGTCCAACGGGGCGTACGTGGGCGGCCCCGTAGAGGACGCAGACGGGGATAGGGCAGAAGTTTTTCCTATTGGAAATGACTATATATATGTGTACCGAGGGTTCCCAGTCTGACGACGGGGAATATTCTAAGCATGTGAATCCATGAAAGATACCAATGCTGGAGAAATGGAGTTACAGGTAAGAAACTACTCCCTTCTGGGCAAGCTTGGACAGATTTGGCGAGCGAGTCCCTCCTTGCTTGTTCAGGTAGAACATGGCTGTAGTGCTGTCCGTCTGGATTTGCACTGACAGGTTTAGTAGATGGGGCTCGAACGCCTGAAGCGCTCTGAATACTGCCAGAAGCTCTAGCAGGTTGATGTGGTTCTTGGCCACTGAGTGAGACCAGAGACCCTGAGCTGTGTGGTGGAGATGGTGAGCTCCCCACCCTGTCAGACATGCATCTGTAGTGACTACTGCCTGTACTTCGGGATCGTAAAAGGGTTTCCCCTTTGAGAGATTCTCTCTTGTCCACCAGTGAAGGCTTTGTACCAGTGTTGGCGAAACGACCACTAGATCGTCCCACTGACCACTTGCCTGGGACCACTGTTTCGCCAACCATTCCTGCATGCGCAGGCGCGCGTGGGGGACCAGGTAAATGCATGACGCCATCATGCCCAGTAAATGCATTGCTTTGCGTACCGTTATTTGTTGACCGGACTGATAATGCGGAATTTGCAGAAGTATATTCCGAATTCTTTCTTCTGAAGGAAAGGTCAACCCCTCCTGGGTATCCAGGATTGCTCCTAGGAATTGTTTTGAGGTGCTTGTCACCAGGCTTGACTTCTTCTCGTTGATTGAGAAGCCTAATTCGTGGAGGAGGTCGATAGTCCTTTGAATGTTTGTCCTGCAAATTCCTGGGGTTTCCCCCGTTATGAGCCAGTCGTCCAGATAAGGGTACACTGGGATTGCCTCCCTGCGTAGGTGTGCCGCCGCCACCGCCAGTACCTTGGTGAATACCCTTGGTGCTGAAGCTATCCCGAAGGGCAGTACCTTGAATTGGTAGTGGCGACTGTCCACCTTGAAGCGCAAGTACTTTCTGTGCGCTGGGAACATGGAAATATGAAAATAAGCATCTTTCATATCCAAGGTTGCCATGTAATCCCCCTTTTTTAGGAGGGGGATTACCTCTTGTACCGTGGTCATACGAAATTTTTGGGGCTTGACATACTTGTTGGCAGGCCGTAAGTCCAATACTGGGCGCATTGTCAAGTCTTTCTTTGGCACAAGGAAGTAAGTTGAACAAATACCCTTGTTTACCCGTTGTCCCGGGATGAGTTCTATCGCGTCCTTTTGTAGAAGAATGGCGATCTCCTCGAGGAGAATCTTCTGATGTTCTAAGGAGTGTACTCTTTGTCGTGGAGGATGGTTCCGGGGACGCTGCAGTAGCTCTATACAATATCCCGTGGATACTGTTGACAGCACCCATCTGTCTGATGTGATCCCTTCCCAAGCCTGGGTGAAGTTTGAAATGCGTCCCCCTACTGGGGTTGGGTGAGAAGGGACCCTGAACTGAGCGTCACTGCTTTGGTGGAGGCGTGCCGCCTCCCTTGCTGGGGCTGCCTCTGCCTTTACCACGACCTCTCCTATTACCTCTGCCGTAACCCTGGGTAGACTGTTGGTTGTTGTTCCACTGTGTACCCTGCCCCTGGGAATAGTTGGATCCTCTCTGGGAATTTTGGTGACGACAATTACTATTCCCTCTCTGGTTAGGGGGTTTATTGGTTAACTGGCCAAGGGATTTGAGTGTCTTGTATTCATCCTTGCCATTTTTCAGTGCGTCCTCGACCGCCTTACCAAACAACAGATCGGCTTCCACCGGTTTGTCTAACAATGATGCCCGAGTTTCTGCCTTAAAACCAGACTGCCGTAACCACGCATGTCTCTTGATAACAGTACCTTCTGCTATCAATCTGCCTGCGTTATCCGCGGCGTCGAAGGTTGCTTTCAAAATGCAACCAGACACGGCTCTACCCTCTGCGGAAATCCGAGCTAATTGGCCCTTTAACGGTTCAGGAGCAGAGGCTATGAGAGCCGCGACTTCTTCCCACTGATGGCAGTTGTAGCTGGCCAACAGGGTGGTGGAGTTAGCAATCCTTGCTTGATAGGAGGACGCTGAGGCTACATTCCTGCCGAAACCGTATAGTTTTTTGCTCTCCTTGTCGGGAGGAGCTTCTGACGAAGACAAGGGTGTTCCAGCCCTCTTACGAGTGTTGGTAACAACTAGTGAGTCTGGCTTCAGATGCCCTCTTATATAGAGAGGGTCAGACTGAGCTGCCCTGAAAAGTTTTTCAACCCTGGGATTGACTGCTCTGGTGAGGTTTGGGTTCACCAGGGACGGATCTATTCTCCGCTGAATGGATTTAAGGATAGGGATGGTCTGGGCAACCGGCCTCCTTTCTCCCACAAACTCTTCTGCGAAGTCCCTTTCCTCCTGTACACCATGGGTGTCAATGTGGAAATGTTCTGCTGCGCGAGCGAGAACCTCATTTAGGAGGGGCTGATTATCGACCGGGGAGTCGGTAACCGGGGCTTCGTTCTCTACCGGGGAATCTACTCTGTATGTTTCCGGGATATCCTCTTCTTCCTCCTGTTCCTCATCATCCCCATAGTAGCCCGTCCCGGTTTGCTCTTCTATCATACCAAATTCTTGGTCTCCACAAAAGGAAGCCTCTTCTTGATACCGTGAGTATGGTGTTGCGTAAGGTTGTACCTCGAAGGGTTCAGACCTCATCGGGGTTTCAAACCGGGCCTTCTTACTCGGGGGGATAGGATCAGTAGAGCCTGAGGGTGTGGCCCCTTGTGGATCATACAAGAGGAAATGTTCTGGATTTTTATCATACAAATCAGCCAAAGAAGACATTCTTGACATGACCCTATCTATGTCTTCACTGGACCATTTTTTGGAACTGGTCATGACTCTCTCAGCAAGTCTATGGGATTTATCTTGAGTAGCTTTGCTGGTTGTGGACCTATCAGCAGAACTGGGCTTGTCTGTCTGTTTAGGGGGGGGTGGAGAGTTTCACAGGTGTGGAAGAATGTACAGGTAGTTTCTTCTGCTGTTTTCCCCCCTCCCCGTGCGTAGAAAAATGTTTTCCCTGTCCCTTAGTGGCTCCGGAGTTTTTCGACGCGTGGCGTCGAGGATCAGGAGAGGTGTCCCTGTCCTTCGAGCGTGGGGCCTCGCTAGCTTTAATTGCGGGCTCCGCCTCCTGGAGCGCGGCCTGGGGGTGGAAGTCGTCTTCGTCTTCCGACGATCGAACTTCTGTTAGCCTAGGGAGCGAGGCACTCTTGGCAAGAGTGGATGATTGCCTGGAGTCATGCGGCGATCTTGATCGAGAGCGCCCAGAGGACACCGAATCGGACCGTTCTGTCTGTGCCTCTTTCCGAGAACTCGACGTCGTCGAGTCTCGGTTGGACTTAGTGTGTTTAGTGTGTGTAGTATGTGAAGCGCTTGCGTCGCCGGGGGTCTTCCCCATAGCCGCCCTGCCGGACGACCTTCCGAGGTCGGGGACCTGCGCTCGGCTGTCTTTCGACGGCGTAATGCCCTCGCCGTCCGAAAGTACGGCGTCGCTGCCATCGCTGAAGGCGCCCTCCGCGGCCATGGCCGCCTGCCTGGCGTGGTGGGCCCAACGCTTCATCGAACGGTCCTTAAGTGTCTTAGGTTTAAACCTACTACACGCTCTGCAGTTCGCTTCGGGGTGGTCCCTCGGCAAGCAGAGATTGCACGTGGCGTGCCTGTCGACCCAAGGGTATTTGCGGTTGCACTTGGGGCAGAATTGAAAAGGGGTACCCTCCATACGCACCTTGAGGCAGCGGGCTGTTAAGTGTAGGAAATGTATAAGGTGTACCTATATACCAAGAGTGTAGAGTATGTACCACCCCCCACTCTCCCTACTTGCAGGGCCGAGGCCCAAATCCGTCGTGCAGCAGCCGACGGTCGATTTCTTCTCCAGCCAGCGTCGAGTGTCGAAGTTCGACGTTGGGGTGGGGAAGGATGTCAATAGATTAATAATTTTAAATTTTAGCAAAAGTATGACTAAGGCCAGGGGACTCCGCAAGATGCTTCCGACCAGTATGGCGGAAAAAAAACAATCTGAGGATCCTAGACGCGTGAGGGATCTTGGGTACAGTGGACGTCACACTAGGGATAGTATTACTGGCACGTCCTGTGTCGACGCCCATTTTCGAGTTTCGAAAAACAAACTGTAATACTCCGCAGCTTCCACTAGATGTCGGCTTATGCACAGCATGTGATCTAAGCAGATTCCACAAGCCTCAAAAGTTATGTTACTTTGCATTTATATAGCGCCTTATATACCATTGGTATGGTCTGAAGGCGCTGGTAGGTTGAACGCCCTTGGGAACCGAAGTTCGAGTCAGTAGAGAGTCAAAGGTGCGTGTGAGCACCGGATATGTGTGCAGCTGGTGTGGCATTCGTGTAATAGCTGCTTCTTAGCGGTAGGTGTGGTGGTTGAAAGGTCAATAGTATGTGTTCGTTATGGCAGGAATTATCCAGACCGATCGTGGCTGCGTTAGGCCTGAGGAGAACGCCTGGCTGGGGGGTGTGTAACCAGCAGTGTTTAGTTAGAGTGATGGGGAGTATGAGACAGATGTTGGTATGAGAACAGCTACACCGAATGGTGTCATAGTATCGCTGTGTTCTATTTGAGTGGTGGTGTAAAGAAGAGAGTAAGGGTGGAGTGTGTTGGGTACACTTTTAAAATCAACTTTTCACATAGAGGCTATTGGGCACACTTCTAAATTCATCTTCTAAACACACTTCTAATTCAACTTTCACAAAGAGGCTATTGGGGACCCTTCTAAATTCATCTTCTAAACGCACTTCTAAATTCAACTTTCCACAGAGAGGCTATTGGGCACACTTCTAAATTCATCTTCTAAACGCACTTCTAAATTTGACTTTTCACAGAGAGGTTATTGGGCACACTTCTAAATTCAACTTTTCACAGATAGGCTATTGGGCACCTTCTAGATTCACTGCGAGGCTATTGGGTACACTTCTATATTCAACTTTCATAAAGAGGCTATTGACGCACTTCTAAATTCAACTTTTCACAGAGAGGCTATTGGGCACACTTCTAAATTCAACTTTTCACAGAGAGGCTATAGTCATGTTTAACTTACTGAGCAGGTCCCTAACCAATAAACGGACTGGGGAACTCTCAGAATATAGTAAGGGCGCCCAAACTGACTTCCCTCCCACCTTTACATCTAACTCCTCAGTGTATGGAACCTTAGAAATAGCCCCAGAGAATCCCTGCATGTCAAGATATTTTCCTGATAGTGGAATGTTTCCTCCATGACACATTTAGTTGCATCAGACTCCACCATAAATATGAATTGCTTGTTTCATAGCTCCACCCCCACCAACGGTTACTCTCCAGGGTGGATAGTCGTCAACAGGACCGGACATGCGAGTGCTCTCTGTTGGCTATCCCAGTCAGGAAATGTGCTTGTTCCAGGGAACGAGCTGCCACCTACTACTGCTGATCCTTCAAACAGAGCGGCCGCCGCACCTGACGACCCGATTACTGGGGGAACACTACCCTGCTGTTGCTGCGGTGGGTGCCATGCTTGTGTGTCCGGTGCTTGGGGCTGCTGATTATAAGTTTGGTATTGCACCTGTGGGTACTCTTGGTTCTGCTATCCTTGACTCTGTTGCTGGTGCCCTAATCCTCGAGGTCCTTGGTGCCCCTGCCTCTGCGGCCCATAATTATAACCCACCGCAGACCTGCTCCTACACTCTCTTACAAAATGTCCCCACCTTAAACAATTCCAACATTTAAACTGTCCGAACCCACCTCCTCTGGATCCAAACCCTCCTCCCTTTACTCCCGAAATCCCACTTTTCCTTGCCGACTCCCTCATTGCTGCCACTGTGGGCCGGGCTACTGTTACTCCCCCCGCCTCACTCATTGTCCTCCTTCCACCCAGAGCGCTGCGACGGTGGCACTCGTAACCTGTTGTGTAATCTTGGTTCCTTCTATCTGTACCGGCATCAGCAAACTGGCACCTTTGCCAATTTTTTCTCCACCAACATTGCTTCATCTCCCCGACGCCTTTGGGCTGTTTCCCTCTCACGCGTCTTAATCCTTTTACAATGATGCACTAGTGTACTCTGTATTTCCGGCCATCCCTTCGATTCAATACCCACAATCTTATCCAGTGCCTTCTACACTTCCTTCGGCAAACCCCTTTTTACGATAAAATAGAAAAATTGTATTGCTTGATCCCACTGCGCTCCAGTCTCTGCTTCTCCTGCATTTTAAGAATAAATCCAGCTGGATCCTCATCATCACCCATGGTATACTGCATCAAACACTGTAAATCGTGAATGTCCGGAAAGGCCCTGCGTAGTGCATCCCATTCCAATGCCCTAACTCCATTGAATGAAGCCCCATTGTGCGCATTGTCCCCCAAGGTTACTCCCGGGTATCCGGCCTTAACCCATACGTCTCCAGCTCGATTCCCAGGATGGCAAAGATTTCCTATTGCCAGGGGCACCCATGCAGTTTGTTTTTCGAATTTGTATATCCACTTACTCGCCCCTGCTGTGAGAGGGCCTTAATTAGATTATTCGTATCCAGTTGGGGCCAAGGCACTTACTGTGTCCTCCCTTATGTATGAGGGACATCTGCATCTTCCCTCTACTTCCCACATTTTTCTTCGCAACACCTCTCCTTTTTACCAATGCCGTCCAGCCAATTCTGTTCCTCAACCCGACTCCTGCCCATACACCTTCTGTTTGGGGAGTACTTTCGGCCGCCTCTTCACCCCTCCCTTTATCTTCACTCATGTCTTCTGTTAACGTGCCAGCATCCCCTCCTTCCATATTCTCTCCTGACACCATATTCTCCTTTCCCAGGATGATCCACCCACCCAGGCTCCTTTCCTTCTCAACCCCTACACATTTTATACCTTCAACGTCCATCTTGAGCAATATTTCCCCTGATTTCCACTCTCCCGATCCCTCACTTAGTGCACTTATATCCCTTGCTGTTTCTGGGGATGTCTGCAACCTTTGCAGCTTTGCTAGCAAACCGGTCAGCCTATCCTGAAACTCCCTAGACCTGTACTCCATTGATGCTGGTCCTTCAGGTGGGTGGGTGTACGGGGGTGGGAGAGTGGTAGCCTGTAATGTTACTGACACGGCAGGGGACCCTACTGCAGTGGGAGGGGTCCTTATTGCAGTGGGTACATCACTTGGATTAGTGTACCCTTCTTCAAGATATTGTGTCAAGGGATAGAATCCTTTCGACCCTACCTGCACCCCACCTCCCCCGTCTCCCTTTCTGCACTTCTCACTTCACTGTCTCTGTGCCCCCACTCCACTTCCTTGATCCTCTGCGTCATCAACCATACACCAGAGGTCGAGAATCGCTTTTCTCTTCTGTAGCTTCCGCCCTTCTATTTCGCTAACCAAAAATGTGGACATGTGTTCCAAAATACAATTGTTATGCCAACCCTGACCTGGCCATGGGCAGGGCATCCCCCCTCCTGTTTCTGCAATCCACTACTTATGATATTTCTCCAGCCTGTCACGATACAGTGGCTGGGCCTTATACATATGTTCTATTGGTGATTCCCCCCCATATTAGTGACGTTTATCTCTTACTAATCCTGCAAAACCCATCTAACGCGCCACGCACGTTGCTGCTTGCTTGTAATAACAAAGACAAAAGAATCGATCCCCCCCCCCCCTTCTCGCTCACCCTTCCATACGCACATACACAGCTCTGAGAGATCGGCAGCATCACACCATGACTCAGTTACCACTCCTTCTCGGGTCTGATTCTTTACTCAAGAAACACAACTACCATAAATTGAACCAACACGCTAAACTAACCACCACTAATTGTTCCAGGCCTACTGCTTATAGGAGACCACTACTTTTTATTTCCAGATATCTCCTTTAAATATTATACTACCTCGTGGTACCACCTTCCATCCCCTTTTGAGGAGGGGCTCCCTGCCTTACCTTTGCCTTAACGTATAATGCCTTACCTTATAATACTGAACCAATCAAACACCAATACAAACTATATAAATAATTACCCTACCATTGTCCACGTTAAATCAATGACCTCACTCGAGATGTGCTCACACCTTTCATGCTTCCCCATGCATCTATCCCCTACTATCTTTTACAAGAGTCTATTTGCATGTGCATGCTCACCCAAATTCCTCCGTCACAGGGTTCCAACACCGGCCTGCACTCTCCTCTGAGTCGTGCCCCACTTCCAAGAGCAGAGAGGACTTTTCTTAAAGTGGCACCTGCTAAACCACTCGAAACACATGTTTTTTCAAGGCCGGTCGCTGAAGGTGGGCGCGGCTCCTTCTGGAGAAGCAGCTTGGAAGCCTCGCAGGTACGGGGCACAGGCATCACGTCGGGGTCACCAATTGAAAGCAATCCCCTGAACACTCACACCAGAAAGAATACAACCGGCTAGGGAAGATGGGCCAAAGTCGATCATGTAAGCATAACAAGTTTAATCTCATGCGCAAATGAGAGCAACAGCAAAGAACTCTCCTGCTAAGAACGTTCTGCCAAAGAAAGGTACAAGCAGAAACTTTTAAAGGTACACCGCGTCATAGTGACACAACAACATACAGTAAAACCCACACAGCTGATTGGATGGACCCTATACAGGTGCTGCCTGTATCCATACGGGATGGCAGTTTATTGGTCCCAGCCCAGTCCGTCCGTCCGTCCGTCCATCCTCCATCACATGGGCGCTGCAGGGCGCATCATCTTCTCACGTCGAAGGTCAGAAAACAAATTAATTATACTCTGACTATACAGCATATTTATCACTCACACTTTACTCTTGGCAGGCCTTAAAACAGACACACAGGTGGTTCCAGGAAACTCTAACCTTCACACACATTGCACTTACTCCCTCCTCGCCATCAAGCCCCAAGGTCTCTGCCCTCGGTTTGAACTATAACTTATCCCTCCCAGCACCTCGCAATACAAATCACATGATTGTCGCTTCAAAGACAGACCATGTCCATATTCTTTAAACATTTCAAGACATGTTACTTTGGGGTTGGTGGTCAAACGGTAGCTAGTGTCATGCAATTCGGTATATTAGTGTTCAGTCAGCTGTATGGGCTATAACCCGTGGTTACTCGGGAACAGGCCGGGTCATGCTTTGGCCAAAGTGAGATAGCATGCACACCAGATGCCGGCCTCTGATCGCGGCCTTGTGGGGCACAATCCTTTTGGGTAAAAGACATCTTTGCAACACTCTCAAGAACCATGAATAAACAGTGGTGCAGGTGGGGGTGCAAACTGTCCTCAGAGGAGCTTGGGCATGACTGGAGATCTCTGTAACCTTGTGGATTTGGGCCTAGTGCTTCTCTTCTACCTAGGATTATTACTATCTACACCACATAGCAATGCCCCCTGCACCTTGGGACACACCAGATGAACACACTATAATTGTGCATAGGGTCCACGGGATGGGAAGGCATCCTTTTCACAGCCCCTCCTCCCCCCGGCCCATCATAGTGCCTTGAATGCATCCCGCTTAACTTTAAAGTGCCTAGGGGGGGTGAACGGGGCTGCCCCCTTCCCTACAATGGGTGAAATTGTATTAATTTATTTATAAAATTCAGTGTGTGTCATAGCTTTTTATTGGCATTAAACAGTATACTAATGGAAATAGATTTTGGTTGGTGTTTCAGTGCATTGAATAAAACTGATTGAATGGCTTTGGGCACACTTTGAAAGTCCCATCAACCTGCCATTTTTTCAAATGTTTTAGATAATGTAATCCTTGTTCTGTTCCGAAAATGATCAGTCGCCCTTCTTTTTTTTAATCATACAGTATAAATGCTTCCTTATTCTCAGTAAATTGCAATTCAATTGGTATCTTTATTTCTTCAAATGATTGTGGGTGGGGAGGTAAACTATCCTTTTTCTGTTTTTGACTGCATATTCTCCTTTGAAATCATTTAATGTTTGGCATTGGCCCTGCTATGAGAAATGGTAAATGTTTACATATTTCTCGAAGGATGGAGCCACTTGCTTGTTCATTATCGCGCTATGTCATTTCTTTCATTTCAGTAATTTATTTTTTGATTTCCACTTTGGTTCCATCTGGAATGTGATTATGTTCCCCTTCCTGTAATAATTAATTTCCCTTCGTTATGGCTCTACCACAACAGTTGCGATTATAGTAGTATGAGCATTTCCAGTATGTACGTTCATCCTTTTCTCTCTTTATTGATCACATAGCTGTGTAATAACTGCTTTTTGCGACACAATGAATTCTAAGCCCCTTTCTTCCATCATTTAGCCTGCCAAAGTAAAAAATACATTACAATTTTTTTTTGATTATTTACTTATCATATATCTTTCTTTCCTTTTCCTCTTCATAACATCTCCTCATGTTTAGTTTTTCTTAACTTTTTTGTTTCCTACTCTTTTCTGTCAACCGTCTCACTAATCTATTCCTATCGCAGTTACCTCAGTCTGTTAACCTTTTCCGAATCTTTAGTTCAGTGTCAACCACTTCACTTCCGTGTTAAAGTTCTTTTTTCTATCTAACTGTATTCTTTTAGTTATTGATGTAACTTGTGGTTTGTTTTTCGATTTTTTTTCTTTCATTTACATTAGCATCCAGTGAAATCGTTACCATCTTCTTCGTTGTTTCATTTTCAGTAATTATTACTTTTGTTATTGTATATTCATTAAAAGCACATGTAACCCTGACAACCATCCTCTATCTTCATCCAGCACTTACCATCCTTGGAGATTTCAAACTGTGGTTTGACTCACCCTCAAACCCCATGACCCTTTCACAGACAACGTAGAAGCATTCAACCTGACAACACATCTCCACACCCACCCACACTGGAGGTCGCACCCTTGTTGCAATCCTCACCTTTGCATATCCACATTGCCCCCTATCATGGACTGATCACTCAGCAATCTTCTTCTCTGTACCACGGACCACCACGGCTCGCACCCAAGGTCACATCCGACCAACCCCCACACCTTTTGGTCCGCTGTGGAATAAAGTCGTTATCACCCCAGATCTAGTCAACTCTCTCCCAACACTATCTGTCCAGGCAGGACCACCCTTCATCAAACTCTTCCACCTCTGGCTCTCGAACACCTTTCCACTCCTCACCCCAACAAAACGGTCCTCTCAGGGATCAGGACCCACCAACCTCAAATCACTAAAAACCCTCAAGCACCGGCTGGAACAGACTTGGAGAACCAGTCCTACAGCCCAAAACAAAACCACCCTAACCAGAGCATAGATACTAGAATCAGAAAAACCAAAAAAGTATTCTATGGGAGAAGAATCTTAAACTCTGAGCCCAAGCAATTAACTGCATAGAATAATTTCCGAATTGAACTCCCCCGGCCTGCTCTAATCCTACCCCCTCTGCCGCCGCCCCCCCAATCTCCCAATCCCTATGTGACACCTTATCAGAACACTTCCACAATGTCACTATCGAAAGACACTCCACCATCATCTCTAAATTGGAACACATATCCCCACCCTCCACCTACCCAAAGCCCAACCCCCGTAGAAACCCCCTTCAATACAAACTTTCACCTCTTTCACTCCAATCACACACCAGGAGTTCCTCTTGCTGCTAGCACAAAGCCGCCCATCAGGCTCCCCTGAGGACACCTGCCCGTCCACCCTCCTCAAAAACAACATTGCCGCAACCTGTGCAGGCAGTACCTCATGCTCAATCCTCAACCACTCCCCAACATCGGGATCTTTCCTAGAAGCCCTCAAAACCTCCTACATCACACCCCTTCTCAAAAAACCTACATTTGACCCACTCCTCCCCCAGAGCTACCGGCCTATCTCCACCACCCACTTCATGGCCACACTCATTGACCGCACAGCATACAAGCAGCTTGGCCTTTTCATTGAAGCCAATAACCTCCTGGACCCTGCACAATTTGGCTTCAGACCACTCTGTAATGTTATGTTACTTGGCATTCATATAGTGCCTCCTGTATAACTGGTATGATCTCAAAGCGCTGGTAGGTTGAACGCCCTTGGGAACCGTAGTTCAAGGCAGTAGAGAAAGAGTCATAAGGTGCGTGTGTGCACCGGATGTGTGTGCAGCCGGAGTGGCAGTTGCATGATAGCTGCTTCTTAGCGGTAGGTGTAGTGGTTGGGAGGTCAGGTATGTGTGTTCATTCTGGAGGGATGACGCCCAGATTGATTTGTAGCTCTGTTAGGCCTGAGAAGACGCTTAAGCTAGCGGTGTGTGCTCAGCTTGCTGTGTTTAATTAGGATGATGAGGAGTATGTGGCGGGTGTTAGTATGAGAACAGCTATACCGAATGTGTCATAGTATCACTGTGTTCTAGTTGAGTGTTGGTGTATAGGAGAGCGTAAGCACGGTAGTGTAATATGGTGGTTATCAGTTAGGCACTTGAGATCGAGCACTCCATCTGTACCATCTATTCTATCCGTTTTGTTTACTCTGTCCGTTTCATCCACTCCACCTGTTCCTATCCACTCCACCTGTTCCATCTAGTCCATTTGTTTCATCCACTCCATCAGTTCAGTCCACTGCATCCGTTCCATCCACTCGATTCATTCCATCTGTTCCATTTGTAAAACTACTCATTCTTTTCATTTGTTCAATCTACTCGTTCGTCACATCCACTCCATCCATTCATTCCATCTAGTCCATCCGCTCCTTACGTTCCCATCCACTCAATCCGTGCCATCCACTCCATCCGTTTTCATCTGTTCCATCCCCTCTACATGTTTCATCTATTCTGTCAATTTTCACTTCACTTCATCCGTTGCATCCACTTCATCCGTTCCCATTTGCTCCATCTGTTCCAGCTTCCATTCGTCCCATCTATAACATCCGTCCTATTCATTCCAACCAGTACGTCCACTCCGTTCCATCTGTTTCATTTGCTCCATCCGCTCCGTCTGTTTAATCCGTTCATTCTGACAAGTAGACTCGGTCCAACAAGCTCTCCATTCAATCTGTTTCATTCACTCTATCCGTTCCATTCACTCAATCTGTTCCATCCACCCTATCCATTCCATCTATTGCATTCGTTTTGTCCACTCCTTTTGTTCCGTCTACTCCATATGCTCAATTCGTTCACCTTTTCTATCCATTTCATTTGTTATCCACTTTATCCATCTGTTACATCCTTTCTACGAGTGTGTTCGTTCTTCTCATTTCGTCTACTTCATCCGTTCTTTATATTTCATCCGTTCAATCCGCTTCATCCATTCCACTCTGAGGAACAGAATCCTCCCTAGTGTCCGTCTGGGAAAATCTGAAAAGAACAGCTGTACTCATCCTTCTTGACCTCTCTGCAGCCTTCGATATCATTGATCGCACCATCCTCCTAGACAGGTTACACTCATTAGGAATCAAAGACACAGCCCTCTCTTGGATCTCCTCTTTCATCTCTAATCGTTCACTAATCATGCTCCTCCACCCGTTCGACTCCACCTCATGACCAGTAATAAAAGGGATCCCACAAGGAGCATCCTTATCTCCCCTGCTTTTCAACATCTATCTAAACCCTCTGCCTGCACTCATCCACTCCAACAATCTTACCGGCTACAACTACGAAGACAACACGCAGATCATCCTTAAAATTCCAAAATCGCCATGCCCTAAATGCCCAGATATGTCATCATGCCTCACGGATATGGACTACCGGATAACGAACAACCACCTCATCCTCAATCTTGGGAAAACTGAAACCCTAGTCAGCGGGAAAACATCACTCCTCCCCCCCCCACCCTATTCCCAAGCCACAATCTCTAGGCCCCCCACTGGCAACCTCCACCTTGGTGAAAAACCTTGGATGCACACTGGACACAGATGTACCCCTTTCCCAACAAGTCAACTCTGTTTCCAGTACCCGTTTCTTCCACCTACGCGTCCTAAGGTGTATCTTACCTTACCTATCCTGACCATTTCTCTGCAATCATCTCCATCATCCTCTCCCGCTTAGACTACGCAAACTGCCTTTACCTAGGCACACCAGCGTTTCAGCTAAGGAACTGCAAAGAATCCAATACACTGCAGCACGACTGCTCATTAACCTACCTCCCAGAGAACACATCAGCCCTACACTGAGAGTCCTCTAGTGGCCAACAAACTACCTTTAAAGCCATGTGTCATCACCCACCGGGCCTTTCACAACACAGGGCCGGAATTTCTTCGAGACAGTCACCCACTTACACCCCTCAAGTACTCTCAGATCTGGCACAGCATGTCTCCTAGTATTCCCACAGTAAAACTCCTCCAGACTCAGTGGATCCTCTTTCACCGTCTAAGCACCAATCATCTGAAAATCCCTACCCCTGCACATTTGCAATACTGACAATCACATGGCATTCAGAAAGGCCCTCAAAACCTGGCTTTTCCCTCCCTTCTCTTGAAACCCTCCCCCACATTACACCCTTGATAGGCACAAAAAAAATGCTGACGCAAATACAACACCACTCCTATTTGCCAATACCCCACAGATGCAGGCAGAGGCACACATGACAAACTCCTCCTTTCCAAACACAACACTCCGAGCCACCAATACCCCATGGATGCTAGCAGCGTTCTCAGACGCACACCATGGCAAACTATCATCATCCTCAAACACTCCGAGCCACCAATACCCAATGGATGCCAGCAGCGTTCACAGAGGCACAATGTAACAAACTATCGTCCTCCCCTCACCCCCCAACCAGTCATCCCTCAGAACCCTCGCTCACTGCTCAAACTTTTGTTTCAGGGAGACCACGAATAGCGAGACCAGCCAATCGCACTGAACCAAGAAAAAGAACACTGCAATCTAACTCGAGCCAAGGCTATGGTATGTATACCTTACACCACATCTGTGGTCACAGGTATGGCCACCCATCCATGCACCCTAGAATGCAGCTATGGCTATGCCTTTCCGGTCTAGCAGCGCACAGCCGTTCACACTGAAACCCCTGATGTACCACAACACCTCTGCCATTAGTATACAGCAACAACCAACAAAAATAAATTAGTGGTATCTGGGAATAAGAGGTCTATCGTCTTTTGAGTATTTGACAGGCATGTTTCATAAGAGTCCCCTGTTATGAGCCAGTCGTTGAGGTAGGGATAAACTGGAGTGGCTTGCCTGCGCAGATGTGCTGCTGCAACTGCCAGTACCTATGTAAATACCCTTGGGGCTGAGGCAATGCTGAAGGGAAGTACTTTGAACTGATATGGTTTGTCCTCTATCACGAACCTTAGGTCTTTTCTGTGTGCCAGCAACATTGAAATATGAAAATATGCATCTTTCATGTCCAATGTTGCCATGTAATCCCCGTGTCAGCAGAGGAATTACTTCTTGCAGTGTGACCATACAGAACTTCTGAGGTTTCACAAATTTGTTCGCTGTGCGCAACTCTAGTACAGGGCGCATGGTGAGATCCTTTTTGGTTACAAGGAAGTACACTGAATAAATACCCTCATTTACCTGTAGAAGAGGGACGACTTTGATAGCACCCTTTTCCTGCAGGATCTTAACCTCTTGCAGCAGGATCCTGAGGTGTTCTGATGTTAGGCGTCTTGATCTCAGAGGTCTGAATCGAGGTGGTCGGCTGAACTCGATGCAGTACCCGTGGGCGATGGTCTTGAGCACCCACTGGTCTGATGTAATCCCCTCCCACATCCCCCGACCGGGGGAGGCATGGGAGGGAATCCGGAAGTCATTTTTGACTGGAGGCCAGGGAGCCTCTGGGGGTGGAATTACACCCCCCTTCCCTTTCCACAGCGTTGTCCCCTAGGTGGGTACGTGGTGGTGGAGGTAGATCCCTGACCCAAGGACCAATTGTTACCAGAATTGTACTGGTTGTGAGGAGAGCGGGAATAAGACTGCCCAGGAAACTAACAATATCATGGCAAATGAGAAGTCTGGTTTCAGAATCAATCATGGAACCGAGATGGCTCTCTTAGATTTGAAGGCCAGTATAACTGAAATTGTAGAGGAAGGAATTTCTGCTCTCCCGCTCCTGTTGGATCTGTCCTCTGCGTTCGACTTAGTCGATCACAATCTTTTAGCAGAGAGACTCCAGAATATAGGCATTTGTTCTCCAGAAGCATTATCATGGCTAAAATCTTTTATTGGTCCTAGAAGTGCTTGTGTGGCCAAGGGATCCCAGAAAGTCCCTGTTAATCGTGATGTCCCTCAGGGATCGTGTTTATCTCCATTACTTTTTCATATATACATCAAATGTTTATGTGATCTGCTAAAATCTATGGGCATACAATTTGCTAATTATGCTGATGACACCCAGATAGTTGTTAAACTATCTGGGGTCTACAAAGATGATCTTGCCACTATCAATAGGATTTATGAGACCATACAGAAACGGATGGCACTTAATTCTCTTGCCCTCAATGACAAGAAAACTGTTTGTTATGTTATCATCAATACACCTTATAGACTAAAAAAAGTAGCCGTTTCTTATAAGGCCTTTGAGATAGGTGGCAACAACATTCTGGTATCTGAATAAGTAAAGACCCTTGGAGTGTTTTTTGATGCCCATCTAACTTTTCAGAAGCATGTGGCACATCTCATCATATGCCTTTTTCACACACCTTTTATGGCAAATAAGCCCCTATTTGTCTGAAGCTAATAGAGCATCAATTGCAGTGGTAATCGTTAACACTAAACTGGACTATTGCAATAGACAGTTTATAGGAACTACCAAAGCCAACATCAGGAGTCTTCAGACAATTAAAAAACTGAGCAGTTCGGGCTGTCTGCGGGTTGAGTCGTCAATCCCACATTACAGAACATAAAAAAAAAAAAAAAACAACACTGGCTCTCTATAGAGCAGCGACTAAACTTTAAAGGGCTAGTTATAGTCTTTAAATGTTTATCAGGTAATACTGCGGAATACCTTAAAACTAGGTTAAAAATGGCCATACCAAAGCACACCCTATGCTCTAATAATCAGATGTTACTGACCCAGCCACATACAATAATGAAAAAACTAGGTGTAGTAAACTTTGCCGCCTGGGGTCCAAAAAATTGGAATGCTATTCTGCTTCACTTAAAACAATGTGCAACATTGCAGCAGTTTAGAAAGCGTCTCAAGACATTCCTTTTTGAAGCATAAAAGTTAAATATATGCTCCTAACTATCTGCTACTCTTAAGGATTCCACTAGTCACCTTATTTTAAAGTGACTTCCTAACCCCTCTCCAGCTGGAGCTATTTGTTTCTCTTCTGTCTTTTTGTCCATGTGAGCACCCCGAGACCTTGAGACCTTGAGACATCTGGAGTGTCATGACCCCTAATGTAAAGGGGGGCAGTAGGGGAAGGTGGAAACAGCGTTTCCACTCATGGATTAACCGCCCTGGTCTGAGCAGGCATCAACAACAAAGGAGCAAGGCGTCTTTTTTATAGAATTTAACAATAGGATAGCCTGGCTGGTAGGAGGCTTTTCTTTGAGAATGTCCTCAACAAAGTCTGAATCTGGCACTGCCTCCTGTGTGGCAATTTGGAAGTGTTCAGCTGCCTTCTTTAAGATAGCATTAAACTCCATCTGGTTATCAACAGGTGATGCCTGACGGACTGCTGGGGAGGGAGGGGAGTCCATACATAAGGCGTCGGATTCCAGGGTAGGGGACGCCCAAGGTTGATTATCAACTGGATGTTCGTCGTCCCATCCCTGATTGGGATAAGAAGGGTAATCAGCAGGATCACCAAAGGGGGCATCAACCTGTACATGTGTCAACATGAGTGATGTCCAAAATTGTCTTCATGATGTGGATCAAAAGTCCTTTAAAACGTGGCCACAGGCGTATAAGGGCTCTCTGCACAAGGCCTCTTTGGAGAAAACTTTTCAGAAAACTCTTATTCAGTTCATGCACCCCTCACACTTCTCTCTGGTCCCAGAAGGGCCTAGAGGAGGAAAGGGCTCTTCAGGATGCTCTTCTTCCCTAGAGTGTTGAGATTTCTCTCCTAGCGCCCGAGATAAGGATACAGGGCTCTCAGAATAATCTTTTCGTCCCTCCTGGCCTTTCGACATGTCCTTCAACTTGTCTTTCGCCTGTTCTTGGTGTTTCACCGCCAAAACGATCTTCGCGATACTATCGCTGATGCTCGGCGTCACAGGGAGGTATACAGACTGTGGGCGGTTGCACAGTGGATTTAGGCGCAACCGGACCTTTGTGCGGCGTCTACGCACTCTCCAACATTTCAATGGCTGCATGGCTTTTGGTGCTGGCGCCCTTACTTTTGGACTGGCCGGACGCATGCCGCTGACGCGGTTGCAGGGAGGGCTGCCGTTCATGGGGATGCCTTGGAGCGCTTCGACTGAACTGTCGAAGCAGAACCGGGTGTTGTGTCCTTTGTGTGGAGATCATATGCGTCCCTGTCGTCGGGATGTTTATTCCCCACTGCGGGACTATCGTCGTGCCTATCTGGGCCGGGGATGGACGGCATGGAGAGAGAGAGAGAGAACGTTCCCGAGTAAGGTCAATGGCGTCCGAAGTGGAGCCTTGCTCGTCACTTGTATCCTCGTCACACCCGGCAGCTGTGGCGGTAGGGGAGTTACTTTCGCCACGCGACATCCCGTAGACCGCCCACTGCTTTAATCAACGTTCCTTCAAGGTCTTAGGACGTAGAAGCTTACAGGCCTCACAGGACGCTTCGTTGTGATCGAGGGGAAGACACTTATTGCACCTGTGGTTCTGGTCTTTCCACAGATATTTTGCCTTACACAAAGGACACAATCTAAATGGTGTCTTGTCCATAGCTCAGGATCGTAAAAGTGACGACAAAACTAGAGGAACAGAGAGAAGGGAGAAGTGAAGACATTCTTGAAAGAATATAACATCCCCCAGGTCCCACTCTCCCTACTGTCTAGGCCGGCCAGAAGGCGAGTGGAGCCCCAGCTGTCGAAATTCAGTACTCAGGGGTGGTACTGGAATCAGCCATCGAAGGGGGGTGAGGATGATGAAAAGAAATGACCGCAGGTCTCTAAATATAACAATATTGCAATTATTTGGACAAGCAACTTGGATAAGACGACCAGCTAGCTGGGCAGAAAAAAACAATCTGAGGGACCTCGACACGTGAGGGATTTTGTGTACATTACACATCACCTTAGGGATAGTGTTACAGGCACACCCATGTCGACGTGCCCTTTCAATCCTCGAAAGACAAGATGCAATACTTAGCGGTTACCACTAGATGTCGGACTATATGCACAACATGTGATTCTAAGCAGATTAACAAGCATCAGAAAAAGTGTTATTCAACACCAAAAACAGCACGTCAGTACTTTAAGTTTGTAAGACTTTTCAGAGGCCTTAAAGTTTTAGCAGTCCATCCCTATATAGGTATGAGTTCTTCAAAGTCAGATTGGATGTGAAGCAAATAAAGCACAGCAGCAGAAAATGCCAAGTTCCAAGCAATTCTTGGGAAAGGCTCCCTATGGGCACACAAGCGTTAAGCCTGGGCGAATGGTACGGGTGAACACCGGAATCAGCGGCAAAGCAGCAAATGAATGACTTGAGGTATGTACTACCATGAGTCCCACAGTACCTGAGGAGTTGTGAAGAAGATGCAGCTGGATTCTTTCATAGTGCAGCAGCGGTAGGCCCAGTCTCCGGTTCCTTGGTCATGGTGACGAAATGAGGGACTCTGGAAGCAATGTCACAGCAGCAGTCAAGAGAAAAGACAGCAAAGAATACTTCATGCTCCAACGTCGGTCTGCCGTTTTGGCGTAATTTTCCTTTCAATTGTGAACCCCCTCAACTTTTTGCTTTTGTCTGACCATCCTAGCCTGTCTTACCAGTGGAGCCCAGCCTTCTGCTGTACTCCGCTGGACTTTTTGCTCATCTTGTTAAGGGGAAACTGACATGCCCCTCAGATTGTCAGTACTGGGAGACTTTGTTTCCCTTAGTCTTTCACTTTGTTGCCATTTCTTGGTTACTTTTTATCAGTGCACAATGTACCTTCCAGCACAGTGCGCTAGGGTCCCTTTTTCATTTTTAAGGCCCAAGACACCCTCAAAGGCTTTTTGGTGAACGTATAAGTGTGCCCAGGATGGAACTGGTGGCAGCAGTTACTTTTAAAGCATTTTTCACTCTTTTCTATGGTCCAAACCGTGTTTACCGCATTTGGCCCAGGACAGTGGCCAGTGCCTAAAATGGCCATGCCACAAAGTCCTTTGTTCTGTCCTTTGGCAATTTTGTCCCTTAGCCTTCCCCAGCCAAGCAGACCTGGGCAATTCCTGATTTTGTCATGCAGGCTCCAGCGCAACCCAAAGCTTTTGCAGGCTTCTGCATGCCTTGTGTGTGCACCCAGGATGTGGGCTCGACTGTCTAGTTCCAATACACATCCTGGGTGCCAGGATGTCTGGTGTGCTGGGATGATTGGGACCACCATGGTCCATGACTGGTCCACGTCTGGGATTGTTAAATGTGAACAGATATCCCACTGGATGCCCTTTGTTTTGGCGCGAAGCAAACTCTGGCTAGGAGAAGGCACTCTACACCCATTCCAGTTCGATCTTCTGTGCTCTCACCGAACTTAGTAAAGGAGCCAAGTATCCTGAAACGAAGAAACAATTCCGTGGAACTGCTGGAAGGTTTGGCACCCTGATCCAGCCGTTGTCCCATCTTAGCCCCTGTTTCTCATCGATCACAGAAGGCCTGCAAGGGCGCGTCGACCCTTGGAGTAATGGGAACAACTACTCTCAGTG
Organism: Ambystoma mexicanum; assembly: GCF_040938575.1. NCBI lineage: Eukaryota > Metazoa > Chordata > Amphibia > Caudata > Ambystomatidae > Ambystoma > Ambystoma mexicanum. The sequence goes on along the minus strand of NC_090929.1, from coordinate 1,159,817,397 downwards.
CCTCCTGCTTTACCTGCAAACGAGCCCCTTCGGAAGTGATCCTGGACCACCCAGTGAACTGACCAGCTCCTACGGGGCCTTTGCTTTGGAATCACCACCGTCTTGAATCTTGACATGAGACTTTGGGAACTGTAAGCTGTTAGTAGAAGGCACTCTCCCGCTGACTTTCCTAAATTTAGCATTCCTAGGTCTGGAATTAGGCGAATCTGCCGGAACCCGAGCCTATGCAGTACCTGTGTCACCCCCAACCCCTGCTGTGATGACGAGCTTCGTGGGTGCCTGGCTGCTGTGCCCTAAGATGACCTGCAGTGGAACTGGCCCGATCCCTTCCCCAGAAGCGGAGAAAAGGACACTGTCCCACCACGGACTGAAGTACCGGAACACAGCCCCTAAAAGCCAGAGAGACGCACTACTGCGGGATTCGAACCTGTGAGCAAACTGCACTAGACTGGCGAAGTATGGTACAGATTGCGTCGAGGGTCAGTGAGTACCAACACTTACCGGTGGCTCCTAGGTGCATCCATAGACTTTTACGCACAAATGTCCCCCAAGGGCCAGTCACCATAATTAGGGTTGCATGAGCTACCGTCCTATTCCTGAAAATGTGTGGAGACCCTCCTCGAATAGTGGAACTCCATTCTTCATTGCCTCACCCACCTACTCGAGACAATACAGCCACTTGAAGAAGGCCCGTTTGGCCAAACTTTGTAGGGATTGGACTGCCTACTAGTTAGGGTTGTAATTCCTGAAGAATTGCGTAAAGTATATTTGCACTGTCTGACCCTCTTCTGTTACAGGTTGCGGATCCATACTTGTTTAATATTGCTTTAGGTAAACAGTTAATGTATATATGTTCCCTAATATAAGGTTGTGTTAGAATTGTTAACTATTACTATGGTTTCATCTACCGTTTGATTTAAAAGGCCTTTAATAAATGTATATGTATTTTTGATATATACACCTGACAGAGTAATTTGTGGTGTTTACTGTGTGTGCTCATTGTGGGCCTTCAATCACTCTCACCCCTCCTGAGACCTAGTCTTGACCGTCGCCAATGCTACCTTGATTTGTCTGGCTTGTCCAGAAGGTTACCCTGTTCCAAGAAGCTAGGCTAGCCTTCTGAATCTCTGCACCCCAGCTCAGAGTTGAGAAATACATCTTAACAGTTTCCAAGGGGAAATGGTTCTCGGCCAAACGATTCACCTTGCTTACTCAGTCCTCGACTTTGAGGGGACTTTTGCTTCTGGAGGTCATGGAGGAGTCTACCAAAGTTTCGGGAGAGGTTGTTCAGAGAAAGAAGTCAATAGTCCCAGTGTATTGGTGGTTTGCAGCACAGGAAGATCGCAGCATGTCATGGGATAGTTCAATTTGCAGGTTGTCTTATAGCAGATTGGTCCCACCAGCCAAAAGGGAAGGCGCCATCCTCTTCTAAGCTCCTCTGCCGATTAGAAAAGGGGTAAAGACAGCAGTAGTCTCTGTGTGGTTGCTGGAAGGGGCTCCAAGTGTCCCTGGTCGGCTTCTTCGGTTCTTCTTTTCCAGTGGTCAACTTGTCTTCTGCCTCAGGATCCTCGCCTTTTATCTGGAATTCCGACTCATCCTCTGCAAACTCTCCCTGCAGTTTACAGAAAGGGGCTGGTGGCTGTCCAATCAGGACAACCAGCCCCCTGAGTGGGGCTGGCACACCAGAAGACAAAGGACAGCAGAGTTTCGGGATCCTCCCCCGTTTCATGTCCACACAGAAATACTGGAGCCTCAGTGGCCTACACAAAGTATTTGCGCCAAAGACAAAAGTCAAACCAGTACCTCTGCCACCCAGGATGGCAGAAGGTCCAGGAAAGGACAAGCACACGGAGAATGGCGATAAAATAAATAAGCCACCATTTTGGGGTTACTGGTGACCCTTCTGTGTGTTACCGTAGCTGTGGAGACAGCCTGAGACCAAAAAATCAATCAATCACACAAAAGGCAGTAGAACACATCCAATGCCACCAGCCATAACTGTATGCATGTCACTGCAACATAAATGTTACAGGAGCAGTGAGAAAGGGGATACTAGGTATCCCCTAAGCACTCCACATTGGGCAGTGTGTGCTGATCTCACAAAAGGAAATTATAAGAAGGATAAAAAAGTATCATTCTAACCTCGAGAACAATAGTTCTTGAGGAAAATAAAAGGATATAAAAAGACAAGCCCAAAGGGCTTCCACCAACACTGCACAATGGGAGCTGCGTGCTGCAAAAGTAAATTACAGATGCCTTAAAAATTATGGAGGAAAGAAAGACTACATAAAATAAAAGCAGAATGAACAAGGGTTCGGAGCAAAAAGAATGAAGGGGGGGGAGGCTCCCCTCATTCAGGAGAATAGGAAAAAGGTCAGAGTCCAGCAAAAAGTGCTGGGTGTCTCACAGGTAAAGAGGACTTGGCATACAAATGAAAAATCTCCCTAACAATGACACACTGAGTTATATAAAGGCGCAGTACACGATACCACCTGGAGCAATAATTGGAAAATCTTAGCAGTCTCAATGTAGGCAAAGTGGTAGAAAATCAATGACCTCATCCCTGATCATACAGTTTTCCAAAGGGTGGAAATGTGAATTTGGGTCATTATTCAGAGCATACACTTTTCAGCATGCAGTGTGAAGACCAGCAGCAACATCATTGCATCATACTAATTATTTGGTTAAAAAAACAGCATTATATTATCCTCTCACTCGGACAAAATGTATGCGCTTTCAGACTACTGCAGTGGTGAGCTGGAACAGTATAAACAAACCTATGATCCTGCCAGGAACCTCCCGTTCAGCAATCCGGTTCAACACACCATTTTATTTGCTTGGCATAGGTAGGGCAGAGAGCCGAATGCTTTACTAGTTCATATTGGTTTCTCACATTGGACTTTCAGCAAGTTTATTAGTAAATTTGGTCAGAAGCGCAATCTCCTTACCTGGAAAAAGGAAGCTAAGACACTTTGCAAAAGAAGCATCATGTTAGGCAAGATTGTATGCAGTACCCTTAGGGTGCACTACAACAATTCTGACCTCCTGGCAGTAGTAAACCAACCTTTGGTATAAGTCTGTACTACACAGGTTGGTAGTGTGGACGAGTAGCAAGGCGTATGTCTAAAAGGTTCAAAGTGAGCTGTAGGGGAGTTACACAGAGGTTCACAGTGACAAGTATTCAAGTAGACACACAGGGTTTCTTGATAAAACAATTACTAATGTATTTACCAGTCAGTTAATGTAAGCCTTCTTCAAAAGGGAGCACTTATAACACCACACAAATATACTTCGAAATTATACTCTCTCTTAAGCTCAGAATCAGTAAATACCCATTCGGGAATGGCATACAGATCATTGTATAACTTGTGCACAGCCTTAATAGGCAGTTTCAACTTTGCACTGCCTACCGTCGCCATTGTGATCCACGAGTGTCTCTACGGAGCAAGATAGCCGCCGCCATATCTTACCAAGCCCCCTAACCGAATCTTGGCCTCTGCTCCCGCCCCTGATGCCGGATTGGTGCGCTGCACATCTTATGCACCAACCAGAACGCAGGCAGGCAGGAGCCGGCATCCATACAAAGGCGCCGTACAAAGGTGCCTGTCCTGAGCTTGTCGTGGCAGTCTGGGGCCGTGGGCCAGAAACGCAGGATCTTGCACACAAACTATCTAGGGTAAGACTGACCGCCTGATCGGTTCACCTTTTGTGCTTTCTTGCTGTTACTACCCACAGGCCACCTCCCACCTTCACATACAGCCATCAGCATATTGCCCCTCTCGGGCCTCCCAGTGCCTAACGTTCACAATATGTTAAGAACACTAGCATATCATGCTTTCATTGTCTTTGCTCATTCTAACGCAAAGGTGCCTGCCATTGTGACACCACTCTGACAACTCCAGTGTGCCCGCCCCTGCTCACCAGCCGCACTGCGTCCTTTAGGCGAACTGTAAATGCTCCTGGCCGTTTCTCATGGCTCTGGGAAGTATCCATCACGGTACCAGCACTGCCGATTACCATTAGATATCCTTTGTGCATCGCCTTAACATGTACTATGCATTCATAGGTGATTTTTAAACTGTACTACAATATGCCTATTACATGATTCTAAAATTGTACTGTAATCTGCTATATATGTAATTCTTAAAATAGTGAAATTTGCCCGCTATACCTTGCAACTGTAACTTGCCCTCATATGTGATTTTTTGATATAATACTGCAATTTGCTCCGCTATACTCTGCAACTTCCACTGTACTGTTATGCCATCAGGATCAAGTGTCCATCCTCTGCCACACCTTATCTTACCATTCTCGCTACTAACCCCATTATTGGCGCTCTGCGACCCACTCACACGTAGCCTAATTGTAGAGCACAGCCTCACTGCTCGGATACTGTGAGCTGCAACTCTCAACAGTACTCTCTACCGTGCCCAACCTGGCCACTGTAAACGCATTGCACCCAGCCATGCTGTAGCCATGCAGATCGTATCCTGCGACCACTGCGTCCACTGCAACAGTATTGCATCTAGGCATCTGCATTTACTTTGAACCTAGATATTTGTGCATCTGTGCTTACTTTGAACCTAGTTATTTGTGCACTGCAACAGTATTGCAACGAGGCACTTGTACCCATTGTGAATCTAGATTGCTTTGCATACTTTGAACCCAACTTCTGTGCCCATTGTAATAGCGTTGCATTTAGGCATCTAGGCATCTGTGCTTATCCTGTATCTAGTTATTTACGCATCTGTGCTTATTCCAAATCTAGATATCTGTGTACTGTGACTATTGTAACAGTATGACATATAGGCATCCGCACTCATCGTGAATCTAGATATTTATGCATATTTTGAAACTAGCCCCCTGTGTGTGCACTGTCCCTAGACTACCAGTAGTCAACCACTCCACACACAAACCATGCATATGCCATTAACCTACACTGTCTTACTGAGGACCATACTATACCTATTAAGGGTACTAGACCTTACCATGCCACATACTTCGCCCTCACCAACACATGCATACGCAACTTTCCATAACAAACCCCATTGTTAAAATGAACCGATCACAAGACCTTGTAGTCTCCTCCAAAGAAACCTTAAACTCTGCGCCAGACTCCCCAAAATCTATGAACCTCTAGCCAAATTCTCTTATCCTCTCTCCAATAACACTACCAGAAACCCAAGAGGCCAGCAGCCTCACACCAAAACCCCCTTTCACAAAGCCTCCAATACTCAGCACCCACTCCAGCTCAATAGCCGACTCACTTGAGACCACAACATCCACCCAAGGCTCCACCACAACACCCAGACACCACCCATGGAGTCCACACAGACCGGTATAAAAGGAGCTCTAATAAATGCCCGATCTATGGTGGCCCATGCCACAGAAATAGCTGACCTTCTCCTTACTGAAAAATTGGATTTGCCCGCTATCACTGAATCCTTGCTGCACTCAGCAGCTGGCCCACCGATCATGTTAGCCATCCCCGAGGACTACACCCTTCTAAGAATAGATCGCACCACTTCACGAGGCGGAGGCCTAGCTATAATTGCTAAAACTAACCTAGCACTGAGCCTTACCTCGCCACCAAATGTAGATTCATGCAAATCCCTCACTGCCAAGCTGATCATCTCTAACACCCATACCTTATCTATTCACCTCATCAACAGACCCCCCAGTCCCACTAGGCTCCTTCGAGGAATATCTTACTAATCTCCTATCCGATAACCTTAAAAACTCCTCACTATGTGTACTCCTAGGGGACCTCAACCTTGGCTTCAAAGACCCATCAGATCAGAACGCCACGCAAATTAACGACTCCCTTGAGGAATTGGGATTCACCCAAAAGGTAACAGACTGCCCATACTAAAGGTAGGACCCTCGATTGGATAGCAGAGCACAATTGCCAGACATCATCACCTCCATAACACCATTGCCCTGGTCCGACCACCACCTGATCTCCTTCTCCCTAGAGGCTACAGCTCTCCTACATGCTGATAGCATAGCTCCCGTCATTCCCACTAGAAACAAAAAAAAAACATAACAGCCGATAAACTTACTCCCCCGATTCTTCCCACCTTGAATTCTCTTCCCGCCCATACAGACCCATCTACCTTGGTAGAAGAGTACAACAAAGTAATGCTATCTGCATTAGACGCCATAGCACCAGTTGTCAGAACGTAAAACAAATACCTATCACGATCTTGCCCCCTGGGCAACCATGCACCGGTTTTAGACAATCTCCTAGGGGGGTGTGGATCACTATACCCCCCCACCACCCTGCTTTTATATCTCAGGTCCTATGTGCACTGTGTTACTCCTATCTTAATTCTAACAACATACACCTATCTTACTCCTATGGACACAAAACACAAGACACAAAGGAAACACATCAATCGATTCAATTATAACAATAGAATACATTTATTTATGCATAACAAGACATGATGCAAGCATTACCAAAACTATGCAAATCTCAACTTTGCACCTTTTATGCTTCTGGTGCAAATCTACCATGCAATAACTATAAACCTTACAGGTTTCTAATGCAAGCCTATAATGCAAGCCTGTGATTCTAATGCAGCCTAATGCAAGCGTCAGCATCCAGCAATCCTCTCCTTCATGCAGGACCAATCCTCTCCAATCCACACCATACTACACACTCTCTATCTAAGACAATCCCCGTCTGATTTCCCCTTTCCCAAACCCAAAGCTCTTTGTGTGAGTGTCTGTTCTTATCAATCAGTTTAGGCCATAAACCATACTTCCCATTTGCTTCCCTTTGTCTCCAGCTTTGTCAAGTCTCTCCTCTCCCGCTACTCTGCAATCAGTCAGTCAGTCAGTCAGTCAGTGGAAGGCCCTCAAGATCTGGTCACTCGAACTGCCTCTGCCAAACTCTGCCAAGCTCTCCGATCTCTCCCAAAGCCATCGGATTCTGCTGCACCAAGACACCTCTCCCTCAATCTCAGAACTGCATCCAAACATCTCTCGATCTATCTCTCAGAGAGCAGCTCCATCCAAAACTTCATCCATCACCATCTAGCACCATCTCCAACAGCAACTACAACTAACTCTAGCAACTCCCCCTTCTCTTCACCTCTTGTTATACTATTCCATGACGCACTCATTCCCCATGGTTACTCTACCAAGAATGTCTCTTTCTCCGTCAGCATATTCTAAATATGAACGTGCCTGAAAGTCTGTGTTCTTGTCGTGTTCTGTGTCAATGTGACATTTCAAAGCATATCTACTAGCTCATGGCCTTCTGTCTGCGGTGCCTGCAATACACCATCGTACCATATATTCCTCCATTCATTGTCATTCACTATCTATCCCTCTCTCCCAGAGAGCAAACCATCTCCCTGCAAAGCCCATGGCGCTGCCCCCCTTTCCTCTCGCTGCGAAACAGAGCTCAAGCTGATAAGCCAGGCCCTCCCTACTCGGACAAAGGCGACCTCTTATCAACCAAACTGTTTACGAATTCCTTCTCACAGTGTACCATAACATTTCGCACTGCCGCAGCGCTCCTCTGTCTCCATCAGAAATTGCTTTATAATGCCAGCTAAATGCTTTCTAACGTTAACGCTTTCTTCTCGCAAACCCAAGCGCTATCTACATAATGCAAACATATTCTAAGTGCACACTCTACATGCATACATGTCAGTCTCTACATTCGCCTCTACAAGAATAACAATGTGTCATTCTAAATGGCTCTACATGTCATTTCAGGCCTCATTCTTTCTCTATAGTGCCTAGCACGTTTCTCTCTCAATGGCGAGCGCTATCTAATGCATAATACATAATTCTAAAAGCATCTCTTTCAACATATATGGCAATAACATAACTAAGCAAACCCTTCATATAACAGGGCCTATTTCTCTCTTCAAATACATGGTTGTTACTAGTCAATACTAATCAGAACTAAACAAGCTATATGATGGATAACTAAACATGATGCAATCATTCCTAAAGGGGTAATACTAAATAATGGTTCTGTAACAAAGAGTAATGATTCTCTAATAGTAAGAGTAATGATTCTCTAATGATAACAAATCCAGGCTCCTAATTTTATCAGGTTCTACACATTGAAAATCAGAAAGATCAAACCGACAAAACATGTGAATACCTGGTTCTCTCCTCACCTGAAAGCAATCAGACTAGAGAAACGCAAAAGTGAACAAATCTGGAAACTAGAGCCATAAGTCACCAATAAAAATAACCTCAGCAAACTAGCTTTCCTTTACAAAAAAGAAATTATCCTTGCCAAACAAGAGTCCTATAACCTACGTATTACTCAAGCCAGCTCTAATACCAAGGAACTGTTCACGATCCTCAAAGAGATAGAAACGCCCATCCAAGCCCCTGATACCTGTCTCAAGGAGAAAAGCTGGTGTACCAGCATTCAGAGTGCCCTATCTAACAAGATCCCTATCCTCCAGGCCAAGATTGACAATAAAGAAACTCTCCTCCTTACCCCTAACCTCAACAAAATCTCTGCACCCCAGCCCCCGACCACCCTGCCTCTCACTCTTCCTACACCACACTTCAAGAATGTATCCACCCTAGAAGTTGAAAAAGTCATCCTTACCCTCAAACCGTCCAACTGCCATGGCGACCCTTGCCCAGCACAAATTATAAAAGACGCTGCACGCGACCTCTCTCCATTCATAGCCAAACTTACAAATGCCTCCTTCTCCACTGGCACCATCCCCAACAACCTTAAACAGTCATGGGTCTTCCCACTTCTTAAAAAACAAACACTCGTCCCGGCTATACCCACAAACTAATCGCCCCATCACCACAGTTCCGTTCTTGCTTAAAATCCTAGATAAGGTGGCGTACCTCCAAATCCAACAATATCTGGAATGCAACCACCTCCTAGGAGTATGTCAGTCAGGTTTTAGACCACAACACGGAACGGAAACTGCGCTTATCGACCTTAAAGCACAAATCGACACCTTGAGGGACAATGGCAAGACAGCACTACTACTACTGCTACTGCTACTGGATCCCTCAGCGGCGTTCGACCTGGTCGATCATAAGATCCTTTGCAACCATCTGGACTCTGCCGTTCACTTCGCACAAGAAGCTATAGGATGGATCCAATCCTTCCTTGTCAATAGAACAATGTGGGTTTTTTCACCCTTAGCAGCCGCTGACCCCATTCCCATCACTTGCAGTGTGCCCCAGGGCTCCTACGTCTCGCCTGCTCTGTATAACATTTTTACAAAGCCCCTTTTTGATGATCTAGATGGCCTGGGTATCACCTACACTAACTATGCAGATGATACACAGATCCTCATCCCGTTGACGGGAGACTACAATAAGGATTTGGTCTTTGTGAATAGAGTGTACCTCATCACCCAGGCATGGATGGCATCTCATGGTTTATGCCTGAATGATGACAAACGGAACTCCTCATTCTCGGCACCCCAGCTAACCTTCTCAAACTAGGCCATCTCTACTCGAATTTCAACATAGATAACATCACAGTAGCCAAGGAAGTCAAAACCCTTGGATTCTATCTAAATTCCACTCTAAACTTTAAAAAAGCAGTTCAATTCCATGGCCTTAGCTACGGCTTACACCTGTAAGCTAATCAGAGCTGCCAAGCCCTTCCTTTCTTCCAATAACTGCATTACCCTAGCAAGAGCCCTTCTCTTAGCCAAACTGGATTACTGCAATGCTTTATACGTAGGGAGTAATAAATACATTACCAACAACATCCAGATTCTACAAAACATTGCCCTGAGAGCAGCCTTAAGTATCCCCAAGAAAGCCCACGTATCTGACTTCAGAAGATCCAACAACTGGCTCTCCATAAAAGACAAAATTCTGCTCAAAACAGCCTCCCCGACACATAAATGCCTACACCATGCCGCCCCACAATACCTCATTGCCAGATTCTCTAGACAATCTTCCAACCGTCCCTCGAGAACAGCCAACGCCAACCTCCTACTAGTACCTAAATTTAAACGCATGAAGACTGGTGGAAGCAGTTTCCCGGTCAAAGCTGCCCAATACTGGAACTCGCTCCCACCTACCTTATGAGAAGATCTTCCCTATCTTCACTTTAGATCCAACCTCATCCATTGGGTTAAGGAAAAAGACATTTGACACTTTACCATACCCAGATAATACCACTTGTCTTGCCTGTACATACTGTATATAATTGTTCTTTGATGTTTCCTTGCCTTAACGTGTATATAATGTATGGTACTTAACAATGTAACTGAAGCTGAAAAACCCTCTTTATGCCTTTTGCGCCCTGATACCCTCGGGTCTGGCACGCATTATAAATATTAAAACAAACATACATACATACATACATACAGCAGAGCCCAACACCCACAGGTGACTTCAATTGCTAGAGTGCTGTTGAAATTAACGTATTAGTGTTGACATTCAGAATTAGTTAAGAGCAAGCAAAGGGAAAAGATTATTAGAGCAAATAAGATTTCTTAAACAGGCAAATACTTTCAGATCCCCCAATAAGAGTCATTCAGTTAAAACAGTCTAAGCCAAAGTCAATAGGCAAGAGTCTATATGGGCTAAGCACTTCTTTGAAGGCAAGTAGAAAAGTCTTTGCAAAATGATTCAGAAGTCTGAAGAAAAAGATGAATCAATGTAGGGCCACGCGCTGTTAGACTTGTGAGTAGTAGAAGATGCAGGCAACTCTACAGCAAGAGGTAAGTTCTCTTAGACTTTGTACAGTACCTTTAAAATGAAGAAAAGATGCAGCAGATGATTCCTGTTCCTGTGCAGCTCTGCAGATCTCTATGTTCCTGGGCCTCAGTCCTGGGGACAAGAGGGAGGACATCGGTGGACTCCTGCACTGCACTGGACAAAACTTGCTAACGGCAAACTTCACTTTCAGTGGCTGTTCAGTGTTTCAGCTCCTCGCGTCTACCGCAGATAGCAACACCGTGGTCCCTGGCTGTCGAGATGGACTTTCCTTGCTTCTGGGGTCACGCACTCTGTTGAGGGGGCTCAGGCTCAGTCCTGCTTCCTGGGAGTCCGGAGGATCTTCCTGGAGCTCTTGGCCAATTTAAAAGCAATGAACACAAACTGGCGTTCCTCTCCCTGGCTCTACGGTTTCCAGTAGCAACTCTGTGGAAATTCAACCAGCTCTGAAATGGATGTCCAGGTGGCTTATTTTGGAGTTGATTGGTCCCACCAACTCAATGGGAGAAGTCGTCATTGCAGGGGCTTCTCCGTCGATGCAAACTTGGCGTTTCAGCACTGCAGCAGGGCTTCACAGGGCAAGCCAACGGTCCAGGAGTTGCAGCAGGCGTCCTCTTCAAGTGCTTCTTCTGTTCCTTCGTCCAGTGGTCGACTCTGCCTTCCAAGCCAAAAGACTCACCTTTTATACAGTTCTCTCCCTTTCATTCCAGCCTAGCTGTCACTCACCCAGCAGGGTGGCTGTCCTTGCCGGACAGTCAGTCGGCCAACCATCACAGAGTGCAATTGGGTATTTTAGGAGACAAAGCACATGGAGTTTCTGGCACCTCCCTCACTTCCTGCCTACACCAGACACCCTGGACCCAGAGGCAGGCTTCACTCGCGAATCCCGCCAAAGGCAAAACAAACAAATGGACCAAACCTGGTTTGGCGCACATAGTAAATCTCAAGAAGGACCCTTCCACAAAGAAATGGCGAAAAAGAAAACCGGGGCCATTTTGTAAAAAATGGTACCCTTGGGTGCTTTACTGCAGCTGCGAACGCAGCCCGCGGTAAATGCACACGACGGTAGTAAAAACAAAACCACTGCCACCAGCCATTCAGCGAGGAAAGGGTAACATAAAAATATTACACAAGAAGTTAGACAAAAGGGGATAGTAGGTAACCCCTCCAGCACCCTATTGTAAGATGGTGTGCGCTGGGTCTAGAAAGTTACCAAGGTAAGTAAAGTCAATTCCACTTTACTGCTCTGGGAAACAGTAGTTTATCCCAGAAAAGGTACTTAAACCTTGGGGAAATCTAAGCGACTTCCCTGTGTCACTGCACTGAAGGTGCTGTATGACACAGTGTAAAAGATGATGCCTGTGGAGTTTGTCTGACTCCACAACCAAAAGAAACAGAGTACAAAAATCACATTAAAAAAATGAGAGAATGGGAAAAAGGGTCTCACTCTCGCCAGGTAAACAAAAAAAATCAAGTCCTCAAACTCCAGCAAAGTTGCTGGGGGTCTCTAAGGTAGAGGGAATTGTCACATTTCTGAGAATTCTCCCTAACACATCATATACTGTTATTTTAGTATGAGCATATGAATTTTCCGGGAGAAAATGTTGCGCTAGCAGGAAGAATGACCACAGGAAAACTGCTAGGACAGCAGAAGCTAGCAGGGAAGCCTGGAAAGAAAAGTCATGGTGGGCGAGCGCCGGACAATTGAGGGAGCAAACATGGTGGGTTTGAGGGGGAAGAGGTGACAGGGCCTTCATGATGGGGTGGAGCAGTTCAAAGCACCCCAATGGCAAAGAAACTCGCTGGCATTAGGAGCGGAAAGGCAGAGGATGGCATAAAGTGTTACCAGTGTCATTATGCCACGGTATGACCGAGCTGCTGTTATATGACCCACAGTGGGCTACTACAATAGATTAATGTGCTGTGGGATGTTCCAATCAATGCAAAGGGGTATTCTAAACAGGAAAATATTCTAAAAGGAGTTCTTGGTCTAAATAAACATGTATACGTACACATGGCAAACACAATTCTTTGCTGTTTTGATGTTAATTTTTTTTAATCAGATAGAAGAGACTTCTTGTACAGAATCTTTTATTCTCCTTTGTGGATTCTGGATGTACAGTAATTATACAGAGATCCGAGTGGTTCAAAAAAAGCATGAGGGCTCTGTTCTGAATATGCATTTATCTTTTTTGGGAGATCTAGTTTATGACGACAAAATATCTGTGCTGCTTTACTATTTCAGAAATAAAGCAAGTGGACAATTGAAGTCGCAGGGAAAGGGATACGAGTTCAGAATCTTACCCAGTGAGCCCCTAAAAGGGGAGGGCAGCAAGGAGGGTTAAAAGAGGCCCATCTTTCCTAAATTCAAATAGGATGAGCTCTAGCTTTTTTATATCCGTGCCCAGAATCACACAACAGATTGCTGGGTGGGCTGTTGCTCGACCAGACTGCTGAACAGAAACCTGTATCCCATCATAGCATGACCTTCAGACCCCATTTACGACGCTTCAAAATGAGAAAGAATGTTTAAGACTCTAGAATAACTTCACATTTGTTTAAGTTACTTGCAAAAGCACAGAATTTACAGGGCATATTCATTAAAACTGTGCAAGTATTTTCTCAAATATGTAAATGCTTTAAATTGTATATATTCCCACACCAAATTTCACATTCATAATCACAGCATTTGAATTAGTTTTAGAGCAAATGATTTAAAAATTCAGGTGGTAGAAATGAACATGCATGCTTTACAATTGCTAGCTTTTTGGTACGCATTTCTAGGTTTATAAAATGTGCAAGCTCTAAACATTGCTGTAAAGAAAGATTTTGCAAGACTTTAAGTTAAAGATTATGTATTGTATGTACACAAAAAGTTATGGTTTTACCAAGTTATCGTTGCTCGAGTGCATACAGCTTTTTTTACACGTTTTAAAAAAAAAGAAACCTTTAATAAAATAGGGCAGACATGCCTCAGTATTTTAGTTTCTATATACAGTAAAAATAGCTTTTCAAATGTCTATTTTTGCAGGTTCCGAGTGATTCAAAGGCCATGTGAAGCGCAGACAGTTCAAGAACAGCTGTTCCAGTATTCCTCATCCACTAATAAAATTGCTGGCACAATGAAGAAAGACTCAAACATAAAATACAAGAAATTGCTGGGGAAGAATCCTACACTCATGTCCGAAATGTTTTCTTTTTGCGATTCTTCTTTCCTGCAGCAAGAGCTGCTTTTTCAGTCATGATCTCCTGGTACTTCTTTTTATTGTATCTAAAACAAACAAAATGTGATTAAGCATTACAACCACATTTTTTAGTAAGGGAAACGAGCATTGCGTGTTGCTTCTTTGCTACAGTGTCTGGCAGATGGTAACGTGGATATATACAAAAATGAGAACATATACGTTTCACAATTTATGCTGGAATGAGTGATGCAATAACCCCATTTTGCCCAAACCTTCATTCCATTTTTCGCAACTGAAAAGCAAAGCAAAATTGAACGGATTTGTTCCTCATTCTATTAAGTAGCAAAAATATAGCGCAAAACGAACGGGACCGTTCTATAAAACCAATAACATTTGTTTTAAAACTACTTCATGCCAAACATGGCAAAAGATGTCCAGGCCAGAAAAGGTCAAGGGGAGGAAGAACAATATCCTTGATCTATAAACACTTCAACAATCATTCTGGACTTAAACCCTTAATATAATGATTTATAAAAGAAACTAAATATTAAATTCCTTTGGATTTCTGCATACCTTCTAAACTCCGAATCTGCCAGCAGTTCATCCACAATAGTTCTCTTCCTTTGTTTCTTAGGAACTCGTGAGTGATAGAAGTCCAAGGCACTGTCAACAACAGTTCCAACCTGCAAATGAGATCCAAAATTGAAGATATTACAACCTCGGTGTGCACCCTCTCAAAATGTCAGAAGAAAACTGCTGTTGGTTTTAAATTTGCATATCCACACCCTTCAAAGAAAACATACGAGCTGGGGCTGGTGCATGCCTATTAATAAAAAAGACACGGTACCCTTACAGTGTCCTTACTTCTGCACAAATATTGCACCAAGACTTCAGAATGCTTCCACAAACCCTAGTGGTTGCTCCTCATGTTAAACCCAACACGCGAAATTGGTTTTCCACCTGTGCACAAGTGTTTTGTAAATGAAAGGGGGATAAAATGCATTAACGGTTATCCTTCTCAATTACGGTCATAAACAGACAAAAGTTTACTTATGGCATTTATCCACCCACCATTAAACGCCTAAAAAGCATTTCGTTGATTTTTAACTGGGTTAATGTTAAGCTTAAAAAATATGAAAATACTGTGGGAGCTGCAAAAGCAAAGTTTGCACTGAATTAAACTAGGCCATCCATCTGCTTCACAAATATTTCCTTTAAAATAATACACAATAAAAAACATAATTTGCTAATCGTAGGGAGTCTTGCACCCAGAGCTCATCATCTTCTAAACAATTGGGTTACATCATCCTTTGTGTGAGAGTACCAGAGCATTTCTCTACAGTGTCTCCAAAATAAGAAGCATAGGCGTATAGGGGGCAGTGGTGGCAATGGTTGAATTTTTCCTACCATTGTGCTATTCTACCGCAGGCTGAACCCTCAGCTCCAGTATACCACCCATGGGTGACCATTACGTCAAAGTGGTCCCAGTCTTATTTTTTCACCATTTTGTTTTTGAGGTCTTTCTTGGGTTTTACTCGGTGCGTTGAGAAAGGTTTGAGCCCTTTGTCTTGCCCTTTGTCTTGCCTTTTGCGGGTTGTAAAGGAGGTCCCAGATACGGCCTGCACTCCAGTCCCCCATTTTGAGGTGCCAGGAACATACTCGCCAAGATATGTGATGTATGAGGAACAAATAAACCAACAGAGAGCTGCACTTGGACTCTGCCCAGTGGCCATCAGAAGAGCAATACCTGTTGAAGTGCCTATAACCAGACAACATGGGCAGCCCGGTACCCACTGAGACAACCGTACCAGCAGTTAACACGAAATGAAGACTACTTGCAAACTGTCCCCAAAGAGACCCAAAGAGCCTTAATGGAAGGCGGGTGGTGATGAACCAAGGGCCCGGACAGACGTACAAATGAACATAAACGACAATCGAAAGATGACACACAAGGACGAAATGTAAAGAAGAATGATGTAATGGACTTTTAAGACGAAACTATGTTGATATATAAAGAAATGTAACCATGAAGTGAGATGAAAATATACAACTAACGCCTGTAAATAGGCTTGGAACGCAAGAAGCTAAGGAAACGGTACTGCTTGAATGCTTGGTAGAAGAATAGAGCGGCAAGCGCCAACTATACATCTACTTCAAGAAGCACATTATACAAGTGCTACTCCATTTTGTAAAAGCAGAATTAAGCCCTGGATAGTGGAGGACAAACAGGCCAGGATTCAAATACTAGCTCAAAGCCAGACGAAAGAGCAGAATCAAAACTCAGTAAGAAGCAGCCCAAGCCTGGGAATTCGAGGTCAACCCCAGGAAGGGAGGAGAGCGGCAACTTCGAAGAAATGAAACTTCAGAGCATAGCAGCCAGCCAGTGAAGGTCGAGATAAGGAGGCCCAGCCATGTGGCAAGGCTAAAGGAAGAATCAAATACACAAATAGAGGGAAAATGAAGCAGATTCACGGTGAACAGACACGTGACCAGCCAAGCGCGAAGAGGTATCAATGTCTGATGTCACCCAGAACACGAGGATGCCAGAAATGTCCCTGATAAGAAGCTACAGTTTCGAGGCCATCCTCAGCCAACTGACTGACGCATAGCCCTAACGTACTGATTGATGGAAGGTAGGCAGGGTGAATCTTGGGGCACACCGCATCGGGGTGTCCATGCTGCTAATTAAAGTGGAGATTTATGTCTAGGGGTGTAACCTACCCAATCATAATGGACCAAATAATCTAGGGTACTATAGCTAGTAGAACCAATGAGACGTCGTACTTGTAGTGACGTCTATCACGAGTGATGTAGAGGAATGGGCGTAGACGCCCAACCGATAAGAGTTATCCAATCCTCACACTCTGTTACCATATACAGATATAGCCCCTATACTTAAGTTACCTTTCCCAACCAATAGAATTGCATGACAATTTTGGAGTGTAACACGTTAGTGATGACGAGAATGTACTGTAACTATTGCTGTCTGAATGAAGAATTTGGGAGTTGAAGCGAGACAGGCGATCGCATCACTGTTGATTTCCATTTGTTTCCCCGTTTTTTGTACTTGTCATTAAACAGACTTCCCTTTGCCAAACTACTGAGTTGTCCTTATTGATTGGTGTTGGAGTAAGATAATCCTGCACCCCATCCTCCTCAAGGTGCAGCTATCTCATCTTAAAAGTACTTGAGGGGGAGCTCTGATCCCATGGGCCCGTCGGAGGTCGCTCTGCCCTCCTGTACAGGGTGGTAGGTAAGATTTTCATAGAAATGGTAAATCTTCCTGACCTGGGCCAACCCCAGAACTTTTTGCTTTACTAGTGGGATCGTTTTCCTTAATACCTCTGTGGGCGGGAAGCTTTATCCACACTCACAGAATCTTTTCCACTTTTTATGGGTGGCATTTTTAAGACTCTCCATAGTGTCTTTTTAAAAGTTATCCTCTTTAGCAACTTATTGGCAATAAGTGCCTGTTGTTACTGGGTTGCCCTATGGGCTCCCCTTTTAACTTTCTCTGGCTAACCTTGAGTGAACTACAATTCCCAAGGGTAGAAAGGATCTTTGGATCCCTTTTACATTTTATGTTGTGAAACCAGCACACCCCACCTTATGTTGAGTTCTGGGGAGTGCAATGTATCCCCTTTCACACTAAAACAAACAATTCTGTTACAGACACAAGCTTACCTTCAATGGCTGGTGGCAGTGATATCTTGTATTAATTTGGTGCACCTTTACTGTGGGCTATGTTCACAGCTGCAGTAAAGGCACCCAACGGTGCTCATTTTACCAAAATGCACCCCCCCCCAGTTTTTTTTTTGCCATTTTAGTGTTTCTGGTCCTTTCTTGTTCCTCCCCCTCCCCCCCGCCACCCCCCCTCCTGACATCCATAGCAGGAAATTCCTTTGTGTGATTTGTATCTTCTCCGGGAGTGCCCTGGACTCCCCATCCAGGCTCCAGTCTGTCTGTGAGGGCAGTCCAAAACTCCACAGCCCTTTCTTCCTCCTTGCCTGAATGGGGACAAATCCCAGTAGGGGGGGGCAGTCTGTCCTTATTGGACTATCAGACCGCCCCTGGTCGTAAAATGCAGGGAGAGAGTGAACAAGTTGTGCTGCAGTTCCTGTTAATTACGGCGAACATGGAAGCTGAAGACAAGTCGACCACTGGTACGGAAACTGGAGAGGATGTAGAAAAAGCAGCTGAAACGTTTTCCAGCGACCGGGGAGCCTGCTGTGTAACCGGAGTCTGATGTAGCCCTTCTTTCCAATCGACCTGGGGACTCCGTAAATGACGACCCCAACCCAGAGCCTGGCGAGACCCACTATACTCAAGAAGACCTGCATTTTGAGCCATCCCACGCGTTGCTGCGACCTTGCGTTGCTGCAATACCCAATACCCTGGGACCTCAAGACATTGTGGGGTGCACAGTCTTCCAAATCTCCCTTAAACTTCGTGGGCATCCTGCTGTACCTCCAGAGACATGAATCGAGCCTAAAAAGTCTCCTCAACAAAGTGCTGGACCTTTGCAAATACGAGAATTCAATTGCGATTTTCTGTCTTCTTCTGTGCTCCTTGAAAAGGCGCCAAATCCACAGAACTGCATTCAGCCGTGAGGAAAACCTTGCTAGAGCCTTCTCCATTGATCCCTGCTGCAAAGTTCCTTCTGAGGTCTTGTTTTCAGTCACCACGTCAAGGAATCCACTGACCAGGTATTTGGCTGCAGATCCTGAAGTCCTCCTGCTGCAAAATCTCCTTCAATGCTGAGGTACTGTGTTGGCTTGGGTATGTACTTACCTTAAGTCTCTTAGGATTTCTGTGTAGCTGTGGGGTGTTTTCTGTGATGGGGAGGCCTCTCATCGAGTGCACCCTGTCCCACTGCTAGAATCCTGCTAGGGTGTCTTCTGTGAAGCCCCTGGACCCTCTTCTAAATCTAGAAGTAAACTACTCACCCGTTTGCCCAGTTTTCCTAAAGAACTCTGACTTTTGCTACTTAGGTACCTATCCTGACACTGCCTGTTGGACTCTATACCCTAGTGACCCCCATTCTGCCACTGAGAACACATGCTTAAATAATAAGGTAATTACTTTTAAGGGATGGGGCCTTTTGCCTAGAAAAGATGATAAGTGTTTAAAAGTTATAAATGTTCTTACTTACCCTGGACACGTGTGATGCACTATTCTCTTAAAAGTATGGTTAACATCTTTCTTTCCTTAGAAACCGTTTTGCCATTCTAACAAAGTAGATGTGAAGGTATGACAATGCATTACTTACCGTAAAAGCATTTCTGATGGTTGTATCTGCTTAGATTCACATGCTGTGCATAGGTCCGACATCCAGTGGTCACTGCGGAGTATTGCATTTTGTTTTTCGTAGTCGAAAAGGGGACGTCGACAAGGCGTGTCTGTAACACTATCCCTATAGTGACGTGCGTTGTACCCACAATCCCTCACGCGTCGAGGTCCCTCTGTTTGTATTTTTCTGCCCTGAGGGAGCCTTATAGACGTGAGTGAGTACAGAAAAGAGAGATATAAAGGAAGTCTATGTTCCTTCCATCCGAGCGGGGAGGAAGGGTGGGCGCATGTGAATCTAAGCAGATACAACCATCAGAAATGCTTTTACGGTAAGTAATGCATTGTCTTCTGATGTTTGTTAATCTGCTTAGAATCACATGCTGTGCATAGACTAGCGAGCAGTACCCGGAGTTGGCGGTGGGTTATGAGAAGGAACAGTAGAGAAAAGATGTCTTAATACTGCCTGTCCCACCTGGGAGTCAGATCTAGAGTGTGCATCTAGACAGTAGTGTTTTGTAAAGGTGTGCACAGAACTCCAGGTAGCCGCTTTGCAGATGGACTCAAGGGGAACATTTGCAATGAATGCTATGGAAGCCCCAGTGCCTCGAGTGGAATGTGCTCTTGGCTTGAAGGGTAGTTCTCTCTTAGCAAGAGTGTAACAGAGAGTGATGCATTGAACAATCCATCTAGATATAGTGGATTTTGAGACCGCATCTCCTTCTCTTCCTGCTGCCACCGAGATAAAGAACTGATTAGTCTTTCTCAGTGGTCTGGTTCTTTCCATGTAGAACATGACAGCTCTGCGTACATCTAGTGTATGCAGACTTTTTTCTCCCGAGCTGGAAGGGTTTTGAAAGAACGTTGGTAGTTCTATAGTTTGGTTTACATGAAATTTCGAGATGAATTTAGGTGCAAACCTTGGGTGTGTGCGTAGAACCACTTTATTTTTGTGAACTGTTACGAAGGGGTCTAGTACAGAAAGAGCCTGTAGTTCACTTACTCTCCTAATGGAGGTGATAGCTATTAGGAAAGCAGTCTTAAGGGCGATATCTTTAAGAGTTGCCTTGTGCATGGGTTCGAAGGGAGGGCCCATGAGTCTGGAAAGTACCACATTTAAGTCCCATCCGGGAGCTGGGTTAGCTATCGGAGGGTGTATCCTCTTTACCCCCTCCATGAAGGCTTTTATAACTGGTATCTTCCACCACGACACTTTAAGTTGGGAAGTGGTGTATGCAGAAAGTGCCGCTAGGTGGACTTTAATGGAATTGAACACTAAACCTGAATCCAGTAAATGGGTCAAGTATAGAATAATGTCAGTAGGAGAGCAGTCAACTGGGTTGATGCTAGTACCTCTACACCAGATAACGAATCTTTTCCATTTGCTAGAATAGCAGTGTCGAGTATTAGGTTTTCTGGCTTCCCTGAGGATGTCCATACATCTCTGTGGGAGTTGTAAATGTCCAAATTCTATGATCTCAGGAGCCAGGCTGCTAAGTTCATGGTCTGAGGGCATGGATGCAGTGTCCTGCCCTTGTCTTGTGACAGCATGTTGTACGGGCAGGGAAGTTTCACTGGGGGAGATAGGGACATCTCCATCAAGTGAGTGAACCAAGGTTGCCGTGCCCACATTGGGGCCACTAGTATCATGGTAACCTGCTCCTGGTGCATCTTGTGCACCACTTTGTTGAGAAGGGGAGTCGGGGGAAAGGCGTAAACAAATTTCCCTGACCATTGAATCGACAGACCGTTCCCCTTGGACTGGTTCTGGGGGTACCTGGAGGCGTAACTTTGGCATTGTGAGTTCTCCATTGCGTGAAGATGTCTAAGACGATGTCTTCGTGCAATTGCCATTCGTACTCTTCGGGCAGGGGGAAGTCTCTGCTGAGTTTGTCTGCTAGCAGATTGAGTTCCCCTGGTACATGTTGTGCTAGTAGGAACATGTTGTGTTTGAGAGCCTACTTCCATATATTCTGGGACAGCTTGGACAGTCCTGGAGAGTGAGTGCCCCCTTGCTTGTTGAGGTAGTACATGGCTGTGGTGCTGTCTGTGAGGACCATCACTGTCTTTCCTTGTAAGTGTTCCTGAAAGGCTTTCAGTGCTTTGAACACCGCTAGTAGTTCCAGCAGGTTTATATGCTTGGATGCTAAACTCGGAGTCCACACTCCGTGTGCCGTCTGATGGGATAGGTGAGCCCCCCATCCTGTAAGGGATGCGTCTGTGGTTAGAGTGGCTTCCACTGCGGGTGTGGCAAAAGTTTTCCCTAATAACAGGTTTTCTTTTGTCCACCACCGTAGCGAGAGAACCAAGGCCTGCGAGACCACCACTAGATCGTCCCATTGTCCGCTGGCTTGACACCACTGGCTGTAGAGCCACTCTTGCATTGGGCGCATGCGCAGGCGCGCGCGAGGTACCAAATAAATACATGACGCCATCATCCCTAGCAAGCGCATTGCTTTGCGTACCGTCACCTCTTGGCCTGCTACATAATGGGGAATTTGAAACAGCATGTTTTGGACCCTCTCGTTGGAGGGGAATACGAGGCCGTCCCTTGTTCGAATTAGAGCCCCTAGGAATTGTTTGGTTTGGCTGGGGTCTAAGCTGGACTTCTTTTCGTTGATGGAGAAGCCCAGTTGGGACAAAAGGTCTACGGTCTTTTGGGTATTGGAGAAGCATGTTTCGTAAGAATCCCCTGTTATGAGCCAGTCGTCGAGGTAAGGGTATACCGGGATGGATAATCTGCGCAGGTGGGCCGCTGCCACTGCCAGTACTTTCGTGAATACCCTTGGTGCAGATGCTATCCCGAAGGGTAGTACTCTGAACTGGTAGTGTTTGTCCTCTATTTTGAACCGGAGGTATTTTCTGTGCGATGTCAACATTAAAATATGAAAGTATGCATCTTTCATGTCCAGTGTTGTCATGTAATCCCCTTGTGATAACAGTGGGATTACCTCCTGTAAGGTCACCATACGAAACTTTTGGGGTTTGACAAATATGTTCGCTGGGCGCAGATCTAATACAGGGCGCATGGTTAAGTCCTTTTTGGGTACAAGGAAGTACACTGAATAAATACCTTCTGTTACCTGTGATAGGGGGACGGGCTCTATAGCTTCTTTCTTCAGTAGTTCTTCCACCTCTTGAAGAAGAATGGAGAGGTGTTGCGGTGTCATGCGCCGGTTCCGTGGGGGTTTGTACTTCGGGGAACCGTTGAACTCGATGCAGTATCCGTGGGCTATGGTGGATAATACCCAACGGTCTGACGTGATTCCCTCCCATGCTGAAAGGAACGATGTTAGCCGGCCCCCGACCGGTGATGCATGGGAGGGGACCCGAATTTTCGGGTCATTTGCTGGTATTGGGCGTGGAACCTCTGGGGCTGGAGCCACGACCTCTTCCTTTGCCACGGCGTTGGCCTCTTTGACTGAACTGGGTGTTACCCTGGTTGGTGGGCCAGTTGGAGCCAGAGTAATATTGTTGTTGTTGGTGGTTCTGCTGCTGTCTTTGGCCACAAAAGGAGCGTTTATTACCATAGCCTCGCCTGTTAGGGGGCCTAGAAATTTGATCAAGAGTCTTGATGGTATCAAACTCTTTTTTAGCATGTTCTAGGGCCTCATCTACTGCTTTCCCAAACAGATGCGTCTGTTCAATGGGTTTATTTATGAGGGAGGCTTGGGTTTCGGGCTTAAAACCTGAATTGCGTAGCCAAACGTGGCGCTTGAGAAGTATTCCCTGCACTAGGGAGCGGCCAGCCGTCTCAGCGGCATCTAGGGAGTTCTTAACGATGCCCTGGTTTACCAGTGTGCCCTCTGATATTATAGCTAGCAGGCGAGAACGCAGAGGTTCAGGTGCTTCCTCTGCTTCGCTGCGCAGCTTGTTCCACTGTGCATCTGCGTAGCTAGCTAAAAGTGAGTTGTTATTAGCAATTCTAGTAGAGAAGGCGGCGGATGTCGTGATTCTCTTCCCCAGTGCGTAGAGTTTTTTGCCTTCTTTGTCTGGAGGTGCTTCACTAGTGGATAGTGGCACCCCTGCTCTTTTTCTTGTGTTGGTAACCACAAGGGAGTCCGGAATAGAGTGTCCTCTGATGTATAAAGGGTCAGAGGATGAAGGGCTGAAGAGCTTTTCTATTCTAGGGTTGACCCCTCTTACTAAAGCTGGGTTAGTAAGGGAAGGAGAAATTCTTCTTTTAATAGAAGCCAGGAGTGGAATAGATTGGCTAACAGGGGCTTTTTCTTTGATGACTTTTTCTACAAAGTCAATGTCTGGAAGAGTTTCCCCTGTATCAATCTCAAAATGCGCTGCTGCCTTGCGCAATAGTGCATTGAGGGAAGGTTGGTCATCTATGGGAGAGGAGTTCCCATGTGAATCCTTGAGAGGAGAAGGGAGAAAGGCATCAGGGTCTGAATGTACTGATGGGGATTGCCAAGGCTGCACTGACGGTGAATGCCAGGGCTGCGAGGTAGCTGTATCCTCTTCAAACCCTGTAGGAGTGGTGTAAGGATCTTCTTCGAACCCCTCTTCCTCAAGTTCTACCTCTTCTTCTCCACCCAAACACTCCTCTTCTTGGAGGTATTGCTCCTCCTCAGTGAGGTCAACCAGCCTAGGAATCTTGACTCTAGGGTCATCCTGTGGCCATTCTCTTTGTCTTTTGTGAGTGGGTGGGTCTTGGTTTCCTAGAAACCTTTCCATTTTCTCCATGCAAGAATGGAGTCTTTCAAGGGTCTCATGGGGTACCCCTGAATAGTTTAGAGGGGGGAAATTAGTGTTTTCGCCTTCGAATCGTTTCGAACGCTCCCACAACGTCGACGAGAGGTTCCCGTCTCCTTCTGAAAAGCCTTCAGGTAGTTCAGAAGCGTCCTTTGGAGAAAGGGGCAGTTCCTGGCTACTTTTGTGTTTTTTCGACGCGGTATTCGACGTTTGTTTCGTCGTCCGCGTACGTTCGTCTTCGGCGACAATTCTCGCTAGGCTCTCGGCCACGATTTTGTCCGTCGAGGGCTTTGGTGTCGACGTTGTGTGCGTTGCGCGTTGTACCTCGACGGTCGCTCTATGGAGCGTTGCGTCGGATGTTTTTGGGGTAGCGCCCGTGTTAGATGGAAGCCCAATCGCTGGTCGCGGCTGCGTTTGCGGGTGGGGCTTGTGACCTTTACGGTCTGCGGTAGACGCCGGAGTGCCCTGCGTCCCCTTCGGCGCTGATGGATCCTTCGTTCTCGACGAAGAAGAGCCGTGGGTAATGTGTTTAGCCTTATGGGGTTTGTGTGCGTCCTTGTCGCCGGGGTGTTCATCCCCATAAGCAGGGCGTGAGCCGAGCCCGTCGGGGCCGGGGACGGACGACGAGGAGCGGGAGCGCTCCTTCTGGGGGTTCATGACTTCCGTAACGGACGTCGAGTTATCGCACTCCTCGTCACTTTCAGTAACAGCGGCAGCGGGTGAGGAAACTGACTTCGACATCGCGTAGTCCGCCCACCTCTTAACCCTACGTTCTTTAAGAGTCCTGGGTTTTAAGAGCTTGCAGGCTGCGCAGCTGTTCTCTATGTGATCGAGGGGTAAGCAACGATTACAGAGCTTGTGCTTATCTTTCCAAGTATATTTGCCCCTGCAGCGTGGGCAAAACTTAAATGGTGTCCTCTCCATAGCTGAGGCAATAATAGCTGGTGATAACAACCCCAAGGGAAAGAAAAAGGAGAAAGAAAGACATTTTTAAAGAGAAGAGACAAAGTTCTAACCCCCACTCTCCCTACTGTAAGTTGGCCGTCGAGGCCAGGCCACGTGTTCGGCAGCGCCGAAGGATCTCCTCCGCTCTTCCTCTCCGTCGAAAATAGTTCGGCGGAGAAACAGCTTCACAGCTAACGTTGAGGGGGAGGGATCGTTACCAGTATATTAAGTTATGACAAAAGGACCGAGGTCCGTGGTAAGTATAGCAATGTCTCTCTAGGAGCTCCGCGAAAGGCGACCAGAAACTGGGCGGAAAAAAACAATCTGAGGGACCTCGACGCGTGAGGGATTGTGGGTACAACGCACGTCACTATAGGGATAGTGTTACAGACACGCCTTGTCGACGTCCCCTTTTCGACTACGAAAAACAAAATGCAATACTCCGCAGTGACCACTGGATGTCGGACCTATGCACAGCATGTGATTCTAAGCAGATTAACAAACATCAGAAATTACTCTCCTGTGATTAGGTTGTGCATCTTCCCAAAAGCAATGTGTTGGTTTCACCAGATTATTCCTGCTAGGATAATTGTACGAGTGTCCCCCAACTGGATCTTGCTTCCCCTGACTTGCTGCTAGCCTGGCCAGAATAAGTCTGTATTAGGTTGTTGCCTACCTAGAATAACTGAGTTATTCAGTAAAGTGTAACATTGGGTTTTGCTTTCCCTGTGCTGTTGTAGACAGACTCCCAGAGAGTCTTTGGTTCCAACTGCCCCTTGTAAGTCATACATACGTTACTTGCATAGCTGGGAAAGGTCTAACCTGGATTCCTTGTGAGATTAAACAAGTATATGGGTTTTACTTACCTTGAGTAAGCGGTGTGCCATCCAAAAATAAGTTACAAGAGTTACTGCTTATCTCAATCTGGGTTTCACTGATCTCAAAAGCACCTGTAATTGAATGTTACATCCTTAGGTTTTACTCACTGTTAGGCAAAGTTTGAATGCAGTACCCTCTGGGAACACTAGAAACAACTATGACTACAGGTATAGGTAACCCAACCTTTGGTATAAGCTTGCACTACACAGTTTTGGTAGCGTGTTGATCAGCCAGGCTTATCTCAAGAGAGGAAATGTGCGCTGTAGTGGATTTACACAAAGATTCACAGTTACAGGTATTCAAATAAACTCTTACACTTGAGGTTTCTTGCATAAACAATTTATTTAATTATCCCCTTACTCATTACCCCGCTCCTCAAACCCAAGACCAAATTGATCCTACTAGGAGACATTAACCTTGGCTTTAACGATAATAATAATAATAATAATAATAATAATAATATTATTGTACGATGCACAAGATCAGAAAGCCTCAGCCTTCCAAAAGGCGTTGCAGGAAATGCAAGTCTCCCAAATCGTCAATGCCCCCACACATGCAAGAGGCAGAATTCTAGATTGGATTTTAACACTGAATACCAATGTAACCTAGGAAGACATCATAAAAATATTGTGGTCCGATCATCGCCTAGTACGATTCAACATTTCCACCGCCAAGACTAAACAAATTCAAGCTCCTCCACTCATTCCCATATTAGTGAGAAACTCATAGAAACTTACACCAGAAAACCTAAATTCAATACTAAATAAACTACTCAATGCACACACCACAATGAATGCTACAACTGACCACATCTCCCTCCTGTACCACA
This sequence comes from Ambystoma mexicanum, assembly GCF_040938575.1. NCBI lineage: Eukaryota > Metazoa > Chordata > Amphibia > Caudata > Ambystomatidae > Ambystoma > Ambystoma mexicanum. The sequence goes on along the minus strand of NC_090929.1, from coordinate 1,159,790,883 downwards.
CCAATTTAAAAACCGCCATTGACGAAGTAGCACCACGACAGTCCAAACTGCCCGGACTGAAACGCAGTAACTCATGGTTCAATGATGAACTTATCGAACTCAGACGCAACAAAAGAGCGTTAGAACACTTATGCAGAAAAAAACCCCTCCAATGTATTCAAAAAAGATCTCCAAGTAATCGCTAAAAAATATAAAACTGCAGTAATTACCCAGAAAACTAGCTCCCTGAACGTACACATTACCAATGCTGCATCTAACAGTAAAGAACGGTTTTCAATAATTAGGGAACTAGAAACACCAATCAAACCGCCCAGCACAGCTATCGCTAGTAAAGCATGGTGTACTACCATCCAGGATGCCTTAGCCACCAAAATCATCACGCTGCAAGACAAAATCGTAACCAAAAGAAAGCTACTTACGCTCACGTCCGATCTCGCCACCACTACCTTGGCAGACAGTATAGTACCCCCCTCCCAATTCACCTTTACTCCAGTCACCCAAGACATAGTATTCAAGACGATTGCCTGCCTCAAACCGTCTAATTGTAAAGGAGACAGCTTTCCTGCAAAACTAGCTAAGACCTGTGCTCCCATCATGGCACCCATTATTATGAACTTCATAAATGCATCATTCAGTACCAATTCCATCCCCCCCAACATCAAATTAGCCTGGGTTACACCATAACTCAAAAAAACCACTCTAGACCCCACCATCTCCACCAACTACAGACCCATTACCACAGTTCCCCTTACCCTTCAAAGCAACAGACAAAATTGCTTACAGCCAAGTACAAACGTACCTAGAAAATAACCACTTACTAGGCGATAGAAAGTCTGGTTTCCGACCCAAACACAGCACCACTGGATTAAAAAAAAAAAAAAAAAAGATGACGCCATTCGAGATTCAGGTAACCTATGCATCATACTATTACTCGACCTGTCTGCCGCGTTCGATTTAGCAGATCATGATAAACTTTGTCTATCACTTGCAATAAACTTCCATTTCTCCAATGATGCAACCTCCTGAATCAAATAATTTCTATCAGATCGTACCTCTAGAGTAGCAATCGGCGAGGAGGCAGCTGACCCTATTACAGTGCCCATAGGTGTGCCACAAGGATCATGCCTCTCCCCCACCCTCTACAATGCGTACTCTAAACTCCTCTTCGCAGCATTAGATGCCATGGGTGTAATTTACACTAACTTTGCGGATGATACGCAGATACTCATCCCAATCACTGGCAATCTAGAACAAGACACCATACTCATTAAAGAAATCTACTCGCTCATCCAAAACTGGATGCCAACAAACAGTCTCTGCCTCAACGGCAAAAAGACCAAGATCCTCATAGTTGGCACACCCGCCAGATTGAAAATAATGCACCAGGGCTATACTGCTATTATTATAGATGGCACTCCCATAGCCATCTCAAACCAAGTCAAAACATTAGGTGTCTTAGATTCCAGTCTCACCATGAGTAAACATATCAACTCACTCGCCTCTTCCACGGCATACACAGCCAAACCTATTGCCTTCAGTCGACAATTCCTTACCTTTCAAAATTCTATCACACTAGCAAGAGCTCTCATCATGTCTAAATTAGATTACTGTAACATACTCCTACTAGGCACCACTAAGAAAAATCTAGCCAAATTGCAACTACTGCAAAACAAAGCTCTAAGAGCAGCACTGGGAATAAAAAAAAGGGACCATATATCTCAGTCTAGGAGGGGAAGTACACTGTCTGCCCATACAAGCCAGAATACTACATAAAACACTCACCACCATCCATAAATGCATTACCCAAAACACCCCGATCTACCTTAACCAATGTCTCACTCGCAAAGCAGCCATAAGATCCCTCAGATCCAACTCCAGCACCTATTTAATCATCCCCTACATCAAGACTACTAGGACAGGCATGTCCAGCTTCCCGGTAGCAGCGCCCAGAATCTGAAACTCGCCCCCCACAACATTAGGAATGAACCCTCCCATAATCATTTCCAAAAATTCCTAAAAACCTGGTTGTTCAATAAATACTTACCTGACTGTATAGTATATATTGTATAAGAGCATTGTATTTGTATTGTCAACTGAAAATGAAAACATGTAACCACTAAACTTTAATTGCTATGTCCTAACACTACCTCCTTGTAACCAGAAAGCTTGACTGTAATCATGTAACCTACGCCATGATAGCCCAGGGTTTGGGCGTATAATCAAATGTAATAAATAAATAAACCGGTGTCCAAGATCTGCAACAGTGCTATTTGCTAAGCGCTGAAACCGTGAAGTGCTGCTGAACAGAAAAGAACAGTAGCTACAGATGACCTCCCAGGTACTGCCACGGGAGCCCTCAGATGTACTCCCTCTTGTCCCCACAACTGAGGCTAAGGAACCGCTGCACCGCTGTAGCAAGACAGAACCCAGCTGGACCACTCTTCTTCAAACCAGAGGTACTGTTTAGGCTTGGGGTACTTCCCTTACTGTCTTTTGGCCGTGTTCTCCTCAGTTGGGAATTGCATTGAGTTAGGCAAGATTGTATGCAGTACCCTTTGGGTGCACTACAACAACCCTGACCTGGCAATAGGAACTCAACCTTTGGTATCAGTCTGTACTACACAGGTTGGTAGTGTGTTGAGCAGCCAGGCTTATCTCAAGAGGGGTCAATGTGAGCTGTAGGGGAGGTACACATAGATTCACAGTGACAAGTATTCAAATAAACTCTTTTACACAAGGTTTCTTGATTAAACAATTATTAATTTATCAGTCAGTTAGAGTAAGCCTTCTTCCAAAGGGAGCAATTTAAAACAACACACAAATATACTTCCAAATATACACTCTTATGGTTCTAAATCAGTAAGTACCCTTTTGGGCTGGCCCCCACACAACCTACACCCTCAAGTGACTTCAATAGCTAGGGTGCTGGGGACATTAATATATCACTGTTGCATTTAGAATAGCTTAGGAATATGTCAAAGAATGTTAATGTTAAAGGACATTTGTACCGCGCACTATCACCACCGGAGTGGTCCCCTGGCGCTCTGGCGGCTCTGAAAGAGGGAGGGAGGGCGGGTGAGTTAGTGGGTGGAGGTTGGAAAAGTGCAAGAGAGCAGTGATGTACTGTTGGCAGCCTCAGCCCGGTGGGTCCGTCGGCTGGGCCTGGGGTGTATGCGGCCGGTAGTCATTGTGTACTGATGTGCGGGTCTATGTGCATTTATTGTTTTGTTGTTGCAGTGTGGTGAAGTTTGTGCGGTTTGTTGTGCTGGAGGTTTGTGGTTGTGTTTGGTTTGGAGTTTGAGAGGTGTATGCGGAGGAGGAAATTGTTAGTGGTCTCGGTTAGTTGGCATCTATATCCTGGTTGACCAGTTGTGCTCGCATAATCTCGCTCGATGGGGTGCTTGGGCATCACGTGCCTCTGGAGGTTCGTGCTCGTTTTGTATACGAGGCCCCTTGAGCATCTCACTGCCTCTTCTGCCCGTTCTGTCAACAGCGTTGCATGCTCCCCACCCCAACCCACATGGCCAGTGCACCTGCCAGTGTCCATATCTTAGTTAGTGCGGTGATTGGTGGTATCTCGCTAGTTCCACAACCCAGAGGTACCTAGTTGTAGCTATACAGCGGTTGGGGATGGTAAGAATTGGCTGGGGTTGTTGCCTCAGTGGGTCTCGCATGTGTACCACTCTGTCTGGCTTCACCCCACCTGGTGCCCTGAGTGCTTATCAGTCGGTTCTGGGGCTTGTCAGTGTCCTTTCCGGTTTAGTCGTTTGTCTTACTGCTGCTTTGGTTTTAGTCTCTGGTATCGAAGAGCCAGGTTTTTAGTAATTTTCTGAATTTAAGGTGATCTTTGGTGTTCCTCATTTCTTTTGGGATGCTGTTCCAGGTTTTGCGGCTAAGTGGTAGAAGGCGGTGCCTCGGAGTTTTTTCTTGATGTAAGGTTTTAGTTCCAGGCGGATTTCGTTAGTTGATCTGAGGGGTCTCGTTGGCTTGTAGATTGTTATTTTCTTTTGAAGGAATTCTGCTCCTTGTCCGCAGATTGCCCTGTGCGTTATGCACATTGTTTAGAAGGTGATACGTTGTTTTACTGGGAGCCAGTGTAGTGTTTTTAGGGCAGGGGTGATGTGGTCTCTTCTGGATAGTTTGAGGAGTAGTCTGGCTGCTGTGTTTTGGATCCGTTGTAGCTTCTTTAGTAGGTATTCTGGTATTCCTAGGTAGAGGCTGTTTGCATAGCCGATACTTGACATGATGAGGCCGACGATAGTGAGTGTTTGTGAAGGAGAGGAAAGGTAGTATTTTTCTTGCCGTGTGGAGGAGGAGGAAGAAGCATTTCTTGACTGTTGCGTTTATTTGCGGCTCTAAGGTTAGGGTGTTGTCCATCAGGACTCCCAGATTTTTTACTATCTTAGATGGTGCGATTCCCATTTCCGTTGGCCACGGGATGGCGGTTTCCTTCTCTTGGTCTTTGGATATGATCATGATTTCTGTTTTTACTGGGTTGATTTTCAGGTTGTTGGTATTCATCCAGTTGTAGATTTCTTTTAGACAGTCAGTTAGGTTAGAAAGATCGGCTTGGGTGTCTTTGATTTTGTAGATGATTTGAGTATCGTCTGCATAGTTGTAGCATGTGATGATGTGTTTCTTGAAGATTCCGATAACTGGGGTTTGGTAGATGTTGAAGTACAGTGGTGATAGTGAGGATCCTTGTGGCACTCCACAGTCATTAACTCGTGGGGTGGATTTGAAGGGATTAATCCAAACGGTTTCCGTTCTGTCTGCTAGGAATGATTTAGTCCAGCGTAGCGCTGTGTCGGTTATGCCTATGTCTTCTAGTCTTTTGGTTAGGGTGTCATGGCCAACTGTGTCGAAGGCTGCAGAGAGGTCAAGCAGAATGAGGGCTGATGTGTTGGAGTCTGCGTTTGTTTTTAGGTCGTCCCAGATCGATAGTAGTGCTGTTTCTGTACCTCTTGTGGGTCTGAAGCCGACTTGAGCTTGGTCTAGCAGTTGGCGTTTTTCAACATATTCTTGCGTTAGTTTGTATACGTAGGTTTCGAGGAGTTTTGCCGGGTAGGGGATGTTGGAAATTGGTCGGTAGTTGGACAGGTCATCTATGTCGCCGCTTGTGTTTTTCAGAAGTGGTTTGATGTAGGCTGATTTGAAGATCCTTGGTACGGTGCCTGTTGCTAGTGATAGATTTAGAAGGTTTCTGTAGTATTCCGCTGGCGTTTCTTGTGCGAGGATTGATTTGTAGATGTCCGGGGGGCAGGGATGCATCAGTGAACCCGCTTTCTTGCTGTGTTTTACCAGCATTGCGAATGCCTCTGCTGATCTTTCAGGAAAGTTATTGAGTTTGTGTTGTGGTTTTGAGGTAGGTTCGTTTTGTTGTATGTTGCTGTTGGCTGGCCTCTGTTGGATGGTTTGTCGGATGTCGTTGATTTTTTTTTTTTTTTTTTAAGTGGTCTGCAAGGTCATTGCAGAGTTTCTCAGAGGGGGTAGGGGTGTTGTCACAGCCTGGTGGGTTTCTCATTTCTTTAATGATGTGAAACATTTCTTTTTGTATGTTGGTGGACTTTGTGATTCTGTCATCATAGTGCCTTTTTTTTGCTTTTAGAATGTCCTTGTATGCATGGATTTGCTTCTGGAACAGTGTATTTTTGTCTTGGTTGTAATGTTTTCTCCATTCAAGTTCCATCTTTCTGTTTTCCTTTTTCATGGTGCTTAATAGTGGGGTAAACCACTTAGCCATTGCTCTCTTTTTTGATGGTGTAAATGGTTTTTCCGGGGCTATCTTGCCAATTGTATCTGCGATCCATTTGTGTAATATCTCTGCTTTCCCGTCTAGATTAGCTAGCTCTAGTTCTGTTGTTGAGGGTTTGGTTAACTCCAGTTTTTCGAAGAGGTTGCTTTCTTTGACGACTTTCCAGTTTCTTTTTGTGGTGGGTAAGAGTTTAGGGGGTTGGATTGAAACTTGCGTAGGCAGACTGATTACGAATGGGATGATGAGATGGTCGCTCCAAAGTATTTGTATTGGTGGTGCCGTGGTGATGAGTTTTTCCTCAGCGAAGATTGCGTCCAGAGTGTGTCCTGCTGAGTGTGTTGCCCCTTTTACTAGTTGTCGTAGTTTCATGGTGGTGAGTTGTTCAGTCAGTGAGTTTTGGGAGTTGGCGTGATTGTCTTCGAACCACATGTTGAAGTCCCCCAGGATGATTAGGTGTTCATGGTTGATGGCTATGTTGGTGATGGCTTCTATGAAGTTGTCGACGAAGGATGCATCATAAATTGGAGGTCTGTACACTAGGATGAATGTGATGTTGGTTTTTGGGCTCGCTGTTAGGTGTATGACCATGGATTCGCAGTTGAGGATGTTGAGTGGTTCGTCTGTTCTTATTTTAGGGTGTTCTTTGAAGGCTATCGCGATGCCGCCTCCTCTTTTGTTTTTCCTGTTTAATTGAAGGCCTTTCAAGTTTGCTGGAAGGCAGCTTTGGAGTGCGATTTTGTAGTTGTCGTCCAGCCAAGTTTCTGTGATGAATAGGATGTCAATACCATTGTCATCGAGTAGGTCGAAGATCTCTGTAGAGTGTTTTGACATGGATATTGCGTTTATTAGGTTGCAGTGTAGTTTGGAGTTGTGGTTTAGTTTGGCTTTTCTTGTTCGGGTCGTCTTCTGATCTTGTTAAGGTGTAGGTTTTCGGGTTGTCGGCGTCCTCGAAAAGGTCTTCTAGGTTTAGTCTTGGGTTTAGGTTTTCATCGAGTTCGTCTCCCAGGTGTTGCGGTTGTCGATCTGAGGGGTTTCTAGCTTTGGTGATGTAAGGTGTTATCGCTTCGGTCGTGTGTTTGTTGTTTCTGGTGGTGTTCATCCTTCTTCTTCGTGATTTAGGTAGGTTGTTTGATGTTGCTGCTTCTGACGTTGCGTTGGTTAGGCCTGGTGAGCCGTTCTCACCGAGGTATGGAGTTAGGTAGAGGGATTTGTCTCTTCTCTGAAAGTTGGTTTGATTTTTGATCCTGTCTGTGGGGGGGTGTTCTGTTGTTGTGGTTCTTAGTTGCAGTTCTGGGGTGTTTGTTCTTTCTTCTCTTCTTTCCCTCTGGGTGGGTCGTTTGCGCGGCATTCTACGATTTCGAGTTGTTTAATCTTTAAGATGAGTTGACTGAACTGTCCAGTTGGTTCTGCGTTGTCTGGTTGTCTTGTGGTGTAGTACTTGGTGTGGATGCTGTCCTCTGCGGGTTTTAGCCTTTGGCTGTAGTTGGTATTTCCAGCTGATGTTGCCAATACGTTTGGTCGCTGTCTTGGTGGGGGTAAGGGAAGTGGATAAGGGTTGTACAGTTGGGTTTTGATGGTGGCGTTCTTATGTCTGTGACTCCCTGAACGTGGTTCACTGTGGTGAGTTAACCATGTGTGTTTAGGAGGGACATGCACCGGCTGTGGAGTGACTTTGAGGCAGAACCGCAGCAGAACTTGAGACCTGTATAGTGGGAGAAAGGGCTATGGGGAAACCATTTGGGGGTAGAATCCCAGGTAGACTTGAGAGACCTGTACAGTGGGAGAGAGGCCTATCAAAGCAATCTGAGCATCATACAGTGCAATCTGGGGACAGAACCTCCGCTAGATTTGAGAGACCCGCACAGTGGGAGAGAAGGCCTATCAATGTAATCTGAGTATTATGCAGTGCAATTTGGGGGCAGTACCCCCGCTAGACCTGAGAGACCTTTATGATGGGAAGAGAGGCCTAACAACGCAGTCTGGGTATCTTAAAGTGTAACCTGGGGGGCAAAGCCCATGTTACACTTGAGACCTGTGTAGTTGGAGAGAGGCCTACCAATGCAGTTTGAGAATCACACGATGCAATTTGGGCACAGCGGCCCTGCTAAGTTTGAGACACTTGTATAGTGGGAGAGAGGCCTATAAATGCAGTTTGAGAATCACAGAATGCAATTTGGGCACAGCGGCCCTGCTATCAATGCAGTTTGAGAATCACACAATGCAATTTGGGCACAGCGGCCCTGCTATCAATGCAGTTTGAGAATCCCAGAATGCAATTTGGGCACAGCGGCCCTGCTAAGTTTGAGACACCTGTACAGTGGGAGAGAGGCCCATCAATGCAGTTTGAGAATCACACAATGCAACTTGGGCACAGCGGCTCTGCTAATCTTGAGACACCTGCACAGTGGGAGAGAGGCCCATCAATGCAGTTTGAGAATCACACAATGCAATTTGGGCACAGCGGTCCTGCTATCAATGCAGTTTGAGAATCACACAGTGCAATTTGGGCACAGGGGCCCTGCTAAGTTTGAGACACCTGTATAGTGGGAGAGAGGCCTATCAATGCAGTTTGGGAATCACAGAATGCAATTTGGGCACAGCGGCCCTGCTATCAATGCAGTTTGAGAATCACAGAATGCAATTTGGGCACAGCGGCCCTGCTATCAATGTAGTTTGAGAATCACACAATACAATTTGGGCACAGCAGCCCTGCTATCAACGCAGTTGAGAATCACACAATGCAATTTGGGCACAGCGGCCCTGCTATCAATGCAGTTGAGAATCACACAATGCAATTTGGGCACAGAGGCCCTGCTAAGTATGAGACACCTGTATAGTGGGAGAGAGTCCTATCAATGCAGTTTGGGGCAATGGGGGTTGATTACACTGGTAGACATTGGTTTTGCCTAGTGGCCAGGTATCTAGGGTAGAGCTGTATCTCTCCCCAAACCTAGTCACCTTACCTTACTGGTCCTTGTAGTTGCTGGTTGACGGCTGGCTACTGGCTTCCCCTGTGGACACCTGCTGACACTTCTAGGAGCCGCCTCTGCTGGAGCCGCCCTTGGCCTTGGGGCCCTTAGCCGCAGGGGGCTGCCAGGCAGAGGGCTGTCCTGGGAGGACCAGAGATGAAGGCCTCGAGGCCCAATCAGAGCGGGGATGGGCGGAGCGGGAGGAGGAGAGGGCGGGTTGGGAGAGGGAGCCTTCGGGGCCTGGAGCGGGTCTCTGCACACGGGGTGCTAGGCCCAGGGACTGCAGAGCAGGCAGCCAATCAATCTCCTGTGGGCGGGATGGGAGACGGGTGGAAGGGGAGAGACCAGGAAATGGGGCCTGGGCAGGGAACGCACACAGAGGATAACACTTTTTACAGTGTTTTCTCCGTTAGCCCAGGTCGCGCTCTGCTGCCTGACTCACCTGCTTCCTTTGTGTGCACTAGGGAGGCGGGAATAGGGGAAGTAAGCAGAGGGGAAGAGGAGCGGGGTACACGGGCCGAGGAGGGGGCTCAGAGGGATCAAGTGGAACACAGAAGGCCCGGAGTGTCTTCAGAGGGGCCTCCACTCACCTGCCTTGCACGATGGAAAGTGCAGGCAGGGGGAGAGAGGTGGCACAGGGCCTACGAAGCTCTGTGAGGCAGAGCCAATCACCGGAGGGGGGGGGGGGCTAGGGAGGCGGGAATAGGGGAAGTAAGCAGCGGAGAAGAGGAGCGGGGTACACGGGCCGAGGAGGGGGCTCAGGGGGGTCAAGTGGAACACAGAAGGCCCGGAGGGTCTTCCACTCACCTGCCTTTATTAGAACACACAAGAGTTCACAAATATTCTTAAGCAGGCAAATACTTTCAGATCCCCAATAAGAGTTATTCATTTGAACAGGCTAAGCTAAAGTCAATGGGCAAAAGTCTATATGAGCTGAAGCACTTCTTTGCAGGTAAGTAAGGAAAGTCTGCACAATGTTTAAGAAGTCTTTGAAGAAAAAGAAGAATCAATGTAGGGCCACAAGCTGTTAGACTTGTGAGGGGTAGAAGCTGCAAGCAACTCTACAACAAGGAGGTAAGTTCTCTCAAGACTGTACAGTACCTTTGGATTGAAGAAAAAGTGCAGCAGATGACTTCTGTTCCTGTGCAGCTCTGCAGACCTCACTGTTCCTGGGCCTCAGTCATGGGGACAAGAGGGAGGACTTCGGGGAACTCCTGCACTGCAATGGGACGGTCACCGCTCGCAACCGGCAAACTTCAAACAAATGGCTGTTTGGCGTTTCAGCACCTCGAGTCTACCGCAAATAGCAACACCATGGTTCCTGGCTGTCGAGATGGGCTTTCCTTGCTTCTGGGGTCCAACACTCTGTTGAGGGGGCTCAGGCTCAGGCTCAGTCAGTCATTCAGTCAGTCAGTCAGTCAGTCCTGCTTCCTGGGAGTATGGAGGACCTTCCTGGAGCTCTTGGCCAGCTTAAAAGCAACGCACACAAACTGGTGTTCCTCTCCCAGGCTAGTCGGTTCCCAGCAGCAACTCTGTGGAAATTCAACCAGCTCCGAGAGGATGTCTAAGTGGCTTACTTGGAGTTGATTGGTCCGACCAACTCAAAGGGAGAAGTCGTCCTTACAGGGGCTTCTCTGTCGATACGAATTTGGAGTTTCAGCACAGCAGCAGAGCTTCACCGGGGGAACCAACAGTCCAGGAGTTGCAGCAGGTGTCCTTTTCAAGTTCTTCTTCGGATTCCTTCGTCCAGTGGTCGACTGCCTTCCAAGCCAAAAAGCCTCACCTTTTATGCAGCTTACTCCCAATCATTCCAGCCTAGCTGTCACTCACGCAGCAGGGTGGCTGTCCTTGCCGGACAATCACCACAGAGTGCATTTGGGTCTCCTAAGAGACAAAGTGCAGGGAGTCGGGCACCTCCCTCACTTCCTGCACCCACCAGACACTGTGGAGCCAGAGGCGGACTTCACTTGTGAATCCCGCCAAAGGCAAAATGAACAAAGGGACCAAACCTGGTTTGGCGCGCAGAGAATCCCAAGAAGGACCTTTCCACAAAGCAATGGCGAAAAAAGAAGACCAGTGTCATTTTGACAAAAATGCCACCCATGGGTACTTTATCGTGGCTGCGAAGGCAGCCCGCGGAAAAATCCCATAATGGTAGTAAAAAGTAAACCACTGCCACCATCAGCCATTCAGTGAGGAAAGGCTAACATGAAAATGTTACATGAGAAGCTAGACAAAGAGGATACTAGGTAACCCCTCCAACACCCTATTGTAAGATAGCGTGTGCTGGGTCTAAAAAGTTAAAAATGTAAGGAAAGTCAATTTCACTTTACTGCCCTGGGAAACAGTAGTTTATCCCCGATAAGGTATTTAAACCTTAGGGAAATCTGAAAGACTTCCCTGTGTCACTGCACTGAAGGTGCTGTGTGAATGTAAAAGAAGATGCCTACCAAAAGAAACGGACTACGAAATCACATTAAAACACATGAGAGAGTGAGAAAAGGGGTCTTACTCTCTCCAGGTTAAAAGAAATCAAGTCCTCAAAAAGCAGCAAAGTTGCTGGGGATCTCGAAGGTAGAGGGAATTAACACGTTTCTGAGAATTCTCCATAACAAGGTTGGCGGCAGCAATGGGCAAAGTTCAGATCAGCTGCACTTCGCGGTTTCAGCTTCTCGCGAATAGCATCACCGTGGTTGTCGGATACCTTGCGAGCTTTCCTTGCTTCTGGGGTCCAGCAGTCTGTTGAGATGACTCAGCTTGGTTAGTATTGCTTCGAGGGAATCTGGAGGATCTTCCTGGAGCTTGGGTCCGACTTAAAAAAGATGCACTCGATTCTGGTGTTCCCCTCTCTGGCACTCAGTTCCTGCGGCAGCAATGGAAGTACAGCCAGCAACGAGAGGATTTCCAGATCAGTTTGTCTTGGGGTCGATTGGTCCCACCAACCCAAGGGGAGAAGTTGTCCTTTGCAGGGCTTCTCTAGTCGAGGCAAATTCGGAGCTTCGGCACTGCAGCCGGGCTTCCCCGGGAAAACCAACGGTCCAGGAGTTGCAGCAAGCTTCTCTTCCAAGTTCTTCTTTGGATTCCTTTGTCCAATGGTCGACTGCCTTCCTTGCAAAAGACCTCGCCTTTTATGCAAGTCTATCCCATTCATTTGCAGCATAGCTGTCACTCACTCAGTAGGGTGGCTGTCCTGCATGGACAGCCAGCTGGCCAATCACCTTTGGTGCATTCCTGTAACCAAGGAGACTAAACACAGGGAGTTTCGGGAACCTCCCTCGCTTCCTGCCCTGCCAGACACGTTGGAGCCAGAGGTGGGCTTCACCAGTGAACCCTGCCAAAGACAAAACAGACAAAGGGACCAAACCTGGTTTGGCGTGCAGAGTAAATCTCAAGAAGGACCTTTACAACAAGAAATGGAGAGAAAAAAGAAGACCGGGCCATTTTGACAAAATGGGCACCCATGGGGTCAATACTGCAGCTGCAAGTGCAGCCTGCGGTAAAAATAAAAAACACACACACAATTGTAGGAAAAAGTAAACCACTGCCAACAGCCATTAATTGTAAAAAGGGTAACAAAGATGTTACATGAGAAAGTAGACAAAGGAGATACTAACTAACCCCTCCAGCACTCTATGTAAGATAGTGGGTGCTGGGTCTAAAAAGTTACAAAACAGTAAGTAAAGTCAATTTCAAGTTATTGGGAACAGTAGTTTAACCGAGAGAAGGTATTTAAACCTTTGGGAAATCTAAAGGACTTCCCTGTGCCACTGCACTGAAGGTGCTGTGTGTCACAATGTAAAAAGATGATGCCTATGGAGTTTGTCAGAAACACAGTGTTGAAATCAAAGAAAAATACATGAGAGAGTGGGAAAAAGGTTTACTCTCTCCAGAATAAAAATGTAAAGTCCGGCAAAAGAGCTGGGGGTCTCTAACGTAGAAGGGAATTAGCACATTTCTGAGAATTCTCCCTAACAACACCCATAAAAAGAGTAAAGGATTATGCAAGTGTGGTGGAAAAAGGTTCCCACTCACAGGAATCTACCAGTAAAGAAAAAAGTTCTGGGATTGACCCAGGTCAGGACGATTGACCATTTCTATGAAATTCTTACCTAACAATTACTAACTAGATTCAGTTTACTTAGCTACAGTTCACATCTTCATCTTAAGGTAAGCCTGACTGCCCTGCGAAGGTCTGAGTAGTACAGACAGATAATACGAGTTGGAGGATCTACAAACCACTGGGATAGCTTACTAAAGTCTTACCTTCAAATGGAACTTTAGGAAAACTCCCCTAACACAGTCTCCATACCTGAAAATATTTTGGAAAGCCGTCACGATCATTCTTCTTGTAAAATCGCTTTGGGTCAATTGCGGACCTCATTTTCAGTGCCTTCAAATCATTCTTCAGCTCATCTGTTAATTCTGGTGCTTTCATTCCAAACCAGCCATCACCAGTTGTCTTGGATCGTTCTTCCTAGAAAAAAAAAATATATAAACACTTCAAATTTATAGTTAGAAAACTGTGCCTTCTGTACAACACATTCTCCATTTGAGGCTACAAGGCTCACTTCTAAAACTCAAACAGCTTCAAATGTTAGTAGGCGTGTGATGGTCACTCACTGATGCTTTCACATTAATTGGTATAAATTATTCAGAATCCGACATGGTTCCAGACTTTTTTCCACAAGTCTGTCCATGTGTACCCATCCTGAGGGGAACGGGAACAAATCTGCACCAAGTATTCATGACTGCGACACACTTGCCCATAAAAACAAAGATGTTTTTACTGAAGTATGTTTGTATACAGCGTAAACGTTTCGATAATGCCATAATTAGTGGTTATGGCTGTCAAGTAGAATCTCCAAGACACTATGCCCCAAAATCAACACCCTGGTTTAAGCAAGCTTGCATTTTAAAAACAGAGGTAAGCATGTCAAGTTGGAAGCCTCTACCAAGGTGCACACACAGTTACCTACTTCCTCCCTCACTGCTCCACATGCACACAACACACAATTTCTAACTTGTCAATTATCACTAACAAAGGGCTATTGTCAAGGGCAAACATGCCATCACTGCCTGCCTGCTCCTTTCCCCACCTGCTTATCTGTAACCCCTAAACTCAGCACCAACAGTTATACTCATCGTGATGTGCTTTGCAATGATTGCTCTACTATTCTCCAAACTCCCTGCTTCAAAAGCAAACAAAAATCAATAACGTATACCTCTTTCCATTCTCTCTGGTTACAAATGCGCAGCAGTGTTTTTGCACTGCTTTTGAGTACTTTCTGCTAGTTTTGAATCTAGGAGCACATTCCAACCGTGCACCCATTGTTTTGTACCGCTTTTGAGTGCTGGGAGTTGATGAGTACAGCCTTTACTCTACTCCAGAAAAAAAAAACCACTACATTTATTACCGGTTTTCAAGCCTAATTGTGTAAAGTAGCCATTTTGGCACTCAGTCTAAGTTTGTAAAAGAGCTATACTCTAGCTAGAGCCCAAATTAGGAACAAGTTACTTACCTGTAACTGTTGTTCTCCAGCATGGGTCTGGCATGGATTCACATGCTCATGAATATTCCCCGTCGTCAGGCTGGGAATCCTCGGTAAAGAAAAAAATCAGTATCAGTTTCGTTTCTGATCTGTCTTTCGTAGTAGTAACCAATCACTGATCTCTGCGTCATACTGACCACAGCCAATGACTGCCATCTCCCTAAGCCCCGCCTCTGGCAGCCACTTCAGATTTGGTAGCACGTGAAGTGGCAGTATGACCAAGTGGAGAGCCGCAGAGGGGTAGGCGGGAGGGTTCGCATGTGAATCCATGCCAGACCCATGCTGGAGAACAACAGTTACAGGTAAGTAACGTGCTCCTTCTCCAGCATGGGGTCTGGCATGGATTCACATGCTCATGAATATAAGAATACATAGCAGTACACACATGCACAACAACGGGAGGTGGCAAAGGCTCAACATTAAGCAATACAACAACTCAACATTAAGCATCTCTTACCTCCTCACCAAGCTCACCTTAAGCGAACAGGTTGCGCAGCACTGCTTGGCCGACCCTGGACTCCTCCCTGGAATCCCGATCGACGCAGTAGAATCTCGTGAAGGTGTGCATCGACCTCCACGTAGCAGCCCTGCAGATGTCCAGCAGGGGCACACCAGATAGGAACGCCGTAGTAGCAGCGATCGCTCTGGTCGAATGGGCTCTCGGACGGCCTGGCAGCGGTCGGTTAGCCAACCGGTGGCAGTGCATGATGCAGCCGGAGAGCCATCTGGAAATAGAAGACTTCGAGAGAGCATTCCCTTGATTCACAGGTCCAAAGTTCACAAAAAGCTGTGATGTCCTCCGAAAACTCTTCATGCGGTCCACGTAGAACTTCAGCGCTCTAGCCACATCCAGCGAGTGCAAAGTCCTCTCGGCCGGCGACGAAGGAGACGGGAAGAAAACAGGTAACACCAGGGGCTCGTTAAGATGGAAGTCCGACGGCACCTTGGGCATAAAGGAGGGGTGCGTCCTAAGCACCACCCTCGAGGCATGGAAAGTCAAGTACGGTGCTTTGCAGGATAGGACCTGGATCTCTCCCACTCGTCGTGCGGAGGTAATGGCCACCAGGAATGCAGTCTTCCACGACACAAACTTCATCGGTGCGGAGTGCATCGGCTCGAATGGGGGCCCAATGAGCCTAGTCAGCACCACGTTAAGTTCCCAAGCCGGGGCCTTCACCGGCGGGAACGACCGGCGGGAACGACCGGAACAGTCCTTTCATAAACTCTTTCACCAGTCGATGGGACCACAGGGACGTCTGTGCTGTGGTTCTGGTATATCTGGAGATCGCTGCCAGATGAATCTTAATGGAGGCATGGGCTAGCCCAGCCTTCGCCAGCGATAGCAGGTACGGCAGCACTTGAGGGGCCGTAATCTGTAGGGGGTTGATCTTCTGTGCTCGGCACCAGATAGAGAACCTCTTCCACTTGTGACCGCAGCATTTGAGAGTCGAGGACGCCCTGGCCTTTGCAAGAACCTCTGCAGTCGGCCGGTATATCGTACCCTCCAAACTCTAGTGCTGCAGGAGCCAAGCCTGCAGGTTCAGCGACGCCGGGACGTGGTGGAAGATGGCACCTCCTTCTCTGGAGAGAAGATCCGCGTCCGCCGACAGCTTGATGGATGGGGACGTTGACAAGTCCAGAAGGTCCGGGAACCAGATCTGCCTTGGCCACGCCGGTGCGACGAGGATCATCCTGCACCGGGACCTCTTGAGCTGGTTGATGAGTCGAAGCAGCAACGGCAACGGAGGGAACGCATACAGGTATAGGCCGTCCCAGGGGAACGAGAACGCATCGCCCATGCTTCTCGGCTGGGGAAACCTACTGGCGAACCTCTGGCACTTCGAGTTTGTCGCTGTTGCGAACAGGTCGATTTGGGGTTTGCCCCATCGTCGGAAGAGTTGATCCACCTGATCCTGGCGCAGCTCCCACTCGTGACACGCGCGCAGCTCCCTGCTGAGCGAGTCGGCGATGGTGTTTCTTTCTCCTGCCAGGTGGAAGGGAACCAGGAACATCCCCTGGGCGACCGCCCAGTGCCACAGATCCTGTGCCTCCTTGGATAGGGCTGGGGATCTGGTACCTCCCTGCTTCCGTATGTAAAACATTGTCGTGGTGTTGTCCGTGAAGATCCGCACCATCTTGCCCTTGAGCGACGGGAGGAACGATTTGAGAGCCCAGAACACGGCTCGGAGTTCCAGGATGTTGATGTGCAGGACCTTCTCCTCCGGGAGCCAGAGGCCTCTTGCGTGGAGATCTCCGGTGTGGGCGCCCCAACCTTCCAGGGAAGCGTCCGTCGTCACCGTCTCCTGGTACGCCGGCGTCTGAAAGTCCTTGCCCGCCGTGAGGTGCGCTCGAACGCCCCACCACTGAATCGCCTGCCGGAACACCTCGTTGAGGGGGACCCGGTCTTCGAAGGTGCCCGTCGCCTGCATCCAATGAGCGTCGAGAAATTCTTGAAGAGGGCGCATCTGTAGTCTGCAGAGGTGCACCAGGTAGATGCAAGAGGACATCATCCCCAGGAGGGACTTGATGGACCTCACCCTGGCCACGTCCGTGGCTAGCAGGCGCTGCACTTTGCCCAGAATGGTCTTCGTTTGTTCTTCCGACGGTGCCGCCAGGCACCTCACTGTATCGAGCTTTGCTCCCAGAAACAGGGCCACCTGCGACGGCACCAGGTGGGACTTTGGGCAATTTATTGCGAATCCCAGGTCTGTGAGTAGCTGGACGGTCCTCGCAGTGTGTTCGACGGCGAGTTCCCTCGTCCTTGAGCGGATGAGCCAGTCGTCCAGGTAGGGGTAGACGTGAATCCCCTGAAGGCGCAGGCGCGTCGCCACAGGTGCTAGGCACTTGGTAAAGACCCTGGGGGCCGACTTCAAGCCGAACGGCAGTGCTCTGAATTGGTAGTGGCGTCCCTGGACGACGAACCTGAGGAACTTTGGGTGACTTTTGAGGATGGGAACGTGGAAGTATGCATCCTCCAGGTCCAACGACGATAGAAAGTCACCTTCCTCCAGCTGTCCCAGCACGTGCTGGAGGGTGACCATCCTGAACTTTTGTGACCTGATGTATTTGTTCAAACGACGAAGGTCCAGGATGGGGCGCCAGCCGCCAGTCTTCTTCCTGCCGAGGAAGTACCTTGAGTACACCTCGGAGCCCCGGAGCCTCTTCGGGACAAGCTCGATGGCGCCTTTCCTGAGCATCGCCCGTACTTCCAACAGCAGTTGCGGGACGTGATTTTCCTTCCTGGCCACAGGTGGAAAGTGAGGGCACTTCTTCAGGAATTCGATAGAGTGTCCTCTTGCCAGGGTATCCAGCACCCAACGGTCGGTGGAGATGGACTTCCACACGCCGACGAAATTCGTCAGCCGGCCTCCCACTGGGGTGCTTCGGTGGGGGCCCCCGAGGCCACGGCCGGTTCAGTCCTGCTTGGAGGTGGTGGCCTTGCCGCCCTGGCCACCTTGCCGACGGCGGCGAGGCGCTCCCTGCTTGGCGCGACCCCTGTAGGCCTCCTGAGACGAGGAGCGTGCCGCCTGGCGGTAGGACGAGCCACCGCTGGATCCCTTGGAGGCCCCTGGTCTGCCTCCGGAGCTCCGAAAGGGCCGTCGCTGCTGAAAGGCTCCTAGGGCGCGGGCCGTCTCCGTGTCCGTCTTTTTGGCTTGGAGGGATTCGTCCACTGCCTTCCCGAACAAGTTGCTGCCGTCGAACGGCATGTCCAACACCCTGGTCTGGACGTCCTGACGGAAGTCGGTCGCCCGGAGCCAACCCCGTCGTCGTAGGCAAACTGTTGCCCAGCTGGCGGAACCCGGTATCGGCAATATCGGTTGCCACCGTTATGGCGTGGTCCGACGCCACCTTGCCTTCTTGAAGTATTTCCAGGGCCTCGGACCTCTTGTCGTCCGGTAGGAAGTCCAATATGGGGGCCATCTTAAACCAGAGCTCCCTGTCATAACGGGCCACGATCGCCAGGGCGTTGGCCGCTTTGATCGTCGTCGCCGCCGACGAAATGACCCGCCGCCCCATGGCGTCCAACTTCCTTCCCTCGCCGTCCGGAGGGGAATACGATGTTGAGGCTCCTGACCCCGCCGCTTTCTTCTTCGCCGCCGCCAAGACGACTGAGTCTGGCGTTGGCTGGGCCCTGAGGCACAGGGGAGCGGTCTCGTGGACCCGGTACTTCTTATCGTACCGGTCCCGTTTGGCTGGTGCCGTGGAGGGGTTCTTGAGTACCGACAGGCCCCCCTCCCAGATGTCATCGATTAGAGGCACCGCGATGACAGTCTTCCTCTTGGCCTCCCGGCGCAGATAGAGGAAACCTTCCTTTTTCTGCTCCTCCGGGCAGAGCTGGAACAATTCGGACACCCTGGCGATCATGGCTTGGAATGAGCCAATCTCGTCGGGCGGAGAGGCCCGTGCAACGGGAGACCCGTTCCCTCGTCATCGTCGCCGCCTTCAGAACCCGTCGTCGAGCCCACCGCACCGTCATCTCCCGACTCGTGGGAGGATGAGGAGGGAACTGCAGGCCCTACAGGGGCGAGTGGAGGAGAGGGTTGGGTCCTCCGTCGTTTGTTCTGAGGACTTCCCGACGGGCCAGGTTGCGGGTCCTCCGGCCTGGGCCGTGGTAATCTCGTCCTTATCTCAGAGCATAAGGACTGGATCGCAAACAAAATGGCCGCCGAGCTATCCTGAGGCCTAGGTTCCGGCTGCGCCGGAAGGGAAGGCTGCTCTTCCTCGCCATCGTCGTCTTCCTCGGTTATCTCCCGAGGATCTTCCTTGCGGGTATCGAACCTTCTCGAATTGGACTTCGAGATTCCTCACGGCCTCGGTCAGTTCCCCCTCCGAGGCTGACTCCGAGCTCGAGGAGGCTACCGTGCCCCCCCTCCCTTCTTCCATCATGGGGGCCATGACGATGGGCTGAAAAAGTGGATTCCCTCCTTGGCGGCAGGGAAACTCTAGTCCCGGAGGCAGTCTCCGCTGGCGGGGTCTCTGCGGGCTTGGCCAGAGTCGCCGCGATCGCCTCGATAGAGGCCTTTGCCTGCTGGGTAGGGGCCTTCACCACCTTAGGTGCGTCCTGGGCCTTCTCCTTAGGGGGAGGGGCGACACCTCGCTCCCCCTCTCCCGAGATCGGACATGGCTTCTCCCGAAGCTTACCCGGGGTCTCGGACTTCCTCTTCCCCGAACCGGAGCGCTGGCTCGTGGTTGACGGTGCCGGGGAAGGTGTGCCCTGCCTGGCGACCGAAGAGCCTGACCTTTCGGCGCTCCCAGAGCCAGCGGACTCGCAGCGCTTGGCCTGGTGTTGAGCCCCCGTCGCCGGGGCGCCCGCACAGGACTTAGAAGCCCGCTCGGACCCTTTCTTCTTCTTCTCACCCATTGAGCCCTTCTCCAACCAGCTGGCGAGACGGGATCGACGGTCCCTCATGGTCCGCTCCGACAAGTTCTTGCAGAACTGGCAGTCCTTCTCTACATGAGTCTTGTCCCCATGAAGACAGAAGAGGCATCGTGAATGTTCGTCCTCCTTAAACACATTCTGCAGCCCACATCCAGGGCAGCTGCGAAACAACTTGGGTCCGGGTGACGAACTCGCGTCCTGAGCCATCTCGAAGTAGGCCGAGAATCTTCTGGAATCCTCCAAGAGGTTGATTCGACGAAATCTTCACCCTTGAGGGGCATAGAAAAATCCCGCAACGGGTACCCGTTAACGGGAGTAGAAACGGTGGAGCTTGAGGCTCGATTAACCGAAAAAATGTGAAAATTCACCGGAAAAAGCGTGAAACACGCAGCAAAAGCTTGAGAGCTAAGCACAAGGACTCCAACACTTGAACGTGCGGTAAAAATCTGAAGATGGCTGCCAGAGGCGGGGCTTAGGGAGATGGCAGTCATTGGCTGTGGTCAGTATGACGCAGAGATCAGTGATTGGTTACTACTACGAAAGATAGATCAGAAACGAAACCGATACTGATTTTTTCTTTACCGAGGATTCCCAGCCTGACGACGGGGAATATTCATGAGCATGTGAATCCATGCCAGACCCCATGCTGGAGAACTTACGGTAGCCATACTTGTTAGGTAGGAATTGGTGCAGTCCAACTGCCGTGAGACAACACAAGACTCATCTCTTGGTATTAGGTAACCCACCTTTCAATATAGGCCTGAACTACACAAATTGGTAGTGTGACTGAGCAGCCAGGCTTATCTTAAGAGGGGTAATGTGATCTGTACAATGAAATCAGGAAATACAGGAATCCAAGTAAGTTATACAATAAATATTTATTTATATATACACAAAGATATTGAAAGCATTCTTTAAAAAGCAGCAACTAATAACATTAATCCCAAGTAAGGATTGAATTAAAAAAAAAAGTGAACAAAGCAGGTGAGTAATTCTTTCATATGTTATACATTTTACAGCACACTGAGTGACGTTATTTGAGGTCAGTAATGACACTTATTTTGTATCACCTTTGCAATATATAGTGTTATAAGAGGGGGAAAGGTTATGGTTAGATCAGAACATACTGGTAATCTACAAAAACATTTAGATTCTCCCAGAGGGATGCAGGCAGTCTTTTATCCCAGCAATAATAGTGTTCAACAATTAAAACCTGTAAGGGAACAAGCACTGCCAGAGCCAATAGGTTCAGAAGGGGGATTTTAGGGAGCCAGGACAGTCAGTTCTGATGCTCTCTTCTTAGAAAAGGTTCTTAAATAGTCCGTAGTTCAAATTGAAAATCACAGCAACTCAAGAGGAGTCACCTTGAAGAAGCACAAACTGAAAGGCCAGTGCAAATGAGTTGAGGTCAACACAGTAGATGGCAAAATAGCACTCCCTTTGGTAGGAAGCACCACAAATGGCAAAAGGTTGATGTACCCCCAAGCCACCCAGTACCTGTGAACTGAAGAATGTGTTCCAGCTGGATGCCTTCTGGTGGTTGCAGTGCAGCAGACCCACAAGGAACAATCCCGGTCTTTGGTCATGGTGACAAAACGGAGGACGTCCGGCGGGCTCCTGCAGCAGCACTCTCTCTCGAGAGGGACTCTGCGGCAATGGATTCTCCTTGATTCAGCAGCTCTTTATAATTTTGGCGCCTTTTTCTCAGCACCAAAGAACGAACAAACAGCTCCGGTTAGAAGTTACTTGATCCCTCGGTCCTGGACTCTAGTCAGAGGACTCTGGATGCACACGAAGTTTCGGCCAGATTTGACCTTTGGAAGACAATGCACTCAAAGATGGTCAGGGGTCCCTGGGTATTGGGATTGGGATTCTGCAGCCATGGAAAGTCACAGCAAGTCAGAGGTTGGCACACTCTACCTTATGTGGAGTGCTAAAGGGATACCTAGAAACCCCCTTCTCTCTGCGCCTGTGACTTTAGTCACAGACAATCGCCTTCTTATGGCTGGTGGCAGTGGATGTGTTGTACCAACGATTGTATTTTTTAAACCGCAGGCTATCTCCATAGCACCGGTAGTGCACAATAGGGGCACCCAAGTACCAACTTGGGGCCTCCCTTCTTTTTTCACCATTACTAGCAGCGTTGTTGTTCTTTGACAGTCCTTTTTCTACCATTCTGGGAGTTGAGGCGTGTGTGCGTTTTGCCTTTGGCAGAAACCCTTGGGTGTTCTGGCCTAGGCTCCAGAGTGCCTGAGCAGGTAGCAAGTGGGACCCCCCTGTCCGTTGTCTGGCAGAGTGCCTGAATAGAACCAGCTCCCACTGGGGGTCTGGCTGTCCTGATTGGACAGCCAAACGCCCCTTTCTGTAAACTGCTGAGGAAAATTGCAGAGGAGTGAGTGCTGGAACTGTATAAAAGGTGAGGCTCCCGGAGTGAAAAGCAAGTCAACCACTGGAAGCTGAAGTAACCAAAGAAGAAGACAACCAGATGCCTGCTGACCCTTTGCAACACCGTGAAGCGACCACTGTTGTCCTGACCCTGTTTTTCTGTGCGACAGAGGAATTCCGAAGACGACGACTCCTTCCCTGTGACTGGTGGGAACAAACTGTCCCAAGACGAACTTTCATTTGATCCACATCCCGAGGTCCTGCAAGTTTCCAGAGCTGCGGACCCCCAATACCAGGCGCCTGCTGCCCATTTAGAGTGCATCGTTGTGGAAAGGCTGAATTCGTTCGACTCTTTGCTGGGCCTTCACGGAGGCTGCAGAGACAAAATCCAACTTGTCCAGACCCCCTCAGAGTGTGGGACTGTAGGAACCGAAGATTGACCGGGCAAATCGCATCCTTTATTGGTGCTGTAGAAAAGGTGCCAAAACTGCAGAGTGACCAAAGAAGTTGATGAAAGCCGTGCCAGAGGTCCTCCCTCGAGATTGCTGCTGAGAGATCCTGTCCATTGTCCTGCCTTTCATCAGACAAAGGAATCCGGAGGTCGGGTCCAGAGCTGCCACATCACAGAGCCTCATCCACAAATGTTTTCTTCAAACCTAAGGTACTGTGGGGGAAAAGTATTGCCTCACCTTATTCCAGAAAGTCCCTCCAGAGGTGTCCAGGGCAATCCCTTCTTCCTTCAACTTAAGCCCACCCCCCCTGCTTGCATCTCTTTAGCGAGTCCTTTAGCAGGGTCTCCAACGTTGGTTAAGCCTTCTTGCATCTTCTTTCCTAGAGACTAAAACGTATCCACAGAAACCTTTGAATTCTGCTGTTTTCTAAGACCATAAGCCTCTCCAAATTGCCTTTTAGCTAGGGTTGCATTTTGGACTTTAAAAAGACCTGCTTTGCGGGGAAACCGCCTCCAGAACCTGAAGCTCTACTAGGATAACAATAACCAACTGTTTTCCTTCCCAAGAATTACTATCTTATATGTGTATACTGACTAAATGCAATTACTGTATTACTTTGTGGGTGCGCGTTATTAACAATAGTACAGTGGACCTGTCAAACTCCTGTGACAATTGTATCCGTGCAGCAACTACCAACTAAGAAGTGGCCTTTTATAGATATTGAAAAGTATATCCGCGTGTGTTGGTTTATTGTGCTAAGTATTTAACAGTGACTCTTGTGTAAATGTGTTTCTTTGAGGTGCATTACTAACTGGTTTCAGTGTACTTACCTACAGCTCACATCTTCCTCTTAAGATAAGTCTGACTGCTCTGCCACTCTACCAAGGTCCCAAAGTAGTACAGACCCATACTAAGTGTTGGGGGTCTACAAACCACTCGGATAGCTTACTGAAGTCTTACCTTCAAGTGGGACTTTAGGAAAACTCTCCCAACAGTCCTTGTGAGACCTAATGTTCCCAAAGATAGGGAGTTCCTTCTTACCTTTCCTTTTGTGATATCAGCACACACCACCTTATGTGGAGTGCTGCAGGGTTACAGGAGCAGTGAGAAAAGGGATACAGTGCATCATTTTGTTACAGTGACGAGCATACCTGAATGGCTGGTTGCAGTAAAAATGTTCTACCAACTTTTGTGTAATTTGTACTCGCAGGCTGTGTTCACAGCCGCAGTAATTCACAGAAGGGTCGCCACTGACCCAAAATGGTGGTTGTATTCTTTTTTTCCCCCCATTTCTTGTGTATTTGTCATTTCCTGATCCTTCTGCCATGCTGGGTGGGGGAAGTCAGGGTTTGACTTTTGTCTTCAGGAGGAATCCTTTGTGAAACCCACAGAGGCTCTTTAGACAGAAAGCCAGGGAGGAGTCTAACTCTGCGGTTATTAGTCTTCTGGCAAGTCTGCCTGCAACCAGTTCCAACTGGGAAGCTGGCTGTCCTTAAGTACTAATGCTACATTCAAACTTTGTGGGGTGGCTGTGCTTTATCGGCTGGGTTCCTGGATAAGAGGCTTGGATCCTGAGGCTGAAGACAAGTCGACCATTGGAACTAAATCCGAAGAGGAAGAAGAGAGGATCGACCAGAGATGCCTGCTGGGTGACGGCTGCTGTGCTGATCCTTTCTTCCATGAGACAGAGGAGTCCTGAAGACAACGTCTCTTTTCCTTTGGGCTGGTGGGAACAATCAGCCTTGAGAAGATATGCATTTCGAGCCATCCCACAATGAGCTTCGACCTTCCTGGGCAGCACACCGCCAATACCCTGGGACCTCGAGCACGAGTGCATTGCATCATATTCCGAAGTGCAAATTCTCCTGAAACTCTGGTGGACTCCTTCTGGACTTCCAAAGGCAATATTCCCCTCACCAGAGTGCTATAC
Organism: Ambystoma mexicanum; assembly: GCF_040938575.1. NCBI lineage: Eukaryota > Metazoa > Chordata > Amphibia > Caudata > Ambystomatidae > Ambystoma > Ambystoma mexicanum. Next base: position 1,159,766,463 of record NC_090929.1, on the reverse strand, counting down.
AGAGAAAACGAGGCCCGGGGAGTAACCGTTCTTCATCTGGTGTACTGGAAAAGGTGCCAAAACCACAGAGCCACAAGAAGCTTTAAAGAATCCTTTGTTGGGAGCCTTTCCACTCGACTGCTGATGCAAAATGCCTTCCAGAGTACCTCCTTTCGTCACCGCGACCAAGGAACAAATGCACGGGTCTGCAGCTGCTGCATCGTGAGGGCATCCATCTGCATAATCATCTTCACTGCTGTGGTACTGCAAGACTCAAGGTAATACTTACCCAGAGTGATTCTCCCGCTCATGCTTTGATAGAGTGGGGATTCGTAGGTTTGGGAGTTGGTCAAGATATGTTCAACCAGGCCCAACATTGTGCACATTCAGGGAGAGCCTACTGGCTTCCCTGAACCCCTTTACCAACTACAAATTATTGTACTTAAAGGTTACATAAGAAATCCTCTGAACTCTGACTTTCCTACAGTTTTTGTACCTGCTCCTGTTCTTCCTACAGCTGGCCACTGGACCACCACTGTCCCCTTCCATCTAAGAGAACACTCCGGTCTAGATAGGGAAGTACTGCTAAAGAAGAAGGCCTCTGTGAAAAAAATATTACAAGTGTTGAAAAGTACTTACTTGCTATTGTTAGTCTTATAACTGCATTATACCTGAAACAGCTAATTTTACAAAGTGTACGCTACAGTAGTTATTACTAAACTTGAATTGCATACTGCCATTCTAAAAGTTTTTTATACTGTGGTGTACAGAATAGGATACAAAGTGCACTACAAAGTGGTTTTTACTTACCTTGAATTGGATACTGCCATTCTAGAAGTCTTTTAGATTGTGGTTCACTAACAAAAAATATTGTATTGCGTTTTCTAATGTGTTTGCGAATTGTGATAGTACGTACCTTTCTAAAGAATTCTCTTTGCCTGCGTGCATATATAGAATAAACCATTATTTCTATATACCCCAGTGTGTAATTGGACCATATATGATCTGATCTGATAGGTTATTTATAAAGTGCTTAATATCCAGCGGTTTCTAAGTGCTGACCCGGATATAGAACCTGTGTTGCTCCGGGTCCTCTTACTTCCAAGGCAAGCACGTTGCCCCTGAGCTATCCTCCCAAGACTACTAGAAGTTCTTTGTACCTACATACAGCCCTCTCTCCCTCCTAACAGGAGCCGGGCTGCTCTGCCACACCACCATACCTTGAGTGGTACAGGCCTGTACTAGAAGTTGGAGATCTTTATTGCCAAGTAGAGATACTCTTATAAAGTCCTAACTAGCTGGACGTTAGGAAAACGGTCCCAGGGTGCGTGGCCTGGTGCACAATGCTGTAGCATGGCCGCCTGAGAGCTCCTGTTGAATGGGGGCGACACTTCATGTTATGAAATGATTGCGACCTAGGACTTGCCTTGAAATCAACGGCGGGAGTGGGCAAAATCCTCCTGAGTCCAGGGCCAGAGTCAGCTGATGCACAGTGGAAGGGTGGCTTGCTGTGTACCACCTGTCCACCTGGATGGGCATGGCCCAGGCGTGGTGTCACCGGGATTACGGAGGTAACCAATACAACATCGGGCTGCGCCTCGAGGTCCACATAGACCGCGGTGACAGGTGCCCTACTGACACACGCATAGGTTGAAGGGCCGTCCCGACACCAAGGGTGCCCCAGAGGGCCTGAACTCACAGCAATGTCATACTGGCAGCTGTGGCCTATCTGGATGGGCCCTCCCCTGTGCCGTGAGGACCCTTGGTGACCAGTCCTGGAGGCAAGCCTGGCCTAGGAGTATCCCCCCCTGAGGGCGCGCTGTGTTCCCGCTGTGGGTCTGACTGTTCGCTTGGGGCCCCTGCGCCAACATCCTGCTTTAATGTGCTGGTGTTCACCCAGCAGAAGTTAGGAGCTATGGTCTGGCGCCCTCTGGCTTCCTCAGCGACAATGCACGCTCGCATACTGCGATCCTAATGCTTCTGGAGACCTACAGCCCAGAGACACTGCTGGCGCTATGGCAAAGTCAGGAAAGGCCCAAAAATCTTCTGACATCGAATCACTGCTACAGATTCAGGACGGGGGCAGGATAGAAAGCAAGTCAGTGGCCCAGGTTCATGTCAGAGGCAGATAAGACCCCCCCCCCCACCCCTCTTGCCCCTCAACCCGCAACTGGCTACTAAAGATGACCTCCTGCAATGGCTTACTGAGATTCGGAAGGAATTTCAGGGAAGCCTGGCGGGGAAGGAGTCGGCTATTGATAAGCACCTAAACGGAGGGTGGAAGAAGTCGAAACAACCCTATGTAAGCAATCATACGAAACTCGTGAATGGGCTTAACGCATGGAAGCGCTGGAAGACCAGGTGGCCTTTCTGGGGCACAGGTATGAGGACTCCGAGAATCAATCTCGGCGCTACAATATTCGAATCAGGGGGGGTCCCCTCTGAGATACCGGATTGCAACCTAGAGGCCTACACCACAAAGCTTTTCCGCCATAGACGCCTCGGTAGACAAGCTTATCGAGTTGGACAAAACACACCGAGACTGGCTGGCGGGCCCAGAGCGACACAACCTCGCCCCCAACGTCCTCACAAGAGTTCACTTTTACAAAGTGAAGACAATCTTAGCTATGGCCAGACAAGCTGAGGCGATCTGCTTCTTTGGTGCTACTATGGCCCTCTACCAAGATCTAGCGGGCATCAACTTATTCAAGCGAAAAGCGCTCCGGCCACTAATGGAATGGCTCTGCAAAAAAGATGTGCGATATAGATGGGGGATTCCCCACGGCTCTCCACTTAACCTCTCAAAACCGCCCCTGGTAAGTGTTATTGATGGAGGCTGAACAAGTGCTCTCCCCGGATGCAACATATTGTCAAGCAGACGTGGGGCCAGACACATCATCCAGAGCCGGGGTGAGAGTGGGGCCCTGGACCAAAGTGGGAGGAGGTCAGAGGAAGGACTGGCCGGGGCGTACATTTAGAGGCGACCCCGTCACCCCCTTGGTGATGGGTCTTTCACTTTGACAGGGAAGGCAGCTGTGGTTAAGGTTCAAGGCTTAGTTCACAGGCTTTTCCCTGTTGCAGGTTCCCCCGGTCGAATTCATTTTTCATTGACTAGCCGGAATTGGTTGTTGGCAATGTTTGTTGGGGAGAGTTGGCTTATGTTGGCAAACTGTTAAGGACAACAATTGGAACAGTGGACAGACAGCACTTGGGTGGAATTCCTTTGTATACTGGCATAACAAATGGTCAGATGCAAGGATCGCCTAAAGAGTCCGATGGCTAATATGGCTTTAGATACACGGGGAAATGGATGACGTGTCCTTGGCCATGGTATGGGATGCCATGATGGCGACGGTCAGGGGTGAAATAATAAGCCTTACCACCTCTTACACAAGGTCCTCTGAAATAAGATCACTGGCACCTAGCAAGTGCGTCTCATCTGCACACAAACTGATATAACATCTTGGTTCTTCTCTTGAGGAAGGAAGGCTCTGCCTATAGATGTATTCCAGAAGAGTTCTGAACTGAAACTGCTACAAATGAGATTTGGTTGGCGTTTTCCAAAACTGACAGACCCAGTGCCAAAACTAAAATCAGGCATAGGTCTGTGGTGACCCAAGATCCCCCTCCTTGCTTGTGCACTAATACACAAGTCATCCAAATAGGAGTAAAAGCATATCCTATGCTGTTAAGTCAGATTGCTATTTTTGAGGTTCTGGGGTCACTTTTTGCTTCTCCCCAGTTCCCCCCCAACCCCTTGTTTTTTTTGGTTCCTTGATGACGTTTTGGTTGCCAGAGGGACTTCTGAAGACCCCTGCCATTGCATCCCTTGTTACATTGTTAGGACAATTTTTCTAAAGTCCTACCAAGACTTCATAAAACCATAAATCTGAAGCAGTGCATACCCTCCACTCAAAGGGTTTATTTAATCTACAAGTAGGCCAAGATTAATCTTGGGTAAATAAGTACGATCACATTATATACACGCACAATTATAAAAATCAACTCAATACTTAAGGGAAACAACCCACAGTATTACCTTCTTAAGAATAGCAGTCAGCAGTTCAAGGTTAGGTAAACCTAAAATACATTAAGAATGCAATCAGCTATTCTTGGGGAGTAAAACCAGGTTACATATACTTTTTGAATAGTCGGTAGTTCAAGGGTAGTAGACCATATCAGTCCTGCAGTGACTCAGTTAAAACATTTTTAAAAAAACATTTTTTAAAATCACATTAAACCCACCTTGTTACCAGGATACTTTTCTCAATAGTGGAACACACATTCATGGAACAGTATGACCCTATAACTACATTCAGGATAACGCTCAGTTGTACCAGGTAAGAACGACCTAACTGTGTAATAAACTATTACAGTTGCTTTTCAAATCAGTGGAACACAGACTAAGGTAAGCAAGAACTCTTTACTCCATTTTAGGATTGCACCAGGCAGACCAAGTTCAGCTAGACCCACAGTACACTTATTCAGAATGGCACACAGCTATTCACGGTAGGTAAAACCTAAGGCAGACTTATTTTAGACAGGCTAAGCAGCAGGTCAGGGGAAGCAAACCCCAGTTGGTAAACTTATGCACTTATATTCTAACAGAAATAGTAAAGTGAAGCCAACATCACTACTTTTGGTAGGTGGGGGAACAAATTCACAGGTGAGTAAGATAACCTTATATATACTTTTAAGAAGGGCAAAACACATTCAAATTAAGAACCTTTCTAACTGCTCATTTTTCAGAGGGACAGTTACCAAACCAACTCCTTCACATGTAAGTCACTTTTTTAACACTTGTTATACTTTTCAAGACCAAATCCTTTTCTGATCCAGTCCTTCCCTAGTCTATTGCATGAGCTCTCTCGGAGGCAGAAGAGGGACCCTAGTGGTCTAGGTGCTAGCTGTAGGCAGGTTAAGAGAGGTTTCAGTTTCAGGAAAGTCAAAGTTCCATAGTAGATCTTTAAAGAAGTAAGTATTCACTTTCAAAGTTAGTTGAAGTGTTCAGGGATTTCTGAGCAGGCTCCCTAAATGTGTTCCAGGAATAGGCCCAGGCACGTGGTATGGGCAAACTCCCGACCACACGAATCACCCACTCAGCCTCACAGGGTGCACACCAGACTTCAGGTAAGTAATACCCAAGCCCACACAGTACCTTTGGAGAAAAGAAGTGCTTCAGAGTGGAAGCCTTCAGGCTGCAGCAGCACAGAAAGAACTGGACACTGGATGGGAACTTGCAGCAGCAGTCATTAGAGGAGGCTTCCAACCATGGATATTTCACAGATTCTCGTGGCTCTTTGGATTTGGTCCCTTTTTGCAGCAGTCAGTTGAACGAATATTGCAGGTCGGATTCTCTTCACTCTTTCGTCCAGCACTCTGGTGAAGGGTCTTCAGGGATTCGAATTGTGTCTCTGGAGTGCCAGGAGGAGGTCACCAAAGTTTCAGTTGGATTAGGACTTCGGAAGACCAGGCACCGGACAATGACTTGAGGTCCAAGTGTATTGCAGTCCAGCAAGGTTGCAGCACGTCGTGGGATGGATCAAAATGCGGGTATTCTTGACACTAGTGGATCTCACCAGCCTGCGTGTAGGAGTCGTCGCATTTGGGATCCCCAGGTCGATTGGAAAGGGGGGATACAGAAGGCTCCGGTTACACAGCAGGCTCTCCAGTCGCTGGAAATCGCTGCAGCCGTCCTTTCTTCATCTTCCTCTTCAGTTTCAGCTCCAGTGGTTGACTTGGTCAGCTTCCAGGTTGGGAATATTTATCAGGAACTACAGCACAACTTCTGCAATCTCTCCTTGCAGTTTACAGAAAGGGGTGGTCTGGCTGTCCAATCAGAATAGCCAGCCATCCACTGGGAGTTGGTTCCTTTCAGGCAAGGTCGAAGTTTTGGACTCCTCCCTTGCTTCCTGCCTTCTCAGACACTGGAGCCTGGGCGGGGAATACAAAGGATTCCCACCAAAGACAAGACTTCACAGAGGTCGTTCCCACCTAGAATGGCAGGGGAAGACCTCAGAAACAACAAGCAAACAAGAAATGGCGAAATAAGAAGGAGCCCACGATTCTAGCAGAATGTTGGTCCTTGAGTGCATTACCAAGGCCGATTCAACTGCCTGTGAGTAATATGACTAAAAAGTAACTACGATAAAACCACTGCCACCAGTCATTCAAGTATACTTGCTATTGTAACAAAAATGTTACCAGGTAAGTAAGAAAGGGGATACATTGAATTACCCATAGCGCTCCACATAAGGTGGGGTGTGCTAGCCCACTTAAATCAATGTAAAGGGGATGTGAATCCCCCTTTATTTCGTGGGAACAGTAGTTCACCCAAGTAATAAGAGAATTAAAAAGGAAGCCACTGCATTTAAAATGCTGTGTGCTGCCATAGTACATTACAGCCAGTCCGAAGTTATAGGTAACTAGAACTCTAATCACTCTGCGAGAAACCAAGCAGTTTCTCGTCCGCTAGTCCTCAGGGACTTGTCATCCAGGTGGCCAGGACATGGCCATCGCTTTTGGATACAGTTCCTGGGGGTTGACCAGTGAGGGAGGATCACCTGGATGATGGGTCTTCAGGGAGTGGAGGTGAGATAGCTGATGGTAAGTTCATCTACCCCATCCTAATTTTTTTAGGATTTACCACAACTCTTACCACCCTTCCCCCTCTTTTCACAAACACTGGGCCAAGGAATAGGGTGACAGAGTAAGGAACAAGTTACTTACCTGTAACTGTTGTTCTCCAGCATGGGTCTGGCATGGATTCACATGCTCATGAATATTCCCCGTCAGGCTTGGAATCCTCGGTAAAGAAAAATCAGTATCAGTTTCGTTTCTGATCTGTCTTTCGTAGTAGTAACCAATCACTGATCTCGGCGTCATACTGACCACAGCCAATGACTGCCATCTCCCTAAGCCCCGCCTCTGGCAGCCATCTTCAGATTTGGTAGCACGTGAAGTGGCAGTATGACCAAGTGGAGAGCCGCAGAGGGGTAGGCGGGAGGGTTCGCATGTGAATCCATGCCAGACCCATGCTGGAGAACAACAGTTACAGGTAGGTAACTTGTTCCTTCTCCAGCATGGGGTCTGGCATGGATTCACATGCTCATGAATAAAAGAATACATAGCAGTACACACATGCACAACCACGGGAAGTGGCAAAGGCTCAACATTAAACATTACATCCAAAACTCAACATTAAGCAATGCTTACCTCCTCACCAGGCTCACCTTAGGCGAACAGGTTGTGCAGCACTGCTTGGCCGACCCTGGACTCCTCCCTGGAATCCCGATCGACGCAGTAGAATTTCGTGAAGGTGTGCGTCGACCTCCACGTAGCAGCCCTGCAGATGTCCAGCAAGGGCACACCAGATAGGAACGCCGTGGTAGCTGCGATCGCTCTGGTGGAATGGGCTCTCGGGCGGCCAGGCAGCAGTCGGTTTGCCAACCGATGACAGTACATGATACAGCCGGAGAGCCATCTGGAAATGGAAGCCTTCGAGAGAGCCTTCCCCTGATTGACAGGTCCAAAGTTCACAAAAAGTTGTGACGTCTTCCGAAAACTCGTGCGGTCCACGTAGAACTTCAGCGCTCTAGCCACATCCAGCGAGTGCAAAGTCCTTTCAGCCGGCGACGAAGGGAAGAAAACAGGCAACACCAAGGGTTCGTTGAGGTGGAAGTCCGAGGGCACCTTGGGCATGAATGAGGGGTGCATCCTGAGCACTACCCTTGTGTCGTGAAAAGTCAAGTACGGGGGCTTGCAGGAAAGGGCCTGGATCTCTCCCACCCGTCGTGCGGAGTTGATGGCCACAAGAAACGCTGTTTTCCACGACAAGAACTTCAACGGAGCTGAGTGCAGAGGCCCGAACGGAGGTCCCATGAGCTTGGTCAGCACCACGTTGAGCTCCCACGCCGGGGCCTTCACCGGCGGGAACGATCTGAACAGTCCCTTCATGAATTCTTTCACCAGACGATGAGACCACAAAGACATCCGTCCCGTGGTTCTGGTGTATCGGGATATCGCAGCAAGATGAATCTTGATGGAAGCGTGCGCCAGTCCAGCCTTGGCCAGCGTCAGCAGGTACGGCAGTACGAGGAGCCGTAATCCGTAGAGGGTTAATCTTCTGTGCGTGGCACCAGACAGAGAACCTCTTCCATTTGTGTCCGTAGCATTTAAGAGTTGAGGACGCCCTGGCCTTTGCAAGAACCTCTCTGCAGTCGGCCGGTATGTCGTAACCTCCAAACTCTAGCGCTGCAGGAGCCAGGCCTGCAAGTTCAGCGACTTTGGGTCGTGATGGAGGATGGCGCCTCCTTCCCTGGAGAGAAGATCCGCGTCCACTGGCAGCTTGATTGACAGGGACGCTGACAAGTCCAGAAGGTCCGGGAACCATTTCTGCCTCGGCCACGCAGGTGCGACGAGGATCATCCTGCACCGTGACCTCTTGAGCTGGTTGATGAGCCGGATCAGGAGCGGCAATGGAGGGAACGCATATAGGAACAGGCCCTCCCAGGGGAACGAGAAAGCATCGCCCATTGCTCCTCGGCTGGGGGAACCTGCTGGCGAACCTCCGGCACTTGGAGTTCGTCACCGTCGCGAACAGATCGATCTGGGGTGTGCCCCACCGTCGGAAGAGGCGGTCCACTAGATCCTGTCGTAGTTCCCACTCGTGGCACGAGCGCACCTCTCTGCTGAGCAAGTCGGCGACAGTGTTTTTTCTCCCTGCCAGATGAAACGGCACCAGAAAAATCCCTTGGGCGACAGCCCAATGCCACAGATCCTGATCCTCCTTGGACAGGGCTGGGGATCTGGTACCGCCCTGCTTCCTGATGTAGAACATGGTGGTGGTGTTGTCGGTGAAGATCCTCACCACCTTGCCCTTGAGGGACGGAAGAAAGGACCTGAGGGCCCAAAACACTGCACGGAGTTCCAGGACGTTGATATGGAGGAACTTCTCCGTCGGCAGCCAAAGGCCCCTCGCATGCAGATTTTCGGTGTGCGCTCCCCACCCTTCCAGGGATGCATCCGTGGTCACTGTCTTCTGGTGGCCCGGGGTCTGGAAGTCCATGCCCGCCGTCAGATGCGCGCGGGTGCCCCACCACCGGATCGCTCGTCGGAAGCTCTCGTCGAGTGTGATCCTGTCCTCGAAGCTGCCCGTCGTCTGGATCCAGCGAGCGTCCAGGAACTCCTGTAACGAGTGCATCCGAAGCCTGCACAGGCGGATGAGATAAATGCAAGAAGACATCATTCCGAGGAGGGACTTAATGGACCTCACCCTGGCCGCGTCCGCAACCAGCATCCGCTGTACCTTGCCCAAGATGGCCCTCGTCCTTTCCTCCGACGGAGAGGCCAGAAGCGCCACTGTGTCGAGCCTCGCTCCCAGAAACAGTGCATCTTGAGCGGGCACCAGGTGGGACTTGGCGTAGTTTATGGAGAATCCCAGGTCCGTGAGTAGTTGGACGGTCCTCGCCGTGTGCTCCGCGGCGAGCTCCTTTGTCTTTGCTCAGATGAGCCAGTCGTCCAGGTAGGGGTAGACGTGGATCCCCTCCAGGCGCAGCCGCGCCGCCACCGGTGCGAGGCACTTGGTGAACACCCTGGGTGCCGACCTCAATCCGAAGGGAAGGGCTCTGAACTGGTAGTGACGCCCTTGGACCACGAATCTGAGAAACTTTTGGTGTCCCTTTAGGATGGGGATATGGAAGTAGGCATCCTCCAAATCCAACGACGACAGGAAATCGCCCTCCTTCAGCTGACCCAGGACGTGCTGGAGGGTGACCATCCGGAACTTCTGTGCCTTGATGAATTTGTTCAGTCGTCGTAGGTCCAGGATGGGACGCCATCCTCCCGTCTTCTTCTTCATGAGGAAGTATCTTGAATAAACTCCGGAGCCCCGAAGCCTCTTTGGGACGAGCTTGATGGCGCCTTTCTTGAGCATCGCCTTTACCTCCAAGAGAAGTTGAGGGACGTGATGTTCCTTCCTGGCCACGGGGGGGACGCGCGGGCACTTCTTTAGAAACTCGAGCGCGTGACCATGGGCCAGGGCGTCCATCACCCAACGATCGGTGGAGATGACTCCCACACCCTGACGAAGCTCGCCAGCCGGCCTCCCACCGGGGTGCTTCGGTGGGGGCCCGACCCCACGGCAGGTTCAGTCCTGCTTCGACGAGGTTTTGCTGCCTTGTCCTCCTTGGCGACGGCGGCGGGGTCCGCCCGACTTGCCTCGTCCCCTGTAGGCTTCCTGTGACGACGAACGGGCCGCTTGACGATAGGTGGAAAATCCGCTGCCCGAACCTTTGGAGGCACCCTGCTTGCCTCCGCCGCTCCGAAAGGGCGGCCGTCATTGCTGGAGAACACCAAGAGCCCGGGCCGTCTCTGTGTCCGTCTTGATGGCTTGTAGGGAATCGTCCACCGTTTTCCAAACAGGTTGCTCCCGTCGAACGACATGTCCAAGACTCTGCACGTCCTGACGGAAGTCAGTTGCCTTGAGCCATCCATGCCGTCTAAGGCACACGCCGTTGCCCAACTGGCGAAATCCAGTGTCAGCGATGTCCGTCGCTATCGTAATGGCGTGGTCTGACGCCACTTCTCCTTCCTGCAAGATCTCTAGGGCCTCCGCCCTCTTGTCTGGTAAGAAGTCCAGCAGGGGGGCGATTTTGTACCACAATTCCCTGTCGTAGCGGGCTACGATAGCCAACGCGTTGGCAGCCTTAATCGTCGTCGCTGCCAATGAGATGACTCTGCGTCCCATTGTGTCCAATTTCTTTCCCTGGCCGTCCGGCGGGGAGGTTGACATAGAGGCCGAGGCCCCCCCCCGCTTTCTTCCTGGCCGCCGTGGAGACGACCGAGTCCGGGGTCGGCTGTGCCCGAAGGCACAAGGGGGGCCGCGTCCGGGACCCGGTACTTCTTCTCGTACCGGTCCCTTCTCGCAGGCGTTGTGGATGGGTTCTTGAGGAGGGCGAGACCCTCATCCCAGAGATCGTCCAGTAGAGGTACAGCGAGGACTGTCTTCCTCTTGGTCTCGCGCCGTTGATAAAGGAAACCTTCCTTCTTCTCTTCCGGGCAGAGCTGGAAAAGCTCGGATGCCCTGGCGATCATGGCATGAAACGATCCAATCTCGTCGGGCGGGGAAGCCCGGGGAGGAGGTGACGACGGGAGATCCTCGTCGTAAACCTCGTTGTCTGTGCCCGTGTCAGTCCCCGTATCATCCCCACGGGTCGTGGACGGGGAGGAGGGCTGAGCAGGGCGCGATGGTTGAAAAGGAGGTGGAGGATGAATCCTTCTCTTAGGAGGAGGGCTCCCAGAAGGGCCTGGCTCCGGGTCCCCCGTCGGGAGAGGTTCCTCCGTTGGTGGTAACGGCAATCTCGTCCTTATCTCCGAGCATAAGGACTGTATAGCCAACAAAATGGCCGCCGAGTTGTCTTGCAGCACTGGTTGAGGGGAGTCCGACGGGCGGTCAGGAGCCCCGTCGGCACCCTCGACGTTCTCGTCCTCTCCTACGTCGGGGTCCCTCTCGACGGGCTGGTCTTCTTCCACGCCAACGCCGTGGCTTAAGACTTCGATCAGCTCCTCCTCAGAGGTTGAGGCCAAATCCACGACGACCTCCTGCCCCCCCTTTTTCTTCTCCGTCGGAGGTTTCACGGGGGTCCTGTCGATGGGCATGAAAGAGGACTCCCTCCGCGGTGGCAGGGAGACTCTGGGCCCCGAGGTCGCCACCACTGGTGTAGCCTCCACAGGCTGAGCCAGGGCCACCCCGACTGTCTCGATAGAGGCCTTGGCCGGGTGGATTAAGGCTTTCACCAACTTAGGTGCGCTCACCGCCTTCTCCTTGGGGGGAGGGTCACCGCCTCGCTCCCCCTCCGATGGGGCCTTCGAGCTCGACCGGGGACTCTCCAGGAGCTTCGCCGGGTGCTCGGCCTTCCTCTTACCCGAGCCAGAGCGTTGGCTCGTGGTTGATGGCGCCGAGGAGGATGCGCCCTGCCTGGCGCCCGTAGAGCCCGACCGTTCGGCGCTCCCGGTGCCAGCGGACTCGCGGTGCTTGGCCTTCTGTTGGACCCCCGTCGCCGGGGCACCCTCAAAGGTCTTAGAAACAGCTCGGACTTCTTCTTCTTGCCTGACGGGCTCTTCCCTTCCAGCCAGTTGGCGAGACGCAGATGGCGGTCCTTCATGGTCCGCTCCGACATATTGCCGCAAAACGCACAGTCCTTCTCCACGTGCGTCTTGTCCTCATGAAGGCAGTAGAGGCAAAGGGAGTGTTCGTCCTCCTTAAAGACATTCTGAAGCTGGCATCCAGGGCAGACCCTGAACAGCTTTCCGGGCGTCGAGCTTCCCTTCTCCTGGACCATGATCGAGATGGGCCTGAGAAACTTCTGGAGTCCTCCAAAAGCGTGGCTCGACGAAATCTTCACCCTTGAGGGGCATAGAAGAATCGGACACAGGTCCCCGTTGATCGGATAAAGAAACGGTGGAGCTTGAGGCTCTTTTGACCGAAAGAGAACATTTTCCTAAGAAAAAGCGCAAAAAAAGCACTAAAGCTCGAGAGCAATAGCACGAGGATCCCAAAACTTGAACGTGCGGTAAAAATCTGAAGATGGTTGCCAGAGGCGGGGCTTAGGGAGATGGCAGTCATTGGCTGTGGTCAGTATGACGCAGAGATCAGTGATTGGTTACTACTACGAAAGACAGATCGGAAACGAAACTGATACTGATTTTTCTTTACCGAGGATTCCCAGCCTGACGACGGGGAATATTCATGAGCATGTGAATCCATGCCAGACCCCATGCTGGAGAACCAGACTAACTCACACAAATTGTACTGAACATGTCCCATTAAAATCGGGTCAGGCAAAGTAAGGCACTTTACCCCAAGTGCATACACCTGATACCAGTTAGCTCTCCTTACACAAATAAGACCTAAAGACACACTCTGAGCAAGGCGGAACACGAAAAAGAGCAGAACTTCCGGGTCGAAGGCACACCTACTGGAGCGACCAAGGGGCAAGAGCAGCGGGCCTTAAACCACAATGCTTCCCTACTGGAGGTTGTTGCCTCCGACAGACCACAAAAGACACGTGGAGAAGGTCAGTTCCCAGAAGTGAAGATTGGATTCTGTTTCAAGGACACAAGCGACCCACCCAGGTGAACAGCAGAGTTGGGGAGGCGGGGTACTAACCTTGACTGGAAAATTGGAAAAGCGCACACAGCCGGTGAGTTGGCAAGAGACCAGAGAGACCGGTGTGTGCCAAAGTGAATGAAGTAGCAACATCATATCACAAGTGAAGGCTGCACGTGTGGGGATGAGACGCAAAGAAAGGCAAACCCGTGAATGAACTTTAAAGTAAAGTGCAACTGCGAGATCAGTGATACTAGGCAACAGAGTGGTCCGGTGAAAGGAAGTAACCCATTTGAAAGCCTCCGTTTAAGGTACATTGAAGCTAAAAAGCGAATAAACGGCAAGAGTGAAAGTTAAATAGTGAATGTTGAGTCGAAGTGGTCCTGCGTTGGTCTGCAAGAAAACCACACACATTCCAAAGACCAAAACCGGAAAATAGGTTGAGTCCGATTGAGGGAGACACGAAATATACCAAGCTTCGGGAAAGGCATCTCCCTACCCCCTTGCAACTTTATGTGGAACTTTATCATGAGAGGTGGGACCTACAAGACCAGTGTGGTGGAAGGTTCGAGTTTGGCAGAGGGAGACCTTTGTGAACATTTTGGTTGTAAAGTACATTTTGAAGTCAGAGAAAGAGACCAACGCGGAAGGCCAGGCGAGCCTCGATCCACGGTTTTGAACTGTGCTGAAAACCGAGCCAGAGTGCGTCATCCTGCCTACAAGGATTGCCTTACCCTGTAAGGCCTAACGTGGGGAGGAGAGCTGGTTCAGCCACATTATCATTTCACCACTGATTTTTCCTTTTGTATAGATTTCTCCTTTTTACACTTTCATACAAGAGATCAGGCAGGCATTAGGTTTTTGTTAGCATAGGCCATTGTGATTTGACAGACTTCACTAAGGCTGTTTTGTTTATCGTTTGATGGCCGAGACTACTCCCATCTTAGTTCTAGGGCAAAATTAGGACTTTCTCCAACCGCAACATTTTTAATAAAGGTTTTACAAATTGTATCCATTGGGTCAGTGTCAATACTTGCGATACCATACCTTTCCTACAACTCCCTAAGGAGAGACATAAAAAGATTGCCACTCACCTAGGGATAAGGTAAAATAATTACCAAGTCAAAGCAAAAACGTTCTCCGGTTGACACCGTATCCAGTGATAATATTGCAGGAAATAAAAGAATGAATTTACAAGAAATAACAGAGTGGGTACAAAATACCTAAAAACAGAAACAATATCGAAATGTAACGATAGGGGTGTGTTTTAGATGTAAATAATTGGGCTAAAGGGGAAGGGGACAAGCAGAGTTAAGGAGTAGGAGATGTAAGGGAGAGTTCGGGAGGGCGCTTCCCCTCCCGAAAATAGGTATATTTACAATGTGCACTGTAAAAGGCATGTCAATATTTTTTCATGCATTATTACACTTTGTAATTGTACATCACTTATTTCTGCAACGAAATCACAGTGAACCGGGTGACCGGTCAGGAAGATTTATCATAATTATGAAAATCTTACCCAACACTAGATTTTTACGGAACTTAAGGAAACTTTGAGAGACTGCCAAGACTTATTAAAAAGAGCCAAGAATTGTGTTTTCTACAGACACTTTATTGAACACAGCAGCAGGATTGGCTGCTGAGAAGCCTGTGGACGATTGGGGTGAAACCACTGAGTGCAGGGCACTCTGCCAAGTCTTTCTTTTATTTTTCTAAGTGGTATGGCCAGTTTCGCAGTTAGGTTTGTACCAATGACTACTTAATTTGTTTTGACTGTTGACAAGCACCTTAGATATAGTTTTGATAGGAAGGAAACTATCTTTCAGCAATAGGACTAGAAAGGCATTTGCTTTTTAAGTTTAATAAAGCCTCTTGACAACATGTCCTCTGGTCAGAGTCCTTCTTCTGGCTTGCAACAGGGGATGACTGAATGTGTCCTTTTTGGTCAACATGCATTTCGAGCTTAAAAGAATGGTTCGCCCAAAAATGTTTATTGCCCAAAAAGATGGCCAATAATAAAACAAATATACTCGCACTTGTGGCTTTTCCTTCATTGGTGCCGGGACTCGGAGGACGCGGACCGGAGACTAGGAAGGAAGACCAGAAGGAATGCGGGCAGGAGGGTCCATAGGCCAGGAGGTGCCCACCCGACATAGTAGGGAACGGATGATAAAATGCTGAAATGTCTGCAAGTGATCCAACCCAAATGCGATGAGGGTGCAACTAAGGAGATGACTCATGAGAAAAAGCCCCCCTTTCGACACAACCACCACCACCCAGAATGTTCAGAAAGGCAGAGAGAGATAGGAAGACAAATGTAGTACTGGGAATTCCCGAAAGACAATCACAGGACAGGAACCTAGGGTCACAGAATAATTCCAGTTTACGAGTAGGAGGGAGATCCAAGTTAAATCCAGCAAACAAATGCAGGTCAGTAATTAAGATCCACCAGTGTAGCAAGACGCAAGGACATCCAAGTCCAAATAATTCAAAAAGAGGCAGTACAAAAAGACCGGAAAATCAATGCAGCGGGACACTGGGCAGGTTGACATGGCAAAAAAAACACAGCATACTTCCAAGTTCCTAGTTGCCTGCCCAAAACACTGGATGACTGGAACTTCCTACCACAAAGGTGCATAACTAGGCGATAAAATAGTAACACGGAAGTAAAACGCCCCTGAAACTTGTCCAGCCACAGGGATCCCAATCCATCCGATAAGGAAAGCACAGAAAGGATGTCCAGCAGTCAAGAGAGGAAACTGGAGCTCAGGTAAAGGACACAGGACCCAGTCACTATGGCCAGACCTGGTCCTAAAACCACAGCAGCATTAGCAGCTTTGTGGTGGAAATCCTCCAGCAGATAAGTAAACCCAATTCAAAAGGAAAACCAACAGAGTTGAGGAAGGGAGTTGGGGCTCCCCTAGCTATACCCATTCACTCATGGGATGGCCTAAAACAGCCCTCCAATCACACACAGGAGCATGTAAACAAATGTTTGGCGGCCAGCCAATCATGGTGGCTCCAAAACACACCAGACAGTCATGTCAACCAGGGGAAAGTTTAGGGGTCCCATAAAAGGGACAGATCACAAAAATGGAATTCTGTCATAACACTTATTAATTTCCACTAAGGGATTACAAATCTGGATTTAATCACTAGATTTGAACACACATTTCACATGACCAGTTAATAGTGCACAGGAAAATATAAATCTGTGCTAGCAAACAATGTTTATTTTTCTTAAAACAACGTACATTGTAGCAATTTCCAACACTGGATACCTTTCTTTGCCATTAACCTACCCTGCGCTTTTTCTTTAGCTTTTGAAGCGATTCGTTGTAAGGTGGGACACTCTCCTTTTGTTCAAAGTCTGGTGTTATTATGCTGCGCTTTAAAACCTATACCAAATGAAATAAAACATTTCAACATTAACACTTTAAAAAAACCTCTCCTGATCAAAAAACGTCTTCATCACAGTAGTAAAATCAGTTTCTGGAATGTAAAACCAAGCCAGGTGTTTGCCGTTCATGGTCCCACGTGCTCGTTAATAAAAGTTGCTTACCCAGTATAGTATTTTTTAAACTATCCTAGTGAAAGGGCAATAATCAATTATGCTAAAAAGGAACTGAAACAGTTAAAACTACCAAATGGACCAAATTCATTCATTCTATTTTGTGCACTGAAGAATTCATGTTCAGGATTATCTGATCACATCATAAGTTTGTTAAAAAAATTAAATAAAAAACGAGAAATATTTAAAAAACGGTACCTCTTCATTCTTTTTCTTCTCTTTTACTTTCACTGCACTGGACGTTGCTCTTTGTTTTTCTGCATCAAAACCAATGTATAAGCCTCCGATATCTTTAATATTAAGGCCGGTGTCTATGGTGGTTGACAGAACGCTGCAAGACAAAACATCTGTTGAAGATGGTACAATATATTTCAGGCTTAGTAAGGTGCTTTGGCAAATGTCACCTGAAATATCAGCTGCTGTTCTTCAGTGATCAGGCACCCAATATTTACACATTTATTATCCTCTTCACCCATCTCTTTCAAATGCTGAAAGATTTTGTCATGACCACATTTGTGTATGCCAACCCACTACAGTCGTGGCAACAGGAAACTCATTAGTGGCCAATTCAGCCAGACACATGACAGCAACTCTTATAACCGAGGCGCACAACCTCCCCACTGTTAGGACCACAATTGTTAGATAAGGACAAACCAGCCACATAGAACAAAAGTCAATCCTTTTAAAAACCAACTTTAAAAGCAAATACATTTTTTTAAAAAAAAACACTACGGGGGTCTCACTTCTCCCCAATACCTCACGTTCAGTCTTCCCAACTTCATTTTTACTCATGCCTTCTCTCTTCAGAACCCTATTCCCTTATACTTACCAATTTGTTGGCTCCAAAATATTTTGCCATGTCGACCTTTAGCATTTTAGGCCATGTCCTTTGTGATAGATCTGTCCCCTACTATAAGCACCCTATTTCACAGCTCGAATATTCAGCTAAACATTTTGGCAAAACGAGAACAGATTATTCAACTGCATAGCAAATTCAGAGTCACTTTCCAGATGTGCAATATGGCTTTCACAAGTGTTTCAGTAGGCAATGATTCTACAAACCTAAGAAATCAGCAAATATGGTATTCGATGCAAATAAAGAATCTAACTGCCACGCAAGGATTTGTCATCCACTTTGGATTACGTCAACAGATCCTTTCTTTGGAGGGCCTCGAATATGGGTGGATAGTCCACAAGTTAAATTCTCATCTCAGATGTGGTCAAGACTGAACTTCATAAGTTACAATCCTGCAGCAGAGCAGACTCAGCTATTCATCCTTCCAAGGTCAATACATTAAGTAACATTAAACTGGATAAGAACATGATGTGGCAGGATTGCTATGTTATGCAAGCTTGCTATGCTATGTTGTGCAGGATTCCTATGTTATGCAATACTATGCTATGTCATGCAATGCTAGGGTATGCTAAATTATGCTCTCCCACAGTGTTAGGTCTCAGTCCCTCGATGTGACCTCCCTCTGCCTGCTCTATACACAGCACCCCAGACGGGCACAAACCCCTCCTAGGACAGAGGACACAGCAGAACTTCCCTTCCGCTTATTCTCTACTATTATAGCCGTAATCCAATATTTAGAAGATAACTGAAGGGGTTCTGCAAATGCCGTTTATTCATAATACAACACAATGTCCCCGCAGGGCTGTGTCACAAGTGAGATGTCGACAGTTCTTGCCAAATGTATACAATATCGTGCCAATTAACACCCCCATTGTGAAAGTACTGAAACATATCAGTGTTTTCCTATATGCTATGTGATATACACCGGCACTCTAGGGTGGGGACACTAGAGAGCTCTGTGTGCCAAACTGCTTAAACACTTGCATGCGGTATTCACTGCTGATCCTTCTGTGTGCCGTGTATTTGCAATATAATACAGCAAGCAAGATTTACCATCAGTCTGTGTCTCTCCCCTTATTTGCTTATATTACTGATTGTCTGCAAGCTGAGGCCAGTCCATGGGAAGCGGCCGCTCTTGGCCACGACAGAAATTATGATGCAACTCTGGCCAGGACTGCCCAAGTGTGTTCTGGAGGGTTGCCCTCAACTACTACCGCAGGCCGACTCATAAGGGAAGGCATACAATAAGAATTGTTGCATTGCAATTTGCTATGCAATTCTGTAGGTTTGCTAATTAAATTGACACTTGTGTAGCAAAAATATCTATTTAAGTTACCCTGTTCAATGAAAGCACAGCTCACCCTGCATTCCTCTCTTGTTCGGCGCTCTCTCTAACCACTTTTCTCTGTTCACTGCAAGTTCAAACGGGCTAGTGCAGCAGTAATCATCTAAAGGCCTCGGTGGGAGCGCTAGGCAAGAATTTATTTTCCTTCAAATAATTGAAAAACAGAGGTAAACTGGATTATGCTTTTATTAAGCCAACTATATTCGGTCTGGCAAAGAACAGCATGCGTTAACTTTATTTTTTTTTTTAAAGGCAGTACTGCAATTCCATTACTAATAATGTAAGATGTTACATAATACATAATTACAAATATTGCTACTGTAAAAACACTGCTTTGTCTCAATACTTTACCGTAAAGTTCAGGTTAGTGTATCTAAATCTAATAGTGTGATCTATATTTCATTTTGTTGGGCAAGATGCATCACATTGAAGAGTGACCACCTTTGACAATGTACATTATGAGACAGCCAAATGCTTTTGATGGCAAACCTGGGTCTGTGACTTGCTGGTTGAATACATATGTGCAACTGCTCATCCCATACTCCATGTCATTCTATCTGATCACCCTGTTGCTTTATACCAACTACCCTAAAAGTGAGATTGCAGCAAACTACAATATTTCATCTAGTTTGCCCAGTTCTCTGCCTGCTACACCATCCACTCTTAGTCTCTTACTTTCTTTCCTCTCTTTCTGCTTACTTAACGAATACACAAATCCAACTAGGTTTTTACGCAAAGTAGTAATCAATAGTTCCATGCAGCTGTACATCTACAGCTCTACTGCAATACCATAACACTGTAGTTAGACTCCAGAGCTCACTTTGCTCTAGGATTATGATTGCATTATATATTAGCACCTGCGGGAGAGAGCTGACTAAACTGTTTTCAGAGCCTTTTTATCGTATTTATTTAGGTGTGTCCATTCATGCAGCTAACCTTTTACATTCTACAGACACTAGATCAGGGCTCGCAAAGTCAACCTGCCCACTCACATAGTCGAATAGATTATTTGAAGGGCGAGTATGTTTTTGTTTACATTTGTAGATTAGTAAAGCGCTCCTGGTACCCAAAGGCTTACGGGCGCTGACTAACATACAAAGAAAAGGCCAACATGGAGCAGATCTAAAGAGAAATAGCATCATGTAGGATCAGTGAAATGGTTTTGGTGTAATGGGGCTAGAAGAAAAGAGCAGTCTTCAATTTCTTCTTAAACAACTCCGTCGAGGCTATGGTTCTCAGTACTAGCATTAGGGCATTTCAGGCAAGCGGGCCACTATATTAAATGCGTGCTTTATTGGTATTGCAACGCATGGTGTTCAGGAGGTTGGTGTTATCCTATCTTAAGGACCCTGTGCTTGTTTTTTTACAATGGCTTCAGTTAGATAGGATGGCATTTGGCCCACGAGGCATTAATGTGTTATAAGTAATAACCTAAACTGTACCCTGGCCTGTATAGGGAGCCAATGAAGACTCCTCCTTGCCTCCGACACATGGTCACTCCTGTGAAGGCCCTTAACGGCCATCACCGCCCCGTTGTGGATAACCTGTAGTCGTTGAAGGTCCGTTTGAAAGATGCCCACTAGCAGGCTACAACAATAATACAATTTATGATAGCCCTGGCTAGTGTCTCCGAATAATTTCTCTCAGAAATTAGAGGTCGGAGATGGCAAAGCAGTTTGATTAAATAAGAGGATCAGGAAGTCAGGCTGTTCACCTGTGCCTTCATATTTAAGTTCTTATCAAGAACAATGCCTAAGGTCTTGACCTTACTCATCACTACGATACTACAACTATCTATGTTAAAACACTTGTATATCAGACCCAATTTCTCCAGTTTGGAGTCTGAGCCAACGAGCAGGAGTTCTGTTTTTGGACTATTAAGGGCCAGACTATTAGCCACCATCCAATTTTGGATCTTTTGGTATACCTTATTAATATAGATTTCATCATCACAATGCAAACCTGAGATGGGGATGACGCATTGCGCGTCGTCTGCGTAATTCGCGAAAACAATCCCTTCACCTTCCAACATGTAAAAGAATGGGATCATAAAAATATTATAAAAACACAGGGAGACACATGCTCCCTGTGGGACCCCAAATAACAGAGTGGTTGGTTTGGCTTCTGCCAGGTCACTCGCGACTCTCACCCGTCTACCCACACAAAAAAAGGAGATCCATTGAATCGCCTTGGTGGAAAAACAGGCGGTATCCCTTAGCCTGGTGGACAAGATGGTATGTTCCACCAGGTCAAAGGCTGCCGAAATATCTAAAATCATGATTAGGGAGATTTGTCCTTTGTCCATGCCTTCATGGAGATGAGATTTCAGAGCCAGAAGAGCTGTCTCTGTTCCGTCGTTTTGTCGAAATCCGGATTGCTATTTGTGAAGGATTTGATTATTATCTAGATAGGGAGAGATTTGATTGTAAGCTACTCTATTCAAGATCTTCAACAAAAAGGCAGTGTTCGTAATAGGTCTATGATTGGAGGGTTTAAGGGGGCAAAGATTTGTTTTTTTCAAAAGAGGGTTAATCCAGGCATTTTTAACAACATCTGGAACCAGATTTTGCTCAAAAGAGGAATTAACACATTTCGTAATTCCCGGAACCTATATAGGGGAGCACTCCTTAATCCCACTCCTACACGTGAGCCGGTGACTGTGTGCCCAGGTCCTGTCCATCCTGCCAATTAAAATATTTTGTTGGTCAAATCCTCAGGCCCCAAGCCCCTTGAACCCCTGTGTTTTCTCCCTTTCCCTCCCCGCTCCCTCTTCCTGCTTCCACGAGCCCTCCCGCCTCCCAGCCCGCTCCTGTGCTCGGATAGGCCCAGACGAGAGGATTCCCCTCCATTACCAGTTCTCCCAGGGCAGCCCTCTGCCCAGCAGCCCAACTGCTAAGGACCTGAGGCAAAGGACGGCTCCTACAGAGAAGGCTCCAAATCGTATCTGCAGGTATCAGCAGGAGAAGCCAGAAGCCAGCAATAAGTGTGGCAAGGGCAGGGACAGAAGCAATTACTTCACGCCATACTACCCTACCACTCAACCCTAGAAACCAAACTATTGTAAAAATCTGCATAACGTGTTGCACTTACACTTAAAAGCCCGCCTAATAGCATTGCTGTGATACTATTGCATCGAGAAAGTGTGCCTAAAGCGTATCCGTGGTATAGTTGCATCTTGAAAGGGAAATTCACTGTTGATTTTAGATTGTGTGCCCAATTCCCTCTCTGTGCAAAGTGGAATTTAGAAGTGTGCCTATTAATGTGCCCTGGTTGACTTTAGAAGTGTGCCTAATAGCGTGCCCCGGATGACTTTAGAATGTGTGCCTAATACCCTCTCTGTGCAAAGTGGATTTTAAAAATGTGCCAATTAACATGCCCTGGTTAACTTTAGAAGTGCACCCAATATCCTCTCTGTGCAAAGTTGAATTTAGAAGTGTGCCTAATAGCGTACCCCGGTTGACTTTAGAAGTGCACCTAATATCCTCTCTGTGCAAAGTTGAATTTAGAAGTGTGCCTAATAACGTGCCCCGGATGACTTTAGAAGTGCGCCTAATATCCTCTCTGTGCAAAGCTGAATTTTAGAAGGGTGCCTAATAGCGTGCCCTGGCTGAATTTAGAAGTGTGCCTGATAGCGTGCCCTGGAACTAGTGAACTGGATTGAACGAGTGAAATGGGTGGAATTAGTTAAGTGAATGGAACGTGCGAAGATGACGTATGTGGATGGATGATGCATGGAGTAAGGATAACATGGGTAGAACGAATGGAAGGAGCAGTGTGAAGATGTATGTGTATGGATGACGCATGGAGAAAGGAGAATGTGGGTAGAACGAATGAAAGGAGTAGTGCATAAAATGGTGGAGTGCATGGAGCGGGTGGGAGTGCATGGAGCGGGTGGGAGTGCATGGAGCGGGTGGGAGTGCATGGAGCGGGTGGGAGTGCATGGAGCGGGTGGGAGTGCACAGAATGGCGTGACGTACATGGAATGGTTTGGAGGGCATGGAACGTCTGAAAGAACATTGAAAGGAACGGTCTGAGTGCTTGAAACGGTCGTAATGCACGGAATAGTCGGAGTACATGGAAAGGATGAAGTTCATGGAACTACTGGAGTGGGCGCGATCTCAAGCACCTAAAGTAAACCACCATATTCACACCTCCACGCTTACTCTCTTCTTTACACCACCACTTAAATAGAACAGCTCGATACTATGACACCATTCGGTATAGCTTTTCTCATACCAACATATGCCTCATACTCCACATCACTCCAACTAAACACTGCTGGTTACAAACACCCCAGCCAGGCATTCTCGTCAGGCCTAACGCAACCATAATCGGTCTGGATAAATCCTGCCAGAACGAACACATACTCTTGACCTCTCAACCACCACACCTACCGCTAAGAAGCAGCTATTACACGAATGCCACACCAGCTGCACACATATCCGGTGCTCACACGCACCTTTGACTCTCTACTGACTTGAACTTCGGTTCCCAAGGGCGTTCAACCTACCAGCACCTTCAGACCATACCAATGGTACATAAGGCGCTATTTAAATGCAAATTAACATAACATAATGGCAGAACATCAATCACCCTTGCAGCTCATGCTTTTTAATTGGGCTATGGTTTTGGCAAGTTCATCTTCGGATATCGGAGAGAAATTAAAAGTTTGAAGCTCATTAGCCTTATTAGGATTATATACATTGGCTTCAAGATCTTTGCTCATGGATATTTTTTTCTCCTCAGTTGAGGCGCTAATCTCATCTAGTTTACTCAACATATCTTCCTGTATTTCTGTACACCGGGTATCATTTTTAGGAATGAGGTCTTGAATCGGGCCCTGAATATGTTCTTGCTCTTTTAATATTTTAAAAGAGTTCCTTACTATCTGATTTAGCGTCCACTATTCTTGCATTTAGTGACTCCTTTTTGGCCGATATCACAGCCTGTTTATAATTGGAAGCTACGATTTTATAAGCTGCTAAACTAGATGGATCTCTAAGCTAGCGCCATGCGTAAAACAGCTCGATTTTTTTGGTCTCGAGTTCTATGAGATCATTATTGAACAAATCGTTTCTCCTGTATTTGATTTGGTGTTTTAGCTTAGCCAGGGCAATCCTCTCGGTGGCTGTGCTCAAAGATTTCACAAGCGTATTGGTGATATCTTCTAGATTTCCAATATTGACAACTTCTGCATTCAGTGTTTCCCAAGAGCTAAGGTTCTCTTTGTTGTTCAGATTCTTACGACTTCTGACAGCAAGTGAGCCCTTAGGCTTGATTACTTTTTTGCTAAAGTAGTTGATCTGGGTCTGAAAATATATACAGAAATGGTCCGACCATGGACAGGGTTTCACCTCTATGTCTGTAAGATTGAGGTTGAGTGTACAGACTCAATCCAGTGTATGTCCCTTGGATGGGTAGGTTCTCTGATGAAGTGGGCAAAGCCGAGGGAATCTAGAGTATTTTCCATGACTCCTGCTGTAATGCCCATATTGCTATCCAGCCAAATGTTACAATCACCTAAAAGAAGCAATTTGGTGTTAGGTTTCAATAAGGAGAGTAAAAGATTATTCAGTAGGTTAGGGAAGGCAGGGTCTGTTGATGGCGCCCTGCAGAGTAAATCAAAATCGGTTTGTTTGCTAATCAAGAACATTTTAATTAGCAAACTCTGCTAATCAATTTTGAAAACTAATGTATGCCTTTTAAGGTCCTCATCATACCAGAGGGCGCTGTTAAAGACAAGGCACACCGGTTACCAAAGTTTCCAAACTCAGCGTTGTATTTAAGAAGTGGCCCTCCGGGATATCTCCGTCACAGCGAATGGCTGTGAACCGGTTTGATTTTCTACAGACAGTGATAAATATCAAACCTCCACTTATGGCACTGTTTTTCTCAGCACTGCATGTTATTTTGACTAAAGTTGATTGATTTGTTCCCGTTTTTTTTTTCTCTCTCTCTTCTCTCTCTTCTCTCTCTTCTCTCTCTTCTCTCTCATCGTATATGACTGAGTTGATAGCTGCACGGCAGAGAGTTTCAGCTCTGCCTAGCACATTCATCGTGCTTGTCTACGGTCTGTCTGTTTTGGGCTTCTAGGCGCTAGTTGCCGACTTTGGTGAAGCACTCAAATTAAATAACCAACAATTATGCTGAGAGCCATCTTGCGCGTAAGGATTTAATTTTGTTTGCCATCTACTGCGAGATAAATAATATTACAAGTCAGTTTACAGTTTGTGGCAAGCAAATAGAGAAACATATAGTGTCCCAAAGCGTTAAAGAGAATTCTCAGAAATTTGATCATTCCTTTCTACCTTAGAAACCCCCCCAGCTCCTTTGCTGCACTTTAGGACTTCATTTTTATCCAGGAGAGAGCGAGACCTTTTTCCCCCCACTCGCGGATGTATTTTTCTTTGATTTGAATACACTTTCTTTTGGTTTTGGTGTCTGACAAACTCTATAGGCTTCATCTTTTTACATTGTGACACAGCACATTTAGTGAGTGGCACAGGGAAGTCCTTTAGATTTCCCAAAGGTTTAAATACCTTCTCTTGGTGAAACTACTGTTTCCAAGAGCAGTAAAGTGATATTGACTTTACTTACCGTTTGTAACTTTGTAGACCCAGCACCCACTATCTTACATAGAGTGCTGGAGGGGTTACTTAGTATCCCCTTTGTCTACTTTCTCATGTAACATTTTTATGTTACCCTTTCTACAATTAATGGCTGGTGGCAGTGGTTTACTTTTTCCTACCATTGTGTGTTTTTACCGCGGGCTGCAATTGCAGCTGCAGTATTGCACCCATGGGTGCCCATTTTGTCAAAATGGCCCTGGTCTTCTATTTTCGCCATTTCTTGGTGTAAAGGTCCTTCTTGAGATTTACTCTGCGCATCAAACCAGTTTTGGTCCCTTTGTTCGTTTTGTCTTTGGCGGGGTTCACTGGTGAAGCCTGCCTCTGGCTCCAGCGTGTCTGGCAGGGCAGGAAGCGAGGGAGGTTCCCGAAACTCTCTGTGCTTAGTCTCCTTGGTTACAGGAATGCACCCAAATGTGACTTGCCGGCTGGCTGTCCTTGGATGACAGCCACCTAGGCTGCAAATGAATGGGAGAGACTTGCATAAAAAAGCAATGTCTTTTACAAGGAAGGCAGAGTCGACCACTGGACGAAGGAATCTGAAGAACTTGGAAGAGAAGCTTGCTGCAACTCCTGGACCATTGGTTTGCCCGGTGAAACCCTGCTGCAGTGCCCAAGCTCTGAATTCGCCTTGACTAGAGAAGCCCTGCAAAGGACGACTTCTCCCCGTGGGTTGGTGGGACCAATCGGCCCCAAGACGAACTTCACCGCAAATCCTCTCTTCTGACAGTACTTCCATTGCTGCTGCAGGAACAGAGTGCAAGGAACACCAGAATCGAGTGCATCGTTTTTAAGTCGGACCTGAGCTCCAGGAAGATCCTCCGGACTCACTCGAAGCAGGACTAAGCCTGAGCCACCTCAACCGATTGCTGGACCCCATCAGCAAGGAAAACCCACAAGGTATCGAGAACCGCAGTGGTGCTATTCGTGAGAAGCTGAAACCGCGAAGTGCTGCTGATCTAAACTTTGCCCATTGCTGCCACCGACCTTCAAATCGTAGTGAAGGAGTCCCCAGACGCCCTCTCTCGTCTCCACGACCGAGGCCCTGGAACAACAGGGTCTGCCATATTACAACAGGAACAGAAGCCAGCTGGAACCAATTTCTTCAGACCTAAGGTACTGTGAACTAAGGGGTACTTACCTCTTGTTGGGTAGCTTGCTAGCTCTCAGTTGAGACTTGCATTTGCTGACTTTGCAGAGATGCTTGCAGCTTTCCCCATCATAAGCCTCCCAGCTTGTGGCCCAACAGGGATTTTTTTTTCTACAAAACTCTAGAACATTGTGCAAGACTTTTAACTTACCTTCAAGAAGTGCCTCAGCTCCCCTAGACTTTGCTCAATTAACATTGGCTGTCCTGGCTCCCCGAAGACTCTTCCTACTTCTGAATGTGTTTTGATCTGTCCCTCCAAAACGTAATACATACCTTACTTGTATAGTTGGGAAAGGGTTAGTCTACATTGCATTGAGGGTTCAAAAAGTGCTTACCTGTTTGAGTTCACCATAGTTTCTGTCCCTAACCTTTTAACACCAAACTCCGTATTGCTTTAAATGTACCAGTGTCCTAATTATTGTAGTCACCTCAGGGTGCAGGAAGTGGTATGTTTTGACGCACGTTCAAAGGGAGTTTCAGTGGCCACTCGAGGGGTTGTTTCAGGCGGACCACCTTGTTATCTTGCGCGAGGCTTTGGAACAAAAAGTTGTCTGATGGTCATTGGTCAGCTTATTTCGCATGGTACAAAGTGTCTATGGACAGATTGCGCGACAGCCACAGAAT
The DNA here is from genome assembly GCF_040938575.1 of Ambystoma mexicanum. Taxonomy (NCBI): domain Eukaryota; kingdom Metazoa; phylum Chordata; class Amphibia; order Caudata; family Ambystomatidae; genus Ambystoma; species Ambystoma mexicanum. Next base: position 1,159,739,204 of record NC_090929.1, on the reverse strand, counting down.
AGATTGCTTAAGAACTCTCAAGCTAGGTTACATAAAGAATTAGAGCAGAACAGGCATCTCTCAAAGGCCGTAAGGCCAAACAGTAAACACACTAGCAAAACAGGCCTATACCCAAGTGTTTTTGCAGACACTGTTACAGAATCCCTTTCAGGAGCACCTACAGCGCAACCTATAGACCTTTCAGGTGAACTACCACAATGCTCGCCTGACCTGAGAGCCCGCACACCTCTTTTTCTGCCAACTCCTCCACCGCCATGCCACTGCCAACTATCGCACCCAACCAACCGCCTACGCCACAGCAAGCTGCTAGATCAACTAGCACCCACCACCTTCCCCAGCCTCTCACACCCGCACCTGTACCCCCAGCTGCCTCATCTTACTCTCCCCACCACAACCTCATCCCCTGCCCCGCCTCCACTTCTGCCACCAGCGGCCTCTACCTACAGGCCACCCTGAACCCGCTCCCAGCCAAAATGGGTACCCACCTTGATCTACATCCACTCACCTGCCTACCACACAGTCCTACAGGCACATGTCTGACTCAATCTGCTAGAAATGCACTGAGTACTTGCAGGCACCGTCAACTCCTACGTGGTCATCTCCAAGCCAGGACAACTTACCAGGCAAGATACTCAATTGTCACATTCATTTATGTCTGAGCAACCCTCACTACACGTGGTGGACGCCTCAACATCCTCCGCTCCATCCACCCTTATGCCTATGCGCACCTTCCCTCAGACTAATACTGATGCAGAACCTAGGAGGATTCACACTCCCTGGAGCTCCACTAACTTATAACAATTCCCCACGCTGCCTGACAACCATTGCTTTCATTGAACATTTGGACACAGTGATTGTTATGATCCAGTCAGTGGGGGCCTTAAGAAAACTCCTACAAGATGTGCTCAAAGACACTCCATACGCAACCAAATTATGTACAAACTGCAATGGCCTGACACATTAGCGGAAGGGGAGGCTATTACTGCTAATATTACCACTCTTACCACCTTCAAAGTAAATACTCGGTCGAATTTGACTGGACAAAGACTGCATCTTGCAAATGGAACCAATGTGAATACCCTAGGACTGCCTATTTAGACTGACTGACATTAATTTTTTGTGACTGGTCTACTTCTGTACATTTCTGACAAAATGCTAAATGTTCAGGTGGGGGGGGGGGAGCAAGCTGAATCTATTGAAAAAGCACTACAAGCAGCTCAACATTTCTATAACAATCTGAAACACCAGGAGCAAGATGGGGCTACCCACCTCAAGGCTTTGCAGATAAAGCAGGCTTAACAAAACAAAAAAAGAAACAGACTCTGGAGGCCTGGTCGCCAGGGTACCTCACACCAGCCCTATGTGCATCTGAATTCTCTACTGCCTTTTCACCAGTCACAACAGATTGTTGCGCATCCATTGTTGCCTGCCCAGCAACCCCTGCCAAAGCAGCAGCAGCAGCAGCAGCATTATTCCTATTCCTCCTCCTCCTATGTTCTCCTATGTTCTCCTATGTTCTCCTATGTTCCACAACAACATTGCCAGAGATACCCTGCCATGCTCTCTGCTGCTTTGCTACCACTGAACTACTTGACACTGGTGCCCGGTGCTCCACGCTGCGAGCTGTCTCCAAGGAAATTGTCAATGCTGTTGGCATGTCTGGCACCACTAGCCCACACCCAGAATCACCTGTGTGTGCCTAGCATTTCGGTGCTGGACTGCCCCTGGGCAGGACAAAGACTGATATGCGGGGACATTTCTTCTCTGTGAAAAGAACAGTGAGCTAAAAACTTGGTTGAGACTCTCCCAGGGGCCATCCACCCAAGAACAAGTCAATGAGCTGTGTTCGTGTTGGTATAGAGAGTTTCCCAGACCCCCCACTGTTTTGCATAGTACTGAATATCACCTCAAGCAGAGGAGGGTATCAAGAATGTCATCTCTCCCCTCTTTTCACAGACTAGTACCCCCTCCCTTTCGCTTGTCGCTGGTCCAGACACCCATCTTATTTCTGAGTTTCCATACTCTGTCGCCTCTCATTCTCTTATTTATTTTTAACCGGTTTCCAAACGCTTTCCCCACCCCACACTCCCATCTCTCTTATTTCTGGTATTTCTCTCTGTTTACAGACTCACTCACTTCCATTACTCCTCCTCGCCCTATGTGTCCAGAACACCCTACGACCCATCCGTCTCTTCTTCCTGTTTCTCCTCAATGATTTTGACTCCCTCCATCGGTCCATTCTCCTCCCCAATGATTCAGCTTCTCTTGCTTGGTCCAGGCAAACAACCCTGCTGTATTCTCATGTTCCTGACGATCCTCTGTCTCCAGAAACTCTCCATAACACTGTTTCTCTGGGTCTGGGTCTTGCTTCCTGTCTCAGTCGCTTACTTCTGGTCTTTCCTCTAGCTCTTATTCTGGATTATCATGCCTTCTGTCTGCAGGTGGTATCCCCCCAACCCCCGTTTTGTGTCTTTATTGTTCTATACTACGCCGGCTTCTCTTGCTTGTTTAATGTTCTTAGGATATATGATATGTTTATTTATATCGTGCCCATACACAAGTGTTTCAGGGCGTGACGAGGCAAGGGAGGGCTACAAGGGAGGACAGAACAACTATCTTACTAGGCCCAGTGACATTGAGAACGTGCAAGTGCAGAGGAGAGGGAAGGGGGAAAGTGCAAGGGGCAGGGGAGGAGTGCAAAAGTGCTGAAGAAACGGTCAACAACAGGTAGTGAGGCCAGCAGGTGGCAAGTGCAAGAATTAAGACAGCGGATGTCAATAAGTGCAGGTAAGGGGACTGAAAGGTTTGCAGGGACAGACCCAAGTGCAAGGGATACCAGGAGGCAGTGCAGGTGAGCAGCTGGTGGGCAGGGATCTGGGCCCAATCTCAGAGGGTAGCCAGGTGCCCAGTGAAGAAACAAAGAGATCAGCAGGGGAGGGGAAGAGAGAAGGCAGAAGCAAAGAGGAAGGTCTTGAGCTGCTTCGGAACCGAAGGTGATTTTGCTCAAGTTTCAGACGCAGGGAGGCTATTCTAGAGGGAGGCCTCAGCTGAAGAAAGACCTACCAACTCATTGCTTGGAGAAGCGACTGACCCCGAGGGAGTTGGAGGAGCAAAGAGCTCAAGTAGGACGGTATTTCGAAAGGGAGAGTTGCTGGTATTGAGGACCCAGACCCCAGAAGGCCTCGTGGACAATGCATAGTGTCTTGAACTTAACCCTTGGAGCCAATGAAGAGATTTCAGCTCTTGAGACCAAGGACAAGTCTTGCAGTCCTGTTCTGGATGAGTTGCAAAGGGCGGAGCATAGTAGCAGGCAGATTTAGAAAGAGGTTGTTGCAGTAGTGCAGCCTGAAGAGGACCAGAGCTCCAGAAACAGTATTTATTTATTATTACATTTGTATTGCGCGCTTAACCCTCAGGGATCTGGGTGCATGGCTTACGAATATGGTTACAAGTTGTACAGGCTTAAGAGATTGGTTACGGGTTATGCAGGCTTACGATATTGGTTACAGGTTGTGCAGGCTTAAGACTATGGTTACGAGTCATGCAAGCTTGAGGATGTTGTTACAAGTCATACTTAGATTTACAGGTTGATTAGTGCATTAGAGCGTTACACAGTACAGAGTGAGAAGGCAGTTACATTTTCATAAATTAGGGTATTATAAGGTAAAGTGTGAAGGGCAGTTGCATTATCATACCGCAGGGAGCAGTACCTGGTAGTAAGGTGACAAAGTGTAGTGTCGGGTAGCTGAGGTCCGTCCATTAGGAAGTCAAGTTATTTACGGTTGCGGGGGATACGGTTTGGCGTCTGTCCTGTGTAAAGAGCCAAGTTTTTAATTTTTTCCCGAAAGGATAGTAGGGAAGGACCCATCTTTAAATCCATCGGCAAGGTGTTCTAGTAGTTGGCTGCCATAATGGGGAACCTGGAGCCGCCGGCTCTTTGTCTTTTGTATCTAGGGTTGGTCAATTGCCCAAGTTATGCTTGGGTGGGTCTGGCAGATTGGTTTTTAGTTATCAAACTGGACAAGTAGCAAAGGGCAGTTTTAGATAAGCATTTGTGCGTGAGTACTTTAAATTTAATTTGGTCTCTGGGGGTCGTGGCTACATGGCCACAGGATAGGCTGTGATCTTCTGGAGCTCCTGCTGATCCGCCATACATTATAAAAAAGTGTGTTTTGAGACCGCTGCGCAACATGCAGAAAGCACCTACAGCATGAATATCTGAGGCATGTATTGCTCACATACCCCGTGAAATTCGAAACATGGAACGCTGCTTAGGTGTAAACGAAGTTCAAGTGTGGCGGCTGGGAGACAGACAAAATGGCGACGTCTGAACAAAGGGAATAGTCAGCTGACAGCCACACTGCAGTGAAGCAATTGATCGAGACGCTGCTGTGACGCGAACGCTCGTCAATGGGCTGGTGAATATTCTACATAAACAGCAGGTCCGCGGCCCCATGAGCAGTAACAGCCAGGAAACAATCGTGGGTTACTGAAAGGAGCTGCGCAAAGCGGCGAGTATCGCAGTGCCCTGGGGGCTAAACCGGGAGTCTAGAGGAACGAATGGCCAGAAATATAGTCCCACCTACACGGAAACTATCCCAATGTGCGCTCCATGCAGCGGGGCTGCCTGTCAAGGAAGACACCGAAAACAAAGGACTTCCACACTGTTAAGACATCAGCATGCAGAAACATGTAGTTGCACCTCACTAGACCGAAGGAAGGTCGCGGATGAAAGGAGACCGCAGAAAGGAAACATTGAGCATTCGGACAGCACCAAAATGGACTAGAGGACCAACTACACTGTATCGAGACTCGCCCATTGAGAAGCGTGCCCAGTGTTATGGACTAAAGCAATAATCATCCGAAACGGGTCAGGATATTCAAACTAATCTTTGAGGGGAATGGATGCACATTAAGAGCAAGCTGACTATTGCACGAACTCACATACACGAAGCACAGTGACTGAAGGTCAACAGGAGAAATGGGTAGCAATGTAATCTGCATAATACGTAAGCCACTGGGGAATGAACGGGAGCACTCTGGGAACACCACACCGGCCCGACCGTGCGAGGACGTGGCTACACGGAGCGTAATTTCTACAGCCGGTATGTGGACCACATGAGGTCCCCAAACCCTGGTCACGAGATGGTACCCGCTACAACAAAGTAGTGAAAGACAGATGGTGCAGGGATCCTGAATAATACCGGAAAAACGAAAGTGGGAAAGTAGGGGCATCCATGGGTACCTGGAATGTGACCTAAGGTCTCACAAGGCATTGCGACACAGAAGAGTGACCACTAGACAAAGTGGGGTACCACACCCCAGAGAATAAAATAGACGCAGCAACCACTTAATCGAGGGGATTGACCCGTAGCACAGAGGGGTCATCACACTGCATAGTGGCATCTGACAAGATTCCTGCACGTTCACGAGGATGGCATCTAAACTACCCAGAGGAACAGTCCTCCATTGAAGAATTTGCCAAGCCATCGCCAACAACGGAGGGGGCCAAAATGAAGGGACTATGGGCAGAGGATGCAGGAGCCTCATGCCTCAACGACCAACAAATACTGGACACCATAGCCGAACTGAAGACATCTTGGGAACTCAAAATAGGCACAGCCGTTTCGGAAAGAAGGACCTTGCTCGAATATAAAATTGACGCGGTGAGCGTGGACGTTAATATATTGCAGCAAGAAGTCCGAGCGCTAGCCGAACGCACTGGAAGCCTGGAAAAGGAGGTGGGAGCTAACACAAAACACCAAAGAGATCCATACACTGTCCCAACAGGTGCACAATCTAGAGAGCAGAGCTGAAGAAGCAGAAGGGTGTGAACGCAGAAAAATTTACGCATTCACACCCGACAAACTATATTGAAACTATGCTGCTGCAGAAAATAACAGGCGGAGCACTTAGTCAAGGGGTTGCGGTTGAAAGAGTGCATAGAGCCTTGGTCAGGAAACCACCACTGGGGGCTCCCCCAAGGCCAATTATCGCTAAAATACTGAACTACAGGGACAGGGAAAAGGTCTTGGAGCATTTCCATAAAGGAGGAACAATAAGTAGGGCCTCTGCAACCATCACTGCATATCCAGACTATAGCTTCTTGGTACAAAGACAGCGCCTGACATACGTGGCAGTTAAGAGGAGACTACGTGAAGCAGGTTGTAAATATATGCTAATGTACCCGGCGAAGATGAAAGTGTTCCACAAGAACAAGGCCCTCTTTTTTGACTCACTGGAGGATGTTTCTGCATGGCTGGACGCGAGCAACTGTCCATCAGGAGCGGGAAGCCGGACCGAGAGCGAAACGGAGAACTTATCCTTTTGTTTCCGAAAGCCGTACTGTTGGACATGTGGATACTGTGTGAGACGATTATGGCACGTAAATATTCACTTTGGGACTAGAATATAATAAAGTATGGAGATGATGCATAAAGAGTTGCACGGGGACTCGCACCCACTTGTATAGCTATTTAACTTGAAACAGGAGACACACGTGCTGCTAAAGACTAGTGGCATTAAGAGACACACTACCACCCCCCCACCCCCCCGACGGTAGTTTAGTTGGGATACTAGTAGTACGGTATACCCCCTGCAGTGTACTGAGTATCGGCGTTACCGAGAAAAGGGCTAGATGTGGGGTAGCCTGAGATCCAGGGATGGAGCTGGGCAACAGTTTTGGGAAGTTGGGGGGGTGGGGGAGGGGATTGTTGGGAGTTGGGTGGAGTTGGGTGGAGCTGGGGGATGGGTGGGGGAGTTTGGAGGGGTGTTACAAGTCAGAGAGCGAGCTTACACCTATACATCACTGCAGAGGGCAAAAGGGGTGAAGGGCGGAACAGGATATGGATAGAATGGGGGACCTCAAGATAGTGACATGGAACGTCAGGGGGCTCAATAGTTATTTTAAAAGGAATAAGGTCATGATGTACTTGAAGAGACAGAGAATTGACATTGCCTTGCTGCAGGAGACTCGCCTAACAAAAGAGAAACAGGAATTGGTGGGGAGGAAGTGGAGAGGGACCACCATAGGAGCGGCATAGTCGGCGTACGCCAGAGGGGTTATTACATGGATTGCACCGCATGTCTCCCCTTTAAACCTTTACAGTCTACCATAAAGCCAGATCGAAGGATGATACTAAGGATTAGTGGAAAATAGGGATCTGAGCATAATCAACATGTTTACCCCGAATCAAGAGGCTATGGGCTACTTCAGGACCTTATACAATAAAATCAGTCCATACTTTGGGGGGGGGGGCAGTTATATAGAGACTTTAATTGTACACTTGACCCCAAAGTAGATAGATCAGATAAGAAGATGGACAAGCCTACCCCGGCAGCTAAAGCTCTAAAGACCCTATTGAGAGATTTCAATCTGGTAGACGTGTGGAGGATGCACCACCCACAGGACGGGCACTACTCCCACTATTCCGCCCCGCATAACCTGTATACGAGGCTAGACTACAATTTTGCTGCACTAGAGTTGACTGGGGAAATGGTGCGGTCGCAATACAAATAGCGAGAGTTCTCTCCGATCACTCGCCTCTGGTTATAACATTGCAATACTCACCACCTAGGGCACGGATCCCTACATGGAAACTTGGGGCTGAAGCTTTGAAAGATACGATATTTAGGGAGGATATGAGGAAGGAAATAGTGGAATATTTTGAACATAACACAGAAAGTGTAGGCTCGGCCGGCATAGTAGGGGAGGCATTTAAGGTGGTGGTGGGGGGAGCAGCAATATCCAAATCCAAAGGTCTGCAAGTGTGAAGAACACATGAGCTGCAAGAAGCAGAGAAGAAAATAGAGGCAATTATGCAAAAGGGCGAGCATTCCCCCGGAGGAGGCTGAAAGGATGAGACAGTTGCAACAGGATTGTGGAGAGCATTGGGTGAGATTATGTAACTTGAGCTATAAAAAATACGTGGAAAGACAACACGCATTGGGTGGGGGGGGACAAGCCAGGCAGGCTACTAGCCGGGCTATACAAGAGTGAGACACCCAGGCAAACAATTAGAGTAGTACGGGGAATGAATGGATGAATACTGGATACCCAAGAGGGGGGTCAACAGAGGGTTTTTAGAATTTTACTAGCTACTGTATAGGGATGTTGAGGAGGGTGAAGGTGAGGAGGTGACTGAAACATTGGCAGATATTGGCCTTCCCAGGTTGGGGACTGCGGAGAGAGGGGCCCTAGAAGTTCCAATTACAGTGGAGGAACTAGAAGCAGAGCTTCAGCTCTTACCTACTAGTAAGGCTCCATGGGTGGATGGACTCCCTAGCGAGTTCTACAAAACATACAGGGAGGACGTGGTCACCCCACTATTGGCAATGCTAAATGAAGTTCTGGATAGGGGGATACTGCCAGAGTCCCTGAGGGAAGCGATTATTATCCCACTTCTTAAGCCTAACAAACCAAGCATGGGCTGCGGGTCATATCGCAGAGGTGAGACGGCTCCTATGAGCCTGTCATTTTAAAGCCTCCTTGTTGTAACTGCCGCTAGCACTGTTTTATTGTGTTTTTGCATGACAGTAATGATTGAAGCAACACTGTGTTGTTATTTTTAACTGCTTCCCCTATGGTCATGTGTTTGGGTTCCTGCCTTGTGCAGTCCCCTTTCTACTTCACGCAGAGGGGCGGGCTTAGCTTCCACTCCCCTTCACCACCAGCATTTGCCTTCCTCACCCGAGGCGCAGCGGACGGGTGCAGCGGGCACGCCTGCAGCACACCAAAGGCGCGCTTAAGGCAAGCCTGTCTGTGCCCGTCCGTGTCGCGGCCGGGGAGGGCCGCCACAGTATCACTTGGAGCAGAGCTGCTCTGACTAATCTAGCACCGAAAGACACTGCTTTTCTCATAGGATGGGTTGGGAACTCTCCCAGTAGTGATAATTTCGTCCCAATACTTACAGCCGGCAAAATACCTGAGCATTTTTCAGTATTTCTGTTAAATACTCACTCTCTCCCAGCTCATGCTGAGGAACTTCGTATCCTGCTAGAGGATTGATTCCCTACTATGCTGTGTCTTACGGAGCCATGGCTCCAGGCCAGCTCAGGTGCCCACCTCCTTCAACCTGGAAATTGCATGTCGATTGCAAGCCACCTCAGATTGGAGGAGGAATTGCTGTTATATTCAGGGAAGAGGTTACTGTTACTCAAATAGATTGCTCCCATAACATCCCAATGGAGGCCATATTTCGTTGTGTGAGTCAATCTATTGACGTATGTCACTTTTTGCTCATATACAGCCCTCCGGCCCTCTCTCAGGGTAGCTTTCTTGAGAAATTTCCTGATCTTGTAGCTAATCTGCAAATTCAAAACACTCCATCTGGTGGTTCTAGGGGACTTTAATTTAAAATACTGTCCTCCCAGGCCCCCTGTTCTCGATTTATTTGCTGAAAGCATGGTTGATCTCCACCTCCATCAACATGTTGATAACCCTACTCCTAAATTGGGAAACATATTGGATTTGGTATTTGCGCATAAATCCCTTCTCACGCTTCAGTTTATCGAACCCATCTCCTGGTCTCTTGTAGACTGGAAATTATAGGCAAACCTGTCAAAGCTCCGACAGAGAAAATTTGGCAGCGCTCCTGGCGCGCTGTGGACATATCAAATCTGCCCACTTTGATCCAAGTCAAATGTAGCCGCAAGTCAGCAGTGTCACTGTCCTCTGTCTGAATCCTTCCTCGAAGCTGCTAACATGGTTGCCCCTCTTCGGTTGATTCAACCCTGTAGACTGCCCCCTGAACCACGTTTCACTAATCTTTTGAAAGAAGAACGCCTCAAACTACGCCAGTCAGAACGTAAATGGCATAGAGCATACAATCCTGCTCTTAAAATTCAATATAACACATTCCATGATGTCCGCCCTTATTGTCGTCCTCCCTAAAGAAGGGAAAGACCCCTCCCAGTGTCAGTCCTACCGCCCCATTTCCCTCCTTAACACGGATGTTAAAATTCTGGCCGCGCTCTTGGCTAACAGATTGGCCAAACATCTCCTGTCCTTGGTGCACAGCGATCAAGTTGGTTTAATTCCTGGTCGGCAAGGTTCGGACAATGTGAGGAAAGCACTCTACCTCATGCATGAGGTCAAGAGGCAGAACCTGGAGGGGTATCTTCTCTCGTTAGACTCGGAAAAGGCCTTTGACCGGGTCGAATGGCCTTATATGGGAAAGGTGCTCCATAAAATGTGTCTGGGCAAGCGGTTCTGTGGGTGGGTATCAGCGTTGTACAATGGTCCTGTGGCAAGGGTTTTAGTTAATAATTGCACCTCAGCAGCCTTACAACTCTCCAGAAGCACCCGTCAGGGGTGTCCCTTGTCCCCCATTTTATATGCATTGGCGATAGAGCCCCTGGCCATCGCAATCAGAGCTGACAGGGGAATCTCTGGAGTTCAGTGTGGAGACAAGAGTATAAACTATGGCTGTTCGCAGACGATATTTTGGCCTATCTGACCGACCTCCCGGACTCGCTCTTAGGCTACTTGAGCCCAGAGAAAGAGCCAAAGAAGCTAATGAGGTCAAGGTCAACGCAACCAAGTCTTGTTTAATGCTGATGGGTGCTGGGGATCACGAAATTAGAGGTAAAACTGAGGTACAAGGCATTAGAATAGAACGGGATGCCACTCCGTATTTAGGCACTAAAATCCCAAGGGACCTGAGCCGTCTCTTCAAAGTCAACTTCCCCCCGATCCTGGCAAAAATCAGTAGTGACCTTATACGATGGACGCCCCTTACTCTCTCGTGGTTCGGGCGCATGGTCACGGTCAAAATGAACATTCTGCCCAGACTCCTTTACTTCTTCACGGCTCTTCCTGTTGCAATACCAGAGGCCAACTTCAAGGTACTGCAAACCCGGCTCCTTCGCTTCATATGGAGTGGCAAAAGGGCTAGAATTAAATGTTCTACCTTGACTTTGCCCAAGACTGGCCTTGGTCTCCCAGACGTTAGGTTGTACCATAAAGCAGCACAAATGCGCGTGATGTTAGAACATATGGAGAGATCAGATGGGGACCTATTTTGAGGATACACACTCACACCCGAAAAAAATCAGGGACCTCCTATGGGCCCCCCCCACCCCAAATTACTCCCGTCACATCTCAAATCTCACCCGACCTTAGCCGTCCTCTGGGAGACCTGGAGGCCAAACAAGGATAATAAGCAGTTCTCTTCCTGGCCTCCCCCCCCGTATCAACTCTTTGGGCATCCCCCCTTTGACCTCGGCTCTAGGGGCTTCCGCGGTACCCAATCATGGTCGGACAATGGGTTGGAGAGGGCAGCACAACTCTTCTGTGAGGGTGCTTTTATCGAATATGGCCAGCTGACTGAGCCACTGGGGGATAGGCCCCCCTCTATCTTCGAGTACTTGCGCCTTAAAGGGATTCTCACCAACCTTAAGTGGTTGGCCGACCTGACTCGCCCTCTCACCCAGTTTGAGAGAATCTTGGTGGAATCCAGTTCTAGGAAGGGCTCCCTCTCCAAGATCTACAAAGCTCATTGTACGGCCAACCTAGAGGGTAGACAGCCATTTAAAAGAATATGGGAGGAAAGGTTGGGAATGTCGCTTGAGGAGCCAACGTGGAGGGCAATCTTTAATTCAATCTTCTCTGGCTTTTTGTACACCTCTGCCATGGAACACAGTTTTAAGATACTTCACTCTTGGCACCGCCCCATTGTGGCCCTGTCCAAAATGTTTTAAGGCGTTTCCCCACTGTGCCCCAGAATGTGCATGCAGCAGGGCACTTGGTACCACACGTGGTGGGAATGTACCATCATCCAAGTGTACTGGTCTGAACTGCTCAGCTGGAACAAGGACATTGTGGGTGCGAGTCGGTCTCTCCTCCCCGTGGAAGTTCTCCTGGGTGCACCCATACCAGAATCCGAACTGTCCGCTTTCCCAAAAGTAGTTATGGCAATGCTCAGAGGGAGAGACTTGCCCTGGCCCAAAAATGTAAGAGTGCCTCCACGCCCCTCCAAGGCGGAATGGCTTAATAAACTGTGGTCCATTTTTACATATGAAAAACTGTCTGCAATCACTAATAATACTTTGTCTTCCTTTATTCAGGAATGGACTACGGTTCTTCTGAATGACCAATGTGAAGCTATGTGGCTTTAGTTTTGTTCTGGCGCTGGAGTCATTGTGTTATCCCTTGCACCGTTAAGCAGATGTTTGTATTTACTTTCTATCTTTAACTTCAGCCCCGTACTACGATTATAACATTTGACCTCACAATGTCAGCCAATCTGTATTGTCTCGCCAAGTATCATGCTATGTCTCCTTTTCCCTTCCGTTGCCCCATGGGGCCTGATGGGTTTTTATGTTCAAGGGGGGGGTGGGGGGGGTGGGTTAGTGGTGGTAAAGGGGTCATTATACTTCTGTTGTCTTACTGGAACATAAAGGCCAAGGTCCGCCTGGTTTTTGTTTGTTCATTTCCAAATGTTCAATAAAAACAAAGTTTCAAAAATAAAAAAAAACATTGCTGCATATTCAGCTAAAATGAAAGCTGCCCAAATGGCACATTTTACTACTAATATGGAGTCCTCTCTTCCTCAGCCAAAGGCCCTGCTCGCTGCCGTTAAGGATCTTACCTCAGTGGAGAGGCTCACCCCTATTGTCACACCCACTCAGGAGCTCTGTGATGTTCCATCTCACTTTTTTATTTCGAATATTGACGCTATCAGACAAACCATCGCTTTGGCAGTGATAAGGGCTGGACCCATTGATAACACCATCCCTTTCCTCGCTGTCTCGGATCCCACCATTGTTAATACTTGGTCCATTTTTCCGATTCATACCGAGTTAACCATCCTAACGGCTATTGGAAAAATCAAGTCATGCTCTCCCTCGGATGCTATTCCTTTACGGGTCATGAAAGACATTGCCCCTGGTCTGCTATCAGAGATTACCTCAGAGATTACCAAAGCTATCAACGACTCCTTTCAAACAGGATCTGTCCCTCGGGAGTTGAAGTCTGCTAGGGTGATCCCTCTTCTGAAAAAACCTACCTTGGACCCTACTATTCCACCTAATTTCCGTCCCATCTTGCTTCTCACTTTACTGGCTAAACTTAGAATCACTGGTGACCGCCCTTCTATCCACTTTTCTAAAATCTTCAAATTTTCTGGACCCCGTTCAGTCTGGGTTCCATCCCGGTCCTGCCACAGTGCGTCTTGGTTGCCGGTTTGGACAATATGACCAGGCTGGTGGATGCAGGTGGAGTGGGTGCCCTGATTTTGTTAGACCTATCAGCAGCTTTCGACACGGTCGACCACTCCATCCCGTTATCTCGCCTCTCCCAGTTTGGTATATCTGGACAGGTACTAGCTTGATTCAGTTTGTTCCTTGCGGATCGTACTCAGACCCTCTCGATGCCTCCTTTTCTCTCTGCTCCTTGTCACCTCAGTTGTGGAGTGCCCCAAGACCCTGTTGCCTATTTTGTTATCATCTACATATGGGCCCTTGTGTGTCTCATCCGCTCCTTCGGCATCAGGTGCTACTCCTATGCCGACGAGACCCAGATAATGATCAGATTAGACCTCGATCAGACTGAGGTGTCGTCGATCTTGCGGGCGTGCCTTACCGCTGTTGGAAATTGGATGAACCACAGCGGGCTCAAACTGAACGGGGACAAGACTGAGGTGATGGTGGTGGGCTATCTCCCGATCCTACACTTTGGGTGTCCTCCTTCTGGCCCTCCTCCCTGGGACCCCTACCGACTCCGGTTAAGAAAGTGAAAAACTTGGGTGTGGTTCTATCTGCATTCTTGTCTATGGATCAACAAGTCTCTGCGGTCTGTCAGGCTGGTCATTTTCAGCTGAAAATTCAGAGAAGAGCATTACCTCTGATCCCAGCCCCACTGCACCCTCCTGTGGTTGCTGCTATGGTTCTATCATGTATAGACTATTGCAACTCTCTGTATCTAGCCCAACCTAAGGGCCTGATTAAACGGCTGCAGCGGCTGCAAAATTTGGCCGCAAGGGTAGCCACAGGTTCTCCTTTTGGAGCGCACATCTCCCCTGTGTGACAGAACCTGCACTGGCTCCCTGTGGCTCAACGGGTTGAATTTAAGACCTTGTGTATTGTACACCGTGCCATTCATGGTCAGGGTGCAGAATACCTTCAAGCAAAGTTCATGCGCTATCCTCCTACTCGTCACCTCTGCTCAGCCACATCCGAACAACTGGTTGTTCAAAAGCACAACAGAGACCAGGTCGGCGGCCGGGCCTTCTCTATTGCTGCAGCAGTTTTGTGGAATAATCTCCCACTTATCATAAAGAAAACCCCTAACTATCTGGAGTTTAGAAGGTGGGTTAAAACTTACCTATTTTGGTTTTCATGGGGCTGTCTCCATCTCTCCTAGCGCCATGATGCCTTCAGGCGACCCGTACGCTTTATAAGAATCACTCACATAACATCAACCGCTATCCATGCTTAATCAAGATAGCAAGATACTCACGGCAGTGTTGGCGAATAGACAGACCAGTTATCAATAAACGTGTAAATCCCGACCAGACCGGGTACGTACCACGCTGGAGCATATCGGATAATCTTAGAAGGCTGCATCACATCATAGAAGAAACGGAAGAGGACACACAGGCGGTTGCTATAATCTCATTGGATGCAGTGAAGGCCTTTGACTCAGTCAAGTGGCGTGGTTGATGGCGGCCTTAAAAGGAGTATGGGGCTGGGCCCAAGTAGTTGAGATGGGCACAGCTGCTTGCTATACAGTGCGCCCTTGGCCCGTGTTAGGACCGGAGTGACGATCTCAGATCAATGGCAGCTTAGTAGGGGTACCAGACAAGGATGCCCGTGGTCCCTGATGCTGTTTTTTTTCCGCATTACCCTGGCGATATACCTGAGGCAGCAATACGGAGAGATTGGGATCAGCACGAAGGGAGGGCAACACTTGATATCAATGTATGCTGATGATGTGCTGCTGTATCTCAGATACCCTGAAGAGAAACTGCAGTATATTCTGGAAGTGATGGGGAGATATGCGGTGCTGTCAGGCATAACAGTGAATCCGAAGAAATCTTGTATATTCCCCAAAGGCAGATATAGAGGGATACTACGGGAGGAACTGCCGGTACTACAAATACAATGGGAGACCAGGACCTTTAAGTAGCTGGGGATCGAAGTATACCATACAGTCGAAGCTGAATACAAACATAACACTGAGAAGGCAGTGGCTAATATTGAAAACAGTATGAGGTTCTGGGCCAAGCTCCCCTTGACCATGTTGGGGAGAGTGGCACTACTGAAGATGGGGGTGCTACCTAGGTTTTTGCATTTCTTTGTGAACATACCATGCATGATGCCGAAGTGATTCTTTGTTAGGCTTGAAAGTATATGTAGAGGGTCCGTATGGCACAATACTAGAAACAGGATAGCTTTATGGAAGCTGCAAAACACGTATGACCAAGGGGCCATTAAATTGCCCAACTTCGAGATTTACTATCTGACCAGCCAGCAACAATATGTAGTTAGATTTTTATCGGAAGACTCAACATCAGAGTCCATATTGTTGAAGGCTGAGTGTATCCAGTTTTTTTTAGTTTTTTTAAAGAATGGATATGGGTCCCAAAGCCGCAGCAAGATATGGGTACATGAATGCTAGACTTGTGAAGGAAGATTTGGCTAAGAGCTTGTTGGGTTATGGGGAACCCAACCCCCTGTTCCCAACAAATGCAGCTAGTGGCTTTGAAAGGAGTAGACGAGCAATTGAGGAAGATAATCCGGAAGCAGTGGGAACAGATTGGAATAGCTACATTGGGAGACATCTGGCAAGAAGGGAAGGCGGTGGGGTTCGACACAGTGATAGCAGATACTTGTCTACACCGGGGACAATATATCACTTACACTAGGCTGGAGCGGAAGATAAAAAATACGTTGTCAGAAATAGTGCTGCAGGGTCCGCCCGACACGGCCATAGAAACATTATATGATATATCAGACGGTGGCCATGAAGTTTCCCGAATTTATGAACTACTGATGTCAAGGGTGGGGAAGGAGTTGCTCCAGTTGAGAAAGGACTGGGAAGACGAAGCCGGGAATCCATGAGTGACGGGTTGTGGAGGAGGGTTCAGAGATGCCACAAAAAAGTGTCCAGGAATGCGAGGTTGCAACAAATCCAGTTATATATTACTCATAGGGCATATTTGACCCCCCCAGAGGATTGCAAGGTTTAAGAACTTTGGGATACAAACATGTCCCAAATGTGGGGAGGTGAATGCAGGATTACTGCTTATGTTCAGGGCGTGCCCTGAAATAAGGAAATTCTGGTGAGAGGTGGCCCATCTCTTGTTTGAGAAAGGAATTAAACAGGAGGTAGAATGTTTGTGGGCGTACATGGTGGGGTGGCAAGGGGGGTTTCTAGGCCACGTAAACTGGCGCATGTAAGCAAACTTAAGGACGTGGCCTATATACTGGCCAAGCGTAAATTGCCAAGGGCTGGAAAGCAACTAATAGACTGATGGTGGAAGTGTGGTGGCACGACCTTCAGAACTGGGTGGACGCAGAAACAGTGGTGTGGAGTGAAGCAGCAAATAGAGGGGGAGAAGAAGCCGAGACATTGAGGGCATGGAGGCACTTAGTAGCTACTTTGTCTGAGGCGGCCCTGAACAACCTCGATGAGGATTCTTCAGAGGGTGAGGGGAGGGAGGCACTCCAGGATAAGACGGCCAAAGGTGGTGATGGGGAGTAAGCACGGGATGTGGGGAGGGTAATGTGACAGAGGTGGATATAACATGAAAAAGTATATGACACTTGAATGCTATGACTAATATTCACTGTTTGGTTTGTTTTGGTTGCTGGGTTTGTTTGTTAAAATCCATAACAAAAAAAAAATGTAAATGTCATTCGGCCTCTCACTGGTAACCAATTAATGTTTCTTCTGAAGGTGGTGATGTGTTCTGATTTGGGGATGTAGAGTGCTGCTCTGATGGCGTTATTCTGCACAATTTGGAGTTCAGTGTTTTTCGACTAGGAGCCTGCAAAGATGGCATTGCAATAAGTCAATCCTGGAAAGGATTAATGCTCTTGCCAGGGAGATACGGTTCTCTTCTGAGAGATAGGGTCTACAAGCTGTGCTGAGTTTGGCTGTATAAGAAGATACAGAGGAGATAGCATTGACTTGCCGAGAGAGGTTGAGTGAGGAGTCAAGGTAATCTCCTAAGGTCTTAACCTCTTTGGCAGTCATTATGCGGTTTCCATCTATGTCGAAAGATTGGTAGGCCGTTGAGAGATTCTTACCTTTCGCTTGGCTACCTAGGATTAGGATCTCCGTTTTATCAATAAGACATAACTCGTTCTGAGCCATCCAGGTTTGAATAGTATGATAGATGGCATTTAGTGCTTTAGCGTCTGTATTGTAGTCCCTTGGGATATGAATTAGTATTTGGGTGTCGTCAGCATAGTTTGTGTATGGAACACCCAAATTGTCTAATTTATCAAAGAGGTTTAGTGAATGCGTTATACATGGTCGGTGATACACATGAACCCTGTGGCACTCCACAAGTGACTGGGGTGGGGCTAGCTGCTGCCGATGATGAGAATACTCCTTGTGCGGTTCAACAAACATGATTTAATCCATGCCATTGCATTATTGAAAAAGTGGGCTTTGCTGGCTAGGTGACGACATAGGATGTTGTGAAATGACGCAGAGAGGTCCAAGAGGAGGAGGATGGCTAGGTCACCTCTGTCTCTGATCTGATCCATTTGAAATTTTTGGTCTACCAGGGCCGTTTCGGTGCCGTGGCCTGGGCGGAAAGAAGATTGGCGGAGGCCCAGCAAAGGGTGCGTTTCTAGATATCGTTGAATTTGGACATAAGCGACCCTATCAAGAATTTTTAACAGCAATGGTACCGTTGTGATGGGCCGGTAATTAGTTGGTACATTCGGGTCTAAAGTCGTTTTTTTCAGTAAAGGCAGTACTCCAGCTTCCTTGAGGTTGTCCGATACTTTGTTGGTGGCAAATGAATTGTTTAAGAGTGAGGTACTGAAAGGTGCCAGGTTATCTGCGCAGTCTTTAATTAGAGTCGCTGGGCAGATGTCACCTTGGCAACGTGATGGTTGGAGGCCTTTTATGATTTTAGTAGTCTCCTCTATCGTAATATTGGAAAACTCAAACTTTGGAAATGGTTTGGGTGGGTTGTGTTGAAATGTAGGCTGCAGAGATAAGTTTCAACTTTTTATTGTTGATTTGAAGTTGGAGTGACAACATTTTGTCCATAAGGGCCTTTTGCATGTTTTCACACCAGACTTGGTCTTTGATACATAGGTCTGGGGTCTGAGAGGGTGCTTCTAATTCTCTTAGAACTGAGAAAAGCTCTTTAGAGCTAGAATTGGCATTCTCTATGCACAGATTATATGTGTTGCTTTTGGCTTGATGGGTGGCTTTTCTATAGTCGGATACTAGAGAGCTGAATTGTTGTTTATCGACGATTGACAGGTGTTTCCCTGCAGGGTTTTCCCTCCCGGTATTTTCTGTATTTCTTTTTTTGCTACGTAGGAGTGAACCATTGGTTAAGATGTGCTTTTGGGTTTAGCTTTGCAGTTACCCATGGGGGCCACCGCATCTAAGGCTGCTTCCATAACTTGGTTGCAAGTAGTTACTAAGGAGGAGGGGTCGGCTGAATTTTAAGCGGATGGCTAAAAGTGCAGAGTGGGTGGACTGTAGGGTTACAGATACAGACCACAAGTGCATGGGATAGTATTACTGGCAGCCCTGTCGACGTCCCTTTGAGTTTAGAAAACAACTGTAATACTCTGCAGCTTCCACTAGATGTCGGCCTATGCACATCATGTGATCTAAGCAGATTCCACAAGCCTCAGAAATATATATATATATATATATATATATATATATATATATATATGCTGGTTTTACTCCCCAAGAATAGCCGATTGCCATGATGAATGTGTTGTAGGTTTGACTCACCTGGACTGCTTAGTGTATTCTTAATAAGGTTATACTTTGGGTTGCATCACATTGAGTTGATTTTTATAATTGTGTTTACATTTATATAGGTTATAGTACTTATTTTCCCAAGATGTATCCGGGCCTACTTGTATTTAAATATACCATTTATTTGTACAATACATAGTGTTTCAATGCTTCTTTGGACCATATGTATGCTACAATGTATGTGGACCAAGCTAACTCTCTCCCTCCTACGATAAGCCTGGCTGCTCTGTCCAGCCATGCTACCAACATCCTCAGGTGGTACAGCCTTCTACTAAGTGTGGAGCTTAGGTCCTGTCTCGGATGTATGGTTTTATGAAGCCATTAGTTGGACTTTAGAAACACTGTACTAACAATGCACACAACTGTCTAGCTTGTAATATCTGTCCCTGAAAATCTAGCATGGAGATATTGAACCACTAGGTTAGCCTACACAACAAGTATACTGCTGACCACATAACACATAGCTAGATTGACTCTTGTTTTGCCTGAAAACCTAGCAAAAAATCTCGATTAATTGTGTTTAGAGTAGCAAATATCTAGAGTGAACCAACGTTTAGCAGCCAATACATCTTTGTAGCTCATTGTACTGCTAAATCAATAACACATTGCTAGAATAACTGTTTTGCCTGACATTCTAGCTACAAATCTTGACTTATGCAATATGATGCGTGGCTAGCAATTATCTAGAATGAATCTTTGAGTTTAGCGTTCACTGCATATGTATAGCTCACCATATTGTTGCATGCATACCCAACACATAAGATGTTAATCCTTGAGTTAGTCATCACAATTTTGTTTCTCACCAGACCAGTGGTCGAAGTGGGCGGGAGAGGTTGGAAGCGGTGCTCCTCTACTTTTTTTTTTTTTTAATTATTACTGTTCCTATACTTTTATTTTAAAACAATCATTCCGCAACAGTTTCTTTTTAAAATAAAAGTGTAGGAAGAAGTGGAAACCTGCACTTTCAGTGCAAAGCACTCAACATTCCCTTAAACACCAGGCGCATGTGTTTGGGGGTCTGTATTGTGTGTGGGAGGGGGCGTGGCAATGGGGTTTGGGGGAGCAGGGGCAGGCCAGTAGGGAACATAGTTCCACTACTTCTTTTCGTACACTTCGACCACATTGCAACAGACTGCTCACTGCATACCTAGCACGTGGCTGAATATCACCCTTTGTAACTGCCTGCATTCCAAGCACATCTCCATAACATACTATGCTGGTGTGCACATTGACAACACAGAGCTAGAATGAAACATTGTGTTGACCCCCACACTTTTATGGCTTTCTAATACTACAACCATGGCACACAATGTGCACTCATCACTGACCACTGGCTAGTGAGATTTGACTCTTGGCAAGTAAGAAATGGTATGCGGTTTGTATATATAGAACGGAGGTGGCAAGTGATATTTTATGGCTGACTAGTATCTTGCAACGTGAATTTTTGCCCATGCTACAACCATACATATCTAGCATATAACAATTATATTCAGCCAAAACAGCATAATTGACTCGCCGTTTTGCCTTATACCTAGCACTTAGCTAAAGTAACTAATGTATTCATACTGGCGTACAGAACTACTTTTTAACTCAATATCGATAAATCAACACATAGCGCAGAGTCAGATTTGATTGTTTGTACTTAGCTGTATAACAAAAATTAGGAGTCTTACTCATAATGCTTTGCTCATAGAAACTAAATGATAGATTAACTCACTTTCGCACCTGCTTAACTACTGCATCCCTAGCACTTGGGGATGTTAAATCAGTGTTTGTGCCCCCCACAATAACTGCAGACTTACTACTGCTGCCTATATACCTGGTACATAACGAGTTTACTTTTAGGTGTGCCTACATGCCAAACAAATACAGGCTTTGCATGCCAATCACCTAAAAACCCTAACTCACTGTATTGTCAACCTCACTGCACCATCTCTATAGTAACTGTCTAGCTCATGGTATTATGCATACACCCCCAATGCATAACTTTTTGGACAATCTACGACAGAATAGGTATAATACGTCTGTTGATTTAATCAGACCTATCTCACTGAAACTAGGCCCCTCTCACAGACTATAGACACAAACAATACCTCAAATTCTGGAATCATAATCATAGCTGCATACACGGCTATACCGATGGAACACTGTCATTGGCCCGACTGCTCGAGAATCAGATCTATATAGTCTACAAGCCAATTGGCCTATAGCATCCTCTGGACAGTTCTATATTTTCCTGCATAACCATCATCCATGGGATGAAGAAATCTTTAAACAAACCAACCACAGATGCAGGCCTGAAGAAAATCAGAAAGGTACATTTCACCCTCTCCCACCTCTCCCCATCATATCACCCCATCACATCAGGGTAATCCAACAGCGACAGGAAGCCTGGAAACCGGAAAGATAGCTAAACCAGAAAGGAAGAAACAAGCAGAGAATTGGAACCAGCCCTCACTACTCCTACTGATCGGTCATCCCAAAACTCTACAGCTTCCTACCTCACCTCAAAAGACCATTGACACCGTTTACCTCCATATAACTCCTGAAGCACCCAGCTGAACCACATTACTATGACCCAACAGTTCGTACAGTGTTTCTAAAGTCCACTTAAGTAAGACTTTAGAAGACCATCCTTGGGCAATACAGAAACTCCAACTCTTAGTATATGCCTGTACCACAGAGCAGCCAGGCTTATCTTAGAAGGGAGAGAAGATGTAGGAAGGTAAGAACATGTAGCATTTGGTCCAAGGAACCCTTTACACACGGATATATGTAAAAATAATGATTTTATATACACACAAAGAGAATTCTTTAGAATGGTAAGTACTATTATAAAGCAATAAACATTATAAAAACCAACATAATACTGTGATGAATTTGATGAGGCCATTACTTCTTTCCCAGAGGTAGCATCTTCCCATGTGGCCTGGGGACGGCAGCAGCTACCTGATCCTGACCCAGGGGGCGGCTATATGAGGGAGGACCACATGGGGTAGACTACCCTCAGGGGGATGACCCGGCATCATCGGATGAAAACACATATCCACCTTTCCCTTTCAGGGATATCCTCTCATGCCTTTATGACATACTGTGGTGGACCCCTTCAATCAACCATAAAACCTGCTCATATCTTTCAGTTTTCTGGGAATGAAATAACAAAAATTGCCTATTATTCTCATCTGTATGGAAGCACAAGGACGAAGAGGCTGAACAGAGTAATGAAGATCAGAGAAGCCGAGACGCCCAGGATGTGCTCTAGTGGTTGCGAGGGTATGATAGGTGCCGGGACATTTAAAACTCGAAACCAGCATGAAGCAGGGAGACGCTATCGGAAGGAGCCTCATCCTCTCGGTGCCAACCGAGGGCCCGCTGAGCCGCAGAGGAGACCGTGGAGCCGGAAGGCTCGGGAAGTCGGTGGATGAAGGCCTGCAAAAGCAGGCTTGCCATGCTAGGACCGTAGCAGGAAGCAAAGAGAAGTCTTCCGGATGGCCAGGGGAACCGGAAAGCAGTTCAAATGCTGCCCAAACACAGAGGGGCTCAAAAACTAATCGGGAGCCAGGAAGATGTAGAAGCCACTAGCTGAAACCGGTGCGTCTGAAGTGGAAACTGAATACCGAAGAGCTGCTTCACGTTTACCGGGAGAGGAACGAAGAGAGCCACGACAAGCCGGTGAGTCCTAGGAAGGAAAGCTGGGACACCGGAGCACTTTGGCAACACTACTAAGGAAAGACAATAGCAAGCAAAGTGAATGAAAGGGATTTGAGATCCAATATTTGTAAAGGAAGCATACCAGAAGTGAATGTAAGAAATAGGAACTGTTAAGTTTGCAAGCGTGGAAAAGAAAATCACATGAGATAGCCATGGCAGCAGAGTGGACCAGGCAAAGTCAAATTAGCAAATTTAAAAATGGATTCACATGCAAACGGCCGGGCAGGATACCAGGAAAAGATATGTTTGGGAGTCAAATTGCATTAAGTGTGGAAAGACCCTGGCAGGAGAGTATACAGCTCAAGGAAGACTCATACCCTTTGGATTGTTAATGTTTGAAAAGACTTTGGGAAGGGAGACATTCTTCCTAGAAGTGAATTGCAATGCCAAGAGGAAGGAGATATCCTCTTGGGCTTTAAGAAACGTTGTCTTGTTGATCCATCGTATTGGGGAAGGGAGCCATTCCCTGGAACTTTGAATACAATCCGTTGGGAACTTTTGTGTTGGAGTTGCACCTTTCTTTTGAACTTGATATTTGTGCACTTCCAAAGCCAAATGTACTACCCGTAACACCTTAGAGTTACTTTTAGAATGTGAGGGCTAGAACAGGATTTCCGACAGAGGACATTTTTGCTTTGGACATTTTGACACAGAACAGACCCTTCGTTTTGGTTGAGGTATGGAAATACCTCCTAGAGTAGGGATAGTGAGGAATTTCCCACCCCCTTTTACTTTGAATAAACGTTTGTGACATCAATCATGAGTTGTGTGGCAGTTTCTCATCCCTGGCTCCACACAATACTTCTATTAAGTAAACCAAAGTACAAACATGGCAGTATGCAATTCAAGGTAAGCTAACCCTATTGGTAGTAAACTGTTTAACTTATTCTGTTTCAGGAATACGTACTTACACCAACATTACTTTTTAGAATAGTGGAACACAATTCAGAGGTAAGCAAGAACTAGGCAATTACTTTTCAGATTGGCAAAAAGAACTTCAAAAGGTAAGTAATAACTTTATAACCAATGTAACTTATTCCGTTTCAGGAAGATGCAGTTACAATACCAACATTTAGCAAGTAAGGAGTTCCTTTACAGGGGCTTTATGCTTTTTTAGCAATCCATTTAGGGCAGGAGTGTTCTCAGAGGTAGAAGGGGACACTGGTGGTCCAGTGGCCAACAGTAGGACCAACAGGATCAGGAAACTGTAAGAAATCAGAGTTCCAGAGGATAACTTCTTAGGATAAGTAAGTAATAGACTTTAGAGTTTAGAGTTAGTAAAAGGGTTCAGGGACTTCGTAGAAAGCTTCCTGCATGCAGTTCAGCGGTAGGCCTGTGCTAATGGTATGGGTGAACTCCCAAATACACGAATCACCACACAAAGACTTTAGGTACGTTTTACCTCCAGCCACACAGTACCTCAGCAGTGAAGATGATGTTGCAGACGGACACCTTCATGAAGCAGCATCGCAGGACCCAGTCTCTAGATTCTTGGTCGTGCTGATGAAACAAAGGACACTGGATGGGACCTTGTAGCAGCAGTCGTGAGGAAAGGCTCCCAAAAAGGATTCTTTAGTGCCTCCATCGGCTCTGGATTTGGGGACCTTTTCAAGACCCCAGATGATGAACGGCTGTCGTCTGATCAATTAGCCTCACTATCTCGGTGCAGCTCTCTGGTGAGGAGACTTCAAGGAGTGGAATCTTGCTACTACAGAACCAGCACTAGTCCAACAAAGTTTCAGCAAGATTTGTTCTTTGGAAGACGATGCACAGAACTCAGGTTCAAGGTCCGAGGGTATTGGCGGTTTGCAGCGGTTAGGGAGATGTATCGGTTTTATGCTTAACCGCCCATTCCTAGTGAGACCACCAGCTGTTTTTGCTGGACTTCTTGACCTTTCTTGTATCCTGAACGAGAAGCCTTGCCTGAACGGAACCAGTTCCCCCTGGGGGGCTGGCTGTCCTGATTGAACGAGGGGAGCCTTGCCTGAACGGAACCAGTTCCCCCTGGGGGGCTGGCTGTCCTGATTGAATGAGGGGAGCCTTGCCTGAACGGAACCAGTTCCCCCTGGCGAGGTGGCTGTCCTGATTGGACAGCCACCCACCCCTTTTTGTAAACTGCAAGGAGAGTTTGCAGAGGAGTGAATGGGAAATCCTAATAAAAGGTGAGGTTCCTGAGGCAGACGACAAGTCGACCACTGGAGGAGAAGATCTGAAGCTGAAGACGACCAGAGATACTGGCAGACCCTTCCAGGTACCGCAAAGAGGTCACGGCTGTCCCGACTCAGTTTTCTTATTGACAGAGGAGCTCCGAAGGACAACTCCTTTTCCTTGACGGTGGTACAAACTAGCCAAAATATGAGCTGCAGAACGAACCATTCCCCGATGTACTGGGACCTTGTAGGTCTGCACACCGCAAATGTTATGTTACTTTGCATTTATATAGTGCCTTATGTATCATTGGTATGATCTCAAAGCGTTGGTAGGTTGCACGCCCTCGGGAACCATAGTTCAAGTCAGTAGAAAGAGAGAGAGAGTCATAAGGTGCGTGGGTGCACCGGATATGTGTGCAGCTGGTGTGGCACTTGCATGATAGCTGCTTCTTAGCGGTAGGTGTGGTGGTTGGGAGGTCAGGAATATTAGTTCATTCTGGAGGGTTGACACCAAGACTGATTTCTGCCTGCGTTAGGCCCGAGGAGACGAACAGCTATACCGAATGTGTCATAGTATCGCTGTGTTCTAGTTGAGTGGTGGTGTATAGGAGAGAGTAAGCGTGGTAGTGTGATATGGTGGTTTTCGTAAGGTAAACGTAAGGCTGTTCCATCCACTCTATCCGTGCGATCCGTCCGATCCATCTGTTCATCCACTCCATCCACTGCATCTGTTTCATCCATCCTACCCGTTCCATCCACTTCATCTGTTCCATCTAATCGATCCATTCCATCTGTTCCCTCCGCCCCATTTGTTTAATCAACTCCATCTGTACTGTCTACTGTATCCGCTCCATCCCTTCCATCCGCTCCATCCCTTCCATCCGTTTCACCCATTATATCCGTTTCAGTTGTTCATCCACTTCACTCCTTTCATCCACTTCATTTGTTCTGTTTATCCGTTTTAATTTATACTGGTAGTTTTAGTTTTCCATTTTCTCGGTCGGGTCTCGATGCAGGATTGTTATTTTTGATTCGGCAACCTTGGGTTACTGTTTATTGTCACTGTTTATACGGTTTGTGTTAAGAGTCGATTTTTAGGGTAAGAGCCATGTTTTCAGTAATTTGCAGAAAGACATGAGGTCTTCGGTGAGTTGGATGTGCGGTGGGAGTGAGTTCCACAGAGTGGGGGCCAGGGCTGACAAAGATGATCCTACTAACCTAGCCGAGTTGGTTTTTGGTATCACTAGGAGGTGGGCAGAGCTTGATCTTATAGTGCGTGGTGGATGGTAGGGTTTTAGTTTGTCCTGAAGATAGTGAGGTCCGGTTTTATGCATTGCTCGGTGCATGCCAACCGGGAGCCAGTGCAGAGTTTTGAGAGCTGGGGAGATGTGATCTCTTGGGTCAAGTCCTAGTAGCAGTTTGGCTGCTGCATTTTGTGCGCTTTGTAGTTTAGTCAGGTGGTACGCATGGACTCCGAAGTAGAGTGAGTTAGCATATAGTCTAGTCTTGACACTACAGTTGATTGGACCGCGGTGATTCTGTTTGAAAAGGAGAGGTATGGAAAAATGCACCTAAGAATTTTGAGGTGGTAGTGGCAGGATTTAGAGACGTTGTTGACTTGGTGCGAGAGGGTTAGGTCAGAGTCGAGAGTGCATCCAAGGGTTTTTACTGAGGTCGAGGTTGTTGGGGACTTGCCCAAGAAGTTCGGTGTTGCCACACACCACGATTTCAGTTTTGGAGGGGTTTAAATGGGGGTGGTTTGTGGTCATCCAGTGATCAATGTCAAGGAGGCAGGCAGCGAGGTCGGGTTGCAAGCTGCGTTTTGAGTTAAGGAGTTTTAGGATTAGTTGGGTGTCGTCGGCGTAGTTTTATCACAGGATATTGTGCGAGCGGATTATTCGTGGGAGGGTGGACATATAGAGGTTGAGCAGGAGGGATAGGCACGCTCCTTGTGGAACTCCGTTATTGACTGGTCGGCGGCGGAAGTAAAGGAGGAGAGTAGGGTTATTTGTTTTCTATTTTTGAGGAAGGATGCTATCCACTTGAGAGCGTTTCCACGGATTCCTAGGGAGTGGAGGCGGTCGAGGAGGATTGAGCGTTTGATTGCGTCAAAGGCGGTGGATAGGTCAAGAAGGATTAGTGCAGTGCATCCCGCAGACTCTGCAGTGTTTTTAAGGTCATCCCAGATTGATGTTAGGGAGGTTTCGGTTCCGTGTCGGGGTCTGATGAGCGGGGTCTAGGAGATTGTTGGCTTCGACAAAGGCATTTAGTTGGGAGTAAGCGGTTCAGTCGATTTTTTAGCAAGGAACCTGGTGTTTGAGATAGGGCTGTAGTTTTTTGGGTCGTGAGGGTCGAGGGAAGGTTTTTTTTTTTTAGAAGAGGCTCGACATGATCAGTTTTGAGAACGTCTGGAAAAATTCCTGAGGAGAGGGAGTTCTTTATGATGGTTCATGCGTGTTCTCCTGCGCACGTAGATGCAAATATTTCTTTGAGGGTTGAGGCTGGGCAGGGGTCTAGCGGGGAGCCGGATGGTTTGCGGGCGGAGAGAAGTTTGAGAAATTGGTCACTCGATATTGGTGTGAAGGAGTCGAAAGTCGGATGGGTTGCAGTTGCAGGTGGTGGCTTGGCAGGTGCGGTGGGTGGATTGTGTGGTGGGTGCAAGAGGGCCAGTTTGTTAATTAGAGAATTTGTTCTTTCAAGAGCGGTGGTGTAGAAGTGGAGAGAGAGAGAGTCACAGAGTGATTGAGAGGGGCTCGATTGGGTGATGGTACATGATGGTTTGGTGAATTCAGAGATGATTTTGTAGGATTTGGGAGTTGTAATGGGCTTTTTTTGCTTTCTGGATTTCGGCTTTGTAGTGGCGGTGGTGCCGGGCCAAGGTGGATCTGCTCAGGGTGGTTTTGTCTTTACGCCATTTGTGTTCGAGGGAGTTATATAGTTGTTTTGCAGTCTTTAGTTCTGGTGTAAACCATTTAGGAAAAGGGCCTTGGCGAGCAGATGATTTGCAAGTGGGGGTGAGCAGGATTAATGAGGTATTGAGCCATAAGTCAATGGCGTCAGAGGTTTGTTCATTGCGTGGTAGGGGGAGGAGACTGAAGGAGCCAGTCAGCTAGGTTGGGAAGGATTTTTAGATTCTTCCAGCATTTGCGTAGATTTGGAGGTTCTGGGAGGGGAGCGGGTGAACGAGACAATGAAATGATCGGACCAGATGATAGGAGTGGGGGGTTTTAGATGTATCTGGTCGTGGGAGCTGAAGATGGCATCAAGGCTGTGTCCTTTATAGTGAGTTGTCCTGTTTATGTGGTTATGGAGGTTAATCGTGTCTAGGCAGTCGACCAGCGAGTGGGTCATAGGGTTGGTTTAATTGGATGGTGGCTATCGAGTCACAGAGGTTGTTTGAGAATTGTCTGTCGTAGCCAGGAGGTCTATAGATGATTAGGAAGCTGTGGGAGAACGAGGGAGGGAGGGATAGTTTTACGATAAGCGATTCGCTGGAAGGGATGGTTGGCTGTCTGTCGAAGATTGCAGCAGAGAAGTCTGACTTGAAGGCGATTGATATTCCTCCTCCTCTAGAGGGTCGGTTTACTGGGATGAGGGAGTAGTCTGCGGGGGGGGGGTGGGGTCTGTGATAGTTTTCTGTGATAAAAAAACTAGGTCGGGTTTGTCAGAGGCAAGGAGGTCAAAGATGCTGTGTCTGGTTTTTGCTACAGATCGGGCATTGAAAAGGATGCATCTTACTTTGGCACAGGAGGATGATGTGGGGGTTGCAGAGGTGGAGGATGGGAGGGGCAGTGGGTCGGAGGGTGGTGGGAGCGGTGGGTGGAGGCGGGTGAAGGGAGAGAGTGGAAACGGGTGAGAGGGGGGTGGTCGGTGGTCGATGGGAAGAGTAGGTGGGCGGTTGAGACGGTAGGTGTGGGGGGGAGGTGTTGGACAGGTGTGTGGGGTTGATTGGCTTTGGGTAGGGGGACTTGAAGGTGGTGTGTAGGGGGTTAGGAGTTTCAGTTGTGGTTGGTGAAAATTCAATGGAGAGGGGTTTGAGGCAGGGTGAGGCGGGGGGGGCGGTGATCGAGATTGGGAGATTGAGGTGGTCGGTCGTGACAGGAGTGGTGAGAAGTGCTGAGCAATTGAGGGAGACCAGGTAAGTTTTCTCTTCAGGGCTTTTGTTGCGGTCGGTATGTGAGAGAAGGTTGGGGGGGGGGGGGGGTTGGAGGGTGAAAGGGATGCGGCTACTGTTCTTGCCAGGCCGAGACGTGCGGTTTTTAGGGAGGGGAAAGAGTGGGATCAGAGGAGGATGTTGATGATGGGAAGGGCGGGGTAGTGGTTGCGGGGCTGGGTGTGCCTGGGAGGCTGGGTGGGCCGATAGAGGAGCCGGGGGTGCGGGCATGATGATAGTGGGCAGGTGGGTGGAGGGATGGGAGTAACAGGGGTCTTAGGGTGGTCGGCTCGCCATCAGGCTCCTCTGGCTTGGTGTTTGGATAGGGGATGGGGAGGTGGAGGAGGAGGGGCTGGTTTGGGATTGGTTGGTTCTTCTGTCTCGGGAGTTGCATAGGAAGTGGGCTGAGGATGTGGTGGAGGGTGGGATGGTTTGGGGAGGGGGGATGGGAAGTAGAGCGAGAGGGAAGGAGGCGGGTGCGAGCAGGTTTCTTTCAGTGGACCTTGGTGGGTTGGGTGGACTCATGGCGTAGTTAAGTTTGAACTGTGTTACAGATGGCATAGGATGCTTTTGTTCACACATTCCAAGATCAACTATACCACTGGATGTTAATTGTTCATCCTTTCTATGTTTACCTGTACTACAGTTAGGGGTAGTTTCTAGGTTCATCGTAAACCACTGCAAGATATTATTCACTCTTTCTAAGTTTACTTATACCACAGTTTCTAAATTCAGCTGAGCCACCGGAAGATATTGTCCACACTTTGAGTTTACCTATACTGCAGTTAGGTACCCATTCTAATTCGGCAGTAGCACAGGAAGATATTATTCACACTTTAAAGGTCAACTATACCATCGGATGATATTATTCACACTTTCTGAGTTCAACTATACCATAAGGTGGGATTATTCACACTTTATTCATATATTCTAAATCGAATAAGATCAAAGTTACGCTTTTAGGCACATTTTCTAAATTGAATTAGACCACAGTTATGTTATTAGGTAGACTCTCTGAATTGAACTGGACCACAGTTACGCTATAGGTACACTCTCTGAATTGAACTGGACCACAGTTACGCTATTCGGTACACTCTCTGAATTGAACTGGACCACAGTTACGCTATTCGGTACACTCTCTAAAATGAACAGGACGACAGTTCCGCTATTAGGCACACTTCTAAATTCAACTTTGGCACAATGTGGTTATTAGGCACACTTTCTAAATTGAACTAGACCACAGTTATGCACAGTATTGGGCACACTTTTTAGATTTTACTTTGCATAGTGAAGCTATTGGGCGCACTTTCTGAAATCAACAATACCACAGTGAGGCTTTCTAAATTCAACTATACCACAGTGAGGCTTTAGGTGCACTTCCTAAATTAAATTATGCCACAATTATACCACAGAGATGCTATTAGGCGCACTTTCTGAAATCAACTATACCACCGTGAGCCTTTTCTAAATTCAGCTATTCCACAGTGAGGCTTTTCTAAATTCAGCCATACCACAGTGAGGCTTTTCTAAATTCAGCCATACCACAGTGAGGCTTTTATAAATTCAGCTATACCACAGTGAGGCTTTTCTAAATTCAGCTATACCACAGTGAGGCCATTAGGAACACTTTTTAGATTCAACGATACCAATGAGGCTTCTAAATTCAGCTATATCACAGTGAGGCTTTCCTAAATGTAGTATACATAGTGGGGCTATTAGGCACACTTTCTAATTTCAGCAGGCTTCTTGCTTCTCCTGCGGATACCTGCAGATACTCTCTGGAGCCGTCTCCCTAGGGGCCTTCTTTTGCTTCAGGGTCCTTAGCCGATGGGCCTGCACGGGCAGAGGGCTGCCCTGGGAAGGCCAGTAATGGCCTGGGTACCCCTGCCAATGGGCCAATCAGGGCAGGGTGGGCAGTGAGGGAGGCAGGAGCAGTAGTGGATGAAGCAGGCGAACGGGAGGCAGTGCAGATCAGTAGGCCTTGTAGTACATGGGGAAAGGACCAATCAGGGTGTAGTGGGCGGGAAGGAAGGCGGGAGCGTGGAGGCAACCAGGAAGGGGGAATCAGGAGGGTTAGGGCGCACAACGGTGCTGGGGGCCAAAAATGTACTCTTAATCTTTACGGAAGGGGGCGCGGGAGGCAGCAGTAGCGGCAACAAGGACAGGAAAGGGCTCGGGCCAACAACAATGGTTTCACAAAGCCTGGATGGGTAAAAGGAGTTGGACAATCTAAGGTGCACTCACTGCGTTTCCAGCTGGTCAAAATCATGTTGGATGGGAATCAGGGAACCTCCGACCCAACTGCAGTGCATCTTCGTCCATTGCACAAATCATCCCAGAACTTTGGTGAGCTCCAGTTGGACCTCCAGAGACACAATCCCACTCCTGAAAGTCCCCTCACCAGAGTACAGGACTGCAGAATCGAGGTGGATCGATCGGCGGTAACAGTTAACTGTTGGAACTGATAAGGCACCAAAACCGCAGACTGATGTGGAAGACCAAAAAATCTGTGCAGAGGGTCCTTTCTCTTGACTGCTGCTGCGGTATCTATTCCAGAGTCCTGCCTTTGTCACCAGACAAAGGAAAGAGGAGACTGGGTCTGTCACTGCTGCACAGGAAAGAATCCAGCTGCATTTTCTCCAAACAAGTGAAGGTACTGTGGGGCTAAAGGTAGTACTCGTCTCAAGCCGAATAGTCGCTCGAGTGTGAATGGAATACGATACTAGGCGTTTACCCATATCCTTTGCCCATCTCTGTTCCCCTCTATCTCCAGAACCCTGGACATCCTTGCCGCAGTCATGAGGATTCGCATGAAACCTGCCTCCAAATGCACCTCTTGATACGACTCTGGCTTGGCCACTTGGAAACGAAAGTGCAAAGCGGCAGAGCGGAAGTGGCAAGCATCTAGCTCATCCTCTGACAAACTCGCCTGCCGTCTACTCCAAAGGCAATACAGTCTCTCCATCTGCTCCAAGAAGAGGGCTCATATCCAATCCCCGATCTCTGGAGCCACCAACACCACAGCTGAACTCTTTAAAATCTGCAAGGAACTTGCCAATTCTACTGCAGTCTCCTCCCCCTCCCAAGCTCTCTGCTCTGCACTGACCGCCCACTTTTCCTCCAAAGATTTGTACATCCTGTCCTCTCAGTCATCTGCTCCCCCCTACCCCCAACCTCCTCTCTCGCCTCCCTTGTCACCCCTCCGCCCCTCTTTCTCCCATTGCACCAGATGAGATCTCTAGAGTCATCCGCTCTATGAAAGTCTCCTCCAAACAGGGGCTCCCCTGCTCCTCCAGGACAATAAAGGACAACATTGTCCCTCTTGCTCCAGCCTTGGCTGACCTCTGCAACCACTAATTTGCCACTTGCTCCTTCCCCCAACCCCTCGTGTGCCCTCTCCTAAAAATGCTGTCTGCTGACCCTTCTTGCCCGGCTAACTATCACCATATGTCTATCACCCCTTTCTTGGACAAACTCATGGAGAAGCTGGTCATTAAGCAACTGACTCTCCACACCGAAATGGCCGGCTGCCTCCACGACCACCAGTACGGTTCTAGGGCTGCCAGAGGCACAAAACTGCTCTCCTGAACACACGTGACGACCTACTCTGCAGCCTGGACTCCAACTCTCCCTCTGTTCTGATCCTCCTTGATCTCCCTTCTGCCTTTGACAAAGTCAACCACTCCATCCTCATAAAACGTCTCCACGATACCGTAGGCATCACGGACAGGGCACTGGTGTGGCTTACCTCCTTCCTTTTCAAACAGACCTTCCCAACTGCATATGGATTATTTTCCCTCCTCCGCCACACACTCTACCTGTGGTGTCCCTCAGGGCTCTATCCTATCACCATGGCTCTTCAAGATCTACCTGGACCCTCTGATCTTCACTTTCTCCCCTCATTTCCAGTGTTACACAGACGACACGCAGCCTCTTTCACGTTGCCATCCTCTACCTCCTTCCTCATACCCGAATGCCTGACTGCTATTCAGGCATTGTGCTCTGCCACGGATCTCTGCGCCAATGGCAGTAAGGCAGAGATCCTACTGATTGGGACGCCTGCTCCTTGTTCTCCACCCCTCCCCCACACTCTGGCCAGACTTCTTGGGTCCCCCTCCCTCTCACCCACCTGTGAGGCAAAATAACTTAGGATCATCTTCCACCCTCTCTTTCTCGCCACACATTCCGGACCTTGCCAAGGTGGTCAACTTTCAGCTTCACCTTCACAGGGCCATTGTACCTTTCCCTCACCTTCCCCCAGAAGCTCAAGGTCTCCAGAGCCCTGGTTCTCTTTAGGCTAGACTACTGCAACAGACTTGTCCTCAATCTGCCTCTTTCCTCCTTTCACCCCCTTCAATTTATCCAGAAAAGGACTGCAAGAATTGTGCTTGGCCTCAAGCCCAGGGACTGCATCCCTACAGCCCTAAAATCTCTCCACTGGCTCCCGGTGACCGCAAGGATCAAATTCAAGACCCTTTTGCATCATCAACAATGCTGTCTGGGGCCAGGGACCTCTTTACATCCAGCTTTCCCCCCCCCCTAAATACCTTCCTGGCCAGAGTCCTTTGGCTTTCTCCTTGGCTGGCTCCTCCCTCTGGAACGGCCTCCCTCCCCCCTTCAGACTTGAGCCAGATATTCTAAAGTTACCAGAAACCTCAAGACTTCATTTTTCTCCCTTTCCTTCCCTTTCCCCCTCCCGTGCTAACTCTCCCTCTGCGACTGGGGCCTGGTCCACCCTGCTTCCTTTGCCAGCACTTGCCCTCGGGCTCCCTTTCCCAGACTAGTCCAACTTGGTCTTCCCTGTTAGGGAGAATTCTCTGTTTAGGCTGAATTTCCTAACCTAGTGAGTCCCCCAGCAGCTTTGCTGGATTTTTGGGGTTTATTTTTTCTCCTGCCAAGAGTGAGACTCTTTTACCCTCACTCTTGGACATGACTTGAGAGTGTTTCTGTGACTTGCTATGTGCTTATGGGCTATGGGGTATTTTTTCCCCATAGGCTATCATTGGTTTTTGAATGTGTGTTACACAGCACCCTCAGTGCAGTAACAGGGGTGTCATAGTGACCCCCAAACATAGACTCCACACCCTGGGACTGACTACTGTCTCCCTGGGTCTGTAAAGTCACCATTGACTTTACTAGTCTTAACTTAGGAACTTAACCAGTACAAACCATCATACTGTGGAAGTACTGGTAGGGGCAATTAGATTGCCCCTGGGTCTGTTGTCGAGGGGGTACTGTCCCGTTCCCCCCTCGCCGAGTTTCTGGCTGGTGGCAGTGGATACCACGGAAATATTCCACCGGAATATTTCCCAATGGGATTTCCCATTGATTTTAATGCACCACTTTTTGGTGCAATGTTAAAGATACCGCCGGTTTATTTATTTAATATAAATTCACCGGTTGGGATTTTTTGCCAGAACTCGCCGCCAAAATGGCGTCTAGGTTCACTTTAGTAACCATGAACCCGAGTCGAGCCTTTGTTCCACTTTTGGCGGGCCTCTGCACAGAAGCCCTCCAAAGTGGTGTCATTCTGTCTGGGTACCACAGGGGGTGTGGGAGAGGGTTTAGGCACCCTGGACTGAGTTGCCTTGCCAACTCATGTCGCACTCTGGTGTGATTGGCCCAAGTGGTGAGCCGCCCCGCTCACCACTTAGCATGTCTGAGTGACAGCTAGGCTGTATGAATGGGGGTTTACTGCATAAAAGCAGGGTTTTTGGGACTGGTTCTTCAGAAGTCGCCACAGGACCTAAAAAGCCGAAGAGGGAGAAGCCGAGCCGACCTGCCAAGACGACACCACCGGTGGAGCCCTGCGGAACCGTCTCACCACTTTTCCCAACGACAGAGGAGATCTCCAGCCGGGAGAGTCTTCTTCCCTTGACTGGTGGGGACAACCAGTTTCTGCCTTCTTTTCGCCTCCCTGAAGCATCTCGTGGCTGCCTTGCCTGTGCCAAGCACCCCGGCAACCGGGATACCACTTTTTACCTCAACCGCGAAAGAGGGGTAACATCCTTTTAAGCGGAAAAATCCATGGCTGGTTTCTTCCCTGGTAGTGCAACGACCTTCAGCTTTCCTCCACGTCGAGATCTTCTCTTCCTCTGGACGACGCCGCGACCCACTACCAGGAACAACTGCCACCGCTGGAGGATCCTTTCCATTTCAAAAAGGTACCGTGTTCCACCCGGCATCCCTTGCCACCGAATGTACGGGGTAGATTTAGCCCTCGGCTCTCGAACCTGGGTAAGCTTGGGACACCCTAACTAAACTTTTCTAAACTTAGTAAAACCTTTCCTACTCACCTGTAAAGACTTGTGACATTGTGTGATCTTGGACATCTTTTCGCCTGGCTTTCCCTAGAGTGGGCCTGGCAACCGAACTGCCTTGCTCCGCAATAGAGTGCCTTTCTAAACTTACTGTGAATCTCTGAAAAGTGTTTTACCTTGCTGTTTTCAATACTTCTGCCTTTTCCCTCCCTTTTTAACTAACTTGTTGGAGTGCCATCTAACGTTAAGCGCTCACCTCTGTTTGGAAATAAGTGGTGTTAACTCAGACTTGTCCAACAAATAACTAGGGATGTACATATAAGTAATAGTGACTGCGTTTTGACTTACTTACCTTTTCTGTGCTAGTGTAATTTATGAGTGTGTCTTTTAAATAAATAATTATATACTTTTACACCTAGCTCTGGTCAGTGTTTGCTTGTACTACTGTGCCTCTGTACCTATTATGTATGCTCTATATACTGCCTAACTCTTCTTGAGGGAAGTCTGACTGCTCAGCCACAGCTACCAGATACCTCTGGGTGGTACAGACTGCTACCAAGTGGGTTTACTGTCAAACACCTGTAGTCTTAAATCTTTTGCAGTGGTCCTAGAGGGAACTGCACAGGTTTCTGCCCAACACCTGTCCACTGCACTCATCCTCCCTTTCCCCCTAGCACTTGCCACCTTGGCCCACTCCTGCACTTCTCTTTCTACCCCCCTCACACTTACCACCTTCTCAAGCCCTTGCACAGAAGATTATCACAAGGCGTCAAAGGTGGCAGCAACTCTCCGGTGCGGCGTCTGCAGGACCCTAGTTTGTCCTTTCCCCTGATTTGTTTCTTTCCGCATGGCGCAAAGATTGCAGGTTGCTGCTGGAGTCGGGAGCCGCTCCAATTGAAGCGTCCTGTTAACTAGGTGCATATTTGCCATCCTCTGGTGTCCAGGTAGGGCGGGACTCTATATGGGACTGGATTATCACCGCGTGGAGCCGGACCGTGCAGCTGACATCACGGCATGGAACAGCATTAACCGCCCAGCTGGTAAGCAGCAACTTACACTTATGCTATTGTCGTTCTAGCCCCTGGACTTGCTTGGCACATAATCGAATGCTGCCTTCACTAACTCGAGGTGTCTGTGCTTGAACTGGTTTACAGTAGTAATCTGGTACACGCTCAAATTTTAGCAGTGTAGAGTGTCCCATCCACTACTCGCTTCTAGATATCTCCCGAATTACATCATGGGGGATTGTAAGAAGCGTGGAATACTAAGTCCACCTCCTGACAGCCTGGCTGGATATAATCCTACCCCTGAGCCAAGGGTGGCCCTTTTGTGGACTGGACTCGGCTTAGCAGCCGCATCTCCTTTATTTAATAGGGACCGTGTGCCAGAGCTCCTCGCCTTAAGCTCTCGCAGCAGACAGATGTTGCTCGGGGGCAACCTTAATGCGGCTATTGACTCCAATGCACAAGACTCCTTCTGTAAGAATCTCAACAGGGACCTGGATTGTCTGCCTCTAATTTCATTACTGAACCCATCATGTCAACTTTCTCCCCAGCTGTGACCTCCCTACTGGGGGGATAAAGAATTATGCCAAGAGGGATCTTGATGTCATGACATCACCTTCAACCTTAGCAAAGGGCTCTAGGCCGAATGCTTTACAAAGAACAAGTTACTCTCTTACCTGGTAACGTTCTTTCGATGGGATGGTCCGACGACGTATTCCATATCTATGACAGTAATCACCACAGCTGTGCTGCTTCGGAAACTTTTTCGGCGTCTGCGTCCTGCGTCGATGACGTCGATGCGCCGCCGTCGAGGACCTCCTCCGACGTCCGACGTCATCCGATGTGATAAGTAGGACGCACGACGCCAGTAGCCTCAGTTGTAGTTTTTTCCCCCAGAACGTGTGACAATAGTCAACTGCCAGTCCGACACAAAGCCTTGCGGAACGTAAGCTGCAAACGCAACAGAAATTCTGCAGCGGGGAAGGCAGGGCGGGAGCGATATGGAATACGTCGTCGGACCATCCCATCGAAAGAACGTTACCAGGTAAGAGAGTAACTTGTTCTTCGAGGGGATTGGGTCCTCCGACGTATTCCATATCTATGACAGACTCCCAAAGCAGTACCAAATCAAGGAGGAGGGAAAGAATTTAGAAACAAAATTTAGAATAGCCAATCAAATAGCAGAGCAAAGGACCGCCTTGCCAAAGGCCAGATCCTGCCCTCTGATGGAATCGAGGGAATAATGCCGCACAAATGTATGCACTGAAGCCCAGGTGGCAGCATCACAGATGTTGCGAATAGGAACACCCCTCTGCAGGGCAGTAGATGCAGCCAAGCCCCTGGTAGAATGGGCCCGCAAGCCAGCCGGAGGGTCCTTGCCCGCCAAGCGGTAACACTCCGAGATGGCCAAAATAATCCAGCGGGACAAAGTCTGTTTCGTCACAGCTTGCCCCAAGCGCTTACCAGCGTAACCAATAAAGAGTTGATCGTCCACTCTGACCCGGGACATGCGAGAAACATAAAAGCTCAAAGCTCTCCTAGGATCAAGCCTATGGAGCCTCTCCTCTTCCTTACCAGGATGCGGAGGAGGATAGAATGCCGGAAGAACAATCTTCTGGGCCAAATGAAATTCCGTCACTACCTTCGGAAGAAAAGAAGGACGAACTCGAAGGACAACCCTGTCCTTGTGAAATACAGTGAAGGGTGGCTTAACAGAAAGTGCCTGTAACTCACTCACTCTGCGAGCGGAAGTAACCGCAACTAAAAACACAGTTTTCAAAGTCAACAGCCTCAAAGGGCAAGAATGTAACGGCTCAAACGGAGCACCCATAAGAAACCTAAGAACAAGGTTCAAATCCCAACCGGGCACCAGGAAAGGCGACGGAGGGAACACATTAGTGAGCCCTTTCAGAAACTGTGAAATCAAAGGGATTTTAAAGTAAGAACATTCTTCAGACGAGCGCTTAAAGATGGACAGCGCCGCCAGGTAACCCTTAACGGTACCCACTTGCAAGCCCCTGTGGGCCAAAGAAAGCAAAAAGGACAGAACCATGGGGATGTCACATGCAAAAGGATCCACATTCTGAACTCTGCACCAGTCGCAGAACTTACGCCAACGGCAAC
Source organism: Ambystoma mexicanum (assembly GCF_040938575.1). Classification (NCBI taxonomy): domain Eukaryota; kingdom Metazoa; phylum Chordata; class Amphibia; order Caudata; family Ambystomatidae; genus Ambystoma; species Ambystoma mexicanum. The sequence continues at coordinate 1,159,700,835 of NC_090929.1, read as the reverse complement.
GGTACAGAGACTTAGTTGCGGGCCTTCGGGCCGAAAGCAACACCTCCATCACGTCTTCAGGGAGGTCCCAATCCTTATACCTCAACCTTTCAGAAGCCAAGCGTGAAGGTTGAGGGATCCGACCTCTGGATGGAGAACCTGACCCCCCTCCCGTGAGAGCAGATCGTCTCGGTAGGGAAGACGACGTGGAGGGCAGATGGACAAGTCGAGAAGGTCCGGGTACCACGTCCTCCGAGCCCACGCCGGAGCAATGAGGATCATCCGGGAACCGAACTTCCGTAACCTCCGCAGCACTTGCGGGATGACGGGGACCGGAGGAAACGCGTACAGCAGCGGGAACGACCACTCCACCACGAACGCGTCTCCTAAGGCTCCTTTTGGAGGAAATTCCCGCGAGCAAAACCTTTCGCACTTCCGGTTGACACTGGAGGCAAAGAGATCCACTTGAGGGGTCCCCCAAAGGGCGAAGATCTCCAGGAGAATCTCCTGAGCCAACTCCCACTCGTGAGAGATCGTGCACTGCCTGCTCAGAGCGTCCGCCGACACGTTCTCGACTCCGGCCAGATGAACTGCCGAGATCGAAACTTCCTGCTGGATGGCCCAGAACTCGAGCTGCATCGCCTCCCTGCACAGAGGAAGTGACCCTGCCCCCCCCTTTTTGTTGAGGTAGTGCATGGCCACTGTGTTGTCCGTCAGGATCAGGACATTCTTCCCTCGCACAGTCGGCAGAAAAGCCCTCAGGGCTAGCCTGACGGCCCTCAGCTCCAACAGATTGATATGGAGTCTGGACTCCGACGGAGACCAACGACCGCTGACTGTCAGCCCGTTGGCATGAGCTCCCCATCCCGTGAGGGATGCATCCGACACGATCGTCACCTCCGGCCAGGGAAGCCAAAACGGAGCCCCCTTCATCAAGTTGCCTTCGACGGCCCACCACAGAAGGTCCCGGGCGACCGAGGGCGGCACCTGAATCGGGTCCGACATCCTGCCGGAGGACTGCGACCATTGCATCTTGAGTGCCCACTGCAAAGATCTCATCCGCAGGCGAGCCTCTGGCACCAGAAGAATGCAGGATGCCATGAGGCCGAGCAACCTCAAGAACTCGAACGCTGGGAGCGTCTGGGCATGCTGAAACTTGAGCACCATCTGCTGAATGTGAAGAGCCCTCACCTGGGGAGGAAAACACTGCCCCAGGGAAGTGTCGAGCACTGCTCCGATGTACTGGAGCCTCTGCGTTGGCGTCAAATGGGACTTCTTCAAATTGAGGGAGAAGCCCAGCCTGTGAAGGGAGTGGCAGGCGACGGACAGATGATCCAGGACCTGCTCGGGAGAGCTCCCCCTGATCAACCAATCGTCCAGGTAGGGGTAGACGTGAATCCCCCCTTGCCTGAGATGCGCTGCCACCACCACCATGAGCTTGGTGAAAACCCTCGGGGCGGAGGTCAAACCGAACGGCAGGACCCGAAACTGAAAGTGCGAGTCGCCAACCGCGAACCTCAGGTACTTCTTGTGCTTGGGATGGATCGGCACATGGAAGTAAGCATCCTTGAGGTCGAGTGACACCAACCAGTCCCGAAGCTGAAGGGCCTGGAGGACTTGAGAGAGAGTAACCATCTTGAACTTGTCCTTCCTGAGGAGTTTGTTCAAACCGCGCAAGTCCATGATGGGTCTCAATCCCCCGTCTTTCTCGGAAATCAAAAAATAAGGGGAATACCATCCCTTGTTCCTCTCCGCTACAGGCACCAGTTCTATGGCGCCTTTCTCCAGCAGGGCTTGAATTTCCTGCGCAAGGAGCGGATCCGGACACTTCAAAGAGAGGTTCCCCGGTGGATTGTCGCGAGGCCTGTGCCGAAAGGGAAGACAGTAGCCGTGGGTTATGATCTCCAGAACCCACACATCCGAAGTAATGGCACGCCACTCTACAAGATGCTGCGCCAGCCTTCCCCCAACCGGCGAACCATGGGACAAGGCCTCATGACTGAGTAGGAGCGGCTGCGGCGTTACCTGAGGGCAAAGAGGCAACTGCCCGAGCGGCCTTGGCACCACGGGTACCCTGTCGTCCACCTCTGGTACCCCTGCGTTGGCCCCTTTGACTGCCAGCTCCTCTCGCTCTACCAAAGGACGAGTAATAGCGAAAGGAGCCACCCCTCCACTGCTGTCCCCTAGGACGAAAAGGCGGAGGTTGGCGAACTGCAGCGCCCAACGACTTCGCTGCAGCTTTTGAGGTCTGCAACCTCTCAAGGCTCTCGTCAGCCTTGCTGCCAAAAAGATGTCCACCATCAAAGGGCATGTTGAGGAGCCGGGACTGCACATCAGGAGCAAACCCCGACTTCCGCAACCACGCAAACCTGCGTATCACGGTGCTCGCCGCCATGGACCTACTGACGCATTCAGCTAAGTCCAAACCCGACTGAACGGACTCACACATGGCATCCTTACCATCCTGGACCAAAGCAAGGAAACCATCCCGTTCGTCCCCTTCGGGAATATGTTCAGCCGCTAACGCAACACAGTTCCACAGAGTGTGCGTGAAACGTGACAAGGCACAAACGGAGTTGGCCGCCTGAAGCGCCATACCACCAGAAGAAAACACCTTCTTCGCCCAGCCATCAAAACGTTTGTCGTCCCTATCAGGAGGGATGGTAGGGTACGACGCCTGCTTTGCCGGGGCCGTGGCCGCCTGCACCACCAAACTTTCCGGAGTGGGGTGCCTGGTCAAGTAGCAGGGGTCGCCACTGGCTGGACGGTATTTCCGCGACAAGGATCTGCCCACTGCCGGGAGACTCTCCGGAGCAGTCCAAGCCGCCGCCACCCTACGCTGTAAAGCCATATGGAATGGCAGAACCGGGTCAGATGGGGGACCAACATCAAGGATGTCCGTCAGATCATCCTGCACAAACTCCCCTGGGGGAGCAGACCATCCCAGATACTCAGACACCCTAGCCATAAGGCGCCGGTATGAGGAATCGGCATGGGAGCCAGGCTCAGGCCGACCAAATTCCACCTCCGGAGAGGTGTCCAGACCACTAGCATCATGCAGCGACTGCCTCAATTCGTCAAATTGACTATGGCCCGAGACAATGTCATCCGGCACCTGACCAGGAACCAGGCCAACCGAATCCTCATCCGCCTCCGAAATATAATCCAAGAGGTGGAAAGGCATCTGAGAGTGCCTGCTCTTAGCCAGAGCCTTCCTAGGGGGTACACCCGAGACACGGGGCACCTCCGACACGAAAGGCGTCGAGCGAATCGGCGCCGCCGTCGAGAAAACCGGCAACGGCGCCGAGAGGATCGGCGTCGACGTCGAGGAAATCGGCGTCGACGTCAGATGCAGCGCCTCCAATATCGGCGGCGTCGACACAGCCCTCGAAGCCGAAGCCCCGAGCGTGTCCCTCGACGACCTGAACGTCGACGGCTTCGACGACTTCCTCGGAGCCGGAGCCTCGAGAAAGCCTGTCGACGCCCTCGACGCCTCAGACGTCGATGTCTTCCTCGAAGACCTCACAGGTGCACACGGTCTCGATCGCGTCGAGGACCGGGACCTGGAACGGGTACGGCGAGAACGAGCCTCCTTGTCCGAACGGGACCTCTCCCGTGACTCGTGCCGACCACTCTTGCGAGCGGCGTCTCTCGACCTCACACGGCCGACCCCACTCGGGGGCGCGGACGGTTGAGTACCCTGCGACTCAAGAATCGCCAACATTTTCTTCCCGAAGGAAGCCCATTCCTCCGGCGTCGCACGGCTGGTGGGATAACCGACGTGCCGGGCAGAGTCCTCGGAAGAGGACCTGGAAGGCGACCGGTGACGGCGCTTCCGAGAACGCCTCGAAGAGGCAGAGGAGTGGCGAGACCGACTCCTAGAAGAAGACCGACGAGACCTCCGACGATGACGCGGAGAGTCACCCCTCGAATCATCCGTCGAAAGCCCCGCCGACTTCGACTTCCGGGGCTTGGACACCCGACCTACCGACAATTTCTTCTTACGTTCGCGTAAGGCCTTGGAAGTGAGCGACAGGCAGTCGACACAGTCATCCGTGTCGTGGGCCTCCCCGAGGCACCAGAGGCAGGCGTCGTGCGAGTCAGTCACCGACATCTTGGACCCACACACCCCGCACTTCTTGAAGCCCGGACGCGGGGTTGAAGACGAAGCGGAAGACATCGCTGCGAAGGAATATTCACAAACGAACAGGCTCGAAGAACCAGAAAGAACAGAACTCCAAAGAGTCGAGGCTAGAACCGAGAAACACGAAGCAACACGTTCGCGGAAAAAACGGAACTGAGGCTACTGGCGTCGTGCGTCCTACTTATCACATCGGATGACGTCGGACGTCGGAGGAGGTCCTCGACGGCGGCGCATCGACGTCATCGACGCAGGACGCAGACGCCGAAAAAGTTTCCGAAGCAGCACAGCTGTGGTGATTACTGTCATAGATATGGAATACGTCGGAGGACCCAATCCCCTCGAACTGATGATACTGCGTTTACTCAATTTTTGCATCTTAAAACAAGCATTTCTAAAGAGCTCCTCCAGTGTCACAGCCTATTGTACCTCTGTTCACTGATGGACACTCTGAATGATATTGTCTCGACCACATGCCTTCATAGAGAAAATATTGAAACACAGACCGTTGCTCAACTTTCTTCAGCTGCGTTAAGTCAGCCGATAAAAACAGATAACTAATGCCAAGCCAATCTACAAGGGGAGAGACTGGATCAAGCCTCCCAAACCAATCCAAATAGAGGTATCCCCTCTGTATCTTCTTGGATATTACCTGCCATAAACTATCAGGCCAAGCCATCCAGCACTGACATTAAGGGTCAAGACACGGAAACACACCGCCTTAACCCTGGTACCTGATCACAATCCCGATCAAAACCCTAAGCAGGTATCCAATGCGGAATGGGCGATTAATAAAATCTCAAATGCCAGATATTAAGGCCATCAGCGTCCATGCCTTTGTTATTTCCAACATTGGGAAAGCAGCTGGAAGAGTCCAGAGAAGCACTACGCAACAAATTTCTCGCTTGGCTGTGACAACGTACGGGCCCTGGGGTGGTTAGACTGTCTGATTTGAAGGTTATACACCAAATTGACTTGAGCGGCTGGTGCTCCTCTCCGAAATAGGGATTGTGTCGTAGTGGGCTGTGGTTTTAGCAAGTTACCACACTTTCTTAGCATGTGCAATTATTTCCCCAGAGGGGGCTCAAATTGGAATTTAATTCTTTAAGGGCACTGTCAGTTGGAAAATCAATTTTTCTTGCCTTTTGACTCTATGAGTATTCTTATAATATGGGGATGATCAGCCCCCCTTTGGGTCTATATGGTATTTAGGTTGTACTTTATTTTGTTTCCTATGTTTTATATGTTTCATGTTGTATTTTCCATGGTCTGTTTGTATGCGCCATTAAGCCTTTATGTCCATTATGTGCGATATAAATACAATAAAAAGAAATATAACACTTGTGAACAGGCCCCATACAAATGTCCAATAAATACAAATAACAGTTGTGAGCCCATAAGGAGTACCTTCCAAGGTCCCTACCAACTCCACTACAGAATTTAACTTAAAGTAACTAAGTATCCAGAGGAACCTTTTGCCTTTTCTACGGTTACCTGAATTTTGCATCCCTCCTCCATTGGAGAACTCTGAAACTAGTTTAGGGAATGGACTGCTCAAGTGCTAGAATCCTTGAAAAGTCTTGCTGAAGTATAAATTGCTGGTATTAGTGTTAAATAATTATTTTCCCATCCAACAGACACTTGTCTGAGTGACTTTAAAACTGTCATCTTACTTTGACAATTGTTGGTGCAAGCCACTACTATTTAAACAGTGGAACTGTAATTTTTCTGTAACTATTGCGGGGGTGAGTCACTACTATTGAACGTCAGCCCTTCCTCTCTGAGTGGGCTGACCTTTCCTCCTCACTCCTGTCCTCAACCACTCAACTCCTCTTTCTTGGTGACTTCAACATCCACCTGGATGCCTCCTGCCCCCCCCCCACTGGACTCTTTTGTGACCTATGCGACTCTCTCTCACTCTCTAGTCTCCCTTCTGGGCCTACTCATTCCGCAGGGCACACTCTTGATGCTGTGATCTCTTCTGACCTTCCCTTCTCCGTCCCTCTCTCCACTCCTCTCTCCTGGAGTGATCACTTTCTCCTATCCTCCCACCTCACCCTCCCTACCCCACAGGCAAAGCCACCCTCATCACTGCCACCCACCTTCTCGGTCATCCGACCCATGAAGCGTGTGTCAGTTGAGGCTTTCGCTGCCACCTTCTCGCCCCCACCCCCCTCTCCCTTCGGCTGACTCCCACCCTGACACAGCCCTCTCCATGCCCCACTCTGCTATATCTGACGCTTTTGATGTCCTTGCCCCCATCATGAGAATCCACCTGAAGCCCAAAGCCAAATGTAACTCCTGGTATGACTCGGATCTCGTCACCCTAAAAACGCAAGTGCAGGGTGGCTGAGAGGAAATGGCGTGCTTCGTGTTCATCCTCTGACAAACTGGGCTGCCGCCTGCTCCAAAGGCAATACCGTCTCTCCGTTCTCACCAGGAAGAGAGCCCTTATCCAAGCCCGCATCTCTGCGGCGTCTAACAACTCGGCCGAATTCTTTAAAATCTGCAAGGAGCTTGCCAACCCTGCTGCAGTCTCTACCTCTCCTGTCCCCTCCCAGGCCCTCTGCACTGCACTGGCCTCTCACTGCATCTCTAAAACTCAGGACATCCTGTCCTCACTCTCCTCCTATCCCCTCCCTCCCTCTCTTCCCGGCTCTTCCTCTGGCCCTTCTGCAGCCACCCCTCCTCCCTCCTTCTCTGCCTTTCCCCTTTTTTCTGCTGACGAGGTTTCCAGACAAGTCTGATCTATGAAAGTCTCGTCTAAACAGGTTCACCCCTGTTCCTCCAAAACTATCAAGGACCACATCGACTCTCTGGCTCCTGCCCTGGCTGACTTTTGCAACCACTCCTTCGCCTCTGGAGTCTTCCCATCCCTCCTCAAGCACTCCCTTGTGCACCCTCTTCTTAAGAAACCCTCTTCCGACCCCTCCTGCCCGGCTAACTATCGCCCAATCTCCATCACTCCCTTCCTGGGCAAGCTCCTGGAGAAACTGGCCATCTCCCAGCTTAACCTCTATGCTGAATCTGTTGGTAGTCTTCAAGACCATCAATGTGGCTTCAGAGCTGCCAGAAGCACAGAAACTGCTCTCCTGAACATCCGTGAGGACCTGCTCTTGAACCTCGACTCCAACACTCTGTGTGTTCTCATTCTGCTCGATCTCTCTTCTGCCTTTGACACTGTCAACCATGCCATCCTACTCAACCATCTCCGTGATAACCTGGGTATCACTGGTCAGGCTCTGGCGTGGCTGACCTCTTTCCTTTCCAATCGACCCTCCCAGGTCCAAATGGGGTCCTTCCTCTCTGACATCTTTTTCTCCACCTGTGGTGTCCCCCAGGGATCTAATCTCTCTCCCTGGCTGTTCAACCAGTATCTGGCACTCCTTGCCCACCGCATCGCCGCTCTCTGCCCCAACTTTCAGTGCTATGCAGACGATACCCAGCTCATTTTCAGGCTACCCTCGGCCTCCTCCTCTCCTTCCCTCATCTCTGACTGTCTGTCTGCTATCCAGGAATGGTGTGCCGCCAATGACCTCTGCCTTAATGCCAGTAAGACTGAGAGTCTACTCATCGGCACACCCACTCCCTCCTTCCCTGCAGCTCTCTGGTCGGCCTCTCTTGGCCCTCTTCCTGCTCCTACCTGCAAGGCAAAAAACCTTGGGGTCATCTTCGACTCCACACTCTCCTTCTCTCCTCATATATCTGACGTCTCTAAGAAGTCACACTACCAGCTGCACCTCCTCAGAGGTATTCTTCCCTTCCTCTCCTTCCCCCAGAAGCTCACTGTCTCCCGAGCCCTGGTTCTCTCGAAGCTGGACTACTGTAACAGCCTCTATCTTAATCTGCCTGGTTCCACTCTCCGCCCTCTGCAACTCATCCAGAACAGAACTGCGAGACTTGTCCTTGGCCTCAAGCCCAGGGACCGTATCTCTCCAGGACTGAAATCTCTACACTGGCTCCCAGCGGCTGCGAGGATTAAGTTCAGAACCCTCTGCATTGTCCACAAGGCCTTCTGGGGCCTGGGGCCTAAATACCTTCAACTCTCTCTTCCTAAATATCTTCCTTCCTGAGCCCTTCGCTCAGCCGTCTCCAACTCCCTCAGGGTTAGCCGCTTCTCGAAGCAACGAGCTGGGGGTAGATCGCTCTCCGCGGCAGGGGCCTCCCTATGGAACAGCCTCCCTGAAACTTGAGAACCATCTCCGGTTCCGGAAGCACCTCAAAACCTTCCTCTTTGCCTCTGCTTTCTCTCTCCCTCTCCCCTGCTAAATCCTTCACTGAAACTGCAATGAATCTGCAACTGGGCCACTCACACCGACCTCGGTCCTGGGCCCAGCCACTCTCCACTTGCACTGCCTCCCTGGCAACCTCTGCACTGCGGGACTGTCTCTGTATCCCTACAGCCCCCCCCCCCCTCCCAGCACTTGTCTGCACTTACTTTGCACTTGCCACCAGCTGGCCCTATTTATTTTATTCTACTTACTTGTACTGCACTTCCCCCCCTCCCCTTGCACTTTTCCCTTCCCCCTACCCCTGCAATTGCGCAATCTGAATGACACCTGGCCTAGTAGGATCGTTGTCCGTCTTCCCCTCGTTTCCCCCCTCCCTGCCTCGTCGCACCTTGAAACACTTGTGTATAGGCGCGTTACAAATGCCATATCATATCATATCATATCATATCATATCAAGCCACTACTATTGAAGCAGTCACCTGAAAAAGTGTTGCTTTTGTTTTCTATTTGTGTTGGTTAGTCTAAAACAGCATTTCATAACCTTGCCTGCTCACCTCCTCCTCATAAGATAAGCCTGGCTGCACTGCCATTCTACCAACCCTTTGGGTAGTACAGACATATACTAAGAGGTGCCTGTATACCAAGGGTTAATTTGATAGTCTAACACCTCCAGGTAGACTTTAAGAAAACTCCCCTAACGCAGCCCGGGAAGGTCATAGCTCATTGTGGGATGGCTCAAAATGCAGGTTTTCTTAAGACTGACTGGTTCCACTAGTCCAAGGGTCTGAGTCGTCTACGGGACTCTGTGTTGCATGGAAGAAAGGGTCAGCACAGGCAGCGCTTCCTCAGCAGGCATCTCTGGTCTGTGGAAGTAGCTACAGGTGTCTCTTCCTCCTCCTCCTCCTCCTCCTCCTCAGATTCAGCTGCAGTGGTCGACTTGTCTCCAGATTAATGGACAGCAAGACCCAGTTGGAACTGGTTTCAGGCAGGCATGCCAGAAGAGACACGACTGAAAATTTCTGACTCCTCCCTCGTTCCAGTCTTCGCAGACACTCTGGAGGCTTGGCGGGCTTCACAAAGGATTCCCGCTGAAGACAAAAAAATCAAATTGGGACCTCCCCCACCCAGCACAGCAGAAGATGGACCAAGAAAGGACAAGCAGACCAAAGAGAAATTGCAACAAAAAAAAAAAGAATACAGCCACCATTTTGGGTCAATGGTAACCCTTCTATGCAGCATTACCATGGAGGTGAACACAGCCTGCGAGTAAAAATAACACAAAAGTCAGTAAAACACGTCCACTGCCACCAGCCATTCAGGTACTCATGTCACTGTAACAGGAATGTTACAGGTGCTGTGATAAAGGGGATACAGAGTAACCCCTCAGCTGTACAAATAAGGTGTGGTCTGCTGATCTCACAATATAAAATGTAGAGAAGATAAAAAATATCCTTCTACTCTTGAGAACATGTGTTCCGACAAAATAAAGGACTGCAACCGTTACAGGGACAGCGAGAACGAGGATACTATGTAAGCCCTCAGCACTCCACATAAGGTGGGGTGGGCTGGTCCAACAATGGGAATTGTAGAAAAGATAATAGTATCCGTCTACCCATGGGAACATTAGTTCACACAAGGTAAATCAGAAAATAAAAAAGGGAAGCCCAGGGGCTCCCCAGGAACACTGCACAAAAAGTGCTGTGTACTGCAATAATAAAATGTAGATGACCAAAAATGTATAGGAAAGTATGATTCCAAAAATAAAGTATGGAGAGACATAAAAAGGACTCTCATAGAACGAGTAAAGAAAGGGTGAGTGGGGAAAAGGTTTCCACTCACTCAGGAACATAGGAAAAAAATCCCCAAATCCAGCAAAAAGTGCTTGGGGTGTCACAGTGAAGGAGATTTGGCATAAATATGAACATCTAAACCAACACTAACATTGGTCTGAGAAACAGGATGCAACAAGCCAACACCCTTATCTGTATTTACCCAGCCAGCCATTCAACCAAACCATAAGACGGGATCCGCAAGAAACGATACCGGTTACTCCCGTCATCACTAGACACCCTGCATCATTCATCACAATCACACATCAAGAACAGAGAGATGTGCCAGACCCCAAGAATAGCCCGTTAAGCCTCTTTGGATCTGAAAGCCTTAAAGTGGAGCACTGTGAAAATAATCTAAGCGACCTTTAACAACCCTGTAGCACTGGCCCAAACAGCTGAACTCCGCCAGAAACGACAGGCACAAGATGCCTTCTGATCCATGCACATGCTGGATCAAAGCACTCCACTGATAGGTTTTACCTTGTCGCCGAAGACCAGATCGACTTGCTCTTCATCACAGAAAGTTGCTATAGGAAATATATAGTTGTCATGTTCTAGTGATAGGTTGTAAAGTGAAAAAATTGAGAATTTCAATATCCTCATTTGCTCTGGCGCAGAGGGGGCATCTGCCCTGTTCAAGATGAACCCCAGAATCGTGTGTTTAGTGATGAGAAACATTGGGAGAAGTTTTGTTCTGACAAAGAAGATCATGGTGCAGATGTTTTTCTTTGAAATCATTAAAAGACTTACTCTGTGTACTGATTTTAGGTTGGTCTTTCACCCTTAATGAACAGACATGGACATACTGGATTGATACAATAGTCAAAAGACTTTGGAAACTGCCCTTTACCAAACTGCCCTTTACCAAATGAAAGTGTTAAGGCTGTTCAGCAACCTTTGGCTCACCAGATGTGGACTAACTCCCATCAGCCCTAGCCAGTATTGACAATGGTGAGGAATCATGGGCCTCATAGTCCAAAACACCTGCAGAGCCAGAAATGATAGATTGCTGGCTTCGACAATAATCAGTTGTATAACCGTATCTTCATTTTTCCTATGCAATCTATGGCCTCAGCATAAAAACAGAGAGGATACACCTAACGTGAGATTATAGCGGTTGAAGTGTTAAATGTATGGTATATTAACCCCAAGCTTTATTGCATTACACCAATTATTTATTTTAATAGAACATCGGAAAGAAATATAAATAAATGGCCAAGCAAAATATCTAAACTGAAGACAAAGAAAAAGGACACTGATCGACAATGAGTAAACCTCGACTTAAAACAAGCATCAGCTTAATTAATAACAAAGCAGTTTCATAGAAAGGTTTAGCAGGTCTCTGTGGTCCTCGTAAAAGTGGAAAGATGGAAAAGAACCAAAGTCTAACAAAAAGCACCGGAAAGCCCACAGCTGTTGTATAGCTAGCTCATTTGGCTGGGAAGGCTGCCCCTCGGGTCCATTGCAAAAAAATTAAATTGTATAGCCAGCCATTTGACTCATCAAGGTATGGCTAAATGTTTAATAAAAAAAATAAACCCTATCAAAAATGATTGGAGGGGCAGAATTGAGGGTGTAATTACTCCTTCACCACTAATACAAATAACCATACTCCAAGATGACCCACAAGAAACGGAAACTAACAAAACCCGAATAATCTTTAATTTATATTGGAATATTAAAGCAAAAGACGGGGAAAAATTCCTGGATCAAGTCACAACGAATATTGACGAATTAAGAGCAAAATTCTGCATGCCGCAGATATTATGCGGGGACCTGAATATAGACTGTTGCACTAAGGTAGGAAGAGATGATATGCCACAACATAAGAAACAATTGAACAGAGCTAAAAGTTGGCCGACAGTGATGAGATCTAGAGATCTACATATGGTAAATGGAGCCATTACAGGCGATCTGGATGGAGCCAAAACATGGGCTTCACACAATGCCACAGCAACGCTGGATTACTACTTTGTGGATCTGGAAACATTTAGGACAATTGCTTCACTAAAAATAGTGCCATCAGTAAAGAGTGACCACAGCATCCTACTCCTTAAACGCAAAGATCCAAAAATGCAACAAAATGGGTCCACCAGGTCACCATCAATGGATTGAATTGGCTCAAACTGACGGTGCAAAAAGCAGCCAAATTGGAGAGCGAGATAGCTAAATGGCAGCTGATGCCGGAAAATTAAGTTGATTATGAAAGTTGCCGGTCAACTTTTAGAGTATCAGGCCAACAGATGGGCTCAAACAAAGCGACAAGACTGCACAGCTATAATGAAGAGCTGCCCAAAAGAAAACAAAAACTAGCGAAAGATCTAAGGACAATTAGGCGACTGAAATCACCAGACGCAGTAAACCAGAGAAAATAACTAAAAAGAAATTACCAACATTGGGTAAAATCATATCAGGCAATCCTTTACCAAAAAGACTCGGAATATATGCCTATGGCACTGAATAACAAAAACTCAATGTTCTTTTGGTCATTAATAAAGAAGAACACAAATCCACAAGGAGGAGAACAAATAAACCCAATACATGAAACACAGTGGCTGGAGCACTTCGCCATGATATATGGACAGGCAAATAAATGACACAGAAGAGGACAAAATAGAAAGGAAAAGATTATCTTGGAAGATCCTCTTTGAAAAACAAGAAATCTTGGGCCTAATTAACAAGGCTAGTACATCTAGAGCGCCGGGGCCATGATGGACTGACGAACTCAATGTTAAAATGAACACCCGAATTGTGGGCAGACATGTGCTTCTCATTATTCACAAAAATAAACCACATCATGCAGGTTCAGACTCCTAGAAAAGGGCAACAACAATACCGATCTTTAAGCCAGGCGACAGAAAGAATCCAGAAAATTATCGCCCCATATCACGGTTGGATGTCCTGGGCCAACTTTATGCAGGCATACTATTAAAGAGGCTTAAAGAGTGGTTGCGAGAGACCGGAAACATTGACAGCAGACAAGCAGGTTTTGTCGAGAGAGTAGATTGCGGATTGAACGTGTTAATAATAAATCTACTCAAACTGAAGGCCGTGAGGGGAAATGATAAGCTCCATCTAGTATGCATAGATATGGCAGCAGCATTCGACCGAGTTGATCGAAATATTTTATGGTCTAAAATGCAGGACAAGGGATGTCCACCAGATCTCATAGCAGCCATAAAAGCACTGCACACTGGAAAGAGTATGCAGGTGCGTTTAGATCAAAGTGGCACACTTACCGAACCATTGAATACGCTTAAAGGTCTGAAACAAGGGTGCCCCTTGGCCATACTATACAACTTTTACATCCTATATATGAGAGACAACTTGGAGCCAGCAAGATCATGTTCACTGCGATTAGCAGGAAATGCCATCGGACACTTGCTGTATGCGGATGACCAAATCCTGCTGGACCTGACGGCAATAGGCCTACAGAAAAAAACTCGACAAACTAGAAAGATATGTTATCAAATCAATAAACAAAAAAATCAATGCTGAAAAATCGGAAATTCTAGTCATGAAAAAACCACAAAAAAAGGTAAAAAAACCTTTTAAATGGTGCCTGGGAAATATCACAATCCAAACAACGGAAAGCACCAAATACCTGGGAGCAATAATCAGTGCGGATTGGGGTGATAAACCTTGGATAGGGCATCTCCAAGTAAATGGACCAATTGATTACCCAAGCCTTTCTAATGAAGTAGAACTACTGCAAATTTACGGTAAAACCATTGGTGGAATTCTATAAGGATAAAGTAAAGCCATCAATAACGTATGCGGGTGACACTGGACTAAGAATTCCATGGGTAACCTGGGATAGGCTTGAGGCAACATTCTGGCAGAAAACCTTAAATTTATCAAATTCGCTGCCAATAAGTGCAATTAGGCATGAGCTGGGTCTTCACTCGCTACAGGTCCAGGTTGTATGGAAAGCCTTATCAACGTTCAGGAAAATAGAAGGTCCTGATTGCCCACCGCAATAAAAAAATTTGAAAACACCCTGCTGGCCTTTAGGGGAATTGAGAAACAAATGTCAGGGAATACTGCTTAACATAGGGTCCACCATAAGTAGCCTATGTGAAAACCCGAAGAGAGTTTAAAAAAATAAATAAAATAAATGAATACAGTTATTCTCAGTGGAATGGTCGCAGACGGAAGCGGTACGTGCATCATCCTATAGTCACAACCCGGCAAAGAAACTAACGAACTGTCCTGGAATCCTGCCAACATATTTGAATAAGAATGCTAATCCGTGTCACAGAGATCTGATCTTGCGCTTCAAATTGAACATTGCGTGCACAAAGGAAGTCCTGGTAAAATACGGGAGGATTAAAGATAACATCCGTCGCCTATGGCAGGAAGAAGCTGAAACCCTGTGTCACTTTACTTTATTCTGTAAAGTGCTATCAGTGGAAAGAACGCAGCTACTTTATGAAGTGTTAGAACCAGGCAGTGGCTTAGATGCCAAATCTTGGTGGGAAGCACTTCACAATAATCCAAATCAAAAGATATCCTGAAGATTGGGCGCCATAACCAAAATTGCTATAACAGCCAGGCTAAAGAGTCACAAAAGAAGGAAATAACCATCGGAGGATGTTGGCCTGGCTCTTAATGAAGGGCACTTTTTTGTTTTTATAGCAAAAGATATGTTTTATTAACTGAATGCTAAATAAAAAAAAAAATTAAACTTACAAGCCAGGTTTTGCCTTTTTAATTATCTCTTCATTATCATCTTCGTCAACGAAGTCATTATCTGTTCCTGCGTGGGAGGATTCTTCTTCCAATTCCTCATCCTCAGTTTCCCCGTCATGGGTCTTCCTCTCTTCCTCTATATAGTACTTTTTATTGGTGCTCAGTCCAGGGGCTTTGTCTATAATAAACATCTCGTTCCCAGATAGGGCTGAATCTTCTGTTGACTGGGCCACAGATGGTTTTTGTTGGCTACTCTTTTCCAAGCATATAACCTCTTCATCCTCTGAACTCGTATCCAAGATCTCAATTTCATCATCACTAGGAATGACCATGACCAAATAGTCATCTTTCTGTGGCTTGATATTATTTTCTGCTATTTTCTTTAGCTTAGGGCAGCTCTTTAAAGCTACACTTAAGTGGTCTGTAACATCAGAATCTGCATCAATCACCTTTATAATTGCACAGTCATCTTTCTCATTACCCAAGTGAATCATTTGCTTGGGCTCAACAAGAGTTTTGCTTTGCTTTTTAAGAGAAGTCCTTTGATTTTCTGAAGGTCCCTTTTTATCATTCTTAGGCAGAGATGTTAACCCATCTAAATGAGCTGCTGTCAATTTGGTATTTTCGCCTTTTGAAGATTCAGACACTAGTCCTGGACTATCAACCTCCTTGCTGTGCCCCACAGATAGTCTGCTCATTGATGTGGCGCATTTATTTTCAGTTACTTTAGGACTGCTAGTAGTTGTGTCATGTTGCAGGATGCTACTCTGCAACTCCATTTCAGGCTTGGCCTGCAACTCACTTTTACACTGGCTGGATGGCTTACTTCTCGGGCTGCACAAAACGCTACTTGAAATAAAGGATACCTCTTCTATGTCAGATGATGGTTTATCAACACACCCCAATTTGGAGATAACCATGGGCTGAGATTCTATTCCATTCTTGGATCTTGCAAGACTGTTCCTAGTTAGCCGCCTGCCAGTCCTGGCTGCAGAGATTCCAGAGCACCATGATTCAGCATCAGAAACATCTTCAGTTTTATTCATGGTTGGAGTTTGGCGTTCAGGGGAGGACTCTCGGTTAGGATTTTGGGTCTGTTGAATACCTTCTAGCTGTGATTTAGCAATTCTTCTTCTTGTAGCCCTATTGGCAGCCTGACCTGCAGAAACATTTGAGCAGCAGGATTCTGCATCCGAAACATCATCAGGTTTACTCTTGGCTAATGTCGGACATTCAGGAACCGGCTTTTGGTGTTCCTGACTAGCTTCTCCGTGCGATTTTGCAACTCTGCGTCTTGTAACTCTATTAACCTGGCTTCCAGAAATGGCTGAGCAACATGAATCTGCATCTGAAATCTCTTCAGTTTGAGATTCAGCAGCTGGGGTCAGTGGAAATCTCGATGTGCTTTGCCTACTTCTTGTACGCCCCGATATTCCAGGCATTCGTATTCCAGAAAATGAAGAACAATTTGATTCCGATTCAGATATGTCAGCTTCCTCTTGGGATTCTGAGATCGGTCTAGACGTAGTTACAGACTTTATACTTCTGCTCCGCTGTACAGAATCAGACTGAGAGCTCAGTAGTATTTGCCCCCTCCGTGTTGTTCTTGGCATTGTGGGAACCTGAAGACCAGAGAGCGTGGAACATGTAGATTCAGCCTCAGATACCTCGCCATCAGACTGAGCTTCCGCCCTGCTCGATTTTCTTGCTATATTTTTACTGGTAGAATTAAAAGGCTCTGGTACATTTGCAAGTTGCAGTTTTTCAGTGGCAGAAAGGTCTTCAAGTGAAGATCCACCCAGCAAAGTGTCAGTTTTTGAGCTTCTTTTTGTTCCTCTTGCTTTCCTTTGGGGGACAGTTGCACTGAGGTCAGCGGGCGTTTTCTTAAAAAGAAAAAAAAACACATTACAAAATCACAATTTGTTTAATACGAAAGATAAAGAAACAATGTTTACAGTCCAATGCTATAAATACCAGATAGATCAATGGCCCTAAAAAACCTAGTATTGATTTGTAATGTTTGTATTGCCCCATTTAACCCAAAATCTAAAGAATCCCACAATACAGCTTCCTTCCCTTTCTGCTAAGAGTGAGTAATCCTAGATGCATGCAAACTTAGTCATGTTCACCCCTTAACCAAAAAAGGGCGATTAACCATGTAATTATCAAAAATATACATATTTTAATATTTACCAAAACACATTACAATATATTTCTCTAAAAATACACACAACAATATGATCAGAACACATTCTGAAACACATGTCTATGCGTATACATGTTCTACAAATGGCAAAGAAGCTAACACTTCAAACCCTTTCTGTGCCTAACTGTAGGGTAAGTCTCTATTTTAACCACCACTGTTATTAATACTACCCTTCTTAATTCATACGGGCAAAAGGCTGTGCCAACACTTCAAGAATGTGTTTCTAGAACCAACATGAATTTTAATCTCGAGAATAAACACAGAAATTAATCCACATTGTATATCCTGTTGGTGCTGTCCTCAGGGCACTTAATCTTTGTTATATATTCTGGTTTTCACGTATGTCATCACGTGCTAGTTGCCATAATTTCAATATTCTAAAAAACAAACAAATAAACATTTGGTCTTAAAAACATGGTTTTTTAACTTGAGGCCATACATAGCATCTTTTCCAACTTCATCTCTATTTCTAATATAAGCAGAGGGATTTGTTTATTTGTGGTCTTATTACTGCCCACTGCCACACAATTTTTCAACATTTTGCATGTCCCAATTTCTTACACACAATTTCATCTAAATGAAAAAAATGAGCAAAATACCCAATTCATGCCGACAATGTGTCTTTTTTCCTTTCATTTTTAGTTTTTAACCGTTAGCATAAAAATGCGTTAGCATAAAAATACCTGTCGTCTCTCAGAGCCTCGTCGGGGACTGTATAGTTCTTGCTGTCCCACTTCTATTGTCTTCACTACTTTTGGCTCGGTTCTACATAAAAGAAGAACATATGCCTATCTTTCATTTTATGATAAATCATCAAAAAAGGTTGAAAACGAGTGCACAGCACTACCCGAGTGCTTACCTATTGCGGACTCTACATTGGTCTCCCAACGCTGCACTGGTAACAATTGACGCGCTAGCTGTGAGGCCCCACATTTCACTACTTCCTTGTGTGAGAAGAAGGCGGAACGGTATCCCTGTCCACTACCGACAATACTCTGTAAAGAAAGTAAATGCCTGTGTCGTTTAGAAAGAACCACCAAAAGACACCGAATTGCTACGCCCTATTTCACATTGGGCTTACCGATTGAGATCTTCACCAAAGTGTCTCTTTCCGAAAATATGTGTGGGATCTTTCACCTTAGGCCTTAATTGATGTTGCTACCCATATAGTAACGAGATCTAGTCGGACAGAAACAAGAGGAAAGATGAAATTTTCTTCTCAACGGGACAGTAAAAGAATATTTACTCTTAGCGCATTTGTCTTACCTTACGGAAGCCGTACGTGCTCCCCGTCTTATTTTAACAAACCACGGTTTGCTTTCCGCTGTATGCCAAATCTGAGAGACAAATTGGTACATACCTACAGAACCACTTACGGAGGGGAGTCCCAGCACCCAACCAACATTGTGGAATTTGCCACCGGTGGTGGGCCATTATACGTGCGGCAAGTGCTTGGTTTGTAAATTGACATCGAACATGAAATACGTAGATTTGAAAGGGAGAAGATGGGAGCTAAATTTCACTAACTGCAACTCTAAATGGGTGGTATATGGCATAAGGTGCCCGTGCGGTTTGCTGTATATTGGTAAAACCAAGAGACCCATTCGGCAGAGGATCTGCGAGCACAGATCCTGTGTGAAGAATCAGGTACCGGAGAAACCTTTGGTAGCACACTTTAAGAGTGCTCACCATGGTGTGGATGACATCCATTGGTTTATTATTGAAATGATACTTCCCCAACTGAGAGGAGGGAACAGAGACCTAAAGTTAAGACAAGATGAACAAAAATGGATCTATTCTTTGGATACCGTAAGGAATGGTTTGAATATTTACATTGAATGGTCCCTATTCATCCATTATAAAAAATAAAAATAATGGGTTAGATTTTGAAGTCTGTAGGCTGAAAACATATAGTGACGACCGCCTCCTACATGATATCCTGGTAAATTGCGACACCAGACAACGAGGATGCTCTGTGCAGCATAATGCTCATGAGAATGAGATGTGTGACCTTCCGAGATGGGCCCATGCACCCGCGAATGACAGTTGCAGTCGAGCATCGTGCTAAACACATATACCATTGCAAGATGGCGGATACGATACCCATATAAAGATGGCCGCCGATCACGTGATAACATGGCGCACGTATTTGCGTGCGTCCCACGTGATACGAGGCACCTCGCCCTTTAAAAAAGGCGTAGCATGAGTAATGTTCGCTCTGTCGCTTTGGTACACCAGGTGATAGCGCGCTGCATGGAAATAAGAAGGGGAGCACGTACAGCTTCCGTAAGGTAAGACGAATGCGCTAAGAGTAAATACTCTTTTACTGTCCCGTTGAGAAGAAAATTTCATCTTTCTTCTTGTTTCTGTCCGACTAGATCTCGTAACTATATGGGTAGCAACATCAATTAAGGCCTAAGGTGAAAGATCCCACACGTATTTCTGGAAAGAGACACTTTGGGGAAGATCTCAATCGGTAAGTCCAATGCGAAATAGGGCATAGCAATTCAGTGTCTTTTGGTGGTTCTTTCTAAACAACACAGGCGTTTACTTTCTTTACAGAGTATTGTCGGTAGTGGACAGGGATACCGTTCCGCCTTCTTCTCCCACAAGGAAGTAGTGAAATGTGGGGCCTCACAGCTAGCACGTGAATTGTTACCAGTGCAGCGTTGGGAGACCAATGTAGAGTCCGCAATAGGTAAGCACTCGGGTAGTGCTGTGCACTCGTTTGCAACCTTTTTTGTAGAACCGATCCAAAAGTAGTGAAGACAATAGAAGTGGGACAGCAAGAACTGTACAGTCCCCGACCAGGCTCTGAGAGACGACAGAGGTATTTTTATGCTAACGCATTTTTATGCTAACGGTTAAAAACTAAAAATGAAAGGAAAAAAGACATTGTCGGCATGAATTGGGTATTTTGCTCATTTTTTTCATTTAGATGAAATTGTGTGTAAGAAATGAGGACATGCAAAATGTTGAAAAATTGTGTGGCAGTGGGCAGTAATAAGACCACAAATAAACAAATCCCTCTGCTTATATTAGAAATAGAGATGAAGTTGGAAAAGATGCTATGTATGGCCTCAAGTTAAAAAACCATGTTTTTAAGACCAAATGTTTGTTTGTCTTTTAGAATATTGAAATTACGGCAAATAGCACGTGATGACATACGTGAAAACCAGAATCTATAACAAAGATTAAGTGCCCTGAGGACAGCACCAACAGGATATACAATGTGGATTAATTTCTGTGTTTATTCTCGAGATTAAGATTCATGTTGGTTCTAGAAACACATTCTTGAAGTGTTGGCACAGCCTTTTGCCCGTATGAATTAAGAAGGGTAGTATTAATAACAGTGGTGGTTAAAATAGAGACTTACCCTACAGGCACAGAAAGGGTTTGAAGTGTTCGCTTCTTTGCCATTTGTAGAACACGTATACGCATAGACATGTGTTTCAGAATGTGTTCTGATCATATTGTTGTGTGTATTTTTAGAGAAATATATTGTAATGTGCAATGTGTTTAGGTAAATATTAAAATATGTATATTTTTGATAATTACATGGTTATTCGCCCTTTTTTGGTTAAGGGGTGAACATGACTAAGTTTGCATGCATCTAGGATTACTCACTCTTAGCGGAAAGGGAAGGAAGCTGTATTGTGGGATTCTTTAGATTTTGTGTTTCACTGCCCTCACCCACACAGCCCCTAAAAAGGGGATTTTTGTAGCTCATGGTAGCTGATGCCCTATTTAACCAACATCTTGCAATGTTCATCTAGCTGGGAAACTGGGGCAGGAGAGGCATATGGTTTACAGAAGAGTTCCAGAAAGAACTACTCGCACACCAGGGCTGTGAGTGCCAAATGGCGGTATGGGTGGCTGAGTATATACTCTACTCAACAACCATTTTATTTTCAAGGATCTGCGAAGAGAGCTTTCATCTACGATTTTGTAGCATTTTCCATAGTGGGGAGCCGGTTAAGAAACCCCCACCCCACCGCACTACCCTTCAAAGAGGTTCACTTAGTCGAGGCTGAGCTGTCCTACCTTGCACATACTTCCTTTCAATGAGATTCTTACCCTGCACTGTTCTCTAAGCATCCATTAGGCTGTCCCTCTCCCAGGTAGCCGTACTGTCTTTTTCTGCATCTCTGAACTGTTTTTCGTTGCATTATTTCCCTGTAGGGGATTGTATTGGCCTCTGTATCCGTTTTGCATGCTCTTGCATTTTTTCACCTCTAGGCAAATATTCCTGGGTGTGCTTCACATGATATGCTTTGTCCACTATGCCTACCTACTCTTCTCTAAGTTCCCCCCTCTTTTGTGGTTCACTACACAGTGTACTCCGTTTGCGCCCTGATGCCTGCAGGCCTACAATGCATTACATATAAATAAAAAACTGTTGCCCTCCAGGCCTTCTTCCTCCCTAGGGGTTCTGAGCCGGCTCACAGTGCTGCAGCCATGTTAACTGTTCTCTGCGCTCTGTTGTAGCCTGTTTTCCCCTCGTCCCCTCCCCCATCCTAACTCCCTCCCTACCTCCCCCCTCCATCCCTCCACAGCCCCTTCCTGTGCACCCTGTTAGGCATAGCTCTGTGCAGAGATCCTCTCACTTCTCCCTCTCTCGCCTGCCCTCTCCTCCCTCTATCACACCCACTATGGAGCTCTCTATTCCCCCCATCTTCTCTATCTGTTTTTTTTTATCTCCTATCCTACTCTTCTCACTAAGACTGGTAGGAAGAAGCTTAAGAAAGACACCCTGGTCTCCAACCCAGGCCTTCCCATCCCGGACACCTATGTCAGTGCTTTCTCCAGAGAGACTCTCGCCAACATCCTCTTTGTCGTTCCCTCATCCAACCTATGGACCCTTCATATGGTCTCTTCTCGCTCCTTCATCTTCACCCATTAATGGTGGCACCCGATGGGAGGTCCTCATGGCCTCCTTCCAGTCCTCCGGTCTTCATTAATGTCCATCTAAATGGTACAATCATGGCCCAGTGACCTCAGCCCAACCTCTTATCTGATTGATTGTTTCCTTTGCTATTCCTGCTACCACTTCTATGACTCCTTTACCTCCTTCCTCTACCATTCTGGCTCCTCTGCCATCTATCACCTCTCTGACTTCTTTGCCTTCAGCCTCTCTCCTGATTCACTTAGCACCCTCGGCCTCCACCTCCCTGGATCCCTTGCAATCCACCATCTCTCTGGCTCCTCTGCCTCCTCCTTCCTTTACCTCTCAGGCTCCTCTGCCCTACCAATGGGTACCCCTCTTCCCTGTACCCCTCCACAGAAGTCTCCCAAAAGTGTCAAAATGCTCCACATTGCTACTCTCAACTCTCGCTCGGCTGTCTTTGAACTCCTGGACCTAGATGTACTCGCTCTTACCGAGACATGGTTTAAGGCCAGCTTTGTCAGGAGTTTTGACACACTGCTCCCCGAGGGCTACAATATACTTCCCGAGCCCAGGTCCGAAGGTGGAGTGGCTCTGATCTTTCCCGAGTGGATTCCTGCCTCCATCATCCCCACTCAAACCTACTCCTCCTTTGAATGCCTGGTCTGCAGGCCCTCTCTCCCGCCTTCCCTTGGACTTTGGTCACCTCCTACAGGCCCACCTAGCCAGGTTACCCTCTTCCTCTCCGAATGGGCTGACCTCACTGCTCTCTTCCCCCCGCCTTGGGGATCTCAACATCCACCTGGACTCTCGAGACTCCACTGGGCTTTTCCGCAACTTGCGACTCTCCGTCCCTTTCTCATTATTGGTTAAACGGGCAGTATGCCCCCGAACCTGGTGTGAAAGCCACATACTGCCTGTCCATAAGAAAGGCTCCTGGAATTTAGGATCCAACTATAGAATGCTTGCCATGCTGGATGTTCCCTCTAAAATTCTAGCAAAAGCACTTCTGGTGGAATTAAACAACTGGATCACAGCAAATAATATCCTACCCTCAAATCAGATGGGTTTCATTAAAAAAGCTAATACTGCATATAATTTGCTTATTCTAGTAACCTCCATTGAGTATGCTTGGAAGCGCAGACACACACCAGTTCACACTGCTTTTAAAGACTTTTCCGCAGCATTGGACTCTGTCCTCCGAAACAGACAGTGGAACAAATTGATAAAATGGAACATTCCACCAGGATTCCTCAAATTGTTAATGTTACTTTATACCAACACTAGTCAAGATTAGGTTGGAAGCTGAAGGCACTTTATCTGCTCCGATACCCACCCGACGTGGAGTAAAGCAAGGGTGCATTGTCACTGCTACTCTTTTTAATCTTTATCTTTCTGATTTGGGGTTGGCTTTCAACAAATTGACAATTTGCCCAGTACAAATAGGACGTCATATGAATAGTTGGTTGGCATACGCCGACGATTTGGGTTACTAGATCACACACCTAGGGATTTACAAAGCTTGATCACTGCTTTAGGCGAATACGCAGAAACAAATGGACCGTCTATTAATATAGATAAAAGCAAGACTATGATATTCGCCCTGCACGTCTACAAAGGATGTAATACTGTTTGAACCTTTAATGGGTTGCAACTTGAGAGGGTTGCATCCTACAAGTATTTGGGTCTCCATCTCCAAAATAATATGAAATGGGATACACATTGGCAGGTAACGAAAACGAAATGTAACGGGGTGGTAAGCATTATTCGGCAATTCACAGGAAAACAAAGCAGAATCTCCATAGAGACAATCCTTTTATACCAGACAAAAGTCTGATCGATTCTATGGGATTGAAATATGGGGAAATAAATATAGAGTGGTACTGAAAGAATTTGAGGCAGCTATATTACGCAAACTCTTCTGTATGCCACTGTCACTACCCATAAAATATATGTACTTGGAATTTGGTATTGCTGGTATATTGGCTGATGTAATTGGGAAGCCAGTTATGTTTTGTGACAAATTGCTAAAACGAGAGATTGGCAAAATAATGGGGAATTTCGGTGGAGCTTTTTATGAAATAGATAATTGCAACACATTAGGGATTTTTGGCCAGCTGCTTACACTCTGTTGTAATAAATGGCAAGAGGGGTGTTGTGGTCTTATGACTAAGCCTGTCTAAAATCTAAACTGCGGTGGCTCAGCGAAGAACAACATCTAGTGAATTTACTCTCAGGGAGTAATAGTAGCTCTTTTTGTGACTATATAATGGCCTGAGTGGTAACACCAATTTATTTAACTGCCTTTCCCAACAGCTCAATAGCAAAACAATATCTGCAACTTAAATTTAATATAAAGTATGGCATTCATGTACCAAGGGGCACATTTAGGTATTTTGTGCAATGCTGCAGGCTTTGTGGCACAGGAGAAGCCAAAACGATCCAACATTTGCTAATAGTTTGTGAAAACCTACATAAATTGAAAACTAGCTATTTGGAAGCATAAAATAATGGTATCAACCTGAAGGGTCTTATTGAAATATGGCCCTTGTTTTAAATGGGTGTGATAATTCGATATTTGACCTTGTTAAATTTTATTGGAAATGTATGGACATAATTAATTTAGTTACCTGTTGATCTGCCTTTTTACATACTGTGTGCACATGTGCTCAATTTTAAACTGAGTAGATGTGAGTTTTATCTAACAATATATTTTGTATCTGTATGAAGTAAAATCTGGGTGGTTGTTAAGTCAAATAAGCAAACTGTTCTCTTTTAGTGATTTAATTTAGACTTGTGTATTAATGCATGGTGTTTTAAATACGTGTAAATGTTTACTTTGTTTTAAATGCTGTATATACAAAGCCATTCGGCTGATGGTACATTAAATAAAATTGAAATGGATCTCAACATCCACCTGGACTCCACTGGGCTTTTCGGCAACCTGCAACTCTCCATCCCTTTCCATTCTACCCTCTGATCCGACTCACTCTTGGATGCACTCACCTCTTCAGACATCCCCCTCTCTAATCCTCCAACTACTACTCTCTCCTGGACTGACCACTTTCTTCTTTCTTCTCACGTGAAGCTTCCTGTCCCCTTGGCAAAGGCCCACCCAGCACTGACACCTTGTTATGTTATGTTACTTGGCATTTATATAACATTCTATATATCATTAGTATGACCTCAAAGCGCTGGTAGGTTGAACGCCCTCGGGAACCGTAGTTCTGGTCAGTAGAGAGGGATAGTGTCGTAGGGTGCGTGGGTGCACCAGATATGTGTGGAGCTGATGTAATTGCCGGATGGTAGCTGCATCCTAGCGTTAAGTGTGGTGATGAGGATATCAGATGTGTGCAGTCTGGTGGGTGGACACCCAAAGTGGGCTTTGGCTGCGTAAGGCCTGAAGGACGCATATATGATCAATTAGCCAGAATGTGCTCAGCTAGCTGCGTTTTATAGGGTGATGAGGTGATCATGGGGTCGAGTTTGTATGTGGACAGCTAGGCCGAATTAGTCAGGGGTATAGCTGTGTTCTAGTTGAATGATGGTGTACAGTACAGAGTAAGCATAGTGATGGGATGGTTATATTTAAGGTGCCCGAGACCAGGCACGTGAGCAGGAAGGCAGGGAGCAGAGCAACATACGAACACAGAGACTGTGGACTGGGTTTATAGCGACAAGTGGGGGAATACAGATATAAAGCAACAGGAAGGGAACTGGGAAGCAGGTTAACATTTACATTTGTGTTTCATCCACTCGGTCCGTGCCATTGACTGCACTCAGTCCATTCCTTTCCCACCTTCCTCCATCAGAGGCAGGTGAATGCAGACCTTAGCAGAGGAGCCCCCTGGGCCCTTATTTCCATAGTTAAAAGTCTGGCATCAGCGCTGTCGCTGCTGCTTTCCTCCCACTTCCCCAGCATCCACTTTCCTGTTCCCTCCCGCCTCCCGACCCTCCCATCACCCCTGATTGGCGGATCCTTCTGTTAGGCAGAAACCTGTGCAGTTCCCTTGGGGAACACTGCAAAAGATTTAAGACTACAGGTATAGCAGTAAACCCCTTTGGTAGCAGTCTGCACCACCCAGATTTACCTGGTAGCTGTGGCTGAGCAGTCAGACTTCTCTCAAGAAGAGTTAGGCAGTATGCAAAGTATACACAATATGTACCAACATACAATAGCACAAGCAAACACTGACCAGAGCTTGGTTTCAGAAGAATATAGTTATTTATTTAAAAACACACATAAGTAAAAAAACACTCTAGCAAAGAATATGGTAAAAAACACTTCAACACAGTTATAATGAAAGTAGATTCAATCCTTTCTCCTATCTAGACAACTCTAGGTTAACACCACTTAATTAAAACAGAGGTGAGTGCTTAACGTTAGATGACACTCTAGTAGTTTCCAAGAAAGGGAGAGAAAAAGCAGAAATGGGTTAAACACACCACTCTAAGGTCCAGAACACTTGCAATAGGCTCAAAGAAGCACAAAGTCACAGGTGAGCAAAAGTCACTAGGCAGGGCCCACTCTTAGAGTAGCCGGAGCGAAAATGTGCCCAAGATCACACTGTTAGTTAGAGATTCAAAGTCTTGCAAAGAGTCAAAAAGAGTTTAGAGTGGCTCAGAAAGTTTAGCCAAAGTGTCCCAGGCACTCCCAGGTTCGAAAGCCGGGGACTAAATCTACCCCGTACAGTCGGTGGCAAGGGAAGCCAGGCGGAACACAGTACCTTAAGCGGAAAGGATCCTCCAGCGGGGGCAGTTGTTCCAGGCAGCGACAGCAAGGCTCGACGTCGGTCAGGGGAGAAGAATATCTCGCTGAAGAGCAGAAGAGAAAGGTCGTAGCACTGCCCGGGAAGAAACCAGCCGCGGAGTCCTCCGGTTAAAGGGTTGGTACCGACTTTCGCGGTATGGGGGTAAAGTGTGGTATTCCGGTTGCCGGGGTGCTTGGCACAGGCAAGGCGGCCACGAGATACCTCAAAGAACGGAAAGAAGGCGAAAACTGGTTGTCCCCACCAGTCAAGGGAAGGAGCCACTCCGTTAAGAGTTCTCCTCGGTCGTCGGGAAAAAAAAGTGGTGAGACGGTTCAGCAGGGCTCCACCGGGTGGTGTCGTCGAAGCAGGTCGGCTCAGCTCTTCCCTCGTCGGATTCTTGGTCCTGTGGCGACTTCTGAAGTCCCAGTCCCCAAAGCCCTGCTTTTATGCAGCAAGCCCCCATTCACCCAGCCTAGCTGTCACTCAAACATGCTAAGTGGTGAGCCGGGCGGCTCACCACTTGGGCCAATCAGGACGGAGTGCGACTTGAGTTACCAAGGTAACTCAGTCCAGGGTGCCTAAATCCCCCTCCACCCCTCCTAAGTATCCCAGACAGAGTGGCACCACTTTGGAGGGCTTCTGTGGAGAAGCCCGCCAAAAGTGGAACAAAGGGCTCCACTTTGGGTCAGAGTTACAGAGGCGAACACCAACGCCATTTTAGAATCAAGTTTTGGCAAAAAGTCCCAACCGGAGTTATAAAAATAAATATATAAACCGGCGGTATGTTTAAGGCTACCGTAAATAAATAATTAAATGTGTTAGCCTAAAACAATGGGAAATCCCATAGGAAAATATTCGCGGTCGAATATACAACGTAGTTTCCACTGCCACCAGCCAAAACTCGATCAGGGGGGACGGAGACGTGCCCCCTCGACTAACAGACCCTGGGGCAATCGAATTGCCCCAGCCAGTACGTCCACAATATGATGGTTTGTACTGGTTCTGTTCAGGATTCAAGACTAGCAAAGTCTTTGGTGACTTTACATGCCCTGGGAGACAGTAGTCAGTCCCAGGGTATGGAGTCTATGTTGGGGAGTCCCTAGGACACCCCTGGGTCACGGCACAGAGGGTGCTGTGTGACCCACATCACAAAAATACATGAGGCCCTATGGAGTAAAAGACCCCATAGCCCATTCAACACAAGGTTTAACCAAGAAAACACACTTCAACATGTCCAAGAGTGAGGGTAAAAGAGTCTCACTCTTGGCAGGAGAAAAAAATTAAACCCCAGAAATCCAGCAAAGCTGCTGGGGGACTCACTAGGTAGGGAAATTCAGCCTAAACAGAGAATTCTCCCTAACACCTTCCAGGGCTAATAGGCATAAGGGAACTTCCCAGGGCAGCCCCCTGCTCGCCAGACCCTGCGGCTAAGGGCCCCAAGGCAAAGGGCAGATCCCACAGAGGCGGCTCCAGAGAAGTGTCAGCAGGTGTCTGCAGGGGAAGCCAGCGACCAGCCGTCAACCAGCAACTACTAGGACCAGCACGGTAGGAGTGACGGTTAGGAGTACAGCAATTGTTCTACCATGCAATCCTAGCCACTTGGCAAACCCGTTTAAAAAAAACACTGATTATTCTCCAGTGCCCCTTCACCCCCACACTGTCACTACGAGCTGTGTTTGGTATCCTACTCTTCTGATCCAACTGACCCTCAAATCTAACTGTTTAGTTTGGTACTCTATTGCTCTCTTAGGCGTAGGCTTTTCTCCCACTATACAGGACCCTCAAATCTAGCAGTGTCTAGTTCTGTACACTATTGCTCTCTTAGGCGAAGGCCTTTCTCCCACTATACAGGACTCTCAAATCTAGCAGTGTTTGGCATCATACTCTACGGTCTCAACTGACCCTCAAATCTAACTATGCTTAGTTTGGTACACTATTCCTCTCTGAAACCCATCACTACCGAGCTTAATTGTGTCCTATACCACCAGACCATTGAACGCCCACAACCCAACCCTGACAGTGCACCCTTAGGAAACACACCCTACCCACCGACAGACACGACAGATTGAGCCGGAGAGCACCCAAGCATATCTAGAGAAGAAAAAAACAATACTGTGCCTACACAACACAGCATAGAGGACCAACTACCAAACTACGTCTGCACCTTGAACTGAAAAATCGCCCGACCCAGAAAAGGACGGAGAAAAAGAGAGCAAGATCGTGCAACAAGGGACACGAACATACAACACCAACAGAAGGAGCATCATTGGCAGGAAACCACGCCTAACGCGGTCATCACCAGAACAAACAATGCAAGAGAAAAATCTCACACCCTACCTCGCGACAACCATGGAACACCTACAAACTCAACACGGAAACCGCGAGACATGCAAAGAATCCCCCGAAACACCCGGAAAAAAAAAGGAGGAGCACTCCACAAGAGATTGGGATGACTCCAACCGTTATTACCCCATACATCACAAGAACAGAGGGGCACCATCGATTTCCACAACATCCCATACAATACGACGAAGCACCGACAAACAACAATCCTACCTTCAACCTAACAATCTGACTCAATGAAGAAGCAGCCATCGCTGATCTTCAACCAATCGTCACAGCAGAAGCACCACGATTGATTAGCCCTGCTATCAACCTATTGGACCGCTTCAATGAAGAAGCAGCTGTCGCCGTTCTTCATCCAACCAACATCAATACGGAAACACCACGACCGGACAACTACAAACCTCAACAACAAATAACCACTAAACAAAATCACACCTGGAGAATCCACTGTAACTTAATAAACGCATGGTCAATGTCCAAACATTCAACCGAAATATACGACCTCAGACGGAGGCACAGACATCCTATTTGTAACCGAAACATGGCTAGACGACAACTACAAGATCACCCTCAACAACTGCCTGCCTGAAAACCTCAAATGCATCCAAGCAAACAGGAAATCCAAAAGATGGGGGGGTGTCAGAGGGTGGGGGGGGGGGGACTAGCGATCATCCACAAGGAGCAACTGGCCATCAAAATGGAAGATCAACTAAACATCGATAAATGCGAATCCTTAATACTATGGCTATCAGTAAACCCCAAAACAAACCTGAAATTCATACTGATATACAGACCACCAACCTACGATGCAACTTTCGTAGATGCCTTCACGGAAGCAATCACCATCCTAGCCATCAAGCACAATCATCTGATCATCCTCGGAGATGTCAACATCTGGTTCGAAGAAACCACAACCACACAAAAATCCTTAACCGCACAACTAGCAGCTATGAATCTACAACAATTAAAAGGAGCAACACACTCGGCAGGGCACACACTTGATGCAATCTTCGCCAACAAGGATCTCATCACCACAGCACCCCCAATTTAAATACTCTGGATAGACCACCTCATCATTCCATTCATAATCACAACGGCTGCTCCAAGAAAGAAGCAAGAAAAACCACTGACCTCGATGAAAAGAAATTGGAGAACCATAAAAAACACCAACCTAACAGAGCTCCTGGAACTCAGCAAACCACAAGCAACAACCATGGAAGAAGCTGACCTAGACAAAAAAAAGTTGCCCTGCTGCATACCAAGATCTTAACAACCTCAAACGACATCGCCAAAGAAAAGCCCTTCAACCCATCACCCCAGAAAACAACGGTAAAATGGTTCACCCCACTACTCAGCGCCATGAAAAGAAAAAAAATGAAAACTAGAATCTGAATGGTGGACCAACAACAACACTGCAAACAAATTGAAATTCCTGCAACAGATCCGCTCATACAAAAAGGAAATACAAAAAGTGAAGAGGAAACACTACGACAACCGAATCTTCAAAGCACCAAACACCAAAGAAAAACTCTTCAAAATCATAAACGAGTCAAGAAGGCCTGCAGGGGGAGAGAAGATCGGTGAGCCCTGCCCTCCGAGCGGGGTGGCCCTGTGAGGCGACCCCAGTATCATACGCGTGGACCCGCGGGCCGGTGTGAGAGCGAAGAGCACGCTACTTCCGTCGGCCCTGGAGGGAGGACATATCCCCGGAGCACAGCCACTACGAAGGGTGCGACCCGCTGACAAGGTAAAAGAGACAAGAGGCACACCTGGCAGCAAGGTGCTCGGGCGAGGCCGACCACATCGGCCCACATAGCGTCCGCGGTGGACCGGGCGCTATGGGGAAAGACAGGCCGAGGAAGCTTCACGCCCAAAGCAAAATGGATCAATACACCATTCCTCCTCCTCCTCCCCAACCCGCTGAACTCTCAGTCGACATGGAGACGGACCAAGGAATATCACTCAAAGACATCATGGCCGCCATTACCGACTGCCGCACGTCCATGGAGCAGAAAATGGACGGAATTAGCATGGATGTCTCCCTCCTCAGGCACGACCTCCAAAAACTAACGGCACGCACCGGGGAAGCCGAGCAGCGCATTTCTAATACGGAGGACAGAATGAACACTGTACAACAACAACTCCATAACACAATGTCCAAACTGAAGGTGCTGGAAGACAGAATTGAGGAAGGAGAGAGCAGGTCCAGGCACAATAATGTACGCATCCTGGGCATACCCGAAAAGGCAGAGGGCCCCTGCATGGAACTCTTTCTAGAACAATGGCTCTCTGACCTATACGAGCCTGATGCCTTTTCCAAGTTCTTTTCCATAGAAAGGGCACATAGGGTGCCCACAGGCAGACCACCGCCTGGAGCCCCTCCAAGAACTGTGATAGCACGATTCTTAAATTACAGAGACCGCGACGCCCTGCTGTAACATGCGCGCGCCAAAGGAGCGGTCACTTTCATTGGCTCCAAAATCACCTTTTTTCCGGACTACACGAGGGAAGTGCAGAGGGCAAGGCAATCCTTTGACTCCCTGAAACGACAGCTACACACGATGGGCGTGAAATACGGCCTGCTCTTCCCTGCACAACTTAAGATTTACCATAAAGGCACAACAATCCATTTTAGTGACCCTAAGGAGGCTTGGCGTTGGGCCGAGCAAAACATAGGAGACTGGTCCGCCCCCCGCGAAAATAGGGGGAGAAACCGAAGACCTCCGCCAGACCAGCAGCGAGAACCCCACCGACCACCACCGCAGGACCCACCGGAAGACCTAGGGGGGTGATAATCCCCTCAACAATCCTGTGTCCATACGGAAATACGCAAGTGAGACCATAGATCTTCTCATAGTACACGCACACACACAATGATAGGCAGCACACATCCACCTGTAGCGGCCGCGGTACGCCCTAGGCACTACGATAGGAAAAGACCCCCCTGAGAGCGCAATAAATCCCAGGTGTAGTTTACGCGAGGATTGCCCTTGGGGATCCCCCCCCCCCCTTTTAGGGGAGTACTACCTCCCCCACCCGGGCTCTCTGATATTAGGTTTGGTGCATGTAGGTGTCCAGTTGACACCATAGAGTTTTTGTTTGGGCGACCGATGCTTCTAGTTGGGAGGAGTATGGGGTGGGGGGTTTTGGGTTTGTTAAGCACAGCTATATCCGGGTCCTATCAAGCTAATGGAGGAACATGGCCAGGAAGTTCTCCAGCACACCACTGGCATGTTTCCAACAGGCGCATAACGCTGCCGGTGACAAGCAGGGCGGCCACCGACACACACTCACATGGCAGAGTATCGTAATAAGGTCGACACTCTCAGAACACTGAGGCTCATGTCGTGGAACGTCAATGCAATTAAACGCCGCTTGGTGCGCCAATTTTTGAACAGACGGGGGGCTGACATAGTGTTCCTGTCCGAGACACATCTTGCAGGCACAGAATGCACCCTATTTAAGCGTACAAATTATAAGCTGACATTTCACTCAGGCTTTACGATGGGCTCAAGAGGCGTTATGATCTTGATACACAAAAACCTGCCCCTCCACCTCTACAGTGACCCATGATACAGGAGGCAGATACATATATGTGACGGGCGATCTATGGGGGCAGTCCATTACACTGATAGCCGTCTATGCACCACTGACCCTTCTGGAATCACTGCTCACTGACATTACCCCGCTAATTGCTAATGACACCTCTAACTGCTTGATACTTGGCGGTGACTTCAACAAAGTCATGAATGTCACCCTGGATA
Source organism: Ambystoma mexicanum (assembly GCF_040938575.1). Classification (NCBI taxonomy): domain Eukaryota; kingdom Metazoa; phylum Chordata; class Amphibia; order Caudata; family Ambystomatidae; genus Ambystoma; species Ambystoma mexicanum. The sequence goes on along the minus strand of NC_090929.1, from coordinate 1,159,668,007 downwards.
GATCCCATATACGTAATAGGAACACCAAAGTCCCCACTAGGCTTGCTACGTTCGCCAACGCACTCGGCCTGTGCGATGTGTGGAGGGAACTGCACCCAGATGCTAAAGCGTATTCTTTCCACTCAGAGGCCCATGCCTCGCTCTCTAGACTGGACTATTTCTTCACTCCCGCAACTGATCTCCACAGGGCACAGGAAATAAACATACTACCTAGAGGCATCTCTGATCACTCTCTGCTAGAAATGCTACTTATAACGTCCCGGAGGGTCCCACCGCCATGTTGGCGCCTGAACAGTTACTATCTGGGGGACCCAGAGCTGATAGATAAACTACAGGAGACCACCACCTCATACTTTGAGTTAAACACACAGACCGCAACGAACCCTGAAATGCTATGGGAAGCCTATAAAACAGTGCTGAGGGGCGAACCAATATCCTGGACGGCGGCCAAATAGAGGCTACATATGAGTAAGATCCTTGAAGCAGAGCTCCAAGTCAAACAGGCAGAGGAGAGGCACGTAGATGAAAACACGCCGGCCTCTAATCGGACGTTGCTACTTGCACAAAATTGACTGCAAAGCATAGCGATGGACAATGAACGCCAAGCACACACTGCAATGAGAGCAAGGGTCTACGAAACTGGTGACAAGGCGGGTAAGATGCTGGCATGGCTGGAAAGGAAGGAGCAGGGACGTAGCCATGTCCGGAGACTTGAAGCGGATGGTCTGAACGCAAGGGTGACGGACCAGGAAATAACCCAGGGCTTTGCGGAATACTACGCAGAGCTATACAGTAAATCCACAACCCCAATGGACGCCACGATTATGGATCGAATTGAAACCCCTACCCTGAATGAGGCGCAAAGGCAATGACTGGAGCGGGAGATCACGGAGGATGAGATCCTAGCCGCCGTTTCTGGGCTCCAGACCGGTAAGACTCCTGGTCCAAACGGCTTCCCGGTAGAGCTATGGTGAAGGGTGGGCACTAACGTGATAGCCCCCCAGCTCCTGCAAATGTACCTCCATGCTCGTGAGAAGGGCATTCTCCCCCCAGATCTCCGAGAAGCAACAATCGTAGTGATCCCTAAGCCGGACAAGCCCCCAGACAGATGTAGCTCGTACAGGCCCATCTCACTCATCAACTCTGAAACTAAAATACTGGCGAAGCTTTTAGCGGACCGTTTACAAGAGGTAATTCCCTCCCTGATCCACCTGGACCAGTGCCACAGAGATCAACTCACATGAACCTCCGCAGACTATTCGCGGCTTTGGAAAGAGCCGGCAGCATACAGGGACCACTGGCCCTGTTGGCAATTGACTTTGAAAAAGCCTTCGATTCGGTGAGATGGGAGGCTGTCTGGACCATCATGCGCCGCATGACTTGGGTGAAGCTACTATACGAATCCCCGGTTGCCAGGACCAGGGTCAACGGTTGGCGATCAGAACTCTTCGGTCTGAGAAGGGGTACAAGGCAGGGCTGCCCACTATCCGCCATGATCTTTGCTATTGCGATCGAACCCCTGGCTATCCTATTACGAAACGACCCAACATGGGAGGGTTTCCGATGGTCCGATACCTGGGAAGACAGAATATCCCTCTACGCAGACGACCTACTCATCTACCTGAAGGACCCAAGTACCTCCTGCCCCAGAGTCGTGCAGCTGCTGGGCCAATATGAGGCATTCTGTGGACTACGCGTGAACTGGTCCAAGTCCATGCGTTTTCCTATAGGGAACACTCCATCATCGTGTCTGGCGACCGGCCCCTACCAAATCGAGAAGGAACGATTCAAATACCTGGGGATACACATTACAATGCACCTTACTGAATATACTACCCTGAACCTGTCCCCCTTGATGGCATAATTTGCAGACGACACTCACCACTGGATCTCCTTGCCGCTGACACTGATGGGTAGGGCAGCATTGTTTAAAATGATCGCCCTCCCGAAATTTCTATACGTTCTGCAAAATGCGCCATTACATATCGACCACCGGGAATTCCACAAAAATCGAATGCACCCTGCGAAAACTGCTCTGGAAAGGTGGCCACCCGAGAATTGCCCTTGCAACCCTTCAGAGGTCTGTTTGGGAGGGGGGGGAATCGGGCTGCCCAGGATGCAATCATACTACTGGGCCAGTCAGATGGATCTAATAAACGACATGCTTCACGGTGACAGGAGTCTCCCGCATATCAAGGGCTTCCATTACAACACTACAATCAAACCAATAGAGCACCTCTACAGAGACTTGGACCGCCCTCCGAAATCTGACATAGCATGCCACATAACAAGAATTTGGAAGGAAGCGCTTCGATTCTTGGGCTGGGGCGGGAAAACAACACTGGCCCAGCCATTGTGGAACAATTGCAACCTCCCCGAAGTACGGAAACTGCCGAAATGGCCCGAATGGACCCAGCGTGGAATCTCCACTGTTGGAGATGTGGTACAGGAAGACAACCTGGCAACATTTGAAATGATGCAAGAAAGGTTCTCCCTGCCGGACACGGAAAGGTTCAACCACATGCAGCTAAATCATGCCTGGACCGCCCACCGACGGACCATACAAGATCTGCCCGAAAGCTCCCCGCTTGAACGAAACAGTTCTGGATCGGGTGGAGCGGAAGGTCACCTCCACATGTACACTCTAATAACCTCCTTTGCAACTTCAGAGCTATCCAACCTGAAAACAAAATGGGAACGAGATGTGGGTCCCCTCCTTCCGGAAGATTGGACAGAGGCCCTGATGTACCCGCGTGAAACCACCATCTCTTCGAGACTCCGATTCGTCCAGCTGAAGATCCTGCACCGCACCTACTACCCGAGAGTAGCACTCTTCCCATGGGGCAGGGCCGTGGACACAAAGTGCCTACGCTGCAAGCGAGAGGACGGTACCTTTTTTCATATTCTGTGGGAGTGTAGCAGTATTCAGTTGCTCTGGCAGAAATGCTGCGATAAACTGTCTAACGTCCTGGGAAAGACGATACAGAGGTGCCCGAAACAATTGCTTCTGGGGGTTTCCGGGGAAAGTGACTTATCTCGATATGAGAAACTGCTGTGGTCAACGGCGCTCGCAGTCCTTAGGCGGAACATTGCACAACTGTGGGGTTCGGAGCGCACACCCAGCTATGACCAGTGGGTCACGGACGTGGACATATGTGCGGTAATGGAGCACCGGGTGTACAGAGCAAGAGGGTGCCCCCATAAAGCAGAGAAAATATGGAGAAGATGGGAGGAGGACAGCTGATGGCCGAGGCCGACCCTGCATCCACTGTGACTGTGTGAGACCCATTGAAAGGGAAGTACTAACTCTGTTAAGACCGCCCTTTGCCATGAAATCATCCTATGAAAAAACTGATGGTCTGTCGGACCAAGGTCCCTGAAGCTGAGTTTGTAACGGTTAATGTTGTTTTCTTTTGATTACATTGCTCTCCCCCCCCCACATCCCTGCCTTGACATTTCCCCCCCTTCTCTCCCCCTCTTCCTTCCCCCTTCCGCCCTCCCTCACCCACTATGCCCCCTCCCTGAAATGTTGAGAGATGTTTGTAATGATGTTTAACCTTGAAAATCAATAAAATCTTTGATAAAAAAAAAATCAAACGAAATAAAAAACCCACCGGGTTGTAACAACACGCCAATTCCATTGATGAAACTATGGGATGACCTAGGAGACCTCTTCAAAAACAAAATAACTTCCATCCAACACACCATACAAAGCAGACCACACGATCACACCTCAAACCCCACCGACTCCCAAGAGGAACAAACTACAAAGCTTCCCAGAAAAATCATTGAAGACTTTCATCAAACTGGTAGACCAAAGCAACAATCAGCCTCTCTTGATGACCCCTGCGCCCCGGACATATACAAAACAATTCTCAAACAGGGAACCCCCATAGGATACCACAGGAATCTACTCAACCTCTCAATCTCAACAAGTAAAGTACCACAGGCCTTCAAAACGGCTTACATCAAGCCACTACTCAAAGACAACAGGAAACGTAGAGGACTTATCCAACTACAGATCCATTTCCAACATTCCTTAAATAGCCAAACTGCTAGAAACGTACGTTTACAAAATAACTCAAGAATTTGTAGAAGAGCACTGCCACTAGACCAGGCACAAGTTGTATTCAGACCAATGAGAGGAAAGGAATCCGCTCTCCTCTCAATATGGGACGACCTAAAAACGAACACAGACTCGGACAACAGTAGCGCCCCGATTCCCCTTGATGGATCAAATCCTTCCTAACAAACAGAACCAAAACCATATGGATGAAGTCGAAACTTAGAGATTCCATGTGCGGAGTACCACAAGGATCATCTTTCTCCCCGCTTCTATTCAACATCTACATGTACCCATTTATCAAACTCATCAAAAGACACAGCCTCACAAGCTACAAATATGCCGACGATACTCAAATAATCTGCAACATACAAGACACCCAAGAAGAAAACACCACACTAGAGAATTGCCTTCATGATATATTCAACTGGATGAACCTCACCCACCTCAAAATCAACCCAGGCAAAACAGAGATAATGATTGTTACAAAAAAGGGAGGAGACATCAGCTACATCCCCTGGCCAAAAGAGCTCGGCACCACACCAGCACCATCATCAGTTGTAAAAAACCTAGGGGTCCTGATTGACAACAACCTCACTCACAAGTAAACGCTCTTCTCAAGAAATGTTTCTTCCTCCAGCGAGCTGCAAAAAGGATCCTACTGTTCCTGTCGTTAGCCAACAAAAACCTTACCATCATCGCTCCGATCATGTCCAGAGTAGATTACGCCAATAGCCTATACCTGGGCATGCCCAAAAGACTTCGAAAAAAAACTACAACGTATACAAAATGCGGCAGCCAGACTCCTCCTCAAGCTACCCAGAAGAGAACACATCACACCCGCGCTAAAAATACTACATTGGCTAACATTAACACGCACAGAGCAATACACAGACAAAGCGCAGAATTCCTGAGTGATAAACTACGCCTACATCAATCGACAAGAACACTGAGATCAAGCACCGACATCCGCCTGGAACCGAAACCATATAACAGAAGAAAACTCGGAGGATCCTCTTTCTCTCACCAGGCACCGAAAACCTGGAATTACCTACCTAAGAATATACGGAACACAACAAACCACCTAGCATTCAGGAAACTCCTCAAATCCTGTTTCTTCACAGATCAACTACAACAGCGACGCACAAGAATGCCCACCCTGCTAACAACGATGAATAAAGATACCGACCTCGGTCACTCCCAAAAATGGACATACACAGACCCCAAAGAACAGACCCCACGACAGACCATAAGACATTATGAGAAATCGCCACAAAAGGAGGACACTAAAGACTGATCACATACTCAGACCGAGACAAAAGCACTTAAATGACTCATCCACAGCCTCCTGGCCATACCATATCCAAAGTCCCAGCAGACACATTCAGATAGAAAGTTTTTAAGAGGAGACAACAACACCTAAGGAGGAGAATAGACACCCAACCCCCATTACTTACTCCATCAGAATTAGAAAACTTACAGAGCGTGTTAGAATAGCACAGGGAGCGCATTGCACAAACCTAAACCCCTGCCAGGCTTAACCCCTTCACCCATACTGATGGGATTGGAAAGATTAGCGAGCGCCACACTCGGACAGAGTTCTGAATGTTACCATGTTAAACATCATATAACACACTAACAAAAAAATTTCTGCAGACTTCTCTCACACAACAACCTGCACGCACTTCACAACACCGCAACACCACATAAGCCGCACCCACATCACACGAGGACTGACTATACTTGCACCAAAGCTCAGCACCGGGTGTATACAGAGTTGAAGCTGCCAACAGAACACCACTCCTCTCACTATCCTACTCCTGCTCCACCTTACTAACCCATCCCACCTTCTCGTTTGCAGATCCGCCAGAGCGCCTGGGGACCAACTCCGTTGGTGACGGTGTGCGGTAAAAATACCTTTAACATTCCAGCTACTCTTATTCATTCCATCCACTCCATCTATTCTGTCCATTCCCTCCAATTTGTCCATTCTATCTATTCAGTCTTCTCCAACCAATCCATCCACTCAATCCATTCCATCCATTCCGTCCATTCCGTCCACTCTATCCATTCTGTCCACTTTTATTTATTCCATGCATTTCATCCACTCTATACAGTCTATCCATTTCATTTATTCCATCCATTTCATCCACGATAACCGTTCTGTCCACTCTTTTCGTTCCATCCATTCTGTCCAACTTTATCCATTTGACCATTTCATCCATTTGATCTGTTGTATCGATTTCATGTATTATATCCACTCTATTTCGTCCATTCTGTCCATTTCATTCATTCCATCTGCGCTATCCATTTCATCATTCCGTCCGCCACTAATTACCACCCGCAGCTGAACAGTACATAGTGATGAACGTGTGGGGCATGTTAATATTCACATTCGCATTTCTGTCTAGATGCGGTTCATGCTAGTGTTCACAGCTGCACCAAAGTGAGGGACATACCAACATTTGCATTTCTATCCAGAAGTGACTCAGGCCAACGTTCACAGCCCTGTCAGGTCTGGTGCAGGCTAATGTTCAGAATTCTGAGTGCGGCATTGCCAATATTTACAATCATGTCCTGGGTCTTGCGTAGGCTAATGTTCACAAGTCTAAGCGCGGCAGGCTACTGTGTAGAAATCCAGCTAAGTGTGGCATCACTAACATTCACAATCCTATCCAGATGCAGCGCAGGCCAATGTCTACAAATCTAGCTAAGTGTGGCATCACTAACATTCACAATCCTATCCAGATGCAGCGCAGGCCAATGTCTACGAATCTAGCTAAGTGTGGCATTGCTAACATTCACAGTCCTATCAATAAGTGACACAGGCTAATGTACACGATTCTAATCAAGTGCGGAATTGCTAACATCCACAATCCTATCGAGATGCATCACAGGCCAATGTCTACAAATTTAGCTAAGTGTGGCATTGCCAACATTCACAGGCCTATCAATATGACGCAGGCTGATGTTCACGATTCAAACCAAGTGCGGTATTGTGAACATTCACAATCCTATCTAGATGCAACGCTGGCTATTGTTTACAAATCTAAGTGCGGCATTGCTGACAATCACAAACCTATCTAGATGCAACACAGACTCGATTTCCCAATTCTAAGTGATTCTAACATTCACCGTTCTATCCAAGAGAGGCACATGCTAATGTCCCCAGTTTCATCTAGGTGTGGCACATGCTGTCATTACAATTCCGTCTAATATGTGTGTACTGTCTGGATGCGACTCAGTCACAGTAGAGCATTACTCATTTGCAGTGATCTTTGAGCTACCTAGATGCGACAGTAGTCATCACTGGCAAATCTGTCTGGGTCTTGCGCAGCCAAATTTCACAATTCTATCCAAATGCGCCTTAGATGTAGACCAATGTCAATGACTACCTCCAGGTGTGGCGAAAGCCAACATATAAAAGTCAGTCTAAGTGTGGCACATGCAAGCATTTGTAGTGATAATATAGAGTGGTGGGGCTTTCTGGAGTAAAGTAATTGCTCTACTCCCCACCCGTGCCACACTTACATTTTGGTTGCTGCAGGTTGACGGCTGGTCGCTGGCTTCACTGCGGACACCTGCTGACATTTACCGGAGCCGCCTCTGTAGAAGCCGCCCTTTGCCTTGGGGCCCTTCTACAGGGGCTGCCTGGCAGGGGGCTGCCTTGGGAGGTTCAGGTATAACCAGATGAGTCCGCCAATCAGAGGCCTTGGGCATGGAAGTGCCCTCCTAGTGCTTGTAAATGGATCAGCACCTTCCTGCAAGGGGGAGTAATAAAGGTCTTCTCTGACCTTGCATCAGCTGACCCAAGCATCATCCAATGTGGGGTCCCACAATGGTCCTGCATTGCACCTACCCTCTACAACCTCTTCAAGTGGCCCCTGTTCAAAATACTGGATGCACTGGGCATCTCATACACAAACTATGCTGATGACACCCAGGTGCTTATCCTCCTCTCGGGCGATTACCTGTCTGACCTGAACACCATCGACACTATTTACTCAACAATCCAATCATGGATGGCGGAAAACTGGCTATGTCTCAACAGTGAGAAAACCGAACTTCTGCTGATTGGATCCCCCTCCACCCTGGGCAAGCTGGACAAGCAATACAGCTCATTCATTGTAGACAACATCCCCATCACTGTCTCTCCAGCAGTCAAGACCCTTGGTGTCTACCTTGATTCCCAACCTTACCATGACCAAGCAGGTTAATGCCATTGCATCAACCTCAGCCTATCATTCCAAACTTCGTAACGCAGTAAGACCATTCTTGTCCCAACAAAATTGCCTCACCATCGCCAGAGCAATAATAGGCTCAAGTATGGACTACTGCAACACCCTCCTTATAGGGACTTCCAGCAAAAATCTTGCTAAACTCCAGCTGGTGCAAAACAACACCCTCATGGCAGCCACGGGCGTATCTCGCAGGGACCACATATCAGGGCTCAGAAGACACATCCACTGGCTAACTGTTCAAGAATTATCTTCAAAACGCTTGCTCTGACCCATAAGTGCCTCCACGACCTAGCCCCCCCATACCTTGCCAACAGGTTCTCCAAACCTGCTGCCTTCAGACCTTCTAGAACCGCATATTCTAACACCTTAATTGTACCCAGAACAGGCAGAGCGCGCTGGTGGTTCTAGCTTCCCTGCCGTGGCTGCCATCACCTGGAACGCCCTTCCACCCAACATCACGCAAATTGACTCCCATGCTTCCTTTCGCAAGGCCATCAAAACCAGCCTGTTTGTGTAACCTGCCTGTAGTCACTCTCTGGGTGACCAAGTATCTATCTGTGCAATCACGTACCATAGCTATGAATGTCCTTGGGCGGCCTCACTGTAACCCTTTAGGTAAGCCCTCTTATCCTCTGTGTTCTCAGCGCCTCGATGCCCGTCGGCTGTAGTGCGCTCTATAAATACAAAAAATAAATAAAATAAATCTAGGCCCCTTTCAGAAGCTATATATGCGATATGATATCCGAAAATTACTTTTCCTCTGCACCATGATGTGTTAATCCCCAAATGGTTATTTGCTGTTGGAAATGCTATGCACCGTGAATGAACATTACTGTAATATGCGATTATCGACATGACCATTTAATAAACAAAGTTGGATGAAAAAAAACATTTTGTATGCAACATTTATACAAGAAAATATTGGCTCAAATGAGCCTAGTTAAATTAACCTTGACAGTCTCCATAACTCAAGAGAAGCTCAACAGTCATCTGCCTGATGGATCTTTGATAACTCCTCTTGATGTCACTATGCGTTCGGAGTGTAACTCCTTCAGGGGACTATGTACTTCCTGCCTATAGTAGTAAGTAAAGAGCAAGTTTAACTAGTTGGTTACAGTCAAATTACTACTGCTAATCTGGACATACTTTCACCAACCTTAGTCTTCAGGTGAAAATGCTCCAATGGCTCATGCTGCTCAAAAAATGTGATCTGAAAATAAAACCTACGTTTTTAAAACTACCTTTAAACTATCATTAAAAAATGTAGAATACTAAATCACTCGAAACCGAGTAAACTTAAATGATTGCTGTTAGCAGTGTGATTGCTGTCAGCAGTGGCTCAGCGAGCACTGCAAAAATAAGAAAACTATCGAATATTCACCTGTGGTACCCTCTCCCATACTTAGATGTTCCCGATAATAGTAATTTAGCAGAAGTCCTCACCATGTGGGTCGTCATTTCACGAGCACTATATTGCCAATAGCATCCAGGTTAGGCCTCACGCTGCACTCAATGCGATGTTGTTACGTGAAGGTCCATGTAATGCGCAATGTGAAAACGTCCCCCAAACTCACTCATAACATGCATGTAGGCCCAATCACCATCTTTAGGTGATGTCCGGCTGCTCATCTAATCACATACAAATGGATAGGCCTTGGGTAATGACCCGGGGCGAAGGCCCTCGTCCTGAGCAAAACTATGGGCCGTGGGGGGGATACACCTACCCCCGCATCCCTGCTCGGGGCTTATTGCGTAATTAACAATAATGAATTTCATATTACTTTTCACAAATTATAACACCAGTACCCTTTGCCAGTAAATATACAAATTACCTTTGTGATACAATCGTATGTTAAAATTCCCAAAATACTGTTTGCAAGAACGGATGTCAATACATTATACGGATATTCAACTAGACAATGCGCTGTCATCGCATCCAATTACAAGGTTTTAGCTCTGATATATCTTTTAGCATTTCTATTGACAATATTACAATCTCCAGTAGCCAATGTCCCTATTGAAATGTGATGCAATGAAAAATAAAGTAGAATTTACTTTTGAATACAGGGAATTGTTTATTGTTATTATGTACGAGAAATATCAGATTTGAGTTTGACAGTAAAAATCACTTAGGAAATATAGTATAATAAAAACAAAAAATTCCATGTTTCGAACATTGTTTAATAATAAGGGTTGTTTTCCCACGAGAGCCTCTGCGTATCTCCTCGAAGTTCGGGAAGCTCCAAAATTCTAAGTGCCAAATGTGATCATCTATAGGACCCATATGATTGATCTGAATTTCCAAATATTGCTTTAAATAACTACTGTACAGTTCACCTGAACTGGTGAGAAAGCATACATAAAAATATCAGTTAAAGCAAAAGGAGGACACGGATGTTAATTTGAGAGCTATATGTGCACAGGGAAAAAGCAATCGAAATCCCAAAATAGAAAAAAAATTATATATTATGCAGCAATTAGTAAAGAACAAATCTTAATTCTGAAGACACTGCTAGTGCATGTAATGTGCCGTGTTAAACTTCATCCTCGCTGATGCATCTTGCGATGATACTTCTGTTGGTGGTTTTAAGAATTTATCCTCAGATACCATCAAGTGCGGTTTTTGACATGTTTGGTAATGGAGGATAGTTGATTTGTGGGTCCAGAAAAGTGTTCTGTTTACAAGCATATGTTTCTAACAGCTTTCATCGGTTAATTCTATGGCGAGTACAATACAACGTTGGTGAACATGGTGATTTGACCAAGATCACACAATTTGATCAAGTGCACAAGTCGACCAAGCACAAGAGAGCATCAGATGGTCAGCTGAGCAGAGAGCTTTCCCCAACCAAAAAGGTGATGTCTAACAGGATGATTTTTTTATAGCGCTTAATGCCAACATATCACAAGTTCGTAAGGGCTACTGCAAATCTGTCCGATATGGGAAGGGCATTGGCAGGTGGTGTATGGCCTTCAGTCCAATTGGTCATTACGGATAAATCTTTACAAAGCCATCTCAAATAAAATGCTAGGTGTCCAAATTGCCTCTTGACATGAATGATACCTACTAAGAAACTGCCAGGGTGGGCATCTCATTAAACCACCATTTGACAGTTGGTTTGTCGCCAGATTTACAGTGCCTCAGCAGTTCTTGGTTGGCAGGGGTCACTGCCCCAAACATCCACAGTTTACAGACTTTTTTCAGCACCTTTTCATTCCATCTATCCTCGATGATTAACCTAGGACTACCAGCCTCCTTTGGCCAAGTGGCACAGTCAGGAGGCAGAGCTTACAAGGAACACACAATTAGGTATGTTTAAACGAACACTGGCGGGAATCTGAGACCTATAGGTTAAACTGAGAAAAACGCTGCACGTACATTAAGCTTTCTTGATGGTATTGGAAATTTAACTTACAGTTTTCATGCAGAGTTGTGTCATCGTAGTATGCAAAAAAGTGAGAAAGCTTTGGATGATTACATAACTACTGGGAATTGCTATAGGCAGCTTTCCATTCGAATGTATTTTGGTCCATCTTTGACATTCCAGCCAGGGTACTGCCTCACCTGCTGCTTTTGCAGGCACTGCCGTGTTTCCAGGGTCCACCCTTCAACTTTATTTGGCACCCGGAAAAAGTTGAAAAAAATAAACTCCCAATGCTGCCCTGGTCTGCCTCCCTAAAAGCAACCTCTGCTCTGCAGGATACGCGCGCGCACACACGCGCATGAAGTCTGCAAGAGATGGTGTGTACTATAAACTGACTTAAAAATACGTGGCTTTAAATTCATAAGAATCATGATGGAAATTGGAAGTAGAACATAATGCTGTGGTAGCACTGGCACACTCTTCTTAAAGGATCGTGGAGAGAATTCAATTTCATTTTTGTCAAGGCAATTAATTTACGCCCAGGGTCTTGAAACGTCACCTTTTAGCTATAGCTGCACAGCTTCAAGCAGCCCTACAGATAGGGGGTCTATCTGCCACTTTACCTAAAAATAGACACATACTCCCGAAAAATAAATAAATAAACCGGGAGTAAGAATATTCCCAACAAAAAATAAAGACACTTAAGACCATGTGCTCCTGCTTTCAACCACACAGCTCCATGGAAACGTTTGGACCTGTAGGGCACATACTATCACAGGAAGAAACTGCTATTATTACTGCCCGATTGGAAGAAGTAAACGTGTATCTTTTTTAATATGTATGTATAACTAGGTGCAAACGAATAATTTTTACAAAAACCATTTCCGTTTTCCAGTTAAAACATTTTTACTCGTTTATAAAAATACTCTCATTGGGAATTGGAGTTACGTTTTTACTCTGTAAAAAATCATTTTACTCCCAACCTTAAAAAACAGTAAAAAACACCTGCTTCAAAATCTTCTGGAGGCCCTGGCTTCAAGTCTGCCACATCTTTTGGAAGATCATCTAGGGGGACACGGTTGTCAATCGCCTTCATCTCCTTCACCGTGTTGCAGAAAGTGCCTCTGGGTGGCCCATTGAATAACAGCTTTTCCACATCCCTTCCACACAGACTCCCTGAGAGGGGGCAGAGCCAAGTAAATGGCATCTTCCATCCCCAGGGTAAGTGGTTAATGCAGCCAAGTACCACTAATGCTGCATGTACTTTCCTTGAGTCAGTTCTTCTGCCAGTCAGTCCAATCTGCATAGTTATCCCAACAAATCCTGTCTAATACCAATTAAATGTGATTCCTCAGGTTGGTTACGTTGAGAATCCAGCCCACAGTACAGCAATGTTGTTGCGGCTTGGGAAGGGTAGACTGGGTAAGGCTTTGTCCAAAGTGTTAAGTGTTGGGGTTCTTGCTTGCTAAAAGAGCGATCGCAATGGTGTGGAAGGCACAGGGAGGATCCAACATTGGAGATTGGCGCAAACCAATACGCAAGTAAGGGCTGAAATGGATTTGAGCGACTGAATGGTACCAGCGGGAGAGGGAGTGTCACAGTAGGTCATGGAGTACTGGAACAAGTTGATAGTACGGTCTGACTTAAGACCACCGTGGGATTGGAAAATCGGACTGATCACTGTTACGGCAGTTCTGTAAGGTAACAGGAGGTAGGGGGGGATGTCGCTAATGTTTGCAGTGGATGGATATGCGAGGTGCGGGTATGACTTTCCCCTTACATGTAGCTATGTTCTAAATGAAAGGTGTGTAATCGGAAATATGTATGTTGCCTAGATATATCGACATGATGAAGTATATGGAAAATGACAAAACGTTTTTATTTTTAAATGCGATCTCTTAATGCATCTATGAAGGAGGGAGGAACTCTTCAGTTTATTTAAGCCAATAAGGGCGGCAACCCCTGGGCCAGTCCCCACTTTCTGGAATACACTGAGGGGATCCGTTATGCAAAGGGCCAGGCAGGATGGACAAAAGGGCAGGTGTGGGTTTGGGAAAGAGGTGAAGGATCAAGTGGGACCCAACGAACATTCTTCCTGCACAACAAAAAACAACTTCAAAACTACCCACGACGTGTGCCTTGATTGGATGTGGAGCCCTTGGAGGAGCGGTTCCTTTAGCTGTGTAAAACTATCCCTCTCCTTGTTCCAGACATCACCATCCTCCATTCATACTTCACTGCCTAAATACTCTTAGTTTAATTCTGAACTCCCTGGGCGACATCCTTCAGCAACTGAATGTTTACCTCACATCCAGATCTCACTCTTTTTGTTGTCATACATGTTGTTGACCTTAAAGCCTGCGTCTGCTCCTGAATCGTTCTCCTAACTCACTCATCATCCACTGCTTTAAGGCATACCCAACTATCCATCCTGGTCAGAGCTTAGTGTTGGGTATGCGATGCCTGAAAGCCTCAAAGGGAGAGACCTCTGTGGTGGTGCAGGTGCTGGTCTGTCCTGGAAGATGCACTTAATCACTGCTTTGACCCTCACAAGCTCACAGTTATACAGAAACATCAACCAGGTTGCGGTTCAGATGTCCCACACAGCATTCCCCTTGGGATCATAGAGGGAAGCAGGATCATCCAGTGTCGGCTAGGAACACCTCAGTTTTTCCCCTCGATTTAACTGGAGAGCATAGTCTGGGAGTAGTTTTCAACGGAAATACTGCCTCCAAAGCAGATTATAAAAAATAACACTGCTTCTGTTGGTCTCAAGCAATACGGGCCAGGAGGCCCCAATCGCTCCACCAGAGAGCTGCATCCTGGCATCAGGACGAGACTGAAGAGTGTTCCTGCTGCCCCTGCCCACCATTCAGGCCCAAGCATGAATCCAACTGACCCCTGGCTGTGAGCGCCCATCACATGGTAAGGCAGTATTCCAATAGGGTGATTTAGCACAGATAACAAGCTTAGCGCCGCCCACCCAGACCTCCCACCAGTTACAGTCACAATAAACTGCAGCACATCTAATGGGCGAGATAGGTTTGGTCCCCGTTGGGGAGATTTATAATTGTTGTGCTTCTTCCCAATCTCCTAGTGAGACCCCCAGCACTTTTTGCTGGACTTCTGGGCCTTTTCCTTTATATCCTAAAGGAGGGGAGCCTTTTTCCATTCATTCATTCTTATGGGCTCTACCTTTTGGAACTCTGTTCTCTGTGTTTTACTTTTTGTATGGAGTCTACTTTCCTCCATATCTCTTAAGGCATCTATTTTACTTTTGCACCACACCGCTTCTTATGGGCATAACCATATCCTCACTTTTTACTGTTCTTAAGGATAGAGAGGAACTTGTTATCTCGCCTAAAACGTTATGTGGCATGCCAAGGCGACACTTAGTATCCCCCTTCTCTTTGCTCCCGTGACTTTTTAGTCACATAGAAGATGGTCTAATTATGGCTGGCGGCAGTGGACGCGCTCTACCGACCATGGTGCCATTCTTTTCCCCATACTGTATTCACAGTCCCAGTTGTGCACAATAGTGGCACCCAAGTACTAACTTGGGGGTTTCTTTCTTTTTTTGCCATTTCTAGCGGCGTTCTTTCTTAGCTCTTCTACCATTCTGGGAGGGGGAGTTCTGTATGAGTTCTGTATGAGGGTTTTGCCTTTGGCAGGAAACCTTGGGTGTCCGCGTCTAGGCTCCAAAGTGTCCGGGCAGGCAGGAAGTGGATTTTTTCACTCCTCTGCCCTTTGTCAGCCTAGGTGCCTGAACGGAACCAGCTCTCACTGGGGATCTGGCTGTCCTGATTTGACAGCCACCCGCCCCTTTTGTAAACTGCTGAGAGAGATTTCAGAGGAGTGCGTGCTGAAACTAAATAAAAGGTGAGGTTCCTGAGGTGAAAGGCAAGTCGACCAGAAGATGACCAGAGATGCCTGCAGACCCTTTGCAACACTGAAGTGGCCACTCCTGCCCTGACCCCATTTTCTATGCGACAAAGGCACTCCTAAGAGGACAACGCCTTCCCTTTGGCTGATGGGACCAACCAGCCCTAAAACGAACTACAATCAGAGCCATCCCCGAGGTGCTAAGGCGTTCCAGAGCTGTATACCCTGAATACCAGGAGACCTCCGACCCAATCTTAGAGCACCGTCTTGCCATGGCCAAATCTGTCCAAGTCTTTGCTGAGCTTCAGGTGAACCTTCAGAGACACAATCCAACAACTCATCTCACCAGAGTGCAGGACTCCAGAAATCGAAGAGGATTGACTGGGAGAATCGTGTCCTTTGTTGGTGCTGCAGGAAAGGCGCCAAAACCGCAGACTGACCAGAGAAGCTGATGAAATCCATGCTAGACGTCCTCCCTCAAGACTGATGCTTAGAGATCCCGTCCTTTGTCCTGCCTTTCGTCACCAGATCAAGGAATCCATAGATCGGGTCCAGCACTGCCACATCGAGTAGAAGCCAGCCACAAACAACTCTTCAAACCAAAAGGTACTGTGTGGAAAAGGGTATTGCTCACAATCCAAAATGTCACTTCAGAGCGTTGAGTGCACATAGAGGTGTCCAGAGTACCCCCTCTTACCTCCAACCCAAGCTGCTGCTTGTGTCCCTTTAGCGAGTCCTTCGACAGGGTCTCCAACATTGTATTAATCGTCCAGCATCTTTAAGACTAGAAAGTATCCACAGGATCCTTTTCTGTTCTGCTGCTTCACAAGACTTTGAGCCTCTCCAACTGCCAATTAGCCGAATTGGACCTTTAAAAAACAGTGTGCAAAGAATCTGCCTCTAAAACCTCAAGCTCTGCTACTGTGACTAACCAACTGTTTTCCTTCCAAAAGAGTGTATCTTATGTGGTTTTGTTAACTAAATACAAATACTGTATATGTGTGTGTGCACGCAAGTGTGTTATTACCGATAATACAGCAGAGTGGTCAGTGTCAAAAAGCTCTAACAATTGTAACCATAAGCCACTACAAACTAAGCAGTGGCCTTTGAAAAGCAGCTACAAGTATTCTACTGTGTTTTGGTTTAACGTACTAAGTATTTAAAAACGTATCTTGTGTAAATATATATTTTATTATACATTTATGTGCAAGTGTTGGTAGCTAGGTTTGGTGTACTTACCTACAGCTCACATCTTCCTATTATGATAAGCCTGACTGCTCTGCCACTATACCAAGTTTCCACGAGTAGTACCGATACTGGTAGCTGATGGTGTCAAGCAGCCCTACAGATAAGGGGTGTATCAACCCCCTTTACGCACTAAGAATAGGCTAATACTCCCAAAAAATGTAAGTAGGCAGTAAAAATACTCCCAACAAAAATAGGAAACGGACACTTAGGAATTTGTGACCCTGTTTTCACCCAAACTGCGCCATGGATCTGTTGGAACAGTAGTGTATGTAGAACCAGGAGGAGGAAACTACTAGTATTAGTGCCTTATGTGCATGAATAACTAGGTGCATAGAAATCCTTTTTACATTTTCTTTCCAGTTCAAACATTTTTACTCGCTTATGAAATACTCCCACTGGGAAATGGACTTACATTTTTACTCCCCAAAAAATAATTTTACTCCCAACTTAAAAATAAAATAGGGAGTAAAATTGCTCCCACTTGAAAATCTTATCTGGAGCACTGGTGTCAAGTTACCCAGGATCTCTGAGGCTACAAGCTGGAGCTAAGTAGCTCCAGCAATTTTGAACCCAGTACAGCCTTGTACACAACCTAAACTCACCATCATACCGGATATTTATCTCGTGGTCTTGTAATTTTAAGCCACAGTCCAATCTCCATCGACACTTCACCCTCCTCCATTCTCTAATCTAGCCACTAGCTTGCCATACCCATCATACCCCTTCTCGGCATGTGCCTACCCAGTCCTACAGATAAGAGGTGTATCGGCCACTTTTACTCCCTAAAAAGAGGCAAATACTCCGCAAAAATAAAAATAGGGAGTACAAATACTCCCATCAAAACCTACCAAACAGGCACTTACCACCTTGTGCCCCTGCTTTCTCCGACATAGTTCCATTGATATGTTTATACCAATAGTGCACATAGTAACACAGGAAGAAACTACTTCTTCCGATCAGGTAGTTATAATAGTGAACATGTCTTATAATGCTCATGAATAACTAGGAGGAAAGAAATAATGATGAAAAAAAACACTTCTTTCCAGTTTCTTTCCACTTCGTTCCTGTTTTTACTGGCTTCTAAAAAAAAAAATACTCCTATTGGCAATTCAACGTACATTTATACTCTCCAAAAAACCATTTTACTCCCAAGTTTAAAAAATAGGTAATAAATACTCCTACCTCCATACCTCCAAATCTTATCTGGAGCACTGTGCCTACCTAAACGTTCTCCTCCTTACTGTCCTCTTTTCCTGTCCCTCAATCTCCACTTAGCCCCTTGCTCTGGCCTGCTGCTCCCCCATACACCCTCTTCTGCTCTCATCATTCATTTCCTCTACTCCCTCTCTAGATGGCACCCTGACCACATAGCTCTCCTACGCCCTACCCAGGCTAACGTGATCCATCCTATTTGGCATTCCTCAGCCTCTACACCCCCACCCCAACCCTGCCCTTAGCCCCTCCCCCACTGGCCTCAACCATTTATCTGCAATAAAACTTATTTTTATCACTGAGCACTTCATCCCACCACCCAAAAGTATTCAATGGCTATTAGCGAAGCTTGAATCTCCCACATGACACAGCAACCATTGCTGCACTACGATTTCCCACTCCACTCTCAAAATGAGATAGGATAGGTTACTTATAAAACGCTTAATACACAAAGGTTTCTAAGCGTGGACCCGGGGATCAAACCTGTGTTGCTCTGTGTCGTCTTGCTTCCAAGGCGAGCACATCGCCCCAGGCTATTTTGATTTCTTGTTCAGCAATGCCCCTGCCCAGAGGGTCTCAAAGCACTTCACATGGTTCAAAAGTTGAAAAGGTGGGAGGTGAAACAGAAGTAAAAAAATGTTTTCGGGATATGATAGAAAGTGTAGGATAGACAAGTGGTAGCAGGAGAGGAGGGCAGGGCTAAGTGTGGGGAAATGGTTATATTGTCTTTCTGAAAGTGGCAATGGAGGCGTGTATAGCAGATGTGAAGAGGTGGGGTGTTGCATGCTCTGGGTGCCCACGAGGTAAATGCTTGTTTTTGGATGCATGTTAGTTTGCAAAGTGGAATGTGTAGAAGATGCTGGCTGGCTGGCTTGCCTGGTATTCATGTGGGTGATGTGTTTGAGTTTGTTGTGAGGGTAAGATGGGGTTTTGTGGTGGATGGCTTGGAATACAACGCAGAGTCCTTTGAAGACAATTCGCTGTGGTACAGGGAGCCTTTGGAGCTGGGCGAAAGCTGGGGTCATTGAGTGAATGTTTGGGTAGGTGGAGGTTGAATCTGGCTGTTGCATTTTGTATGGCTTGCAGGGGGGGGGGGGATTGTGATGTTGGGAGTCCTGTGAGGAGAGCATTACTGTATTCCAGCTTGGACAGAACCAGTGCTTGGACTGCTGTGCAGAAGTCCTCAGGCAGCAGGATGCATCTGATCTTGTGTAGGAGGTGCAGTTGTATATTTTGGTGACAGCGGCTACGCAGTGTTTGACGGAAAGGTGGGGGTGATGTAAAGCTGACAGATTTGAAAGCTGCGGAAAGGGATATGTGTGGGTTGTCCACAATGAGTTCTTTGATCCAGGGTGCAAGGTCAGATTTGTGCCAAGGGGGGGCAGATGAGGAGTGCTAAAGTCACGCTTCCGCTCCCATGACCACTCGGGTGGTGAGCTACTATATGCACCACCAGCAGTGTGCAGGATCATTGTGGCAGCATGTGTCCTGCACAATGTTGCAACACGGCATAGCATACCAGTGGACATGGTGGTGCCCCCACATCCGCAACCACATGTACAGCGGCTGCGCATTGGAGGGGAACGGGCACGTGGCAAGGCTGCCCGTACCCAGCTTGTGGCACCACTTCCCACTTAAAATACAACCCCTGCGGAGTGCGCAAAGCCCAGGCATATTCCAGGTGACAATCAATGATGACAAAGGGACAATCATCTGTCCCAACCGTAACACCCTGAGAATGTGTCCTTGGAAGTGCTACACTGTGTTCATCCCTTCGTACTAAATGTATCTCAATCCGGTGTGCACAGAAGGAACACATGGAAGATGGAGTATGCCACTAACACCATGCTAAAGTACACATCTAAATGCCAGTAAGTCACCTAAACCCTCCCACAGTTCATGTCAGCTGGTTGACACACCATGCCATGGCATGGCATGCAATGTACAAACTGAGAAATAAATGGCCAACACATAACACAACTGTCACCAAGCGCTCAACGTAACAAGTTCAGAAATAACTCAATAATGTACACAGGAACATCAATTGGCCAGTACAACATACCAGAAACACAGGACCCGAGGGGGGGCGCTGTTGCGCACGTCGAAAATGGCTGCTTAAACCCGAGGCTCCCGCGCTGCCTCTACATCCTGAACTAATAAATCCTCATTCTGGCTGACTGGTTTGCTGCAATTTGGTTGACCTGCTGCGGCCGGGGTCCTGCACGGGCGGTGGAAGTTTGAGCCCGAAATAGTCCTGCGTTTCCGAGATCTGCCCCCACGAAGTTCCTCCGACACGGGCGGTGCTCCCTGGCCGGCTCCCGGCTCCGGAGGAATCCACCCGAGTGCCGCGGCTGCTGTTTCTTGGGGCCTGCGCTGGGCGGAGCTCCCCCTCCTTGGCGCCGGAGCCTGCCATCGGACGGAGAGGACTTGGAGGCCCGGTGCCACGCCGGATGGTCGATCTGTGTCCCGGCCCATTCCTAACCCGTCGCTGCTGTTTTGGACCCCCTCCCCTCGCCCTGATCCTTGCGGCTTCTTCTGGTTCGCGATCCTGTTGCCGCATAGCCCCGCGAGCCGGACGGGCTGCGGGTGGTGCTGTGGGCGCCGCTCCATCTTGAAACCTGGTCCCACTGGCGGGCGTGTGGCCCCCTGGTCTGCCGCCTGCTCCCCTCTGGGCCCCTCCGGCAGGATCGACCGCTGGACCCGCAATCCTGCTTCTTCTTCGGGCGGCGTGCTTCAGATGCGCCCGTGCTGCTGAGTGACCGCTTCCAACCGGGCCGGGCACCTGAGACGCCTGGAGTGCTCCGCTCGACAGGTGAGGCGGCGTCCGGTTTGCCTCCAGAACTTCTGATTCAGGGCTGCGGTCCTCCTGCCTCTCTAGACCCGCAGTATAGTTGCTGGTTGGGCTGCAATCCACTCATTGTGCTGTGACGGATCCCCGCTCGTTATAACTACTACTAGTTCTTCGTTACATTGGATACACGGCCGTTCTGATTCCTGCTGGTGGGTACCTCTGGGAGCCGTCATACTGAGTGTCCCGAGGTGAGCTGGACATTATTGACACGGGAGGATACAATCCATCCTTATCCCGCATTCAGTTGAGGTCCCCTCGTGTCCGCTCCCGGAGGTGGTGGCCTCGACCCTGCAGAGCACCTGTTTCAGATCCAATACACAAATAGAGTTGCTACGATCATGGGGGAACCTGGCAGATCCAACAGAGCCCCTAAGACCCCTGGTGGCAGGAAGAAGGGCCCTATGGACACATTCACCAATGCGGTCAGTCACTCTGAGCCAGTTGACACCCAGCGGAACGAGGGTGAGCAGGGCGGGTGTGAGGTGCTAGACAGAGAGGATAAATTGGCCATGCTAGTCCAGAACGGCTTTCTGGCTGTAAATACCAAACTGGATGGGATAGTTGCTACTATTGGTTCCCTGAAGGCCAGAATCGATAAGGAAAGCGCGCGTGTCACTGAGGCGGAAGGTAGGATAAGTACTACCGAAGATACTGTTGGTCAACACAGTCGTGACATAGCTCATATCAAAGACACTATGAACAAGCTGCAGAGTAAGTGCGAGGATATTGAATCTAGGTCCAGGAGGAACAATGTCCGAGTGGTAGGTTTGGCCGAATCCTTCGGCAAGGGCCAAATGGAGAAAAATATGGAAGAACTGTTTAAGTCCTTATTTGGGCCCAATGCATTGTCCGCACACTTCCTTGTCGAGAGGGCACACCGCACCCTAGCGCCGGCTCCCAAACCTGGGGCACCACCGCGAACTGTAATTGCTTGTCTACTAAATTACAGGGACAGAGACACAATCCTTCGTTTGGCCAGAGAGGCGGGCACGCTGCTCTATGAGGATAATCGCATACATATCTACCCTGATTTCTCCGCCTCTGTTCAGGCTAGCAGACGCTCGTATGAACCGGTCAAGAAGCTCCTCAGAGAACGGCAGATCACATATGCCATAATGTTTCCGGCCAAAATGAGAATTCAACACGCTGGTAGATCGCACTTCTTTGAGAACCCATCCGAAGCCCTATCATATATTGAAGCTTCTATACCCCTCCCTCCAAGAGGAGAGCGACCTGCCCTGAACAATGGACCTCGGCCAGCAGACTAGGAAATGCACACCTTCATGTTTGGCACTGAGCTATTGTGGTCCCCAAGGCGTGGGCCATTCTGTTCTGAGATTACAGTCAGCCATCTTCTGTGAGTGGTGGCGTTGGAGACCTGGGATGGCGGTCATGTGAGGCAACATGACTACCCCGGGAGTATTCCACACGTTTGGGGTTGCACACTGTCGAGTTGGGGGAGACGGTGAGGGTGGCGGGGGGGTTAGGGGAGGGAAAGGTTGGGACTGTTTGTTTCGAACCCTATGTTGTAAAGTGAGTAGGCCCCCCCTCTACATGGGTCACAGCTTTGTGAAGGTTCTTTTGGGAAGTTCATGTTGGTTACTGTTGATACTAGTGGTCTGGAGCTCACTGACACGGTCTGAGATGCATGATACTATGTCTGGGGGATGTCCGTTACTACCCACGCAATCCTTTCGTATAGCTCTCCTCACGCTCTTGTTATTACCCGTAG
This sequence comes from Ambystoma mexicanum, assembly GCF_040938575.1. NCBI lineage: Eukaryota > Metazoa > Chordata > Amphibia > Caudata > Ambystomatidae > Ambystoma > Ambystoma mexicanum. The sequence continues at coordinate 1,159,645,413 of NC_090929.1, read as the reverse complement.
GTTACATTTCCTGTGAAGGTCTGTTCATGCTCTGAGGGTTAAACTTATCTCATGGAATGTGAGGGGACTGAACAATCGCTCGAAAGCCAAAAAAGTGGGAAATTACATTGTCAGACATGGTGCCCAAATCATTATGCTACAGGAAACCCATACTATGGGAAATGATAATGAGGTCATCATGCCCGGTTGGGGCAAGTCCAGGTTCTATACCAACTATTCATCCCAGTCCAGGGGGGTTGCCATTCTTATACACCCGAATCTTGGGCTCCGGCTTGAGGGCCATAAACTGGACCCTTTGGGCAGATACGTCCTTGTCTGGGGCTCGATATTGGGCCAACGGATACTGTTGGTCAACACATATGGGCCTAACATTGATGATCCCACCTTTTATGCTGATGTATATCAATTGATCGCTGCTGTAAATAGCCCTACCATAATCTGGGGAGGAGATTTCAATGTTACCATAGACCCGGTGCTTGATAGATCCAGCACAATTGCGAGAGCACCTAGCAGGGCCTCTCTTATGGTACAGGATGTTCTGTCTCAGCTTTTCCTTGAAGATGTCTGGCGGGTTCTCCACCCGACTACGAGGAGTTACACGTACTACTCATCGGTTCATGATTCCGAATCCAGAATCGATTATTGGTTTGTCTCCCCCTCTCTAATTGCTGGTACAAAGGCATGCGAAATACTAGCCCGCACACTAACTGACCATGCCCCTATAACACTTGGTCGCTTTTCACAATATCCCTAGGCCCTCTAGGAGATGGAGGATGCCTGAGGGATTGCTGAGGGACCCCGGGACGGTTGAGGGGCTTCACACTGAGATCGCTGAATTTCTTGAAATCAACATAGGCTCAGTCGATAAATACTCCACGGTGTGGGAATCCTTTAAGGTCTGGGTCAGGGGTGCGCTATTGTCTAAATCTTTTGGCCTTCCTTAAGGGAGTCAGGGCTGAACTGGCCCTGGCTGAAGGCAAGCTGAAACTACTGGAGGACACTTATTCTCACACCCATGACAAGAACATATTGGCCGACATACAGACACAACTTCAGGAATTCAGTAAGTTGGCCTCTAGAGAAGTGCAGTACATGGCATCCCCTGTCCGAGCCCGCAGATATGGCGAAGGAAATAAAGCGGGCAGGTCACTTTCCAACTTACTCAAACAAGACAGGCACCCAAATCGTATTACCAGCATACAGACGCCTAGGGATACAGTTGTAGTGAATGAAGACGAAATAAATGCTGAATTTGCGGTGTTCTATGAACGATTATATAGTAATAGAGATACTAAATCCGCCACCGAGATAGGAAAATACCTTGCGGAACTTAAGATTCCAAAACTCCAAGAGGAGACCCGCCTTGCACTAGACCAGCCTCTTACTACAGATGAGATTGTTGAGGCGATTAAAGATTTAACGTCCAATAAAGCTCCAGGATTAGACGGCCTCGGTGCTGAGTTCTACAAAGAATTTAGTGCGGAGCTTGCTCCATTGTTGTTGCGGGTCTGGGAGGAATCCCTTCAATGTAACATACTACCTCCATCCATGAGAGAGGCGTTAATAACTGTTCTCCCTAAACCGCGCCGTCCCCCCCAAGATATGTCGTCTTACAGGCCATTGTCTCTCATTAATACAGATGCCAAAATATTCGCCAAAGTACTGGCCAGCAGGCTTTTGCCTGCGGTCCCCACATTGGTCCACCCTGACCAGAATGGGTTTATCCCCGCTAGATCTACGGCACTTAACCTACGTAGGCTCTTTGGAATACTGGCCCAGGTTGACCCAGGCAGGAACGCTGTTGCCGTATCATTAGATGCTGAGAAGGCCTTCGACTCTGTCTCCTGGGCCTACTTGCTGGCAGTGTTGGAGTCGTTTTGGGATGGGCCCGAACTTTATTAGATACGTGCAGTTGCTTTACATGAAACCCGGTGCCCGGGTGCTAACAAACCAAACAATCTCGGATATGTTTCTGTTGGGACGTGGCACTAGGCAGGGCTGCCCATTTTCGCCTATATTATTTGCCCTGACAATAGAACCAATGGCAATCGCGATAAGGCTTCGACACGCCAATAAGGGCATTAACCTGAAGGGAGCCACACAGCGAATATCCCTATACGCTGATGATAGGGAAATAACCTACCCCCCATACTGGCAGAGATTCAAGAATTCACTACATACTCTGGATACACCATAAACAAGGATAAGTCGGAGGTCTTTCCTCTTACACCGGCAACAGCCTGCCCTGTCTCTCTGGGCGGGCTGAAGTGGTCCAGCGAGTCCATCAGATATTTGGGTATACTTGTCTCACATGGGAAGAATAGATTATACACTGATAATCACGATGCCACGTTACAGGCCTTGAAGACTAAACTGTTATTGTGGGACCGCCTTCCGTTATCATTGCATGGCAGGGTAGCAGTCCTTAAAATGGTAATCCTCCCCAAATTACTGTACCTGTTTGTGAACATACCGATTTGGCCGGGAAGACTATTTTTCACCAAACTTAGGTCTATGGCCACGGCCTTCCTATGGCATGGACAGACTCCAAGAATAGGGTGGGAAAGGATAACTAAACCATACTCTGCGGGTGGGCTGGCGGCCCCTGATTTTGAACTTTATTATCATGTATCCCAGGCCCAGTTCTCTAAATATTGGTATTCCAGGGATGGGGCCCCCCACATGTAGATGTAGAAGAACTTACCACGGTACCCACGAACATACAGTCTGTCATTTTTGATGATCGTTACAGGGATTCATGTGATTTTAACCCAGTCAGTAGTACGGTCGCAGCCTGGCGGGCAATATTCAAGAGGCTGGGACTGTCGTGCCTGTATAATCCGGAGGTCTCCCTATGGAGATACCCTGGTATCCCCCCAACATATGACGCCTGCCTGCGGTCGGCCTGGGACCCTGACGACGAGATGTGCTTGGGTGATATGTTTATCGATGCAAAGTTCGTGACCCTTCAGCAGATAACTGGGGCTCTGGGCAGGGGCCCACTTAGAGTTCTGCAATACTATCGTATGAGATCGGCCTTTCAGAAATACTGGGCGTCTTTCCCCGATGAACCCCCTACACACCCTTGCGTTCAGATGATCACATCCGGAGGCCGCTTAGGTGTGTCCAGTCTATATGCCATGGTACAAGCACACTCGCCCACGCCTGGTCCTAGCAGAGATAAATGGAAGACGGATCTTCAGATCCCTATTGATGATAAGACTTGGGAAAGGTATTGTTCACTTACCAATAAGGTTTCCCTAAATGCTGGGCTACGAGTAATCCAATTTAAAATTCTCAATAGATTGCACTACACCCTGGCCAAGTTAGCCAAGTTTGTCTCAAGCGCTCCGAGTCAATGCCCAAAGTGCAGAGCAGACTACGCTGGCTCGTTCCATATGTACTGGAGCTGCCCGGTGGTGGCTGGGTTCTGGAGGGAGGTGGCAAATATACTAGAGGAGATCACACAAATCCCCCCCCGACGCTGTCTCCACAGAAATATTTATTCGGGGACATCGGAAAATGTTCCGAAAAGACCAGAAGACTGTTTAATGTCACATGTGCAGTGGCCAAAAAATGTATTCTGCTTCAATGGAAAAATCCGTCGCCACCCACTGTGCAGCAGTTTCTCCGAGAACTGGTCTATGTGAATGAGGCTGAGGAGCAGTTTGTTCTCACACGCCCTTCGGCCTGCAGACCTAAGGATATTTGGGGTCCCCTTAGAATGTTCCTTTGTGATATGACCTCTGATGGCGACAGCGACACTTAGACTCACCGCTTTGGGAAAATGTATACTATATGTACTGTGTTCTTCTGCAATACCGTACCATGATGATTGCGATCTGTATGATGAAGCTCTAGCTGTGTTTTGTGTTTTTCTTGACCACTAATAAAAAGAGTTTAAAAAAAAAAAAAAAAAAGAAACACAGGACCCAAGAGTGAACTGTCTGACAGCGACCATTCATAATTGCACATGTGCCGCAATGTGTGTGACTTGCACATGGCATCCTTGTATATTCGTGTGGCACTGTTAACCAAAGGGGGCAGGGAAGTGCATACAGCAGGAAGACTAACAATAATGGAGATAGTCAAGCCAATACATGAAGATGGAACATGAACAAAGGATGGATCTCAATGTCCAAACAAAATCATATCACTAATGATCTCTTCATGTGGAGCGAGTTCTTTGTCCTCTTGTGGTGGCCCACCTCCAGTCACCAGAGTAGAGGCGTAGTTGGCACCCTGCTTCTCTGTGGCTCAGCGCTGGTGGTCATTCCAATGCTTCACTGCCTCAGAAGCTGTGCGCCTCTCAATGCCCAAGGCGCTCATACGATCAGCGACACACTGCCAGTGGGCCATATGCTGGGCATGGGTATGTGTGCTCCCTGCCCGCACAAGCATATCATGTTCCCGCACATAGTCCACGAGGATCCGGAGTACCCCATCACAAGCTCCTCTTCCTCGACGTGTGGGTCTCCTGTGCTGTGCCTTGGGACTGAGCCTGTTTGCCTACTGCACACTTTGCCTTCTTGCAAGGTCATGTAGACCCCAAGTGGCTGGGACCACTTTGGTCAGTAGTGGCTGGAGCACTGGTGGACTGGGCTGTGGCATCACCCACTGATGCTCTGACTGTAGGTAGCCTTGCAGGAATCTGTACCTGGGTGCTGGTGGCTTGACCTTTATCCACACATCTCTTGCCCTTGGAGACACGGACATCCGCCCCTGCGTCTCTGCGGGCCTGGGACCACTACAGGGCTGGCAGGGTGACCCCGAGCCTGGGTGGTGGTTGCTGCAGCTGCCCCTGCAGGTTCCTGAACCTGCCTGGTGTGGATAGCTGATCGCAATGCTGCTCCATGAGCCCAGGTGCTGGGGACGTCAGCATCAGCTGCAGCTCCCTGACCCTGTTGGGAGGGCATGGCTCTCCCCGCATGGCCCCGGGTACCTCCCTTCCACTTGATGCCCTCCCAGTCATTGCACTGATGGACTAGTGCAATGGGAGGTTCAGCTATTCATTGTTCTGGGCAATTTGAGTGAGGGGGCAGTGTCACTCACCAGATGGATGCCTAAAGAGACCGGAGTGAGCCCTGGTCCCGACTTGATTGTAGAGCACAGGTTAGACCTAAACCCGGGCCTCCCCTGTTGAGGGTGAAACTCTTTTCTATGATGTGCCCCCAGACTGGTCTAGCTAGACAGGCAAGGAAGGCCGATCACCTAAAAGAGCGGGAGCACACACCGCCCCGAAACCAGCTGCAAGGGAAAGATCACAGGTTAGTATTTGGATGGAGCGAAAGACAACAATGCAATAGGATATAGCCAATGAATACCTGTACTATGCTATCTTGTTCCTCTACTGGTTCGGGTAAGAGAGATGTTTTGAGCAGTGCCACAACGAAAGGATAAAATAAAAGGAGGAGGTTAGTACAGGGAACTATCCCGGACGGCACGCGGAGCGCTCTAGTGTCGGGGAGGTGCACATACAGCAGAGCGTTCCGGTTGTGCACATGTGACAACAATCCATAGGTTCAAATGCCAAGTGGAGGAAAGGTGTGGTAATCTTGAAGAGCCCAGAACAGCAGTGGAGATGCAGAAGACAGGCTAGCAAACTGGCAGTAAACTGAGAAGTACCTGCAGGTGAGTAGTTTAGTGAATGGACTGGAGCTGGTATCCGTAATCCAGTAGCAATCCGGGGGCAAAATGCAGAGTAGGTACACAGGAGGTCGCAGATACCAGAAACACGTAAGCCAGAAGAAGTCCGTGGGCAAAACGAGGAGTCGGTAGTTGTAACAAGATGTGGTTTAAGGGCAGGCCGTGAAGAATGAGGAAGGTTCGGCACACAGAAACAGAGGGTTGAAGACGGGACTTCGGAAACACTGGTTTCAACTTCAATTGGAAGCAGCGCTTCCTTTGCACGTATGATTTTGTCATAATGGAAGCGATGCACTGGATGCACATTGGATACCGCAGGCACGTGGTGCAGGCGAGATGGGAAAGGTAGTCCGGGGCCAATGCGGAAGACGACAGCAACGGCCCGTTTCCATGGCAATTTCCAACACCTATGGAACGGAGCCAAGAAGCGCCGTATTCTGTGGCAAAAGGACTCCGGACAGCAGTGCAAGTGCCCATGTGTGCTCTGTGGGGCACAGAAGACCCCTGAACCGTAACAGCCAGTGTACGTGATGTTAAGTGTACCAGTGTACCCCAGCAAGGCTCAATGTAATGCCTGCGGGTGGCATCACAGGTGATGGGGGCGTCCCATGTGGTGTGGGCTGCCTGCAGCGTGTGGTCACGGGTGATGGGGGCTGGGGTGTGGCTGTCCCGTCAGGAGGGGTCTGCTTCCAGTGGATTTGTGGGTGTATCGCGTGGGAGTTTCCATGCGATTTCACTAGGGTGCGGATGGGGTAAAAGCGTGGAAAATTTCTGCGGACGTGTGCAAAATCAGCGTGTGGAAAATCAGTGCATACCCCGTCCACACCCCAGTCAAATTGTGTGGAAAATCAGCGCGTACCATGTCCGCACCGGGTTTTCATGCGATTTGGCTCGGGGGGGGGGGGGGGTGGGGGGGGTCAGGGGGGGCTGTAAGCTAGTCCAGGGAGGGGGCAGGGGCTTGCGCTGTTTGGCTTTTTACTGAGCGGGGGCGTTACTGGCCCTGCTTGATGTGCCTTGCGCCACGTCTAGTGATGCCTAGGATATTGCATGAATACGTGTGCCGCGCAATTGTTTCTTTGCGCTACGGCTGGCGCATGCTCCTTCTTGCCATGCGGCGCTTGCGCCTTTTCTGCACTGGATTCTATTAATCTGGCCCATTGTTTTTGCATAGGGACTGTCCAAGGGATTGTACATATATATTGACGAGTAGTGGAGACATGGAGTTGCCTTGTGGGACCCTATCATTGACTGGGGGTAATGATTGCCTCCAAATTAGCAACATCAGGCCATCCGCCCCGCTTCACCTCTCTGACTTTAATACACAGCAGTCCAACTCCTTGTTCCCACCCTATCTTCCACAGCACCTCCAATCTCTTCTATTCTGTCCTGGGCCTTTTACTTAAGTCCTTCCCAGCTAAAGTCACGATGAACCATCTACACCTTCTCATCAAATCTGAATTACAACTTGACTCCACTCTCTGACCACTCCTTTGTAAGCCTTCAGAACCTCCTGGCTCACCCTGGTGAGAACTTCGTTGATCCCAACTTTCTATACTCCTCTGCCCTCTCTATTGATCCGTCTCGCTATGATCATTCGAGGGTTCAAAATTGCTGGAGCTATTCAGCTCCTGCTTCTACCCCAGGAGAGCCAGAGTAGCATTTAGTATTTGAGAGTGTTAATAAGGAAGAATTGTAAACACATTTAAACATAATGGATCATACATAATGGACACACAAATATAAAGTGGCATCTCTTGTGAAAGTTAGATTTGCAGTGCACTGTGCACTCACTCCTCCTTCCCCACTGGTACCTCCTACCTACTGGTTATGACACCCAGGAGCCAGATTTAGCTCCCGTTCCCCGAATCTTAATTTTGAACCATAAATTCTCTTCAGTACCTCAGGATCCGCCCGAAACAAACTCACCCCACTAGTCTATTACCTAAGAGGACGTTCAAGCATGATTCCATACCTGGATCAAGTCAAGTCCTCCCTTCAAACCCTTTCCTAGGCTTGCACACTCCTTTGAACCAGACTACAATGGCACAATCGTCACCACCACCTCCTTGGACGGTCACTATCCCTTCTGGTGGTCCTTTACCCCGTTCAACACTTGCCCGCAACCATGGATAACCCCAGCCATCCAACAACTGAGAAATTCCATGGTCTTCCACCGATGCCCTTGGTGCAAAGAACACTTCCCCATTCCCCTTGCGGCTTACAAAGTCTCTACTTACCCTTTCCACAAACCTTGATTCTGCTAAACCATCATACTAAACTAACCTCACATCATCTTTTCCCTCCCACATTCGCAAGCTCTCCCTGACCCTCCAGGCTATGCTCTCTCATCCTCCTAAGAGCTGCTACCTTATCCTCCTCCTCTCACAGTTTATGGATTTGCCCCTACTTCTCCACCAAAATCACAAAGCTACAAGAAAACGTATCAACCCTTCCGTCTTCCTCCCCCACCCTCTCCCTCCTTCTCTATAGCTCACACCAACCCGTCCCTCTCTTGGTTCTGGCTATTCCAAGGTGTCCCTCATGTCTCAATGCCACAATATGGTCCTGCGTTAACTCCAGAACCACGTGTCTGCAACCCCTGAACAACATTCCTTCCTCGCATTAAAGCTCATCTTTGACACTGGTGGCATAGGTCTCAACACAGTAGTAACAAACATTTCAGTCACTGACCTGTACACATATTGAAATCAAAAAATGGTTGTTAATTACTACATCTTCATTTGCTGACTCTTTCACTGCAAAGTGGGCCGCCACAGGAACATGGTTACGAGAAAGGGCATCTGCTAACAAATTAATTTGCCCCTGAATATGCTCCACTATAAAGTTCCAAGCCTTGTGGGTTTGCAATCTGCCTAAAGGACATGTGTGGCACCCCATCTATGCTCTGTTTAAAAATAAAAATAAAAAGACACCTACAGGCTTGTGGTAACTCTACGGTAAAGATTCAGATCGATAAAGACGTTTTCGATGTGCCTATTCCGCACAAGCAAGGGCTTCCTTCTCAATATCTATTTTCAGCCCCCTTCAATATCCGGGACGTTTCCTCTGCCTGACCATCCAACTGCATTAAAACTGCTCAGAGACCAGTTTTGATGGCGTTTGTATAGAGTGGCGTCTAGCCCTCCTTCAAAACTCGAAAAAGAAAAAAAGGGGTACGGGGGCCTTCAGTAATCTTCTTGATGCTGCGAAATTACTCACCACAGTCCTTGTACCAAACATACTGACGTTCTTTCATGTGAGTCTTGACATCTCTATGACCTGCAAAATCCCTTATGAGCTTGGAATAGAAATCCATTAGGCCAAGAAACAGAGTTCAATACGATTCCATGGCTCTGGCATGTCAGTTACGGCTATGACCAAATCACCTTTTGGGTTGACCCTGTAGGATGAGAATTAATGTCCAAGCTGATCTATATTTTTCTAGAGGAACTCACACTTTGCTGAATTTACTGTCATTCCGGCCTCCCACAAGGTCTGCAATACTTTCCTTGAGCGGGATTCATGTTCATTTGGGATGCCACTCCACACCAAGATGTTGTCTTGATGTCACATAAGGATGGCATCTGAAGTCTACACATGACCTTCTGGATGCTGGCAGCAGATTAAGGACAGTCTTACACGGATTAGATCCATTGGTCTTCTAAACGCCCCAAATTCGAAAGAGGTAGGATATAATTCCACCTAGCGGTAAACAGATTTAAGATCTATCAGAGAAAACATCTTTGCACAGGAGACTTCAGTTACCAACTCTGAAATGTTCAGAAGAGGAAACCTCCAACACCACACTCTTATCCGGGCCTTGGAGGTCTATGCAAAGTCTCACCACCCCCATTGCTTCCGTCACAAACCCAATGGAACAAACCCATTCGGATGCATTAATTATTTCTTTAAGAAGCCTGCCCCACTCTCATCTTGATGCTAGCAAACATTTCTGGCGTTCGCTGTAACCTGGTTGGTATTGTCTGGCGATTCATCATGTGGGAGATACTTTAACCAGCAAGTCTCATACTTGATCACATCTGAATACAAGGTTCTTAATTCACCAGGTGTTTATATACTCATTCACTGTTGACATCTGATCCTCATACTTGGGGTGCATCTTAATCCCTTACGTGTAAAAATGTCATGTTGCAAGCTACCAGCCAGTCATAAAAAGTCAATTGCAGCATCAATTCCTTGAATACTCACAGAACATAATTTCTTACTTGCCAAGAGTCAATCACTAGCCATTGGCTAGCGCACATTTTGAGTCCAGATAAGCTCCACTAAACTGGTACATCTGTGTTGATCCAGTCGATGTTGATCAGTTTGACGATGATGGCAGCAAATTAATTATTTTTCCTGGTCCCAGTTCTCATTGCAATGGTTAATAGAAATCCTTCATTATTGCTCATTCTGTCCCATTTGCTTATTTTCTGAACCGATTTGTAGGGAGCTCTGGCAAACATGCAGCAGCCGGCTAGGTACCCCTTTCTTCCACAGTCCCAACAAATGATGGCAAAACTCATTATTAGTCAAACAGCCCAGCCTTCCGCAACGGAAACATCTCCTTATGACACAGTTGAGTGAATCTTCAATTTGCACCTAGATTTTCCAAGTCTGTGCAATCCATGTTGTTACACTTGTCCTTCAGGGGCCATCTTTGTGTGTTTTTCCAGTCTTAGAAATCACAAGACATTCAGCTTGCTCTTTTTCTGAATCGAGTTCCTTTATACATTGATGCGGGCTAAGGGGGGACAGGGCAGATTTTACACAATTCTGGGCCAAATTATAAACTATGGAACAGCTCAGAGGCATTCACCTGCGCATTCACGAGTGGATGGCAGGAAGGAACGGGAGGCCAAGCGCGGCTCAGTAGAGTTGAATGCTCACGGGGAGCGTACCAATCAGGGGCGGTCGGCAGGCAGAGGGGAGGGCTGAAGGGGAATCAGGAGGCAAGGAAACTGGCGAAGGGATGCGGGCTAAGGGGGCACAGGGCAGAGTTTACACAATTCTGGCCCAAATTATAAACTATGGAGCAGCTCAGAGGCACTCACCTGCACATTCATGAGTGGGTAAAGGAACAGATGCATGGTTTCTGTGAGTGCATGGTATGAATGGAAAGTAGAAAATAGACGATTCGAATAGATGAGACGGGTGCAGGGCATGGGACTGATCGAGAATTCGAAACAAATTGAATGCGTACGACAAGTGACATGGACTGAACCGATAATGTAGGATTAATGAATGAAGTGAATGGAGCGGATGAAGTAGGTGGAGCGGATGAGTGCATTAAACGCTGCGCTGTGCAGATGAGTGTGTAGAGCGGATGGGCGCGCAGAGCAGATGGGTGTGCAGAGGTGACTCAGAATGCATGTAGTAAGGACCAGGCAGTATAGAGAGAGGGAAGGGGCAGCAGGAGAAGAGAAGTGGGTGTTAGCAAAAAAAAAATAAAAAAAAAATAAAAGGGGTGATAAAGGATCAAGTGGGACACACCACATGATAACTGGCGCTTGGATTGGTTTGGCTACTAGCAGCTGCCTGTAAGGATATTTGGCGTGTCACAGCACAGAGTACAGCACTACTGCACAGGTAGCAATTTTTTTTTTGCAGCACCACCACAAGGGTGCGGTGCATTGCTATATGTGTTACCAGATTAACAAGAAAAGACAGGCTATTCAGTCAAAAACGATTTTAACATATAAGATGCAAATCTATTTTTACAGTTAAAAGCACACGTGCTCATTTAAAAATGCACACTATTTTTCACCTGAAATGCCTATGGTGCGAGAGACACATTTGAAAATAACAACTAACATAACTTATTACTAACCTGACTAATGAAACATAATCCACTAATAAAAATGTGTCTCCACTGCAGAATTAGGCCTATTCTGAAAGTGAACTTTTAAACGCACATCCATTTTTTTTTCTGTTCTCTCTGCTGCCCTGTCCACATAACTACAGGAAGCAAATGGGCTCGAAAGAACAGGAAATCAGTTGGTTACAAAGTATTACTATAAAAATGAGCCATTGTGTAGAGAAGGAGGAGATGGCGTGATTAATTCTGATTGGAGCAGCGCCATAGCAAGTATCATGCTAGAGGGAGTGATCAGGTTTTTGCTGGGGGAGTTTGAGGAAGAAGAAAGGCAGTCAAGATTTGGCAGAGCTGGAAGAAGGACCTTTCCCTTGGCTGAGGCATTCCTATCTGCAGAAGCTGAGGATTCCAGATAATAACCCCGGTTTGAGAACGAAAAGCGTTCGTTTTCACTGGGGTTAATCTTCAAGGGAGCCACATTCAGAAAGAGAACAACTAAAGAGATAAGGTAATTACAGAAGTGTGGGAGCTTAGTGTGTACGAGAATATGCAGTCAGTGTAGGATTCCTGTGCATGCCTTAATCAAATGCTAATGTTGCAATTTGAGTTCTGTTCTCCGCCACTCTCTTTGCAGTGTGTCATAGACAAAGCTGTTACTGTGCTATTGTATTTATTTCTGTAAAGAATGAGATCGTGTTTAAATGCAACTTTTATAATACAGAAAAATATTTGAAAGCAGACGGGTGGTGCGTTTACTATTTACCATTACAATGCTGATGATGTGGGGAGATTTTTAAACAATGCAATGGTCATTTTAAGACAGATGTGTGCATGTCAGATTCAGTATGAACAGTTGTGAGTGACTGTAGCATAGCTCGTTGGAGGTACATGAGCCAACGGGAAGAGAGACTCTCTGGACATAGTTCCCTACCGTATATAAGGTAGTGGAAATTACCACAAAATTACCGCATATAGCTCTCTGTCGTAAATAAGTCAGTGAGATTGCCCATGGTGGCACACTAACACTAATACTAACATTGAAAATGTGGTATTCCTGAAATGTAGGCCTGAGGTCTTTCTAGTGATTACACGAAAAATCTAAGCAAAGATAAGGGATTCTGGACATTGGGGCCACCAATAAAACAAGGGAATAATGCTCACCAAAATACCACCAACCACGCCTACCAACCACGCATACCAAATATGCATGCCTGGGTGCTGAAATAGTGCATGTCCACTGTACTATTGTTGCACATGGCCAAATCTGAATACAAGGAGTGATTATTGCTAAGTTATTTTTCGGCGGTAATAAAATACCGTCAGGCCCCAAATCTCCACAAAATACCCTACATGCCAGTAGTCTGCCATCTCCATAAACACTTGGACCCATCTACCCGACAGAGGAAACATCTTAAGTTGTCTGAATTCATTCTTTTAACACGCCCGTACCAAAATACCAAACAACGTGTCTAAATCCCAGCCAGTGCACTGCAGCAAAACCGGTAGGTGGTAAAAGACCTTGTGCTCACTGCCTGACAAATGAATACACTCACTTAAACTCCTGAAAATGTACCAGCAATAAAATAAGACCCTAGATACACAGAGATCAAACTAGTGAAATCATGAGTGTAAGCAGCTCGTGGGTATCAAGCATTAACCAGTCAGCAGAATGTACCTCTGGGGAATGAGGAGCTATAGCAGAGCGTCCCACAAATCTTACTTCCACATGAGGCGCAAACTTTATTTTGTATGACCCAATGTACATTAAATATCCATTAAACCTGTATTAATGCTCCTTTATACATATCCCAAGACACAGAGTTAATGTCAAAAGGTATGTTGGTATGGCACCAGTTGGATTGGGGTGTCAAAAGTAACACCTAATAGCTGCTAGGGTCAAGCTTAACAGGCCCTTCTAGGTAACAAATAGGAATGTATTTAAGTGCGGGGGCTGGCCAGCACACAATTGGCACAACTCAGGCACCTAGAAACGTGCATGTCACCTTTGAGAATAAGGGGACCTGCTCATTTCCAAAAACGGGCCATCTAAAAACTGTGCAACCTCAGATGCCTCTTTTTTTCTTCTTTTGAGAATCTGGCCCAAAATCTGCATTTATAAAAAATGTAAAATCAGTCACAATATGAGTGGAGGGAAATGAGAGAGAAGGGGGGGGAAAGGGGGTGTTCCAGTAAACAAAAAGGGAGCTAAAAGCAAAGAGGGTGTGGCAGGGCCAGAAAGAAGGAGTAAGCTGCAGACTGGGAGAACGGATGGGGCAAGATTAACTAAATATTTTTTTATATAGCGCAACTCCCACCCAAAGGTCTCAGGGCGCTCACATGGACAAAAACAACAGAAAACAAAACATAAAAGCAGTTAGGGGATTGATAAGTAATTCTTAGTCAAATGACAGTGTCACAGGGAGAGGCGGGGATTATTTATGGAAAGCGGACGTCATTTGTTATTAGCCTTAGATAGACTGGGAGAAAGCATGCGCAATGCAGAAAGAGCCAGACAGAATGAAGGACTGTGGAAGGAACTGGTGAGCGTAAGGTGCGAGTGGGGAGCATGGCAGGGACTGGGAGAGTGCGAGTTGTGACTTGACTGTGCGACAGGGCCTCCGAGTATGCACATGACTGGCAGAATGAGATGTTTGGAAGTGCAAGTTGTGATGGCAAATTGGTGAGTGTTAGGGATATGTGGGTGATTGCGAGATTGGAGAACATGGAAGGGGATCATAACTTAACCGTGCACATTAAAACTAAAAAGTGGAGCAAAACAAACTGTTCTGTCTAGCCTGGGACATCTGGGTCTCCTCCCATCAAATTGATACACACCACATCCAGGAAGGCACAAAGAATGACAACCTAACTCACGTGTAGCCTCAAAGTGACTGCCTCTTCAAGTACTCCCCACTCAAGGAAAAATATACCGTAACAATGCCAAGAATAAGTACAATTGTGTGCCGTAAAATGTGTTTTTAGCACTTCATGGCGGATTCATCGCGCTTCTAAGAGCTCCAACAATAGCAGTGATTACCTAACTTAATGATAATCAAGTCATCGATGTCACATAGGTTGAGAAAGAGCTACGAGGTTTCAGTGCAGGCTGTCCCATGGCAGTGGTAAGCGTTTAAATGGTAGCATTTCATTATCCGTGAAATGTATTTCTGTTAGTTAACAAAGGAATACGTCTGTTCGGATATAATAATCCCATTTATGAACCATCAGAATAAATATGGAAACCCTAAAAATTACACGTGTCCGAACTCCGGATTTTTTTACAGTTACTGTACTCATCCAAACACTGCATGAAATACAAAATGTCAGCGACGATCTCTTCACATTTTGTTCAGAACACGTTTGGCGTAACGGCCACAGTCAGCCAATAAATACCTCGATCCGTGAATCCTCCTGTTCCGCGGACGGTTCGATCACCGTCCCACGCCTGGTAGCCACCATGTTTCTTTGGTAGAGTGGGGACGTCCCTAGTTCCTGTTAGAGGAACGGACCCAGCAACGTGTTCTCATCACATGATTCACAACGCAACCTAGCTTCGTCGGGTTACGTTCCTTCCACGCAGCCTACTCACTACCACAGAGAGAGTTCTAATATTGAACTAGAGGGCTAGCGTTCTCCCAGCATGTTTTCACCGTGGTTGCCATGCTCCTGGGTAGAGCAGTCATGGGTTCTCTTTCATAAGCAACCGGCGTTTGCAGCCAAAAATTGCCCTCCTCTCTGTGCTGTCACGAATTCTGAGAGTGAGGGAGAATAGGGCTGACCAATGCTTTAAATTGAAAAAAGAAGTGCAGCTACTCGCCAAACTATCGATTCGTACAACAACAACGGACCTGCCAGGGCCGAACCGGCGCCGCACCTTGGGTCCCTTTTTGTTTGCAGGCAGTCACTAGATAAGGAAATAAGGAGCACACACTTTGGTAAAGCACTGTATATGAGATCCTTTCACACAAACTGTTGTTATGCATTGTGTTAAGAAAATTTGAATATATTAAATCTTAAAGGTATTTGTACCGCGCACCCCAAACGAGAAGGTGGGATGGGTTAGTAAGGTGAAGAGGGAATAGGATAGTGAGAGGAGTGGTGTTCTGTTGGCAGCTTCAACTCGTTATACACCAGGTGCTGAGCTTTGGTGCGTGTATCGGATCGATGTCAGTCTGCGTGTGCTGTTGGTGCGGCTTATGTGTTGTTGCAGTGTTGTGAAGTGTGTGTGGGTTGTTGTGCGAGAGATGGTTGTGTGAGTTTTTGAGTGAGATAAGTATGTAGAGGTGTTAAGTATTTTTGGTTAATGGTTATATGATATTTAACATGCTAATATTCACAATTCTGTCAAGTGTGGCGTATGCCAACATTCACAATCCTGTCTAGATGGGGCGCATGCCAGTGTTCACAATTCTAGGTGTGGCACTTGCTAACCTCCACAATTCCATCTAATTGTGGCAGATGCCAACACCCACAATCCCGTCCGGATGCAGTCCTATTAAGATGTGTTGCAGGCTAATGTTCACAATTCTGTCTAAGTGTGGCATATGCTAACATTCACAATCCTCCCTAGATGTGGCGCAGGCCAGTGTTCACAATTCTAGGTGTGGCACTTGCTAACCTTCACAATTCCATCTATGTGCGGCACATGCTAACATTCACAGTCCAGGCTAGATGGGACGCAGTCTAATCTTCACAGTTCTCTCTAGGTGTGGTACATATTAACATTCGCAAGTGTGTTAGTATGTAATGCAAGGCAACATTTACAGTCCAGCCATGAGTGGATTTAGGCAGGAGGTCACACATCTCTCTAACTATGCATGGTGTAAGTCTATGGCAGTCTATGTTATGGAAAGATAGGTAGAGTGGCAGGGGCTTTCTGGAGTAGAGTAATTGCTTTACACCCCACCCATGCCGCACCTACAGTTTTTGTTGGTGTCTGTTAACTGCTGGCTTCACTGGCTTCCCTATGCGGACACCTGTAGACACATCTTGGAGCTGAAAATGAGTTTCTTTTTTGCATATCAAACTAGCAGATATCTTAGCTGTAAACTAAGCTTTAGAAAGGTAGTTTTATTATTGCTCGCTTTTATTACCTAACAAGAAATTCGGTAGGTAGCTGAAGCTGTGTGCGAGTTTTCAGTCTAAAACATTCCATCGCAACTCCAATTAGCTAAATATATTAGAATAGGCACTGCAACAGTGGGAGTATGTGTGGGGAGTAATCCCGAAACTAACCCACTCTATTCAGGTGAGGGTGATGGGGTTTAAAGTGCTTCTTCAATGGCATTACACGCTCAAAAGAATTCATGTAATGTTTCCTTTGGCTTCACATCGTTGTTGGAGGGGGTGTAAGGTGTTGGGGGACTGGAGGCAGAGGAGCTTCCCTTTGCTACAATCATATTGGGTTGGGGTGAGGAGCAGATGCACAAGATGTTTCAGGGAACAGAGCTAATAGATGTGTGGGATCCAGGGTCGGAAACATACACTAACACACAGAAACAGAGATTCATGACTCTGCTGATAGCAGCCTGGTTGGTAATCGCGCAACAGTGGAAACAGCAATTGGCATCCATGATCCAGGGCTGGTTACAGAAAGTGTGGAGTTTTGATTTACCATGTAATATGTGAATTATGAAAACTAATACAAATATGTTTTAAAAAACGAATAGGCACTGTAAATAACAAAGAAACATCTTGAAAAGGTAATTTCCTGTGCTTTTCAAATCCCTGCTTCATCAAAGGACACCAATGGTAACAGGTGAAGCCAACTTGGCGAAACAGTGTTCCAAGCCTAGTGTTCTGAGAGCACAGTAGATACATGGTTTTTCTCTCTTTTTGTTCAGCAAGGTGGGCCTTCAAGGGGACATAATGGGCACGGCGGGTGGTGGAGAGAGTAGAAGAAAGAGGGTTCTACTTTCCCCAGCAAAGGCTGCAGAAGCTTAGTCCTTTAAGTTGCAAATAAAAAGTGAAATGAAAAGCTTTCATTTTCACCTCGCCCCATAGTTGAGTTGCAGTACTCTCTTTTATGCGTTGAGAAGTGCAGGTGCTCAAAAATAAGAAGTGCAGGTACTGGGGCGGGGTAGGACCAGCCCATTTAAAGCACTGGGGCTGACACAAATAATAGTTTGTTTCCAATGTTGTTTTTTTTTCCAGATATTTTTTATTGATTTTAAACAGAATAGTTATGAACAGAACACATCCACAAAAATAAGAGGTGTTTTCATTTAACTGTTCAACTGTTTGGCTGTTAAATTGTAATGTCAAGTATTCAATGCATGCATGTAGTCGTCACAGGCTATTTTGTAGAGCCTGTGCAGCAGAGTGCCAAACCCCAACAAACGCCCAATGCCTGTGTTAAAACCACAGAGACCAAGACACAGATGAAAGGAAGCAACCATCCTGGACTCCATACATCCAGTGTCCTGCGGCTGAAGCAAGGAGAGTCTGAGGATGAGAGGGCAACAACGCTGGACCGAGGCAAGTGCGCGACAAGTAGTGGCTCGCTTCAGCACCCAGGCAGGTGTGCTGCCAGAGACTTATCTTTAGTCCTCAATCACCAGGTACCTAAGAAGGACCAGATCCCCTCCTAGAGTCTTTACATACCTGGGAGAAGACTGGCATGAGAACCTCGGCGTAAACTGGTACACTGAATGTGCAGACCCGCCATGATCGAACTGCTGTGGCTCTGTGCAGTAAAAGGAGGCTGGGTTCAGTTCCATTTTCAAGCTTTTCTCTAGACGTACAAGCCCTGGGAAGGAAAAGAGGAAAGCAGATTGGCTCAGAAAAACTGACCAAGGGCAGGAAGAAGGGATGTATAAAGGAGGAGAGAGGAGACAGGAAGTTGTGAGTTATCTGGGTGAGGTCAGCAGTGGAGGGTGACTAAGAGACTGGCAGGAGGTAGAAGGGAGCAGTGGAGTATGGAGGTATTTATTGGAGAAGACAAGGTGTTAAATCAATGAATGCAAGGGTACTACAGTGGTGGAGTGTGTGTGGTGAGAGTAGGAGTGAGGAGGGGTAAGTTAAGGAGTGTTAGTGGAGCCTTTGGTTAGAGGGTGAAAGTAGGGTTTGATCTGAATGGTAACAGCGTTATTTTTCTTGAACCAGTCGATATGTTGTATTTCCTCAGGAGTGACACCTTTACTGTGTTCTCTGACTTCTTGTAGTAGGGGGACACAAAGTAAATAAAGGTGGTTTGAGGCAACATCTTTTGCATTTAGTTGGGATTCGGTTTTCGTATGCACTACGTGATAATGCATCTGCAATCCGATTGTTGCTTCCTGATATGTAGGTAATAACCATGTCATAAGAAGAAAAAAAATGGCCCACCGAGCCCGATGTGAATTCTGGCATTCAAAGTTCTGGAGAGATTTTAGGTTCCGGTGGTCTGTTCTTACTAGGATAGGATGTTGTGCCCCTAACAACAAATGTCTCCACTTTTGGCAAGCTCTTTTCATGGCCAATAGTTCTTTTTCTAATACAGTGTAATTACATTCAGAGGGAGTGAGGGTTTTTGACATGTAAGCGACAGGATGTTCAGTAGCGTTGGAAGATGTCTGTTTAAGCACTCCTCCTATCGCAGAATACGAAGCATCTGTCTCCAGTATAAACGGTTGGTTTTGATCCGGTAATCTCAGGATAGGAGCCGTTGAAAGGATGGTTTTAAGTGTTTCAAAGGCCTGTTGTGTGGTTTGGTTCCAACAGTATTTCTTGCCTTTTTGTAGTAATGTCGTTAGAGGTTTGATTACTGAAGACAAATTTGGGATACATTTGCGATAGAAATGTGAAAATCCTAGATATCTTTGTATTTCTTTGACGTTATGAGGAGGTTTCCAATTAGCGATAGCCTTAACTTTTCTGGGATCCATAGCTGCTCCTTCAGCAGACAGAATATAGCCCGGGTAAGGTATACTGGGCTGATGAAAAGAGCACTTTTCAAGTTTGGCAAATAGATGGTTCCTTTTCAGTCTTCTCAAGACCTCTGCCACGTGTTTAACGTGTTCTTGTGGGTCCTTGGAAAATATGAGTATATCATCCAGATATACTATCAGGGAGTGCAATAGAAGGTCTGAGAATATGTGGTGAAAGAAGCGTTGTAAGACAGAGAGAGCATTAGCTAATCCGAATGGCATTACGCGATACTCGTAATGTCCAAATGGTGTACGAAAGGCGGTTTCCCATTCGTCTACGTGTTTGATTCTGATGAGGTGGTATGCTCCTCTTAGGTCTAACTTCGTGAATATGTTTGCACCCCTTACTGCTTCCAGAATGTCCTGGATCAAAGGTAGAGGGTATTGATCTTTGCGAGTCACCTTATTCAGCCCCCTGTAATCGATACAAGGCCTCAATTCCTTGCAATCTTTCTTTGGGATAAAAAACAAGGAAGCTCCTGCCGTTTCCCGAACGTCTTGGGGGAACTAGAGTGCACTAAGTTAAGACATGCTTATCTGATCCGCAATACATGCAAAGACCTAGTGTTTTACGTCTAAGTCTTTCTTCAGGAGTCAGAGGTCCTCTGGTTGTTCCTAATTGCATGGTTCTCCTTCTAAACCTCAAGGAGGTCTATCACGGCAGTTTGGAGGAGGAGGTGGACGATTCCGTGATTTGCGTTTCTCATGGTTTCTCTCCTGTATGCGGTAATCCATCTGTAGTACAAGTGAAACCATTTCAGCTAGGTTAGGTGGTCGTGGAACATGAGATATTTAATCTTTGAGTTCCTCACATACATTTCTCCGGAAGATGGTAACTAGGGCATCATCAGAGCATGCTGTTTCTACAGCTAATTTTTTGAATTGGGTGATGTAGGAGAGGATCTCAGTGTTACCTTGACGTAGGCAAACTTTGGGGGGACTTTTTTTGACCTCACTCTTCAACCTCCGCGACTAATAATAAGATACCAGCTTTTCTGTGTTGCAATGATGTGTGTAGAAAACAAAGACACAGAGTTCCCCTACTTTGTTTGTCAAAGCTGAGAGAAAAGGGGATTCTGCACACATCTATTACTGCGCCACACATAGATTTTGCTTTTTTCCCATATTTTATTAGTGGCCCATAGTGATAACACGTGTTTCAGCACCCTTAACGTGCCTTTTTCAAATGTGGGCAATAAGGTACAAGTTGCTGTATTCATGCAAAATTATACACAACATATTGTAAAAGTAAAATATAATCATGTTGGTCATCAAATGTATTACATTTTGTTTCCCCATATAGAACATAAAATAAAGTACACAAACCCTTCCTAAGCATCCCGGAAGGCAGACCAATATTAAGCGGAATAGGCTGGGCTACGGAGTCTATTTCAGAATATATTGACAATATATTAAGACCGAAAGTTAAAACTGTAAAAGCATATTTGAAAGACTCAACTGCAGCAATAAATATCATTGAAAATATCCAATGGCATCCAATTTATCTACTTGCAACCTGGGACGTTAAGGCTCTATATACGTCTATAGGCCATGACTTCGCCTTAGACGCAATTGATCATACCTTCAGACATGAATCAGCATCATATCTTCCATTTATCTGTATGCTCAAAGAGATGATCATGGCCACATTGGATAATAGCATCTTTACGTTTAACAGCTTTTATAAACAAAAGCGTAGTGTAGCTATGGGGGTGAAATATGCGCCTGCATTAGCAAATCTAGTAATGGGTATGTTTGAGGACTTACGGATTTACACTACCGACATGTCAACATGTTGTGAAATGGACTTGTTACATTGAAGATGTTTTGTTTATATGGGATGGAACATCTGAAGAACTGGAACTTTTTAGACAAGAAATAAACCAGAATGACTTAGGCATCGAGTTCACAGGAGAATCTAGCACATCAGAGATTATTTAGATTTGACAATCTATGTATCAGAAAACTGTCTCAAAACCAGAACATATTGGAAGAGTACTGAAGTGAACTCTACACTACATGCCACCAGTTGTCACTATGAACCCGTGATTCGAAATATCCCTAAGGGCGAGTATATCAGAGCGAGGAGGAACTGTCATGAAGAAACCAATTTTGAGGAAGAATGCAAAATCCTATCTACCAGATTTAAAGCAAGACGTTATTCTGGAAAAAGTATCACAACAGCCTATAACAAGGCATACCAAACACTAAACTGTGATCAAGAAAACCCTTAAAAGACATTGGGGCCTGCTCAAGTTGGACCCACATATTGGATGACTAATAGAGGATCACCCCTCAATAGTTTACAGACGAGCTAGAACTTTAAAACTGAGCCTCAGCCCTTCACTATTACCAGAGGATAATGAAGAAAGACCAGCAAATTGGCTAGATAAACCGAGACTAGGCTTCAGGAAGTGTGGAACTTGCACTATGTGTAAGCATGCGGTTACCATGACAGACAACTTTAAGAATGAAAACGGGATAAAAATCAAGATTCTAGAACAAATTAATTGCTGTACTAAGTACGTGATCTATGCGATTATATGCATTTGCAGAAAAATCTGCATTGGTTGGGGGCGTGGCTACGAGGGCCATGTAGGAGGACGTGATCTGGAGGAGCTCCCGAGATCCTGTAATGATCCGGGCGAAAAAGTGCGTAACGATGGGCCGACGACCGTTGAAAATACATATGTCGGCGTGTGAATGATCGGGCCACGCGTGGTGAACTTCTGGATGGTGTAGGAAGAACGGCGGCAGAGATCTGTGTGGAAAAGATAAGGAGCGCCGGAGACGAAAGACGACACAAAATGGCCGACCAATGTCCGGAACAAAGGAAGGAGCAGGCCGCACGGTGACCGAGCGAAAGGGGCGTACTGAGTGCGCATTTGTGCAAAAAACAGGTCCTCTGGGTCATGTCGAATAGAACGGTGAGGCCAAAGGCGAAGCAGCCCACCTTAGACGACTTCGCTAAAACGTCCCCGGGTCAAGACAATACCAAGAGCAGGGACAAGCCGCCTGCAAGCGGCATGACGACATCGGGCGCTAACCAAGAAGTCCTAGCTGCGATTGCGGAATCTAAACTCGAACTAGCCATCACTGAACTGAAAACGGCACTGGACCTCAAGGTCGGAGAGGTGCAGGAGGACGTTAATCTACTCCGACAAGACGTCAGGGCCTTGGCGGAGCGCACAGAGTCCCTTGAGAAGGAAGTTAGCCCAAATACTGCGGATTGCGCCTCCCATAAGGCCGAATTGCATGCCCTGATACAAAGAGTGGGCAACTTGGAGAGCAGAGCGGAGGAGGCGGAAGGACGAGCCCGACGAAACAACATCCGCATCGTGGGCCTGCCGGAGGGATTGGAGGGCCACGATCCCACGGAATTCATTGAGTCCATGCTACTGCAAGAGATACCCGGAGGAGCCCTATCTCAAGGATTTGCGGTGGAAAGGGCACATAGAGCTCTAATAAGGAGGCCGCCGCCGGGGAATCCGCCTAGGCCGGTGATAGCCAAAATTCTTAATTAACGAGATCGGGAGAGGATATTGGAACACTTTCGTAAGGGAGGAACGATTACACGAGGAGCAGCAAACATCACGGCCTACCCGGACTATACCCTGTCTGTGCAGCGTAGCCGCATGAACTTTGGGACGGTAAAGCGGAGATTGAGAGAGGCGGGCCACAAATATATGTTACTGTATCCGGCAAAATTGAAAGTCATTCATAAACACAAAACTTTGTTTTTTGAGACCCCAGAGGATGCCATGGGATGGCTCGATGCGCATGGATGTCCCCAGGAGTCAGAAGTTCGGGCGGAGAAAGAGCACGGAAGACATAAGTAATGCACGAGGAAGGTGCCACAAGATGGCGCGGCACGTGGGACTTGAATATAGTCGTTTGCGCAGCCTTCAGTAGAGAAGGTCAGACTATTGCACTAAATGTTATAAGCACTGTAGTTATTATTGAATTAACGGGAGCCTTACAGAGCGGATCTCTTTACCCCACAACAATTTTAGTTAAGTGGCCATTAGGGCGGCTTCACCCTACTGAGCTCTGTGCATTGTTTGGTGCCTGCAGGGCTAGATGTGGGGGTGCCTGAGTTCCGAGAATGGAGCTGGGCAGCAGTTGGGGTGTGTGATGTTGGGGAAGGGACGGGTGGGGGGAGGGGAGGGAAGTTGGGAATTTGCTGTGTACATAGTTATGGGGAGTTTGAGCTGGTACGAGAAGCTACAAGCAAAGATAGAGAGCTGTATCTGTATCACGTGGGCAAAGGGGAGTCGCTACACGGAAGGCAGGAAGACACTCGTGAGCCATGGGGGACCTTAAGATCGTAACATGGAATGTCAGTGGACTTAACAGTTACTTAAAGAGAAACAAAGTCATGATGTACTTAAAAAGACAGAAGATTGATATTGCGTTGTTGCAGGAAACACATTTGACCCAGCAAAAATTGGAACTGGTGGGCAAGAAGTGGAGAGGTACTGTAGTAGGCTCTCCGTATTCTGCCTACGCTAGGGGAGTGCTGGTCTGGGTGGCACCGCACGTTCCGCTCCAACTTACACAAGAGGTGGAGGACACGGAGGGGAGGTTGGTCATATTAAAGGCTTTGGTAGAGAATAGAGAGGTGTGCATTATAAATACGTATGCCCCCAACCAAAACACTGCGACGTATTTTAGAACCCTGTGTACTCATCTGGGCGCGTGTATGGGAGGAGCGGTTATCTGGGGAGGGGATTTCAACTGCGTGCTCAACCCAAAGGCAGACAGATCTGATGGGAAGATTGATAGGCCCACCCCAGCGGCCAGGGTATTGCAGACATTACTAGACGACTTTGGGCTGGCAGATGTTTGGAGGCTGAAACACCCTAATGAAACACAGTACTCCCATTACTCAGCTCCGCAGCAACTGCATACGAGGCTGGATTACTTTTTTGCCACTCCAGATGTGGTGATAGAGACCACCCAAATAGACTATAGAGCGAGGGTCCTGTCGGACCACTCGCCTCTGGTGCTGAGTTGGCAGTGCTGCCGCCCCAGGGCTCGGATACCGACATGGCGCCTCCGGGCGGAGGCACTCCGGGACCCGGTCTTCAGGGAAGATATCAGGGATGCGATCACACAGTACTTTCAGGTAAACACAGGCAGCGTAGACTCAGCGTGCACTCTCTGGGAAGCCTTTAAGGTGGAATTGCGGGGTGCTGCTATTGCTAAGTCAAAAGGCCTACAGGGTGGGGTCCTAACGGAACTAGAGGCAGCAGAAGAGAAACTGGAGCGCGAAAGCAACAGGGCGGGAGGGGATGCAAAACTTGTACTCGAGTTACAGCAGAGGTGCGCAGAGCTTTGGGAAAGGCTCTGCAACCTTAACTATAAGAAGTATGTCGAGAGGCAACATGCAGGAGGGGATAAAACTGGCCGCTTGCTGGTGTGGTTATATAAGAGCGAAACCCCCAGGCCCCCGATTAGGACAATAACTAAAGAAGGCGGGGAGGTGGTTGACACCCAGGAGGGAGTCAACGAGGCATTCTTGGACTATTATAGGACATTATATGAGGACAGAGGAGGGGACAATCGAGAGGAGATTAGAGAAATTCTAAAAGACATGGAATTACCTAAGATTAGTGCTGAAGAAAGGGAGAAGCTGGACGCACCGATTACCTTAGAGGAATTGGAGGAGGTGGTGAAGCAGCTGCCCACCTGCAAGACCCCGGGCACGGACGGATTCCCTGGCAAGTTTTATAAAACATATAGAGTGGAAGTACTCCCCCCTATGCTAGAGATGCTGAGTCTTTTGAGATGGGTCGGCTGCCGGAATCGCTTAGAGAAGCGTTAATTGTGCCACTCCCTAAGCCCAACAAGCCAGGGAATAGCTGCGGCTCCTATAGGCCGTTGTCAATGTTGAACCAGGATAGCAAGATATTGACGGCGGTCCTGGCCAATAGGCTGCGTAGAGTTATTAGCAAACTGATACACCCGGACCAGACAGGTTATGTCCCCAACAGAAATATAAACCACAACCATAGTCGACTCCACCGGGTGATTGAAGAGGGAAACAGGAGAGAGGGGGAAATGGCGGTGGTGTCCCTAGATGCAGTCAAAGCTTTTGATTCAGTGAGGTGGCCATGGTTGTTGGAGGCCCTGGAAGAATACGGGATGGGGCCGGGTTATGTTAGGTGGGCAAAATTACTATACAGTGAACCACTGGCCAGGGTACGCACAGGATCGGTGATATCTGAGAGGTGGCAACTCAGTAGAGGCACCAGACAAGGGTGCCCCTGGTCCCCGATGTTATACATTCTAGCCCTGGAGCCCCTGGCAGTGTACCTCAGACAACAATATGACATGGTCGGTATTGAGGTAGGGGGAGAGAAACACCTAATATCCTTGTATGCTAACGATTTACTACTATATTTGAAATATCCGGAGGAAAATCTTCAGTATATTCTAGAGGTTATGGAAAAGTATGCAGAACTGTCCGGCATAGCGGTGAACCCCCCAAAATCGAGCATGTTCCCATTGGGGAGCTACATAGGAGCCCCTCTGGAGCGGGTTGCCAGTGTTGTCCGTACCTTGGGCGGCTGATTCCTTCCGCTACCTCGGAATAGATGTGTATCATATGGTGGAGGGGGAACACTTGCATAATACCGAGGTGGCTGTGAAAAAAATCCGAACAAATATGAAGTTTTGGGAGAAGCTGCCGCTGGCGATGATGGGACGGGGGGCGATGCTCAAAATGGTGGTCCTGCCCAGGCTGTTACATTTCTTCAGTAATATACCGTACTTGATACCCAAAAAGTTTTTTGTCAAACTGAACAGCATGTGCAGGGACCTCCTATGGCATGGCACTCGCAATAGAGTGGCGCTATGGAAGCTGCAGAACTTCCATGATAGAGGGGGCATTAAGCTGCCGAATTCTGAGGCCTATTATGTAGCTAGTCAGTTGCAATATGTAACCAAATGGCTCTCTGATGAGGTAACTCCTGAATTTAGGCTGTTTGGGCAGGACTGCACCCCGTTTTACCTAAAGGAGATTATCTGGGTGCCTAGACTTGAAATTAAAGAACGCCCGGGTATGATGTTCCTTGGGTGGAAGATGTGGCGCAGAGTATGCCAACTGATGGAGAACCCGTACCCGTGTTCCCCACAGGTGCCGCTAGTCGCCTTAGCTCGGGGAGACAACCAACTCAGAATGATAATTAGGACCTATTGGGAATCGGTCGGGCTGGTCACATTGGGAGATGTATGGCAAGAAGGGATTATTAAAGATTTCGAAGAACTGGGAATAGAGGCAGGTTTGCACAGAGGCCAATATGTCACGTATCTCAGGCTAGTGCAGACTATTCGTAAAACCTGGCCAGAGACTACTGGCGGAGGAGCCAGACGTCCTAATGGGAACAATATATGACATATCAGAAGGAGGGCACGAGATCTCTAGACTGTACGAGATGGTGATGACCCGGGTGGGGAAGGATTTGACTCATTTGAGGCTGGACTGGGAAGTGGAGGTGGGGGCACAGATGACCGATGGGATGTGGGAACGTTCTATGGGATACCACAAGAAGGTGTCCAGAAACGCCAGATTGCAGCAGATACAGTTATACATAACGCATAGAGCCTATATGACCCCAAAAAGAATATCTAAGTTTTTAAACGCAGGAAGACAAGCATGCCCAAAATGCGATGAAGAAGATGCTGATATGACACACATGTTCTGGTCTTGCCCAGTGATTGAAGCTTTTTGGGGGGGAAGTGGCACGAAAACTAGCGGATAAAGGGGTCACGCTCAACATAGATACGGCCAGGGCCTGCCTGTTGGGAGGGTTTCCCAGACCACGGAATACTAAACATGTTGGGAAACTGAGGGACCTGGCATATGTGCTTGCTAAAAGAAGGATTGCCATGGGCTGGAAGCAGTGCCACAAGCCACGGGTTGAGGTATGGTGGCGGGACTTGCAAAAATGGGCGGAGGCTGAAACGGTAGTGTGGCAGGAGGCATGTAGCAAGTGCGGGGAAGAAGAAGTGGGTAACCTGATGGCTTGGAGAATGTTAATAACAGGACTGTTTGGCACATTGGTGGATTCTGCAGCTTCGGAAGGAAGCGATACCCGGCCACACGCAGCAGATACAGAACGAGAAACGCAAATAAGCTCTTGAGGGGGGAGGGATTTGGGGAGCAGTAACGTGCGTTGATTGATGTTCACGGGTCTGTTGTAAATAATGCTGTAAGTTTGGTTTGTATTGTTTATTTGTTTTCAAAATAATAAAACTTTATTAAAAAAAAAAAAGAAAAATCTACATTGGTAGTACGATTCATGAACTTCGGGTCCGAATCCGAGAGCACTTGGCAGTGATTGGAAGCCAAGACAGGAATTTACCATTGGCTGAACGCTGGCAGAAATGTCATCAGATGGACCATAAGCAAGACATTAAATCCATTGGTCTCAAGAAGGTGTCTTTGGGACACAGAGGTGGAAATCAAGAATTGCGGCTACGCCAGGAAGAAGCCAAACAAATACATTATTTTAGATGTATAGAAACTGGTTTGAATACAGACAATGAGATGTCTAATTTTTTGTAAACAATCATGGAACAAATACATATACACATATATCTTGTGCAGGAAATTTAATGTTGAAATTGTTCTAGTGGGTTTTTTATGTAATTACCACATCCGCAAATATCCATTATGATAACCTATGGAGAATAACTAAAACAGATATCAGTACAGTCTGTAATCAGGCCTTTAGGAAGTACCTTGCTAATATATCTTCTTGAAACATGTGTTTTTCTGTTGATAATGTAATATCAGTCAATGTAACAATAATGTTTGTGCTAAAGCAAACTGCATTTTTCTAACTTAATTTATCGCTATAGAAAACAAAGGCAAACGCTCCAAACCCAAAGTCCACATTGGGAACTACAGTCCCCATGAGGTTTGGGGACAAAAGTACACGTGACCACGCTCTAAATATACGTAAAACAAAACTTTATTGAAAATATATTCCATGTAAAGTTGGAAATTTGGAAATATTGACATCTAAAAGTAAACTGTTCGCCATGATCTTCCAGGCTGTAAAGTTTGGCAAATAATAACCAAGGCAAAGGAAGTAAACCTTAAGCCAGTATTGTGAACTACAGTTCCCATGAGGCTTTTGAGATCAAGGCTACATGGACGAGTCTTTTCATCACTCCCACCTAAACATTTAAGACGTTTTTTCTTGCCATAGACCACTGTGTAGGACTAAGCAATAATATTCACATAGAATTATTTCGTACGAGAAACGGATTACTTACAAATGAGATCGTAGGGTAAAACCTTTCCCAAAAAATGGCCGACGGCATTTTGTGACCAAAAATGAAAGAAAGACAAATGGGTTGCCGTGGTTACAATATATATACACTTCACGGCAACCAGAGCGAGCTCTCAGAAGGGACACAACGCGTGATGCAGGAGACATGAATTTGTAGGTAAGCCCTAGCAGACAGTGCGAGACCACCCATTTGCACTTCCAATTAGGTTTAGATCCGCACGAAGAATAGGCGGTTTCTTTTCTACCACTGTTGCTATTCGCAATACGGAAAATTAAGTTAAAATAAAAAGAACATTAAGATAATGCAATTTAACTCCTCTTAAAGGAAATCGTGTTAAAGCTAACCGCTACGCAATGATTACGTGGATTTTTCTTTACAACAAATGCATCTAAATTGTCAGATATGTAACTAATTAGACTGGGAGTTTATACAGAGAAACTAACACATCCTTAACTATTCTTTACCGTTACAAGCACCGGCTATGTTACGAGTCTGATGGGACTCTTTTCACTCATTCGGATACGTTAATAGAGACTTTTTTGAACACCAAAAGATAGGTAAGCACTTTTTTAAGCCATTTTACAAATAAAATAGTTAATTATTTATAGTTGTCCTAACTTCACCCTCACAAGCTTTTTTGTTCATTTTCTTTTTACCACAATGTCTTCTCACCCCTACCTTTCCTCTGCTCATATATCAACAACACCACTGGCCGCCATGATGGTATGTGTTAACATTTTACATTACGTGAATTCCTTGATACTTTATTTCTTTTCATTGTGTGTCTTTGATTGCCCCAAATGGTGGAAAATTATTTATTTTATGTTCTATATGGGGAAACAAAATGTAATACATATGATGACCAATATGATTATATTTTACTTTTACAATATGTTGTGTATAATTTTGCATGAATAGAGCAACTTGTACCTTATTGCCCAGATTTCAAAAAGGCACGTTAAGGGTGCCGAAACACGTGTTATCACTATGGGCCACTAATAAAATATGGGAAAAAAACAAAATCTATGTGTGGCGCAGTAATAGATGTGTGCAGAATCCCCTTTTCTCTTACCTTGACGTAGTTCTAGCAACTGTTCTTGAGCAGTGACTACTAACTCTCTTTTACCAAACATAGCCTGTACGCTATTGGTGAACCCTGCTACAGAATCCATCAGCTGGTTGTTTGTAGTAACAATAGGTGTAGCCCAGGCTCAAGCATTGCCAGACATGTTGGTTATCATGTAACTGACCTTAGCTCTGTCTGTAGGAAAGAAAGTGGGTTTCAGTGTAAACTGAACCGTACATGAGTCTAAATATTCCTTAAGTTTCTTAGGGTTTCCAACAAATTTCCCCATGGGTAAGGGTCCAGGAGGTAATTTGGTTCGTGAAGTGACCAGTTGCCATAAAACTTGGGTTTCATTCTTCAAAGCCTGCATCTCGGTATTCAAAGTTTGGACCGCGGAAATCAGCTGCTGTACTTGCTGTTCCATCTTTTTGGCCGTCGCTATCTATCACAATTAATAGATTGTATTCTGGAAGAGTACTCACGTAGGTTCACAAATACAGTTTCAGTGCTGTTGAATTCCTCTTGAAGGATATGGTATGACTCCCTCAAGTCACAAAAGAGACCAATGATTGGGCTCTTAGTGACCGGAGGGCGGCATCCACGGGAAACCCTCAGGGGAAGAAAACCCACAGTTCCGATGCCGCAGTAGTTCTTCCTGGATCAAGTACTCCATGAAGCAGAAGGCAAAGATGATGAAGTCCTCCCGCGAAGTAGAATTCCTTGACGTATGGATGAATTCAGCAAAAAGGGTTATGAATGTTCAAAGGTAGACTGAACAGGAGCGCGATGCACAGAACCTCCAGGCTGAGTCAGAAAGGCAGACGCAAGGTAATATCAAGCGCGGAGATTACCGCAAGGAGGGAAAGGTTGGAAAAACAGAGAAGAAAAAGGTTGCAAAGGTTTAGAAAAGCACCTTGGAGTGTAGCGTAGAAGCACACAAGGAGCAGAGTAGCGACGCACCTACCCGATGTTCAAGGATCCCAATATAGATTCGGGTAGGTGGTGGTCGCCATCTTGGAAAGAACTAGACCTGTGCTATGGAACAAATAAAACGGAAGCAAAAAGCTGCCATCTTGGTTTGTGTCGAATGTAACTAGGATGGTGTCTTTTTCACTGCATCCACAAGGATCTTTGGGAGGTTCTGACAACACCCTGATACAGAGGTCAACCCCGCCTAACCAAAATGCTAAGAGTTTGGAGACTAACCACCACTGCCAAGCTCACCGCAAGGGTAACGCCAAAGTGTCAGAATGTGAACTATATGGGGATGGCGAGGTGACCGTTCCCCACAGAGTGGCAAGGCCATAGCCCAGACCAGATGCAGGTGGAGCTACCAGAGGGGATTTATGGAAAAGTGTCACCAAAGTCGGGATTGACCCACAAACATTCCTTTGACATTGGAGCCCAAGTACTAGGTAGAGATTAGGGTGGGGTGGTGCAGGTAATATTATTCAACCTGGGGAGTACCACGTATCTGGTGACAATCCATAGCCCAGCTCATTTGTGAGAAGATCCTGATTCCCAAGATTGAAGGGTGAGCTGTGTTAGGAACCTGAGGGTGTCCTCACTTCTTCTCCCCCCTGAATCCTCTCGTGTGACCAGGGAAAGGCCTTTGCCTTTGGATCCTGACCCTGGGGGTGGATATGCGAGGGAGTATCACCTGGGTGGAGGGAACCTCGGGAGTGGGGATTGGATGTCCTTAGGTGAGACATGGTATCCCCCATTTCCTTTTTTATAATGAACCCTCCATCCCACAAGCCTTCATAGGCTATTATCAGCCATTTTCCTGTCTTTCCCCTAAAACATTCCCCATGAATCAACAGAACTCTACTGGGACGAGGAGGAGAACAACTAGGGCAACAGATCCTCATTCTAATAATGTACAGATATATATACCTCAACTGGGTGCTGAGACGAGGAGGAGGACAGCAAGAGTAAGGCAGGACTACTGCTTCAATACTGAGCAGTCTAGACTATCCAATCAGGATGGCAGGAACTTTAAAAGGCGGAAGTCTTACAGAAATGGAGACAGTCGGAGTGGCTGAAGCCAGCTGGGAGAGCCGGAGCCACAATCAGTGGCGTGCGTGTAGGCAAGAGGTTTGCAGGAGTTCAGAGGAATGCAGAGGTGGGGCAGCAGGAGGACGCAGAGAGAGACCGAGGTCCAGGCTGGGCTGCTGGAGTGAAGCAGACGAAAGCCAGAGGACCTACAAGGACGTTGTTGTCCCGTTGACAACCTGCCGGTGGGAATAGCAAAATTGCCAACTGCCAGCACACCACAGAGGCGAGCTGCCGCAGGGAGAAGCTGAACTATGGTAAGCGGAGACTCACAGAACCGCCATATGCAGAAACCAGCGAGTCTGCCTGGAGAAGGGGGCGTTGAGCCCATATGAATTGGGACGATTGAGCACGTATGTACCTTTGAATGCTGAACGAAGCATTTACAAATACGTTTGCATACCGAATGAAATGAAAACCATTATAAGTACTTCTGAATACAGAACAAGGCAATCATAAGTACTTTTAAATACCAAACTAAATAAAAACCACAATAGGTACTTTTTAATACGAAACAGAGTGAAAGTAAGTTCTGAGTACTCGTGAATATTGAATGGAGTGAAAGAAAGGTGGTGATTTTGGCTGCTACCACAAACTGTAGTATCTGAGAAATCAAGTATTGGCTAAAGCCAATAGAATTCAAGGAATTCTACCGTATGAGAAAAAGAGCATTGGCAACAGCCAAAGAGTTCAAGGAACTGCATGTTATGAGGAAACCTCCACTGGCATGAGCCAGAAGAATATATGAAAGTGTAACAAGTGTATGGTGGCCAACCAAGCCACTTTACAGGGTCAGGAGAGTGTAACAGGTGAATAAAGCAAGCATCACTATCAAATGGAAGCAATGGCACATTGTTGATGGAATGCAGTCACAAAGGGGTATTGGTTGCGTGACCTGTAATGGGTGGACCATGTGGCCCGACAACTGCACCTAGACCGAGGGCCCCTGTATGGAAAAGCTACTGGTGCAGGTGAAGTTGTGGAGACGCTCAGGTTCTTTCCTCAGAACCACTGAGTGTCAGAGCCCGAAGTCTGCAGACACGCTCAGAATGGAATGCTGAGCACGGAGCAAGGAAAACACGAGGCTCACCAGGGACGGTGTGAGGGCTGAGGCGGCACAGCTGTAAGCTGGGGGGTAAGCGTTTGCAGTACTGCCCAATAAGTATTGCCCCTTGACTACCCCAAGTGCGAGTGGAGTTGGAGTAGTTTACCGGGTAGACGACGGGACAGCCCGCCCCCAGAACCCATCATTAACGCATACTCAGCGGGTGCAACCCAGCCTCATTGACTGGATCTTGGTGCGTGCATGTGTGAAGCTCTAGCTGGTCTGTGGTCCGGGGGACAGAGGGACTGAGGGACAGAGACCTGGAAGCTGTGCCCGAGGTGGCAGATAAAAGTGCCCATCATATTGGAGTAACAGTAAAGTGTTTTACTCATCCTTACCTCCCTGTGGACCGCCTACCAACCAACGGTGCCTATAACCTCTGTATAGGGTAAAGGGGTCGTGTGATTAATTGGGGACCATCTGCTTACCCTGACCACCTTGGTTCCCACTTCTGGATTGATCTGACCCCCTAAAGACGCCAGTAAGTATTATCTACTGTTTTCCCCCTCCTCTGAACCTGGAGCATTTATCACGGTAGTTATGAGAACAAGAGGGAAACAACCCAGAAGCCTCAAGATGAATAAGTCAGCGTTAAATGCAGTGCCGCAGAGGAAAAACCCTTTGTGCCCCCAGTATGTTTGTTTATTTATTTGAATAGCGCAGCCAGGCCCAAAGGCAACCGGGCGCATATCTTAACAGATTACAAGAATGAGACATAGTTATACGAGTGGTTACAATTAAGGCATGGTTACAGTTAACGTAGCAAACAATTCATACAATGGTGCAGTATCATTCAGAGCAGTAAATAGACCACATGATCCCCATGGTCATGCTGAGAGTCAGGCTGTGACCAATGGTTCATGTGTAGTGGTTAACCAGAGCTTTGCTTTGTGTTTGAATGAGTTAAAAGACGGTAGATTTCTAATAGTGATTGGCAGGGTGTTCCAGAGTTTAGCAGCCTGGACTGGGAAGCTGACCCCTACAGCTGTGAGTATGTGTACTCACTTCTATACAATCAAAAATAGACATCTTTTTTAAACCCTCAACAACACCGATAAGAGACCCTATAGACTTGTCCAACATGGCCACAAATGTACAGACTTTGGAAGACACGGATGCTGATTTTTCAACCATTGATAACAAAGGCTCTCTTCTGAAGCTCTGCAAGGTGATTAAAAGAAACTCAGTGGTCCCAGCGGATTTTGAGCCAGATAACATACTGTCCTCAAATCTCTCACAAACTCTTGATTTGGAAAACTTTATAACTTCTTCAGAATCTGAATCTGTGGAGAGTGATATGGAGGAGAGCCTTGTAGAGGATAATGAGGCTGTGGTGGAATTAAGCCTACCTCCCTTCTCTATTGAGAAGAACCCACTAGGGCCACTGGAAGCAAAAATATAGGCACTATTCATACTCTGCATGAACATGGCAGAGGAACAACGGACCCTAAAAGGGGGTACTCGACTTAGCGAATATGCTAAGGAGTGTAAGGGATAACCCTGCCAATAAAGAAGCCCTGCCATCTGTCCCCTGTGTCATTAATGCCACACCCTCTCCCAGACAGAATATTGAAAAAGACAGGGCCTATGTGGTAGTGGAATCGGACAGTGGGGCTCCGAAGGCCATCTGCGCCGAATTGTTCATGCTAAATGTCAGCAGCTCCAGGAGTAGATTCTACGATGTTTGAATAATTGCTGCATTGGAAATCTGTAGGAACATTTGGTGTAAAGTAAAAGCCCATATTTGCGGGTTAGCCTTCAAAACCAAATTTGATAGGCCATCAGGACCAGCAGCGCAGGAGGCCTTCAACTTAGTTATGCAGGCCTCCAGATCCACCTCCTTTATATGGGAACTGACAATGAGTTTACCATAGATTTAGAAACCCAAACCTCACTTTCAAAAACTATGTCTATGAAAGAAGCCCATTTGTCCTTCGTTAAACGCACTATTTCTAGAGACAGCGCTTTCTGCTCGTCCACCCGCAGGCAGTGCCAAAATGTCCTAGAGTCATTTGTCCTAGTCAGCCTTTCAGGTATTTCCACCAAGAAGCCGCTTGGCTTTCCCTTAGAAAAATGATCGATGCACAAGGAGGAAGATGTTTCGAAGCAAAAATGTTAGCATATAAATCGTCAATCATTCCGACAATGATGTATGCTTTAGAAGTTTTCCTTGCAAGACCAGTGGCACTACTGAGTAAACTTGAGGGGAGGATTCTTTCGGTCATTGTTGATCCTCCCTCCCTGTGTACCGGTAGAGGCCATTAGCCTCGAATTTGGTCTGCAATCTTTAACCTCATTGTGGGCAGTAGTCGGCATGTTCAGTCAGGGCAGGGAAACAATATGACCTGGGGGGAATTGACTCCTTTCTGTGATGTACAATAAAACACTCCCTGAGACTGTCTAAGTCTATCTGGTTCAGGAACCTGGACCATAGTGTGAGGGGATTCCTGGGCCAGATCGGGGTGACTTTGATACCTGAGACATAGCTTAAATTTAATCTTGCCAAGATCCTGGAGAAATCCTGGTCTTTCGATGCAGATCGGGCACTATAACATCTAGCATCCCTGTGGAAATTTGGGCAATATTCATATCAAGCCTTTGTCCTGGGAGTTCCTAAGTCATATTTAATAAAACTTTAGGTATCTGGCCTTATCAGATTTATTTTCTTAGTGAGGCTTCAGGCTCTTCCGGTTTTGGAAATCACAGGGGCCTGGGTCGGACTCCCGTATAACAATGGAATCTTCAGACTGTGTTTTAAACAAGTGTAATCTGCGCAACATGTGTTGACTCAATGTGAGGCGCTCACTGATGTGTTTGAGAGACTTTATAATAAATTTTGCTTACCGTTATCCAATCAATTTTGGAGCACTGTGTTCTGCGCCGAGTGACTGGTTTTAATGTCAGCACCGTACCATGTCTGGAAACATGTGGCCAGTAGGCTCCCATCCCCGATAGCCAGGCCGTAAAGAAATTAAATTTGCACCATCTTCACCTTTATTCTTAGAGTTTCAGATTTTTATTATCTTACCCAAAAATGATTTGCAATTTATTGTTGTAATTATTGATGTGAATTGTGATTGATTATTTGTATTTTAATTGTTTGTACAGTTGAAAGGCTAACACTGTAACTAAAAGCCACTGAAAGTCTCCATAAACAGCCTCTTGTGTGATTTTTGAAGAGAACTGCCTATGTGAATTAGTGAAAAGTGCCAATATTCAAAGAGCCAAGAAGTGTCCCAAGGAACTGTGTTGTTTTCTTTTGTTGAAAAGCTGGAAGATTTCAACTCTTTGGGAAGGGAACCCGGATGCCATGTGAATTGTTTTGAACTTGGGCAAGCTGATTACAAGCCAAGAACTGGAAGAAGCTCTGAACTCTATTTTGACACTACTCATTTTGATGCTGACATCCCTACACATTGTATACAGTTAGTTGTGATGGCAAATATAGGTTTTGGACACAGAGAAACTGCCACACACTATCCTTAGTTTTCTTTATTTAGGGAATTCCTACCTTAGCATAGGGCAAGTTTGGCCTTGCTTCATCCTGCCTTTTAAGTTAATAAAACTTTTGTGAACCAAATTTGAACCTCTTGTTTGTGTCTAGTTCATGATGCCTTCACAGCTGACGGAAAGGCATGAGAGAGGCACCCCCTGGGGCCCGGTATTTCAAATTCGCAGAAGCCCAGTAGACAGATCCATTTCTGGAACAAGCTAAAAAATCCCTGGTATCCGAAGATGAGAGCCAAGCATTGAAGACACCCCACTTTGTTGAAAGAAGATGTTTACTATACCTTGTAGATGTGAACCAAAAAGGGGAAGGCACAAATGACTACCAGTTGCTAGTTCCCATGACCTTTGACTGGGCCGTTCTAGAGCTGGCCCATTCAAACCTCCCAGCTGGGCATCTAGGGTTATGGAAGACCAAAACAAATGTTTAACTTGATTCTACTGGCCGGGGTGTCTGCTGAAGTGAAGCAGTTCTGTGCCCGTAATCCGATCTGCCATAAGACCTCGCCAGCGGGTGCACCCAGAACCGCATTACAGCTCCTGCCCATAATCAAAATACCATTCTTCTGAAAAGACATGGACATTGACCTTTGAAACCGTCTAAAACTGGAAACAAGTACATACTAGTGATTGTAGATTATGCCACTCAGTATCCTGAAGCCTTCCCTTTAAGGAACAACACAACGAAGGCTATAGTTAAAGTACTGATACCTTTCTTCACTCAAGTAGGCTTCCCCGTGGAAATTCTCACCGACCAAGGAATCTCATTCATGTGCAAACTGATGGGCGAGTTGAAAACATTGATGAATATCAAAACACTCTGAACCTTAATATATCATACCCAGACTGATGGTCTGTTCGAGCGATTCAGTCAAACATTGATATGATATGATAGTTTATTTATATAGCGCATATACACAATGTGTTTCAAAGTGCTTCAAGGCAAGGGAGGAAACAAGGGAAAATACAATGACATTCTTACAGGCCGTGAACAGTAAGGATGTGAAATTAACTATCATACTCGGCCTGATGACATTTCAGATAGTGCAAGAGTTAAGACATAGATAAGGAAGGGAGTGGGAGAGTGGGAAGGAAATGGAAACAGACAGGTGACTACCGTACTAGGCCTGATGGCATTTCTGGTAGAGCCGGAGAAAAACAAAAGGTGAGGCAGAGGGGTGCAGAAAGGGAGGGGAGGAACAAAACAAGCGACTATCGTACTAGGCCTGACAACATTTCAGATAGTGCTGGAAGGGTGGGGGGGACAGACGAGGTCGCTATCATACTTGGTCCAGGAACAATTCTGATAGAGTAAGTGCATAGAAGAAAGTAAGGGTAGGAGGGTAGTAGATAGGACAAGGGAGAAAGGGAGAGGAGGAGAGAACAGAGAGTAAGCAGTCAAAAAGAGTGGAGAAGCAAGAGGGGAGAGCAAATACAATTGCAGAAGTCAGTAGTAACACATAATGTTGCAAGCCAGGATACAAGATGAAGATGGGAACAGCATGATTCAGGGCCACCATGAGTACAAGATGCAAAGCAAGTCCAGCATGAGAGTTGATAAAGGGTGACGCACCGTGAATCAATGAAGTTCATAAAAGTCAAATCCAGCATTGGCCACAAGACTGTGATGGTGAAACCAGAATATATCAGGACAGACTCCTGCAGAAGTAGGCTGGATGGGAGGAGGGGGACAACGGGGAACAGGGTAGAAGAATCAAGCAAAACAGGCAATACCTGTGTGCGAGAAGGGAGGGGGTCAAAAGGGAACATCACAGGGGGACCAGAGGGGGTGAGGATGGCCTGTGGGGACAGAGGGAGTAAACACATGTTGGTGCATGTGTAAAGACTGGTAGGGGGTGTCTGTACTTCCGCTCTCTATATGGTAGAGGAGACCCCAGCCAAGATTCTCTATAAGGTAGCAATGGACGAGCAATCAAGGTCTAGCTTCTCAGGAGGTGATGCAGGCTGGTTCTTAAGTACAGTGTAGTCCCCGAACCCCCACAAAGGAATGTCCACACACTGTATTACTAAAAACAGTCTTTATATAATTAATATTCAAAGGTATGTACACAATCACAACAACGCACTTTGTACTCGGAAGTCAAGAACGATAAATATATACAATTCTAAAGTGGTACCACTAATGTTATCAAATCTCATTAAAGTGCATTAACTGTACGGTTAAAATGTCACACAGATCAATAACGAGGAAACCAGCAATAGAAATAGGAAGGAACGCAAGATGGTTGAAACAGTAGGCAGAATGCTGACCCCTACCACAAGGCACAGTTCTGAGTGGAGATCCCCCCACCTGGGCAACCTGTAAATAAGATATATCGCACAAGCCTAGTCTATATGTTCAATAGTCTCACTTCTTCCTATTAAGGTTTTAACCCCCCCAATGTACCTGGTGGAGTAGAGTTCTCCGACGATGCGTCGACCGATCCTTCTTGAGTGCCTCCCTTTCAGGCGGGAGCCACGGATCGTCGAGAGGTGTCGGGGAACTTGGCGTTCGGTGTCGGGGAATCGACGGCCCTTCTTGGGTGCCCTCCCTTTAAGGCAGGAGTCACGGGTCGTCGAACGTCCGACGGTGAACAGGGTGAACTACGGCAGGGAAGTGGCAACTTCGTGCCTAGCGTTCCTAGCGTTGGCGTCCTGCAAGGAAGAGGCGTGCGGGGCACCTCGGTGACGATAGTTCTGGACCGCAAAGAGATGATGAAGAACTGTGGCCCAGCAAGGGAGTCGAGTCGTCGGCGTCTCTGTGGTCTTTAGGTGGCGGGAAACCCACCAGTGGATGCGCCTCGGCGCGTCGACGGTCGGGCCTTCTCCAGCGGGAGACAAGCGGATGACGATGTAGACGAGAGCGTCCGATGATCAATTAAAGTTCTTAGGCAAACGGGAGCATGGCGGCTCCGGTCGGCGACGGCAGTCGTCGACAGTGGCGGACAACAGTCCGAGGGCTTCTCCTTGGAGTTCCGCAGCAGTCCCCGTATCGGGTCGGCAGCCTGTCGAAGGTCTGTCTACCAGGGAGCGTTGGCAAAGATGAGCTGCGCACGATGGTCCCTCGTAGCTCAGGAAGAGGGCGCCTTACCAGGTCCTCTCTGGGTCAGTCCTTGGAAACACAGCAGCCTTCAGATTGCGAGGGAGAGCCACAGCACTCCTTCTCATCCAGCGGGGGTTTCAAGGTCAAGCGTCAGTTACTCCAGTTACTCGTCGTAGTGGACTTCAGCTTCTGAGCACGATTCCTAGCAGTGAGAGGTCCCCAGATATACTGTTGATCTTCCATTCATGCCGCTGGGTCACACTCAAGCATCCAATCACAACTACGGGCATTCATGCAGGCAGGCAGTCAATCAGGCACACAAGGTATTCAGGCCATTCACTTCTCTCCAGACACTCACAACAAATTATGTCTATTGGGACAAGTACCGAGCCATTCAACACTCCAAGCTGCATTCATACCGGTTTCGGGCAGGGTTGTCTCAGTCATTGTGTCAACCACCAGATACTAGACACCCACAACACAGAATGCATATTCGTCACACACTCCATTCACCCAGGTCCCACCCACAGGAGGTACCCACAACATACATCACCGGGAAGGCTCCAGCTAGTCTGGCCGGGCCTTCACAACAACACCATATATGGCATTTCCACCCAACAGCCAGTCAGGGGGAAGGGACAGGGTCAGGGCTTCCCAGGACTTTGGGAAAACAAGGTCATGGGTAATAGAAAGCAAGAGGCCACCGGGGCCATCTTGTTTTCCATCAGGAATCAACTGATCCCAATGGCAGGGCCGGGGTATCCCAAAATGGAGGATACTCCGCACACCTGTCAAACTCAGCATGGAGCTGCCACCAGCCCCTACCCTGCTCTGCGGGCCACCCACAGGTGCCCAAAAACATAAACTAGGGGCACAGGGTTGTACCCCCACCCATGGGTGCCATAAGGGTATCCCACGGGTCCGTTCACCAAACCAAAAGAGAGCTGCACCGCCAGGAGTCCCACATGAACTCCTGCGCGGAAAACACGACAGAACACACGATAAAAAGCAGTAAAGGACAAGGATACGGAAGCCCTGTCCCTCTGATGCATTTCCAGCATCACAGTCGCCCCCCCCAGACTGAGGTGGAGGGTGCCTAATCTCCCACGGGATAGACACCCTCATCCAGACGGTCAACATACCTTCTGGAAAGGCCATCTGTATTATTGTGACTCTTCCCTGGTCTGTGCTCTATGGTGAAGTCTAGCCCTTGCAGGCTAATGGACCACCTGAGCAGTTTCGGGTTCTCACCCTTCATCTGCATAAGCCACTTCAGGGGCTTATGATCTGTTTGGACCTTGAAGGTAGACCCCGTAAGGTAGGGCCTAAAACGCCTAAGGCTCCAAACTATACTAAAACATTCCTTTTCAACAGTAGCCCACCTAAGTTCTCTACCCTTGAGTTGTCTACTGATGAATATGATAGGATGTTCTCTCCCTTTGTCATCTAACTAGGACAAGACAGCTCCAACTCCGGTGTCGCAGGCATCCGTCTGGACGATAAAGGGTCGGCTGTAGTCAGGCGCACACAACACAGGTGCCCGACACAGACTTTCTTTCAAGCCGTCAAAGGCCCTCTGACAGTCTTCAGTCCAATTGACCTTCCTAGGCTGCTTGGGTGAAGTCAGAGCTGTCAGTGGTGCAGCTATGGTTCCATAGTCCGCCATGAAATTGCGATAGTACCCGGTGAGGCCCAAAAAGGCTCTCACCTGGGTTTGAGTAGTGGGAGTCTCCCAGTCCTGTACATCCTGTACCTTACTGGGGAGAGGTTGGATTTGACCCCCTCCTACCTCATGACCAATATACGTGACTTTCCCCTGAGCTATCTGGCACTTGGTGGCCTTGATAGTGAGGTTAGCCCTTTTTAAGGCCTGCAACACTCTACCCAGATGTGTCAAGTGCTCGTCCCAAGTGGAACTGTAGACGGCTATGTCGTCTAGATAAGCCACACAAAAGGCGTCCAGCCCACTGAGAGCAGGATTGACCAATCTCTGGATGGTGGCAGGGGCATTCTTCAACCCAAAAGGCATGACCCTAAACTGGTAGAGTCCCTCTGGTGTTGAGAATGCCGTCTTTTCCTTGGCATGGTCCGTCAGAGCTATTTGCCAATAGCCTGAGGTGAGGTCAAAGGTGCTCACAAATTTGGCAGCACCTATGGTGTCCACGAGCTCATCAGCCCTGGGCAATGGGTGCGCGTCAGTTTTGGTGATGGCATTGACTCCTCGGAAGTCCACACAGAACCTCCAATCCTTGGTACCTGCCTGGGAACTTGCCTTGGGAACAAGGACCACCGGACCGGACCAGGGACTGGTTGAGGGTTCAATAACACCCAGATCCAACATCTTGGCGACCTCAGCCTGGATGTGGTTCTTAACTGTATCTGACATTCGGTAGCTCCTGCTCTTGACAGGCACGCTGTCACCAGTGTCAATCTCATGCTTACACCACGGTGTAAAGCCTGGCGTCAGCGAAAACAGAGAGGCATACTGCTGGAGCAAAGTCCTGCAGGCCCTCTGCTGCTCGGTTGTCAAATCTGGAGAGAGCTGCACTCCCTCCACTGAGCCATCCTGAGGGTTGCTATGCAGCAAATCAGGAAGGGGCTCACTCTCATCCTCTTCTTGCTCTGAAGCTAGCAAGAGACATGAGACTTCTGCTTGCCGGTGGAAAGGCTTGAGCCTATTGACATGGAATACCTGAGGGGCTACCCCTGAGACTCCCATGTCAACCAGATAGTTGACCTCGCCCATCTTGGAGATTATCCGGAAGGGTCCAGTCCATTTATCTGCCAATGCCCGAGGCTTGGTAGGCTCCATCACGAGGACCTCCTGTCCCGGAGTCCAATCCACTTGCGATGCTTTAAAGTCATGCCAGTATTTGTTCAATTCTTGGCTGGCCTTGAGATTCGCCGTTGCTTAACCCATCATCTGTGTCATCCTCCGTCTGAGGCCTAACACATAGTCCCCCACTTGTTTGGCGGGACCGGGAGGGGTGGCTTCCAAACCTTCTCTGATCAAGGCGAGGGGCCCCCTCACGGGATATCCAAAGAGTAACTCAAAGGGGCTGAAACCAACGCCTTCTTGAGGTACCTCTCTGTAAGCAAACAGCAGGCATGGCAGGAGGAGATCCAATTTCCTCCTTAGGGGCTCTTCCAAAGCACCTAGCATGCCCTTGAGAGTTTTATTAAATCTCTCAACCAGACCATTGGTCTGGGGGTAGTAAGAAGTGGAGAACTTGTAGGTTACCCCGCACTCTTTCCACATGGTTTTCATGTAACTAGACATGAAGTTGGATCCTCGGTCAGAGACAACCTCCTTGGGGAATCCAACACGGGTGAAAATGCCCAGGAGAGCCCGGGCAACCACCTTGGCCATAACAGTCAGAAGGGGTATAGCCTCAGGGTACCTGGTGGCATGATCTACCAAAATCAGGATGAACCGATGTCCACCGGACATGGGTCAAGGGGACCGACGATGTCGATGCCCACCCTCTCAAACGGTGTGCCAACCACTGACAATGGCTGCAGTGGGCCAATGATACTGCCTCCAGTTTTGCCAGACAACTGACAAGTTGGGCAGGTCCTGCAGTGGGACTCCACTTTTACTCCCATGCGAGGCCAGTAGAAATGGGCAGAGAGCCTCTGCTTAGTCTTCTTGGTACCAAGATGACCAGCCAAGGGCACCTCATGCGCCAACTGCAGTAGGAAGGGCCTGTAAACCTGGGGTACCACCAACCTCTTGAGGGCACCAGGTTCAGGCTTAGTGGGCTCACTAACAAGGAGCTCACCCTCCCAATAAATCCGGAAAGTCCTAGGCACCTCTTCTTGTGCCTAGGACAGGGCCTGTTTCCTCAGACC
This sequence comes from Ambystoma mexicanum, assembly GCF_040938575.1. Classification (NCBI taxonomy): domain Eukaryota; kingdom Metazoa; phylum Chordata; class Amphibia; order Caudata; family Ambystomatidae; genus Ambystoma; species Ambystoma mexicanum. The sequence goes on along the minus strand of NC_090929.1, from coordinate 1,159,602,108 downwards.
TTAGAGAGAGGGACACTCTCTCTGTCCTTTTCAGAAGTCTGCCCGGGAGGGTCCCCCTTCAGCTAACAAGCATTTAAGATCGGGATGATCCTCCGGGTTGAGAACCTCTCCCACAGGAGAATCTTCTGGCTCTTCTCCCACAGGAGTTGAGATGGGTTTACCGCTGGACCCAGCCCGTCCGGAGCATGGATCCCAATGGGTGCTGTAGGAACAGCAGGAAGAGAAGGAGCTCCCTCCACAGAGGTGACCTTCTTGCTCTTCCTTCGTCGTGTCTTAGGCCCCGCCTTCGGCTCGGGTACCTGACTCACAGCCAGACCCGGTGTCACCTGTGATCTAGTGACCGAAGCAGCAGTCATGGGAAGACCATCCGCGATCAATCCCAACTCGACTAGATCGTTACCTAACAGAATGTTAGCAGGGACATTGTCCTGAACCAGGACAGGAAGCTTTTCTGTCTTGTCTCCAATTATGAGTGTGACTCGGGCGACAGGCGATAATTTGGGAGGCCCACCAGCTAACCTGGTGCTTCTCAGAGGAGCATCTACATAGTCCTCTTGCTTGGGCAGGGTCCTGTCCACCACTGTCATGTTTGCCCCAGTGTCTCTCAAACCAGTAGAAAGGCTGGTCATTCAGGAGGACACTTCTCAAAAATCTACGGGTGTTCTGTGGGATAGTCGCCAGTACTTCCGCGTACTGGTCCCAGGCCCCAAGGGACACTAAGGAAATCTCTACGGGAGCACCAAAGGTGATCCCTGTAGAGGAGGGGAGGACAGTGGCCTCCACCTCAGACAGGGGGTAAGGGTAGGTCAGGCTGACAGCCTGTACTCCGAGTGCCTTTCCCTTTACACTTGGAGTCACCCCTTTTGTGATCCAGAGCCCCACAGTCCCAACAAGTGCTGGGAGTGCGGGGTTCGGTACTGGAACCACCCGGAGCCTGCTTTGCAGCAGGTGGACCACTACTCTTATTCCCACCCACAGATGACTTATCCCCACTAGATTTTTGGGTCTTAGGAGAGGAGGGTTTAGGTTTATTCGACTGTGACTGCTTTTGGGACTCCTCAGCTTTCTGAGAGGCCCCTTTTTCTTTGTCCTTGTCCTTCCCACTGGAGTCCTTAGGGGACACCCGGTGGGAGACCCACTTGTCAGCCAACCTAGCCAGCTTAAAGGGATCCAAAATGTTCTGGTCAGCAACACACTGACGCAGCTCCGGTGAACAGGCTTCAGAAAAATGCTCAAAAAACAATAGGTGGGACAATTCAACGAACGTTTTCACCTTATAACCATCAATCCACCCCATCATATTCATGTGCGCAGCACTCACCCAGTCAACCCAAGACACATTCTCTCTTTTCTTAAAATCCCTGAACCTTTTAAGGTATTGGGTAGGCGTCTTGCCAAACTTGGCAATCAAAGCCGATTTCATACACTCATACTGACCTCTTTCTTCCACACTCAGCTTCAGAAAACAGTCATATCCAGTTTGAGGCACTCTGCTTAGCAAACACTTAGCCCAATCTCTTTTGTCAATATCATGAATTGCACACGCCATTTCAAACGCTTCAATCCATTGGAGGATATCGGAACCCTCCAAAAACACACCAACCAAATCCTTCATAAATTTAGTTGCTGGGGACCTGACACTCTCACTGAGTTTCGCTGAAGTCTCCACTCGAGCTTTCGCTAGCTGGATTCTCTGACATTCAGTGTCCTTGTCTTTGAGTTCAAGATCCCTATTCTTCAGTTCAACTTGTTGAGCCAGCTCCTCCTTCTTAAGTTCAGCATCTATTTCCAACTTGCGATATTCAAAGGCCAATTTCATCCTTAATAACTCAAGTTCCAAGGAATTGCTGGGGTTCGGAACAGGGGCAGCAGGAATGGTGGCATTCCCAGAAACAGATTCAGTAGAAACCCCAGGGGCAGAGTCCCCATTGGTTGCATTCCCCCCCCCTCATCAAGAGATTCACCATCGGTCTGGTAGTCCACCATGGGCAGCTATCAGCTCAGCCCTAGACTTATCCACAAAGTCTAACTCCCTGGCTTCACAAGCACTCTGGAGAGCCTCTAAGCTCATCCGAGTCAACTTACCATTCGCAATAGACTCTATTGCTTGTAATGCAGTTATTTTGTACACACCCAAACCTTAATCTAATAAAGTGCAGATATTTTTTAAGTGGCACTGTTATACACTGATTCTTAAAACCATAAGCATCCCACCGCTGCCACCAGTGTAAAGACTGGTAGGGGGTGTCTGTACTTCCGCTCTCTATATGGTAGAGGAGAGGCACAGAAGACCCCATCCAAGATTCTCTATAAGGTAGCAATGGACGAGCAATCAAGGCCTAGCTTCTCAGGAGGTGATGCAGGCTGGTTCTTAAGTACAGTGTAGTCCCTGAACCCCCACAAAGGAATGCCCACACACTGTATTACTGAAAACACAGTCTTTATATAATTAATATTCAAAGGTATGTACACGATCACAACAACGCACTTTGTACTCGAAGTCAAGAATGATAAATATATACAATTCTAAAGTGGTACCACTAATGTTATCAAATCTCATTAAAGTGCATTAACTGTACGGTTAAAATGTCACACAGATCAATAACGAGGAAACCAGCAATAGAGATAGGAAGGAAAGCAAGATGGTTGAAACAGTAGGCAGAATACTGACCCCTACCACGAGGCACAGTTCTGAGTGGAGATCCCCCAACCTGGGCAACCTGTAAATAAGATATATCGCACAAGCCTAGTCCATATGTTCAATAGTCTCACTTCTTCCTATTAAGGTTTTAACCCCCCCAATGTACCTGGTGGAGTAGAGTTCTCCGACGATGCGTCGACCGATCCTTCTTGAGTGCCTCCCTTTCAGGCGGGAGCCACGGATCGTCGAGAGGTGTCGAGGAACTTGGCGTTCGGTGTCGGGGAATCGACGGCCCTTCTTGAGTGCCCTCCCTTTAAGGCAGGAGTCACAGGTCGTCGAATGTCCGACGGTGAACATGGTGAACTCTAGCAGGGAAGTCGCCACTTCGTTCCTTGCGGTGCTCGTCGACGACAGAGCGTTGGCGTCCTGCAAGGAAGAGGCGTGCGGGGCACCTCGGTGACGATAGTTCTGGACCGCAAAAAGATGATGAAGAACTGTGGCCCAGCAAGGGCGTCGAATCATCAGCGTCTCTGTGGTCTTTAGGTGGCGGGAAACCCACCAGTGGATGCTCCTCGGCGCGTCGACGGTCGGGCCTTCTCCAGCGGGAGACAAGCGGATGACGATGCAGACAAGAGCGTCCGATGATCAATTAAAGTTCTTAGGCAAACGGGAGCATGCGGCTCCGGTCGGCGACGGCGGTCGTCGACAGTGGCGGACAACAGTCCAAGGGCTTCTCCTTGGAGTTCCGCAGCAGTCCCCGTATCGGGTCGGCAGCCTGTCAAAGGTCTGTCTACCAGGGAGCGTTGGCAAAGATCAGCTGTGCACGATGGTCCCTCGTAGCTCAGGAAGAGGGCGCCTTACCAGGTCCTCTCTGGGTCAGTCCTTGGAAACACAGCAGCCTTCAGATTGCGAGGGAGAGCCACAGCACTCCTTCTCATCCAGCGGGGGTTTCAAGGTCAAGCGTCAGTTACTCCAGTTACTCGTCGTAGTGGACTTCAGCTTCTGAGCACGATTCCTAGCAGTGAGAGGTCCCCAGATATACTGTTGATCTTCCATTCATTCCGCTGGGTCACACTCAAGCATCCAATCACGACTACGGGCATTCATGCAGGCAGGCAGCCAATCAGGCACATGAGGTATTCAGGCCATTCACTTCTCTCCAGACACTCACAACAAGTTATGTGTATTGGGACAAGTACTGAGCCATTCAACACTCCAAGCTGCATTCATACCGGTTTCGGGCAGGGTTGTCTCAGTCATTGTGTCAACCACCAGATACTAGACACCCACAACACAGAATGCATATTCGTCACACACTCCATTCACCCAGGTCCCACCCACAGGAGGTACCCACAACATACATCACCGGGAAGGCTCCAGCTAGTCTGGCCGGGCCTTCACAACAACACCATATATGGCATTTCCACCCAACAGCCAGTCAGGGGGAAGGGACAGGGTCAGGGCTTCCCAGGACTTTGGGAAAACAAGGTCATGGGTAATAGAAAGCAAGAGGCCACCGGGGCCATCTTGTTTTCCATCAGGAATCAACTGATCCCAATGGCAGGGCCGGGGTATCCCAAAATGGAGGATACTCCGCACACCTGTCAAACTCAGCATGGAGCTGCCACCAGCCCCTACCCTGCTCTGCGGGCCACTCACAGGTGCCCAAAAACATACACTAGGGGCACAGGGTTGTACCTCCACCCATGGGTGCCATAAGGGTATCCCACGGGTCCGTTCACCAAACCAAAAGAGAGCTGCACCGCCAGGAGTCCCACATGAACTCCTGCGCGGAAAACACGACAGAACGCATGATAAGAAGCAGTAAAGGACAAGGATACGGAGGCCCTGTCCCTCCGATGCATTTCCAGCATCACAGCATGCTTACCTGCTGTCTGAGCAGGGAGTCGGGCCCTGGGTCCTCCTGGTCCAAACAGGAATTGCTATTTTCTTCATCAGCCCTTTGCTTCGGACGCCCGGACGAGAGACACCCTTGATCTAAGAGTTAAGAGCAGGAAGGAAGAGGCAGGGCTAAGAAGGATACTCATCAGGAAGTTGTTTACAGGAGATGACAAGAACTGGGATGACCTCGCTCCCTTGGCCCTATTTGCGATCTAGAAGCCCCACAGTCATCCACATGCTTCTAGTTCGAATTATTATATGGAAAAACCCTGAGATGTACTGTAGATCATGCGAGAAGAATGATAAGAACCAGGATGTAACCACACAGCAGCCGTCCCATAGTATAGAGAACCTAAGAGTACATGGGAAAGGCTGGTCCAATCCCACTTACAGGCAGCCCAAGCCAGGCAGGCAAAGACCTACAACAAGGGGTCCAAACCCCCCTGTTTCCAAGTTGGGGACAAGATCATGGTGCTATTCCGACGACGCAGAACAAGTTGCTGGCCAGATGGCATGGGCCCTATGTAATAACAGAAGTAGTCTCCAAACTCACCTATAAAGTTCAGCAGACTGACTGGTGTGAAAAACCTAGGGCTATTCTCCCATTTGGATGCCGAGAATCCTCTATTCTGGTGGCCAGGGCATGGCCATCACCTTTGGCTCCAGACCCTGGAGTTAGACCAGTGTGGGAGGATCACCCGGGTAGGGGAGTCCGTGGCCATTCTCATGGGAATACCCTAGGTGAGACACAGTATCCCCCTCTCACCCGTTCTCCAAAAACACACAACCCCTCTGTCCTTTTGGTTTATTTCCAACACACAACCCCCCTAGCCCCCATTTTCGCATAATACTGAGAAGAAGAAGAGGAAACCTGGAGGGGTGAGGATTACCTGTGAAAAACCTACTAAGACACAGAAGACAGACTACAACACTCTGACAGCAGGCAAGGTCAGGCAGACCCAACCCTAATCACACACCTACTACCCTTTAACATTATAAAGGGTAGCAGGTGTGTATAAAGGGAAGTTGCTGGTGGAGAAAGGTTGGATGCAGTTGGAAGAAAAAGAGGGAGGCTGAAAGGCCGACACTGGCAGAGGATCCCTCTGCAAATCCTAAACACCAAAAGCAAGCTGGGAAGATTGTCTGGAGCTGAGAAACCAAGAGACTGGGAGCTGTCAGGTGAGTCTAGAGGAGGACAGCATGCAGCGACGCTGGCCCAGTGAGAAGGAAGGGCTGCAGTGTGCCACAGAAGCTGTGCCTCCTACGTGTTGGATTCAGGCCGCCAGGACCTTGCTGTTGAGGTCCAGACAATTGCTTGTTACCTTGGGACTAGTACTGACCCCAAGGATCTAGCGGGGCAGACAGTGAGATCCTGACCTCATCCCGACACCAAAGGACAGAGCTGCTGACGTGCAACGCTGCCCGGTGAGTCTGATCTAAAGAGAGAGTGAGAGAGTCTCAGGCGAGCAGGTGGAAAGCATAATGCGTGAGGGAAGGCACCAAGTAAAGCGGGCAAGTGGCCCGAACCCAGAAAGGAAGGTAAATGTTGCTGACAAAATAAATGAAGTTGGTGCGAGCCCTGCGGAGGGAGATCAGCGGAGAGCTTTTTGTTAAAGCAAGTTTGAGTTGAATTGGAATTGGTCTGAGCCCGGCAGAGGGAGACTAATTGAACATTGTGTTAAGAGGATCTCAGCCCGGCTGAGGGGAATTCGGGGCAAACCGTGAATCACCCGAGAAAGTGATAGCTGAAAGATAATAAGAACCAAAGTAACAGAGTGACCCTGTGTGAGTGAACACGATATCAGAAGTCTCTGTAAAATGAAAGCGAAGTCCCTGAAGGGAAGGGAATTGATGTGAACACTGAAAAGCAAACAGAATTAAAAGCCAAAACAGGGATATAACTAAGTATAGAAAAAGTGAATAGAACCCGCAAAAAGGCTTGTTTGAAACAGAATTGAATGTAAAGTAAAAGGATTTGATCTTAAGAAATACAAGTACCAGAATGCAGCAATGTTGGAGTGGTCATGTATGGGATTCAAGCAAAACCCTGTGCACATTCAAAAGTCTCTTACAGTAAAGCAAAGTGAATCTGGAAGTAAGAAGTTTGGGGAAGGATATCCTGTTTCAATTGTGTATGCTTGAAAGAGAAGCAAACTTAAAATATTATTTTGCACTCCATGGTATTCTACGACTAAGAGACTTTCAAGAGGAAAGACACTGTCGCAAAAGGCATTTGTTCTGAACTGCATCCTCGTGCTGGAGAAGCCAAAGTGTATGCTAGGCTTGAGTGTGCCCCCTTGCCCCGTGCGAAGAAAGTGGCGAAGGGAGGCCAACAGCCTGAACATCCTGACATATCATTTTGGGAACACTTCTTTCTTTTTCGTAACACTGTTTGTATTTAGAGGTAAGGATTGGAAATAGGTGTATTAGTATAAGCCCTTTTATTTTGACAAGACACCACTAAGACTGCGTTATTATTATTTAATGGTCGTAGCTTGCTCCCATCTGTAGATTTAGGATTAGATAGGTGTTTTTCAAACCCTTTTTAAAGTTCAACTGTGGTCACTTGTGTCCGTCTTACTGTTGATACCATGCCTTTCCTACACTGGCAAAGCACCTCCTAACTCTATTGACAGGCTGGAGGGAGAATATGTCATGTTCCTGCTGTATAGAGGAGTGTTATGTGCCTGATATGCCTTCCGGAGTCATTGTTACTTACCCGTCTAGTCTTCCTGATGTGACATCATCATGTTACATTCCACCCATACGTTTCCTGGAAGATACCAACGATCATTGCAGATGGATCCTCGCATCGCAGCGACTTTGCTGCAGGTATGCTTGTAGTCCTGTTCTTGTCTGCCTTCCTGATCCTCCAGCTTGCCTCCTTTTTGCACCTTGTCATCCTTCTCCCTCCTACTCATCTATGTACCAGATCTTGTTAAATTGGACCTCCAGCTTCCTGGAATTGGATCCTTTTCATCTGGGTTTTTATTCCCCAAGAGAGTTTCCCCCCTGTTCTGGCTGTCTCCTGAGGGGGGCCAGTCATGGGACCTGTTCCTTGTGGTCTCCAGGCAGGCCTCCCTTAGGGACAGACCTTATTTCTACACATCACGGAAAACCCATCAAGAAAACAACACCAGGTGAGCCTGCTGAGGGTCCTGAACAGTATAACATTGACAGCATTAAACAGAATTCTGACAGTTTGTGATGCCCAAACTTTACGTAAAACACTGCTGGATCAGATGTTCCAACTAATGGATGCACTATAGCGGCTAACCACTGAAGTGCAAGAGCTGCACCAGGAAAATACCACCTTGTGACAAGCAATGGCAGTTAGAGAAAACATTCCACAGGATCTTCCTGTAACCCATCCCACAGGATATAAGTGGGATGGGTCCCCAAAGAAAGAAAGAAAATCAAAGAGTTCCTAGACCATTGAATTATTCAGTATACCTATCGACCTCACCAATTTAGATCAGATAGAGCCAGAGGTGGACTGGCCTACAGGGAACTCTGGAGATTAGCCTGTAGGCCTTTGCACCCTGGGCCTCTTTTGTGTGATAATCAATTTCATTTTCCACATTTTGTAATAGAAAAAGGGTTGGGCTTGCTGAAAATGTGTGGTATGGGGCCACTTTGAAAATTATTTGCAGGGTATCTTTTGGTTCCCAGTCCATTGCTGGATAGAGCAAAGGTGGAGTACATGGTCACTAGCATGTGCAAGGGTGTCGAAGAAGGAAGATGCCACAAATGTGGCATGGTTTTGGTTATAGACCTTTATCGATATAAGAAAGAGGTTTGCAGTATCCCTAACTTATAAGAGGGGTTTCCCTGCCTCAAAACTAATACTAAAGGGTCAGTCAGAATGTCTGTCAAATTAATCTCCACCATCTTGCGTCACAACCTACTTCTATCCCTCACAATACAACTAAAAGATAAACTAACAGAAAGTTCCTTCTTCAAGGAGAATGGCTCCCTTTTCCTGCCTCTCTGATAATGTCCAAAAGAATGTTCTCTCACAACAAAAATATCTGGAGGAATGACTCCCTTCTCCTGGACTGCGGGCATTACCCAGCAATCATATAATGTCAAATCCAGGAGAATGCCTCCCTTCTCCTGGTGTAGATTTGTACAGGTCCAATAAAACAAGGGGGAATACCCCCCTTCCCTTTCAGTTGTTCAGGACCAAGAGAATGCCTCTTATTTCCTGATATGGCTTGGCACAGTTCACAACAAGGCTAGGGAGAATTACTACCTTCCCCTGGCATCTTTAATACAACACCTGTTTCGATACCATCATCTTGGTGCACACTTTGCCACATTGATTTGTTTTTAGCAAAGTCCCAAACCTTGTTAGGTTTCCAGACCCTTCACTGGTGGCCATTGGTTCTCTTTTCCACTGGGATGAAGAAGATTTCCTCTGATGCTTCCCTAGTGGTCAGGGGGTTTCAATAGGAAGATGGTGTTGGAGGGACGACTGATACTGGCTAGACCCAACAACTGGTTCAGTCTCACTGGGCCGAGGGAAAGATGTTTTAGCGTCTCTCCCACCCACTCCTGCATCCCCTCTAGGTCACCCATACCTTCCCTTACCTTCTCGGGGCCTTAGGTACTTCACTGGGGCTTCTTGAGACTGGGATCGGCTCCTTTGGCTCTTCATGGTTCTCTCCGTGTCAGGATCTGTAGCATAGTGTCTCCCTGCACACCTCAGCTTGCTTCCTTTTCCTGGTCGTGAGTTCGGGTCTGCACCGACAGACCTGACGGAGAACTCACATAGCTGCTCACTGGCGTTCTCTGCGTCCTTCTTCTGCTGGTCCACCAGCAGGATTAGAATCTCCTGCGTTGGAGATAGACTGCACCTGCTTCCTCTCATGGCTGCACTTCACTACGTGGCTGGGCTTGCTGCATCTGATTGTTCCTTGTTGCTTTTTATACTTTGTATCTAGTTCCTCCCAGGCAGATTGCAAGAGTCCTTTGACCCTGTTAATGAGTGAATCCTCATGCCTCCGCGTGGCCACCTCCTAACAGTACTAACACAGTCAATGATCTTTATGTCTCCTGTGTGTTTCCTCATCCTAGTACTTTGGGCTTTGTTTCCTAGGTTACGATAATACATAGGTTTGCCTTCAGTGTAATGGTTCTGAACATTGGGGAGGGTTAGGGAATGTCAGGGAGTGATGGCATTCAATTGGCTGTACCCCAGGTGATCCTTCCCCATGAGGTCCTCCCTCATTAAACCACCCTTAGGGGGACTATTGCATAGCGGCTGCACCTCCCTAGCCTCGTGGGAAAGGGCTCCCCCTTGGGGAGAAGTGACGACACCTTGTGAATCGTCACAAATGACAGCCAATGCACTTGCATGGGTCTCTCCCTTGGTTACTATGGGCAACCTTGTTCTGGATAGTTACCCAGCATTTGTTAACTCCATGCTGGCTATATTTGACAGTCCTGAGCCTGTGTATTCAGCCCAGGAGTCTCTTCTTGATTTTCCTCAGGGTATTCTGGATCCCTTAACTTATGTTATCAAGTTCCGTCAGATAGCTGATGAAACAGGCTGGTCAGAAGAGAGTAAGTTCACCCTTTTTCGGAGAGGATTGACAGATGAAGTGAAAGATGACTTAGCTTGTGTTGTACAGCCTATATCTTTTGCTGATTTAATTACTATGGTTTTACAGCTAGACTATTGTCTTCAAGAGTGTAAGATTGAAAGCAGAAAGAGTTGACCAGTTCGAACCAGTCTTAACCATGCCTGTTCCCCTGCAAAGCCAGAATTAGACACTGAAGAACCGATGCAGCTAGGCATGGCCGTGGACCCCTCTCCGAAGACAAAAGATTTGATTTGATTTAAGTATTTGTATGGTGCATACCCTGAAGGGACCAGGCATTAACTGTATCTAAGTGCTGATGTTATAGCTGATTCAGTGAATACTGTGAATACTGCACCTCATAGACCTGTCGGATGTGCAAGACATTTTATAAGAAGAGATGTGTTTTTTACAGTTTCCTAAAAGCAGCCAATGAGCTGATTCCCGGGAGTTCCAGTGGAAGAGAGTTCCAGGACCGGGGGCCAAAAGAGAAGAACTGCCTGTCACCCGAAGTTGTTCTTATTGGTGGGACTTGCAGAAGGTGCTGGCCCTTGGAGTGAAGTTGTCGTTGAGGACAATACATCTGGATTTTAGCAGTTAGATAAGCTGGTGCCAGCCCATGAATGCATTTGAAAACCAAGCAGAGTACTTTAAACAGAATTTTCTGCTGAACTGGGAACCAGTGGAGATTCCTCCGATATTGTGAAATGGCTCTCTTTCTAGGCAATGAAATAATTAGCCTGACAGCAGAGTTTTGGGCAGCATGTAGTCTTTTAATTTAGAATTTTTGAGCCCAATAAGAAGATCGTTACAATAATCCAACCTGGCATTAGTGAGTATGCCAATTACCGTTGAGTGGTCCTTCTCAGCAATAAGTGATACAACAGGCTTTATACATTTTTATTGATAGTATATAGATTTCATTGTCTGGCTAATCTGGGAGTTACAATCCATGTTCGACTACCAGATGCAGCCCAAGTTCCTCACTGTGTCTGAAAATGTGGTAGGGATGCCAAACAGAGAGGGGCAGGGATTGCACTGGACAGTGTCTTTTACCCCTCTCTTGAGGCCAAGTACAATGACCTCTGTCGTTGAGGGATTTAACTGAAGTTTATTTGTCAGCATGGAAAGAGTCGATCTATTAGTTTCCAGGGTTGTTTAAGTCTCACATAGGTCTGTGTGTCATCAACATATGAATGGTAGGACAGACCAAATTCGGCGAAGATGTTCAACTGAGTGCAGATATAGACATTAAACAACAGTGGTCACAGTGAGGATCCCTTAGGCACCCCACATTCCATGGGGATGGCATTGGATAGATAGGCCCCCATTTTCACCTACTGAGTACGGTTGGTCAAGAAAGACACAAACCACCTCAGAGCTTCACCCAAGACTTGCACCACCAAGGACAGTCTGGCTAGAAGTATCTCAAAGTCGGCTGTGTGACAAGCATGCTGACAACCCCTTCATCGGCGGCCCATGAGCAAGTCATCCCAAACTGTCACTGGGGCTGTCTCAGTGCCCTGGCCCGGTCTAAAACCCGACTGAAAGGGGTCGAGAATCTCATGTTCATCCACATAACTCTGCAGTTGACTCGTCAGAACTTTCTCAAAAATCTTGGCGAGCCATAGCAGGGCAGCTATTGGTCAATAGTTGGATAACACTTTATGGTCCAGTGTCGTACATTTTACCAGCGTAGCAAGGTAGGATTTCTTCAGGTCTTGGAGAACACACCCTGAGATTATGAGGCGTTAACCATTGTTTGTATAGGCGTGCCAAGGGCAGCAGCATGCTGCTTTGCCATATAGGCTGGAATTGGATCATATTCCAGGTTAGTGGGTTTCAATTTCTCCAAAAGACCAGTAATTTCATTGATTCCTACAGGAGAGAAAGTGAATTTAGGGCATGGCAGTGCCAAATTTCGATGGCCAGTTGTTTCAAGTGCACTGTCGGTGTCAGTGGGGCAGGTGCTCATGCTGTTTCTAATGACTTTAATGTTTTCCTGAAAGAAACAATTAAACTCTTTGGCCATTGCAAATGTCGCTAGGCAAACTTGAATTAATGCAATCAGGAATAGTAAACATTTTTATAGCAAGAAACAAAGCCTTGGTTCTGTTGGTAGCCAGCTCAATTTGCTTTTGCAAAGATGCAGATTTAGCAAGCTGTCATGAGAGGCCAAGCATGGAGATTGTGGAACCGATGGAGGAGCCGCCATTGATGTGCCACCATGTTCTTTCTGAGCAGTCTAGTCTTTTTTGTCCTGCTTCCTTATCTTTCCCCTGGCCACGACCCCCTGCACGTTGCAACTATAGTTCTTCCTATACTAATGCTCCTGCCTAGTTCTCTCTGCATCCTAAGCTGCCTTTTTTCCTCTGCAGCCTTCCCGCTTCAGCCTTTGCTCCTCTGCGCTTCCATTCTTGGATTCTGTGTGCTGTCAACCCTATGTTTTGTTCTGGTCGGTGTTTACTTTCGTTTCGCCTTTCGGCGTCCTCGTCGCTTCTGCCATTATCTCCTATTGCTTCTTTCTGCTTTCCGCCCCTCAGGCGACTGCTCTCTCTGCTTGCATGCTTTTATTTTCTGCCATCTTTGGCGTTCCACCTTTGGCTTAGCAGTGCTCTCTGCCTGCTTTGACAGCCCTACTCTCTTCTTATTTCGCGGTCTCGCCTTCTGTTTTCTTTCCCGCACTTTGGCTGCGTTTGAGAGTTCCGTCCTCGGAGCTCTTCATTTGTTTTCAGAAGTCTGGTGCCTGTATTTGTCTTCCATTTTCTGACTTCCTTTGGGCAATTTGCCGAGATCCATCAGCGCAGCTGACTCCATCTGAGCTGCTTACCTTCAAGACGCTGGATTCTTGTATTTTTCATTTCTGGGTTTTTAGTGGTTTTTCTGGTGTTGGTTTCTATACTTCCTCTTTAGGAATTTTTCCCACCTGTCTTTGCATTCTAGCTCTAGTCCTTTAACTCCATTTAGTGCCCTGAGCCTTCATCCCTTTGGCTTCAGTCATCCTATTGGAATCTACTAAGGACATTCTTATCTCTTTCCCTGAGCCTTCATCCCTTTGGCTCCAGTCATCCTATTGGAATCTACCTAAGACACCGTTATCTCTTGGAAAGAATACCTTCACATTTGGCCAGCTTTGTGAACATTCATGCTTCTGTTTTTTTTTCTGCCATTGGCTTTTTCCCCATACCCTGGCTGCGCAGGTGAGACACAATTTTTGTCTTGGTGGTGCTACATCAAATGACGAAGCAGAAATAGTGAAGTAAAGGCAAGCCCAATGCGCAGTTTCAAATTATATGTAAACACGTCCAATTTTTGAAACCAAGAACATCTGCTTTTATGCAAGATTTATTGGTCATTAAAAGCCAACACTTGTTTCGACCATTCGGTCGTTATCAAGGCTGTACATTTAGATATAGCAAATATCAACATAGTAATGCATACAACATGAAAGTATGTGCCATTAGTTCGAAAGGATTATACAGTCACAAGTATGGCAACAGTTACATCATGTTAACAACGAAAAGAAAAACAAGAGAAAAATAATGAAAGAGAAACAATGGAGGACAAGATCATACCAGAGTGCAGTGGTTGTTTGATGCAATCACGGTAACCAGTAGTTCATAGTCAAGGAAATAAAATATACAAATTAAGAGTTAATAAAGTTAACTTAATTAGTTGGCCAAAAGGCAAGGCCAAAGAAATTCTTTAAGTTGCATGATTATATATGTGGGATGGTGGCATACCGTGAGTCCAATTGTGCAATTGCTCTTGGTAGTTTATATGTGGGCAGGATGAATACCTTAAAAGAAAGGGGAGGACATGTAATATGCTGAGTTAAGCTGTTAGGGTAATCCTGCTTAAAGATATTGGAAGAACAGTTATGGTTTAAAAGCTTACCAGCAACCGTAAATCATTGAAAGATGTAGTTGACAAAGTAGTCTAGATACAAATGAAAAAGAGGATGTATAAGGCACTGTTCTCATTCAAATGGAGCGTTTCCAAGAGCTATTATATAGTGATACACTTTAAATTTTTGAAAGGAAGAGACGTATATTATGCTAAGTAAACTCTTAAGATTAGTGCAGTTTAAAGGTGTTGGAAGAGTAATTCAGGTTTAGTCACTTACCAGCAGTGGTAAATCATTGTAAGTGTCTGTTGGTAAAGTAGTCTAGATACAAATGAAAAAGGAGGAAGCATAAGGCACTATTCTCATTCAATTTGGCCTTTTCATAAGTTAATAATATAGTGACACACTCTCTAGTCTAACAGTTACCTTAGTAGCTTAGATGCTATTGTGAATCAAGGGGTCCAATCCCCATATCAGCGTTAGTGGGCACCCAGGTAATCAGGAGTATTGAGTATACGCGTTCGGTAAAATATAGTCACCATCTTGCCCGCGGTGCGTGTATGATGTCACACGCACGTTTTGCGCGTGACGTCATACGCGTGTGACGCGAGTGACGTTAGTCACGTAATTACAGACGAAAGTGTAAACACTGAGCGGCGACTGCACAGAGAATATTGTTAGCCATCCTTTGAGTATGTTACTACATATATTTGGTGAAAGCGCCCACAGATACATCATGCAACTTGGGAGAAATATTTAAATAACTTTAAGGTATTAAAGGTCAGAATACTGGAGAGATGCATATAGACTCGTGCTTAGGGGCAAAGTGGGAGACAAACATTTTGCGGAAGAGCATAGCATGTCTAACATAGTGATTGTATTCCAAGTTCACAGTGCAAAATACAATATTATGAACATCCAAGTGCTAGGGAAAAAGATTAGCATAAGAAAATAGTGTTCAAATGTATGGGAGACATGAAAATCAACCCTTGTGATAATTCATGGTATGATTCCTAATTCTCTATCGACAAACTGTGACTTTGGCAGCAAAACGAAATTGAAGAATCCAATAACAATAATCAAGTTACAGGATTTTCAAACAGTCGGTGTAAAGAGATCCATGACATATGCAACATATATCGATTCATGATTCTATATTGACAGCAAAACAAAATTAAAGAATCCAATGAAGAGAAGGTCAAATTATAAAATTTCGCACCATTAATGCAAAGAGATCCATATCATATATATCGAGGACTAATAACCTCCAAAGATAATGTCCTAGTGTTAAGTTCATTGTCAACAGAAGATGGCAAGGTACCTAAAATATCAGGGGGGTGTCAAAATGTTATACTTGTTTTACAGAAAGACATGCATCTCGTGATCCAAATTCAAGCCAACTGTAGTGCATCTAAACATCAAATGACAGTGGCGAATTCCCGGAACAGACCCTACTTCTTCAAGAAGAAGTCAGGAACTTCTGAGGAAACCCTATCCGAACTCTCTGCATCTGACGCCTCCACCAGTGGAAGCAACACCGAAACTCAAGTGAGATCTACTCAATCTCTCATTTATAGGTTTCCAAGGCTGATTTCACTGCCTGGTGATTGGTTATTTTTCTAAATGTCAGCCATATTTTTTCTTTTTTCCTATATTGTTGTTTTAAGCTTTTCAGCTTTTTATTGTACCACTGATTGTTTTTCCTACTGATTTTTTAAATGTTTTATAAGGGCGCAATGCAATTACAATTGGTTTGCAAGCATGACATAGCTTTAGAATAATATTCAGTGCAGTCAATTGTAGATTACATAGCAGATAAATACTGCAGGAGATCAATGCTGGAAATGCGATCAAGATCCTTTTTGTTGCGACTCACTTGCGCCTTAATGGGAATATTTTGTTGCTGAAAGAAGTAGGGGCTAAAATTAGAAAAAAATAACTATACAAGAAAATGTCAATGCTCTTTGAGTATATGTATTGTGATGAATCTAGTGAGATCATCCCTAAAATCCTGACATTGGTCTCCTCTCATGTGGGCAGGGAAAAGCAGCCACTTCCTTATCTTGACCCTGGGGGTGGTATCAAGCAGGAGAATCACACTGGAGGGGATTCATGTCAAGGGCAGTGGGAAACCTCTCTAAATGTTTACCCTAATGTTCCTAATGCCCTGATGGCCTATTGTAAACAAACAGACAATTTTGACATAAAAAACATTATGGACTTCAAGTCCCATAATGCTTGTGGTACTGGGACGAGAAAGAGGGCTTCAGAGGCGATGAAACGTAATGAGCGGTCTAGTTGTTGTGGCAGAAATCACCTGAGCGGGAAATTTAAATATATAAATGAGTGCCAGGTGCAGGTAGAAGAGGGAGAGGCTGATTGTGTAGTAGTGGGGGCTACAGGGCTACGTGTGGGAGCTGTGGAAGTACTGCAGCACAGAAGCTACACCTTAGGTCACACTGAGCTGTCACAGATCCTTTGAAGGACTGCACGTACCGAAGCAGTCAGACCAGAGCGGGCAGGAGCTTAGAAGAAACTGAAGAGCTCTGCAACATCACCTGCAAATTAGAAGGGACTCTGAAAGAGACCGTTAGAAGAATTATATGATTTTTGAATACCAAACACATGAAATAAGGCATACCAATTAGGGGACAATTGTAACCTGCATTGCCAAAGCTGCACAAGAGTGATACCAGAGCAAACTGGGCGCAACTCTCCTAAGAAGGCAAATCAGTTGGGAGACCAATGTAACCTACATTGCCAACAGCCAAGAGGTTGCAAAAGCATAAAACAAAGGCTAAATGAGAAAAGCCCTCCTTGTATGAGGGATCAAGGGGGAGAGAACTGTAGCCTGCACTGCCTGCAGCCAAAAGGCAATAAAAGAGTATTACAGAGACAGCTCCATCAGTCAGGCTGCACCAATGGCAAAAGATGTTTTGAGTAAGTGCAGTTCATTACTGCTCGGTCACAGCTCTGCTCATGTAGGTCAATTTGAAATGCAGTGATTGCTTAAAAAAGAAAAAGAGGCGTTTGGGGCTATGAGGTGTGCCGGCTCATCACACTTCCTCTAGTACTGGAGTGCAAGGTAACCTATTTAAGGGACATCATGACATTAATTTATTTATTTAATTGTTCATTTATACAGCGCTTATACACAGGTGGAGTGCTTCAAAGTACTTCAAGGCGGGAAGGGAACAAGGAAATACAGTAATCACTCTTAAGCCTTGAAGTTTCCGAGTGATTGACAGAAAAACTAGCATACTCGGCCTGACAGCATTTCACCTAGTGCAAGTGCATGAAGTGTGCTAGGCAGAATTGCATGCAGTACCCTCTGGGACCACCACATACAATTAGGACTACAGGTGTAAGCAAAACCAAAACCAATCTTTAGTATAAGTCTACTACAAAGTTTGTGGTAGTGAGCTGAGCAGCCAGGCTTATCTCAAGAGGGAATATGAGCAGTAAAAGAGGTTACACAGAGGTCTTACAATCACAGTGGTTCAAGTAGACACTGTGACTTACACTCAAGGTTTCTTGGTAAAACACTTATT
Source organism: Ambystoma mexicanum (assembly GCF_040938575.1). Taxonomy (NCBI): domain Eukaryota; kingdom Metazoa; phylum Chordata; class Amphibia; order Caudata; family Ambystomatidae; genus Ambystoma; species Ambystoma mexicanum. The sequence continues at coordinate 1,159,584,582 of NC_090929.1, read as the reverse complement.
AATTTATTACACAGTCATTTTGAAAACATTCACTAGAAGAAGGCAACTTAATATCATACACAAATACACTTCAGTACCAAACCAATACGTTTCTAAGTAAATTAGGCTCCCCTGAAATAGGAGCAAAATGGTATTTCAGCCACTTTAAATAGGAGGACAAAGGCACACGTTAATAGAATAGATCACAAATACTTTCTTAGGCAGTACAAATAGTTTTAGTTCAGTAAAGGACTCGATTCAGTTCAATAGGCCTAGGCCAAAGTCAATGGGCTAGTGTCTTGGATAGGAAAGAACAGTTGTTGTAGTAAACGGTAAAGTCTTTGCCAAAGTTCTCAGAAGTAGTTTGTATGAAAAAGAATAATATGTTGGGTCACAGGCTGATTAGCCCTGCAAGTTAGGAAAGTTTCACAAACTTTCACAGCGAGAGGTAAGTTCTCTCAATCGGGTTGGCGCAGTCCCTTAATATGAAGAAAAAGATGCAGCTGAAGACGTTGGTTCCTTGCATTTCCTGCAGATCTCACTGTTCCTGAGCCTCAGTCGTGGGGACAAGAGGGGACAATAGGGGACTGTAGGGTAGATAGACCTGTGAGTGTTACCAGGGAGATTTTCCCATAGGAGTGCATATGGGGCTACCGTGTGGTGACACACGGTTCCGTTTCTTTAGTCTCTTTTCAGCCCCGAGTGGCCTCGTGGCATTAGCCCCTTTGCACCTGAAGTTTATGTAAATTGAGTACCTATGTCGACATTGAATTAGTTATTGTTTATTTAATTATTGATGTGTTAGTGCCTCCCGCCCCCCTTCTTTTGTTCACTTTTTCCTTAGCGGCCGCACACTAGGGAGGGCACACGAAGATTGAACTCATATTTAGTACATGGACCAGTATGTCCTTCACTAAAATAGACCAGACTACTAATAATAGAGCTGAGACCTTAGGTTTCAGCACAGAGGAAGCTAACCGCATTTTATCATTTATTAAACTAACGGGGGAGGAGTTATTAACCTTGGAGAAACCAGAGGCACTCAACTAGAGTGGAAAATACGACGGGAAGTTAATCTCAAACTACATGCATCAACACTAGCTCAGTATTATAAGGCACAGAGGATCCCAAAGGAGTTAAGGGTTAATATTGAACCTACATTGTGCAAGGAAAATCCCACTTTCGTGAAAAGATGGCGCCAGATTCTTAACAAGTGCTCATTGGACCTTATACTCCTTACAATTGAAGAGCTTGCACAGAGCCTTAAGACTCTAGACGAAGATATTGAAAACCTCAAAACATCTTTAACCAAATGCTATTCTGCTGATCAACTCCAAGAAGTCCTAGACGACACAAATAAAAAAATACAAAGGTACAGGCAGGTGTTACAAACGAAGAAAATTCGTAAATTCAGATGGGATACACTCGATTATAAGTTGGACATTGTTTATACATGGCAAGAATACTATGGGCATCTCCCTTGTAACCCATATCAAGGAAAAACACCAACATCAGGAGCGGATCATACCGGGGCCACGTCTTCAGACGCCTCAAGCACAGAATTAGACCCGACTACAGAGCCTGAATCTATACAGCCTGAGGAATCTAGCAGTACTATAACAACAGACGCAGAGGTGCATTATTTAGAAAAAGACCTATCAGACGCGGACAAAAAAAGAAATCCTCCCAGAAAGAAGACACAGAAAAAGACATAGTAGTGAATATATCCTCTTACAGACTCTCCCGTCTAGAACTGCAGGTGTTGAGAAAAGGGCTCTCATTCGTTCCACAGAACAACAGTACACTTCTGAAAGAGAAGATCGACTTCTTGAAGTTACTTAGGAAAATGAAGTTGAAACTTTTCTTTGCAGACTTGGAAGAAGATGGCCAGGAAGGCGATGAGGGACTGGAGTACCTCGAGATGCGTCCAAAGAGCGAGTTCAACCCGCCACTACAGAATCATGTCCTTTCAACCTTTGAGAAGGCAATACTCCAAGACCTGAACAAACTGCAGTATAAGAGCAAAGGACTAGGCAACTTTTCGGCTCGAGAGCACCAAACATTGAAGAACTTGTTGGATAACAACGCAATAATTTTTAAACTGGCAGACAAGGGGGGTGCCCTCGTGCTGATGGATAAACATGATTACTTGGAGGAAATAGAACGGCAGTTGTCCGACAAGGAAACGTATCAGGAAATTTAGTTTAATCCGACTACATGAGTAATGGCCTTGATAGAGGAAACGCTGGATGAAGCAGAAAAGAGGGAGGTTACATCTGAGAAAACACTGAGGTTTTTGGAGAATAAGCACCCTATAACACCGGTCTTATATATACTTCCTAAAATTCACAAAAGGCTTGTGAAACCTCCAGGACGCCCAATAATTGCTGCAACAGAGAGCCTTTTGGAGCCACTCGCACAGTACTTGGACAGGATCCTACAACCCTTAATACAGAACACACCCACGTATTTGAGGGACACCATGGCTTTTTTGAAAAAACGTCAAGGAGTACAGTTAGTTGAAGGGCGGGACACACTATTTACAATGGATGTGAGGTCACTGTACCTGATTATTGCCCACAAATAGGGATTGGAGGCAGTGGAATGGCTGTTACTAAACTCAGACTTGTTCTGATGAACAACTTTTTTAAGTTCGATGAGAGATACTTTTTACAAATTTCAGGAACTAGCATGGGGGCAGCAATGGCTCCTTGCTATGCAAATATATATATATGTATTTTCTTGAGTACGAACACGTGATTACATCACCAAGATGGTCGAGGCACCTGACCATGTACACACGATATATTGACGACATTTTCGGGATCTGGAGTGGACCGGAAGATGAACTACAAGACTTTTTCAATATGATGAACCAGATGCATCCAAGAATCCAATTTACAACCCTTACGAGTAAGTCTAGCATTCACTTCTTGGACATTGAGATTGATGTGCAAGCACAGAAATTGGAGACCCGGATCTTTACAAAAGCGACTGACAGGAATAGTCTGCTTCTGGCGACTAGCTTTCACCCACAGAGAACATTGGACAGCGTCCTCCTGAGCCAATTTCTAAGGTACAGGCGAAATATTTCAGAGCCATCAGAATATACACGGCAATCTGCAATGTTGGAGAGAAATTCCAGGAAAGGGGCTCTGAGCGTAAACTCATAGACCGTGTGAAAGACAGAGAGAGCAAAATTCCGAGAGAGATGTTGCTTACACCAAAGGCTCAGAAGACCAGCGAAACACTTGTATATGTCACGACACACTCTACACAAAGTAAAAGAAATAAGAGAATAATACAGAAACATTGGGCAATGCTACAAATGGACCCAAAGCCACAACAACTTTTCCCACAAACACCCACATTTGCTTATAAGAATAATAAGGCACTACGTAGTAGCCTCATCAAGGCAGAACTACAAACCCCGAGACCTGATAGGGGTACATGTTTGAATTGCCAACATTGTGCTAATGTGATTAAGGGCAACAGTATCAGACATCCACACTCAGGCAAACCAATTTGGCTTAAACACTGATGCACATGTGATGCAGTGAACGTTATTTATGGCCGGAAATGCCCTTGTGGCTACTACTATGTGGGGATGACCACTAGGAAGGCCAAGATACGGTTGACGGAGCATAAATCAACATCCGTACCAAGAGCCAGAAATCATCAGTAGCGGTACATTTTGCAGAAGCCAGGCACACAGTGGCACAATTAAAATGTGTCATACTCGAACAGGTTAAACTGGGGTCGAGGGGTGGTCACATTTCAAGGAAGCTCCAACAGAGAGAAATTCTATGGATAGAACTACTGGACTGTCTCAGCCAAAGGGGTATGAACCTTGAATTTGATTTGATGTGCTTTGTCTAACACAAGTAACATCCAGCTAAGTAACATACTGGCAGATGTCAATAAGAATGTGAATGGCTTGGGTGCTCCCCTTGGTGGTTCCAAGTACTGCAGATTGTTGTGATAGGCTTCTGACTGTACCTTAATCATATGCTGCACCAGGGTTGTCTGTTCATGAAAGGGAGAAATTATGGACAAACTTGGGAAATGGTATCTATCCTGCAAAAGATTGGGCTGCTAAATGATTTTTAGAATGTAACGGCTAGGACGCCGCGCTTGGGTGTTCCTAGCACGGCAGAATGGAGAGATAGAGGTTTGTCCTCTGAGGTTCATCATTCATACTGGAATTGACTGAAGATGCAGTTGCTATGGAACAGGCTATGGCTAGTCTCATGGCTGTTGGAATAGAACACACAATGTATGCTGTGATTCTGATGTACATTAGTAGAAATGAACCTGGTGGCCATGGGGAACCAAGCAGACCGTGATCTGCATTTCCCCTGTGTCCACCTCCAAGCAATTGTGAGATTCTAGTACTATTGAATTGGATGGCTATGGGAGCCCCAGCAGACCTGGATCTGCATTACCCCTATGCCCCCCTTCAAGTAGCCCAATTTATTTACTGCTGTTACAACCCGTATACCCACCAGAAGTGCTTTTTACTCCTTACACATTCTACACGTGATTGCCAACCCGGCATGCACGTGTTACTAAGGACCCACCATTAGTTAGTTAGAAATGCAGTTCTTTGATGCTTCGACGGTCGAGGGATCCCTCCACATCAGTATATCCACTGTACTATGCATTGCTTGTAAATAGGCCCATGATTGCCCACTTCACGATGGAGGCCGGGGGCACACGCGCGCATGCGCAAAGTCACCACGGCAACCGATAAACACAAGATGCTTACAGCCCCCGCTTCTGTGTCAGACGGCTGACTGTCTCCAGACACAGCTAGGTGAGCGCTCGCCAGAGGAGTTTCCTCGAATCGAACTGTCATTGTATAGGTGTCCGACATGTTTTGTATTGATACACATGTACGTAGGTTAGAAGACGTACGCTCTGCTTAAAAGCGTTGATGGTTAGTGCTGCAATGGGGAACCGTGTTACTGCACGCTAGTACCTATAGAATGTTACAACGTGTTTGTAGTTAATCCGGCTGTGACCGCATGTTTGGGGTGCTTGCCATTTTCAGTTTGAATCACTGTGATTTTCAAATTGGCTAAGTGACACTTTATGTCCCCTTACTTCCCTCACGGGTCAGTATGTCGGGAACTGCTCACTGCGCAGAGCCGAGTAAGGTGTGCCACTTGTACATGAGATTATTCGAGACTCGCTGAGAGGCCTTAGTGGCCTGATGTTATTTGACAATGAGGTTTCCCTTTTTTTAATTCACATCCCCCATCCTTACATTCCCATAGGGTACCGGGTATCCTCACATCCGACACCCTTTACGGCTGGACCCAGTAGTGCACTGAGGCCCTGAGAGTTTGACTCGATTACCTGACATCTACTATTGATGGACTACGAGGTTAGTGATCCCCTTAATACTATTAGTGATCTCTTGTGGTAGTAAAATGGTAAACATTTAGTGATCATGTTCTCTGTTATTTTTATAGACCTGAATTGTGATATATTTGGAAGAACTGGAACAAATAGCAGCTATAGCCCTGAAGATGGATTCTGTAGTAATCTGAAACGCATTGGCAACTGTTTGAATTCAAGTGTGCTATTTGGAATAGTCCGAATGGACTTTGAGGTTTTACTTAAAAACAGTTCTAGTGTGAATGTTGTAAACAATAGCCACTGTGAATTTCTTTGAGAAGCCCTCTTATCCTGTTTGAAAACTCGCAAGAAGCGATCGTCTTTGTTATTGTTTGAAGAAAAATTAGAAAGTGTTTTATATAGATGTTGTTGATTAGTGCTGAGTAGCACTTGAACTCATTACTGTACTTCACTTTTTATACTCTTCTGCATCATTAAAAAATCTATCTGATGCATAGGCATACCCTCATTTGAATTTGTATGCACATTTGATCATCGGCTCTCTTACCACTTTTCTTAAAATTAGCAAATTTACCATGTAAACACGCCTGCTCTCTTCTCGAGAGCTATACAGATTAAGTGCTGGTACAAAACATTGGTTTCTTAAAACAGTTTTATAAAGCTTAAGGCTATACTCCCGTCTGCATTCCTTCCTAGGGATTGTAGGGTAGATAGACCTGTGAGTGTTACCAGGGAGATTTTCCCATAGGAGTGCATATGGGGCTACCGTGTGGTGACACACTGTTCCGTTTCTTTAGACAAGAGGGAGGACATCAGGGGACTCCTGCACTGCGCGGGGACCGGTCAAACAAGCTGGCAAAATGGAAGATCTTCGGTTCGAGTAGCTGTCGTCAAGCACACAAGCTGGTGTCCTTCCCCCTGGTCAATCTTTACCAGCTCCGAGAATGGTATCCAGGTGTCTTATGAGTTGATTGGTCCCACCAACTCAAAGGAAGAAGTTGTCCTTGAAGGGGCTTCTCTGTCGAAATGAACTTGGCAATTCGGACCTGCAGCAGGGCTTCACCGGGCAAACCAACGGTCCAGGAGTTGCAGCAGCCGTCCTTTCCAGCTTATCTTTGGTTCTTTCGTTACAGTGGTCGACTCTGGTTTCCAGTCGAAGAGACTCGCCCTTTAAACAGTTTTCTCCCTTTCATTCCAGCCTAGCTGCCACTCACCCAGCAGGGTAGCTGTCCTTGCCGGACAGTCAGCAGGCAAATCACACCAGAGTGCATTTGGGTCTCCTAGGAGACTAAGCACAGAGAGTTTCAGGCACCTCCCTCACTTCCTGCCCACCCCAGACACTCAGACGCCAGAGGCTGTCTTCGATCCTGAAGCCCGCCAAAGGCATAAAAACAAAGGGACCAAACCTAGTTTGGCGCGCAGAGACAAACACTAGAAGGACCTTTCCAAAAGGAAATGGCGAAAAAAGAAGACTGGGACCTGTTTAAACAAAGGGGCTTAAGGCGCCATCTTGAAAAACATGGCTCCCGCGATTTTTAGCCACCGGTGTTCGCGGACAGGAAACATCATGGTAGTTCGTTGCAAAACCACTGCCACCAGATTTGACTGATACATGAGCTTCTAGACTCAGAGGATACTAGGTAACCCCTCCAGCATTCTATAAGAAGATAGTGTGTGCTGGGTCTAGGAATTTAAAAAGACTAGTAAAGTCAATTTAACCTTACATTCTCTGGGAAACAGTAGTTTATCCAGAGAAGGTTTTTAAACCTTTGGGAAGCCTAAAAAGACATCCCTGTGTCACTGCACGCAGGGCGTTCTGTAACACACATGAAAAGATGATAACGAATACCATTATAATGAACCTAAAATAAAGAATTCCAAAATATTGAATTCGGAAAAAAAAGAAAAAAGGTTTTGGGGGGGGGAGGGAGATAGTGGTTTTGGGGGTGGGGAAGTATTATGAAGAAAACAATTGGGGTTTTGGGCAGAACCCCCCCCCCCCCCAAAAAAAAAACACAATAAAGGAATTTGTTATTTGGGAATTAGTTATTATGGTATTCGTTATTTTGGATACATTATAATTACATGTAATCGACAGGACACACAAACTAACTAGTCCTGGTACATTTAGGTCATGCATGCAGACAGACGGAGGTGCGAGGAAGGGGATGCTGGGGGGAACAAATGAGTCCAGTCCAGCAGTGCCCTGGGTTAAGTGCAGAGAGGTTGCCCCAATCACGGAGGCAAGTGCAAAAGACTGGCAGGGGAACCTGGGACCTGTGAGGCTCTGGAGGTGAACCAGACAACCAGTCAGCAAAACTGAACAGAGTTAGGGAGAATAAGGAGGGTGGAGAAAAAAAGAACAGAGGTGAGCAGGGGAGAGGGAGAGAGAAGGAGGAAGAGAAGAGGAAGGTCTTGAGGAGTTTACAGAACTTAAGGTGCTCTGGCTCAAGATGGAGAGAGGCAGGAAGGCTGTTCCAGAGGGAGGCACCTGCAGAGGATAGATATACCCACTAATCTCTGTTTGCGAAAGTGGCTCACCTGCAGAGAGTTGGAGGAGGATGAGTGGAGTACTCTAGAGGGAGAGTATTTAGGAAGAGAGCATTGTAGATAGTGCAGACCCCAGCCCCAGAAAGCCTTGTGGATTATGCAGAGGGTCTTGAACTGGATCCTTGCAGCCACGGGGAGCTAGTGGAGGGATTTCAGCGCTGGAGAGATGCAGTTCCTGGGCTTGAGGCCAAGGATAAGTCTCGCGGTTCTGTTCCGGATGAGTTTTAGAGAGAAGAGAGTAGAGGTAGGAATATTGAGAAAGAGTCTGTTGTAATAGTCCAGCCTAGAGAAAACCAGGGCTTGTAAGGTGGTGAAACACTGGGGGGAGTGAGAAAAGGCAGAAAACCTCTCAGGAGGTGCAGTTGATAGTGGGACTTTTTGAGATGTCTGAGATGTGAGAGGAGAAGGAGAGATGACCCCTATATTTTTTGTCTCATTTGTAGGTGAGGGCGTAGGGCCTAGGGAGGTCGGCCAGTGTGAGAGTGGGAAAGCGGGAGCAGGGGTCCCAATGAGTACAATCTCTGTCTTACTGGCGTTCAGGCAAAGATCTTTAGCAAACCAAGACTGACCTGCAGATAGACAGTCAGGAATGAGCACGGAGGAGGAGGAGACCGAGGGTAGCCTGAAACAGAGCTGCGTGTCATACGCATAACACTGAAAGTCAGAGGTAAAGGTAGAGATCCTGTGGACCAAGGGAGCCATGTAGATACTGAAAAACCAGGGGAATAGGTTAGAACCCTGGGGGACACCACATGTAGAGAGAGTAATAGAGGAGAGAAAGGACCCAAGTTCCACCTGGGAGGGACAGTCTGAGAGAAAGGAGGTGAGCCACACGAGGGCCTGATCTGTGATGCCCAAGGTATCACAGAGACGAATGATCAGGATGTTGTGGTTTACCATTTTGAAAGCAGAAGAGAGGTCAAGAAGAATGAGGACAGAAGGAGAGTTAGAGACAAGATTTGGGAGTAGGTCTTCTCAGGTGTTCAGAAGAGCAGTTTCCGTGCTTCTGGATGCTCTAAAGCCAGACTGATGGTCACAGAGACAACCAACTGATTCAGTGTGGAGGGTAAATTGAGTGATAGCCAAACAAAAGAAAGCCAGACTGTGTTTACTTTACTTTATCAGCCAGCATCAGTCATCAATACAAGCAAAGCCTGCTGTGTGCATCCCTGTGTACAATAAGTGTCACACTGACATGAACGCTACATGCACTGTGAAAGAGTCCCTTTGAATAATAACCCTGCACAAGCGATCTCTCAACCTGCCATCACCCGCTGCGAACATGTGTGCAGCTGACACACAACAGCATCTGAGAGCCTTCACAGCGCAGCCAGCCTGCCTGGATACAGTGTGCCAGCGGCATTCTAGTGCTCTTGCAGTTTAATGTGAAGAAAGTGCATTGGAATCCATACACAGCAAAAGACTTGAGCAATGTGTTTGTTGAAGGTAATGTAATGGGTTGCAGCAATCAGTAACAAAATGGTGACGGTTGGTTGAGAACGGTTAGCACCCGGAAAGATCGTGGTGGGGGGGCGTCAATCTAACAGTTTGCCTAGGGTGGCAAAATTCTTTGCACCGGCCCTGCCTCCCGCTACCTTCCTGCTACTGCTGGTGGCCTGAGTTTGTTTTGCCCCACGCTCGGCTCTCCTTTATGCAGCCCGTATTTACCTACTGCGGCCTCGATGGTCATGCTGCGGTCAGGCAGCTGCTGGCAGCTCGATGGACCATGCACATGTTCCCCCGTCTTTGCACACAGGGCCTTTGCATCAGTCTGCTCACTGTGGAGCTGAAGCACGTCGAGTGGTTCCTGTCCACCGCTCACAGTTACTCCAGTGGCCCCTGGGGGCTTCCGACACAACCTGGTCGCATCCTTTTGACAGTCCAAGGACTTCAAATTTAGCCTTTCACCATTCTGCCCACGGCGGGCAAGGGAGGTGAATGATCAGGCGGCCATTTCGCCTGCGCCTCTAGCGGTCTCCTCGAAGACTGTTCAGTCTCTTTCTACCAGGTCCTCTCGCTCTACTTCCGTGGTGCCTTCACAGGAACTCTTTTCTTTATCAACCTATTTGATCACTAAAATCAACAAGATAGATCTCATAATTGCTGACTCGCTTCCCGTCCCGTTAGTCATCTGGTCGCGGTCCTCTTTCCCAGATTTTGGACTTAAGTCTTCCTCTCCTTTGCATCTTATTGCCCTTCGGTGGTGAAAACATGCATCACTGATCTTGCTCCCTTGCTGACTAAGGCAGTTAACCACTCGGCTTGGTTCAGTTCTTTTTGGCTGAGCGCTCTCAGTCCATCTCCTTGCCTCTCTTTCTTCTCCTGATTCTGTTACCTGTGGCGTTCCATAGGGCTCAGATATGTCGCCCATTCTCTTCAACGTCTATATGCGACCATTGGCTTCCCTCATCCAATCCTTCGGCCTCTGATATTTCATCTACGCAGACGATACCCAGATTGTAGTCCCTCCAAATCTCGCCCTTTCTGAGGAGTCTGTTAACATCAGGAATTACTTGTCTGCGGTCGGTGACTGGATGAGTCTTAACGGCCTCAGACTGAATGGTGATAAGACTGAGGTTGTGGGAGCTTCCCCGCTGGCCTCCGCCTGGATGCCTGAACTGTTGGCTCCTTCTCTCGGTTTGTACCCTAAATCTGTTGCCATTGTCGGGGACCTGGAACTTAAGATCTCTGCCACCCTGTCTATCGAAGCCCAGATCTGCTTGTTTATCTGGGAGGCTACATTAAGCTTAAAATTCTTAGAAAAGTTCTTCCTTTTTTGCCCCCTGACTTACGGGCCCCTGTGGTGGTGGCCTACGTCTTTGGTTCCCTGGACTACTGCAACTCTCTTTTTCTTTCCCAAACCGCATATATTCTCCACCGGCTTTAGATACTCCAAAACTCTGCATCCAGAGTAGCTTCTGGGGCCTCTATGCGGGATCATATTTCTCCCACTCTGTGCCGCATTCATTGGATCCTTGTCAATCGATGCATCCAATTCAAATCACTCTGTATCATTCACAAGGCTTTTCACCACGTTGGTTCTGAGTTTCTGCAACATAAATTCTACTGTTATACTCCCTCTTGAGTTCTGAGCTCTGCCTCTGATTTTTTGATCCAGGTCCCTAGATTTCAGTGGGCCAGGATCGGCTGGCATGCCTTTTCAGTGTCTCCTGCGACCCTGTGGACTGAGCTCCCACATTCCCTTTGTACCATTGACAGTCATTTTTTGTTTTGATGCCATCTTAAGACTCTTCTATTTTAGTGTTTTTTTCTTTTGTTTCCTTTTACGTTTGTTCTCTTCCATTAGCGCCATGATGCCTCGGGGTGATAGTGCACTCTACAAGTAAAGTTAACATAACATAAGCAGCAGGGACCTCCTGATTGGTTCCAGCTCTACCCAATTGGAGGATCTGAGGGACTCCTGGGACGACCATAGCCTCTGCATAGTAATGCTCCCGATGAGTCTCCCCACCCCCTGGCAATGGCATCAGTGGTAATCAGTACTAGCCTGAAAGGGTTGAAGGGAAATCCCGTTAAGTGATTCCACGGGCTGAGCCACCACTGGAGGCTGGATCTGAATCGAGAGTCCAGGAGTAAATGGATCTTAAAGGCCCCTAATGATGGAGTCTAGTGCTGCTGTAGGAGGGCAATGGTGAAGACGAGTCTTGGGGGTGACAAAGACTGATGTTGCCATTAGGCCCAGAATCCTCAACCACCTCTGGCCTGAAGTGATCTGAAGGTGACAAAGGCTTGTTACTTCCAGGATAATGATGTTGTTTTTGTCCTACAGCCAATCCTGGCCCTGACAAGTCAGAAAACGTGCCCCGATAAACTTGAGATCCTGAGAAGATAGTTGTGATTTACTGATGTTGATCAGAAACCCATGAGCAATTAAGCAGTTGGGAGTTTTCCGTGCACCCACATCGATGCCTTGTAGGCAGGGGGCCAGGATCAGAAGATCTTCAAGGTTTGGAAAAGACTGTTACTCCTTACTAATGAAGTCTCCTGATTAGTGGAGCAAGAATCTTGGTAAAAACCTTGGGGCCTGGTCTAGCTGAATGTCAGGACTTGACCAGAAGCACGGTAGTTGAACTCGGAGTGTAGCCATAGAGTTCTTCCTACCAATATATCCCTTTGTACCCAGAAAACTTAAACACAAAGGAATCAATTAGTTGAAAGATGGAAAACACCACACGAGACACCGGAGGCTGCAGAAGAAGAAAGATCAAGATCACTAACAATACTGAATCAGAAATAATCACGTATCTAACCAACAGAAGACTACACTGAAGGTTGAACCAAAAAGCAGTGGCAAGCAGAACGTGGACTTGAAACAAAGCGCTTCAGAAAACAAATATTAACTTACCAAGTTGAGAGGATGATAGATGTGCTGCCAAGGTGACACTCCGCCCAACCCAACCCTACCCTATTCCTGACACATGACAGCACGAGGACGCCTAGACGGAGTGCAGAGGTCTCTAGTCCATGTGCCTGTCCCGACAGAACGAGAACGCCTTTCACTCTAAGCGCCAATGGTATCAGTCTCAAGTTAATGCGCTATGTTTTGGGTCATGCAGAGTAAGTCCAAGGCAACAGCTTTTCTTCCTCAAGGAGCTTGAATTGAGGTGTAGTGTTGAAAGTCTAAGAGAACTGGCAGTAAACGTGGATAGTACTGAGTTCAGTGGAAAAATGTTTGCAATGTTCCAGAAAACAATGTAAATCGGAGGATGTGGGTTCCAGTAAGCAAAGAATGGTCGAGTATGCGTTCCATAGTCGTTACCGTGCTGACATCGCCGTGTTAAATTCAGTAGACTGGACAATGGACAATGAGGCGTTCTGGGTCCGTTTTATGTGCTGATGAGACAGGGTTGACGTTGTGGACGTTTCCGGATTCGTTTACCAGGGAGTCTTCCGAGGGATATGGGAAAAGGGCCAGACAAATGGGTTAAAAGGAAAAAACACACCTAAAAGGTACACAAGAGCGCTAGCCAAGATTCAAAAACAAAATCAGAAGCGGCGAGTGCGAGTGCGGCAACCCGGAAGCATTATAACGGGTGGCCGCGCCCTCGCCTAGCTCCGCCTCTCCGAGGTGACGTTGTCTGACGGGCATGGAGAGGATGCCATAATCGCCATGGCAATCCCGCAGCGTGTGCTTTCGGGAAGCGAAAGAAAACGAAAGGAAACCCATGATGTGCGTTGTTTCTACGAGCAGAAAGAGTTGTCTTCTGGCATAAGATGACGTTTCCGCGTGTTTGCCCAGTCAGAGAAGGCACACCAAGAGATTGCAAGGATGAAGCTCATGGTCTACTCCTGACACTGAAGAGCAGAACGGTACAATTGAAGTGTAAGCCCCAATGGTAAACCTCAAATATTAATTCAGATCCGGTGTGATGGAACATGCAGGTAGTCAATGCTAATGTCTAGGAATGCAAGCCAAACCCTGGTGGATACGAGGGGAAAATGCACTGCAAGGTTTCCATCTTGAAAGTAATGTTCAAGACAATCTGGTTCACTCCCATGTGGGAGATGACTAATCGGAAAACCTGGGAGGCTTTGATGGCCACAAAAACAATTTTGTATGCTCCTTTTCCTCTGTTGCTTGGATGGACCGAAGAGATTTCCTTTGTCTAAAGTAGTTCTCATTTTGCATGGGTTCCCTCTTCAAACGGTTGCCTGGCCGTGGAGTGTTCTTAATCTCAGAGTCAGCAGGAAAGAGATGGGAATTTGATGGCATAGCCTCTCTATGCATTCTTGGACCCAGATTTCTGATGTGGAAAGGGACCATTGGGCTAGAAACTGAATAAGACTGCCTCACACTGGATCGGAGGAGAGGACGTGGCCAGTGAGGATTGTGTTCTCTTGGGTGACAGATATTACCTGGTCTTTTGGGGCAGGGCCCTTTGCCTCCCCCTGAAGCGAGGATGGGCTGCAGAAGCTGGTGGATGAGATCTGGCTGTCTCAGAGCCATGTATCCTGTATCTGGCTTGTCTGGTGTCCCTGAATGCTTCTCCTTATTGTAAGGAAGGCATGGTATCAACAGTAAAACAGACACAAGTGACCACAGTTCAACAGTGTTTATTGAACTTCAAAAAGGGTTGGAGAATGCCTATCTAATCCTACATCTACAGATGGGAGCAAGCTATGACCATCAAATAATAATAACGCAGTCCTAGTGGTGTCTTATCAAAATAAAAAGGGCCTATACTAATAACCCTATTGCCAATCCTTACCTCCAAATACAAATAGTGTGGGAAACAATGTTAGAAAAAAGAAAGATGTGTTCACAAAATGATATGTCAGGATGTTCAGGCCGTTGGCCTCCCTTCCCCACGTTTCAGCACGGGACAAGGCGGTACAATGGAGCTTAGCACAGTCTCTGGCTTCTCTAGCACAAGGATACAGTTTAACCATTAGCATCAGGGCCTTCCATGCCCAAGTCTCTTTGCCTTTCAAAGTCTCTTCATTCAGAGGGCCTGATGCAACAAACAAACAATACGTTCCTTTCCTCTTTCAGATTTTCACAAGTACTCAATTTCTCAGGCGATTCACTATTCACTTCGGATCCCCCTCAGTTGGGCTCAGATCCTCTTTCAACACATTGTTCGTAGATTATTTATGCATCCAATTTCTCATAGAATATTCTTTCTCGGTTGATTCACGGTTTACCTCAGATCCCCCTGAGCCGGGCTCAGATCCCAGATCCCCTGAGCCGGGCTCAGATCCCAGATCCCCCTCAGTCGGGCTCAGATCCCCCTTAGTCAGGGGCATTTCTCTCCTTGCAATCCTCTTCGGTTTTGCCGTCTTTCGCCTTGTATTAAACTGCCATCTTGGAACTGCTGCTTCCTTGTGTGCTTTGCCTTGCTCAAGAGTGTTTTTTCGTGCTGCGCCTTTTATCCGTGTGGGGAAGTGTAATGGAAGTCAGGTGTACGTAATGGTCAGCAGTAATTGCCTGACCCTGCCTGACCATTGTATTGGGACATGTCAGGTATATGGCTCAGGTGTGAGTCTGTTTTCTCTTGCAGTGAGCTGTCCGTGGGTAAATGTTTGTGTTGGGAAAGGGGGGGGGGCGGGGATTTGAGTTCCTAAGTATCCTACTGGTAGGATGGGGTAAAGGTGTTACAGTGAAGGGGATACCATGTCTTGCCATCCAGTGTCCCACTTCCACTCCCCGAAGACCCCTCACCCAGGTGATCCTCCCACATTTGTCCACCCCCAGGAACAGGATCCAAAAGCGATGGCTGTGTCCTGGCCACCTGGATGACAGATCCCCAGGGACTAGCGGTTGAGACACTTTCAGGTTTCTCACATTATACCCAGGTGGTGTTTCTCAAACCTTTCCCCAAACAATGTTTACCACTGTAATGTTTAGTGTAGGGTGAATGAATTTTGAGATGACTCGTCTGTCAGTCCCTGATTTGAACTTGTCTCCTGGTCGGCACTGTTGTATTTATAGTTAGGGAGGCTACCTTAACTCCATCAAATGCGAGACCAGTGAGGAATGTTGCTTCCTGTGCATGGTGTCAAGTAGGGTTGTGCAGTCAGCTCCCCTTTCCATTCAGGAATAGAGGTCCCAGAAATCTCCTCTGAGTGCTTGGGCAATATATAGGAAGTATAGGTGGAAGCCCATAATGATAGGTCGGCTCCTACAGGGTCGCGTGAGGCTGCCTCGTCTAGGGCCACTGAGGGACACCCCATCAGGCTGGATAGGAGAGAGTCTTCCTCAAGCAAAACTGGAATGGACAATTCTTCTCCTTGCAAGTTTCCCCATGAACCTAAAAATAATGATTCTGTCAGGCTCTTTCGTCCACTCTTTCCAGATATTGTCATGAATTTCATGGATGAGTGGTAGACCCTTCATCACAGATTTCTTTTTTTAACTGGTGGACAGTAGGTGGGCTTGGCAATAGTGCCCTGTTGATCCTCAGCTGCAAACTTCATGAGTTGGGTGCCATGGTCCAGAACCTGGCCTACTGCCAGTGGTTCAAATATTTCCCCTTAGGTTCTTCCCATGTGCCCTTATCTGAAGAGGCGGAGAAGATTAACATGATTCTTGACAGCCCTCATGTGAGAGTAGAGCTGGCGGAATCAGAGGAACAGAACATTTCCTCTTTTTGTGAGGCTACCACTTCTTTTTGAGTACACTACTCGAGGATATAAACCAAAGGGGTTGAATGGTAATTTATACCTCTTCCAGTGCTAGAGTGGAATTATGCAGGCAGACCGGTCCTTAATAATGTCCTTCCGCCATGCATGCTTTAACAGCAGGGACAGAAATCTGCTACAGGCACCCCAGCTAAGTAACGTTATCCAAGGGTGGGCTCCAAACATACATTAGCAAGTTCCTAACAAGGAAAATGCTTCAAAACAAGTAGTGCGGCCAAGGTATAAAAATCAAGCAACCTCAACCTTTTGTGAAAATGAAAAAGAACCCAAGACACTGTATCTAATTAGGATGTTGAAAGCACTCCTACAAATATACAAGTTGTCCGTAGGGTATAGCAGCTTAAAAAATTCAAGTCTACGCTATTGCAATTTTGTACTCAAAACTTGATGTTCGTATTTAATCAAAACATCTTTTCATATCAATCAGGTAAGCATCATCAAACACAATACATATATCAATACGAAAAATGATGATGCTAAAAACAAAACACAAAATATATACATTGTACAGAATTAAGACAGATCAAATGAAGGTATAGTGTTATGTTTCATGAATCTACAACATTAGATACATAACATACAATCCTTTTTGTGTAGTTGAGATTATACAAAGAGTGGGACTGTGGACCACTGTTTGTCGAACTCAACATAAACATGAATCTAACAGCGGGTCTACGTCAATGAATCTAATATGTCAACAATATATAAATTATTGTGATTCCTTATACAGCATCATGGTATTTAAACCATGTACTATGCGCCTTGTATTGATAGATGGCTGCCTATCCGTGCGGTTGGCTGGACTTTCGGCTGGTGTCTCTTATTCTAGGACCGTAGCCTTCTTCAGGGCCCAGGACAATTGCTTTGGGGGGACGCTGCATGTAAACATAAACCTCTAATGAATATGTGTGCCAAAGTGGAGAGGTTAAAAATTAAAATGAAAAATTGCAATCTAAAAGGGCAAAGGAAAGGTAGGGGGGTAAGCCCCTTACATTAGAGCACAAAGACGGAGGCACAAGCAATAGTAGTAGTAAGACTAACCTCTGAGTGTTCCTATGCTGGTCTAGTTGAAATAGAATTTTAATTGGATATCAGAGTTTCCAGCACAATTTTTGTGGCTGCAGAAAAATGCGAAAAGGGAAGATTGTCTAAGATAATCATAAGATTGAATAAGGAAGGTCAAATACATGAAGCTGTAGATGGCAACTATATTCTTTCACCATAAAGATCAATGAAAGTTAGGCAAACAGTAAGACAACGGGTTAACTTACCCAAGCCCAAACGGAAGCTTTAAGGGCAGTAGAGCATAGTCCGAAGGTATTGGACTGATATGCTGGTCTATTCCTGCCAAAGGTGCAAGTCTATGCCTAGTGTGTGGTATTCCAAAAAATTCAGTATCTCCCCAGGCACAGGACCAGAGTAATACATTTGTCCGTGCTCATGATCATACAAAGCGGCCGCGGCAAGGTTGTAGCATCTGGTGGACTGTGCAGAGTCAGTGAACTCTGGGTGGCAAGGAGTTAGAGTCTATTCCTGCCAAAGGTGCAAGTCTATGCCTAGTGTGTAGTATTCCAAAAAATGCAGTATCTCCCCAGGCACAGGACCAGAGTAATACATTTGTCCGTGCTCATGATCATACAAAGCGGCCGCGGCAAGGTTGTAGCATCTGGTGGACTGTGCAGAGTCAGTGAACTCTGGGTGGCAAGGAGTTAGAGTGGGGGCCACCTGAAGAGTGAGGGAAAACAGGTAGAGAGGGAGAAACAGAAATGGGGAGGAAAATGGTTAGGCTAAAGTCAGACACAAGCTCACATTAACAATACGTTGGTCCTATATGAGGCAAATGCTTGGTGAAATGGTCGCAAGTCGGGTGGCATGCCGGTAAATTGATAAAATCTCACAGTGGAAACCAAGTAAAATGAATTACCGGTGGCGCTACGCTGGCTTGAATCTCGAAGCGTCGAGGCAGATTGCTGCGTATGGCCAGAGACGGTAGCGTTCGAGGGGTGTTACTTTATATGGGAAAACAAACCGTAGCCATGGCTACGGAGGCCTGGTTAGAAAGAGTAGTCCCAATGGGTGGGGCGTCAAACCTTGGAAACAAGCCGTAGTCAAGGCTACGGGGGCCTGGTTTGAAAAAGTCATTGTGATAGGCGGAGTGTCAGACAAGCATTCTGACGTGGACAGGGGGGCTTGGCACGGAGTAGCATGTTTGGATTGGGCCTGGCTATACTGCGAATCGGCTGCATGGTGAGCGGGTATTTGCTCACTTGTATGAAACAATGATAATGTGGATATATAAAAAAGTAGTAATAAAAATATTAAAATATTTAAGGCACCCTGGAAATCGCACCGAACGCAACTGGTTGGAGCACACCTGCGTGACTCCGCGCTAGCAATTCAGAAATAGTTTGCAGATATATTGGTGAGCATAAGATAAAACCATATCAATACGCACATTCTCACTAGGGAAATTGATGGACCATGCCGTCATATATGCCCTCACTGCTCTGGTGTTTAGAGCCCATTGGCTAGGAATCACCACAGAGTCAAAGGTGGAGGGTAGAAAAGAGGAGAGGAATGAGTCACTTCTGAACATTTCCAGAATACGCCTCCACAAGACCACATAACAGGGGTCCAAATGTCTGACATCAAAGGGACCTAAACCTTAAATGTATAAAGTGCCTGGATTGATGTCCAGTAATATGAAACAGCCCATAAGAGTAGACGGACAGGCCTAGTGAGAGGAAGACTACCAAGCTCAGAGGGAGTTGGATGCTGAGGTAGGGGCAAGGCACAAAACCAAGATGGAGGTACGAGGGGGATGTCAGGCTGTCAGAAACTTGATTGTCACGAGGATTATAGAAACCTCTGTCCCCAAGTACCGAACAGAGAATAGTAACAACTCGCTGTTCAGTCTTTGAGGCCACAGGTGGTGGTTGGGTACAGGAACGCAGGAGATCCCAGGTAATCACTGCAAAGAAAACAAGCAATTACATATACAATAATGCAGAACATATATGGCAGGCAACACAGGAATGTACAAGAATTAAGCTTACCAGGGTGAGGGATAAAGGATGCTTTGAAGAACAATAATGGAATGTTTGTGAGCCCTGTACCCTCAGTGAAAGGAGGCAGCACGATGAAGCAGCAGAAGGATGAACAGCAACCGCTCTTGATAGATTCACTGGATGCCCCAAAATAATGACTTGAAGAGGAACAGCACTGAAGGGGCAAAGGTGCTGTAAGGTCCAATAACCAGGTAACCAAAACGTAATGTCCAAAAGCAGAATCCAGGAGAAGAAATCCGTTAACTAATCCGAGGTCAAAAGTCCATGTATCTCAAGCCGTTGCCGAATCCAGAGGACAAAAGAAGAGGCAGTCCGTTAAGCAATATCCGTGGTCCGTGGTTCGTGGAAGACAAAAACAGAGTATGCGCCAAACAACCGGAAAGAACAGCTGTGAAATGCAGTACAACGCCAGGTCCGTCCTTTTAAACTCACTATGTCACATGATCGCTATTCCGTGTCACGTGACCTTGTCTCGGTGTCACGTGACCGGCTACCGTGCGTGCACCCATGGAAACGTGACGCCCCGCTCGGGTCATTGTCCTACGCCACGGTAACTGCCAGTGAAGAAAGGGGCGCAGACCACGGGACACACGGCGGCTCTGTTGTGTCCATGCTGCTAAAGAGCAAACGCTCGTCCTTAGATGAGCTGAGGAGTTCTTCGCTCGCTGCCGGGAGGTGCGTGATCGTGCCAGAGTGGATGGGGAGGGTGAGCCCAGCCGTGGGGCATGGTGGGACCTTGAGTGCGGGGAACTGGGAGACGTGACACAGGCCTAGAGGAGAGTGACGGAAAACTAAGAAGTGGACAGGATAGGGGGAAGAGAAAGATGTAAGATAGGGCCTAATAGTGGGGTCTGAATATGTTAATCTACCCTGTGTCCTGCACGTGATGGAGTGTATTATAGTGCTGGTCATGCATTCACAGTTGTTATTGTTATTGTTGTTATTGTTATCTTACAGTTATATAGCGCCTTATATACCATTGGTATGGTCTGAAGGCGCTGGTAGGTTGAACGCCCTTGGGAACCGAAGTTCATATCAATAGAGAGAATAGAGAGAATCAAAACGGTGCGTGTGGGCACCGGGTATGTGTGCAGCTCATACGGTATCCGTGTAATAGCTGCATTCTAGCGGTAGGTGTGCTGGTTGTGAGGTCAGGGGTATGTGTTCGTTCTGGCAGGAATTATCCAGAACGGATGTGGCTGCATAGGGCCTGAGGAGAACGCCTGGCTGGGGGGTGTGTTACCAGCAGTGATTACTTAGAATGATGTGGAGTGAGCGGCGAGTGTTGGTATGAGAACAGTTATACCAAATGGTGTCATAGTATCACTGTGTACTAGTTGAGTGGTGATGTAAGGAGAGAGTAAGCATGGTGGTGGGAAAAGATGGGTTATATACCCTTTCAGAAATTCTCTGCATTCCAAATCATACTATATACGTCCGTTCCTTGCACTCCTATCCACTCCATGCATCCCAGTCTGTTCCATATATTTTGGTCACGCATTTATGCATTCCGGCTTGCCGCGTGTGTTCGAGTTCGCTCCGTGCGCTCCAGTTCGCCATGCCTGCTCCAGTCATTGTGGGTTAAATGCACTTTAAGCGTTCTCTGCGTTCCAAACCATACTTGATACGTTACGCACTTCTATGCTCTTCAGTCGGTTCGATGCCCTCGTATCCACTCTTGTCAGCCTCATGCGTGCACTCTTGTCAGCATCAAGCGTGTACCCACTCACCCCTCTACCCACTCACCCCCTCTACCCATTCAGCCCTTCTACGCGCACGACCCCTCAACGCACTCAACCCCTCTACGCGCTCAGCCCATCTTCGCGCTCAGCCCCTCTACACACTCCTCCTCTCTACGCACTCATCCCTTCTACGTATTTTTCCTCACTACGCATTCTTCCTCTTTACGCGCTCAACCCCTCTACGCACTCATCCTCTCTACGCACTCGTCCCTTCTACGCATTGTTCCTCTCTACGCATTCTTCCTCTCTACGTGCTCAACCCCTCTACTCAATCCAACCCCCTTTACGCACTCAGCCCTCTACGCATTAATCCCTTCTACACCCTTATCTGATCCCGCACTTACTTGCTCCCCGCACTCATCTGCTCCCGGTACTCATCTGCTTTAAGCACTCGTGTCTTTCACGCATTCACATCAGTATCCTGTTCTAAATATTCATCTCTACACTCATCTGTTCTATGAATGGATAGGGCGGATAAGTGAATGGTGCCACTCATCTGCCCTATCCACTCATCCGCACTCATCCGCCCAATCCACTTATTCTCTCCTCCGTTCTATCCACTTGTCCGTTCTATTCTCTCATCCATTCTATTCACTTATCCGCCCTATCCATTCATCTGCCCTACCCATTCATTCTCTCGTTCGTTCTATCCACTTGTCCATTCCATCCACTCATCCACTCTATCCACACCATCCACTCATCCGCACTATCCATTCATCCGCTTCATCTGCTCTATCTGCTTCACCCACTCTATCCACTCAACCCCTCAACCCCTCGACGCGCTCATCCCCTTGACGCGCTCATCCCCTCGACGCGCTCAACCCCTCGACACGCTCAGCCCCTCGACGCGCTCAGCCCCTCGATGCACACACCCCAAAGACATACACACCCCCACGACGCACACACCCCCACAACGCACACACCCCCACGACGCATACACCCCACGACGCACACACCCCCACGACGCACTCATCCCCTCTACGCACTCATCCCCTCCACGCACTCAACCCTTCTACGCACTCACCCCTTCTATGCACTCACTCAACCCATCTACGCACTCACTCATCCCATCTACGCACTCATCCTCTACGCATTCTTCCTCTCTACGCACTTATCCCTCTACGCGTTTCAACCCCCTTTACGCCTTCATCCCCTTTACGCACTCATCCCTCTACGCATTCATCCCTTCTCTGCACTTATCTGATCCCGTGCTCATTAGCTCCCCGCACACATCTGCTCCTCGTAGTCATCTGCTTTAAGGACGCGTGCATTTCACGCATTCAACAGCGATATTCTGTCCTATATGTTCATCTCTACACTCATTTGTTCTATACTTTCCTCCCTTCTGTACAGTCATTAATTCTGCACACTTATCCACTCATCTGCTCTCTATCTACTCATCCGCTTTATCCATTCATCCAGTCTGTACACTTATCCACTCATACGTTCTAACACTCCTCCGCTTTATCCACTCATCCACTCTATTCACTCATTTACCCCATCTACTCATCCGCCTTATCCACTCATTCTCTCATCCGTTCTATCCACTTGTCTGTTCTATCCTCTCATCCACTCTGTTCGCTCATCCGCTCTATCCATTCATCCGCTCTATCCACTCATTCTCTCATTGTTCAATCCTCTCTTCCACTTTGTCCACTCCTCCGGTCTTTCCACTCCTCCACTCTATACACTCCTCCACTCTATACACTCCTCCGCTCTATACACTCCTCCGCTCTACACACTCATCACACTTCCATATTCATGCGTTGTCCATATTGATGTACTCTACATACTCATCAGGTTCACATACTCGACATTTCTACACACTTATCCCGTATACGCTCATCCGTCCTGGACATTCATCTGTTTTAGGCGCATCTGCGTTCTACTTGCTTCCCCGTATTACGCGCTCATCCGCTCTACACGCTTGTCTATTCTACACATCTAGCCGCTCTACACACTCATCCACTCAACATGTTCATCCAATCCATACACTCATCCGGTCTACACATTCATTCGAATCCCACATTCATTCAAACTCTATAGTTATCTGTTCTAAGTAATTCATCTACGTCATTCACTTTGTTCACTCCGCATGCATTCTATTAATTTCAGGAGTCTAAATCTTATTACTCCTATTAATCATTTCACTGCTTTGATCTATATTAATTTAATTCTGTTTGCCCTTCTAGATTATTGGGGGTTGTTAGTTGCCAGTTTCTTGCATCAGGTGGTTTGATGGATTGGAGTCATTGAGTTGCTGTTGGTCTGTTTGGGTAGGTTTGGTACAGGTTGATTTTAGGGGAAGAGCCAGGTTTTCAGCAGTGTGCGAAAAGCCATTAAATCCTCAGTCTGGCGGATGTGGGGTGGGAGTGAGTTCCATAACGTGGGGGCCACGGCTGAGAATGATGATCCACCTAACCTAATTGAGTTTGTCTTCGGAATGACTAGGAGGCCGGCTGAGCTTGATCTTAAGGTGCGTGGGGGGTTGTTGGATTTTAGCTTGTCTTGAAGATATTGAGGTCCTGTTTTATGCAGGGCTCGTTGTGAGATGCACAAGGTTTTAAAAGTCACCCTGCGGGCTACCGGAAGCCAGTGCAGCGTCTTGAGGGCTGGGGTGATGTGGTCTCTTGGGCCAAGCGCAAGAAGCAATTTGGCTGCCGCTTTTTGTGCCCTTTGGAGTTTATTCATTTGGTACGCGTGGACTCCGAGGTATAGGGGGTTTGCGTAGTCCAGTCTTGATATAACGATTGATTGGACCGCAGAGAGTCTGTTGGGAAAGGAGAGATATGGAAAGATGCGCCTAAGGGTTTCAAGGTGGTAGTGGCAGGACTTTGAGACGTTGTTGACTTGGCGCGAGAATGTTAGGTCAGAGTCAAGGGTGCATCCAAGATTTTTCACTGAGTTGGAGGGGGTCGGAGATTTGCCCATGGCGGATGGCCAGGGTAGTGGTTGAGGGAGAAGCTCCAGGTTTCCACACACCATGATTTCCGTTTTGGAGGGATTTAACAGGAGGTTGCCTTGGTTCATCCAGAGTTCTATGTCAAGCAGGCAGGAGGCCAGGTCAGGTCTGCAGTTTGGTTTTGAGTTCAGGAGTTTTAAAATTAGTTGAGTGTCATCGCGTAGTTGTAGCACAAGATGTTGTGCGAACGGATTACTGGTGGGAGGGTGGTCAAGTAGAGATTGAACAGGAGGGCGGATAGGCACGCTCCTTGTGGGACTCCCGTGTTGACTGGTCGGGCTTGGGAGGTATAGTTGGAGAGTATCGTTATTTGGTACCGATCCTTGAGGAATGAAGCTATCCATTTAAGAGCAGTTCCACGAATTCCTAGGGAGTGGAGGCGGTCTAGGAGGATTGAGTGGTTGATTGTGTCGAAGGCAGCGGATAGGTCAAGAAGGATTAGTGCTGCGCATCCCGCGGAGTTTGCAGTCATTTTAAGGTCATCCCAAATTGAGGTTAGGGTGGTTTCAGTTCCGTGATGGGCTCTGAAACCTGATTGAGAGGGGTCTAGGAGATTGTTGGCTTCGATAAAAGCATTTAGTTGGGAGTAGGCAGTTTGGTCAATGAGTTTGGCAAGGAATCTGGTGTTTGAGATGGGGCGGTAGTTTTTGGGCTCGAGAGAGTCGAGCGAGGGTTTTTTAATTAGAGGTTTGACATAAGCCGTTTTGAATGCGTCGGGAAAGATACCAGAGGAAAGGGAGGTATTTATGATTGATCTTGCATGTTCACCTGCGCAGTTGGAAGTGAAGATTTCTTTGAGGGTTGTGGCTGGGCAAGGGTCCAGAGGCGAGCCTGATGGTTTGCGGGCAGATAGAAGTTTGTGAAATTGCTCAGGTGATATTGGACTAAAGGATTCAAACGTTGGTTGCGTAATGGTTGCATCTGGTGGGGTGGCCGGTATGGGGGTTGAATTGCTTTGGGGATGTAAGAGAGCTAGGTTGGTGGCTAGAGTATTTGTTCTTTCGAGAGCCGTGGTGAAGAAGTGGAGGGAGAGTGAGTCGCACAGTGATTGTGAATGAGTCGGGACGGTCGTGTTGCAAGCCGGATGGGTGAATTCGGAGATGATTTTGTGGAGTTCTTTGCTTGGGTTTTTGCAGTTTTGGATTCGGGAGTTGTAGTGGGCTTTTTCTGCTTTCCGGATTTGGGCCTTGTACTGATAGAGGTGTCAGGTCAAGGTGGCCCTATTCACCTGGGTTTTGTCTTTCTGCCATTTGCGTTCTAGGTATTTATATAGTTGTTTAGTGATCTTCAGCTCAGGAGTGAACCATCTGGGGAATTGGCCGCGGCGGGTTGATGGTTTGCAAGGGGGAGTGAGCCGCGTCAGAGATGCAGAGAGCCATGAGTCAAAGGCGTCGGAGGTTAGTTGTTTATTCAGTAGGCAGGTAGGTGGTGGAGACTGGAGGAGTGCGTCGGCTAGGTCAGGGACGATTTTTAGTTTTTTCCAGCATTTGCGTAGATTCGGAGGTTCAGATTGGAGTACGGGATGGCGGTCGGGTGAGTGAATGGTGAACGAGAGAATGAAGTGGTCGGACCAGAGGATAGGGGTAGGGGGTTTTAAATGAATCAGGGAGTTGGAGCTAAAGATGGCATCAAGAGTGTGCCCTTTGTAGTGAGTTGGGCCATTTGTGTGGGGTTGGAGGTTCATTGCGTCCAAACCGTCGATCAGAGAGTGTGTCATAGGGTTGGTGGGGATGTCAAGCCATATGTTGAAGTCTCCAAGAAGGGTGAGGTTGGGTTGGTTTAGTTGAAGGGTGGAAATAGAGTCGCAGAGGTAGTTTGCGAAATGTCTATCGTAGCCAGGGGGTCTGTAGATTATTAGGAAGCTGTGTGAGAGCGATGGGGAGAGGGATAGTCTAACGAGGAGAGATTCGCAGTGTGGAATGGAAGGTTGGCTGTCCATGATTGAGGCGTGGAAGAGAGACTTGAAGACGAACGCTATTCCTCCTCCTCTAGAAGGTCGGTTCAGTGGGATGAGGGAGTATTCGGGGGGGAAGGCTTCACTGGCGATTGGGGCGAAGTCATCCGAGAACCAAGTTACGGTGATGAATACCAGATCTGGTTTGTCTGAGGTGAGGAGGTCAAAGATTGCTACGGAACGGGCATTAAATAGGATGCAGTTCACATCGGGAGGCGAGGTTGGTCTCGGAGCAGGAGCGGAAGGTGGTGGTGGCTGAGGGAGAGGAAGTTGGGAAGGGAGAGGGGTGGGGCGGGAGACGATCGATGGGAATAGTGGGCGAGCAGAGGAGGTGGCGGGTTTCGGGCGGGAATGGGTGGCTGTGTGAGTTGGGAAGCTCGGGATTGGCTCGGGGGAATTGAAGGTAGGGTGTGGGTGGTTAGGATTTTCGGTTGTAGTTGAAGAGAAGTTGAGGCAGAGGGGTTTCAGGCAGGGTGAAGTTACGGGAGAAGGAGGTGATTGGGGTACGGAGGTTGTGGTTCAAGACAGGGCAGGCGAGGAGTGCTGAGAGATTGAGGGGGACCAGGTACGGTTCCTCTTTAGTTTCTTTATTGCGATTGGAGTGTGGGAGAGAGTAGGGGGGTCAGAGGGGGAGAGGGATGCGGCTTCGGTTCTTGCAAAGGCTCGGCGTGCAGTTTTTAGGGAGGGGAAATGGTGTGTTCGGGGAGCGGAGGCGGTGGGTGTTTGTAGGCAAGGTGGGGGATGCTTGCAGGGCGGGGTGTGCTCGCTATGATAGTGAGGGGAGCGGGCATGGGTAATGTGGGCTGATCGGTGGTGATGTTCGGGGGGGGAGTCTTCTTAGGGTGGTTGGCTCGCCATCATTCCACTCTGGCTTGGTGTTTGGAGAGGCGAATGGTAGGGAGTGCAAAGGAGGGGGGTGATTTGGGAAGGGGGAGGGGAGGCAGAACAGGGAGTGGGGGCAGATTATGGTGGTCATTTCTGATGGGTTCTGGAGGAGTGGATGCACTCATGCCTAGTACGAGCTGTTAGGTGTAGTCTCAAGTGCAACTTACAGTTTATTGGACTTTATGAGTTCCGCTGCTTCACTGGCTGTGAGTAGTCTTGTACTCAAGGTTCCAAGAAGTCGGGTGATATTATTCACTTTATTCTAGGTTTTAGTGTGCAATTGTACTGGCTTGCAGATATTAGGCCGTTTGAGATATAGTTAGATCCTAGGAAATTCTAACGGGCGGCCTATTTAGTTGTAGCTACAGCACGGTTAGCACAGTTACGTTAGATCCTAGGATATACTAACTGGGCGGCCTATTTACACAGCACAGTTACGCTGTTGGTTAGGCTTTCTTCTAGTAAGCTGTAATACAGCAGATATGCTTATTATTATTTTAGGCAGAGCTTGCGAGGCTGTTGTGCAACTTCTAAGTTCAGTTTGTAAATGCACATTTCTAGAATTACAGAGAGGCTGTTGAGTACACTTCTAAAAACGCAGGGAGGTGATTGGGCATACTTCTAAAATGTACTAAGAGGCTATTGGGTACATTTCTAAATTCAACTTTCCACAGAGAGGGTATTGGGCACACTTCTAGATTCACAGAGCGGCTACTGGGCGCAATTCGTTCTAGATTCAACGAGGCTGTTGGGCACACTTCTGGGAACACAGAGAGGCTAATGCGCACACTTCTAATTCCAGCTTTTAAATGCACACTTCTAGAATCATAGAGGCTATTGGGTGCACTTGTAAAGATCGGCTTCTAAATGCACTTCAAAATTCAGCTTTTCACAGATAGGCTATTGGGCGCACTTCTAAATTCAACTTCTAAATGTGCTTCTAAATTCGACTTTTCACAGGGAGGCGATTGGGCGCACTTCTGAATTCAACTTCTAAATGTGCTTCTAAATTCAACTTTCATAGGGAGGCTATTGGGCGCACTTCTAAATTCAGCTTCTAGATATGCTTCTAGATTCAACTTTTCACGGAGAGGCTATTGGGCACATTTCTAGATTCAGCTTTTCACAGAGAGGCTATTGGGGATACTTCTAGATTCAACTTTTCACAGAAAGGCTATTGGGTACACTTCTAGATTCAGCTTTTCTCAGAGAGGCTATTGGGCACACTACTAGATTCAGCAATCACAGAGAGGCTATTGGGCACACTTCAAAATGCAACTTTCACAGAGAGGCTAATGGGCAGACTTCTAAATTCAGCAATCACAGAGAGGCTATTGGGTACACTTCTAAGTTCGGGTTTGCACAGCGAGGCTGTTGGGCACACTCCTAAATTCAACTTTCACAGCGAGGCTATTGGGCACACTTCTAAATTCAACTTTCACAGAGAGGCTATTGGGCACATTTCTAATTTAGATTTGCACAGAGAGGCTATTGGGCACACTTCTAATTCAACTTTCACAGTGAGGCTAATGGGCAGACTTCTAAATTCAGCAATCACAGAGAGGCTTTTGGGCACACTTCTAAGTTCGGGTTTGTACAGCGAGGTTATTGGCACACTTCTAAATTCAACTTTCACAGAGAGGCTAATGGGGACACTTCTAAGCTCAACTTTCACAGAGAGGCTATTGGGCACACTTCTAATTCAACTTTCACAGAGAGGCTATTGGGCACACTTCTAAATTCAACTTTCACAGAGAGGCTATTGGGCACATTTCTAATTTAGATTTGCACAGAGAGGCTATTGGGCACACTTCTAATTCAACTTTCACAGAAAGGCTCTTGGGCACACTTCTAAATTCAACTTTCACAGTGAGGCTAATGGGCAGACTTCTAAATTCAGCAATCACAGAGAGGCTATTGGGCACACTTCTAAGTTCGGGTTTGTACAGCGAGGTTATTGGCACACTTCTAAATTCAAATTTCACAGAGAGGCTAATGGGGACACTTCTAAGTTCAACTTTCACAGAGAGGCTATTGGACACACTTCTAATTCAACTTTCACAGAGAGGCTATTGGGCACACTCCTAAATCCAACTTTCACAGAGAGGCTATTGGGCGCACTTCTAAATGCAACTTTCACAGAGAGGCTATTGGGCACACTCCTAAATTCGACTTTCACAGAGAGGCTATTGGGCACACTCCTAAATGCAACTTTCACAGAGAGGGTATTGGGCACATTTCTAAATGCAACTTTCACAGAGAGGCTATTGGGCACACTTCAAAATGCAACTTTCACAGAGAGGCTAATGGGCACACTTCCAAATTCAACTTTCACAGCGAGGCTAATGGGCACACTTCCAAATTCAACTTCCACAACGAGGCTATTGGGCACACTTCTAAATTCAACTTTCACAGATAGGCTATTGGGCACACTTCTAATTCAACTTTCACATAGAGGCTATTGGGCACACTCCTAAATTCAGTTTTGCACAGGTATAGGACAGGGTTTTCTAAATGTAATTATGCCGCGGCTATAACTAGTTTACAGTGGTGAGGCTTCCTTAGTAGAGTGGTAGGGTAGAATGGCGTGAAGTAATTGCTTCTGGCCCTGCTCTTTCCACACTTACTTGATGTTGGCTTCTTGCTTCTCCTGCTGATACCTGCAGATACGACTTGGAGCCGTCTCTGTAGGAGCCGTCCTTTGCCTCAGGTCCTTAGCCGAAGGGCTGCCGGGCAGTGGGCTGCCCTGGGAGGACTGGTAATGAGTGCAGATCTGCTTGTCAGGACCTTTCAGGGGAGGGGGCGGGCTGGGAAGCGGGAGGAGGGTCGGCAAGGGGAAGAGAGAGCAAGAGGGGCCAGGACAAACGCCAGTGCACGCAGGTGCACAGGGCCTCAACAGGGGCTGGATGCAAACGAAATCAGGGCCCAGGTGGCTCTACAGTATGCTGCACTCACCTCGATGCCTCCAGATGTACCTCATTTAAACCTTCTTTTTCAGTGTTTAAGTGGTGTATCCACCATCCTTCGTTTTGATCCAGGGACCCTCGTACATTTGGAGTACTAGTAATCACCTTTAGGATCCACCACTGAATAGAATATCATCATGTGTGTGTTGCTGTCTGACATAATGGGCCACAATTGGTGCTGTTAGAGATTTGCACCTAATTTTTGACCGGTGTTACACAATTCTTTTGTGGACGGGTCTACTGGTCTGGCCCACGTGTCTTTTGCTGCATGGGCATTGCAAACAATAAATAACATTAGCTGTTTTACAGTTAGAAAATTGCTTAAACTTCCATGTTCTCCCCTTAGCCTCAAAGCTCTGCATTTTGCTGGTAAACTTACAGGTGCTGCATGGAAAATGACCTAAGATAGGTCTCATGTTCCATAGAGTGTTTCTCCCGCTGGGGCTATTAAAACATGAATTAGTTATGTATTCTCTAGGTTTCTTGATCTTTTCAATAGCATCATGGGGATTGGTTCATTGGGCAGTACAGTTTTGACCAAAGGCCAGAATATTTTAATTGTGGCCTTGCTCTTTGTAGTTTGTTGATTGTATGAGTGTACCCAGATGAGTCTGTTTTCTAGTTTTTGGCGTAAGGAGGGCCTCCCGAGGGGTGCATCGTACTCTCTTGTGTGCATTCCTGATTATATGCTAAGTCTGACATCCAGTTTTAATGCTTGGTCTTGGTAGTCCTTCATATCTGAACAATTGCGACGTATACGTAAATATTGTCCATAAGGTAAATTGTTGCGCAAGGTAGAAGGATGGTGGCTGGAGTAATGAAGTAGTGTATTGCGATCAGTGTTTTTCTTGAAGACAGTACATTTTAGCAGACTTTGATCGATCCAAATGGTCAGGTCCAGGAAGTTGATTTTCACGTGGCTCCATGACATAGTGAACTGAATGTTCGGGTTCCAAGTGTTGAGCCAGAGTTGGAAATCCTCTGATAATTCTGGAGAGCTGTGCCAGATGAAATTCACGTCATCTGTAGATCTCTTCCACTTATGTATCTTGTCTCTGAAGGGGTTGGTAGTGTTACGTCCTGTTAACAGCGCTGGTCGCTCTGGCATCGTGGCCGGCGCTGTCATTCTCTATTCGTTCCTTCCCTAAAATGGCCGTGGGATTTCTCTTTTCACTTTGGCAGGTGGTGCAGCTCTTGCACGCACGGTTCCGACGCCGGTAATGGATCACGTGCCCGCATATATCAGTCGAGTAGCAGCGGTCCAGTGCATTGCTACTCATCAGAAAAACGCTCCATACGTCTCGCTTACTAGGGTTCAGATCCTCTCTTCCTAAACCCTGTTATCTAACTTCTATCTTATTTACTTATACCTGAGAAACTCTGAATCTCGGTACGCTCTGCTAATCGCCCGGAGTTTATCAGAGTCATTCCCGCGGACGCCTTCCCTGACCAACAGCAAGCTTTTATTTTTATAACTCTGTTTATTGGGTTTAAACAACACAATGTAATAATAAACATGAATCATAGGCATACAGCAGATGAAGGAAACATGGCAGTAGCAAAAGCGAGAAGGGCCCCGCAGAGTCAAGGGCCGTAAGACAGTTTTGAGACAAGACAGGTAAATCATGTTATCAGAGGTACTGTTCTACACCCACCGACGGATTTCAGTGAGCATCAAGCCATTTGCCCCATATCCTTTCGAATTTGCAGGGGTAACCCTGTGCGTTATAAATCTGGCATTCTGAAGCTGCGCCTCTGTCCAGTTCATTACTCCAGCGGTTCAAGCACAGTGGGTCTGCAGAGCCCCATTTAGCCGCGATAAGTCTTTTGCCTGCCCCTAACGCAATCGCCAGAATTTTTTCCGTATTTTGACAGGTCTACTTCTCCCCAGATGCCTAAGAGTACCATTTTGGGATCCCTAGGAATTGGCGTTGCCAGGGCAGCGGAGATTGTGTTAATATAGTTCTCCCAGAAGACCTGTAGCACCTGGCAGTCCCATATCATATGGTAGAAGGTGGCTGGCTCAGTTTTTCATCTAAGGCATGTCCAGTCTTCTATTCCCCCCCAACTGGCCATTGCAGTACGTGAGTGATATGAGCGGTGGAGGAATCTCAATTGTATAAGTCTGAGTTTAGTTTCTATCCCAATTTCCCTGGGAGACATTAATGCATCAACACAGTCTTCTGGTTCCAGTTGGCCTACATCCCTTTCCCATTTTGCTTTGAGCCCATCAAGCTGTGTAGCCCCGAAGGAGTTGAGGGCCTGATAGAGGGTGGAAGTGACCTTAGAGGAAATGCGTTGCGGGAGGATATTGGTCTCAATGGGAGAGCAGGGGGGTATGTTTGTCGTGTCAGGGAATTGGGTGCTGATGGCGTGGGCTAGCTGTGCATGTCAAAACCGGTCCATGGGTGCCAGGTCAAATTGGTCTTGCATGGTCTCAAAGTCCAGAAGGTGCCCCCCTTGTATCACATGTGCTAGTGTGTGTATCCCCTTTGCGCACCAGTGGCACCACTATTTCCGGGAGGACGCATTGTGCCATATGGGTTGGGACAGTGTTGGCTTTCCTTTCCAGCCTATCAGTTTGTATGCATCCCGCCATGCACGACGGATATGGTGCGTCGCTTTTGGGAGCGTCGGGAGCTGGTTGTGGGTGGCGTATAGGATCTGCAGTGGGGTTAACGGGGCCATGGTCTCCAGTTCAATACGGTTGTATGGTAGTGTGGTGTCTGCGTGTATCCAGTCGTTTACCACCCCAATCTGTGTCGCAAGGTAATACGTGCGTATGCAGGGTAAACCAATGCCTCCCTCCCATACCGATCTCTGAAGCGTGTCAAGGGCAATTCTGGATTGTTTCCCTCCCCATAACAGCGTGCAAAGGTTTCTGTCAATAAGTGCAAAGGTTTCTCGGGGGATGGTAAATGGGGCGTTTTGGAGAACGTACAAAAGTCTGACCAACATCAAGCTTATCCGCTTGCCCCACCCGGGCGATCCTTCTCACGCTTTCTCAGAAGTCTCCTTGCGGTTCCAGAAACGCTGTTTTCTGAGCACTATTGCCTCTTATATCAAAGGTAGGGCACACATCCCCATTTCTCCCACGGTCCCGAGATATTCTTTTCATGGACACTCACTAATCAGCCTTTCTTGCCTGCAGTATTTTTGTGGCTCCTATAATCGCTGCTCTTCGGGTTAGACAGCCTGCAGCCTCTCAGCAACCATCCCCGAGCAGCTCACTTAGGTGTTAGACCCGGCGCTCATTCTCTCTATTGAGGGTTTCCCATTTTACTCACTTACCTGTCTCTCTTCTCTACACAGAAAGGGAATATACTCACCATCATCAAGACTGCCGAGATCCCTCATCTTTTCCTAGGTGGGTGGTGCCCCGTTGGATACTCTTGGTTCTTCCCTGAATCAGTGTTCTACTTACCTATCCCTCTCTCTTTCTCAGTTGAATTCAGCCTGTGGTGCGCTCCCGTTGACGGACCTCCAAGCCACCCAGACCACAGATTCCTGACACCGGTGTAGAGCTCCAATCCAGGCTCCGAAGACCTACGAGCTGTTGGATCTCTGCCCATGTTTCCAGCTCAAGGTTTTCTACCCCAGAGGGTTTCCCTGGGAGTGCTGCCCCCTCTCCTCCTGGTTTCCTCCGGACAGAGGGTGGTAGGATTTTTAGGGGAATCTTTGCAATCCTAAAGTCACTACCATCTGGTCAGACTAGTGGACTTCGGCATTTTGGTTTCACGATCTAAAGATTTAACAGGTAGGTGTCAGGACATGTTGCCTCTCAAAGTGGGTCATATATATAATGGCCAAACTAGGGGTGAATGCCCCCCCCCATGGGCGTTCCCTTGCATGGCAAATAGGAATGTTTATCAAATTTGAAATAATTCCTAGTAAATGCTAGTGTCAGTAGTTCCATTAGGAAGTCTGTTGGAACTCTTCTTTGGATGTCTTGGACAGTGAGTTCCTCTTTGATGCAATCAATGGCATCTTTTTGAGGGATGTTAGTGTATAAAGCCTGTATGTCCATGGTCACCAATAGGTCTGTAAATTGGTCAATCTTGTTTCCCTCGTAGCATGTAATAGCATTCATGGCATCCCTTCAGTATGTTTCTTTAAGTTGGCTTAGGGGTTTAAAAAAGACATCCAGGAATGTACCAATGGCTCCCAAATAAAACCGCATCCTGAAATAATTGATCTTGCAGGCAGATTTGTAGGGTTTTTGTATATTTTTGGAATTACGTACATCGTTGGGGTCCTTCCATTATTGGTATTTAGGTATGCATGTTTCTGCTCTGTGATCCAGTTTTTATTCAGGCCAATGCCATTAATTTCTGAAATCTGCTGTTTGATTTCTAATGTTGGATCATTGCCAAGTTTCTTGTAATTCGCCTCTTCAACCAAAAGTTCCAAAACCATTCTGCGAAATCTGTCATGTTCTAAACCGGCAATGCCGCCCCCCCTTGTCAAAGGGTTTAAAGGCGATCTTGCTGTTGGCACCTAGAGATTTTAGGGCTGCCCTTTCTTCATTGGTCAAGTTGTTACGAGCAGTAGATTTCTGGGTTTGCAGTTTGAGAATTTACTCTAAGACACATTTTTCATAGGCCAGTATTTCTTTGGGTATTTGATTATCTTGTGGTGTGAAGGTAGATTTTGGTCTCAAACCTGTATCCTCGATTTCCTCCTGTTCTTCCCTGTCTCTGAAGAAAATCTTTAGTCTAAGGCTCCGAAAGAACCTTCGTAGGTCTAGTTCTAAATTGTACCAATCAGTATTATTTGTGGGAACAAAGGATAAACCTTTGCTGAGCAGTGATGTTGCATTACTGGTTAACTCCCTAGTGGTCAAATTAAATACTGCAAGGGTTAATTGTATATCCACCTCCTCTGTTGTTGTCGTCTCCTGGGCCGTTGGTATCTCGGTCCTTGGGGGTATCATTTGTAGTTGAAGTGGTCAGGACCTCAGAATTGTCTGTGGTCCCCTGGCCCTAAGAAAGGACGGCTTCTGCGCGTTTGTTGTTCATATGGACCCAAATGGTGTTGTCTGAGATCCTCTTCCCCCGAGTCTGCACTTGAGGTATCGCTAAAGATCATCCATCAGCGCCTAGTATTAAACCGTTGTTGATTGCTGTCCCCTGGGTCCTCCTGTTTATTGTCATAGTAATTCCCTACTAAGTAAGGATATGTAATTTCCAATTTGAACTCTTTGGTGTCTTTCGTTTGTTTTTTCATTTTTTTGTTCAACATTGTATTTTTGAATTGTTCATATTGCGAATTAATCTCATTTAATTTTTCTCAAGCGTTGGTAATTGCTGTGTTGTTCAGGAAGTCTTGTTATTTTTTCTCTAGATCCTCTTGTATCTTTCGGCCTATCCTAAGAGCTGTGGTAATGGTATGGACAATTAGGTCTCTGCTACACTTAGTGGCTATTTGGCTAAACCCATTTTGGCTCTCCATATCATCTAAGAATAGGGCGGGTTCATTCTTAACTAGTACGTCTGTCGGTATTATATTCGCTTTTAAATATTCTCGCAGGAAATGCGCATACACTTCTGTACGAAGACTTTTTTTCTTTATTTTGAGTAATTCTTTCCCTGTGGACTGGAGGGAAAGTGGTTCATCTGTACCTGTAGGGTTAAAAAAAGATGGTCCCTTCATAATTTCAGCAATCTCTGCTTCTGTGAAGCTCAGTGTGTTTGTTTCCGCCATAGCGTTTTGTCTGTGAGGATGAGTGGGGCTGTGCTCTAAATCTGGTTGGTGCATCCAAGATGGCCTGGGCTGGCGTGCTCCTACGGCCTTAATGTTTTTCCTTTGCCAAATGTTTGTTTCTGAAACAAATCTCTGTTCACTATACAGGTTCTTTTATCTCCTGTGGTGCAGTTACTGAACTGAGAGTGTATCCAAAATTGCATACCATCTATATTCATTATATATGTGTGTATTTGTACCCCTATCGTAGCCGTAGGCTGCGATATCAGACACAATAAATGCTGGAGGGGTGCTCCTAATGTTGGGAACAAGGGAGCTAATAGTAACGTTATCCAAGAGTGGGCTCCCACCATACATGAGCAAGTTCTTAACAAGGAAAATGCTTCAAAACAAGTAGTGCGGCCAAGGTATAAAAATCAAGCAACCTCAACCTTTTGTGAAAATGAAAAAGAAACCAAGAACCTGTATTCTAATTAAAATTTTGAAAGTATTCCTACAAATATACTAGTTTTCAGTAGGGTATAGTAGCTGAAGAAATTCAAGTCTACGCTATTGCAATTCTTTACTCAAAACTTGATGTTCGTATTTAATCAAAACATCTTTTCACATCAATCAGGTAAGCATCATCAAACACAACACATATATCAATACGAAAAATGATGATGCTAAAAACAAAACACAAAATATATACATTGTACAGAATTAAGACAGATCAAACAAAGGTATAGTGTTATGTTTCATTAATCTACAACATTAGATACATAACATAAAATCCTTTTTGTGTAGTTGAGATTATACAAATTGTGGCACTGTGGACCACTGTTTGTCGAAGTCAACATAAACATGAATCTAACAGCGGGTCTACGTCAATCAAACTAATATGTCAACAATGTATACATTATTGTGATTCTGTGATTCCTTATACGGCATCCTGGTATTTAAACCATGTACTAGGCGCCTTGTATAGATAGATGGCTGCCTATCCGTGCAGTTGGCTGGATGTTTCGGCTGGTGTCTCTTATTCTAGGACTGTAGCCTTCTTCAGGACCCAGGACAATTGCTTTGTGGGGACCCTGCATATAAACATAAACCTCTAATGAATATGTGTGCCATAGTGGAGAGGTTAAAAATTAAAATTAAAAATTGCAATCTAAAAGGGAAAAGGAAAGGTAGGGTGGTAAGACCCATACATTAGAGCACAAAGACAGAGGCACAAGCAATAGTAGTAGTAAGACTATCTCTGCGCGTTCCTATGCTGGTCTAGTTGAAATAGAATTTCAATTGGATGTCAGAGTTTCCAGCACAATTTCTGTGGCTACAGCAAAATGCGAAAAGGGAAGATTGTCTAAGATAATCATAAGATTGAATAATGACGGTCACATACATGAAGCTGTAGATGGCAACTATATCCTTTCACCATAAAGATCAATGAAAGTTGGGCAAACGGGAAGACAACGGGTTAATTTACCCAAGCCCAAATGGAAGCTTTAAGGACAGTAGAGCATAGTGCAAAGGTAGTGGACCGATATGGTCTATTCCTGCCAAAGGTGCAAGTCTCTGCATAGTGTGTGGTATTCCAAAAAATTCAGCATCTCCCCTGGCACAGTACCAGAGTCATACGCTTGTCCGTGCTCATGATCATACAAAGCGGCCGCTGCAATTTTGTACCGTCTGGTGGACTGTGCAGAGTCAGTGAACTCTGGGTGGCAAGGAGTTAGAGTGGGGGCCACCTGAAGAGTGAGGGAAAAAGGGGAGAGAGGGAAAAACAGAAATGGGGAAGAAAATGGTTAGGCTAAAGTCAGACACAAGCTTGCATTAACAATACATTGTTCCTATATGAGGAAAAAGCTTGGTGAAATGGCCGTGAGTCCGGTGGTATGCCGGTAAGTTGACACAAACTCACCGTGGAAACCAAGTAAAATGAATTACTCTTGACGCTACACTGGCTCAAATCTCAAAGCGTTGAGGCAGATTGCCGCGTTCGGGCAGAGACGGTAGCGTTCGAGGGGTGTTACTATATATGGGAAAACACATCGTAGTCATGACTACGGAGGCCTAGTTAGAAAGTGTTGTCGTAATGGGTGGGGCGTCAAGCCTTGGAAACAAGCCGTAGTCAAGGCTAACAGGGCCTGATTTGAAAAAGTCATTGTGATAGGTGGAACGTCAGACAATCGTTCTGACGTGGACAGGAGGGCTTGGCATGGAGTACCATGTTTGGATTGGGCCTGGCTATACTGAGAATCGGCCGCACGGAGAGCGGGTATTTGCTCGCTTGTATGAAACAATGATAATGTGGATATATAAAAAAGTAGCAATAAAAATATTAAAATATATAAGGCACCCTGGAAATTGCACCGAACGCAACCGGTTGAGAACACCTGCGTGACTCCGCGCTAGCAGCCCGGTCACATAAGATTCGGAAATGGTCTGCAGATATATTGGTGAGCATAATATAAAACCAAATCGATACGCACATGCTCACCATGGAAAATGATGGACCATGCCATCATGTATGCCCTCACTGTTCTGGTGCTTAGGGCCCATTGGTTAGGAATCACCACAGAGTCATAGGTCGGGGGGTAGAAAAGAGGAGAGGCGTGAGTCTCTTCTGAACACGTCCAGAATACGCCTCCACGAGACCACATAACAGGGGTCCTAATGTCTGACATCCAAGGGACCTAAACCTTAAATGTATAAAGTACCTGGATTGATGTCCAGTAATATGAAACAGCCCATAAGAGTAGACGGACAGGCCTAGTGAGAGGAAGACTACCTAGCTCAGAGGGAGTTGGATGCTGAGGTAAGGGTAAGGCAATAAAAACCAAGATGGAGGTACGAGGGTGATGTCAGACCCAGTGGGGAGTGACAGAAAACTAAGAAGAGGACAGAATAGAGGGAAGAGAAAGGTGTAAGACAGGGCCTAATAGTGGGGTCTGAATATGTTAATCTACCCTGTGTCCTGCATATGGATGGAGTGTTTTATAGTGCTGGTCATGCATTCACATTATCAAATGTACCTCATTTAAACCTTCTTTTTAAGTGTTTAAGTGGTGAATCCACCATCCTTCTTTTTGATCCGGGGACCCCCGTACATTTGGAGTACTAGTAATCATCTCTAGGCTCCACCACTGAATATCATCATGTGTATGTTGCTGTCTGACATAATGTGCCACCATTGGTGCTGTTAGAGTTTTGCACCTAATTTTTGACCGGTGTTCCACAATTCTTTTGTGGACGGGTCTACTGGTCTGGCCCACATATCTTTTGCCGCATGGGCATTGCACACAATAAATAGCATTAGTCAGACCATCCAGACCATCCATTTCCCGCAATTGCCGCTATAAATCATTAAATGAGCGCAAAAAAGACACATTAGCTTAGTGTGTCTTTTTTTGCGCTCATTTAATGATTTAGAGCATGGGTGCACAACATACGGCCCGCGGGCCAGTTGCGGCCCGCCATGCCCTTTTGACCGGCCCGCGAGGCACAAAGACTTTCCTAATGGAGGGCGGCCCGCGCGGCCGCCCTCCATTAGGAAAGTCTTTGTTGTCTTCCGGGCCGGTGAAAGCACTGGCCCTCATTGGCTAGCACACACACGCATCACGTCGCTCCTACGAGCCACGTAATGCGTGTGTGCTGCACCAATGGAGGGCCAGCAGCACTACGGCTGGCGTGGCCCATAAGGCTTGATGCCGGAAGGCATTTCAGCCTTGGACCACGCCAGCCGTAGTGCGATTCCAGCTTACCTGCCTGCCTTCCAGCACGTCTCCGGTAAGTGGTCTGTTTGTGTTTGTGTGTCGGGTTTGTTTTGCTTTATGTTTGTGTGTATGAATGTTTGTGTTTTAATGTATTTTGAGTGTATGTTGAGATGCGGGGGTATGGGGGTGTGTCGGATGTGTTTGAATGTTTGTGTTTTAATGTATTTTGAGTGTATGTTGAGATGCGGGGGTGGGGGGGTGTGTCGGATGTGTTTGAATGTTTGTGTTTTAATGTATTTTGAGTGTATGTTGAGATGCGGGGGTGGGGGGGGTGTCGGATGTGTTTGAATGTTTGTGTTTTAATGTATTTTGAGTGTATGTTGAGATGCGGGGGTGGGGGGGTGTGTCGGATGTGTTTGAATGTTTGTGTTTTAATGTATTTTGAGTGTATGTTGAGATGCGGGGGTGGGGTGGTGTCGGATGTGTTTGAATGTTTGTGTTTTAATGTATTTTGAGTGTATGTTGAGATGCGGGGGTGGGGGGGTGTGTCGGATGTGTTTGAATGTTTGTGTTTTAATGTATTTTGAGTGTATGTTGAGATGCGGGGGTGGGGGGGTGTGTCGGATGTGTTTGAATGTTTGTGTTTTAATGTATTTTGAGTGTATGTTGAGATGCGGGGGTGGGGGTGTGTGTCGGATGTGTTTGAATGTTTGTGTTTGAATGTATTTTGAGTGTATGTTGAGGTGGGGGTGTGTGTCGGATGTTTATGAATGTTTGTAGGGGTTCGGATCTGTATGGGTGCTTGTTTGAGAGTTTGCTGATTTGGGGGGGGGGGAGGTTCGTGACTGTATGGGTGCATGTTTGTATGTGTGTTGATTTGGGGGGTGGGGGGTTCGGGTCTGTATGGGTGCATGTTTGTGTGTGTGCTGATTTGGGGGGTGGGGGGTTCGGGTCTGTATGGGTGCATGTTTGTGTGTGTGCTGATTTGGGGGGTAGGGGGTTCAGGTCTGTATGGGTGCATGCTTGAGTGTGTTTGGGGCATAGTGTTTGGTTGGGGGTGAGGGGGCCATGGGGCATAGTGTTTGGTTGGGGGTGAGGGGGCCACGGGGCATAGTGTTTGGTTGGGGGGTGAGGGGGCCATGGGGCATAGTGTTTGGTTGGCGGTGAGGGACAGGGGGCATAGTGTTTGGTTGGGGGTGAGGGGGCCATGGGGCATAGTGTTTGGTTGGCGGTGAGGGCCATGGGGCATAGTGTTTGGTTGGGGCTGAGGGGGCCATGGGGCATAGTGTTTGGTTGGGGGGTGAGGGGGCCATGGGGCATAGTGTTTGTTTGGGGTTGGGAGCCATGGGGCATAGTGTTTGGTTGGCGGTGAGGGACAGGGGGCATAGTGTTTGGTTGGGGGTGAGGGGGCCATGGGGCATAGTGTTTGGTTGGGGGTGAGGGGGCCATGGGGCATAGTGTTTGGTTGGGGGTGAGGGACAGGGGGCATAGTGTTTGCTTGGGGGGTGAGGGACAGGAGAACCCAAGAGAGTTCATTGTTTGGCTAGGTATTATGGGCTTGCAGTTACTGCCACTGCATTGCCCCTGTGTCTTGGCCTCATGGATTCCTTCCATGGAGAAGTGTAGAGTTGTTCCCCCTCTCTCCTGGGGTCATAGGACAAGCAAAAGCAAACCTATGGGCTTCAACCAGGGTTACACTTTTGAATTCAAGCCTATCTGTTTATTTGCTTTCCACTTGTCTGCTGGAAGTAGTGGCACAGCACCATTTCCTTGGAGCTCATCAGGCTGTATCCCCCTTCCCCCACCACATCCAAAATGTTAAGCTGTGGTGACTCGACCTGGCTGTCCTACAGAGCGCAGCCAGACAGAACACATTTTGTTCCTCACTAACAAAAGCCTTGCAATTACTTGGTTTTAGGCTAAAAAAGATGTTAAATGATATATTTTTCAACGTTAGAAAATGCCGCAAAAAACGCAGTTGGGTGCCGCAATTTTTTTCTTTTTTGTGCCGCAATATTTTCCATTTCATGCCGCAATTTTCTGGAGGGTCTGATTAGTCATTTTACAGTTAGAAAATTGCTTAGACTTCCATGTTCTCCCCTTAGCCTCAAAGCTCTGCAATATTGCTGGTAAACTTACATACACTACAGGTGCAGCGTGGAAAATGACCTAAGATAGGTCTCAAGTTCCATAGAGTGTTTCTCCTGCTGAGGCTATTAAAACATGAATTAGATAGTTATTCTCTAAGGTTTCTTGATCTTTTCAATGCCATCATGGGTGTTGGTTCATTGGGCAGTACAGTTTGAACCAAAGGCCAGAATGTTTTGATTGTGGCCTTGATCTTTGCAGTTTATTGATTGTATGTGTGTACACAGATGAGTCTGTTTTCCGCCTGTTTCCTAGTTTTTGGTGTAAGGAGGTCCTCCCGAGGGGTGCATTCTGCTCTCTTGTGTGCATTCCTGATTATATGCTTGGGGTATCCTCTGGCTTTAAGTCTGCCATCCAGTTTTAATGCTTGGTCGTCCTTCACATCTGAACAATTGCGCCGTATATGTAAATATATTTCCGTACGGTAAATTGTTGGGCAAGGTAGTAGGATGGTGCCTGTAGTAATGAAGTAGTGTATTGAGATCAGTGTTTTTCTTGAAGACAGTACATTTGAGAAAACTTTGATCGTTCCAAATGGTCAGGTCCAAGAAGTTGATTTTCTCGTGGCTCCATGACATAGTGAACTGAATGTTCAGGTTCCGAGTGTTGAGCCAGAGTAAGAAATCCTCTAATAATTCTGAAGAGCCGTACCAGATGAAAATCACATCGTCTATATATCGCTTCCACTTAGG
The DNA here is from genome assembly GCF_040938575.1 of Ambystoma mexicanum. Classification (NCBI taxonomy): domain Eukaryota; kingdom Metazoa; phylum Chordata; class Amphibia; order Caudata; family Ambystomatidae; genus Ambystoma; species Ambystoma mexicanum. The sequence goes on along the minus strand of NC_090929.1, from coordinate 1,159,542,708 downwards.
TATCTTGTCTCTGAAGGGGTTGGTAGGTTTCAGGACATGTTGTCTCTAAAAGTGGGCCATATAGATAATGGCCAAACTAGGGGTGAACGCCAGCCCCATGGCCGTTCCCTTGATTTGCAAATAGAAATTTTTATCAAATTTGAAAATATTCCTAGTAAGTGCTAGTGTCAATAGTTCCATTAGGAAGTCTGTTGGAATTCTTCTTTGGATGTCTTGAACCGTGAGTTCCTCCGTGAGGCAATCAATGGCATCTTGTTGAGGGATGTTGCTTTAAAGAGCCTGTATTTCCATGGTCACCAATAGGTCTGTAAATTGGTCAATCTTGGTTCCCTCGTAGCAAGTAATAGCATCCATGGTATCGCTTAAGTATGTTTCTGTAAGTTGGTTTAGGGGTTTAAAAAAGACATCCAGGAATTTAACAATGGGCTCCAGAATGGAACCGCATCCTGAAATAATTGGTCTCCCAGGTGGATTAGTATTGCTTTTTTTTTTAACAACTGTATTTATTTCGGTTGCAGCAATGCATAGAAATAAACACTTGGGATGGCCTGTCCCTTACATAGAGTTGTGTAGCTTACCCCGGGTCCTCCTCCCTTCCCCCTCCATGTCCCTTCTCCAGCCACCCCCAAAGTTGCATAAGTAATTTGGCAGTGCGTCCTGTTTTGGGTTAACTCTCCGGTCTTGCTACTCCCAGCAGGATCACCTCCAGGACCATAGGTAGCGTGCAGTGGGTCATGTCCTCAATGATATGTGTGATCCTTTCCCAGAAGGTCTGCACCGTAGGGCATGCCCACCACATGTAGAAAAAGGACCCCGTGCTTCACATCGCCTCCAGCAGGCCGGGTCTATAGATGTCTGAAAATGGTGCAAGCGTTCCGGGGGATAGCACCATTGATGGAGTAGTTTCAATGCGCATTCTTTGTTAGTGATACACCTAGAGGCTGAGTTGATTCTTGTCCAAATGTCTACCCATGTTTGGCCCTCGATCGGGTGCCCCAGATCCTCCTCCCATCTGGCCATATACAGAGGTTTGACCGTCAGCATATCGCCCTGCAGGAGCCTATACAGCTTGGTGATTCGCCCCCTGTTGGGGCCCTCCTGTATGGGTGAAGGTCCCTCGTGGCCCCTTGTCGAACTGCCAGCAGTGAGATCCAGTGTCGAATCTGGGCGTATGTGTATCTCTCCGTTTCCGTGAGTTATTATATTATACGATATGATATGGCATTTATAACACACCTATATACAAGTGTTTCAAGGCTCGACGAGGCAAGGGAGGGGGGACAGAGGGAAGACAGACAACGATCCTACTAGGCCAGGTGTCATTCAGATCACGCAAGTGCATGGGAAGGGGTAAGGGGGAAAGTGCGGGGGGAAGGAGGAGGGGACAGTGCAGTACATGGGATCATAGAATAAATAACAATCAGTAAACGTAAGGCCAGCAGGTGGCAAGTGCAGGGGTAAGTGCAGGTATCAGGTGCTAAGTGCTGGTAGTGGGACTGTAGGGATTCAGAAAACAGTCCCCAAGTGCGGGGTGTACAGTACAGGTGAGCGACTGGCGTGGGAGGAGACCGAGATCAGAGGGGGGCCAGGTAACCAGTGCAGTTTCAGCCAGGAAGTCAGCAGGGGAGAGGAGGAGAAAAAGCAGAAGCAAAGAGAAAGGTTTTGAGGTGCTTCCGGAACCGGAGATGATTCTCCTCAAGTTTCAGGGGGGCAGAGACGCTGTTCCAGAGGGAGGCCCCAGCTGAAGAAAGAGATCTCCCACCAAATCGTTGCTTGGAGAAGCGACTGACTCTGAGGGAGTTGGAGGAGGATGAGCGAAGAGCTTGAGAAGGGAGATATTTAGGAAGAGTGAGTTGAAGGTATTGAGGCCCCCAACCCCACAAGGCCTTGTGGACAACGCAGAGGGTGTTGTACTTAATCCTCGCAACCACTGGGAGCCAGTACAGAGATTTCAGTCCTGGAGAGATACAATCCCTGGGCTTGAGGCCGAGGACAAGTCTTGCACTCCTGTTCTGGATGTGTTGCAGAGGGCGGAGAGCAGAACAGGCAGATTTAGAAAGAGACTGTTGCAATAGTCCAGCCTAGAGAGAACCAGAGCTCTGGAGACAGTGAGCTTCTGGGGGAAGGAGAGGAAAGGAAAAATACCTCTGAGGAGGTACTGCTGGTAGTGTGATTTCTTAAGACGTCGGAGATGTGAGGAGAGAAGGAGAGTGTGGGGTCGAAGATGACCCGAGGTTTATTTATTTATGCATTTGTACAGTGCACCAAGCCCATAGGCATCTAGGCGCTCAATTATTGATTCTATTGATCTTAAGAATGTGGTTACAGGTTTACATATCTTCAAAAGCAGACATTGTTACATATATTACATTAAACAGCATATTTACCAAATATTTGTGGTAGCATAGTCACACAAGATTACAAATTTTACATTTGATGGTATAATTACATATCCTCATTGTGCTAAATGCAGGATTGCAGTAAACTATTGCTGGAGGTCAGGTCTGAAGAGGAGAGTTTTTAGTTTTTCTCTAAATTACCAATATGAGGTGTCATTTCTCAGTTCATGCGGGAGGGCGTTCAACAGTTTGGGGGCTATCACTGGGAAACGAGAACCTCCTGCTTTCAGTCTCTTGAATCTAGGTATACTGAGCAGGTTAGTGTATGCAGTCCGGGTTGGTCTGTTGGAGCTGGCTTTACAAATGGGGTTACTAAGATATTTGGGCGCCTTCTTCGCAATACATTTGTGAGTCATTGTTAGGATTTTAAATTTAATTCTGTCCTGGCAGGAAGCCAAGGAATATTCCTTCTGGTGGAAGAGATGTGGTGATGTCTTGGGATATTTAAGGCGGATCTTATGGCATTATTTTGTACTGTTGGTAACTTTTTGTTATATTTCTAATGCTGGTTCCCGCGAAGAGAGAGTTGCAGTAATCCATCCTAGACAGTATTAACGCTCTTGCCAGTGTGATAGTATTTTCAGGAGAAAGAAAAGGGCGGCTGGCTCTTTTCAGTTTGGCAGTGTACATGGCAGAGGAGACTACAGCGTTAACTTGTCTATTTAAGGTGAGAGCAGAGTCTATGTAGACTACCAGGGTTTTTATTTCACTGGCTAGAGGCATAGTATTACCATCAATGATGAAAGATTTGTTCTGCTGAGTGAGGTTAATAAGTTTTGTCTTATTGCTGATGATGATAAACTCAATCTTATCATCATTGAGGCATAATTCGTTGCCTGCCATCCACGCTTGGATTGCAAGGTATATTTTATTTAAGTTTTTAGAATCAGTGTCGTAGCATCCAGTAATAGGTATGAGAATCTGGTTCTCATCCGCGTAGTTGGTGTACGAGTAAAAGTTTAGTAAATGCGTTGTAGAGAGTAGGTGAAACACATGATCCTTGTGGTACCCCACCTGTTACTGGGACAGGAAGTGCTGCCGCAGATTCTGAGAAGACACTCATGGACCGGTTGGATAAAAAAGATCTGATCCAGTTGACAAAGTCTGAAGAGAATTGAGCTGCAGTGTCAAGATGTTGACATAAGAGATCATGATTCACTAAATCAAACACAGCAGAGAGATCTAGTAGTAAAAGGATACACAATACTCTGTTATCCTTGTAATGATCCGTTTGCGATTTCAAATCAAGCAGGGCTGTTTCCGTACCATGCCCTGGTCTGAAGCCAGATTGTCTTAGGCCTAGAAGGTGATTATCCTCAAGGTATTTTTGGATCTGCAGATAAGCTGCACGATCTAGTATTTTGAGTAAAAAGGGAACGGTTGTAATTGGACAGTAATTAGTTGGAATATCAGGATCTAAGGTAGGTTTTTTAAGGAGGGGTAGAACCTAAGCTGTTTTTAGATCAATAGGGACTATGTTAGTGGTGAAAGAGTTATTAATGAGATTATGGAATGCTCACCTTGTATCCACAGGGACGCCGCTTGACAGGTCTGGATGTTTCTGTGAACACTGTACCTTCTCCGGGATTCGTGCTGCCAAGGGCCAGTTCTGGAAGACAGGAGGTGGGTTTTAGCTACTACACTTCCCTCGAGGCCCACCTCCCTGTGCTCCCCTTGCGGTTCACCTTGGGACTTTTCTCACCTTAGTTTTTGTTAAAGTGCGCTCTCTGTCCTGCTGTGCTGGGCAGGGGCACATCATCGCTGGGCAACGTACCGCCGAGTTGCTTCACTGGCGTGTGCCTGGAGTCCAGACCAGCTGTGACCCCACTTTTGATGTAAGTCTTTCGTATTAAGAATGAATGTCTGTAATTGTAGATGCCTCGAATAACCTTCACCTTCTTTATTGCAGATGCCGAAGGGATGATGGTGAAGTTGAGCTGATGCGGGTGGCTGAGCTCGAGAAGGAAAAGGCGCACAAGGCGCGGCGCTATGAGCGTCCTTGCAGGTCGCGGGAGGTATCCTGGAAGATGGAGGTCGAAGGAACCAGATGCCGGATGGACAATGTTCGGGTGGCGGTGGACTTCCAGGAGAACTTTGTAAGTAAGCTTACATAATGTCTTTTTCTCGTCCTTCTTCCCAGAGATGTTGCTGGAGAAAGGCAGCGAAGATCCAGGAAGGCTCCGGATGGATGGCGGAGCTGAAAACTGGGCAGTTAAGGATGTTCCTGTTCTTCTCTCGCCCGTGCAGGCCAAAATGCTGAGCAGGACCCGGTGAACGTCACGCTGCAAGAGCAGAATAACACGAAGCGCGTGCCTCGGGTCGGGCGTGGTTTAAATACCCACCAGGTATCCCAGGTGCCTTCGTGGCAGGCCCCGCCCTGGATGCTAGACTGCTTGATGCAGTTCCCCATTGATCCCAGTGGGGGCAGCCATGTTAGTCCATTGCCCACTGGAATCCACACCTGCCATGTGAGTCTGATGCCAATGGCGCCAGGACTGACTCTAGGGCACCCGAGAGGGGCAGAATTGGGAGCTTCTGGCCTTGTTTAAATACTGTGGCACGGGCCAGGAAGCCTGAGTTCCTTGGCCTGGGGCTAAGGTCGTGACAGCTTAGTGATAAATGGGGCGAGTTCCATTACGCAATCTTTTACAAGGGTTGCTGAACAAGTATCTCCTTTGCATCTGGAGGGGTTTAAACCTCTGATGATATTTGTTGTGTCTAAGGTTGAGAGAGGCGAAAAAGAGAATTTCGTTGCCTTAGGGGTATCTATAGGAGAGTGAGTAGTTGAAGAGGTTTGGTTCAGATTGAGTTTAGATTTTTTCTGTTCAATTTTACGTTGTAAGAGTGAGATTTTATCAGCCAAGGCGTTCTGGATCTAAGTACACCATTGTTCATCTTTGATCGTATGGTCTGCGGTAGATGCTGGGAATTCCAGTTCTCGGAGAAATGTGAATAATTCTCTGGTGTTGGATTAGCCATTAGTGATTCTTTGATTATAGACTTCACTTTTGGATTTGATGGTTTCAAGCTTATAATTATTGGCTATAGTTTTGAAAAGGGTTTTATTTTCTTGAGATGGCAATTTAATCCATTTGTTTTTGGCTGATCTTTTTTAAGTTCGGGGGTAAACCATGGATTGATATATGCCAGAGATTTAGACTTTTCACTTTTTAGTGGGGCGATTTTCTCTATAGCTGCTATCATCGTTGCATTATTATCGCTAACTAGAGTTGACGGGTTGCTGTCCCCATGTGATGAGTTTAAAATGGGGAGAGTAGAGGTAACTCTGCTAATATTTTTGAAATTTCTAGATGGGGCCATCATAGTTGGCTGATGCTTTTTTTAGAACCATAGTAATTATAGTGGTGGTAAATGAGATAATATTGTGATCCGACCATGGTGAGGGGGTATTGGACTGAATGATAGTGGAACAGTTAGTGTCAGCTAGCCAGTCCAAGGTACACCCCTTATCATGGGTTGATGTTGTGATTCTTTGTGTGAAGCCTTGGGCTTTTAGAGAACTCGCTAAAAGAGTAGCATTCAAATCTAGGAGGTCCTTCAATCCTAACTTAAAGTCACCCATAATGATTATTTTAGAGTGTGGTTTCAAGTTATGAGCCACCAGTGTTGTAATATCATCTTCAAAGGTGGAAATAGGGCCTGGGGGTCTGTAGATGATGTGAAGTGCGAGTGTAGAAATAGGTGTAAGGGAGATTTTTACAGACATAGCTTCACCACACGTGAAAGGTAGGTCAGGAGATATTCTGATGTCCAAGGATTCTTTTGCTAGTAGAGCTACTCCTCCTCCTCTTGCAGTAGATAATATAACCTACCAGGATAGCTAGGGAAATGAGGGGGCCAGAAGCTGTATGGAGCCAAGTTTCTGTGACTGCTAATAAGTCAAGATCATTAGTTTTTATAGTGTCTGCAATATCCAAAGTATGGGCTGTGATGGATCTGGCGTTTGTTAGAGCTCCTTTTAATGAAATCGTATGAGGACAGATTGGCTTAGTGATAATAGTTGTGATGAGACTGGGGTCATTGGTTGTATTTGTGTAAGTGGTGTCGATATTAGTTTGGAATTGTTGAGAAGTGACGGTATTGACCTGAGGAGTTGGGCGCCTGTCACGTGAAGTTTATTCAATGGAGCCTTGTGCAATCGAGAAGATAATCTGTTTCTTCTCCATAGGCCCGTGATAGGTTGTGATGGCCTTGGTGTCCGTGGACTTTGGGCAGTAGGAGTAGAGACAGTAACTGTATTCATGTGGTTAGGAGTAGATCTGATAAAGGGGAAATAGAGATTATTAGAGTTATTTGACGATAAAGTGATCATAAGCAGTTTCTTCTTAATTGGCCAATGATAGGTTGTGATTGCTGAGGGACTGATGGAATTAGGACGGTAGGAGTTGTGGCTGTGAGTGTATTCAGATGGTTGGATGTCATTCTTGTGGTGAAAGGCCATTTGACACCATTTGGGACCAATGATTTGTCTAGGAAGTCAAGAGTTAAAGAGTCAGCGTTGGTAGATGCCTTTGTTGAAGATGTATTGATAGTTCGTAGTGAGTGGAGAGAAAAAGGTGCAGTCTTATTGAGGAATGGTGTAGGACAAGGGAGCAGGTAACGCCGAATGCACTGCAAGCGGCCTAGTCCCTTGCCAAGGTGGGTAAATGCACCAGTTGTACAGGGCAGATCCATAGTTATAGTGGGATGTGGTGTGATCACTGCGTAGTAGTTGGATAATAGGGCTAGTATAGAGAACGCAAGAAATGAGGTAGGGGTTAGCATGTCCTCTGTGACAGTTGGCAGTGCTAGGGAGGTAGCTAACATGGGATGCGATAAATAAAGTAATGTTAACAACAGGTTGACGTGGTATACATCGTGAATGAGGTTTTTTGCCTCACAGGTGGGGGAGCAGGAAGAGGGCAAGAGAGGCCGGCCAGAGAGTGACAGGAAAGGAGGGTGTGGGTGTGCTGATGAGGAGACTCTCAGTCCTACTGGCATTAAGGCAGAGATCATTGGGGGCACACCACTCCTGGATGGCGGACAGACAGTCAGAGATGAGAGAGGGAGAAGAGATGGCTGAGGGTAGCCTGAAAATGAGAGTGTCATCCGCATAGCACTGGAAGTTGGGGCAGAGCGCGGCAATGCAGTGGGCAAGAAGTGCCAGGTATTGGTTGAACAGCCAGGGAGAGAGGTTAGACCCCTCGGGAACACCACAGGTAGAGATAGAGATAGAGGAGAGGAAGGACCCAAGTTGAACCTGGGACGGTCGATCAGAGAGGAAAGAAGTCAGCCATGCTAGGGCCTGACCGCTGATCCCCAGGTTATCACAGAGATGGTTGAGCAGGATGGCATGGTTGACTGTGTCAAAGGCAGAAGAGAGATCAAGTAAGATGAGGACACAGGGGGTGTTGGAATCGAGGTTGGAGAGCAGGTCTTCATGGATGTTCAGGAGAGCAGTTTCCGTGCATCTGGCAGCTCTGAAGCCAGACTGAAGATCAACCAACAGATTCAGTGTGAAGATTGAGCTGGGAGATGGCCAGCTTTTCCAAAAGTTTTCCCAGGAAAGGAGTGATGGAGATTGGGCGATAGTTAGCTGGGCAGGAAGGGTCGGCAGAGGGTTTGAGTTGAAAGCAGGCCTTGCATTCTTGCATTCTTCGAAGCTGAGTGGGGTGCCATTGTTATAGAGCTGTGGCAGGGTCTGGAGGCCTCTTCTGGACCAGTTGCTAAATTGTGCTATAGTCATTCCGGGCAAAAAGTCGGGGTTCCAGAGGATCAGGGAGAGTGGGCTTAGGCCCTTAGGCAGCTTTTTCATGTGCCGGGTCCATGACCATGCACTTAAGGTAGCTTTAGTGAAGGATAGAATCATTGGCCGACGCCTGGGGGTTATACCTGGAATGTGGGGCAGAGAGTTCCGCTGAAGAGGATATTTTGCTTGTTCGATTCCAGTCCATTTTGGGGGATTTGCTTGATCCGCCCAAGCTGTGACGTTTGAGAGCTGGGTGTCATGCCGTAGCGACGCGGGGATCAGAGGACACTTACCTGACACCACGAGGCTCCTGGCGGCGTCCCTCATGTTGCTTCTCCCCGGGCCTCTGGTTCCGCAGCCCCCACTGGGAAAGAGAGTGGTCGGCCGCGTGCGTTGCGGCTTCTGTGCTCCTGGCGGCGGTCGCATTGGCAGTTGCCATTGCGACTACAGGACGCCAGGAGGGCGCCTGTCGTTGCTCGCCAGCAACGTCCTAATCAGCTGACACGTCCTCATGGCAACAGCCTTAAAAGCCGTTCAAGCACATAGTGCAGTGCTTCTCAGCTGTTCGTTCTGGCAGTTGTGCAGCTCGTCACCTCGCCATAGTTTGTAGCCTCAGAACTTTTGCCTTCCTGACGTCTGGCCTGTTTTTCTTGGACTGCGCTTTGGATCTCCCTAAGGATTTGGCGATTCTGGACTTTCTGTGCTAATTTTTGGTTACCTGACCCACGGCTGTGACTGGATTACTGACTGGATTTTCCTTGGACTACTGTGTTTTGATCTCTCCATTGCTACTTCAGATTGCTCTCTGGACGGCTGCTGCCTGCTCCTCAGGTATCCTGCATTATTTTACCCTGTGTTTGTGGGTCACTCTTGAGTCCTCTCTGACCACTTACATTTACTCTAGTGGTCCCTCAGCTGTGGCTCATTCCACCTTCAGACTCGCACAGGCCACTGGAACTCTGTTCACCTACAGCACTCTTGGGCAAGGAAGCACCTCCGAGCCTCAAGGAGACTGGTATCCCTCCTTCCCATGCAGCCACTGCAGACCCTATTTAGGTAGGTGTACTAGGTTTCCTGTTTGATCCGTTGTTTGATGATTACTTGCCTCCTTTTGTCTAACTCTCACTTTCCTCCCTTTAGCTGTCTGGGGGTCTTGCTGCTGTTGTTCCAGTTAACCTGTGGCCTCAATGACTGGCTAGTGAGTGACTTACTCTCCCCCTGGCTGGTACTTGGGGATGGAGGTATTCCATATCATCGTTGCAACCACCGTGCTTGACACTGGGCAGCTATAAAGTAGTTTATAAGGTTGGTGTTACGCTCACCTGACTCCCACGGAGGCGCTGGCCTGGTTCGCGCTGCTGAGACCTCTTCTAAGGTGATGCGCAGGGTTCGGAAGACAGACTGGATCGGGCCCCCAAATCTGGCTTGTCTGGCTTGCAGAAGTATCCTTTTGTAGGCGAAAATAGGGGATTAACTGTCTGCGGGGTAATGCAATCGGCCTCCCACTTTCCCCTCTCACCCTCCTTGAAACCCTTCTGTGATTTCTCGTAGCGTCTCACCTTAGGGTCTGGAAGGACGAGCTCTCTATCCTGCTTCTGATGCAGGGGCGCGTTGGTATCCAGTTACTTCACTGGATTTTCGGATTGGTGAGAACCAAACTTGCTTGGCTTCCAGGTAAGTTTTTTGATAAGAGGTTCCCCTTGTGTCCATGCATCAATGTACTAATGCTAGTGTCTTTTTCCCCATAGGGGGCGGGGTACGGAATGCCGGGGAACAGGCACCGACCCGAGATGAGAGGTGAAATCCTTGTAGAAATCAGGTAAGTCTCTAATGAGCGTTTTTTGGTAATGTCTTTTCATTCGCTCATTAACGCTGAGGTCTCTTTTTCCCCTTAGGGGCCGGGGTCCGGAAATGCCAGGATGCGGTGCGGACCCGAAATGAAGAGGGAATGAATCAACAGGTAAGTCTTAACATGGAGATTTAGCTTTCCTTATTCCCTTCTCTCTCTCACCTTTTGTTCTGGTGTTTTTCTCCCTAGACGCTGGGGCGTGACTGCGAATCCGGATGATCGCTGCTGAACATGGAGGCGCCCTGTAAAGGTGAGTGGAATGCGGCGCTGCAGCGATCGACGTGATGAGCTTTTAAATTAAAGTCTTCCTTTTCAGGATTGTCGGCGAGATGTCTCCGGGATGCGGATTTAGCAGGTAAGGACTTTTCCTTCTTCTGTTCCTTTCTTCTCTTCCTTTGCAGGTGATCCAGGATGCTGGCAGGCGTGGCAGAAGTCAGGATGCTGGAGCAGACACGGTGAGCGTCCAGCTGCTAGATGCAGAACAACGCGAAGCACGTGTGGATGTTCGGGTGGGGTTTAAATAGCCTTGGAAGAAGTTCCAGGTATGTATCCTTCCTCCAATCAGGTAAGTATCCTTCCCCGACCACGCCGGATGGTAAATTAGTCCCACAGGTAAAGTAGTTCCTTTCAGGCCTCAAGGAGGCCGGGATCCTGCAGCATGGTCTGCATCAGGTAAGTGCACCCAAGCATTCCCATAATGAGCCTGGCACCTATGGCGCCAGGACTGATGTCTTTTATGAGCCTGGCGCCATAGGTGCCAGGACACTGTCCAAAGGGCCCCTATATGGGGTTGCTGGGTCCTTCCTTGGGGACTGGATGTCTGCTTTCAGGGACGCCGGGCTTGAACCGGCTCCCCGCGAGCGGGCATCATGACAGCACTCCCCCCCAAGGCCCCTCCCAAGGTTGTTCCCTCCGGGGGTTTTGGTTTGTCTGGGAAGAGTCGGTGGAATTTCCTGACTAATCGAGGTGCATGCACATGGTCGCTGGGTTCCCACGACCTCTCCTGAGGTCCGTACCTCTTCCAATCAATTAGGTAGAACAGTTTTGACCTAAACATTTTTGAGTCTAAAATGTTTTTCACTTCGAATTCAGGCTCCCCATCTATTAGAATAGGTTCTGGAGGTTTGAGTAGTCGGGTTCCGGGTACCACTGGTTTCAGAAGTGAGACATGAAAAACAGGGTGAATTCGCATACTAGCTGGTAAATCAAGTTTAACAGCCACTGGGTTAATTATTGCCGTAATAGAATAAGGTCCCAAATATTTTGGGTTAAAAGTTCGAGGCCCTTTGAGTGGTAAATGTCTGGTAGCTAACCACACTTGATCCCCAATCTGATACGGAGGTGCTTCACACCGATGTAGATCAGCATTCTCCTTGTATTTTTTCTTGGCTTGTTGTAAATGCGTAGTTGCCTCTTTGAAGGCTTGGGTAATTGTAGAATGCAGATGTTCTACTGCAGGCATTCCGAGGTTCTGAGGTGAGTCAAGGTTTGAGGTTCGAGGGTGATGCCCAAACAAAGTATAAAAAGGACTGTGGCCAGTTCCAGAGTGTACCGAATTATTATATCCGTATTCGGCTATCCAAAGAATGTCTTTCCAGTTGCTTTCAGATTGCTGTAACATACACCGTAAGTACTGTTCAAGGGTCTGATTTGTCCTCTCGGTCTGACCATCGGTCTGAGGGTGGTGACTGGTCGATAATCTTACGTCGATCTGCGCCATTTGACAACATTTGCGCCAGAAGTGGGAAATAAATTGGCTTCCCCGGTCAGAGATTAGTATAGATGGGAATCCATGTAGCCGAACAATATTTTCGAGGAATTCTTTGGCTAGGACAGAAGCTGAAGGTAAACCTTTCAAAGGAATAAAGTGGGCCATTTTGGAAAACAAATCCACAATTACCAGAATAGTATTGTACCCCGAACAAGGAGGCAGGTCCGTAATAAAATCCATTGATAGGGTGTGCCAGGGTGCTGGTGGTATGTCTAGAGGTTGAAGGAGACCGGCTGGTCTTTTCTTTTGACTTTTATTTTGGGCGCAAACACCACAGGACATCACAAAAGATTTAACATCTTTTCGCCAAGAGGGCCACCAAAATTGTCGTTTCACCTTTTCCTCTGTCTTGGCAATACCGGGGTGTCCCTCTATTGATGTATCATGATAACCGGAAATAACTAGTTCGTGTAATTCCTTATGTGGCAGGAATAAGCGTCCTTGGAAATAAGGTAAACCATTATCTATGGTAAAGTCTGATACCTTTTGTATCCATTCCTGTAAGGTTGTAGGGTCCAGGAGTTGTTTCACTCTGGCTTGAATGTCTTCAAGCGTCTGTAACGAAGTCATGCCTAGAATCCTCTGTTCGGGAATTATTGGTACTGGTTCTGAGTTTGTATCAGATTCTCCCATTCCAATTCGGGATAAGGCGTCTGCTTTGCCATTCTTGCAGCCAGGTCGATAGGTAATCACGAAATCAAATTCAGCGAAAAACAAAGCCCATCGGAGCTGCCGTGATGACTGAGCCTTGGCGGTTTTCAAATACTGTAAATTCCGGTGATCAGTGATCACTGTGATGGTATGTCGAGCGCCAAGCAGATAATGCCGCCAGGCTTTAAAAGCGGACTTAATGGCTAACAGTTCTTTGTCCGTGATTGCATAATTAACCTCGGGTGCCGAGAATTTTCTGGACCAAAATGCTACGGGATGCAGTTGGTTGGTTTCGGGATCTCTTTGGGACAGGACAGCTCCCATGGCTAGGCTGGATGCGTCAGTCTCGACGACATAAGGGAGATCTGGACGCGGGTGTTTCAATATAGGTGCGGAGGTAAACTTAGCTTTTAAATCCTGAAAGGCCTGCTCGGCTTCTTCAGACCATTCAAAACGTTTATTTTTCCTCAAGAGTGCAGTAATGGGTTGTACCATGCGTGAAAATTCCGGGATAAACCTGCGATAGAAATTGGCAAAGCCGAGCATGCTTTGAACCCCTTTTACAGAGCTAGGTGATGGCCATTTGAGGATGGCATCCACTTTTCTTGAGTCCATTCGGACTCCTTTGGGTGTCAGGATGAAACCTAGAAACTCGACTTCTGTGGTATGGAAAACACATTTCTCCAATTTAGCAAATAGTTTGTGTTGGCGCAGTTTTTCAAGTACTGCCCTGACGTGTTTTCTGTGATCAGATTCCAAAGAGGAGTACACCAGAATGTCATCGATATATACGACAACACAAACATCGATGAGTTCCCGAAGGACATCATTCATGAAGTATTGGAAGGCAGCCGGAGCGTTACACAATCCGAAAGGCATCACCTGTTAAGAAAGGAAGAAGGCAATGAATATGGCAAGGGAAATGTGCACGGAATTGCACAGTGTACAACTTTGAATCTAACAACGTGCATACAATACCCAAGACTCGTGTATACTAAAACCCAGGAGTGCAAATAGAGTGAAACTATAATACCAATATATGAAAAGGGATGTGGGGTAAGCACCTAGAACCTCCTTATGACTGAAAGGAAAGTCGGCAAACTCCTTACCCACTATGCTATTACAGATACTGACAGCGCTAAGCCCACATAGAGGGCAAGCAAGGACAGGATCTGTGAGCTGACACTCTGGATGATACTGAATAAGGAACTTAGAAACAGTACTCACGAGGACCGGAAAGACCACTTGAATGTCAGTAAACTCACGAACCCAGTTGATCAAACAGGGACCCAGAAGGCTATAACAGCAATGGGTGGAGGATAACTAAATACATAAGACCCAAGTCAAGGGGCAAGTAGGAATTGTGATTATAGAATAGTTTGGAAAACAAAAGGCATTCACACAGGGACTAGTTACAACAGCACCCCACACCTAATAATCAATGGGAAATAAATGCAGAAGTGCAATGGAAAACATGGAATGGATCCCAATAGAAAGTAAGGATCAGGAGCAGGGAAAATGATATCACAAAAGGAAACCTTTCCCACCCATCCAAGGAGAAAAGGCAGGAAGCTAAATCTATAAAGGGAAAGACTAATGCATCAAGTTTTTCAGTAGCAAAGGACAGCATCAAAGAAACAGAGAACACAGGCAAATTGGGCAGCATCAAAGGGTAAAGCACAGAGAAAGGCTGCCTGAAGACAGAGGAAGACAGAAAGGGAAATCCAGAAAGCAGAAATCAATTAAGCACATAAATCCGAAATCCAGGGCAGAGGAACAAGAAACAGGAACTAGGAACTAGGCACAAAAGCTAGGAACAATGAACAAGGGACCAGTCACAACAGGAACACTGCAACAATGACCAGCGCTGGACTGAAGTAAACTGAGGCTTTTAAAGCTCCTTAACGAGCACACCCCTCAGGTGTGCCGCCTGCTGCACCTGCAGCCACAGGTGTTGCCTATCCTCCACCCAACCTTGTCCTGCAAGGGAGGAGGTGAGGCAGTGAGCCAGGCATTCTGGGAAGCATAGTCATTAGATTAACGTAGCATGCTGGCTGCCAAAAACCTGGAATGGATCCGGAAGGGAAGTAACTTGGAAAATAAGGTTTTAGCGCTCCCAATTCTTCACAGCACTGTAGCATAAGGTTCGGGGGAAATGTCCAGTAGGGAAAAAACCCCAAAACATGCCCCCAAATGACGGGAACGGGAGCGAAGGGAGCGAGCCGTGACACTATACCCCCTCCCACGGCCGACTCCAGGCGGCCGTCACCCGCACAAAACATCTTCCTTCCATGACAGGAGCGCTTTGTCTTCGGAGGTGGCACTGACGGAAACGATGACCCGCGGGCAAAAGCAGAGGGACTAGAATGAATAGAATCAGGCCGCAGTCTAGAAGAGCCATAGGCAGGTTTTCGGTGAGGAAGAGACTCATGGGTCGAAGAAAGGCATGAAGGACTTGCAGGACCCGAAGCAGAGTTGGAAGGTCCGGGAAGCTCAGTCTCTGGGCGCGAACACTCATACATCATTGTGGAGGGAGGCAGGCTGGTGCAACATGCTTTAGACAATGGTAGATGCTCTGGTAGCCTCCCTGCTGAGAGCGGACACACAGGAGGTGAGAAAATAGCAAGTTTCAGGAAATGTTCATGTTCAGAAAAAGAAGGTGGCAGCCGAGGTAGAGATTCGGATCTTCTCTCATCATCCATCTGGTTAAAGGCCTGTGGTTGAGGCAAGGTTCGACTGCATCTGTTCCACGCCTTGGGGGCATGGAAGTCCAATGGGTTGTACGAGGCTGGCACTCCTGGTGTCAGTCATGTAGCCACCTTGTTGCACGTGGGATACAACCGCAGGGACGTTTGGCATACCGATAGGAGTGATAGACGCAGTACTTGGTACATCAGGCACACTCGCAGCAGGAGCAATAACAGGCACATCTTGAACTGCAGCAGTCATACCCTTCCTTTGGCTACTAGCACCCGGATGGTGCAGCAGTTGGGCGGCCGTGCCCGTCCCCTCCCTCAGGCTCATGTGGGATCCGGCAACAAAAAGGCTGTCAAGCGGCTGATCCAAACCGGCCCCCAAATGTGAACCGTCCAGCCCGTTATCCTGGTTGACTACTTGTTCGGTGTCTGGGCCATGGCGGATGGTATCCGTCTCCCTCTCGTAACACTCCAGGCAAGTCCAATGGCCTTGCATGTAAGGCCCTCCCGAGTCGTGATCCAGCTTGATGTTTCTGAAGAGAGAGCTGGCAGAAGTCTCAGACTCAGATGTTGCATATTCGGGAGGTGCTGATTCTACAGTCAAGCAGTTGGGAGAATCAACTTGTGTAAAAGGCAGGCCTTCTGGTGATCCTCCTGAAGCATAAGAAGGGCAGGTTGGACGTTCATCCGTAATAAATGGTTGGGATTCAGGAGGTAACTCTGAAGTAGACGAATATGCAACATGATCAGACAGAGTAGACAGGTGCACCTCCGATATTGGCAGCGAGGCTGAGCAGGATACAGGTTTCTCATGAACTGAAGCCAAACTAGCAGTAGGCTCTGGGACCGAAGACAGGCACTCAGGATGTGCTACCGGAGGCTCCATGGCTGAAGGATAATCCGCTGGATGAGTCACTGTAGCCGAAAACAGGCATGCCAGAGGAAATTCAGAGGCTGAGGACATGCAAGCTGGAGCCGTCTCGTTAGCTGAAGACAAACTTGTCAAGGTCTTTGGCTCTGACCACGTACATGGTGAAGGCTCTTGAGTGACTGGCAGACATAGCAATTGTTCATTGATTGAAGACACGTTTGACAACGATGACTGCAGAGCCGTGGACTGGATAATCGAAGAGTGAATAGTTGTAGGAGGACAGACTGAAGTCCCAGAAGTCGACAGGCACATTTGTGGCTCAGGAATGGAAAGCACCTTTAGGGCGGCTGACTCCTTGGCACCAGTAACCAAAGACTGAGCTGTACCCCTGCCGTCCCTCTCCTTAGTGGATGACACAGAGTCTCTTCCTTTGTAGAAGTCAAAATCAACCAGAGGAATCACCATAGTAAAGTCTCTGTTAATCAGGATTTCGTCAAATGTCCATTCCTCTGTCTTAGCTTCTGAAAGTGGCATATTAACAATCAACAGTTCAGAAATTGCCTGCCGGGTCTTTGGTTCATTATACTGTGGAATGAGTCCATCAAAACATGAATTCTGTACTGTCTTTGACTGTTCGTTGTGACAAAAATTGGCAGAAGGAGGAACGAACACAGAGGTACCATCGTTTTCCACATCAGCTTGAATGTCTACTTCAGTCTCAGCAGCTAGATCAAGGGCAGAACCTAAGCCTACAGTAGTGACTGATTCTGTGTATGCCACCATTGTGGATTGTGTTTGGGAATCAGAAGCATGTATGTGTTCAAGCTCAGAATTATGACAGACTGCTACACAGGAAATCTTAGGTAAAGGAGTGGCTTGTAAATCTTCAGCTAACGGCAATTCCTGACTAACGGTAGAACAATTGTCAGAACCTGTGCCCTGAATAAGTGCTGTGCTAGAAAGAGGACTTTCACTCCCAATAGATTTTTCATATTGACAAGTATCATGACCTACAGAAACCTCCGCACTCAGGGACTGAACAGTATTCACTTCATCAAAGGATAAAGTTTGAGGTGTATTCAGAAAAGACCGTAAGGTTTTATTCTCCTCTTGTAAAGTAATGTACTCTTGTTTTAACTCCTCAAGTTCAGCTTTTAGCATGCACCGCCTTAAATGTACATCCCTATCAGTAGGTACAGGGGAAGGCATGGTGGCATCAGGGCTGGATCCTGCCCTAGCCATCCGGATGTGCACTGAGTGTACATTGTCATTTACTGCTTGCAGGTTTTGTGATCTATACTCTCTCTTACCGACTTGGTCTGTGTTTTCCTTAAGCAGACTACTGACATCAGACCTCTTGGCATTAGGGACTACAGTAAGTACTTGTGCAGAGGAGTAAGCAGTAGACTGAGGGCTGAAAACAGAAGATATGCAATGAACCCCTCCATTCTTTATGTTTGAATCATGAAACTGTTCAATCTGAGGTAAAGCACAACCGGAATCATGGGGTTCAACAACAGACGTACTCGTGTGTAGTAAATCTAGCAGTGTGTTGTTTTCCGCTGCTAAGGCTTGTGCGGACATAGAATCTGGATCAAAATTAAAGACAGAACTAGGATCAGGCAATGTACGATGGGCCGTCCTTTGGGAAAAATACTTTGCACGTAAATACCCATTTGTAACAAGGAGTTCATTTAAGTCAGGATCAGTGATTTGATTGTCACAGGTAAACTTAAGGGAAGTTTTCTGTACAAACTTGTCAGTGGCCTTGCTGCCTTTCTTTCTTAAACTGGCCATATTCAAACGGGAATAACGGCTGGTCATTCTGTTAAGAAAGGAAGAAGGCAATGAATATGGCAAGGGAAATGTGCACGGAATTGCACAGTGTACAACTTTGAATCTAACAACGTGCATACAATACCCAAGACTCGTGTATACTAAAACCCAGGAGTGCAAATAGAGTGAAACTATAATACCAATGTATGAAAAGGGATGTGGGGTAAGCACCTAGAACCTCCTTATGACTGAAAGGAAAGTCGGCAATCGTACGATCTGTGAGGAGGTAACGTGTTGACCTGTTCCTTTTGGAAGACGTCCTGAAAGTCTTGGTATTCCAGAGGTAGTTGCATGGAGGCAGAGGTTACAGATGCTAGATTAATCTTCAGGTTTTCTGGGTAGCAGGTTTGTGTACAATCCGGGAAGGTTATTCTCTTAGCTCGCCAATCAATTTGAGGATTATGTGTCTCTAACCAAGGGATTCCAAGAATAACCTGAAACTGTGGAGCCTTGATTACATCAAACACAACACCCTCCCGATGGCCGTCGGGACCAATAAGAGTCACCTCAGTAGTGGAATGTGTTACCGGTCCAGAGGCAATTTCAGTTCCATCGACTGTGGTGATGACATCTTTTCTGGTTTTAGGACGGAGAGGGAGGTTAATCCTAGAGACCAATTCACGATCCACATAGTTTCCAATAGCCCCACTATCGATGTATGCCTTTATTGCATGCAACCGCTTAGGCTGTTCTGGATCTACGAGAACCATTGGCACAATGAAATGCGAGGTCTGAGAGTTAGTTTTCAAGCTCGGCAAGCGGACCCCTACACTTGTCGGGCGGAGTCGTTTCCCGAAACACAGTCTTCATGGTTTTTATCAGCGGCTCCTACCGCCTTTCGGGGCGGTTTTGCCGGGCAATCTCGTAGAAAGTGTCCAGAATTCCCACAATAAAGACATAATTTTAACTGCCGCCTCCTTTCACGTTCCTTTTGAGTTAAGGGTCCTTTAACCCCTCCAATTTGCATAGGCTCAGAGACATCAACTCCCTTGGGATTAGCATGGGTCTTGACCAACACCCGGGTCTCAAACCTGGACCGATCTGCTTTTCTGTTTTGAAGTCTGTGATCCAATTGGACCACAAAGTCTATATACTCTGTGCATTCTTGGGGCGGATTTACAACTTGGGCCAAGACATCTTTAAGTTCTCCGCGAAGGCCTCGATAAAACAACTTGACTCTTTTATCCTCTGGCCATCCCGTTTCCACAATTAGTCTATTAAAGGTTGCAATATAGGATAGGAGGTCCTGATTACCCTGTCGCAGGGATAGAAGTTCGTCATCCAGAGCCTGCCCCTGAGAGTGTCGAGCAAATAACCTTTCCATGCTTGCTTGAAACCTTTGAAAATCACGGAGAATCGGGTCATCTTGAGTAACCAGTGGAACTGACCAATCGGCAGCGCAGCCGCTGAGATATGACAATACAAAGGCTACCTTGGTCTGATCATTAGGGAAGGCCCCAGGTCTGCATAGGAAGTGCAAACGACACTGATTCATGAATACGGCGAATCGTTTGGGGTCCCCAGCAAAGTGTTCGGGTAGGGCCAGCGGCATGTTTCCAGGTAGATTAATCTGCACAGGGTTACTGGAAACCACAGGAACGGGGTTCCCTCCGGAATCGGGTAGAGGAGTTTGCCCAGCTTGACCTTGCAAAAGCTGTCTGGCCAGGTCATCAGTTCTTTCCTTTGATATTATTAATTCCCTCCTGAGGGCATTAGTCTCTTGACGAGCGGCATGTACTTCGGCCCGTAATTCCCCCAGTAATTGGGCCAACTGATCAGTCTCAGAACTTTCCATAGCGCCTGGGTGGGAATTTGTAGGAAGGCTTCGCGTTCTGTTACGCTCACCTGACTCCCACGGAGGCGCTGGCCTGGTTCGCGCTGCTGAGACCTCTTCTAAGGTGATGCGCAGGGTTCAGAAGACGGACTGGATCGGGCCCCCAAATATGGCTTGTCTGGCTCGCAGAAGTAGGCGAAAATAGGGGATTAACTGTCTGCGGGGTAATGCAATCGGCCTCCCACTTTCCCCTCTCAACCTCCTTGAAGCCCTTCTGTGATTTCTCGTAGCGTCTCACCTTAGGGTCTGGAAGGATGAGCTCTCCATCCTGCTTCTGATCCAGGGGCGTGTTGGTATCCAGTTACTTCACTGGATTTTCGGATTGGTGAGAACCAAACTTGCTTGGCTTCCAGGTAAGTTTTTTGATAAGAGGTTCCCCTTGTGTCCATGCATCAATGTACTAATGCTAGTGTCTTTTTCCCCATAGGGGCCGGGGTACGAAATGCCGGGGAACAGGCACCGACCCGAGATGAGAGGTGAAATCCTTGTAGAAATCAGGTAAGTCTTTAATGAGTGTTTTTTGGTAATGTCTTTTCATTCGCTCATTAATGCTGATGTCTCTTTTTCCCCTTAGGGGCCGGGGTCCGGAAATGCCAGGATGCGGCGCGGACCCGAAATGAAGAGGGAATGAATCAACAGGTAAGTCTTAACATGGAGATTTAGCTTTCCTTATTCCCTTCTCTCTCTCACCTTTTGTTCTGGTGTTTTTCTCCCTAGACGCTGGGGCGTGACTGCGAATCCGGATAATCGCTGCTGAACATGGAGGCGCCCTGTAAAGGTGAGTGGAATGCGGCGCTGCAGCGATCGACGCGATGAGCTTTTAAATTAAATTCTTCCTTTTCAGGATTGTCAGCGAGATGTCTCCGGGATGCGGATTTAGCAGGTAAGGACTTTTCCTTCTTCTGTTCTCTTCTTCTCTTCCTTTGCAGGTGATCCAGGATGCTGGCAGGCGTGGCAGAAGTCAGGATGCAGGAGCAGACACGGTGAGCGTCCAGCTGCTAGATGCAGAACAACGCGAAGCACGTGTGGCTGTTCGGCTGGGGTTTAAATAGCCTTGGAAGATGTTCCAGGTATGTATCCTTCCTTCAATCAGGTATGTATCCTTCCCCGACCACGCCCGGATGGTAAATTAGTCCCACAGGTAAAGTAGTTCCTTTCAGGCCTCAAGGAGGCCGGGATCCTGCAGCATGGTCTGCATCAGGTAAGTGCACCCAAGCATTCCCATAATGAGCCTGGCGCCTATGGCGCCAGGACTGATGTCTTTTATGAGCCTGGCGCCATAGGCGCCAGGACACTGTCCAAAGGGCCCCTATATGGGGTTGCTGGGTCCTTCCTTGGGGACTGGATGTCCGCTTTCGGGGACGCCGGGCTTGAACCGGCTCCCCGCGAGCGGGCATCATGACAGTTGGGTAAGCCCATACCCCTCCCCTCCATTTGGCCGCTCCAGTCATGACTCCAAGGGACATTCTAGCTTTTCCCCATTTCCAAACAAATTTTGAAAGTTTCTTCTGTAGCTGCTCCAGGGGTTTCTTCAGAAGAGGAACCGGCTGGGTTGAGCTGAGATATAGCAGTCTGGGGAGCAAATTCATCTTGCACACTGTAACTCTACCTAGCAGAGAGATTTTATGTTCCTCCCAGCGTTTCAAATCAGCTTCCAACTCTTTGAACAACGGGGGGAGGTTTGCTGCATATTGCTGTTTCAGATCTGCTGTAATGCATCTCCCAAGGTAGGGTGAAGATTTGAAGTTCTGTTTCAGAAGGCATAGTGTTTGGAGGTCTGCCGTGCCGTCAATGCCCAGGTTTATACTCAGAGGCTCCGATCGGAAGTAGTTTTGTTTGAACCCTGCCACCAGTTCTAAGGCTTCCAGCTCTTCCAGGGCGGCAGGGAGAGAAACTTGACATTTTATGATGGAAAACATGACATCATTGGCATACAGGGAGATCTTAGTGTTCGCCATTGAGGTTCAATCCAGCTATTATGTCATTTAGGCAGATCCTCTGGGCGAATGGCTCCATCACAAGAGCAAAGAACAGAGGCGAGAGTTGGCATCCCTGTCTCGTCCCACACAACAATGGAATTTGAGTCTAGAGTTTTTGGTCCATTCTCAGGGATGTTTTCGGGGCTTGATAGTTGGCTAACAACATCATGCAAAATGCGGTGCCAAACTGAAAAGCCTCCAGCGTGAGGCGCAAGCAGGTTCTAGTCCACTTTATCAAAGGCCTTAGTGGCATCCAAGGTTAGGACTGCTAGCTCCTGCCGGTTTTGGACTGCTACTTCAATAAGATTGAGGGCCCGGCGGATGTTGTCTCCCGTGCTTCTGCCTCTGATAAAGCCTGATTGGTCCGAATCTATAATGGATGGCAGGACTAACGCCAGTCTGTTCGCCAGCATTTTAGAGTAGACGTTTGCGTCTATATTAAGGAGAGAGATGGGACTGTATGATGTGCAGTCTTTTGGGTCCTTGCCAGGCTTCGGAGGAGGATTGTAATAGACTCCTGCATGGAGGGAGTTATTGTGCCTGTGTCTCAGAAGGAGTTGAACAGCTCTGTCATCGGGCCCAGGAGCAGGGGACGATATAATTTGAAGAATTTAGGTGGGAAACCGTTGGGGCCCGGGGCCCTAGGTCTCAAGGATTAAAGTACCTCCTCAATCTCTTCAGCTGTGATAGGGGCCTCCAAGGTGGCTCTGTCCTTTTCTGATAGGTGGGCAGTTCGGCCTGCGCCACACATCGTTCCTGCTGCGCTTGTGGCCGGGGGGAGACTGGCAGAGTGTCTGCTAGGTGGGCTTTTGCTAGCCGTAGTTTTACTTATTCCCCATATAGAATCTTGCCTTACTGGCTCCTTAAGGCTGTCATATAGTTTTGTCAGTGAGTTCTGGCTAGCTTGTTAACCAAGAATCTGTTAGCTTTGGTGCCATTCACATAGTAGCTTTGCTTGGTCTTGATCAAAGTTTGGGCCGTGTCCTCCGCATAATATGTCTCCAGCTTCGTGCGGGCTACCCTCAAAAGTTTAGCTGCCTTGGGTGACCATCCTTTCTTATGGCGAGTCTCTGCTTTTGCCACTTCCTCTTTTCGGGTATGCTGCTGCCTGGGCTATCAATTCCACTCTGATCACAGCCTTCATGGCTTCCCATTGTGTCGCTGTAGAGAGTTCTCCCTGAAGTAGTCATGTATTGCTTTAGTTATGGCGTCTCACACCCCCATATCATGCAGCATTGGTTCATATAATACCCAGCGAGGTCTTTCCGGGGGGCCGGATCAAAGATCCGGCCAGTCAGCAAAATTGGGGCATGATCAGATAGGACCCTTGTGCCGAACTCAACGTCATCGGTGAACACCAGCAATTGTGGACCTTTCAATATCAGGTCTATTCAGGACGAGGTGCGGTGGACGTGCAAGAAGAAGGTGAAGTCTGTCATTTCAGGATGCAGAACTCTCCATGAGTTTACCACATTCAATGATCTGAATAGGTGGCACAGACCAACCACAATTTTAAAGTCTCTAGGCGCAGTGGCGCTGGATTTGTCCAGCAAGGGGTTCGGAACCCCACTGAAATCACCACCTATAATCACTTGGCCTTCGATAAAGGGGAGGAGTGCCGCCTCCAGTTCGGTGTAGAATGCTTCATGAGCCTCGTTCGGGGCATAGATGGCAATCAGCGTATGAAGTTGGCCGTAGAGGGTCACCTTTTATTGTGATGTATCTGCCGTCCGGGCTTTGCAGGGTCTTTCTTTCTCTGAAGGATGTTCCCTTTGCAAGCAAGATTGCCGTGCTTCCCTTTTTTTTGTGGGCAACTGCTAGGTATTGTGTCGGAAACGCCCTGTTCCGTAGGCAATGGGAAACCTTCCGCCAGCAGGTGTGTCTCCTGGAGGAACACCACTGAACTGCTGAGGTCCTGGCGACGTTTGATAGTCGTTTTGCGTTTTTCTGGGGTACCGCTGTGATTTCGGGATCAAGCTGCGGAAATGCAAATAGTAACGGAAGGCTTGCATGGCCCGAAAAGGACAAAGTAGGTGGGCATGGCCTAAGTAATCCAGGCCTGCGGTGGTGAAAAGAGGAAGGAAAAGAATACAAAACGGGTGGGCCGATATGCGGGAAGGAAAGGCTGAGCCTTTCAGGACGATCGTTGAAAGGCTGGCAACCCCGGAAGGTGGCGGGTGGCCTGGTATCGCCCTCCACGGTCACAAAAAGGGGAAGTGAGGCCGGCGGGGCCTCAAATCGAGGGGGCGTTGCCCATCAGGACGAGGGGCCTGCCACAGTGGTGGAAAAGGAAATATGTAGGCACGGGACAGTGAGGGCTGCGTCGCCCAATGAAAGGGTCAAGGCCCGCCAAGTCCTGGGACGGCACCACAGTGAAAAGGTGAAAACAAAAATTACCAAACAAAAGAAGGGGTATGTGGTGCATGATTGCCGGGCCGGAGCGGATGCAAGTGGCCCTCTCAACATCCTGGGCTGCATCGGTGTGTGCGAGGAAAGCAGGTGCTCCCTGTCAGAGCACTCCCAAGCAAGAAGAAAAAAGGGAAACTGCAAGCAAATGGCCCCAACATCCTGGGCTGTGTGCACATGGCCCTACTACCATCCTGGGCACAATGGAAGGTCAGGAAATTGTGTGTGGAGGAGTGCCAGCGTAGGGACAAAGGCCCTGCAAGACACTGGGACTGACAAAGGTGTGCTGGCTGCCGGCTACAGGAAGGGATGAAGAAGGGTTGCAGCTCTCGCGAGTGCTTGTGCACCCTCTGCTGTCAACAGGGTCCAGCAGCTCCCCAGGACGAAGGGGGAAGGGAAGATAGTAGCTCATCGTCCTGCCATCGACCAAGCACCCTCCCAGGGTTCTCCCCCATCAGTGATACTCCCAGGTGCGGCTTTGCCGGTCCTGAACTTTCATCTTCCCACCAGCATTCGGCCACAAGTTGTCCTGCTGTCTACAGACTAGGTAGAGGTGGCCCTTGGTACCCCCAGGTGCGCCTTTACCGGCCCTGAACACCGAACTGTCCTCAAGAGGTGTCAAAGGAAGTCAGACTGGTACCCCGAAGATCTGAATTGGCCCAGCCAAAATATCGTGTGAAGCAGCGTTATGGTGGTTGTGGTGAGGGGTACCAGCTAGGAGTGATGGTGTTGTGTCAGTGGTGCAAGAACCACTCACCCAGGTTAATAAAGGGTGTGCGTGCGGGTGGAGGTTCCAACGTTTTACCTGTTTGCTCACCAGCCCGGACAGGCACACTGGGGCAAGCTGGGTCCCTAAGTGGGTGAAGGCTAGTGGGATCTACTGTTCTAGTGTTAGTGTGTGTATTATGCTGTGGTTTTGTATTTGTTTTGTTGTTATGAAAAAGGAGGAGTGTTGCATGTCACCCCTCCTGGGGAGCATGGTAGCTCCCAGGAACTGCATCATGGTCGCATGACAATCTGCCCTTGTTTTCTGCAATTAAGCATGAATTGTTGCAGGCATAACTTGGGCATTTGTCCATTACTATGCCAACATACATCGCCCTTGCTCATTCCTCTTAGCCCCTTTCTTTTCCCACTAGTAAGGTGCAGAATGAGACATGTCTTCTTTTTGGCATAAAAAGGCCACAGATTTATTTTCACACATAACAGAAAACACAACAAACAATTGTGAAAAATAGTTCCGAAGGTGCGGCGACTGCTCCATGTCCAAAATCTGCTTGCCCCTTTTCCCAACAAAGTCCACAGTCGGCACAACTCCCCCAATCCTTCGTGCCTGAGATCAGCCTGCCACTGCAGGTGTTCCTGGGCTGAGCGAGCGCTGTTTCTTCGGGGGAAGCTGAGCCCTCATTGCTACCACCAGGCACCCCCACCGCTTAGACTCCCAAGAGGCGCTGGTCAGAGAAGAGCGAAGACCCTTCCGGCTTTCCAATGGCTCATTCGGAGTCTGTCTCTTGTCACTGGTCGCCAAAACACTGCCACAACGAAGGAGGGTGTTACACTTCGGGCTTCCCCACGGGCCTCCTTGCAGAATACGACTTCTTTACAAGCTCCTCTGTGGACCAGATACAGGTTGCCATGGTGCCTGTACAAACTACGACGGACTCCGGGTCAGCTGACACGTCCTGTACGGGGAAGACGTACAGCAAGACATGCCCCCATATGGCTATAAAACCACCATCTTTCGAGGGGCTTGTTGCTGCTAATTAGCGTTACAAGCTACAAGCGGTTACGTCCGTTACTACTTCGTGTCTTCTCCACACGATTCCTCATCTGATTTCCTGGTTCTGACCCTTGCCTGACTACTGGACTGGCTTGCCTCCTCCTTTATTCCTGTCGTGCTCGTCTGGCTTTTGACTCAGAATGTTATTGGATCCGGCTCCCTGCTGTCTCTTGCAGTACTTCATTCCAGGTTGCCGCTTCTGGACACGGAACCGAAGCCTTCCTCGCAGAGGACTTGCTGGCAACCATCCAGAACTTTTCTACACCTACTCTGGATGCATGTGTGCTCAGGTACATACTTATAATTGGCAAATCCCGTCTCTACTACTATTTTCTCTCCACGACTGTTTGGATATTTGTCTTCTGTTGGATTCTGGGACATTGAGTGACTATCTTGTGAACTTGTCTTCAAGTGCATATAAAAGCTCTGCTGAAACTGCACCAACCCGGCACTAGTACGACCCTCGTGCCGTTCGGGGCTACTTCCCTATACTAACATTCCTGTTTGTTATTTTCTCCTTTCGTTGACTTCTGTTTCCTGGATTCCTTTCCTCAAAATATCCTTATTCAGGTTAGTTGTTACCAGTTCGATATATTAGTTGGGATTGATACTTTAAAAGGCTCTTTAGAATATTCCCACTCATTGTGTTATATTTTTTGTAGATCCAGCCCGGGGAAGCTCCACTCCAATACTTACCTAGGTAGTTTCCCATTGAATTCAACTGTTCTGATTACTTGCTTTAATTTCGACACTGTCTAATATCTTTGTATTCCTTTGCAGCATTGGTATTGGCGGTGTGTGTTCTCCCCGTTCTTTTATTCAATTGACACCTCTTTCTGTCCCAACTGAAACAGCAGAGAGGTACATTGTAGAAAAGAGCCCCTCTTTGAGGAAGCCTGAGTCTTGTACTCAGGTGAGCTGGGATGGAAGGCTGAATATCGATTCTTGTACCACCATCATCTCCAAGGCCACTCCTCCACATCTTCGGCCTATTTCGGAGTGGTGAGTAACAGTGGGTTACTGCCCACTGCGGCTCCCCCCTTTCCTCTTTCATAGTTGCAGGAGTTTAGTGCACTTTGTGCACAATTTTTTGTAAAACCACCATGCCCCATGCTGGCCAGTGCACTCCCTCTTTTGCATATTCAACCGGGGACTTCACCTTTGATCAGGTTGTGCCTGGTCTGGGGAACACTTCTGCCCCTTCCACATTTCTTTCTTGCCTTGGCCTGATCTCAGACCACCGGCTCCTGGTTTACCTCAGCTGTGAGTTCAACTCGCACGCCATACTTCGACCACTGCAAGTTCCTCTCCCTATTTTATTAGGCTAAAGCTCCCCAACCAACTTATCCTTGCGCTGCCTGCCCTTGCAGGAGTTACCATGTTGGGAGAGCGCAGTTCATGATGGGTGAAGTTTGAGTTTTATTCCTCTGCTAGAATTTCCCAAACGAACTTTGCCTTCCTTCCCCCTTGTATCAGTCCTATCCATTTCTTATCAGGCCAATCTTGCCTCCCTCAATAATGCTTGGGCTGTCGGCCCTTGCCGTAGATCTTGTGCTGGCGGAGAGCCGTTTCCGACGGGGGAAGCTGACCTTCTAATTCCTTTAGTAAAGCCTCCTCGCCGTTGGATTTGCAAAGGGAGGCTCCCCACTTCCATTTTACTTGTCATGTAGGCCCAATCTCCCCCACCCTAATCCTCTGCGGATTGCCTGCCGTTGCAGGAGTTTTGCCGGGCTGGAGGAGTGCCGCTCCTGACCGGGAGGAGCTGGGCCATTCTCTTCTTAAATAGACCTCCTTCCCCACCTCTATTCCCTCAGTAGGCCAAAGCTCCCCCGCCATAGTCCCAGCGGACTGCCTACCCGCAGACGATCCCAGGCGAGGGGGAGTACCGTTCAAGTCCTGGACAATCTGAGCTTGTCCTTGTTTCCTTTAGGCCACCCTCGGCCATCATTCTGGCATTTAAGTAGCGTCGTACTAACACCTATACTGCTACCTCTCCGATGCACCACCACCACTGTTATTTGTTTATCGACCCTGAAGCACCGTCGTAACTAAATGAATTCCATTGGTATACGCAGTAATGGGTTATTTATAATGTGCTTAATACCCAGAGGTTTCTATGAGCGGACCCGGGGCTTGAACCTGTGCTGCTCTGTGTCATCTTGCTCTCAAGGCGAGAACCTTGCTGCTGAGCCATCCTCCCAGGAAATATGCAAAATTATCAACCTCCCCTTCACCGCCTGAATGCAATCACTATTTGTGAGCTTGAACCACTATGTGAGTCTTCACAGTAAACCACTTGCTTGCCACGCAGGCCTTGATCCACCGGTCCCAGTATTGTGCACCCTTTTCCCTGTGGCAATTACCATATAAAAGACGACCTTCAAATGAGAGCATCACAATTCGAGACCCCTTTTAGATATCTACACTAACTTAATGTGCTCAAAATATTTGTGAAGTGTGCCCTAAAACCTAGGGCCCCTGATAACATGACTGTGTCCTACACTTGCAACACTCGCGAATTGGGTGGCCAAGAACGATAGATGAAAGGTGCCCAGCTAACACCCTGAACAGCATACTGGCGGCTGTGTGGCCTACCTATCGCAAATCCTTTCTATCACGCCACCTATGGCGCCCCATGGCTCTGCGGCGAAGCAATGGGAGGATCTTCCTTCATTCCAGATGGTAAGAGATTATGAGTATTGGTGCCCTAATTGTCCAAACACGAGTGAGGTATATGGGAGCGGAGCTTGTAGTGCACCCCGCTAATGCATCCTGCTAGTGGTGTGTCGAAAACTCGCACCCCGGGGGGAGTCGCGCATAAACAGTTGTGACTCCTGCCTTACCCAAGGGTTAAACTAGGAGGAAATATAAAGGCTCACCTGGCCTCAGTCTTGGATTTGCGATGGGGGTGGCTGAGGGCCGTGCGTGCCATCCGATCCAGTGTACGTGGGAAGAAAGTAACATCTTCCTCCATTAAGACTTGACTGTTCATTAATCCCCCTAGACTTAATTAGTGCTCACATAAGCAGCTCCCACCAACTACCTAGCTTGGTCATTCGACGACCACTGTGACCCAATTAAACCTTGAGCTACAACGCTGGACGTTCCACCTGCAATGAAGGCCCATAACCATGTCGAGCCCCCTTAACCGCGCTTGGACCTGCCATATTCCCCACCAGCCGACCATCCCCATGCCATGCATACTTTAAGCCCCGCTGTGGGTTCAAACAAGAGCTATTCTCTTCACCCATCCTTGGTTTACAACCCACTACGGCTAGCAACGGAAGCTGCACCATACGCCTGCAATAATGAATAGTTTGCAGTCCCCATGGGTACATCTACTAACCTGTACCTATTACACCAAACATGTCCGTTCATTTTACTTACCCTGGGCCTATCTCGTCCAGAGGGGACGATATGCAAGCCCTGTTAACTGCTTGTTCCCTTTGACATCTTTCGCTACTCATTCCTTTCCATGGCCTCTCGGACGCTGTTGCGCGCCACTGCGTGTATTAAGGACTATCCTAGCGAGCCTGCATCTAAACCCAATCCCGGGGCCATACTTTCTAACCCATCTACCAACTCCTGCCCCTATTTCCAATACTTTTGCCATGAACACACGGCAAACAACTAAGCAATAAACCGTACAAATCAACTTAGTTTACCAAAATTGTTTACCAAGTCCTGTTAACTGCTGTCTGCTTTGAGTGGTATCCCCTTGGCAAAGAGACCATATGGGGGTACCACACATGAATAATAATACTCCAAGGACAACTATTAGTTCCTGATAAGCCCATGCCACCGCTGACTGTAACCAAGACTCAATTATATTTACATCTACTAAATCCCAGTGGGTACAGCAACCCCCCAAAGGCACTCAAACTGTCAAGCATTAATCAGCAGACTTATCCTTTTACAAGCAACCCCACGGCACGGCGACCCACTAGGGAATACATTACCTGCATGCTATAATGCAGAGGCATATTGCTATACCCATGCCCCACGCGGTATGGCGACTGGTGGCTGTGCTAAGAAAGTTTTGCATTACCGGGCGCAAACTAAGAATGCACTAACCAGGTATTGCGTGCACAGCGAACCATCGACTTGACTTGTTTGCCCAAAGCATTTAACACACGGCTCAGCGGTCGCAACAGCTGGAAGCATACCTTATATAACTTGTAATATATTGGTTATAGACAACAACTTGGCGCCGCATTCGATGAAAGCATGTATTGCATTTTGAAAACCATGACCATCAGCTCCGCCACTCAATAGGGGAAAAAACACCAAGGCTCATTACACCGGACACGAGAGCCGGCAGTGCAGCAACCACCCAGAGCTTGCCGCTAACCTCACTAACCTTGCCTCAGCACACACGGCAACCGTGAAGATGAATTAAACAAATGCAAAACACTGCGACCACCCAGCGCTCTAAACTTACATACTGTGGTCTGCCCCTGCATTCCGAACTGCAAAAAAACAATGCGGATGAACCTTTCAACGAAATTCCACCATGCATGCTTTCCTATACGGCACAGCGCTAAATCGGCATTCGTGCAAGGCGCCCTGATCCCCAAACAGCAATCTACTTACCCATGTATGGTGTCCTCTGAGTGGACCGCCTCACGCTAGGGTGTCAGTCGCTCTTCATTCATGCAATGAGAGACAGACACGAGCTGGGGTGCAACACTTCTTTATTCAACGAGTGCCTGCATCGAACTGCCGCCTTCCTCCCTGAGTGGCTCCTCCCCTTCCTCCCACTCCTTGGGCCTCCCCATGTGATAGGGGTGTAGTGACAACACCACACACTCCCGTTACTAAACATAGAGTCCGGTCTTAGTTCGTTTCTTCAATGAGGCGGTGGGGCTTCCTTTTGGTTCTCTGGGGTCCACCGTCCACCCTTGCCGACTGACTCATCAATGTCCCTTGTGACATGTCACTTGCAGAGTCTTCTCGGTCTCCTTCATAGGTGGTGTCCCATTATGAGAGGGTATCATTTCCGCTTGTGTCAGCTGTGGGTGTTACTCCGGGCATCCGCCTGAAGTGGGATGAGTTCCTTGTCATAGACCTGCGGTCTCCTTCTGCATTGATGAGTGATCCCTTTTTTTCGACAATGATGAGGGATTCTTCACTGAATGGAGCCATGTTTTTGCGATGTTGTGGTTGCCGGACCACTACCAGGTCTCCTGGTGCTAGGTCATTTTCTTTGGCCCTATGGGTGGCGTCGGCCGCCCTTTTCATGTTCTCTTTCATGAGCGTGTCTTTTCTTCTCATGTTCGCATCATCCTCATATCGGTCTTCGTCAGCCGCTGCGTGTGGCAGCCGCGTTCTAATTGTTCGTCCGAACATCACTTCTGAGGGCGTTTTCCCAGTGGTGCTATGTGGTGTGGTTCGGTAGTCCCGCATGAGTTGGTATAGTAGTTTTTCAACAGGTTCTCCTGTGAGGCGTGCAATTTGGGTTGTGCGTTTAACGTTGCTCATAAATCTTTCTACTGTCCCATTTGCCTGTGGCCACAATGGTGTTATTTTTCGGTGTCAGAAACCCATGTATTCCGCAAATCTTTGGAAGTCTTGTCCAGTGAAAGGAGGTCCATTGTCGGACTTTACTACCTTGGGTATTCCGTACGTTGCAAACATCCGATCTAGCGCTGGAATGGTGTGATGCGCTGAGGTGGACGGGACTATCTGTAGATCGGGGTACCTTGAATATTCGTCAACTGCCACGAATATGTACTCTCCCCCTTCTATGGGCCCAAAATGGTCGATGGCTATTTCCTCCCATGTTCCTTCAGGCAGTGCTGCCATGCTCAATGGTTCCGGTGATGTGTGTGGTTTTATGATTGCACACGTGGAGCAGTGTTGGAGTAGTTCTTCCACTGAGGTGTCTAGTTGGGGGAACCATAGTTTTTGTCTTAACATTCTTTTTGTGGATACACTGCCCCGGTGTCCTTCATGGGCTAGTTCTAGAACTTTCCGTCGCAGGCTTCGTGGAATTACGAGCTTGGTGCCCTTTATCAGCAGCCCTTCTTCCGACTTTGCGAGTTCTTCTTTCACTGCCAGAAAGCATGTGATGTCTTGTTTCGTGTCATTGCTGACTGTTTCTTTGATTTGTTTTGCTTGTTTCCATCGCCCCGTTTCTAGGCATCTCAGTATGATTTGTATACCTTGGTCGGCATTGGATTCACAAATTATCTGGTCCATGTCCGGATGACATATCTTATGTACTGAGCAGCGATGGATGATTCTGGTCCACATTTTTCTTTTGGGTGGCGGGAGAGGAACTCGGCGGCGTGTGATGGTGACCTGATAGTCCTGTAGGCGAAGTGCCCATCTGGCTATTCTTGGTGGCATTTTCGCTTGTGGGT
This sequence comes from Ambystoma mexicanum, assembly GCF_040938575.1. Classification (NCBI taxonomy): domain Eukaryota; kingdom Metazoa; phylum Chordata; class Amphibia; order Caudata; family Ambystomatidae; genus Ambystoma; species Ambystoma mexicanum. Next base: position 1,159,510,522 of record NC_090929.1, on the reverse strand, counting down.
TGCCATAAATGAAGATGAGTGCTTGGTGATCCGTGGCTACCACGAAGGGTTTCCCGTAAAGAAACAGGTGGAAGTGTTCGCAGGCCCAGACTACTGCTAATCCTTCCTTCTCTGCCTGAGAGTAGGCCTGTTCCGTCTTGGAGAGACTTCGGCTGGCGTATGATACGATGTGCTTTTTGCGTCCTTCTCTGTCGCCTAATTGCGTGAGAATGGCACCCAGGCCTACTGGACTGGCGTCGACAATGAGTTCCGTGGTTTTATTAGGGTCAAAATATGCCATGTTCCGGCCGTCGGATATGCGGTCCTTGATGGTTTGGAACGCCTCTTGGCATTTGGACGACCAGACAAATTCGGTGTTAGTTTTAATGAGGGCTTTGAGGGGTTTGCTGACGGACGCAAAGTCTCGTATGTACCTTGTGCAGTAGCTTGCAAGTCCCAGGAAGGATCTGAGGTCTGATGTGGTGGTGGGTGGCTCGGCTTCTCGGAGTGCGCTAACTTTTTCTGGGTCAGGTGTCATTCCCTTTTCTGAAACTCACACTTGGTCTTCTTCTAGGGCAGGGGTACACATCTGATTTTGACAGAGGGCCGAAAGTACCTTACATGAGGGCTATAGTGGGCCGAAAAGTAAATGTGGGCGGGGCGGTAGGCGGGGCGTGGCAGGAGGCTTTTTCAACCCCCAATTTGTATTAAACACATGGAAAAAGAATATGTTTTTGAGGGCTAATGATTTTTATTTGCATTTCAAACTTACATTTTGTACTACACATTTTCCATTGTTATAATTTATTTCTATTTAGTTATTGTATCTCGTCTGTTTAATTAAATTATCTTAATTTTATTGACCCTAGATTGGACATTCCGTTATTTTGGACTGCTATAGTTTGCTGTTTGGATTGCCCAAGAGGAGTATGGCCTTCGTTGAGTCAGGTTTCCTCAAAAAGCAAAGGATGTACATCTCCTAACAGTATCTATAGTTATGGTGAAGACAGAGCTAAAGTGTAGATGCCACACATTTACAGGACTCCCAGAATCGGGAGACCACACAAGGACCAGTCGTTATTAAAAAGAGATAAACATCAAATTTAATAGGTTCAGAGTCTAAAAAGTGATTAAATAATGTGGTCCACAATACATACAATTCATAAACAGAGTAACAGAAAAACAAACAGGCGTTACGTGACAGGCTAAAATTTAGCTGATTTACAATGTATCAAACTGTAGACACATTCAGTGTCTGTAGGTACATTTTAACAAATAGTGTACCATACCCTACACTGGTTAGGTTTAGTTAAGACAAACAATTAGTAACTCTGGTGAGAAATACAGAGTATTAGCTCGACATGTTTCAGTTCCTACAATTATTATGGAACATTCATCAGGAGGTATATGATTAACCACGTAACCAGGACAACAGTCAGTAGACAACTAGTAACATTCGCTGAATTCGTAGCATCTATAAGATAAAAGACAAAACGCAAAACATAAACTTACAATTAGCAATTCATGTTGCAAGTTCAAAATTCATGAACTACGGAATCAAAAAAGAGGGGAATAGATACCTCCATTGATGCCGAGTGGGTGCTCTCTACTCGAGAAGTAGTAGGCGGTATGGGACCGAAAATCGTTCCTACCTAGAGTAAAAATACATACACATGAGCGCTAAAAAGTAGCTCATTAACAAAAGCAGGAAACGTGCTAAAGCTTAGCAGCTAATGACATAAGTGTAAAGTGTGAACCATCTAGAGATGGAAGTATAGACAGAGAGAGTCTAATGTGGTAAAATGAACAAACATGTCCACAGGGTGCCTCCTACGTAGCTCCGAGCTGTAGTGCATTGGGTAGCTCTAATCAAAGAAGATTCATCAAAGCGTGACACGGAGTCTCGTGCTACACCGTTAATAGGCCCTGAAGTAAGGGAATTGGGCGACTAGAGTGGCAGAAAATTAGTAAATGCCGCCATTAGAAACCAAGCAAGTCATATATCAACGGCGGTCCCCAAACAGGGAATCAGTGTGCATCAAGCCTTACCTACGAAATGTAAATAGCAGTGCCGGGCGAGAACGGATCTGGCAAACGGCTCCAGGAATAGACGCTGCAACCAGCGATAAGTGCTGCAAGGTTAGTACAGCGAGCACCGTGTTCTAGGGAGATAACAGGGTCATTAGGCTGGATGACCGGTGCTTGAACGGTAGTCATGGAGACACAGTGGTCCTACAACTATGTCTGGCCAGGAAGAGAGCAAGCAAACCAACGTAGTTCTGAACGGCCGCCATCTTGGAGTGGCAAGAGCCGGTCGCAGAGCGAAAACAGAACTCCTGAGTGCTAAAAAGATAGACATACGGGGAAGCTGTTGGGGATAGTACCAAAACTATAACAGTTCTTAAGGAACTACTCCAAGAGCAAGAGGACCGTATAGAGATAATAGAATAAATTATCTGTAAATATACTCATTAGGGAGAATACAGCTAGTATGTAGAGAGATAAGGGTAAACAATTATCCTTATAGGTGTATAGTGCATGGTAAACAGTGTAACAAATAATACAGCTACCAATATTAGTCCTGAGAACTCTGAGGTACCTCGTACACACAATACAGAGATAGCAGAAAAAAAGATCAAAGAAATGGTCAAAAAAACAGGCAATTAGATATTATACCATTCGACAGAGTCATTGAGACCCCTGATATCACTCTGCAAAGTATAAATCATCTTTTGTTCCATAGTAAACAGTTTTTTCTCACGGGTGGCATAATTAGAACCTTTGAGTGATAACAGTATTGTCCATTTAAAGTCTTCATAGTGATGTTTCAGAAGATTGAAATGCTTCACCATTGGGGCATTTTCAGTCCTGTTTTTAAGACAGCTCCGGTGTTCCATGATCCGAACTTTGGCCTTGCGAGTTGTTTTCCCCACATAATGCAGTCCGCATTTACAAGTGATCAGATATACCACAAATTCTGTGTTACAGTTAGTTAAATTTTTTTGTGTCCAGAGCTTTGAGAGTCCAACATCAATATTTTTAGTTACAGAGGTCAATTTGCAGACCCCGCATGAACCACAAGGGTAATGACCGGTGGGTTCAGGTAGACCCCATAGAGTGGTCAATCTGGGTTCCTGGATAGGGATGGATTTAAGTTTGCTATTACTAACTCTGTTGCCTATCGTTGTGCTTTTTTTATAAGCAAAAATTGGCATGTTCATAGTTGGGGAGGAGGATTGAAAGATTTTCCAATTCTTCTTAATGATGTTGGTAATATCAAAGCTCTGGTTAGAAAAGGTACTCACACAAACAATCCGGTCATCTTTAGGTTTGACTGGTTTAGGTTCTAATAATGCCTCTCGATTGTTATTGAAAGCCCTTTTGGCTGCTTTTTGCACCAGTTTCTTAGGGTACCCTCTCTGTCTCAGTTTTTTTGCAAGGGTGTCGGCCTCCGCCTCATAAGTTTCTTTAGTAGAGCTATTCCTTTTCAGGCGTAGAAACTGCCCAAAGGGGAGGTTGTCACGAAGATGTTTAATGTGGTGACTGGAGTACTCTAGAAGGGAGTTTTTATCGGTAGGTTTATGATAGGGCTTAATTTTCAGGACTCCATTCGAAGCAAAAATGGTTAGATCCAGAAAGTTAGTGAACTCGTTGCTAGACGTCATAGTAAACTGGAGGTGAGGGTTACGGTTATTAAGCCAGTTGAAAAAGTTGTTAGCTTCAGTCAAGGTGCCTCTCCATATGACCAGGATATCATCAATATACCGACTCCATTTCACAATGTTATTATTGTAGGGATTAAGATTACTATAGATGTTACTTTTCTCGAAAGTCTCTACATATAAATTCGCAACACTCGGGGCCATGGTAGCACCCATGGCAGTCCCTTCCGTTTGTTGAAAAATCCTACCGTTGAACTCAAAATAGTTGCGTTTCAACGCCAGTTCGACACACCACAAGATAAAGGACGTGGGAACCGGATCCTTGTCAGTACGGCCCAGAAGTATTTCTTCAATCGCCTCTAAAGATGCTTGCTGAGGAATATTGGTGTAAAGAGATATGATGTCAAAGCCGAGTAGCAACTGGGTATTGGGGTCGAAGGCCAGGTTTTCGTGACTGTTGATAACATCTCGAGAGTCTTTCAGGTAAGATGACATTTTTTGCACAAATCCCTTCAGATAGTGGTCTGCAAAAGTGGAAAGGGGTTCGAGAACCGAGTTAATCCCTGCCACAATGGGTCGTCCTGGAGGATTGACCAACGTTTTGTGTACCTTAGGTAAGATGTAAAACGTAGGGATGCTTGGTTTTTTGTTAATGAGGAAATCCGCCTCTTGCTTCGAGATCCATTCTCGGTCTTTAGCTTTGGACACTTTATCAGAAACAAGTCCTATGAGTTCTGGGGTTGGGTCCATAGTAAGGGGACGATAATAATGAATATCACTCAGTTGTCTTTCGCATTCCGTGATGTAATCAGTGCGATTAAGGACCACGATGCCTCCACCTTTATCCGCCTTCTTGATGACAATTTGAGAATTTTTAGACAAGGAGTCAAGTGCTTGGAGTTCTAGATTAGAAAGATTATGGAACAGTTTCGAAGGTTTACTTTCCAAGGCTTTTATTTCCGCAATCACTCTCTTTTCAAAAACCAGTGATTCAGGCGAGAAACTCTGTGAAGGAGGATAGAAGGTAGAGGGTTTGCGGAGTCCCGTACAATTCGTAGGTCCTTCAACGGTGCTCGCGGTGTCTGAGGCGAAGAATTCTTTCAGATGAATTTTCCTCATGAATTTTTTGAAATCAATTAGGAATTCAAAAGGGTCATGTGCTTTAGTCATCACGTAGCCCAGACCTTTGTTAAGCACTTGTTGTTCAGTATTCGTAAGGGTATAATCAGACAGATTGATCAAAAGCGATTCCCGCTTCTGGTTTGTTTTGGGTCGTCCCAGCTGCTTCTGTTTGGGGCCTGGTATAAAAAACGGCCCTGATTACCTCTTCTTCCTCCGTTGTTTTGTCGTCGAGATGGTTGACCTCTTCCTCTTCGGTTGGGAGTTCTATTTCCAGAGGACGTTCCTTCGCCTGCATCTTCAGGATCACTACTATCGTGACTGGTACTGTATGAGGTATTACGAAATCTGACTCGTCTATTGTGTCTAGTGGGACCATTGGTTTGTAAAGATTTGTTGATGTGGTCTTCTTTCACGTATGGAAAAGCCCTCTCATGGAAAACCAAGCATCCCTACGTTTTACATCTTACCTAAGGTACACAAAACGTTGGTCAATCCTCCAGGACGACCCATTGTGGCAGGGATTAACTCGGTTCTCGAACCCCTTTCCACTTTTGCAGACCACTATCTGAAGGGATTTGTGCAAAAAATGTCATCTTACCTGAAAGACTCTCGAGATGTTATCAACAGTCACGAAAACCTGGCCTTCGACCCCAATACCCAGTTGCTACTCGGCTTTGACATCATATCTCTTTACACCAATATTCCTCAGCAAACATCTTTAGAGGCGATTGAAGAAATACTTCTGGGCCGTACTGACAAGGATCCGGTTCCCACGTCCTTTATCTTGTGGTGTGTCGAACTGGCGTTGAAACGCAACTATTTTGAGTTCAACGGTAGGATTTTTCAACAAACGGAAGGGACTGCCATGGGTGCTACCATGGCCCCGAGTGTTGCGAATTTATATGTAGAGACTTTCGAGAAAAGTAACATCTATAGTAATCTTAATCCCTACAATAATAACATTGTGAAATGGAGTCGGTATATTGATGATATCCTGGTCATATGGAGAGGCACCTTGACTGAAGCTAACAACTTTTTCAACTGGCTTAATAACCGTAACCCTCACCTCCAGTTTACTATGACGTCTAGCAACGAGTTCACTAACTTTCTGGATCTAACCATTTTTGCTTCGAATGGAGTCCTGAAAATTAAGCCCTATCATAAACCTACCGATAAAAACTCCCTTCTAGAGTACTCCAGTCACCACATTAAACATCTTCGTGACAACCTCCCCTTTGGGCAGTTTCTACGCCTGAAAAGGAATAGCTCTACTAAAGAAACTTATGAGGCGGAGGCCGACACCCTTGCAAAAAAACTGAGACAGAGAGGGTACCCTAAGAAACTGGTGCAAAAAGCAGCCAAAAGGGCTTTCAATAACAATCGAGAGGCATTATTAGAACCTAAACCAGTCAAACCTAAAGATGACCGGATTGTTTGTGTGAGTACCTTTTCTAACCAGAGCTTTGATATTACCAACATCATTAAGAAGAATTGGAAAATCTTTCAATCCTCCTCCCCAACTATGAACATGCCAATTTTTGCTTATAAAAAAAGCACAACGATAGGCAACAGAGTTAGTAATAGCAAACTTAAATCCATCCCTATCCAGGAACCCAGATTGACCACTCTATGGGGTCTACCTGAACCCACCGGTCATTACCCTTGTGGTTCATGCGGGGTCTGCAAATTGACCTCTGTAACTAAAAATATTGATGTTGGACTCTCAAAGCTCTGGACACAAAAAAATTTAACTAACTGTAACACAGAATTTGTGGTATATCTGATCACTTGTAAATGCGGACTGCATTATGTGGGGAAAACAACTCGCAAGGCCAAAGTTCGGATCATGGAACACCGGAGCTGTCTTAAAAACAGGACTGAAAATGCCCCAATGGTGAAGCATTTCAATCTTCTGAAACATCACTATGAAGACTTTAAATGGACAATACTGTTATCACTCAAAGGTTCTAATTATGCCACCCGTGAGAAAAAACTGTTTACTATGGAACAAAAGATGATTTATACTTTGCAGAGTGATATCAGGGGTCTCAATGACTCTGTCGAATGGTATAATATCTAATTGCCTGTTTTTTTGACCATTTCTTTGATCTTTTTTTCTGCTATCTCTGTATTGTGTGTACGAGGTACCTCAGAGTTCTCAGGACTAATATTGGTAGCTGTATTATTTGTTACACTGTTTACCATGCACTATACACCTATAAGGATAATTGTTTACCCTTATCTCTCTACATACTAGCTGTATTCTCCCTAATGAGTATATTTACAGATAATTTATTCTATTATCTCTATACGGTCCTCTTGCTCTTGGAGTAGTTCCTTAAGAACTGTTATAGTTTTGGTACTATCCCCAACAGCTTCCCCGTATGTCTATCTTTTTAGCACTCAGGAGTTCTGTTTTCGCTCTGCGACCGGCTCTTGCCACTCCAAGATGGCGGCCGTTCAGAACTACGTTGGTTTGCTTGCTCTCTTCCTGGCCAGACATAGTTGTAGGACCACTGTGTCTCCATGACTACCGTTCAAGCACCGGTCATCCAGCCTAATGACCCTGTTATCTCCCTAGAACACGGTGCTCGCTGTACTAACCTTGCAGCACTTATCGCTGGTTGCAGCGTCTATTCCTGGAGCCGTTTGCCAGATCCGTTCTCGCCCGGCACTGCTATTTACATTTCGTAGGTAAGGCTTGATGCACACTGATTCCCTGTTTGGGGACCGCCGTTGATATATGACTTGCTTGGTTTCTAATGGCGGCATTTACTAATTTTCTGCCACTCTAGTCGCCCAATTCCCTTACTTCAGGGCCTATTAACGGTGTAGCACGAGACTCCGTGTCACGCTTTGATGAATCTTCTTTGATTAGAGCTACCCAATGCACTACAGCTCGGAGCTACGTAGGAGGCACCCTGTGGACATGTTTGTTCATTTTACCACATTAGACTCTCTCTGTCTATACTTCCATCTCTAGATGGTTCACACTTTACACTTATGTCATTAGCTGCTAAGCTTTAGCACGTTTCCTGCTTTTGTTAATGAGCTACTTTTTAGCGCTCATGTGTATGTATTTTTACTCTAGGTAGGAACGATTTTCGGTCCCATACCGCCTACTACTTCTCGAGTAGAGAGCACCCACTCGGCATCAATGGAGGTATCTATTCCCCTCTTTTTTGATTCCGTAGTTCATGAATTTTGAACTTGCAACATGAATTGCTAATTGTAAGTTTATGTTTTGCGTTTTGTCTTTTATCTTATAGATGCTACGAATTCCGCGAATGTTACTAGTTGTCTACTGACTGTTGTCCTGGTTACGTGGTTAATCATATACCTCCTGATGAATGTTCCATAATAATTGTAGGAACTGAAACATGTCGAGCTAATACTCTGTATTTCTCACCAGAGTTACTAATTGTTTGTCTTAACTAAACCTAACCAGTGTAGGGTATGGTACACTATTTGTTAAAATGTACCTACAGACACTGAATGTGTCTACAGTTTGATACATTGTAAATCAGCTAAATTTTAGCCTGTCACGTAACGCCTGTTTGTTTTTCTGTTACTCTGTTTATGAATTGTATGTATTGTGGACCACATTATTTAATCACTTTTTAGACTCTGAACCTATTAAATTTGATGTTTATCTCTTTTTAATAACGACTGGTCCTTGTGTGGTCTCCCGATTCTGGGAGTCCTGTAAATGTGTGGCATCTACACTTTAGCTCTGTCTTCACCATAACTATAGATCTTTGTCCCCCCGGACACAGACAGAGTATACGTTGCTAACTTATGTCAGTCAACTGTATACCGGGCTTCCTCCATATTTAAGTTGTTCATCTCCTAACAGTGCCTGTTTTAGCTTTATTATTGGGTTCACTCTTGGAGTGTAACACTATGCCCCATGGCTCCCACCCCCAACCAAACACTATGCCCCATGGCCCCCTCACCCCCAACCAAACACTATGCCCCATGGCCCCCTCACCCCCAACCAAACACTATGCCCCATGGCTCCCACCCCCAACCAAACACTATGGCCCATGTCCGTCACCCCAAACCAAACACTATGACCCATGTCCCCCTCACCCCCAACCAAACACTATGACCCATGTCCCCCTCACCCCCAACCAAACACTATGCCCCAGGGCCGCCTTACCCCCAACCAAACACTATGCCCCATGGCTCCCACCCCCAACCAAACACTATGCCCCATGTCCCTCATCCCCAACCAAACACGATGCCCCAAGGCCCCCTCAAACCCAACCGAATACTATGCCCCATGGCCCCCTCACCCCCAACCAAACACTATGCCCCAGGGCCCCCTCACCCCCAACCAAACACTATGCCCCATGGCTCCCACCCCCAACCAAACACTATGCCCATGGCTCCCACCCCCAACCAAACACTACGCCCCATGTCCCTCACCCCCAACCAAACACTATGACCCATGTCCCCCTAACCCCCAACCAAACACTATGCCCCATGTCCCCCTCACCCCCAACCAAACACTATGCCCCAGAGCCCCCTCACCCCCAACCAAACACTATGCCCCATGGCACCCTCACCCCCAACCAAACACTATGCCCCATGTGTGTGGAGGAGTGCCAGCGTAGGGACAAATGCCCTGCAAGACACTGGGCTTGACAAAGGTGTGCTGGCTGCCGGCTACAGGAAGGGATGAAGAAGGGTTGCAGCTCTGGCGAGTGCTTGTGCACCCTCTGCTGTCAACAGGGTCCAGCAGCTCCCATGGACGAAGGGGGAAGGGAAGATAGTAGCTCATCATCCTGCCATCGACCAAGCACCCTCCCAGGGTTCTCCCCCATCAGTGATAGACTAGGCTGTGGTGGCCCCTGGTACTCCCAGGTGCGGCTTTCCCAGTCCTGAACTTTCATCTTCCCACCAGCATTCGGCCACAAGTTGTCCTGCTGTCTACAGACTAGGTAGAGGTGGCCCTTGGTACCCCCAGGTGCGCCTTTACCGACCCTGAACATCGAACTGTCCTCAAGAGGTGTCAAAGGAAGTCAGACTGGTACCCCGCAGACCCGAATTGGCCCAGCCAAAATATTGTGTGAAGTAGCGTTATGGTGGTTGTGGTGAGAGGTACCAGCTAGGAGTGATGGTGTTGTGTCAGTGGTGCAAGAACCACTCACCCAGGTTAATAAAGGGTGTGCTTGCGGGTGGAGGTTCTAACGTTTTACCTGTTTGCTCACCAGCCCGGACTGTCACACTGGAGCAAGCTGGGTCCCTAAGTGGGTGAAGGCTAGTGGGATCTACTGTTCTAGTGTTAGTGTGTGTATTCTGCTATGGTTTTGTATTTGTTTTGTTGTTATGAAAAAGGAGGAGTGTTGCATGTCACCTCTCCTGGGGAGCATGGTAGCTCCCAGGAACTGCATCATGGACACATGGTAGCAACCATGTGACCTGGTTAATGAAAGAGACAAACCGATTCCGGCTCGTCAGTCGATCAGAAGCTGACTCTGGTGTCGTACTTCCAGGCTCCATGCTGGTGCTACACCGCGTGCAGGAGGCCCAAGGACGGGGCCCTGCACGAGGACGGTGCCCCCGTTAGGCAACAAGGTCCCCCTTGACTGCATGGGCCATGTGATCATGGCTGAAGGTGCAGCCCCAGCCTGGGTGCCTCCAGAGCCGGGGCTGCAGTGAGCTGGGTGCCCCCAGCCCACGTGGTTGACTCCAGCGATCCAGAGCTCACAGGGTGATCTCTGTGATCCAGCAGCTGCATGAACACAGCCCCAAATGGTACTAGTTGGGTGATCCCGACATTTGCGTGGCCCGCTCCGGTGATCCGGGAGCAGGCCACAACATTTAGCAGACCCCGTGGCACACCGCCACTTAGCCCATTCCAACCGTCCTTTCTGATGCCAGGCTAGAATGCCAACTACGAAAGACAAACCAGCATTCCAGCTGACACGCATGACAATCTACCCTTGTTTTCTGCAATTAAGCATGAATTGTTGCAGGCATGACCTGGGCATTTGTCCATTACTATGCCAACATACATCGCCCTTGCTCATTCCTCTTAGCCCCTTTCTTTTCCCACTAGTAAGGTGCATAATGAGACATGTCTTCTTTTTGGCATAAAAAGGCAGCAGATTTATTTTCACACATAACAGAAAACACAACAAACAATTGTGAAAAATAGTTCAGAAGGTGCGGCGACTGCTCCATGTCCAAAATCTGCTTGCCCCTTTTCCCAACAAAGCCCACAGTCGGCACAACTCCCCCAATCCTTTGTGCCTGAGACCAGCCTGCCCCTGCAGGTGTTCCTAGGCTGAGCGAGCGCTGTTTCTTCGGGAGAAGCTGAGCCCTCATTGCTACCACCAGGCACCCCCACCGCTTAGGCTCCCAAGAGGCGCTGGTCCGAGAAGAGCGAAGACCCTTCCGGCTTTGCAATGGCTCATTCGGAGTCTGTCTCTTGTCACTGGTCGCCAAAACACTGCCACAACAAAGGTGGGTTACCGCCCACCGCGGCTCCCCCCTTTCCTCTTTCATAGTTGCAGGAGTTTAGTTCACTTTGTGCACAGTTTTTTGTAAAACCTCCATGCTTCATGCTGGCCAGTGCACTCTCTCTTTTGCATATTCAACCAGGGACTTCACCTTTGATCAGGTTGTGCCTGGTCTGGGGAACACTTCTGCCCTTCCACATTTCTTTCTTGCCTTGGCCTGATCTCAGACCACCGGCTCCTGGTTTACCCCAGCTGTGAGTTCAACTCGTACGCCGTACTTCGACCACTGCAAGTTCCTCTCCCTATTTTATTAGGCTAAAGCTCCCCAACCAACCTATCCTTGCTCTGCCTGCCCTTGCAGGAGTTACCATGTTGGGAGAGCGCAGTTCATGATGGGTGAAGTTTGAGTTTTATTCCTCTGCTAGAATTTCCCAAACCAACTTTGCCTTCCTCCCCCCTTGTATCAGTCCTATCCATTTCTTATCAAGCCAATCTTGCCCCCTCAATAATGCTTGGGCTGACGGCCCTTGCCGTAGATCTTGTGCTGGCGGAGCGCCGTTTCCGACGGGGGAAGCTGACTTTCTAATTCCTTTAGTAAAGCCTCCCCCGCCGTTGGATTTGCAAAGGGAGGCTCCCCACTTCCATTTTACTTGTCATGTAGGCCCAATCTCCCCCACCCTAATCCTCTGCGGATTGCCTGCCGTTGCAGGAGTTTTGCCGGGCTGGAGGAGTGCCGCTCCTGACCGGGAGGAGCTGGGCCATTCTCTTCTTAAATAGACCTCCTTCCCCTCCTCTATTCCATCAGTAGGCCAAAGCTCCCCCGCCATAGTCCCAGTGGACTGCCTACAGACGATCCCCGGCGGGGGGGGGGAGTGGCGTTCAAGACCTGGACAATCTGAGCTTGTCCTTGTTTCCTTTAGGCCACCCTCGGCCATCATTCTGGCATTTAAGTAGCGTCGTACTAACACCTATACTGGTACCTATCCGATGCACCACCACCACTGTTATTTGTTTATCGACCCTGAAGCACCGTCGTAACTAAATTAATTCCATTGGCATACGCAGTAATGGGTTATTTATAACGTGTTTAATACCCAGAAGTTTCTACGAGCAGACCCGGGGCTTGAACCTGTGCTGCTCTGTGTCATCTTGCTCTCAAGGCGAGAACCTTGCTGCTGAGCCATCCTCCCAGGAAATATGCAGTCTTCACAGTAAACCACTTGCTTGCCACGCAGGCCTTAATCCACCTGTCCCAGTATTGTGCACCCTTTTCCCCGTGGCAATTACCATATAAAAGACGACCTTTAAATGAGAGCATCACAATTCGAGACCCCTTTTAGATATCTGCACTAACTTAATGTGCTCAAATTATTTGTGAAGTGTGCCCTAAAACCTAGGGCCCCTGATAACATGACTGTGTCCTACACTTGCAACACTCGCGAATTGGGTGGCCAAGAACGATAGATGAAAGGTGCCCAGCTAACACCCTGACCAGCATACTGCGGCTGTGTGGCGTACCTATCGGAAATCATTTCTATCACGCCACCTATGGCGCCCCATGGCTCTGCTGCGAAGCAATGGGAGGATCTACCTCCATTCCAGATGGTAAGAGATTACGAGTATTGGTGCCCTAATTGTCCAAAAACGAGTGAGGTATATGTTAGCGGAGCTAGTAATGCACCCCGCTAATGCATCCTGCTAGTGGTGTGTCAAAAACTCGCACCCCGGGGGGAGTCGCGCATAAACAGTTGTGTCTCCTGCCTTACCCAAGGGTTAAACTAGGAGGAAACATAAAGGCTCACCTGGCCTCAGTCTGGGATTTGCGATGGGGTTGGCTGAGGGCCGTGCGTGCCATTCGATCCAGTCTACGTGGGAAGAAAGTAACATCTTCCTCCATTAAGACTTGACTGTTCATTAATCCCCCTAGACTTAATCAGTGTTCACATAAGCAGCTCCCCCCCACTACCTAGCTCGGTCATTCGACGACCACTGTGACCCAATTAAACCTTGAGCTACAACGCTGGACGTTCCACCTGCAATGAAGGCCCATAACCATGTCGAGTCCCGTTAACCGCGCTTGGACCCACCATATTCCCCACCAGCCGACCATCCCCATGCCATGCATACTTTAAGACCCGCTGTGGGTTCAAACCTGAGCTATTCTCTTCACCCATCCTTGGTTTACAACCCACTACGGCTAGCAACGGAAGCTGCACCATACGCCTGCAATAATGAATAGTTTGCAGTCCCCATGGGTACATCTACTAACCTGTACCTATTACACCAAACATGTCCGTTCATTTTACTTACCCTGGGCCTATCTCGTCCAGAGGGGACGATATGCAAGCCCTGTTAACTGCTTGTTCCCTTTGACATCTTTCGCTACTCATTCCTTTCCATGGCCTCTCGGACGGTGTTGCGCGCCACTGAGTGTATTAAGGACTATCCTAGCGAGCCTGCATCTAAACCCAATCCCGGGGCCATACTTTCTAACCCATCTACCAACTCCTGCCCCTATTTCCAATACATTTGCCATGAACACACGGCAAACAACTGAGCAATAAACCGTACAAATCAACTTAGTTTACCAAAATTGTTTACCAAGTCCTGTTAACTGCTGTCTGCTTTGAGTGGTACCCCCTTGGCAAAGAGACCATATGGGGGTACCACACATGAATAATAATACTCCAAGGGCAACTATTAGTTCCTGATAAGTAAGCCCAAGCCACTGCTGACTGTAACCAAGACCCAATTATATTTACATCTACTAAATCCCAGTGGGTACAGCAACCCTCCAAAGGCACTCAAACTGTCGAGCATTAATCAGCAGACTTATCCTTTTACAAGCAACCGCACGGCACGGCGACCCACCAGGGAATACATTACCTGCATGCTATAATGCAGATGCATATTGCTATACTCATGCCCCACGCGGTATGGCGACTGGTGGCTGTGCTAAGAAAGTTTTGCATTACCGGGCGCAAACTAAGAATGCACTAACCAGGTATTGCGTGCACAGCGAGCGATCGACTTGACTTGTTTGCCCAAAGCATTTAACCCACGGCTCGGCGGTCGCATCAGCTGGAAGCATACCTTATATAACTTGTAATATATTGGTTATAGCTAACAACTTGGGGCTGCATTCGATGAAAGCATGTATTGCATTTTGAAAACCATGACCACCAGCTCCGCCACTCAATAGGGGAAAAAACACCAAGGCTCATTACACCGGACACGAGAGCCGGCGGTGCAGCAACCACCCAGGGCTTGCCGCTAACCTCACTAACCTTGCCTCAGCACACACGGCAACCGTGAAGATGAATTGCACAAATGCAAAACACTGCGACCACCCAGCGCTCTTCACTTACATACTGTGGTCTGCCCCTGCATTCCGAACTGCAAAAAAACAACGCGGATGAAACTTTCAACGAAATTTCACCATGCATGCTTTCCTATACGGCACAGCGCTAAATCGGCATTCGTGCAAGGCGCCCTGATCCCCAAACAGCAATCTACTTACCCATGTATGGTGCCCTCTTAGTGGACCGCCTCACGCTAGGGTGTCAGTCGCTCTTCATTCATGCAATGAGAGACGGGCACGAGCTGGGGTGCAACACTTCTTTATTCAACGAGTGCCTGCATCGAACTGCCACCTTCCTCCCTGAGCGGCTCCTCCCCTTCCTCCCACTCCTTGGGCCTCCCCATGTGATAGGGGTGTAGTGGCAACACCACACCCTCCCGTTACTAAACATAGAGTCCGGTCTTAGTTCATTTCTTCATTGAGGCGGTGGGGCTTTCTTTTGGTTCTCTGGGGTCGACCGTCCACCCTTGCGGACTGACTCATCAATGTCCCTTGTGACATGTCACTTGCAGAGTCTTCTTGGTCTCCTTCATAGGTGGTGTCCCATTGTGAGAGGGTATCATTTCCGCTTGTGTCAGCTGTGGGTGTTACTCCGGGCATCCGCCTGAAGTGGGATGAGTTCCTTGTCATAGACCTGCGGTCTCCTTCTGCAGTGATGAGTGATCCCTTTTTTTTGACAATGATGAGGGGTTCTTCACTGAATGGAGCCATGTTTTTGCAATGTTGTGGTTGCCGGAACCACTACCAGGTCTCCTGGTGCTAGGTTGTTTTTTTTGGCCCTACGGGTGGCGTCGGCTGCCCTTTTCATGTTCTCTTTCATAAGCGTGTCTTCTCTTCTCATGTCCGCATCATACTCATATCGGTCTTTGTCAGCCACTACGTGTGGCAGCCGCGTTCTAATTGTTCATCCGAACATCACTTCTGAGGGCGTTTTCCCAGTGATGCTATGCGGTGTGTTTCGGTAGTCCCGCATGAGTTGGTATAGTAGTTTTTCAACAGGTTCTCCTGTGAGGCGTGCTATTTGGGTTGTGCGTTTAACGTTGCTCATAAATCTTTCTACTGTCCCATTTGCCTGTGGCCACAATGGTGTTATTTTTCGGTGGCGGAAACCCATGTATTCCGAAAATCTTTGGAAGTCTTGTCCAGTGAAAGGAGGTCCATTGTCAGACTTTACTACCTTGGGTATTCCGTACGGTGCAAACATCCGATCTAGCGCTGGAATGGTGTGATGCGCTGAGGTGGACGGGACTATCTGTAGATCGGGGTACCTTGAATATTCATCAACTGCCACCAATATGTACTCAACCCCTTCCATGGGCCCAAAATGGTCGATGGCTATTTCTTCCCATGTTCCTTCAGGCAGTGCTGCCATGCTCAATGGTTCCGGTGATGTGTGTGGTTTTATGATTGCACACGTGGGGCAGTGTTGGAGTAGTTCTTCCACTGAGGTGTCTAGTTGGGGGAACCATAGTTTTTGTCTTAACATTCTTTTCGTGGACACACTGCCCCGGTGTCCTTCGTGGGCTAGTTCTAGGGCTTTCCGTCGCAGGCTTCGTGGAATTTACGAGCTTGGTGCCCTTTATCAGCAGCCCTTCTTCCGACTTTGCGAGTTCTTCTTTCACTGCCAGAAAGCATGTGATGTCTTGTTTCGTGTCATTGCTGACTGTTTCTTTGATTTGTTTTGCTTGTTTCCATCGCCCCGTTTCTAGGCATCTCAGTATGATTTGTATACCTTGGTCGGCATTGGATTCACAAATTATCTGGTCCATGTCCGGATGACATATCTTATGTACTGAGCAGCGATGGATGATTCTGGTCCACATTTTTCTTTTGGGTGGCGGGAGAGGAACTCGGCGGCGTTTTGCTCTTTCCCCAGCCTGTGTGTGATGGTGACCTGATAGTCCTGTAGGCGAAGTGCCCATCTGGCTATTCTTGGTGGCATTTTCGCTTGTGGGTTGCCATAAATGAAGATGAGTGCTTGGTGATCCGTGGCTACCACGAAGGGTTTCCCGTAAAGAAACAGGTGGAAGTGTTCGCAGGCCCAGACTACTGCTAATCCTTCCTTCTCTGCCTGGGAGTAGGCCTGTTCCGTCTTGGAGAGACTTCGGCTGGCGTATGATACGATGTGCTTTTCGCGTCCTTCTCTGTCGCCTAATTGCGTGAGAATGGCACCCAGGCCTACTGGACTGGCGTCGACAATGAGTTCCGTGGTTTTATTAGGGTCAAAATATGCCATGTTCCGGCCGTCGGATATGCGGTCCTTGATGGTTTGGAACGCCTCTTGGCATTTGGACGACCAGACAAATTCGGTGTTAGTTTTAATGAGGGCTTTGAGGGGTTTGCTGACGGACGCAAAGTCTCGTATGTACCTTGTGCAGTAGCTTGCAAGTCCCAGGAAGGATCTGAGGTCTGATGTGGTGGTGGGTGGCTCGGCTTCTCGGAGTGCGATAACTTTTTCTGGGTCAGGTGTCATTCCCTTTTCTGAAAATACGTGACCAAAGAATCGAAGCGTCCTTTTGCGAAACTCACACTTCTCCTTATTTAAGGTGAGTTGGGCTTCTTCTAGGGCAGGGGTGCACAACTGATTTTGACAGAGGGCCAAAAGTACCTTACATGAGGGCTATAGTGGGCCGAAAAGTAAATGTGGGCGGGTCGGTGAGCGGGACGTGGCAGGAGGCTTTTTCGATCCCCAATTTGTATTAAACACATGGAAAAAGAATATGTTTTTGAGGGCTAACGATTTTTATTTGCATTTCAAACTTACATTTTGTACTACACATTTTCCATTGTTTATTTCTATTTAGTTATTGTATCTCGTCTGTTTAATTAAATTATATACATTTTATTGACCATAGATTGGACATTCCGTTATTTTGGACTGCTATAGTTTGATGTTTGGGTTGCCCAAGAGGAGTATGGCCTTCGTTGAGTCAGGTTTCCTCAAAAAGCAAAGGATGTACATCTCCTAACTGTGCCTGTTTTAGCTTTATTATTGGGTTCACTCTTGGAGTGCAACACTATGCCCCATGGCTCCCACCCCCAACCAAACACTATGCCCCATGGCCCCCTCACCCCCAACCAAACACTATGCCCCATGGCCCCCTCACCCCCAACCAAACACTATGCCCCATGGCTCCCACACCCAACCAAACACTATGCCCCTTGTCCCTCACCCCCAACCAAACACTATGACCCATGTCCCCCTCACCCCCAACCAAACACTATGCCCCAGAGCCTCTTTACCCCCAACCAAACACTATGCCCCATGGCTCCCACCCCCAACCAAACACTATGCCCCATGTCCCTCACCCCCACCCAAACACTACGCCCCATGTCCCCCTCACCCCCAACCAAACACTATGCCCCATGTCCCCCTTAACCCCAACCAAACACTAAGCCCCAGGGCCCTCTTACCCCAACCAAACACTATGCCCCATGGCTCCCACCCCCAACCAAACACTATGCCCTATGTCCCTCCCCCCCAACCAAACACGATGCCCCATGGCCCCCTCACGCCCAACCGAATACTATGCCCCATGGCCCCCTCAACCCCAACCAAAGACTATGCCCCATGTCCCCCTCACCCCCAACCAAACACTATGCCCCAGGGCCCCCTCACCCCAACCAAACACTATGCCCCATGGCTCCCACCCCCAACCAAACACTATGCCCCATGTCCCTCACCCCCAACCAACCACTATGACTCATGTCCCCCTCACCCCCAACCAAACACTATGCCCCATGTCCCCCTCACCCCCAACCAAACACTATGCCCCAGGGCCCCCTTACACCCTACCAAACACTATGCCCCATGGCTCCCACCCCCAACCAAACACTATGCCCCATGTCCCTCACCCCCAACCAAACACTATGCCCCATGTCCCCCTCACCCCCACCCTAACACAATGCCCCATGTCCCCCTCACCCCCAAGCAAACACTATGCCCCAGTGCCCCCTTACCCCAACCAAACACTATGCCCCATGGCTCCCACTCCCGACCAAACACTATGCCCCATGTCCCTCACCCCCAACCAAACACTATGACCCATGTCCCCCTCACCCCCAACCAAACACTATGCCCCATGTCCCCCTCACCCCAACCAAACACTATGCCCCATGTCCCCCTCACCCCCAACCAAACACTATGCCCCAGGGCCCCCTCACCCCCAACCAAACACTATGCCCCATGTCCCCCTCACCCCAACCAAACACTATGCCCCGTGTCCCCCTCACCCCCAACCAAACACTATGCCCCAGGGCCCCCTTGCCCCCAATCAAACACTATGCCCCATGGCTTCCACCCCAACCAAACACTATGCCCCATGTCCCTCACCCCCAACCAAACACTATGCCCCATGTCCCCCTCACCCCCAACCAAACACTATGCCCCAGGGCCCCCTCACCCCCAACCAAACACTATGCCCCATGTCCCCCTCACACCCAACCAAACACTATGCCCCAGGGCCCTCTTACCCCCAACCAAACACTATGCCCCATGGCTCCCACCCCCAACCAAACACTATGCCCCATGTCCTTCACCCCCACCCAAACACTATGCCCCATGTCCTCCTCATCCCCAACCAAACACTATGCCCCATGTCCCCCTTAACCCCAACCAAACACTAAGCCCCAGGGCCCTCTTACCCCCAACCAAACACTATGCCCCAGGACCCCCTTACCCCCAACCAAACACTATGCCCCATGGCTCCCACCCCCAACCAAACACTATGCCCCATGTCCCGCACCCCCACCCAAACACTATGCCCCACGTCCCCCTCACCCCCAACCAAACACTATGCCCCATGTCCCCCTTAACCCCAACCAAACACTAAGCCCCAGGGCCCTCTTACCCCCAACCAAACACTATTCCCCATGGCTCCCACCCCCAACCAAACACTATGCCCTATGTCCCTCACCCCCAACCAAACACTATGCCCCATGTCCCCCTCACCCCCAACCAAACACTATGCCCCAGGGCCCCCTTACACCCTACCAAACACTATGCCCCATGGCTCCCACCCCCAACCAAACACTATGCCCCATGTCCCCCTCACCCCCAACCAAACACAATGCCCCATGTCCCCCTCACCCCCAAGCAAACACTATGCCCCAGTGCCCCCTTACCCCAACCAAACACTATGCCCCATGGCTCCCACTCCCGACCAAACACTATGCCCCATGTCCCTCACCCCCAACCAAACACTATGACCCATGTCCCCCTCACCCCCAACCAAACACTATGCCCCATGTCCCCCTCACCCCAACCAAACACTATGCCCCAGGGCCCCTTGCCCCCAATCAAACACTATGCCCCATGGCTTCCACCCCAACCAAACACTATGCCCCATGTCCCTCACCCCCAACCAAACACTATGCCCCATGTCCCCCTCACCCCCAACCAAACGCTATGCCCCAGGGCCCCCTCACCCCCAACCAAACACTATGACCCATGTCCCCCTCACACCCAACCAAACACTATGCCCCAGGGCCCTCTTACCCCCAACCAAACACTATGCCCCATGGCTCCCACCCCCAACCAAACACTATGCCCCATGTCCCTCACCCCCACCCAAACACTATGCCCCATGTCCTCCTCATCCCCAACCAAACACTATGCCCCATGCCCCCCTTAACCCCAACTAAACACTAAGCCCCAGGGCCCTCTTACCCCCAACCAAACACTATGCCCCAGGGCCCCCTTACCCCCAACCAAACACTATGCCCCATGGCTCCCACCCCCAACCAAACACTATGCCCCATGTCCCGCACCCCCACCCAAACACTATGCCCCACGTCCCCCTCACCCCAAACCAAACACTATGCCCCATGTCCCCCTTAACCCCAACCAAACACTAAGCCCCAGGGCCCTCTTACCCCCAACCAAACACTATGCCCCATGGCTCCCACCCCCAACCAAACACTATGCCCTATGTCCCTCACCCCCAACCAAACACGATGCCCCATGGCCCCCTCACCCCCAACCGAATACTATGCCCCATGGCCCCCTCACCCCCAACCAAACACTATGCCCCAGGGCCCCCTCACCCCCAACCAAACACTATGCCCCATGGCTCCCACCCCCAACCAAACACGATGCCCCATGTCCCTCACTCCCAACCAAACACTATGACCCATGTCCCCCTCACCCCCAACCAAACATTATGCCCCATGTCCCCCTCACTCCCCCAACCAAACACTATGCCCCAGGGCCCCCTTACACCCTACCAAACACTATGCCCCATGGCTCCCACCCCCAACCAAACACTATGCCCCATGTCCCTCACAACCAACCAAACACTATGCCCCATGTCCCCCTCACCCCCAACCAAACACAATGCCCCATGTCCCCCTCACCCCCAAGCAAACACTATGCCCCAGGGCCCCCTTACCCCAACCAAACACTATGCCCCATGGCTCCCACTCCCGACCAAACACTATGCCCCATGTCCCTCACCCGCAACCAAACACTATGACCCATGTCCCCCTCACCCCCAACCAAACACTATGCCCCATGTCCCCCTGACCCCCAACCAAACACTATGCCCCATGGCTCCCACCCCCAACCAAACACTATGCCCCATGTCCCTCACCCCCAACCAGACACGATGGCCCATGGCCCCCTCACGCCCAACCAAACACTATGCCCCATGTCCCCCTCACCCCCAACCAAACACTATGCCCCATGGCTCCCACCCCCAACCAAACACTATGCCCCATGTCCCTCACCCCCAACCAGACACGATGGCCCATGGCCCCCTCACGCCCAACCGAATACTATGCCCCATGGCCCCCTCACCCCCAACCAAACACTATGCCCCATGTCCCTCACCCCCAACCAAACACTATGCCCCATGTCCCCCTCACCCCGAACCAAACACTATGCCCCATGGCTCCCACCCCCAACCAAACACTATGCCCCATGTCCCTCACCCCCAACCAGACACGATGGCCCATGGCCCCCTCACGCCCAACCGAATACTATGCCCCATGGCCCCCTCACCACCAACCAAACACTATGCCCCATATCCCCCTCACCCCCAACCAAACACTATGCCCCATGGCTCCCACCCCCAACCAAACACTATGACCCATGTCCCTCACCCCCAACCAGACACGATGGCCCATGGCCCCCTCACGCGCAACCGAATACTACTTACATTTTGTACTACACATTTTCCATTGTTTATTTCTATTTAGTTATTGTATCTCGTCTGTTTAATTAAATTATATACATTTTATTGACCATAGATTGGACATTCCGTTATTTTGGACTGCTATAGTTTGATGTTTGGGTTGCCCAAGAGGAGTATGGCCTTCGTTGAGTCAGGTTTCCTCAAAAAGCAAAGGATGTACATCTCCTAACTGTGCCTGTTTTAGCTTTATTATTGGGTTCACTCTTGGAGTGTAACACTATGCCCCATGGCTCCCACCCCCAACCAAACACTATGACCCATGGCTCCCACCCCCAACCAAAAACTATGCCCCATGGCCCCCTCACCCCCAACCAAACACTATGCCCCATGGCTCCCACCCCCAACCAAACACTATGACCCATGGCTCCCACCCCCAACCAAAAACTATGCCCCATGGCCCCCTCACCCCCAACCGAACACTATGTCCCATGGCCCCCTCACTCCCAACCAAACACTATGCCCCATGGCTCCCACACCCAACCAAACACTATGCCCCATGTCCCTCACCCCCAACCAAACACTATGACCCAGGTCCCCCTCACCTCCAACCAAACACTATGCCCCAGGGCCCCCTTACCCCAAACCAAACACTATGCCCCATGGCTCCCACCCCCAACCAAACACTATGCTCCATGTCCCTCACCCCCACCCAAACACTACACCCCATGTCCCCCTCACCCCCAACCAAACACTATGCCCCATGTCCCCCTTAACCACAACCAAACACTAAGCCCCAGGGCCCTCTTACCCCAACCAAACACTATGCCTCATGGCTCCCACCCCCAACCAAACACTATGCCCTATGTCCCTCACCCCCAACCAAACAAGATGCCCCATGGCCCCCTCATGCCCAACCGAATACTATGCCCCATGGCCCCCTCAACCCCAACCAAAGACTATGCCCCATGTCCCCCTCACCCCCAACCAAACACTATGCCCCAGGGCCCCCTCACCCCCAACCAAACACTATGCCGCATGTCTCCCACCCCCAACCAAACACTATGCCCCATGTCCCTCACCCCCAACCAACCACTATGACCCATGTCCCCCTCACCCCCAACCAAACACTATGCCCCATGTCCCCTTCACCCCCAACCAAACACTATGCCCCAGGGCCCCCTTACACCCTACCAAACACTATGCCCCATGGCTCCCACCCCCAACCAAACACTATGCCCCATGTCCCTCACCCCCAACCAAACACTATGCCCCATGTCCCCCTCACCCCCAACCAAACACAATGCCCCATGCCCCCCTCACCCCCAAGCAAACACTATGCCCCCGTGCCCCCTTACCCCAACCAAACACTATGCCCCATGGCTCCCACTCCCGACCAAACACTATGCCCCATGTCCCTCACCCCCAACCAAACACTATGACCCATGTCCCCCTCACCCCCAACCAAACACTATGCCCCATGTCCCCCTCACCCCAACCAAACACTATGCCCCAGGGCCACCTTGACCCCAATCAAACACTATGCCCCATGGCTTCCACCCCAACCAAACACTATGCCCCATGTCCCTCACCCCCAACCAAACACTATGCCCCATGTCCCCCTCACCCCCAACCAAACACTATGCCCCAGGGCCCCCTCACCCCCAACCAAACACTATGACCCATGTCCCCCTCACACCCAACCAAACACTATGCCCCAGGGCCCTCTTACCCCCAACCAAACACTATGCCCCATGGCTCCCACCCCCAACCAAACACTATGCCCCATGTCCCTCACCCCCACCCAAACACTATGCCCCATGTCCTCCTCATCCCCAACCAAACACTATGCCCCATGTCTCCCTTAACCCCAACCAAACACTAAGCCCCAGGGCCCTCTTACCCCCAACCAAACACTATGCCCCAGGGCCCTCTTACCCCCAACCAAACACTATGCCCTATGTCGCTCACCCCCAACCAAACACGATGCCCCATGTCCCCCAGACCCCCAACCAAACACTATGCCCCAGGGCCCCCGCACCCCCAACCAAACACTATGCCCCATGGCTCCCACCCCCAACCAAACATTATGCCCCATGTCCCCCTCACCCCCAACCAAACACCATGCCCCAGGGCCCTCTTACACCCTACCAAACACTATGCCCCATGGCTCCCACCCCCAACCAAACACTATGCCCCATGTCCCCCACACCCAACCAAACACTATGCCCCATGTCCCCCACACCCCCAACCAAACACAATGCCCAATGTCCCCCTCACCCCCAAGCAAACACTATGCCCCAGGGCCCCCTTACCCCAACCAAACACTATGCCCCATGGCTCCCACTCCCGACCAAACACTATGCCCCATGTCCCTCACACCCAACCAAACACTATGCCCCATGTCCCCCTCACCCCCAACCAAACACTATGCCCCATGTCCCCCTCACCCCCAACCAAACACTATGCCCCATGGCTCCCACCCCCAACCAAACACTTTGCCCCATGTCCCCCTCACACCCAACCAAACACTATGCCCCAGGGCCCTCTTACCCCCTACCAAACACTATGCCCCATGGCTCCCACCCCCAACCAAACACTATGCCCCATGTCCCCCACACCCAACCAAACACTATGCCCCATGTCCCCCACACCCCCAACCAAACACAATGCCCCATGTCCCCCTCACCCCCAACCAAACACTATGCCCCAGGGCCCCCTCACCCCCAACCAAACACTATGCCCCATGTCCCCCTCACACCCAACCAAACACTATGCCCCAGGGCCCTCTTACCCCCAACCAAACACTATGCCCCATGGCTCCCACCCCCAACCAAACACTATGCCCCATGTCCCTCACCCCCACCCAAACACTATGCCCCATGTCCTCCTCATCCCCAACCAAACACTATGCCCCATGTCCCCCTTAACCCCAACCAAACACTAAGCCCCAGGGCCCTCTTACCCCCAACCAAACACTATGCCCCAGGACCCCCTTACCCCCAACCAAACACTATGCCCCATGGCTCCCACCCCCAACCAAACACTATGCCCCATGTCCCGCACCCCCACCCAAACACTATGCCCCACGTCCCCCTCACCCCCAACCAAACACTATGCCCCATGTCCCCCTTAACCCCAACCAAACACTAAGCCCCAGGGCCCTCTTACCCCCAACCAAACACTATTCCCCATGGCTCCCACCCCCAACCAAACACTATGCCCTATGTCCCTCACCCCCAACCAAACACTATGCCCCATGTCCCCCTCACCCCCAACCAAACACTATGCCCCAGGGCCCCCTTACACCCTACCAAACACTATGCCCCATGGCTCCCACCCCCAACCAAACACTATGCCCCATGTCCCCCTCACCCCCAACCAAACACAATGCCCCATGTCCCCCTCACCCCCAAGCAAACACTATGCCCCAGTGCCCCCTTACCCCAACCAAACACTATGCCCCATGGCTCCCACTCCCGACCAAACACTATGCCCCATGTCCCTCACCCCCAACCAAACACTATGACCCATGTCCCCCTCACCCCCAACCAAACACTATGCCCCATGTCCCCCTCACCCCAACCAAACACTATGCCCCAGGGCCCCTTGCCCCCAATCAAACACTATGCCCCATGGCTTCCACCCCAACCAAACACTATGCCCCATGTCCCTCACCCCCAACCAAACACTATGCCCCATGTCCCCCTCACCCCCAACCAAACGCTATGCCCCAGGGCCCCCTCACCCCCAACCAAACACTATGACCCATGTCCCCCTCACACCCAACCAAACACTATGCCCCAGGGCCCTCTTACCCCCAACCAAACACTATGCCCCATGGCTCCCACCCCCAACCAAACACTATGCCCCATGTCCCTCACCCCCACCCAAACACTATGCCCCATGTCCTCCTCATCCCCAACTAAACACTATGCCCCATGCCCCCCTTAACCCCAACTAAACACTAAGCCCCAGGGCCCTCTTACCCCCAACCAAACACTATGCCCCAGGGCCCCCTTACCCCCAACCAAACACTATGCCCCATGGCTCCCACCCCCAACCAAACACTATGCCCCATGTCCCGCACCCCCACCCAAACACTATGCCCCACGTCCCCCTCACCCCCAATCAAACACTATGCCCCATGTCCCCCTTAACCCCAACCAAACACTAAGCCCCAGGGCCCTCTTACCCCCAACCAAACACTATGCCCCATGGCTCCCACCCCCAACCAAACACTATGCCCTATGTCCCTCACCCCCAACCAAACACGATGCCCCATGGCCCCCTCACGCCCAACCGAATACTATGCCCCATGGCCCCCTCACCCCCAACCAAACACTATGCCCCAGGGCCCCCTCACCCCCAACCAAACACTATGCCCCATGGCTCCCACCCCCAACCAAACACTATGCCCCATGTCCCTCACTCCCAACCAAACACTATGACCCATGTCCCCCTCACCCCCAACCAAACACTATGCCCCATGTCCCCCTCACCCCCAACCAAACACTATGCCCCAGGGCCCCCTTACACCCTACCAAACACTATGCCCCATGGCTCCCACCCCCAACCAAACACTATGCCCCATGTCCCTCACACCCAACCAAACACTATGCCCCATGTCCCCCTCACCCCCAACCAAACACAATGCCCCATGTCCCCCTCACCCCCAAGCAAACACTATGCCCCAGGGCCCCCTTACCCCAACCAAACACTATGCCCCATGGCTCCCACTCCCGACCAAACACTATGCCCCATGTCCCTCACCCCCAACCAAACACTATGACCCATGTCCCCCTCACCCCCAACCAAACACTATGCCCCATGTCCCCCTCACCCCCAACCAAACACTATGCCCCATGGCTCCCACCCCCAACCAAACACTATGCCCCATGTCCCTCACCCCCAACCAGACACGATGGCCCATGGCCCCCTCACGCCCAACCAAACACTATGCCCCATGTCCCCCTCACCCCCAACCAAACACTATGCCCCATGGCTCCCACCCCCAACTAAACACTATGCCCCATGTCCCTCACCCCCAACCAGACACGATGGCCCATGGCCCCCTCACGCCCAACCGAATACTATGCCCCATGGCCCCCTCACCCCCAACCAAACACTATGCCCCATGTCCCTCACTCCCAACCAAACACTATGACCCATGTCCCCCTCACCCCCAACCAAACACTATGCCCCATGTCCCCCTCACCCCCAACCAAACACTATGCCCCAGGGCCCCCTTACACCCTACCAAACACTATGCCCCATGGCTCCCACCCCCAACCAAACACTATGCCCCATGTCCCTCACACCCAACCAAACACTATGCCCCATGTCCCCCTCACCCCCAACCAAACACAATGCCCCATGTCCCCCTCACCCCCAAGCAAACACTATGCCCCAGGGCCCCCTTACCCCAACCAAACACTATGCCCCATGGCTCCCACTCCCGACCAAACACTATGCCCCATGTCCCTCACCCCCAACCAAACACTATGACCCATGTCCCCCTCACCCCCAACCAAACACTATGCCCCATGTCCCCCTCACCCCCAACCAAACACTATGCCCCATGGCTCCCACCCCCAACCAAACACTATGCCCCATGTCCCTCACCCCCAACCAGACACGATGGCCCATGGCCCCCTCACGCCCAACCAAACACTATGCCCCATGTCCCCCTCACCCCCAACCAAACACTATGCCCCATGGCTCCCACCCCCAACTAAACACTATGCCCCATGTCCCTCACCCCCAACCAGACACGATGGCCCATGGCCCCCTCACGCCCAACCGAATACTATGCCCCATGGCCCCCTCACCCCCAACCAAACACTATGCCCCATGTCCCTCACCCCCAACCAAACACTATGCCCCATGTCCCCCTCACCCCCAACCAAACACTATGCCCCATGGCTCCCACCCCCAACCAAACACTATGCCCCATGTCCCTCACCCCCAACCAGACACGATGGCCCATGGCCCCCTCACGCCCAACCGAATACTATGCCCCATGGCCCCCTCACCCCCAACCAAACACTATGCCCCATATCCCCCTCACCCCCAACCAAACACTATGCCCCATGGCTCCCACCCCCAACCAAACACTATGCCCCATGTCCCTCACCCCCAACCAGACACGATGGCCCATGGCCCCCTCACGCGCAACCGAATACTACTTACATTTTGTACTACACATTTTCCATTGTTTATTTCTATTTAGTTATTGTATCTCGTCTGTTTAATTAAATTATATACATTTTATTGACCATAGATTGGACATTCCGTTATTTTGGACTGCTATAGTTTGATGTTTGGGTTGCCCAAGAGGAGTATGGCCTTCGTTGAGTCAGGTTTCCTCAAAAAGCAAAGGATGTATATCTCCTAACTGTGCCTGTTTTAGCTTTATTATTGGGTTCACTCTTGGAGTGTAACACTATGCCCCATGGCTCCCACCCCCAACCAAACACTATGACCCATGGCTCCCACCCCCAACCAAACACTATGCCCCATGGCCCCCTCACCCCCAACCAAACACTATGCCCCATGGCTCCCACCCCCAACCAAACACTATGACCCATGGCTCCCACCCCCAACCAAAAACTATGCCCCATGGCCCCCTCACCCCCAACCAAACACTATGTCCCATGGCCCCCTCACTCCCAACCAAACACTATGCCCCATGGCTCCCACACCCAACCAAACACTATGCCCCATGTCCCTC
The DNA here is from genome assembly GCF_040938575.1 of Ambystoma mexicanum. Lineage (NCBI taxonomy): Eukaryota > Metazoa > Chordata > Amphibia > Caudata > Ambystomatidae > Ambystoma > Ambystoma mexicanum. The sequence goes on along the minus strand of NC_090929.1, from coordinate 1,159,482,065 downwards.
ACCCCCAACCAAACACTATGACCCATGTCCCCCTCACCTCCAACCAAACACTATGCCCCAGGGCCCCCTTACCCCCAACCAAACACTATGCCCCATGGCTCCCACCCCCAACCAAACACTATGCTCCATGTCCCTCACCCCCACCCAAACACTACACCCCATGTCCCTCTCACCCCCAACCAAACACTATGCCCCATGTCCCCCTTAACCCCAACCAAACACTAAGCCCCAGGGCCCTCTTACCCCAACCAAACACTATGCCCCATGGCTCCCACCCCCAACCAAACACTATGCCCTATGTCCCTCACCCCCAACCAAACACGATGCCCCATGGCCCCCTCACGCCCAACCGAATACTATGCCCCATGGCCCCCTCAACCCCAACCAAAGACTATGCCCCATGTCCCCCTCACCCCCAGCCAAACACTATGCCCCAGGGCCCCCTCACCCCCAACCAAACACTATGCCGCATGGCTCCTACCCCCAACCAAACACTATGCCCCATGTCCCTCACCCCCAACCAACCACTATGACCCATGTCCCCCACACCCCCAACCAAACACTATGCCCCATGTCCCCTTCACCCCCAACCAAACACTATGCCCCAGGGCCCCCTTACACCCTACCAAACACTATGCCCCATGGCTCCCACCCCCAACCAAACACTATGCCCCATGTCCCTCACCCCCAACCAAACACTATGCCCCATGTCCCCCTCACCCCCAACCAAACACAATGTCCCATGTCCCCCTCACCCCCAAGCAAACACTATGCCCCCGTGCCCCCTTACCCCAACCAAACACTATGCCCCATGGCTCCCACTCCCGACCAAACACTATGCCCCATGTCCCTCACCCCCAACCAAACACTATGACCCATGTCCCCCTCACCTCCAACCAAACACTATGCCCCATGTCCCCCTCACCCCAACCAAACACTATGCCCCAGGGCCACCTTGACCCCAATCAAACACTATGCCCCATGGCTTCCACCCCAACCAAACACTATGCCCCATGTCCCTCACCCCCAACCAAACACTATGCCCCATGTCCCCCTCACCCCCAACCAAACACTATGCCCCAGGGCCCCCTCACCCCCAACCAAACACTATGACCCATGTCCCCCTCACACCCAACCAAACACTATGCCCCAGGGCCCTCTTACCCCCAACCAAACACTATGCCCCATGGCTCCCACCCCCAACCAAACACTATGCCCAATGTCCCTCACCCCCACCCAAACACTATGCCCCATGTCCTCCTCATCCCCAACCAAACACTATGCCCCATGTCCCCCTTAACCCCAACCAAACACTAAGCCCCAGGGGCCTCTTACCCCCAACCAAACACTATGCCCCAGGGCCCTCTTGCCCCCAACCAAACACTATGCCCTATGTCCCTCACCCCCAACCAAACACGATGCCCCATGGCCCCCTCACGCCCAACCGAATACTATGCCCCATGGCCCCCTCACCCCCAACCAAACACTATGCCCCAGGGCCCCCGCACCCCCAACCAAACACTATGCCCCATGGCTCCCACCCCCAACCAAACATTATGCCCCATGTCCCCCTCACCCCCAACCAAACACCATGCCCCAGGGCCCTCTTACACCCTACCAAACACTATGCCCCATGGCTCCCACCCCCAACCAAACACTATGCCCCATGTCCCCCACACCCAACCAAACACTATGCCCCATGTCCCCCACACCCCCAACCAAACACAATGCCCCATGTCCCACTCACCCCCAAGCAAACACTATGCCCCAGGGCCCCCTTACCCCAACCAAACACTATGCCCCATGGCTACCACTCCCGACCAAACACTATGCCCCATGTCCCTCACACCCAACCAAACACTATGCCCCATGTCCCCCTCACCCCCAACCAAACACTATGCCCCAGCGCCCCCTCACCCCCAACCAAACACTATGCCCCATGGCTCCCACCCCCAACCAAACACTATGCCCCATGTCCCTCACCCCCAACCAGACACGATGGCCCATGGCCCCCTCACGCGCAACCGAATACTATGCCCCATGGCCTTCTCACCCCCAACAAACACTATGCCCCATGTCCCCCTCACACCCAACCAAACCCTATGCCCCAGGGCCCCCTCAACCCCAACCAAACATTATGCCATATGGCTCCCACCCCCAACCAAACAATATGCCCCATGGCACCCTCACCCCCAACCAAACACTATGCCCCATGGCACCCCCACCGCCAACGAAACACTATGACAGTTGGAAAAAAGATCTTTTTGGAGGTGTACCGTTTTATTTGTATTTAAAACTTACATTTTGTACTATACATTTCCCCAAATCATATAGGATGAAACAGTGAACCAGACATAGTTGATCAGTGAGAAACATTGCAGCGTTTCTCAGCTGTCCGTTTCTGGATCTCGGGCTCCAGTGAGGTTGTTCCTACTCTCAGGATAGCATGGAGATGTTGGTCAGTTAGTCTTGTCCTTAGGCTGGATTTATGTAGTTTCATTTGTGAAAAAACGTGCTCACAAATGTAAGTACTGCCAAACATAGAAACCATCTTTAATGCTTCCCGTGAAAGATTGGGGAATTGAGCAGTGTCCAGAGACTGATAGAAGACTAATAAAGGCATCTCTCTTTGCTTATTTTTGAGGGCACTACAGCACTGAAGTTCAATCAGTTCCAGTTGCAGTTGAGGTTGCACACTGTCAACATCAGCTGAGAAAGGGTCTGCAAAAAGTTTAAAAGAGGCTTGTTGGGATTTGAATTGTGAGAAACGATTCTCAGAAACATTTTGCAGTTCCTTCAGGACCTTCACATGCCGATACCATCCTACATACTTGTCATGGGGGAAATCCTCTGCACATGCGGGGTAGTGTACCAGCATCCCTTTCTCCAGTTGGGCTGTCAGAAGCCTTAACTTTATTTCAAAGGCACAAACTGCCTCAAACAGATCCGATATGAGATTTTGGCTTCCTTGCAACTTTAAATTTAAATCATTGAAATGGCCTGTCAGGTCAGTCAGAAAAGCAAAGTCAGCCACCCAGTCAATATCCTGCATGACAGAAGTGTCCATTCCCTTTTCATTAAGGAATGATTTTATTTCGTGCCGTAAAGCAAAGAATCGCTTCAGCACATTGCCACGACTAAGCCATCGAACACCAGTGTGATATAGGACATCACCATAATCCACCTTTACCTCTTCTAAAAACGCCTGAAACAATCAGTGATTTAAAGAGAGTGCACGGACAAAATTAACCGTTTTCACAACAAAGTCCATCACTTCAGTGAATTTGAAATGTGTTGCACATAATGCCTCCTGGTGGATGATGCAGTGATAATTTTTTTAATGGACAGCGTTCTCGCCCAAGTGCCTTTTCAAGCAGCCAATAAACCCATTTTGCTCCCCAACCATGGCTGGCGTCCCATCAGTCGTCACGCCTACCAAAGCATCCCATGGCAAATTTAAATCATCGATGAATTTTTGAAAGGCATTAAAAATGTCAGCACCAGTAGTCCTGCCATGCAAAGATACCAGGGAAGCCAGTTCCTGAAATACTTTGCATTGATTATCTACCCCCCGAATGAAAATTAAGAGTTGGGCTGTGTCACTTGTATCTGTGCTCTCATCAAGGGCAGCTGAAAATAACTTGACATCCTTACACCGCATTTTCAGTTGGCTGTAACAATTGTCAGCCATGTCTACAATACGCCGCTGGATACTCATAAGGGAAAGGGGAACATTTGTAAAAGCATCTTTTTTTTCTTTACACACTGCCTCGCAAATCTCCATCAGGCAGTCTTTAACGAAATCCCCATCTGTGAAAGGACGTGCTGACCTTGCAATAAGCTGTGCAACCTTATAACTCGCAAAGGTGGCACATTCAGATTCTTTTTTTTTCTGGGCAAAAACACCCTGTTGCTTAGTCAGCTGTGTTTTTAGCTCCCCAGCTTTCTCGTTTCCCCTTGCAAATCCTTATACTGTGAATGTTTTGTTTCACAATGGCGGCGGATATTATATTCCTTGGGGATTGCTATTCGTTCGAGACAAATGAGACACGAGTACACATTAGGTTTGGACTCTATGAAAAAAAAGTCTCAGTCCACTCATCCTTAAATTGACGGTGCTCCTGGTCAATCTTTCTTTTTTTTACTGCACTGAACATTGGCAGGGAAATCTTTGGATAAAGATACGAACTCCACTGTTATGCTCCCACTACGACGGTCCAAGTCTAGAGTATATACAAATTATATACTTTTTTGAGAATCCCAGAAGCGACAAAAGAACAAGATCAGATAAAGAACATAGCCTTGCCAGCATACCTTTTCATGCACTTATTGATGGATACTTTCAGGAATAGCGGGCTGCATAGCATATCAAACTGCTATGTTTGAGATTAAGGTGGAAATTGAGGACATTCTTTTAAAAAAGGGGAAAGGGGTGTTTGCTTGGTCCAGGAGGGCCTTCGTACTTTGGCCACGCCCCCTCCACTACAAACGCCTGGACTTTGAAGCCCGCCGGGTGAAGCCCGCGGGGAAAGGGCGCGGGGTGTTTGCGTCCCGCAGGGGGACTTTGTTTGGCCCAGGAGGGCCTTTGTACTTTGGCCACGCCCCCTCCACTACAAACGCCTGGACTTTGAAGCCCGCCGGGTGAGGCCTGCGGGGAAAGGGCGCGGGGTGTTTGCGTCCCGCAGGGGGACTTTGTTTGGCCCAGGAGGGCCTTCGTACTTTGGCCACGCCCCCTCCACTACAAACGCCTGGACTTTGAAGCCCGCCGGGTGAAGCCCGCGGGGAAAGGGCGCGGGGTGTTTGCGTCCGGCAGGGGTGTTCGCGGGCTGCAGAGGGGAAGCGTTGCACTCCTTGTTTGCCTGCAGTGATGTCACTCCAACTCTGAACAGTGGGATGTTGGAGCTTGAAGCCGCTGCTCACTGTATGGAAGCTGCTGCCGTATGCTGTCTTTAAAGGAGGTAACCTAGGTGACAATTCCTTACTGGCGCCTTTTCTGCCCCATTTTTGAGTCGATTCTCTGGGGCCTTATGCCGGACCACCCTGCTCAAGACACTGGGGGGACCTCAGCCCCTGTACCCCTTGTGCTTTTTGGACCTGAGCTCGGCCCGGGCCCCCCTCCCGGCGCCAAGAGGAAAATTAGACAGCTAAAGAGGAATCGGATAGCGGGTCCCTTAGCTGCCTTGACAACACATTGCGCACCAGGAACCACCCATGAGGCCACAGCACCCGTAAATTTTGGGGATACCCACTTCCTGCTCAATGAGATCCGTCATCTTCTGGATAGTCCAAGGGTAGAGCCCTCCCCCTTACTCGCACGGAGTCTGGTTGTTTTACCCTCCGTGCCCCGGCTGGACACTCCCATTTCATCTGTTTTGGCTGCGGGGGACAGACTGACACTAACTGCCCAAACTGCCCAAAGGGTCAATTCCTCCTCAAGCTCCCACAATAGTTCGTGGAGCGATTTATCTTCATCTACAAGTTCAGGGGGTAGCCCCCCCTTTGGTGTGTCCCTATTTTGGTCGGTCGAGATCATTAACCAAAACAATACACCCGCTGGGAATAACCATGAGCCCAACATGACCTCTGACCGACCCACCGAGGAAGCGCCCTTGCATAGGGGGTGTGGGTGTACCCAAGTTCTGGCGGAACTGCCCATCATCAAGGATCTGTTATACACTTTGCTAGAGGCCCAAAGGAAGGGAGATGGAACTGTTCAAGTGGAGGAGCCCATGATCAGCACCCCAGCAGACGAAGGGCACACGTGCCCACTCCTGGAAAGTTCCCTAGATTGTCTACCTGTAGAGGTCCCCCTGGTTTTGTCCACCCCCAAAGGGACTGCCGTTGACCAAATACAGGCACAGGCCTCTGCCCCCATGGTCTACGACTGTACCGAACCCAAAGCCCAGGGTCCATGGAAGTCGGGGGATCAACTCAAGTTGCCGGAACCAGGAAAACCCAATCATACAATAGTCTTTCTTCAGGGGGTGCCCAAACTGGCAGTAGACAAGCCAGAGCCAAGGGACGCTTTACTCAACAAATGCCTATTCTGGCTAAAAACCACTGGAGGCTGCCCGTTTGTACGTAGAGAGGCTTTGGCGGGGTGCATCATAATTACCAGCATGGGCAAAAACTCCCTGGACAGCATCAAATTGACTTTTTGGGACCATAGTATAGCACACAGGGTTTGGGGAGGTTGTGGACGGGCAGGCAAGTTATCGAAGAGTGGGATTTCAATCAGTATGCCTCCTTTTCTCACCCCTGTCGCCCCTGTTAGATCTGCCATAATAAAGACTGGGGCCTTTCCTAGCAACAGCCTCCTTTCAGGTGCTAATTTGACTGCCTTAGGCCCGAGGCGCCATGGATGTTGGAGGAGGCAAGGGGATGGTGGGACCTGATTTTGGACCCAAAGATCTGCTTAGGGTTTCCATTTGAGGGGGTGGATTGTTCGTACTGCCCTGTAGTCTTCTCTGCGGTTGATTCTATGCAACTCTGTACCAGAACCGTATTCTTATTTTTAGAAATGTTTTTGTAGGATGCACTTTGATGGTCATTTTTGGCAAAATAAAGTTTAAAAAAATATATATATACTTTTTTGAGAATCCCAGAAGCGACAAAAGAACAAGATCAGATAAAGAACATAGCCTTTCCAGCATACCTTTTCATGCACTTATTGATGGATACTTTCAGGAATAGCGGGCTGCATAGCATATCAAACTGCTATGTTTGAGATTAAGGTGGAAATTGAGGACATTCTTTTTTTAAAAAAAAATAACATTTCAAAGCACAAGCTGTTGCCAAATTATAAGCTTTTGAAAGGAATTATCACAGGATGACCAATTACTTTAGTGAACATACAAAGAAACTGATCTCAGTTTCTTCCTGGCCAGGGCAAAACTGACAGGAGCTATACCATATTGCGCCAGAGAACAGTGCTACAGGTATTGGCCACGTGATCCACAGCTGGGTGCAGGCAATGGGACGCCCTGAGCTCGCCCTTTTGTTGCCTGAGAACATTTCCAATATATTTTTAGATTCAAAACTGCAATTTCAATTAAATCTTGGAACCTTCACTTTGTATAAAGTGCTTGCCGGTTTGAATTCCTAGCAGATGAATAGAAATGTATTCCATAAAGTTAGCACTGATATTTATTCCTTTTGTAAATATTGGGCTTGGATCCTTTGAGGACCTTTTCAAACCCCCGGTTTCCCCTGTAATCTCCCCAGCTAACATTCCAATGGAACCTGGGCAATGTGGAGTGGCAGGGTAAAAAGATTTGGCTTCCATTTAACTTTTGGAGCCCATTCCCAATCAGGCACAACGTCGAATCCCCCACACCCCCCAACTCAGCACACACACTCAAACATGCAGTGTTTGGTTCATTGGTGAATTCTAAACTGGACAATGTTAATGCCACCTTAATAGGCATTCCTAAATATCAGATTCAATGACTGTAAGTAGCCCAAAAATGTCAAACAAGACCCACAAGCTCTGTCTCTCTCCTGGCATCCTATCTTCCTCCTAGCTGTACTCCAATGAAATAGTGTTGGTACAGGTGGTGCTTTACCAACACCCAATAACCCAAATTAAAAGCAGAGGCTCAGAAAATGAGGGAATGCTCGAGTACAGGGATGCAAGCATTTTGTTTTTTTTCAGGTTGAAAATGCCATCAGAAAAATGAAATCTGGGCATCCATGTTACTGAACTGTAATCATCCATGTTCATTCCCCATACCTACTACATGGCCAGCTTTAGCAGAAACTCCTCGCGGAGCCGCATTGTTTCATCAATCGCCAACCAGATTTGTAAGCCCAACACACAGGACACTTAGTCTCCTATTTCAAGGGACATCCGTATAGGAAAAACTCGAGACAGAAACTTACACGGCTGAATCCTGGATGGGAGGAATATAATCATTACACATGTGGAGAAGCCAATGGACAATGAACCAAGAGAAGCCCCAATAAATAAAGTTCTCTCCTGTCTGCACCAGAAAGTAGGACGCGATGTATAAGATCATATGACTTGAGTCCTTTGTAGGGTACGGATTGATTGGCGCTCCCTCAGTAATAGAGATGGCATAGTAGTGGGATGTGGCAAAAGTAACCTTTCCCAATGAGTGTATGCAAAAGCTTGTTGAATGTGCAATCCAACCTGAAAACCGTGCTCCACTATGCAGAGGATGCATAGGCAAGACAGGGGGAGTTGGTTAGGAGTTAATGAATCAGTAACATTCAACACTGGGTGCATGCTTTCTTAATTTTAAGGCCATGATCTTACTATGTACAAAATGACGTTATGACCAATATATATGTTTTACGTTTTTATGTTTTAAATGGTTTGTAATTGCTCATGCATCAGAAACTGATGGATGTGTTATTTATATAGCGCCTTAATCCAAAGCAATTATTTGTTGGTCAATAACTGTGCCCGTTTGCCTATGGGCCTAAGGCGCAATATAAATGATTAAATAAATAAATAGAAAGATAGATAGGGGCACACACACAAACAAGAACCCATACAGACCCGAACCCCCAATCCCCCAACTCCGAACTCCCCACCCCCCCAATCAGCACAATCTCAAACAAGCACCCATACAGACCCGAACCCCCCACCCCCAACTCAGCACACACACAAACATGCACCCATCCAGACCCAAACCCCCCCATCCCCAACTCCGAACCGCCCACCCCCCAAATCAGCACTCTCAAACAAGCACCCATACAGACCCAAACCCCCCACCCCCCAACTCAGCACACACACTCAAGCATGCACCCATACAGACCCAAACCCCCACCCCCAACTCAGCACACCCTCAAACAAGCACCCATACAGACCCGAACCCCCCACCCCCAACTCAGCACACACACAAACATGCACCCATCCAGACCCAAACCCCCCATCCCCAACTCCGAACCGCCCACCCCCCAAATCAGCACTCTCAAACAAGCACCCATACAGACCCAAACCCCCCACCCCCCAACTCAGCACACACACTCAAGCATGCACCCATACAGACCCAAACCCCCACCCCCAACTCAGCACACCCTCAAACAAGCACCCATACAGACCCGAACCCCCCACCCCCAACTCAGCACACACACAAACATGCACCCATACAGACCCAAACCCCCCCACCCCCCAACTCAGCACACACACTCAAGCATGCACCCATACAGACCCGAACCCCCCACCCCCAACTCAGCACACCCTCAAACAAGCACCCATACAGACCCGAACCCCCCAAATCAGCACACTCTCAAACAAGCACCCATACAGACCCGAACCCCCACCCCCAACTCAGCACACACACAAACATGCACCCATACAGACCCAAACCCCCCCACCCCCCAACTCAGCACACACACTCAAGCATGCACCCATACAGACCCGAACCCCCAACTCAGCACACACACAAACATGCACCCATACAGACCCAAACCCCCCACCCCCCAACTCAGCAGACACACTCAAGCATGCACCCATACAGACCCGAACCCCCCACCCAGCACACTCTTAAACAAGCACCCATACAGACCCGAAACCCCCACCCCCCAACTCAGCACACACACAAACATGCACCCATACAGACCCAAACCCCCCACCCCCCAACTCTGAACCCCCCACCCCCCAAATCAGCATACTCTCAAACAAGCACCCATACAGACCCGAACCCCCCACCCCCCAACTCAGCACACACACTCAAGCATGCACCCATACAGACCCGAACCCCCCACCCCAACTCAGCACACCCTCAAACAAGCACCCATACATACCCGAACCCCCCAAATCAGCACACTCTCAAACAAGCACGCATACAGACCCGAACCCCCCACCCCCCAACTCAGCACACACACAAACATGCACCCATACAGACCCAAACCCCCCACCCTCCAACTCCGAACCCACCACCCCCCAAATCAGCACACTCTCAAGCAAGCACCCATACAGACCCGAACCCCCACCCCCCAACTCAGCACACACACTCAAGCATGCACCCATACAGACCCTAACCCCCCACCCCCAACTCAGCACACTCTCAAACAAGCACCCATTCAGACCCGAACCCCCCACCCCCCAACTCAGCACACACACAAACATGCACCCATACAGACCCAAACCCCCAACCCCCAACTCCGAACCCCCACCTCCAAAATCCGCACACTCTCAAACAAGCACCCATACAGACCCAAACCCCGCACCGCCCAACTCAGCACACTCTCAAACAAGCACCCATACAGACCCGAACCCCCAAATCAGCACTCTCAAACAAGCACCCATACATACCCGAACACCCCACCCCCAACTCAGCACACACACAAACATGCACCCATACAGACCCAAACCCCCCACCCCAACTCCGAACCCCACACCCCCCAAATCAGCACACTCTCAAACAAGCACCCATACAGACCTGAACCCCCCACCCCCCAACTCAGCACACACACAAACATGCACCCATACAGACCCAAACCCCCCACCCCCCAACTCTGAACCCCCCACCCCCCAAATCAGCATACTCTCAAACAAGCACCCATACAGACCCGAACCCCCCACCCCCCAACTCAGCACACACACTCAAGCATGCACCCATACAGACCCGAACCCCCCACCCCAACTCAGCACACCCTCAAACAAGCACCCATACATACCCGAACCCCCCAAATCAGCACACTCTCAAACAAGCACGCATACAGACCCGAACCCCCCACCCCCCAACTCAGCACACACACAAACATGCACCCATACAGACCCAAACCCCCCACCCTCCAACTCCGAACCCACCACCCCCCAAATCAGCACACTCTCAAGCAAGCACCCATACAGACCCGAACCCCCACCCCCCAACTCAGCACACACACTCAAGCATGCACCCATACAGACCCTAACCCCCCACCCCCAACTCAGCACACTCTCAAACAAGCACCCATTCAGACCCGAACCCCCCACCCCCCAACTCAGCACACACACAAACATGCACCCATACAGACCCAAACCCCCAACCCCCAACTCCGAACCCCCCACCTCCAAAATCCGCACACTCTCAAACAAGCACCCATACAGACCCAAACCCCGCACCGCCCAACTCAGCACACTCTCAAACAAGCACCCATACAGACCCGAACCCCCAAATCAGCACTCTCAAACAAGCACCCATACAGACCCGAACACCCCACCCCCAACTCAGCACACACACAAACATGCACCCATACAGACCCAAACCCCCCACCCCAACTCCGAACCCCACACCCCCCAAATCAGCACACTCTCAAACAAGCACCCATACAGACCTGAACCCCCCACCCCCCAACTCAGCACACACACAAACATGCACCCATACAGACCCAAACCCCCCAGTCCCCAACTCCGAACCCCCCGCCCCCCAAATCAGCACTCTCAAACAAGCACCAATACAGACCCGAACCCCCCACCCCCCACCTCAGCACACACACAAACATGCGCCCATACAGACCCAAACCCCCCAGCCCCCAATTCCGAACCCCCCCAATCAGCACACTCTCAAACAAGCACCCATACAGACCCAAACCCCCCGCCCCCCAACTCAGCACACTCTCAAACAAGCACCCATACAGACCCGAACCCCCCCAAATCAGCACACTCTCAAACAAGCACCCATACAGACCCGAACCCCGCACCCCCCAACTCAGCACACACACAAACATGCACCCATACAGACCCAAACCCCCCACCCCCCAACTCAGCACACACACTCAAGCATGCACCCATACAGACCCGAACCCCCCACCCCCAACTCAGCACACCCTCAAACAAGCACCCATACAGACCCGAACCCCCACCCCCCAACTCAGCACACACACAAACATGCACCCATACAGACCCAAACCCCCCACCACCCAACTCCGAACCCCCCACCCCCAAATCAGCACACTCTCAAACAAGCACCCATACAGACCCGAACCCCCCACCCCCAACTCAGCACAAACACTCAAGCATGCACCCATACAGACCCGAACCCCCCACCCCCAACTCAGCACACCCTCGAACAAGCACCCATACAGACCCGAACCCCCCAAATCAGCACACTCTCAAACAAGCACCCATACAGACCCGAACCCCCCACCCCCCAACTCAGCACACACACAAACATGCACCCATACAGACCCAAACCCCCCACCCCCCAACTCCGAACCCCCCACCCCCCAAATCAGCACTCTCAAACAAGCACCCATACAGACCCGAACCCCCCACCCCCAACTCAGCACACACACTCAAGCATGCACCCATACAGACACTAACCTCCCACCCCCAACTCAGCACACTCTCAAACAAGCACCCATACAGACCCAAACCCCCCACCCCCCAACTCAGCATACACACAAACATGCACCCATACAGACCCAAAACCCCAACCCCCAACTCCGAACCCCCCACCGCCCAAATCAGCACACTCTCAAACAAGCACCCATACAGACCCAAACCCCCCACCCCCAACTCAGCACACACTCAAGCATGCACCCATACAGACCCGAACCTCCCACCCCCAACTCAGCACACTCTCAAACAAGCACCCATACAGACCCGAACCCCCCACCCCCCAACTCAGCACACACACAAACATGCACCCATACAGACCCAAACCCCCCACCCCCCAACTCTGAACCCCCCACACCCCAAATCAGCACACTCTCAAACAAGCACCCATACAGACCAGAACCCCCCAGCCCCCAACTCAGCACACACACAAACATGCACCCATACAGACCCAAACCCCCCCACCCCCAACTCCGAACCCCCACCCCCCAAATCAGCACACTCTCAAAAAAGCACCCATACAGACCTGAACCCCCACCCCCCAACTCAGCACACACACTCAAGCATGCACCCATACAGACCCGAACCCCCCACCCCCAACTCTGCACATTCTCAAACAAGCACCCATACAGAACCGAACCCCCCAAATCAGCACTCTCAAACAAGCACCCATACAGACCCGAACCCCCACCCCCCAACTCAGCACACAGACAAACATGCACCCATACAGACCCAAACCCCCCACCCCCCAACTCCGAACCCCCCACCCCCCAAATCAGCACACTCTCAAACAAGCACCCATACAGACCCGAACCCCCAACCCCCAACTCAGCACACACACAAACATGCACCCATACAGACCCAAACCCCCCAACTGTCATGCATGCTGGACGCTACGCTCGTAGGACAGCTAGACCGTTCTACTCCAAATGGAGGCTATTCGATACGTTACCGGGAAAACGACGTTTGCACTTTTCACGTCGCTAACTTCACGTGACTTTTGCTTCATCACGTGAACTACGGTATTACGTATTTAAGCAGCGTAGTAACTTCACTCGCTGCTTCTGATCGTCTCTATTGGCGTTGTGTAGCTGGACCTCTGATCTACATCCTGGCTGAATCCTACAGCTACTTTTGGGCCTTCGATAGCGTGTGTTCCGCCACACGCTGATTCCTGGAGCTATCCCTTCGCGTGATAATTCACACGCGTTCTCTGTCTCCAAGCGCGGCTGGCCAAGGCTGCGTGAATCCTGCCCGCGTGTAAAATCCACACGCGCTCTTCGTCTACACACGCGGCTGGCCAAGGCTGCGTGAATCCTGCCCGCGTGTAAAATCCACACGCGCTCTTCGTCTACACACGCGGCTGGCCAAGGCTGCGTGAATCCTGCCCGCGTGTAAAATCCACACGCGCTCTTCGTCTACACACGCGGCTGGCCAAGGCTGCATGAATCCTGGCCGCGTGTAAAATCCACACGCGCTCTTCGTCTACACACGCGGCTGGCCAAGGCTGCGTGAATCCTGCCCGCGTGTAAAATCCACACGCGCTCTTTGTCTTCACACGCGGCTGGCCAAGGCTGCGTGAATCCTGCCCGCGTGTAAATCCACACGCGCTCTTTGTCTTCACACGCGGCTGGCCAAGGCTGCGCGAATCCTGCCCGCGTGTATATCCACACGCGCACGTTGTCTTCAAACGCTATTTTCTTCTAACTCCTGCATCTGTGGAATTAACAGAAGGATTGATCCCTAAAGTGGGAAGGAAGCCTTTCAAGGATTATTGGAAGTGACTTTGAACTGAACTTTGGACGCTATCCTGTGGTGAACCCAACCCGTATCTAGCGTGAGCCTCGTTCCGTTCGGGATAAGTCTCCCTTACTAATTTTCCCTTCCCTGTCGTTTGTTCTTCATTTCGAATCCATCAAGAGACTTCTGGATTATTCTACCCAGAGATACAGGTCAGTGTGATCATTCCTGTCATTGTCTAATTCATCATACTCAGGTTGGAACAGTTACTCATGATACTTTAATTGGTCCTAGGCTGGGTTTCTATACCTTACCCACGCCCTTTCCAGTGATCCATCGCTCTGCCTGTTTTATCAGCCAGAGGGTTGTATCATTTGGAAGGTCTTTGTTGACTTCACGACTATCAAATCGGGTGAACAGGGATCCGGAAGACCCTACCTCCTGTATCCTTTTGAGTATTGTATCCTTTTCAGTTGAAACTTTGGTACATTCTGACACCAACGCCGAACCCCCCACCCCCCAAATCAGCACACTCTCAAACAAGCACCCATACAGACCCGAACCCCCCACGCCCCAACTCAGCACACACACAAACATGCACCCATACAGACCCAAAACCCCAACCCCGAAACCCCCACCCCCCAAATCGGCACACTCTCAAACAAGCCCCCATACAGACCCAAACCCCCCACCCCCCAACTCAGCACACACACTCAAGCATGCACCCATACAGACCCGAACCCCCCACCCCCAACTCAGCACACTCTCAAACAAGCACCCATACAGACCTGAACCCCCCAAATCAGCACACTCTCAAACAAGCACCCATACAGACCCGAACCCCCCACCCCCCAACTCAGCACACACACAAACATGCACCCATACAGACCCAAACCCCCCACCCCCAACTCTGAACCCCCCACCCCCCAAATCAGCACACTCTCAAACAAGCACCCATACAGACCAGAACCCCCCACCCCCCAACTCAGCACACACACAAACATGCACCCATACCCCCCACCCCCCAAATCAGCACACTCTCAAACAAGCACCCATACAGACCAGAACCCCCCAACCCCCAACTCAGCACACACACAAACATGCACCCATACAGACCCAAACCCCCCATCCCCCAACTCCGAACCCCCCACCCCCCAAATCAGCACACTCTCAAACAAGCACCCATACAGACCCGAACCCCCCACGCCCCAACTCAGCACACACACAAACATGCACCCATACAGACCCAAAACCCCAACCCCGAAACCCCCACCCCCCAAATCAGCACACTCTCAAACAAGCACCCATACAGACCCAAACCCCCCACCCCCCAACTCAGCACACACACTCAAGCATGCACCCATACAGACCCGAACCCCCCACCCCCAACTCAGCACACTCTCAAACAAGCACCCATACAGACCTGAACCCCCCAAATCAGCACACTCTCAAACAAGCACCCATACAGACCCGAACCCCCCACCCCCCAACTCAGCACACACACAAACATGCACCCATACAGACCCAAACCCCCCACCCCCAACTCTGAACCCCCACCCCCCAAATCAGCACACTCTCAAACAAGCACCCATACAGACCAGAACCCCCCACCCCCCAACTCAGCACACACACAAACATGCACCCATACCCCCCAACCCCCAAATCAGCACACTCTCAAACAAGCACCCATACAGACCCGAACCCCCCAACCCCCAACTCAGCACACACACAAACATGCACCCATACAGACCCAAACCCCCCATCCCCCAACTCCGAACCCCCCACCCCCCAAATCAGCACACTCTCAAACAAGCACCCATACAGACCAGAACCCCCCACCCCCAACTCAGCACACACACAAACATGCACCCATACAGACCCAAACCCCCCACCCCCCAACTCCAAACCCCCACCCCCCAAATCAGCACACTCTCAAACAAGCACCCATACAGACCCGAACCCCCCAACCCCCAACTCAGCACACACACAAACATGCACCCATACAGACCCAAACCCCCCACCCCCCAACTCCGAACCCCCCACCCCCCAAATCAGCACACTCTCAAACAAGCACCCAAACCGACCCGAACCCCCCAACCCCCAACTCAGCACACTCTCAAACAAGCACCCATACAGACCTGAACCCCCACCCCCCAACTCAGCACACACACTCAAGCATGCAGCCATACAGACCTGAACCCCCCACCCCCAACTCTGCACATTCTCAAACAAGCACCCATACAGATCCGAACCCCCCAAATCAGCACTCTGAAACAAGCACCCATACAGACCCGAACCCCCACCCCCCAAATCAGCACACACATAAACATGCACCCATACAGACCCAAACCCCCCACCCCCAACTCCAAACCACCCACCCCCCAAATCAGCACACTCTCAAACAAGCACCCATACAGACTCGAACCCCCCACCCCCCAACTCAGCACACACACAAACATGCACCCATACAGACCCAAACCCCCCACCCCCCAACTCCAAACCCCCCACCCCCCAAATCAGCACTCTCAAGCAAGCACCCATACAGACCCGTACCCCCCAACCCCCAACTCAGCACACACACTCAAGCATGCACCCATACAGACCCGAACCCCCCACCTCTGAATCCCCCCAGCCCCCCAAATCAGCACACTCTCAAACATGCAAACATACAGTCCCAAAAACATTCAAAACCAAACATTCATACACATCCGACACCCCCCACCCCCACATCTCAACATACACAACACAAACATCCAAACATTCATACACATCCGACACCCCCCACCCCCGCATCTCAACATACACAAAAAAACATTGAAAACCAAACATTCATACACATCCGACACCCCCGCCCCGCATCTCAACATACACAACACAAACATTAAAAACCAAACATTCATACACATCTGACACCCCCCCACCTCCGCATCTCAACATACACAAAAACACATTCAAAACCAAACATTCATACACATCCGACACCCCCCACCCCTGCATCTCAACATACACAACACAAACATTCAAAACCAAACATTCATACACATCCGACACCCCGCCGACCCCCGAATCTCAACATACACAACAAAAACATTCAAAACCAAACATTCATAAACATCTGACACCCCCCCGCCCCCGCATCTCAACATACACAAAAACACATTCAAAACCAAACATTCATTCACATCCGACTCCGACACCCCCCACCCCCGCATCTCAACATAGACAAAAAAAACATTCAGAAGTCCTTAGCTGGATCAGGGACCTCGATGGGGAGGAAAGAGAGATGCATCCACTGCTCGTTTTGTTTTCTTTAACTGAGGAAGAGGATAGAATAGTGGTGGCATGCAAAATGGTGCAGGGTCTATTGATGGCTGCTCGAGCATGTCTTACTATGACATGGAAGAGACCCACGCTCCCCAGCAAGAGTGAATGGCGAGCAGTCGCACTGAGCATTTACAGAATGGAGTGCCTGACTGCAGCATTGCATGGGGATCGTTCCACGGTAGAGAACGCCTGGTTGGAGTTTCGCTCTATATATGCGTTGTAAGGTGTGTTTGACACACGCTATGTCCAAAGCTACGAAGGCCTAACGATTGGATTGACTCGAGTACGTGTCTGTTAAATCAATGTGCGACTTTTATGCCCACTGCCATGACTGAAATGACGGTTAATTAATGTTGTTCAACGCTCTCTCTAAGTTCCGGTTTGATATCATGTGCGGGGGGTGGGAATTAGGGGTGGGATATGTTTAGATGCAATAGTTTGGGGTTTTCTTTTTCCTTTCTTTTTCTCTTTTCTTTTCTCAGGTATGCGATATAACTGATTGTTATAATACTTACATGCTCGCTTTTTTTTCTTTCTGTAACCAAGAGATGTAAGCTGCATTTATGTGACTGCCGAACTTTTCAAAATCAATAAAAGTGAAATTTAAAAAAAAAAAAACCAAACATTCATACACATCCGACACCCCTCCGACACCCGCATCTCAACACAAACAGACCACTTACCGGAGACGTTCTGGAAGGCAG
This sequence comes from Ambystoma mexicanum, assembly GCF_040938575.1. NCBI lineage: Eukaryota > Metazoa > Chordata > Amphibia > Caudata > Ambystomatidae > Ambystoma > Ambystoma mexicanum. Next base: position 1,159,464,005 of record NC_090929.1, on the reverse strand, counting down.
GTAAGCTGGAACGCTGGCGAGGTAACTGGAATCATGCTACGGCTGGCGTGGTCCAAGGCTGAAAATGCCTTCCGGCATCAAGCCTTATGGACCACGCCAGCCGTAGTGCTGGCCCTCCATTGGTGCAGCACACACGCACTACGTGGCTCATAGGAGCGACATGGTGCGTGTGTGCTGAGCCAATGAGGGCCAGTGTTTTGTCCGGCCCGGAAGACAACAAAGACTTTCTTAATGGAGGGCGGCCGATGCTGCTTGCGGGCTGTCCTCCATTAGGAATGTCTTTGTGCCTCGTGGGCCGGACAAAAGAGCATGGCGGGCCGCAACTGGCCCGCGGGCCGTATGTTGTCCACCCATGTTCTAGGGCCATGCATACTCTCATCAGCGTATCATCATGTTGTTCTTGAGTTTGGCCGAAGACCAGGATGTCGTCGCTATAGTTCAAGCAGTTGGGCACGTGTTTGATGATGTTGTGGATTTCTGCCTGAAAAGTTTCCGCCGCTGAGGATACTCCAAAGCTCAAGCGCTTGTACCGGAACAGTCCGAGATGTGTGGCAAAGGTTGTTATATATCGGGAACCCTTGCAGAGTTCCAACTGATGGTGGCCTTTGTTTAAGTGCAGTTTGGAGAAGACCGTCGCTCCGTTTAGGAGATGTATCATGTCGGTTATTCGGGGGGCCTGATGACGTTCCCTGAGGATGGCTTTGTTTGGTCTTCTCATATCTACACATATTCGGATGTCGGGCGAGTCTCTTTTTGGCACTGGCACAATGGGGGAGACCCATGGCGTGGGACCTTCTGCTGGCTCAATGATGTCTGCCTCAAGTAATTTGTTCAGTTCGCTTTCAACCTGTTTTTGGATATTGATGGGGATTCCGCTGTAGTGCTGGGCTACTGGCGGGACGCTGGTGCCGATCTGTAGCTCGATTTTGTTTGTTTTTCAATTTACCAAGGCCTTTGAATAGTGATGGAAAAACCTGTTCAATGCTTGCCGTCAGATCCAGGTACTTGTGCACCATTAGTTGATACAGTATGTGAATGAGTCCCATTTCTATGGCCGCCTGATAGCTTAGTATGCATCCACTGTCGGTGGCAGCTTCTAGTACATGCATAGGGATGCTTTTTGCATGTTCCTTGTACCGGCATGACGCCATGAAGAATCCTTTGCATGCCAGGGGGGTCTTCGAGCCGTATGGGTAGATGAGGGCTCGTGCTGGTTGTAGGTGAGGGGTGTTTGGTATGCTTTTATAGACTTCTTCGCTGATTACATTTACAGTTGCCCCTGTGTCTATTAGGAACTCGGCAGCCGTTTCATTGACTTGTATCCTGAGTATTGGGCTGTGTTCTTTCGCCGTGTTGTTTCCTTTCTTTTTTCGGCGCTTCGTGTTTCTCCTGTCTGTGGGCTCTTTCTTCCAACGATGCGTTCGACGCGCTGTCCGATTGTTACTGTTCTATGAGGCATCTGACGTATCTCCTGGGTCGTCTTCTTGGTTTGGATGGAGTGGTCTTGCTCTCTCTCCATTCTCTTTTGTCTTGCCTTCTTTCAGGTTGCTCGTCGTAGTGTCTGTGGCGACCTTGATCATGGAGTTGGCGTGCCGTTCGGTGGTGTGTCGACGGGTTTTGTTCCTGTTCTGATGTGGACTTTCCACTTCTTCCTGCTCCTCTCATTTTGCTGCGGAAGATCAAGCATACAGCCTTATAGTGGTCTTCCCCTCCGCATGCAGAGCATGTTTGACCCATTGCAGGGCATATTCCCTCATGTGGATATTCGTGCCCACACCTGTAGCAAAAGGGGTCGCCATTGTTTCTTGCTGTCCCTTCTAGTTTATTGAGGTTTTCGTGCTTTCAGTGTGTGATTTTTATGTCATCTAGGCCTTCTACTTGCGCCGCGAGGGCAGCGTTGGAGCGAGCCAGGTGTAGAATTTCCTCCAAGTTGCGTGGCTGTTGCAGTAGTCGTTTGCGGAAGTCGGCGCTTTCGCACCCCACTATGATCTGCGACCGGAGAGCCTCCTCATTAGAGTAGTTATTAAAGTCACAGTGTTTCATTTTCGACCGTAGTCTCATGACAAATGTGTCTATCGTTTCCCCTCTGTTCTGTTTGGTGGTGTGAAATACATGTCGTTCATAGTCCACATTTGTGTGGGGTGTGAAGTATTCCGTGAGCGCTGTCTTCAGTTTGGCGTAGGTGTCTATGGTGCTTTCTGGTATTTCATCCAGAATGTCCTGCATGTTGGATCTCACTGCATGGTTTAGGAGGTTGAGTTTCTGTTCATCTTCTAGTGGTCCAGCCGCTTTTAAACACACTTCAAAATCCCTCTGCCACCTTTTCCATCGTGATCCGAGGGTGCCGGTGTCGGTGAGATCGAAATTTGCCAGCAATTGGGCTAGGAGGCTGTCCGTCATTTTTCTGTGTTCTGGTTTGGCTGGAGTCACTGGGACTGTCAGTGACTCTCCTTCTGAGCCGCTCATGGGCTGTTGCTACTTCTTTTTTGCTAAAAGTTCACCTTTCAGCTTAGGTTATACTGAAGTGGGCTTTTCTTAATCTTACACCACGTGGCCGGTTCGTTATGGGAGATTTCTTTCTTCTCCCAGTGATGTGAGGCCCTGGTGCCAGATGGGGGAGCTGTGCTATGTGCCGATGGTCTGTGAGGTTCACTATCCCGTGCGTAGCAGTATTTGAGCGCCGGGAGGGCTGCTGTTCCGTGTGTTGGTAGGCCTGTGAGGCCTTGTGTTGGAGACACGGTCTTCCCTCGTGTGCGGTGACGCCAGGGCTCCAGGAGAGGGCGCTGCGCCGCAGGGTGGTGGGTTTTGCTTGCGGTGGGGCGCGTGAGCTTACCCTATTCTTCATCGCGTTGGAGTAGTTTCTTCTGTCTTTGCCATTGGCGGGAGGCCAGTGTCCCTCGACCGCCCGGAGTGTGTGTGCAGGGAGCCGCTGCTCTAGGCCGTGCTCGTCGTTGCCCTTGGCGGGAGAATTGTCCTCTCCATCGCCCAGATGAATGCTACGTGGGGAGTTGCTGCTCCACCCGCGGATTTTGCGCAGGGGGGCACTCTTCCTAATGATGGGGAGCCTTCACGCTCCGATCCACTTACTCTGGGTGTCCTCGACAGGGTGGGGTCCCGTGTCTCCAGTGGTGGCAGGCGGCACACCACGAGGGTGATGGACCTGAGATGGCAGGCACGGTGGGGACTCGTCTCCGCTTCGTCACCAATATGGTGTCCTCTTAGTGGACCGCCTCACGCTAGGGTGTCAGTTGCTCTTCATTCATGCAATGAGAGACAGACACGAGCTGGGGTGCAACACTTCTTTATTCAACGAGTGCCTGCATCGAACTGCCGCCTTCCTCCCTGAGCGGCTCCTCCCCTTCCTCCCACTCCTTGGGCCTCCCCATGTGATAGGGTTGTAGTGACGACACCAGACCATGCTTTCACAAAGCACCTCATCAACAAAAACCCAAACTCCAGCGGCAGGACTCGCACAGGAACACTTCCTTCACTCGAACGTACCCTTTCCTTTTCTGCAATAGGAACCTGATCAGGAGCATCACAAACCTCTTCCACCACACGAACGAGCAGGAAGTAAAACAAAAATCCATCTTAGCATCGCTTATATGGGGCTTGGCTCGCCCCTTTCTTTTGTTGCCCTTCGCAGGCTTTAAAAACGCTTTGGCGCGCTTAGACTTATCCCTCCCCCTAACCCAGGGAGGAGGACCCTGACCCGGTTATCGGGGTGCCTCCTCCATCTTGTTCTGTCTTTCCATTGTCACCTTCAGAGCTGCCTCTACAGGTAATGGAGGGAGCCTGTGGCTTTAGTCTTTAGTCTTGGAGATGCCTGAGAGGTGTGAATAGTGCATAGCTCTCAACCATTTGTCACAGAGGTATGTGTAAACACCCGATTTTATTTTTGGCGGGTGAGAGGCCCATATGGGCGTGCAGGAGGCTTGAGTCAGCTGTTTACAAGGCGGGTGACACCCGCCAAAAGCGTGTGAGTTGAGAGCTGTGGGTGATTGGAAAGGGGAGGGTGCATAAAGCTACATACATGCTTTGGGGGACAATGACACTAATAATGGTCATTTAAATCATTTTCTTTCGCCGTTTCCTTAAGTCTTGAGAGTACTGTTGTAAAACAGCGTTGCGGGGAGAAGGGTGTATGTGGCGGGGGAAGAAGGAGGCGGCGCTGAAGGGAACACACATCGAGCCTGCTACTAATCTTTATCATCTCAGTTTATGTGTTGATCCCGTTTTCCTATTTGGTTGATAACGAACGAACAATCTTCCGTGGTGATAACCAAAACACTAGATCCTGTTGCCCGTGGTGCCAACAAAATCTGCTTCCTGCAAGTTTTTCTGGGTTATAGGCGTCTCTTCACACTGCGAGACGACGGAAACGTCAACTAACAGGTTGTCTCTCCCATATTATAGTACCCAGGGCATAGCACCAGACGACGGACAAAAAGATTTGATACACAAACAGTGCACATGCGCACATTAAGCTAACCTGCGCATGCGCTCATTATTTTGACTTTTCATCGACATGCTTGCAGTGTGTTTACTGATTGCAAGCGTTTGTGTAGCAACTCAGCTTGGTTAGGGGATAGAAGCGTGCGAGAGATTTGGTGCTCCCATGGCCACCTTTCTGTCCAGCGGAATTGGGGTGCTGCTGAGGACGCTCGGGGGGAAAAGCTGCGGACTCCAGACTCTCAGGTGACTGGGGTGACTGGGGTGATGGTGCTAGGCGCCTGGTGGGTCGCGCAGGGGTCAGTGATTTTAACCCACCTAGGAACATTATAAAAAGCGTGAGTCACTGGGCCATAGGGAAGATACTGTGCTTGCATGCACGACTGTCTTATGTCCTGATGCACTCGCCTTTCTTTGCTATTAGTCAGCATTCAAACTCTGTGCCTCTGCTACTGTTTGCACCCAAGCTTCATTTCCCTCCTGCAATTACTCCATTCATTTGCTTTGGGCTCCTGTATGTCTTGTGCTCCTGTTCTTCTTTGCAAATGTGTTATGTTCTGCTGGTTTATACCACGCATCGCTGCCATTTGCATGGTCTCTAGGTGCTCATATGGCTCCGCAAGAAATATGGGTGGGGTTGGTTAGTGACATTAGAGGTATACGATAGAAGTTGTGCTCTTCAGTGGGTGTGCTTTGTTGGAGGGGTAGTGTCCAGTGTCTGGGGGTTGTTTGCAACTGTTTGGTATTGTGGCATGATTAGCAGTGGCTGTGTGGTTTGTGTGCAGTTTTGCTGGCCTTTTGGGCATGTCTAGTACGTGAGAGGTATGCCAGTGGAAAAGCGGGAGGGTGGTAAGTCCCATTTTTTGGCGCTGGGTATGCAGTTGTTTTATTGTTGGTTCTAAGATCTATAGTATCCCATGTTTGCTTTGGTCCCAGAGTATGACTTGTGGAGGTGCACATTTTTATACTTGTCTCAGTGAGTTGTATAGACAGGTTTTAAGTTGTTTTCAGAATGTGTGCACACCCCATCCTCTGTGTATTTCTATAATCCTACTCACAGTGCTCCAGATAGAATTTTGAGGTAGGAGTACTTTACTCTCTACTTTGATGTGACAAGTAAATCCAAATTCCAGAGAGTAAGAGTATTCACATTTGCAAGAGAGTAAAAGGTATTGGACATCAAAGTATTGGACATCCATCAAATGTGTGCATAAAGCTAAATATTTGGAAAATACTAGAAACAGTACAGCCGTATTTCACTTGATCTGGCTTCAAATATTTTATTACACTTGTGGAAACTGCTCTCTCACGCAATAACTTGTAGGTTTATGCTATCCAGCTGCATCTTCGTGACATTAGGACACAGGACCTCTTAAGAATTTACTATAGCTACAGAACCATGTACCAACTAGTTGGGTATTCATAAATAAAGTCCCTTTCTCTACCAGGATCATTACTATGTCTCTCGCCTCTGACTGTTGCTGCCTCTTTACCTATGTTTCATGGCCTCTTCCTTAAGTTTTGGCTCTACCCTTCCTGTTGCTACTTTGTTTCCCTGTCTCCCACCTTTTTACTCTACCTCTCATTGTTTCTATGTGTATTGTTGTGATCTCTTGCTCTGTATCGCTTTGCATATCCTGTCTGGGAATACTATTATTGCTGTTTCTCACCTCTTGTCTTGCTGTCTCAATTGCTGTAACTCCAGTGCCTCTCGCTTGTGTTAATTACTCAGTTTTCTCTCACATTGTATTACTCTGGCACTCCCTCCTTTCTATTACTTCTCTGTCCCAAGTTTAGCCCTTTGTTGTCCTGTGTCTCCTAGGTTCACAATTGCTCTTCATCGCTTCTTTTTATTTGGAATTTGGCATAGCAGTACTAAGTAATGCAAGTTGAAAATGCATTTTCCATCTATAAATATAGTTAGTTTGAAAATTAGGGGGTGGTTCCTTTTTAAATGTTTGCAAACTTGCTTTTGAAATTAGGTTTAAAATTGCAGATTTAGAGTTTTCTATCAGATGCTGAATTAGTTTCCCTACAATTGCTTTACCTGCACTGAATACGACGAAAATTGACCTGAAAACCATTTGCCTCACATATAAGGCATTAAACCACTTAGCCCCACCATATCACACCAATAAGTTTACCATGAAACCCGCCACCAGAACCACAAGATCCTCCCAACACCTTATGCCTGACCTGCCCAGATTCTCTCTAAAAAGAGCGGGAGGGACGAGCTTCACAGTACTTGCCTCCCAACTCTGGAACACCCTACCTCTCAACATTAAAACTATTGAGTCCTTCCAGATCTTCAGGACACACATTATAGCTTGGCTCCTAAACAAAGAATAGCACTACAGATAGGCGGGCACACCTCCCTCTCTGCAACTATGTCTGTGAACTCTATAAACTGTTGTACTTTGAAAGTGTAGTACCCCCACTGCTTACTATGTTGGTTTTCTCTGTAAACTGCTGTATATTGAATTTGCTTTTGTCACACTCTGTAACCATCCTCATTAAGCGCCCTTCTACCTCTGGGTTTGGAGCGCTATATAAATAAAACAAAACAAACCAAGTATGGCAGCACTTGTGAGATGTGAGAGTTCTAAATCAAACATTTACCCTCCGGAAAGCTAAGTCAGTTCTGCTACAATTCAAACCTTTTATCACATCTTAAACACATATCACTGCATGCAGATGCATGAGCACGCCAAGTTATTGACAGGTTTGGAACTCTGAGGTGAAACACTGATCTGTGTGGCAGGTCTATCAACCCACTGAACTAAGTTTCCTAACAGGCTTAGTCATGAAACTAACTTGTCTGTAAGGCTTGTAGGGTTGGGGCATCAGCAGTCCCATGCTGGCTTACCTGACATAACTGGCTCATACCAAGCTCCATGCCTCTTTCAATGAACTATCCTACACGTGAAGCAGGCAATGTATAGAGGTACTAGAGATTTGGCAGACCTGGAGAATCAGAAGTTAGGAGAAGCGCAATACTGATAGCAGGAAGCCTTGAAGTCTCTCAAAGCAATGGAATTTTTCTCACGCTGTCCACCAGTGTGCATACTACCACCTCAGGAGAATGGAGGGGAGAGCTTGGAGACTGTTTCTCATTAGTGCTTTAGCTACATACTAAAACTGCAAACGCATGTTGCTACTGCATCATCACAATGCCACTGTTGGAAAATTCAGGTACTGTTCCAAAACCTAGCGTTCCTGCTAAAATATCTGGTTATGATGCCAATAAATGTGCTTTAGCACTGCTGTGAATAGTTCATTGTCCCATATGGTAGCTCCGCTGAGCAGCTAGAGTACTGTGCTTAAGTGTTGACCTGGTCTCATTTAAAAAATAATAGCTAGTCCGGGTGGGGGAAGGACTGCTAATGTCCCATTAAAATGATATAAAAGTCCATCAACAATCACTGGTAGATTTTCACCCTCCCTATATGCATGAATTATACCTGCTCAGGGGGACGATGGGGTACTAAAAGTAACATTCAGACCACGTGTCCACCAGCTGTTCCTTGCTCCCGCTGCTGTGACTAACAAGTGAATGTGCCCTTTCATGCATGCACACCCACACAGACGCACACATGCAAACACTTGCAATATTTTAAAACTATACCAAACATATCTACTAATTTAACATCAAAAGCCATTTTTTAATAAGAAATGCCAACAAGTGCTTTCTCAGAGGCTCTCCTAAAACTAAAACTCATCAGAAACCTCAAGCCATTAAATGCCATTGATGTACTTGTGAGATGAAGAGGAAACCTAGTATGAATTGCCTATGCAAATCACCAGTAAAATTGAAAAAAATATACTTCTGCAGAGCGTCCTCTATTAAAATCAATGAAAATTGCAGCAATAAAGACAAAAAGGCAGCTCTTGCTGGAACACACTTTTACACTGTACTACACCAATCTTCAAAATCGGGCTCAATAAGAATGCCAATTCGAATGAAACTTCCTAAAGTGTCAAAGCAATTTGCTTTGCACATTAGTGATGCAACATTCTTAAATAACATTGTACCACAGAAAATCAAAGCATTTGAACAAAGTGAAAAACGCACACTAATTTTTTCCCATTTGTTACACTTTACAGACTCAAAGTATTTGCTAGATGAAATAACCAACACAGGAAACTGTTTCCTGATCAGGAGTCGACCTAGTTGAATGTCAGCAACGAACTCCATGATTTGGGGGTGCTGCCAAAAAATAGCCTTGTAATGGATATGAATAAGAACAAGAAAGGTGCTGTATTCACAAGAATTCAGTGTGTAAAAAGGCCAGATATGCACCTTATCTGGAGGGCTGCCTACTTCTTTGTAATCCTGTAGATATACTTGTCTGAAGGATTTGTGAGTCTCTGTACGAAAAATGGGTGGGACCCCCTCTAATTTGCTATGTATTGTCATCACCAGAAGTGCCAATCTTTGAGCCAGTGCATCAGGAAAAGGTGCATTACAATTGGATGACATGAGTAAATCAAGCAACGATTTAGAAACTTAACCACATTTCTTCTCAGCTTATGCTGTTAAAAATAACTGTTCATACTTGACTCTCAAGAACGTAATTAATGCCCACTTTTGTAGAAAATGCTCTTGAAAAGCATACAAATTACATAATAAACCAGTCTGATAAAATATATGAAGGCTTGTAGAAAACGTTTCAAGCAAAAAGAGCATAATTGCAACTTTTGTTTTCCTTATTTTGTATGTAAGGGTACACGTACCAGAATGCAAATCAACGTGATCCTGAACAACCTCCTCTGTGCTTTCAAGTCTTAAACAACAATGCAACCTGCATGCTCCACCTGCTTGTAGGGCTTCTTGGACACATGCCCCCTAATAACCCTTTCCAAAAGTCTTAAAGAGGCCCCTTTGCCGAGCTGTCATTCGCATGCACTTTGTTTGCTTAGCCTGTGTTTGCTCTTCTGGCCTGAGCGGGACATAACAGGAATCAATGGGCCAGGAATATCACTGGGATGGGGCCATCACTGTTAAAAGCAGGCTTCCTACAAGCTGGGCACAATATTGGTTTCCAAATATGCAGCTTAAACTTGCATTGGAAAAAACAAAAAGGACATTTCCAAACTGAAACATGCTTCTTAAACTTAAATTAGCTAGGATTCTTTAAACCCCTCCCCCCCCGAATATAAGCAAGCGACCTGCCCAACCCATCCACTGGCCGAACATGTTTTATAGTACTTGTTTTTTGTATAATCAATTGCTAAAAGTTATAAGATTTACCGCCAGTTTTAAACATTTCAGCAACAGCCACTTAACCTGCTGACCTACCTTGGTAGCCTTCTTTTGTAGGTCATATCTATGGATCCCATAATCTGCTCAACAGTGCAATTCATGAACGTGACTTCTAAGTCAAGAGTATTTCACCTCCAGCCACAATGTCCCTGTGCATAGATTAATTGATTGTGTACCAGTGGCAGCGCGCCCATAAGACGGGTGGGTGCTGTCCCATGGGCGCCCTTGCTGATTATGGAGGAGCCAGCCTATTGTAAATGCTGAACACTGCCTCAGCTGCTTTTTGCAGCTGAGGGAGTGCTTCTGGGCTGTCTTAAACTGTCAGCCGTGCATGTCCAATGAGTTCTGCAAAGTCAGTGGCCTTCTGCTTCCCCAATTTTGCATGTCCCCTTGGGGTTGCTAGCTGGGGAACTGCATGCTTGTCTGTGTGGGGACGGGGTGCTTGTCCTGTGCCTCACTGCATACACTAACAGAGCGGGGCGCTTTGGCTGTTGTGCAAATTAGCTAGTTGCTTCCTGGTTCCTGTTATGCAGGAGCTGGAGCATTGGAATGACATTTCAGAACCGGGACAGAAGGTACGTTTAATTTGTGCATGCTTGTGTTTTATGTAGTGAGTGAGTGTATGATGATGGGTGCATGTGTGAATGAGTGACGTCATTCTGCATGTGAATGTGTGTTTGTGCTTGGCTGTGGAGCTGATTTCAGTCGGGGGGTGGGAGGGGATGCACAACCGTTCTACCCCAGCCAAAATCTGCTCCTGGTACAAGGTGCTGGGAGTGTTTAGGCCATTCTCACCCAGTACCTTACTCTGTCCACCCAAAGCACCTGCTAATGGGAACTCTTTGAGCTCACTTTAATCAAGCCTTACCATCACACTTGGCACCCGAAGTGCATGCCAGTGATTTTTCAATGCAGTCTTCTGAGAGTGAATTACTTCTTTGGAGCTGTAAACCCACTACTGGTGTAATAAAAATGTCGAACAGGTCTTCCTTCAGCTTCTCGTTTTTAAATCTTTTTTTATTTACAATGATAGTTTTTCTAAACTTTTTATTCATATACGTTACAAATTCACGGTCGAATACAGTCATAACATTTTAAGGTTACATTCATCTCATTGCTTTGGATCTTCTTTTATGTTCTTCCAGAATTGGATAATCGTATATGCTAGTTTTTTTTATTGTTTCCTAACAAAATGATCGTTCCTTTGGGTCTAACTGTACTGTGGATGTCTGGTACATTTCTGTGGATGTCTGGTACATTTCTCTGAAGAGCTTTCGCTTTTCAGTCAGTGCCTTGCAGTCCATTATTCCAAAAAGAAGGGATTCCATGGTTTCCGTTTCCTTCCAAAATCTGCAAAAGGCCTGGGTAGTCGCTATTTGCTTAGTTTTCGATAAAAGTTCTCGTGTTGGAAGGAGATTGAGGCAAAGTCGTAGGAACAAGTCTTGAATCTCTTTATCCGGAAAGATCCTCTGATATTTCGGGAGATGCTTGATGGGCCTTATCTCGGATCCACAATTTAGGTCCATTTGCTATTGACTCTTCAGCTGCAGCGTAGATATTCAATCGTTTAGCATTATTCTTATTTTTTTTTTTTTTTAGCATGCTGTGGATGTAAGGTCAGCATTTCCATCGATATCTCTGACTTCCTAAGCTGTTTTTCCATTCATTCAGTGTGTAATTATTAACATCTGCAGAATTTGTACGTCGAATCTCAATGGTTGGGATTTGTTCTTCGCTCTGAATTTTTCTCTACAGATGTAGATGTTTCCATATCATTAATGGATTGCAGTGACTGTGTCGCAATTTCATAACGGATCCGTACCATAGGGAACGATTGAGGTAGCACTAGTACTTTGCACCAGGAGATAGCTTCCAGCTGTTGCCATGTTGAGGTTTCGATTTTACTCATTGCCTCGCCTCCATATGTTAGACTTTCTACTACTTTTTTTCTAAAGAAGGCTACCACTGGTTTCAATGAACATTTCCCATACTTCATATGGATGTAAGCACCTTGTCTGGCTAGGGCATGTGCTTTGGATTTCAGGCGTTCGACCATTGCGCTTCGGACTTTGTTTGGTTGATCCAAATGCCCAAGTATTTCACTGTTTTAACTTGCAATAGTTTGTTTTCAAGAAACTAGATCGAATGAGCCTTTGTCCGTTTCTTGGTTAGCAGCATGATTTTCGTTTTTTGCAAATTCAGCCTCATGTAGCTTTCCAGGTGATCGAGGCATATCTGCAAACCTCTTTGAGTTTTGTCGAAGATAACTGTCATCTGCGTACAGCAGTTGAGTACCATTTATAGTCCGAAGTGAGGAGGTTGAAGAGGGTAGCCGCAAGGGGGCATCCTTGTTTCAGCCCATTCCATGTTTTAATCGGCGCGGTCACTACCCCATCCGCATTCATGCATATTTGAATACTGGTGTTATTGTATAGTTGTTTGATGGGTTCCACAGTTTCACGGGGACCACAAGCTTTGAGTTTGTCCCAAAGTGCTTGTGTACTAACCATGTTGAACGCAAGCTGCAGATCTACAAAAACTGTGTACATCTGGATTTTATCTCTTATAGCCTCTTGTTTTAGCAGATTTCATAAAAATAAATTGATGTTAGTGCCAGCTTTTTTTAGTGAATCCTGTTTGTCTTTTTGCCTGCCGATTGTTCCTCGCAGCCCACTTTTGAAATAAGAATGAGGCGAAAACTTTCCCTAGAGGATCTAGCAGGGCGATGGGGCGATAATTGCTCGGGTTCTTTCTATCGCCCTGCTTGAAAATGGGAACAAGTATTGCTGTTTGCCATGTTCGAGCTTTGGCATTTGATTCCACAATCGGATCGAACAGTTGCATACACAATTTTACCCAATATTGAGTATTCTGTTTAATGACCGCATTGGATAACCTGTCCGGTCCTGTTGCGCGGGACATATTCAAGTTGTTAATAAGGGTCAAACGGTTCTCATAAGTTTAGTCAAATGTCAATTTAGTTGGTTGTTTTTCGGATTTAGTACTTCTTGCTTTATATATCTCTGTGAAGTAGCTAATTCATATTGATTCTAGCACATCCGAAATTGTTCTATCGCTGGTGTTGGAGCGTTGATTGAGAATATTCCATACATTTTCTAGAATTTCTGTTCTTTAGAGCCTCGAGCATGATTTCTGCATCATGTTGAAATACCAGAGATCTATTAGATTTGGTCCAATTTGTGTATCGCTGTTTTTCAATCCTGATCAGCTTATACTTGTTTTCTTTGGTGCCCTTTTATTATACATCTGATCTTCCTACGCAGTTCAGTTTTCTTCTCTTTGATCCACAAATTGAATCAGTGAGAGTGTTGTGGTCTTTTTTTTTTTTTTAATCTTTAATATTTGTTTTTTGCTGAAAGGGACTTAAAAGCCATTCGTAGTTTAATATATCTGTCCCTTGCCGAGTCGTCATTAGGAAGGTTTCAGAGAGACATCCTGTTTGGTTTTTAGTCATTCGCAGTCTGGTGAGTCTTCCATCTAGTTCTACTTGGGGGAGGATCAGTTTTAATCTTACTGGATTCGCCGTGGACCAAACTATATTTATCATCCGATGATCGCTCTTGTTAGAATAGATAGTATCCGTTTTGAGAAGTTGAGAAATGTAAATGTAATCAATGATTGCTATGGACATTCCTCGCGACCAGGTGGGCTGTATTTCCCCTTTTTTATTTAATGGGTTGGTCGTGAGACAGATTTCGGTCGTCCATTTCTTTTGTCCATCGTCGAGCTCTAGTTTTGCTTCGTCATATCTGACTCCTAGTTGATGAAAGAGGTGCAGATTCAGGACGCTGCATATGATAAATTCAGTCTGTTGGAATTGTACAATGGCATTGTCAATGGGCATAAAGACGGCGTCTATGAACACCTCATCATTTATCGCCACCGGGTTCCAGTATACGTTCACAATTTTTTTTTCCGGCGGGCCAAATCTCATCACCTTCTTTCCTGGAGCCCTGAGATTGGTGTCTCAGACTGGTAATTTGGATCCATGGATTCACGTTGGTAGAGTCGATGATATCAAAATTTGCATCTACCTTTTATTAAGGTCAGGAGTCCTGCCGAGTGGCCTCCTTTAGGACCTTGTATTGCCAGATTTGCAAAGGTTAGAAAGCCTTCACAAACTGGCTGCTGAACCAGCCATGTCTCCTGGAGACACACCATCTGGAACTTGTTAAGGTTCTGGTTATTCTGCTGAAAAAGATGAACGTTGCCTCGCGAATTCCATAAACATAGGGAATTCTCGCATATTCGTTGAGTGAGTGATGGTTAATAATGAGGTATTGACCTCACCTGGGATCTAGCGTCTTCTGTGTTTTCTGTGTGTCTCCATATAAAATGCTTCATGTAATTCGTTCTTGGTCGATTATCGATATAGTGGCACAGCGAATCGCTATCCCATCTTGCACTTGAATTTCTCTCTTCGTCATCTCTATTGGATGTTGAGGCCTTTTTTCGATCCGTTCTTGTTTGCTTTATTTTGACTTCATATTCTTGTTTCACTCTTCTACTGGAATCAATATCTTCTATCTATTGTTCCTTATACTTGCTACAAAGGAAACCCAGTTAATGCAGTAGATTTTTGTGTAGCAGGATTTTGTCCCTCAATGATTTGTCATGCTGGTCAAACCACACAATATCCAAAGAGCGTTCCTCTAGGAACTGAACTAATATTATATCCCTCGAGCATATGAACTGAAGCTGGGGGATGGCATGTAGCAAACATAAAATGTTAGTTCTATTTAATATCAATCCCTCATTGAGTTTTGATATTTTTTTCTTCTAACTGTAGTCTATTCGTGGATTGCTTGCTTCTTGGATCGATAAATCTGCGTAGTATCAGTTGGTTGTTATTCGATTATAGTTTTAATTTCTTTTCCTGTCTTTTCCGTTGTGAGATGATACGGGTGTAATCTCTGCTATTGACCTCTCATTGTCGGTGGTTAGGTCAATAACTTCAGATTGGTCTCTGTATGAAACCTCTAGGTTGTCATTTAACACAACTTCACAAGAGAGCTCCACATCTATGTCATCAAGATCATCATCTGTTATGTCTTCACAGGAGAGGTTCCTACCTGCAGAATCTTCTGAGCCATCATCATCCTCATTGGTCAATGATTATCAGAGAACTAAGTTTGAATCATTTCCACTCGTTGCTCGTTGAGCCACTTCTATCTATGTGTATTGGTAGATTGATGGGTGGTTCCTGGTGAACTTGCGCTTCTTGCTCAATTGTGTCTGCTCTTTGAAGGGTAAGGTCTACATCCGGTTTCACTGTCTTTGGTCCGGCAAAATAATCTTTTTTGGTTTGTTGATTCTTTGTGTCCTTCTGGGATAGAGAAAGATGTCGCAAGAAGGCCCTTATGCCTTTCTGATTTTATTTATTTTTTATTTTTTTAATTTTTTTACTTCGACTTTGTTTCTTGTTTGTGTTTAGTTTTATCTTGGGTGGTCATAGGCACGAAGATATCAAAATTCTCTTTCTGCTACTCCCCTTGTTCTAATAATTGTACATTCTCAGGGCACTTTTGCAGAGCTGCTGCGACTGGATTGGCTATGGGTTTCATCTTTATTTTGGGCAGATATAGCTTTCGTGGGGTGTCTTCTTTTTGCCTAGGGTTCCCATTTCCAGGTGTTTCTTCGTTACTGGACGTATTCGTTGTTTCATGATAGGCAGAAATAACTGTTCAGCTACTCAATTCTTTGCTTGCTGATGCGTCTCTTGATCGAGGATAGTTATTTAGCTATCGTATTTGGCTTCCACATAGCAAGTAGAATGTTATTCATCTCCGTTTTGTCCATTCGATAATTTCTTGCAGGCTCGAATAGTCTATTCTGCCACAGCACACTTGCTTCAGCTTCATTGTTTATCCGCTCTTATATTCTGATCATGAATGCTTCTGCATAGATTTGTTTTGATTGTATTAGTGTCAATAAGGTTGCCTGATCCATCATCATCTCAATGTTGGTTTCATATAGCTTAAAGAATGGAATCGGAGCTTGAGATGTAGTTGTTTATCAACATATTGTGGAGATCTATCATTGTTGTTGGAATTGGATCTTTTAAGCATCCTCTTGTTGGATTGCATTGGCATTTGTCACGTGACTTCTCGGGTTCGCAAGGGTTCCGTATATTGCTTATTCAGACTTTTGTTCTTCATTGTTTTTGATGGTAGTCTGCTCTCATTCTGTCGAATTAGTGGAGAGGACTGCTGATTTCATGGTTGTCGAAGAGGACTGACAACCGTCTGTGTTGACATAGGTCTTTGGCCTCTTGTTTCTCCATTGCCAATTTCATAGAAAACCTCTTTCCTTTTCTCATGATTGCTCATGAGTAATTTCTGTGATGTCGAGTGATAAGCGGGCTGCACGTTTATTTGGCGTCTGGTGGGTTGATAGAGTGACATCTTCCAATTTTTATTCTTAGCTCTTGATGTTTGTGCCATTGCTGTTTCACCAGGATGGCTTTCTTTTTTTGTGTGTCATCTCCCACTTAATAGGTGGGAGGCAGTAACTCAGATCAGGCTCGTAGTTATGCAAGCCAATAGATGGGCGACTCGCTGTATTGCTGGTGTCAAATGTCGATTTTATTTGCTTGTTTGATAAAGATTTCGATGTCTGCTGTAACGGCATGACCTTGTTGTTGTTGTTCCTTATTTTGGTCGGCGAACCCATCGAGTCACGTGGACTATTGTGTGTCATGTCAATGGCACACACTGGATCGGTACGCCCTGTTCCTGTGTTTTGCAGCTTGCATATTTCTGCCTCTTCTTTGGTTCTTCTTGTGTCTCATGTCTGATCAATGTCAGCCTGCGGCTTTAGGCCGATATCTTTCACTGAGACCTGCACTACAGATATTGAATGCCGGATTCTCTCATTGGGTTTGTTCTCACTAGGTTCAGTGGATACCGGCTTCCGAAGCATTCTCTCATTTCAGTATTATGCGCCTCCGTCTCCGGGTGATCATTTTGCTCAGCGATGCTTGTTGTTTAGGAGCGCCATTGTAAGTATATAGTAATTTCAACAGTCCCGAATTTGCTATTTCAGGACGTACTTACCCGCTGGGCGTACGCTGATAGATGATTAAATCTGCTATGTTATAGAGCGGCGTCGCCTCGCCCAAAGACCACAAGACTCTGCACCCGACTCCACGGCCGCTCTGCGGCAGGGGTCGGGGTTAGGTAGAGCGTCCAGCAGAATTCACTGCAGTAGAAAGGGGACTCCCAGTGCAGGCAAAAGGCACCACAAGACTGTGCACCCGACTCCGCCCTCTCCGCTTCTCGATTTATAAACACTATGCCTGTCCTTCACTGAAGTCGTGTGTTAAAAACAAGCACTGGCAAAGCCATCATTTTTGGCTTGTGCATAGCTATTGTGCATTTGTCAGGCACTGCTATTGGATGCCCAGGTACTTGCACTATTTTCCACCTATTGCCATCAATGGCCAGTTAATGCCACAACGGCAGTGCCTGGTAATTGCTTTTCGCATGCCTACACAAGCCCAAACTGTTGGCATGGCCAATACTTGTTTAACTGGACATCTATGATAGATGCCTAATGACAAATACCACACCAGGCCATTGGGCCCTCCATTGCCTTGCATGCACACATAATCACATTGTGTGCATGCCAGGTGCTGGGGGGCCTAATGGGCAGGCATGGCATTTTTTACTGGGCAATTATGATAAAGCGAGCATGATAACTGTTATTATGTAGTTAGACTGGCATTTTCGTACAACCAGTTTGGACATGTTTTCATATCGTGGCCCAGCACTATTGGCGACTTGCATCTATTGGGTTATTTCATGAGTTACCCTTCAAAACCAATTGCAAACTGTTTGGATTTTTACCCAATGTTTTAAAAAAAAAAATAGGTGTGCTGTAAAATGCACCATTTTAAGCCATTATTTTAAAAATGTACTCTGGGGGGATCGCACAACCCCTCTTGATTGTTTCGGGCTCCCTCGATACACTCAGTGCTTTGGCAGATTTAGGGGAAATATTTATACCCTTGCAATAAAAAAATAAAAATTCACGAGCCGCTACTGGAGTCTACAGCCAGAAACTGTAAACACATTTCTTTTTTTCAACTTGATTTTATTTGCATTTGTAAACAGAACAAGACATTTCAAGAAATCGGCAAATACAGATGTAAGCCACCACACTGTCAACAATCTAGGTCAGTGGTGCGGTTCTCCCTCTTCGATGTCTCAGCTGCTTTTATCCTCATTATGTTTGTCTTCTACCCTTGTTGTCTCCCTCTAGGACCTCTTCCCCTCTCCCTCCCGATTCAAGTTCCACTCATTTGCTTATTCGATCCCTGTGGTTTCCTTCCTCCAATCCCCATTTGAGCAGCAGAGGGCACCATTCTGCTTGAAACTTGTCCATCTTGTCATTCACTGCCGCTGTCATCCTCTCCATTATCATCATGTTATGTACTTTCCCCTCCCAAACCTCTTTCGAGGTGAGCGTTTCACTTTTCAACACTGGTCTATGGCCAGTCTCTCTTCCCTTAGCATTGCTTCCCACATCTTAGAGAGTCTGCATTCTTCCCTATCTTTTTGCGGGATGCCTAACGGAGACTGTAGCGGGTCCAGACACAGCCATATTCCCGTGATTTCTTCCATCCATCTAAACGCCTCTTTCCAAAACGCTTGCACCTTGGGACGACACCACCACCACATGTGAGCCAAGGAACCTCGACTCCCCCAACCCCTGGGGCACATAGGAGAGGCTCCCACAAACATCCTGGACAATCTCAGGGGATCCCTACGCCAGCCCGTTAACATTTTGAAGTTGTTTGCCCATTCCTCCTTGGAAATCTCCTCCCCCGCTATATCAACCCAGTATCTCTGGAATGTTTGTCTCCCTTGTAGACACCTCTCATTCATGGCTTGTTCAGCTTGGACAATATACCCTTTCTTGTTGTGGACAAGTCGATGACTTTTTCCACTACTGTTAACTCTCTTGCCACCTTTGCACCCCACTTTGGGTCTGTCAATTTCCCCTTGATGTGGAGATATTCAAATACTGAAATAGAGTCCCTTCCCAGTACCTTCTGAACTGTTACCAACTCCAGGAAAACCCCATCTTTAAACAGTTGTGCCCACTGTTCAAGGCCTGCATCTGACCACGTCTGTGAACGTGCTTGTTCCTGGTGTCCCAAGTCAAATGGGAGGGCCCTCCATATGGAAGGCATAGGGGGGTACACAATGTGGCCCTCGTGTGCCTTTAGACTCTCGCCAGACAGTCCAGAAACCCCCCAGCATGGGGTGGGACCTTAGCCATTCCGGGATGGACCTGATTGTAGACCAGAGAACATCCCTCATCTTCAGTGGGTGTGCTAGGTCCTCCAAGTAGGTCCTCAAGTCGCCCCTCATGTGTTCAAGCATCACCCTAAATTGGGCCGCCTTCTAGTATAGGTGGATATCCACCCCCCCGCCCACCCCATTATCCCTTGGCAGGGTCAGGGTTGCAATTTTTACCCATGGCGTCTTGAATCTACGGATCTCTCCTGTCACTTCCAGAAGAACCTATCCGGAAGCTGCCTCGGAACGGCGCCAAACACGTATAGCAGTCTGGGGAGGATGTTCATTTTTATTGAGGTCATCCTACCGTTGCAGGTTAGTATCATTGGTTCCGATCTGTTTAAATCGGTTGTTGGTTGGGTCCGGAAGGGGCCATAGTTGATCGCGACCATCTCCTCCAGATCCCTTTTGACTTGAATTCCCAGGTACTGTCTGCTCTTTTGGACTGCCCTCATGCCTTAGTATCTCTTCTTAGAATCGAGGGTGGGGGGTGGGGTTTGCTCTGCTTTAGTATCAGCATTATTCCCGATTTCCCTACGTTGATTTTAACCCCTGAAAGGCTGCCGTACTCCGCGATTTGGGTCATGAGTGCTGGGAGGGAGTCTTGAATGTTAGTGAGGTAATCCAGTATGTCGTCTGTAAAGAGCGAGTTTATGCACTCAATTCACCCGAATCGGATTTACGAAAGGTTCCATGGCTAGGGCGTATAGCAGTGGGGAGCGTGGGCATCCCTGCCTTGTACATCTTGTTAGTTTGAAAGTATCTGTGAGTCCCCCATTAAACCGGACCTTTGCCCTGGGCCTGTTGTAAAGTTCAGCCACCCATCTCAGGAAATTCATTCGCAGCCCCATCCTCGTCAGGACCTTCATCATAGGACCTTCATCATGAAGGGCCATTCGTCCCTGTTGAAGGCCTTCTGAGTCTAGCGAGACCAGGCAAGCGTCTTGCCCCTTCATTTGTGCCCCATGGAACCAGTTCATGGTCTTCCGAATGTTATCTGATCCTTGCCTTCCCCTAATGA
Organism: Ambystoma mexicanum; assembly: GCF_040938575.1. Classification (NCBI taxonomy): domain Eukaryota; kingdom Metazoa; phylum Chordata; class Amphibia; order Caudata; family Ambystomatidae; genus Ambystoma; species Ambystoma mexicanum. The sequence goes on along the minus strand of NC_090929.1, from coordinate 1,159,443,943 downwards.
ATCTCACCTGGTCTTCATGTATTAGAAGCAGAAATCCCACCTCCAATCTTGTTCCTAAAGACTTTCGCCAAAATCCTTACACCCCATTTAGAAGGGCGATAGGTCGATAAAAGGAGCCCCTGGTGGGATCCTTCCCCCTCCTTATGGATCGCTCGTTGCTAACAGCATCGTGGACGGCAGGCCCTCCTCTCTTAGGCATGCATTAAACACCTTTACCAGACACGGGGCTAACTATGACCTGAATAATTTGTAAAATGTTAACGAAAAGCCATCCTCCCCAGGCGTTCACCCTGACTTCATCCCCTTAATGGCCCGCAGGACCTTCTCTACCATTATGGGACACTCTATGGTTTCCACCATTTCCTTGGGGAGGCCCGTGAGGGGTAGCCCTCACAGGAATTAGTCTGTATCTCCTCCCCATTCCATTCCGAGGTATAGAGGGTACTATAGTACTTGCAAATTCGCACCTGATATCTTTGGTGTCATAAACGGACCTCCCCTCCTCAGTCTTTTTAACCCCAATGGTCCTCCTCTTTTTCTCCTCCATCAGTCTCCAGGTAAGGATCTTATCAGCCCTATCCCCTTTCTCATGATGTTTCTGTTTCAGAAACAGGAGTTTTCTTTCCGTGTCCTGTGTCAGGATGGCCTTCAATTGTGTTTTTCTAGCGTCAGTTTATTCGCTTCTGTGGGCGATATATACTTTCCCTGGGATACCCCCTAGCTGTATCTGCTCTATTTTCTGACGGAGCAAGCTCTCCTTCTACCCCCTTTTTTTTTTTCTTAGAGCTGATCCTGATCAGGCTCCCTCAGATAGTTTCATGAATTTCCTTGAGCCTGGGACTTTGCGTCTGTTAGGCGATGGCGCATAAAGGGGCCAATCTTCGTGACTCTTTTCCTCTCCTTACGTCCTTTGTGCATCCCCTCCCAACAGCTCTCCCATGACCGTTTGTATATTGTCCTCTGTTGCCAGTTTGTAACTATAGCCACCAACCTCAAAGGATATGGAAAAGGGGAAATCCCATCGGTATTTCACCCCTTCCCCACTGAGCCATTTCCTTAGGGGGCAGCATAGGCGCCTCTTCATTAGTGTAAGCGAGGAGAGGTCCTGATAGATCGCTATTTTCACGTTTCCCGGGGACACTGAGCCCTGCTCCTTCGCCTTTTTCAGGATTTTTTCCTATCCGGGTAGTTGTGGAAGTGTGCGAGCACTGATTGTGGCCCCCTCCCAGCTGCCCCTGCTCTGTGCACGCTTTCGATTTTTGGTTCATCCATGTTCTCGTCTCCGAACAATACCTTCACCGCCTCATGGATAGTCCTCCTAAGGTTTCTTTATGTTTCCCCCCTCCTTCTCCAGGATTCCAAAAGTAGTTTCTCCTCTTACAGGTTTTCAAAATCATCCATTTTCAGGGCACCCCCCTTCTCTCCAATCCCGCCAAACCTCATATCTATTTGGGTCTCTATTATCTCGAGGGAGGTCTGGTTGTTCTTGACTGCCTGGAGTTTCTCATCCATTTTGTCCATTATGTCAATTCTGACATTTATTCTATCCACTTTTCCTCCAATATCTGCCCTGATCTCCTCCAGGAGGGAGGCGACATCTCTCTAGGTGGACATTGGAGTCAGCTGTGTTGCTCTCTGACTTGGTCCTCTGAAATTTGAATTGTCCCAGTTTTGCCTTGTTTATCCCTCTTCCCCCGAAGTCCCTCACCACGCTCCAAGGCGGGCAAACGCCCCAGGTTCTTCTCACTGTCCTTTGCAATTGTTCTGTGCCACGAGACCAAGTTTTTAAATGACTGGGTGCAGTGGGCAACGGACACACGCCCCTTCTCTCCTTCTGGGTGTCTTTACCCCTTTTCACCTGCTTCCCAGACCTCGAGAATCCCCCTTCCCAGGCCCTGTCTGTCTCAGGTCTCTATGCGTGCCCCTTCGTGCTTGCTGCACTATCTAGGGGTGTGTGGTGTTCTATTCCTGACTCCACTCCCCCTCCAGGGTCTCCGATGTCAGGGGGGTGAATCCTCTTCTCGGCGGGCACACGCCCAAGGTTTTTACCTGGGGGTCCTCGCCTTATCTCTGTCCCTTGGTGTTTGGTTGGCGCACCGTTGGGTGTGGGTGCCTAGTCCCTCACTGTGGACTCTCTGCAGCTGGGGGCGGTGGGGGGGGGGTGGGAATCCTCCTCCAGACGGGCACACGCCCCAAGCTCTAACCTGGGGGCTCACACCTTCTGCAGGTCCCTCGCAGGTGGCTGGTGCGCCATGGGATGGAGGGGTCAAGTCTCTCACCGTTGGCTCCCCCGTGTTTCAATGGCCTCTTGTCAGGGCCCTCTGCAGGCACCATTTCCACCGGTTTGGGCCCCCTCTGGGTTTCCTGCACCCCTGGTGCCTTTGTCTTATCTTTTCTCTGGTGCTTCTGCGGAGCGGGATGGGGGCGAGGGGGGTCAGTTGCAGTAGGCCTCCGTCTCTGCCTCCCACGGGCCTTCTCACCTCTTGGCTATCGCCGGCGGGCCCGACATAGTCTGGGCCGACACCATGGAGCTCCTCGCCAGCAGGGTTATTGTCACTTTCCCGCTGGCTTAGACCGCACTGTTTTCTCGGGCACCCGATGTCCAATTAACTCTGTTTTTGGTCCGGAGTGCAGCCCAATGTATCCAAGACCACCTGGACTTCGATTGCACCCTCCGTGGGGGGTCAAAGCGCAGGCTCAGTTCACTTTTTGGCCTTATAGTCTGGAGAAGCGCAATCAGGCTGCGTACATACATGCGCCCCCTGGTGGCCTCCCAACTGTAAACCATTCTATGGGTGCAAAATGAGATTCCTGCTACCATTGCTAAAGAACCAAGGGAACAGTACAGTTGCCTCCTTTCCCCCGGTAATGTAACTTTTCATCTGTTGAACAGGCTGCCCTTGACTATAATTCGGAACTGAGTTATGAGTGATATCTCTTGACTGGATGTTATTTATAGCTCATTTGGAAGTTCTCATTTGGAAGTTCTATCTCTTCTGCCAAGTACCACCTACAACTACACGTTATTTCAAGCTGTGCTGGGAGGGATGTCTGCTTGAGTTAAAAGAATGCAGTCTTTTGCTGAGTGCATAGGACATTTTTGCAACTGTTAAACTTTGGCCTTAAACCTACTCTGAACATGCTTATGTCACAAATATTTAACCAGCTTGTCAAAATATAGGTATATTTAAACCAGTTGGGCCTGTTGACCCATATTTGATGTGCCTCTAAGCGCCCATGCCCCCCAGCCCCCCACCACCCCGTTGCATTTGTGTCCCTGGTTTGCACCAGCTAATACTGATTTATAGTATTTGTATTTTTATTGATTTATAAAGTGCCTTACACCAAAGCGCTGTACAAAGAACAACATGATACATAAAAACATAAACTGTGGAAGCATAACAATATGAATCAATCAAACAACAAAACAATAGAAAGAGCAATTAACTTAAAGGGGAGGGGGGGAAAGGGAGAGGGACAGGTTGGGGGTGGAGTAAAGTGGGAGGAGGGCAAGAGGGGGAAAGGGAGGGAGGAAAAGGGGGTAGAGGAGGGGAGGGAGAGTCAGGGAAAGAGAAGAAGGGGGGAAGTAGAAGGGGGGGGTAGGGGATTCGGGGAGGAGGATGGAGAAGAAGAGATTTCAGGGAAGTGCGGAATGAAGGGAAGGTGGGGGAAGAATGGATGGCAAGAGGGAGGGAGTTCCAGTGTAAAGGAGCTAAAAGCTGAAAGAAGCGAAAACGGGAGGAGGCACAGGGAGGAGGAGGTGAAGTGAGACGGAAATGGTCAGCTGATCGGAGGGAACGGGAGTGAGCTAGAAGGAGAGAAGGGAGGAGAGATGGGGGGAGGGTCAAGACCATGAAGAGATTTGAAGACAAGACAGAGAAATTGAAATTTAAGTTGTGAGTGAAAAGGAAGCCAGCCGAGGTAGGAGAGAGAGGAAGAGATGGAATCACGGGAGGTAAGGAGACAAAGGGTGCGTACAGCAGAGTGGTAGATAGATTTAAGAGGGGCAAGATGAGAATTAGGGAGTCCAAAGAGTAAGGAAGAGCAGTAGAAGAGGCGGGAGAAGATAAGGGAGGAGATTGAGTTTAGTAGCGTGGAAAGTGAGAGCGGGCGGATTTTGCGAATGGAAGCGACAGGAGTAAGAAGTGAGAGAGATGTGTTGGGAGAAGGAAAGAGAGGAGTCGAAGAGAATGCCTAGGTTGCGAGCCTGAGAAGAGATAGGGAGATTGGAGGGAGGGAAGTGAATGAAAGGGGGAGGGGAAGGAGGGAGGGGGAAGAGAGTTAGAGGGAAAGAATAAGACTTCTGTTTTGTCGGTGTTAAGAGAGAGAAATCGGGAAGACATCCAGTTCTTGATGGCAGTGAGGCAGGACGAGGGCTGTAGGTGGAGGTCAGTTGAGGAGGAGGAGAGGAGAGGAAAAGTTGAGTGTCGTCAGCATAGAAGTGGTGAGATATGCCAAACGAGGAGATAACAGGGGCAATGAGGGAGGTGTATAGAGAGAAGAGAAAAGGGCCAAAAACAGAGCCCTGGGGTACGCCATACTCAAGAGGGTAGTTAGGAGAGGACCGACCACCCCAGGAGACTGTAAAGGAGCCGGAGGAGAGGTAAGAGGATAACCAGTTGAGGACCGAGCCTTTGAAGCCAAAGGAGGAGAGAGTGTGAAGTAGGAGGGGGTGATCAACAGTGTCGAAGGCTGCAGAGAGATCAAGGAGAATAAGGATAGAGGATTGTTTAGCATGACGGGCAGTAAGAAGGGAGATCAGAATAGAGGTGAGAGCAGTTTCAGTGGAGTGTTTAGGACGAAAGCCTGATTGGGAGGGTGGTAGGATAGAGAAATTAGTGGTGAAGGATGAAAGTTGAGAGTATGCAAGGCGTTCAAGAAGCTTGGAAAGGAACGGGAGAAGAGAGATAGGTCTGAAATTCGAGGTGAGGCATGGGTTAGCAGAAGGTTTCTTTAGTATGGGGATGACCGCGGCATGTTTAAAGGCAGAGGGAAAGGTAGCGGAAGAGAGACAAACGTTGAAGAAGGAGGTGAGGTAGGGGACAAGAAGAGGGTAAATCTTAGGGATGAGAAGGGATGAGATTTAGTGACACCACTGCACATACATGCAAATTATTTATTTTTTAACGGTTTATATTGTATTTGACTTACAAACAAACCAACACAAAGACGGGTTTCACCATTTCCTTACAATCCTGTAGACCTATAGCAGTGCAAACTGTACATATACTGTCCAGTCCTTCCATGTTTCCACCTCCCCTCCAAGCCCAACTATCTTTGTCCATCTCCATTGTCTCGTTCATGCACTCCGTGACTAATCCCTTGAGTGAAAGGCTGACCCTCCAAACCCCATCCGCCCCTGCCCCTTTCACCTCACCCAAAAACATATCTCATCCTGACTCCTCTCTGTCATGAGCAAACATGGATTGTGTCGTTGCTTTCCAAGCTTAGAGGCCCTCGCTCCTTTCATGCAGCCCTCGTCTCCACGCTCTATACCATACTGTGGTCTCTGCTATTGACCGGTTTCAGGTCCTCCCACCAAGCCTCAAGTTTGGGACCCTCCACCCTTTTTCACGCCATAGCTATTCTACATTTTTTCCAGTATACAGATCAAGTCCTTCATTTTGGAAAGTGTGCTTCGTGTTTTCCACCTTGCGAGAAGAGACCCAGCAAGCAAGACTCAGCTGACCATCCCTGCATCTGAATACCTCCTCTTTTCACTCTTTCAGCCACCTCTCGCCAACATTTTTCGGACCACCGGGCATGCCCAAAACACGTGTATCATGTCCGCCCCCACCTGAGCACATCTCAGGCAAGCGTGATTGTCTATCCCCGCCATATAACATAGTTTGTGTGGGGTCATGTATGCCCTGTGTGTGACATACAGTTGGGTTAGCTTGAATCTAACGTTCCCCCGATACTTATTTGGTATGCAACAGCACCCTCCTCCATCGTCTGTGAAGGTTCTCCCCATGTCTGCCTCCCAGTTCCCACACACCTTCAACTTTTTGGTGTGGCAGTGTTACCCAAGAACAACTCGTACAATCTGGAGACCATATGTCCCCCTCTGACACATCATTTATGGTATCTAGTGTCGCATTGGTCTGCACCTCCTCTTGTGGGCCCAACCATCTCTGCCCAATTCTTCTGACCATACCTAGGTATAATAACTGTCCCTCGCGTATGCCATGTTCGTTAATCAAGGTCTGGAAATCCAATATTTTGCCTTCTTGTACTAAGTCCCCCAATATAGCTACCCCTTTACTTTCCCATTGCCCCTGTACTGTCACACCGCTCCCTCTGTTCTACAATAACTCCCACCAGAACAGGGATCAGACACTCCTAGGTGCTTCCATGCCCTAATCCATATGTCATTACCAAGTTTCAACAGCCCAGACGGTCTTACCCCAGCAAGTTCTGTCACCCACAATATTTCCTTCAGGAAGTAACCTCCTAGCATCGTTTGCAGCAACAAGGTGTCGTGTGACGGTTCGCAAAAATTCGCATCTGTCCTGCCAGGTAATAGCACCCAAAATTGGGTACCTTCACCCCACCCTCGGCATTGTCCCTCTGCAGTGTGCACAAAGCAACTCTATTCCTCCCTCCCTCCCGCAGGAATACCCTGTCCATAGCATCTAGTTGTGGAAGAAAGCTACTGGTATATTAATAAAATAATGCAAGAGGCAGTGGAGTACCACCATCTTCAGGAGGGCTGCTCTGCCATGTACCCCAAGGGGCAGTTTTTTTCCAGAATTCTATTGAGTTAGCTACGCCTTCCAAAGGCTTCAGCATGTTTTCCTATGCATGTCCGCCTGGTCATGCCATATACATTGATACCCAGATAACGAAAAGTGTCTGCCCATTCGAGACCCAGATGCAGTAGCTGCTCCTCACTGAGGCCTTTGAGCCCTGCAAGTGCGAACAAGCACGATTTCTCCCAGTTCACCTTAATGTCTGAGAACGTGCCATATTAGTCAATAACATCCAGTAAGTGTGGTAGGTTATCATGCGGTTGTCTCCCGTACAACAGCATGTCATTGCGTACAGAGAGAGACCAAGTGTTCCTCCCTGTCTATCTTGATCACAGCTTCTGTATACTTCCTGAGGAACCCTGCCAAAGGTTCCATTGCTAGGATATACAGCATCAGTGAAAGTGGGCAACCCTGCCTGATCTCGTACTTAGTTCTCCTGACCCTTGCAAAATTAGTTATTGGACTCAGATAAGCAAAGAATTGCATTTACACGTCGGTTATAGTTCTAATAAAAATGGTGCGTTACAGGACCTCTAATCACTTAAAATGTACAAAAATAAAAATAAACACATCAGTGATACATAGACAAAGAAAAAAATGCATCACTGCTATGATCGCTGCAGAAGACACCTTCATCACGGCCACTACGACACTGCTTAGTCCCACAGCAGGTAGGCAAAGAGATTGATTGTTTTAACGGGATCTGGAGTGGAGCGTCCGCCCTCTCAGTGAGACTGCTCCACCTGGGGTCCAAATTCTAACTAACTATTCCAGGAGGAAAACCTTGTCTCTTATGAGGCTACTTTCGATACCCACCCCTCATGGGTTGCCATGCTTCCCTCGGCCAAAGAGCAAACAATAAGCATGAGGTGCAAAAAGAGTGGAATATTCCATCTAGAAGCAGAAAAAAGCCATCTTCCCTCCTTGCTGTCGTTCCCACTACCCCTTATTACTGCACCTGCAGAGCGCTCCGACTCCCTTTCTAGATTGTCCTTCGGTGAACAATACAATAACGATTCTCCCCGGCTTGGTCATCTGGCCCAAATATGTGACCTTGTCTTTGCAGCAGAAATACATGTTTACTTGCTCAGCCCACAAAAACTTAGGCTTTGATTACTGTTTCATTGCAGTGAATGGAAGTGAATATTCAAGATGGCCGCGTATCGGCGCCATGTTTTCTGGCTCATTTCTCATGCGCACTACACCCTCTGTACCTCTCATGTAGCAAAGACTTGTTTACCTGTTCTCACATGTGCCGTTGGTGTAGTGTAAGTAGGTTTCATCCACTTCAAAAAGAACTTGCTGATCCAAAATCTCTCTAGGTTTGCTAACCGCAGTCCCAACAGACCGAGTCAAAGGCCATGACTGCATCTAATGAGGCCACCCCACAATCCTCTGCCCGTTGGTTAGTACTGTCTATGATGTGATGTAATCGCTACAAATTCCATGTGGTGGTACGCGCCGGAACATATTCTGTGTGGTCTGTGTGGACTATGTTCCCAATTACTCTCTTAAGTCTATTTCCCAACACCACTGTTTTACAGCCCTGGTTCACCATTGAGAGAGGCCTATATACTACCCGCAGCTCAATGGGGGGTTTTCCCGGCTTCAGGGTGGATACTATAATAGCCTCCCTCAATATAGTAGATAACACCCCAGGTCATACGCCTCTGCGAAGACCGCCAGCAGTCTGGGCACTAGTATTTCTGCATATGCCTTGATAGAACTCTCCCGACAGAGTCCGTCAGACCCCGGGACCTTACTTCGCCTATCTCCTCCAGCTTCAGAGGTGCATCCAGCAGGTCTACCTGCTCTCCACCTCTAGCCTTGGTAAATTAATTTGGGCTAAGGCTTCGTCAACGTTCCGTTTCCTCCTCTGAGTATAGGGTTTTGTAAAATCTTGAGAACACCTCATTGATCCCACACTGGGTTGTAACTACTTCTCTGTTTTCATCGGCAGTGGCACTAATCGTGTCCCTCTCGCCTGCACAGCCATGCCAGCTGTCTCCCAGGCTTATCTCCCTCTGCATGCAGCCTATGTGGGGGTGTTGCAAAATCCAGTCACTCCAACCTTTCCTATTCTCTCCTGCAGTTTTGTTGCAAGCCCAGGAGCTTCCCTGACTCCCCAGCTATGTTATGTTGTTATGTTATGAAAACGTATCGAGGGCATTACCGCCTAAAGGCATCTAGTCAGCCCCCAGACCCTGCAAAGCCCGGTGAACCAAACACAATGATTTGAAATCAATGCGCTTGGACACAGGAAGCCAATGCAAGCGTCGTAGGGTGGGGGTGATGTGGGCTCCAGAAAGAGCGCCAGTGGCCACCCTTGCTGCCAAGCTTTGCAACCGCTGTAGACTCTGGATCAAACCCTTAGGCTGGGCTAGGTAGAGTGAATTACAACTGTCTATTCGACTAAGAATAAGGGCAGCTACCGCTGGTGGGTGAAGATGGAAGGGAATAAAAGGTAGCACATTTCGCAGAATCCTAAGCTGGAAATGCCCTGATTTAGACTGCCGCCACTTGCTGAGTCATAGACAGGGCAGCTGAAAATGTCACCCCAGATTTTTCACTACAGGGACTGGGCCAGGAAATTGCCCAGTGACAAAGGCCAGAAAGAGGCCCAAAGTGACAACCCCGCCGGTGCACCAACCACCAGCACTTCGGTCTTGTCCTCATTGAGCTTCAGCCAGATCTGGTCCATCCAAAACCCATGGCTCCTAAGCACCGGCACAGGCATGACAACATCTCCGCCTAGTCGAGATCTAGACGGACCAGGATCTGTGTGTCAGCATATAAATGGCACCTGAAGCCGTATGTGCGGAAGAGGCTGAATATAGATGTTAAAAAGTATCTGCGACAAGGTGGAACCCTGCGGGACAACACAGAAGAGGGGGAAGAAAGGAATGGAGGTAAAGACATTGTTTGGTCCCTGTCAGCCTGGAAGGATGTAAACCAGGCTAGGACAGGCCAGCAGAAGCTAGCCAGGACAGCAGGGTGGAATGGTCGAAAGCTGGCAACAGATCTAATAATATCAGGGCCCCGACCGCGCCTTTATCAACCAGTCTGGTCATATCGTCCCATCACTGAAACCAAGACACTCTGTGCCTCGGCCAGGCCGAAAGCCTGACTGGAAGGGGTCAAAGAATCCAGAAGACTCAAGGAAAGGGAACTGAAGGGGGAGAAACCATTGCTTTCAACAGCTTCATGAAAAAGGTAAGAGAACTAGGCCGGAAGTTGGAGGGGAGTGAAGGGTCAGATAGTTCCACCTCCGTGTCCTCCACATTTTCTATCTCGTTTTCAATGTCCTGCAGAGCCCGCAGTATGTCAGCCCTAAGGCCTCCCATTTTCCCTATCGCCACTCCCAGCATAACTACGAGCGCCTCCCACAGCATGCTCATCTTTGCTACACTATCTGTGTTTAATGTCGAAATACTCCTCCATCTGTTCTCTCATGTAGTCCTGTAATGCCTCGCCTTGTAAATCTTCTGACCTCCATTGCCAGGTGGGTATCCGGGGTCATAAGGTGGTGTTCTGCCAAACCTCTGAGCGGAGCATGGTCTGAGAGAACCCTGGCCTTGTATTCTACGTGGATTAATTCTCCCAGGGTTTCCTTTCCCGTGAAGATTTAGTCCACCACCACCACCATCATTCTGCCCTCGTCATCCCTCTTGAATTCTAGCAACTGGATGGGGGCAGCCGGGGCTATCCAGGTAAGCACGCCCAAAGGCGTACTTTGAAAACTTTAAACGGGCGAGCCATACAGCTTTCATCCCCATTTCCTGGCTATAATGGATTGGTTATCAGTTGTGAGGTGCGTTTCTTGTAGCATTGCCACCTGTATGCCCTTCCTGACCAGATATGTGTGTATTCGCAGTCTTTTCACGTAAGTATTAAGCCCTCTGATATTCCATGTGATCATACTCACACCACTTATTCTTGACATAGGTGCTCGCAATTGGGCCTTCTGGTTCCCACTGCCCTGTCATTCATACTACTCTGTCCACCAATACCATAGCGTTCATGCTTCAACTTGTCGGATAACCCAACTCTCCCCTTCTCGTCAAGCCCCTGCATACCCCCCACACTCCCAACTCCCACAATTTCAACTCATTCCATGTCTCTGAACAATGGCCCAGCAGTGAGTCTACTGCTCAACATGCAGCTTATTGTGCATTTATGAATCCTGTAAAGTTTCTTAAACGAAACGGTAAACCATTTTTTGTGCATGTCAAACAAGTAGAAATCATGGAAATAAGTTTGACACTTTAAACAAGTGTCCAGCTTTAATTGGCTTGAGAGAAGGCACATCCTTGGGCTGTTAACTGGATCTTTGTGGGTGGCTTGCACCCATCAGGTGAAATCAAAACAGTCACCCTTAGTGTCGCAACTTGCCTGAGACAACAGCCACTTCGTGAGTATGCGTGCTATGCATGCTACCATTCGGTACTAATAAGAGCTTCCCATTTAAATGCACCATTGATAAAAGAGATGTGGTTGCAAAGCCTTTTGCATAGCTTTACTGCCAGGTGCTGGGGGAACGGTGTCTGGGGTGGGGCTAAGGCAGTGTTAGGGGGCTGTCAGGTCCACTCCACTCCAATTACCTGGATAGGGAGACTTAACACAGTCAAGATGGTGTGTCGTCCTAGTTTTTTATACCCATTTCAAATGCTCTACTCCAACCCTCCAATAAATACCCTAATAATAATAATGATTATAATATGAATGTGCTTACCAGAATTATCAATAGTAGTCAATATAGAACAGAAAATAACTCTTACCATCATTGCCCGAGCAACTTACTGATCAGATCCTTCCTGTCCAACCTGGAAAAAATGCCAAGTTCTCCAGAATTACGCTGTATGCGTTGTTAAAAAGATTCCAAGGGAGAGGCCACCATGGGGCGGCTGATATTGTCAGCCTGAGCGTGTAGCTCCTCCATCACTGGGTCCAAAGGGGATCAGAGCCCCTCCCCCTGGAGTGAATGCACTGGAGGGGGCCCATAGACCTCGGAGGGACGCGTGCCATGGGTGCCCTATCCCCACCCCATGGATGCGGTGTGGGACAGTGTCTGTCAACTATGCAGGCCCAGTTGTGGTGGAGCCCTGTGGGGACACCATAGAAGGCTAAAGTGGGCGGAGGAGACATTTGGAGGACAGGAGAGCGCAGGAGGTGTGGGCCCCCTTCTCAGGGCTGTGTGCCTGCCTTCCGACACCCTATTTTGCAGATCCTGTGCCGTAAGGACCACAGCCGGACACCCCATCCACAGGTCCTGCGCCACAGGGACCATGACCTGGCGCAGAGGTGAGAATGCAGCACCTGGAGAAGGGCCACAGAGTGGGAAGTGCTGGCATCCCCTCCCACACAGTGGGTCCAGGCGCAGCGGACTCGTAGAGAGGAGGGAGAAGAGGAGAGTGAGGCAGAGAGTGGTTGGAGCCGGTGTGATAGTAGACCCCCCACGTCTAACCCTCTGAACGTGAGCTGCCTCCTGGCTGGCAGATCGTGAGGTTGCAGTAGATTTCCTCCTCCCCCGCCCCCCCTTGCAACATACCTGGAAGTGGGCCAGCCCACAGCAGAGAGGGTACACCACGCCTGCCAATGATGGACACCTTATGGACGTGAGAGCCAAGCTAGCAAGCTTGGAGTGCATGCAGAGTGAGACCTGGGTGGAGAGACGGGGCCCCCGACCATGGCGGCAGCTGGGGAGGATTCTTCAGCCACAAAAAAAGACGTAGCTGCACTGATGGAGGAAATCAGAAGAATGAGGGACGACATTGGGGGAAGGGTCGACCGAATTACCCAAAGGATCGACAAGATGGAAGATGAACTGGAAGAGGTGGAAAACAACCAGTCTTCTGGAGATGCCATGGAGATGCAAATGGACGTCAGAATGTCTGAAATGGAAAGGAGAGAGGGAGAGATCACATTGATGATGGATGACATCGAGAATCGAGAAAGGCGGAAAAGACTCTTGTGATCCCAAACAAGGAAGGGGAGACTTAGATCGACCTGAGGAGGATCATTACAAAGTCACCAAACTCATCTTTGAGGATGACACTATCAATGAGTCCAAAATAGACGTGACTCTTTAAAATCTGTAAGGAGCTGGCCAACCCCGCTGCAGTCTCCACCCCTCCTCTCGCCTCCCAAGCTCTTTGCAATGCCCTTGCCTCTCACTTTATCTCTAAAACCCAGGACACCCTCTCCTCCACTCCCACTTCTTTCCCCCCTTATTCTTTGCCTGCATACCCTCATTCACCTACTCCCCCACCCTCTTTATCCTTCTTTTCTCTCTTCTGACATAATGAGGTTGCTAGACAAGTCCGATCTATGAAAGCCTCATCAAAACAGGTTAATCCCTATTCCTCTAAAAACATTAAGGACCACATTGATACCCTTGCTGCGGCCTTTGCCGATTTCTGCAGCCTCTCCTTTGCCTCTGGATCGTTACCCTCCCTTCTGAAGCACTCCCTTGTGCATCCTCTCCTTAAGAAACCCACATCTGATTCTTCTTGTCCGGCTAACTATCACCCCATTTCCATTGCTCCCTTTTTGGGCAAACTCCTGGAAAAGCTGGCCATCTCTCAGCTAAATCTCGATTCCAATTCTGTCAGTTCTCTCCATGATCACCAATCTGGCTTCAGAGCTGCCAGAAGCACGGAAACTGCTCTCCTGAACATCCGTGAAGATCTGCTTTTCAACCTTGACTAACACTTCCTCTGTCCTCATTCTACTTGATCTCTTCTCTGCTTTCGACACTGTCAACCATACCACCCTGCTCAACTGTCTTCGTGACAACCTGGGTATCACTGATCAGGCTCTGGCTGACCTCTTCTGATCTACCATCCCATGTACAACTTGGGTCCTTCCTAGCTTCTATCTTCCTTTCTACTTGTGGTGTTCCCCAGGGGGTCTAACCTGGCTTTTCAATCAATACCTGGCAACTCTTGCCTACTGCATTTCCATTTTCTGCTCAAATTTCCAGTGCTATGCTGATCACCCAACTCATTTTCAGGCTTCCCTCAGCCACCTCCTCTCCTTCCCTCATCTCTTATTGCCTAATTGCCATTCAAAATTAGTGTGCCGCCAACGATCTTTGGCTAAATGCCAACAAGACCGAGATCCTCATAGGTACACCTTCACTTTCCTTTCCCCTCACTCTCTGGCTGGCCTCTGTTGGCCCTCGCCCTACCTGTGAGGCCAAAAACCTTGGTGTCATTTTTGAATCCACACTTTCCATCTCTGCACACATCTCTGACATCTCTAAAGTCTAACTTCTTACTGCGCCTCCTTAGAGGTACTCTGCCTTTCCTCTCCTTTCCTCAGAAGCTTACTGTCTCCCAAACTCAGGTTCTCTCTAGGTTGGACTACTGCAACAGCTCTTTCTAAATCTATCTGCCTCCACTCTCTGCCCTTTACAACTAATCCAGAACAGGACTGCAAGACTTGTCCTTGGCCTGAAGCCCTGGGATCATATCTCTCCAGCTCTGAAATCCCTCCATTGGCTCCCAGTGGATGCAAGGATTAAATTTAAAACCCTCTGCATTGTCCACAAGGCTTTCTAGGGCCTGGGTCCAAAATACCTTCAACTTTCCCTCCGTAAATACCTCCCCTCTCAAGCTCTTCGCTCCTCTACTTCGAACTCCCTCGGGGTCAGTCGTTTTTCAAAGAAACGAGCTGGGGGTAGATCTGTCTTCGACTGGGGCCTCCCTTTGGAACAGCCTCCCTGCCACCTTAAAACTTGAGAAGAACCATCTCTGATTCCAGAAACACCTCAAGACCTTCCTCTTCGCTTCTGCCTTTGCCCCTCTTCTTCCCTGCTGATCTGCTTTCTCCCCGGCACCGTGCAGCTGGCCACCCCCCTGTCCTTTCTGCCCAGGTACCTGCTCACCCTGCCACCCTTCTGCGCGGCCTCCCCTTGCACTGGGGTCTGTATCTGTACCCATACAGTCCCCCACCCACTTCTTTCCCTTACTTATCAGATATACCTGATCTGCTTAACCTACCACTTGCCACTTGCTGGCTGCACTACCACCTATATTAATTTATTTAACTTATTTATTCTGTTCTTTCTTCTGTTCCGCACTTTCCACCTCTCCACTCCCCTCCGCCCCACATGCACTTCCCTTTTTCCTTTCCCATGCACTTGCACGTTAATGTCACTGGGCCTAGTAAGACAGTTGTTTTTGTTCTCGCCTGCCCCCATCCCCACCCTGGCCTGGTCGTGCTCTGAAACACGTGTATGAGCGCAATATAAATAAAATATATCATATCGGGATCGACAGGGCCAGAGGACCAGCGGGGCGCCCCAGGTCGCTTCTCGCCTGATTTCATATTCATCCCGATAGGCACAAGATCCTTGAGAGGGCGAGAAAGAAGGGCCCCGTGATGTATGGTTACTTCAGAGTAACGGTCTTCCAGGACCTGTCTTCACTAACACTAGCAGGGAGACGTCTGTGCTCACCCCTAACGAAGTGGATGAATGAGAAGGGTGTTCGATATCGGTGGGGTGTCCCGTTTTACATAACCTTCGAAGTTGATGGGACTAAATATAAACTGTCCACCGAGGATGAAATGCAGAGAGCAACGAGCGACCTAGGGGCGAGGCCACTGGCTTGCAGGGGCCAAAGGAGCGGGAGGTGGGGGGGCCGGCCAGTGGCACAACGCGGGGGTGGAGGTGGGGCCCCTACACAGGGGGGGGGGGGTCATATGGGGAGGAGTCTGAAAGGTGTTTAGACTGTCTGCCTGACATGGAGTGATCTTTGCACCGGAGGGGACTGCAGAGGAGTGGGTTAAGGGGTGCTAAATGAGGGGGAGGGAGACGGGAGGGGGAGACTGGAGGCTCTGAGAGCAAGTGTTATTGTGTTGGGTCCCGTGTGATGGGGTCGTGTTGGTGGTTCGGGCTCACCCTAGTGGTGATAACGACTGAAATTTCTCTGGCAGGGGAAGAATGCTCAGATAGAATAGGAGGTTCTGTTGCTGCCCAAGGAAAAAGGGAGTGGGTGGGTCTGCTGGACATGAAACCGTGTTCTAATGCTGCCCAACTCCGGATTTTTTTTTTTTAATTGTTTTATTAAGGTTTTTCAAAAGACATAATAAACAACATACAGACATTGTTTGGAGAGTACCATAGCTTGTCAAACTCTACTTTTCCCATCCCGCTCTCCAACATCCCACAATTCTTTATTGTAAAATATAACTCCCCACCCTCATCTCTCATCCCCTGTCCCCCGCCGCCCAGGAACAGTGTTTCAATTATCGTGCCTCATTATACATCGTGTTCTCAATTGTGTTGTGTGGGCCTAAATTGAGTTTTAGTCCCAGTCCTTAGTTCTGCTAATTCAAGTAAGGTACAATCTTCCACAGTTAGTAGACCCTCTCGGGTGATGAGCCTCTCAACGTTTTCTCCATCTTATTTGGTATGTCTATGTGGTTTCTACAAGTTCATGCCTCACTCAACTTGGAGTTTCACTCTTCAGGCATTAGTGATGTATTTGTTGACAAAGTCGCCTCATAGCAGTTCATACTGCATAGATCTTCCATGGAGGGCAGCTGTAATTTTCTCCATTGTGCAATTGTTAGTTGCCACATTAATCTATTCCCTTTTCCCCCGGGACCCTGGCCGCCTTCCAACGCATCACAAGACATGCTCGAGTGGTGAGTAGAAGTGGGGTCACTATTCCATTCACCCTTTTAAGTTAATCTTCACAATCTTCCATACCAAATAGTATGAGGAGGGGTGTAGCCTCATGACTGATCCCAGCTATATCTCTAATCCATCCCAGGACCTCATCTCAGAATACCTTAATATGGGGACAACCCCACCACATAATGCCAATAATCGGCTCTCTCGCTGCATTTTCACCAACAAAGGGGGCTTGTTGATTGAAACATCTTGGAAAATCTGTGAGGATCATATTGCCATCTATGGAGGAGCTTGATGGCGTGTAGTTTATACTGGCTCGCTATGGATGTTTGCGAGACCCCTTTACATATCTTTGCCCACAAGTCTGTGTCTATTGCCAGGTTCAGATCCTTCTCTCATATATCCATCAATTTGTTAGTGGACCCTTTTCCAGCATCTATCAGTCTTTATATATAATTGAGATCAGGCCATTGGTCTCTGTCATGGTATTGAGGAGCTTGTCAAAAGGGGTTAGGTCACTCTGCACCTTCTCCTTCCATTTATTCCTCGAGAGGATGCCTTTGAGTTGGAGAAAGGGGAAGACATGTAGGGGTCTTATCCCCAATGCATCTTCGAGTTCTGTAATCGTGATAAACTTGCCCTCCCTGCAGAGTTGACCCAGCCTCTCCAGGCCCACTTCAAACCATGTTTGAAATCTCACGATCGGGAATGTGTTCCCTAACACCCGGTGCCCAAATATGGCTTAAAGGAGACAGGCATGTGGCGATGCCCTGCATCCCCCCCCTCCCTTGAGGTCTCCCTCATGATGCCCAGTATAGGATGGTTTTGGAGTCTACGGAGTAGTTTGTTTTTTGGTACCCCTAGCGTTCCGTTAGGTGCACCCACACGCGGGAAGGTATGCCATGTGGTGTTGGGGTGTGTTTCGGTGGGTTCCAAGAACGAAATGTCTGAGAATTGTCTTCATTTCCAGACAATTTCAGAGACATTTCCCTGTGTCCACTCACCAAAACACGTCGCCAACAACAGATGTCGTACCTTCTCGCGTTCCCACAGGTGTCCCGACGAAAAAGGTACCTCACATGTGTGGGTGCACCTACCGGGGGCGCAAAAGGAAAAAGGTAACCCACTGGTAACCCCAAGCCTTTAGGCACATCCAGTTTTGTTCATGTGGGCAACCTACAGATTTGGGCCTAGGGTGTCGAAGCCAGCAAGGAAAACGGGGAACCCCATGCATTTTCCAAAAGAGGACACCCTTGGGAATGCGCAGAGGTCTGACTTGCGCGAAGCGACCCAGAATTTATTACCCAGAACCCCAGACAAAGTGAGCATTGTTTTTTTTCCCACCAAATATCACATGTTGTCAGGGATTGTGGCTAATAAAAACTGGTGCAATTTGCGCAAGGCAGACCTGTGTATTCCCACGGGTGTCCTCTTTTGGGAAATGCCTGGGGTTCCCCATTTCCCTTGCTGGCTTCGACACCCTAGGCCCAAATCTGTAGGTGTCCCACATGAACAAAATGGGCAGTGGCGAAAGGCTTGGGGTTACCAGTGGGTTACCCTTTTCCTTTTGCGCCCCCGGTAGGTACACCCACACATGTGGGATACCATTTTCATCGGGACACCTGTGGGAACGCTGGACGGTAGGCCATGTGGTGTTGGGGGCGTGTTTCGATGGGTGAGCTGAGCGAAATGTGCGGAAAATCTGTTTTTTTTTTCCCCCCACATTTTGTATTTTGCGGGGGTCTGGGTAATAAATTCTGGGCCAATTTGCGCAAATCGTACCTCTGCGGATTCCCACGGGTGTCCTCTTTTTGGAAATGCATGGGGTACATGTGATGTGGAGAAAAAAAGGAGCCAAATTTGGCCGAGATATCTCATGTAACAAAAAAGTGACAAGCCATTGAATGGCCACATACCGAAATCGCCAAAAGAGGCCCTGGCACTGGGGAGAAATACCCATGGCACTTTGTGAGGTGGAAGCAGTGGCAGCCGCCCTGGATACTGGGAGAAAGGAGGGGGTTAGGGAAGAGTCCTGTCAAGTGCTGGCCATCAATGAAAAGAGACAAACTACAGATCCCAAAATGCCCCACGAAATACTGCATCAGGGGGGAGGCACACCGATGGGTAAAGAAAGGAAAAAAAGGAAAGGGAGAACCGGGTTTCCTTATGTTAAAACCGCCCGAACACAAAGTACAGGGTTAGCCCACAGTGGACGGAGCAGGGAGGAGGTGGGGAATCTGAATCAGGTGTGTTAAAACCGTTGCTGAGAACACATGGGGCTGATTACGGGGGAGGGGCCGGACAAGGGTTAAATGCAACTCCAAGAGACTCAGGAGGCGTCTTATTTTTCAGGAGCAGCGCGTGGCGAGAGACGCCGCACCCGAGTGGAGTGAGACCAGCCAAGAATACGAGTGGGCTTACTTGTAGTAAGCGGAAAGTTCAGAGATTGACACCGTACCCGGTCCAAGGCTCAAGACCTTCCAGTGGAGAGAAACGGCCGCCTAAGAAGAAGGATTCTGAGTGGTGAAGTGTGTACTATTGACATTTTGGTTAATTTCGTTTTTATGGCCGGCGGACAGGTTGAAGGGTGAAAAGCCTGTAATCGCCTGGCTGTTATCTTGGAACTAATTAAGGCCAGCAGCGGCAGTTGCAAGTAAAGTAAGGCAGAACGCCTGTGCCTATGAGGTGAAAAGAACCGACATCAGTTGGCTGAATTTATTCATCTGTGACCAGTATTTGTTGTGCAATAAAACACTGTGAAAGGAAACCTCGTTTGTCTCCAGCTGACTACTTAACAGTGGTGGCAGCAGTGGGATTTCAGAGGAACGCAAAACCACCAGCAGCATGGAAGCCGTGTTAAAAGCATTGGCTGAAGGCCAACAACAACTACAGCAGTTGGTGCAAGTACAAGGACATCAAGCCCAGGCGGACCGGCAGGCCCTACAACAGGCTCTACAAGTGCAAACAGCAGCTCAAGAACAGGGAAGAGAAGCATTGAGGATTCTGGGTGAATCAATGGCTAACCAACAGGCACATCCAGCTACTCCCCCTACCGTACTTCAAAAATACCAGGCAGGGGATGACCCTAGTTATTTCTTTGTAAACTTTGAAAGAATAGTCCAAGCAGCACAATGGCCACAGGACAGATGGGCTTTCTTTTTGGCGCCCCTGATTACTGGAGTAATGCAGGGAGCCTATCAGGCTACCAATCCCACAGGGGACACCCCATATGTGGACATCAAGAAATCAGTGTTGGAAAGGCTGGGGATGGATGAGGAGTCCTATAGGCTCCAGTTTCGTGAAACCAAACTGAAACCCGGAGAGAGCCCCAGGCAACTGTTCTACTGCGTACAGGATTTAGCTGAAAAATGGCTACAACCCAACACAGCCACGATTAGACAGATTAAGGAAAAGGTAATGTTGGAACAATTCGTTGATGCCCTGCCTAGTCCCATACAAAGGTGGGTAAGGCAACATCACCACCTTACTCTGTCGGAAGCCATAGATGTGGCCACCGCCTATCAAAAAGCCGGAACACCCCGCACATTCACAACACTACCAGCGAGGCCCCCCAACGAAACTCCTATTATGCGCAGCAATTACAGGGGAACAATCCAAGAACCCAGGAATAGGCCAGACCCTAAGCCCAACAACGGAACCAGTGTCCTAAAGGGACAGGCACCCCAATGCTTCGAATGTGGGGAATGGGGCCATATAGCCCGGTTCTGTGCCAGAAAAACCAAGGCAGAACCAATGGACATTGGAACACTACAAGCTCCAGGATATCGGAAGAAACTGCCCTATGTGATAGAGGTAACGGTGGATGGACGTCCCCAACAAGCCATGATGGACAGCGGTAGCAGACAGACGGCCATACAACCGCATGTGAGTGAGCAAGATCCAGGAAAGGTGAGAACAATTGACATTAAATGTGTGCATGGGGATGTAAAAAGGTATCCTACGAAAGATGTTGTGTTGGGGCTACAGGGACAAGAGATACAAGTTAAAGTAGCCATTATTCCGGCCATACCAGCCCCGGTACTAATAGGGACAGATATTCCAGAATTCGATAACTGGTTAAAGGATGCTCCATTTGCCAAAACACAGATCGGGGTACCAATAAGAAGGGGGAAACTCACAAAAAGCCAGAGAAAAAAATATGGAAGAGAACAGGGGAAAAGGAATGGAAATTGCCCTCATAGACTGGTGAGTGGGAGACCATCTTCCCTCGTTCTGGACCGAAACCGGACTGGTTGAAACCCTTAAAAGGGCCAGGGAACAAGCCCAAGCAATGAGGGACCCCAGTTACTACTCCATACTTCAAGGAAAACCAAGGGCTAATATATAGGGTGACCAGAGGTTTCCGATAATCAGGAGAGGGAGCAATTGCTGGTTCCCCAGTCATACCGGAAAACTCTGATCCAACTGGCCCATGACCACACAATAGGGGGGCACTTAGCGGAAAACATGACAGTGAAAAGGGTGTTGCAGAATTTCTACTGGCCTGGAGTATATGCAGAAATAGCCAGATATTGTCAAGAGTGTGCCATATGTCAAAAAACTAGTCATCATATACCGGCTAGAGCACCTCTACAAAGAATGCCCCTGATTAGGGAACCCTTCCAGAGAATAGGGATGGACATTGTAGGGCCATTGGAGCCCACCAGTAGAGGGTTCCGGTTTCTCTTAGTGATTGTGGACTATGCCACTCGCTATCCCGAAGCTTTCCCTTTAAGGGGAATCTCAGCAAGACAGGTATGCGATGTGCTTATGCCGTTCTTTGCTCGAGTGGGAATTCCACTGGAGATAGTGACAGACCAGGGGAGTAACTTCATGTCAGTGGTTATGAAGGAGGTGTGTAAGACCTTAGGAATTCAACACTTGAAAACCTCAGTGTACCATCCCCAAACGGATGGGTTGGTGGAACGATATAACGAAACTATTAAACAGATGATAAGAAGAGCCACCAGCCCCACAGGGTTGGGATGGGATCGGGTTCTACCTTGGGTGTTGATGGTACTAAGGGATACCCCGCAATCCTCAACCGGATACTCCCCTTTTGAATTGTTATTCGGAAGACAGCCCAAGTCCATACTGGGTTTACTAAAAGACACCTGGGAACAACAGGGGGAAACCTCACTAACCGAATATGTTAAGGACCTAAAAGAACATCTAGGTAAACTGAGAGACTTTGCTCAAGAAAACCTGGGGAGGGCCCAAGACAGACAAGAGAAGTATTATGATCAAGGGAGCAGACCTCGAACTTTAAAGGTAGGAGATAAGGTATTGGTTTTGCTGCCTACCCACACAAACAAAATGTTGGCTCAGTGGAAGGGCCCGTATCAGAAAACAAAAATATTGGGACCTGTAAACTATGAGGTGGAACAAACCGAACGGAAAAATACATTTCAGAATTACCACATTAACTTGCTCAAGCTATGGAAAGAAGGAACAACGGACATAATATGTTCAACCCTCTCAGACATGTCAGTTTCAGAGCAAATGGTCCCTAAAAGCCATAGTAGTCTTCAAGATGTGGAAATGGGGGAACAGTTGAGTGAATCCCAAAAGAACGAATTATTGGATACCTTGGAGCAGGTGGCTGGGATTTTTTCAGGAATACCAGGAAGAACACATATGGCTACCCACTCTATACCCACGGAAGAAGGGAAGGTTGTAAGGCTCAGACCTTATCGAATTCCGGAGTCAAAACGTGGGGAAATGGCCAAGGAAATAGATAACATGCTCGAATTGGGGACCATTGTGCCATCTAAAAGCGCATGGTGCTCACCAGTGGTCCTAGTACCCAAACCTGATGGTACTACTAGGTTTTGTATGGACTTTAGGCAGTTGAATGCAATATCCCACTATGAAGCCTACCCGATGCCCAGAATTGATGAGCTGATAGAAAAACTGGGTTCAGCCTCATTCCTGAGCACCCTGGATTTAACTAAAGGGTATTGGCAGATACCCCTCGACCAATCAGATCAGGAGAAAACCGCCTTTTCGACACCTCAAGGCTTATTTCAATTCACTGTCCTACCCTTTGGTTTGCATGGGGCACCGGCCACATTCCAGGCATTAATGGATAAAATCTTGAGACCACACGAAGAATATGCTGTGGCTTACTTGGATGACATAGTGATCTTCAGCCATACGTGGAACGAACACCTGGCACATTTGACCCAAGTAATACAATCATTAAAAGAGGCTGGTCTGCACATTAACCCGAAAAAGACTAAACTGGCAGCACACACAACCAAATACCTGGGGTATGCAGTGGGGTCAGGGGTGATAACCCCCCTTTTGGACAAGATTCAAGCCCTACAGAAGCTCGGGCCTCCCGAAACTAGGAAAGAAATTAAAGCCTTCTTGGGGTTTGTGGGGTACTATAGGACATTCTTGCCACACTTCTCTACCATAGCTGCACCGCTTACAGATGCGCTGAAAACCAACCGTCCCCTACAGATCACCCCGGAGGCAGTGCAAGCATTCCAGAAGCTGATCCGGATGATTTCCACAAAACCTGTTCTCCATTGTCCTGACTTTTCAAAATAATTCTATTTGCAGGTGGATGCCTCGGGATGTGGTTTAGGTGCAGTGCTGTCCCAGGGGACTGAGCAAAACCTTTGCCCAATAGCCTTCATCAGTAGGAAGTTGCTTCCACATGAGATTCCGTACTCCACGCTGGAGAAGGAATGCCTGGCCATAAAATGGGCTGTTGAGCCTCTTCGATATTACCTACAGGGTAGACGGTTTACCATTTTTACCGATCATGCACCACTAAAATGGTTGGCTACACAAAAAGACTCAAACCATAGAGTTCTGAGATGGTTTTTGACGCTACAGCCTTACCAGTTTGTGACTGTACATAAACCAGGAAAATATCAGATGGTGGCTGATTACTTGTCACGTGCCATGGACCTGTCGAACGGCATGGCTCCTTGGGGGGGGGGGGGGGGGGGGGGGTGGGGGGGAAAGTATGTGAGGGGGAAGCAGTGGCAGCCGCCCTGGATACTGGGAGAAAGGAGGGGGTTAGGGAAGAGTCCCGTCTAGTGCTGGCCATCAATGAAAAGAGACAAACTACAGATCCCAAAATGCAGCACAAAATACTGCATCAGGGGGGAGGCACACCGATGGGTAAAGAAAGGAAAAAAAGGAAAGGGAGAACCGGGTTTCCTTATGTTAAAACCGCCGAACACAAACTAAGTACAGGGTTAGCCCACAGTGGACGGAGCAGTGAGGAGGTGGGGAATCTGAATCAGGTGTGTTAAAACCGTTGCTGAGAACACATGGGGCTGATTATGGGGGAGGGGCCGGACAAGGGTTAAATGCAACTCCAAGAGACTCAGGAGGCGTCTTATGTTTTAGGAGCAGCGCGTGGCGAGAGACCAGCCAAGAATACGAGTGGGCTTACTAGTAGTAAGCGGAAAGTTCACAGATTGACACCGTACCCGGTCCAAGGCTCAAGACCTTCCAGTGGAGAGAAACGGCCGCCTAAGAAGAAGGATTCTGAGTGGTGAAGTGTGTACTATTGACATTTTGGCATTTTGGTTAATTTTGGTTAATTTCGTTTTCATGGCCGGCGGACAGGTTGAAGGGTGAAAAGCCTGTAATCGCCTGGCTGTTATCTTGGAACTAATTAAGGCAAGCAGCGGCAGTTGCAAGTAAAGTAAGGCAGAACGCCTGTGCCTATGAGGTGAAAAGAACCGACATCAGTTGGCCGAATTTATTGATCTGTGACCAGTATTTGTTGTGCAATAAAACACAAAGGAAACCTCGTTTGTCTCCAGCTGACTACTTAACACACTTAAAGATATTCTTCTGGATATAAGACATAATCTAATACGAAAACAAATTCAAGTACATTACACATTTGAGTCATAAGGGCCAAAATGAATACAAGGTTTGATAATCAATGTTAATTCACATGTCAAAAATAAAAGTAGTCACAGAGAGATAAAGGTTAGTGATGGGGAGGATTGGTAGGCATGGGAACAAGAAAAAAGTTTGAGGTAGAAAAATGCAAAGAGAACATTTTTTTAAGTTAGTGGGAGTAACTTCCCCAATCAGCTATATTTGCACATATACATTGAAAAGTTATAATACTTGGTTGGTTGCTTTACCTTCTGAGTCAATGTCCATTGTATTCGTTGTAAAGATTTGGTAAATAACTGGGTTCAATCCCTTTATAATATAATACGTATCATTAGCTATCTGAGTCACATGTTCGAAGAGGCAGTAGATTGTACTGTCAATTAAAATCCTTATTAGGGACCGTTATATAAGTATTGCCTCCTAATTATAGGTATCCAAATACTGTGCATTTCTTTGCGTGTGCATCTGTTTGTCAGGTCTAAGCTTACCAAGATTGCAGCTCACGCAATTTGTAAGCAGTATCTGTAGTACGCGCTCTGTCAGTAAGGCATACGCGTTTGTCAATAACAAGGTTCAGGTATCCAAATACTGTGTATTTCTTTAGGTGTACGTCTGACTCGTGATTAATATTGTTCGGTCAGTTTACCATGTCTATGTTTACAAAAATGCGATAGCAGTATCTGTATGCACGCTCTGCAAGTAAGGCATATACACTTGTCAATTAGAGGTTTCAAGTATCCAAATAGTATGCACTTCTTGCGTGTGTGTCCAACTCATGATTAGTATTGTTCAGACAATTTAGCAAGTCCAAGTTTATAAAAATGCAGCTCGCACGAAGGTAAGCACGTTGTGTGTGCGCTCTGCAAGTGAAGCATAAGCGCTTGGTGAATGCGAGGTTCAAGGATAAACATTGTTAACTTAGAGACTGTCTCTTACCGTTTGTTCTTGTCCGTGTGCGTCAGCTAGTAAACGAGGCGCCGAGTGGTGTCTCTAATGAAACGAATGTATTCCATCGTCATGGTGACGTGATGATCGTAGTCCATTCTTACTTACTATTGCACGTCGATCACGGTGTGTGCCATCTTTAGGGATACGGAAATACATATTGACCACTGTTATGTGCCTGTTTTAACCCAATCTAATAGACTAAAGTAATAATGGCTTTATCTCAGCACTGTGTGCGTTGATGTAGTCGCAAAAATTCTTGAAAAAAGGTGTATGAAAAGGGAATAATAATAATTAAAATTCCTAAGAGCTCCAAAAGTTTAAATCTACTTGATGATGCTTAATTAGGGTTAGTGAGCGATACTCTTCCTGTAGTGAGATAGATATTTGCGTAAATGCACTATTAGACCAAATAAATGAACCTAAAAAGAGAACTGGGTCAGTCCATGTTTTCAAAGAATTTGGTTGAACAAAAGAGTTGGACATCACATTGTCTATGTATCATCGTAACTGAATGAAGTCAACCTGGTCGAGTAGAGCCATTGATGATTTACTTTATAAAGTAAGTCGAGTAGATTATTAACTAGTCACTCTTACATCTATTAATGACAACACAAATCCAAATGATAAGTACATTAGTCAGGTATTAAATGCATAAAGAGTCTCTTGTACATCATTGTATATCATGGGTAAATGCATATGGAATGGAGCATGTTAAAGGATGATCTACTAAAGGAAAGACACCATCTCATTGTCCGAGTTGAGACTCAACACGGTGTTGTTGAGTTTGCATATCATCCTGGCTTCTGCCTGGCATAGTTTTTTTTCTCTCTATTGCCTCCTCTTTTACCCAATGTTATTTTCTGAAATCCTATAAATCTAAGGTCAGCTTTGTTTGACAGTTGTTGTTTTTTCTGCCAATGATTGGCTAAGGGTAATCTCGGGTATTGACTGCCGATTTTAGCTAGGTGTCCTCAAATGCGTGTCCTCAGTTCCATATTGTTATACCTATGTACAAGTTACACACACATATAATCCCATATACCACATATTTTGTTTTGCAATTGATTGCGTGATGTATCTTAATCTCATTGTTCTTAAAATGAGTCTATTTTGTAATGCGCATATTTGCACATGGTGCAGGTGCCACATTTTCTGAAACCATTGTTGGGGTGGAGGGGGGGGTTGTAACCAATGTATAGGTTTTTCACTTTCCATATCCGGTAATAATGATGGACTCAGTTTGTTCTTTGGAGTTTGAGCCCGTTTGAAGATGATTTTCGGTTCCGCCTCAATATGGTTCTTGATATTCTCATCCAATTTCAATAGATGCCAATGTTTTGCCAACGTTTTTTTTTAGTATCTTATGATTGCTGCTATATTTGGTAATAAATCCAACTTTAGGTTGTTGATCTGTTAATTTCTTCTTTGGTACCAAAGTTTGTTCTTGTGCCAAGTTTTTAATTTTGTTGATTGCTTGTTCGACACAGTCTTTGGAGTAACCTCTTTGCAAAAATCTTCTTTTTAAGAGTTGGCATTCCTGGTTAAAGGTTTCCCTGAGTCGGACAATTTCTTCTTGCCTGGATAAATTCTCCAGATGGTATGTTCAGGACAGTCGATCTATGGTGACAGCTTGTGGCATGGAGTGTTGAGTTGACCTCCGTTGGTTTTCTAAAAGTCCTTGTGTTAAGTTTGTTATTGTCCACATAGATTGTTAGGTCTAAAAAGTTAATTGAATGGTCATCAATTGTCCCGGTAAATTGGATCCCAAACAGATTGTTGTTGATTCTGGTTGTGCACTCTTGGGATTCAATGTTGGTACCTTGCCAAATAAGCAAAACATCATCCCTGTATCTCATCCATTTTAGTAATTCTTTCTGATTTTGTCTTGGTATATAATGGTGTCCTCAAAGTAGCCCATGAATTGATTTGCTAGTGCCGGGGCTTATTTCGTGCCCATGGCTACCACCCATTGTCTGCTTATAATACCAATTGTTAAAGCTGAAGATATTACATTCAAGAGTCAGTCTAAGCATGTCTTTGATCATTTGTACATGCTGGTATATTGATGCTGTGTCTTCTTTAAATGAGTGGTCTATAGTTTTTATTGGCCATTGATGTTGAATGGAGGTGTATAATGCCTTAATAATGTAATAATAATAATTTAGCATTTATATAGCGCTATGAACCCTCGGGTATCTGAGCGCTGCTTATTATTACCGACGGTATGTGGTGCTCATTTATCGACCTATGTTGGACAGTTGAGAGATATGCTGGCTTGAGAGGACATGGCAATTTTGTTCCTGGCAACTAACCTGCAATAAACCTACTTATATCTTACCTGCTGGTCCGGGTGTTATTTCAGGTACCAAGATATTACACTGGCGACGAGGATGGGATCCTGTTGAGGAGGGGACAGTCCAGAACCAGGAAACATTGCCCTCCAGTGGATTCGTGTTCCAGTATCAAGCTTACAGCAGGCTGAGGTCCAGAGTTGTTTTATCTGGACTGCGCAGGCTTCTTCAGCAGGCCGGTGGTGCTGAATAAAGGAACCTGGTCGACACACAGGTCGGTCTGCAGCGTTGGAAAGGCATTTGGTCGACAGTTATGGCTGAGGGGCCCTCAGCAGACCAACTGGCTGACTGTCCGTGCCCTGGATGGTGCGCATTCCGGTTTCCATAAGCGCAGAGAGGCTTCTTATCAGGCGGTGTTGAGGGAGGAAAGAGGCAGCGTTTTGTTTAACCGAAGCGCACAATTGCTCCCTGCCGTGAAGTGGTGTAGCACACATCCGTGTGAGGAGTGCAGAAAAAGGTATTGGAGGTGTGCCAGCAGGCCGGGTGGTGCTGGTTGTCGCCTCCGGTCCGTGGGCACCCTATCATTGGAGAGTGAGACTGCTTTCCCTTACAGGTGCTCAGTGTGTTGGTGACAGGGGCTCCGGTCTGCAGGCAGCTGTCTAGAAGTAACGTATGACCGGCTGGTCCGTGCGGTGTACTGGGGCCCTGTGGTGCTGGTGAGAAGGGGGGCCTGGGACCATGGAGGGTGTCCGTCCCGGCGTGGCGCAGTGCCATGTACTGTTGACGTTTCGTGCCTGTGTTCAAGGCGGCGATGTTTACTCCTCGTTTCCCGTGTGCGGAATGGTGACGTCGGGAAGTCATCAACGTGCGTTCCAGCGTGTTTAGCTGGAACGCAGGAGAGATGTTCAGTGCCTGGAGTGTCGCGAGTGCTGGAGACGCGCTGTTTCAATAAGTACTTCCGGTTATCCTTCGGTTGCTGTTAGGAGTCCTCATCTTTTGGATAAGGGCAATAACGTGGATTTGTCTGATGACATGGATGGGGTGATTGTGGGCAACCGCGTGGACTCCACAGTGAGCATTGATCTCGTGTTGAGGGGACGCAGTTATGAGGATTCAAGGTACTGCAGTTCCATCAGGCCAGGCGCAAGGGAGGATTCGCCGTTGGCCTGCGACCGAAGTTATTGTGCTGCGTGGGCCTTGGAGGAGTTGGGCCCTATACCGTGGCAGCTTGATACAAGGAAGAGGATGCTCCTGTTGATGGGGGGGACATATTTCACTAGTGAGAATTTGTGTATTATTGGTTATGTTTAGGTTACAGTGTGTGTAGCATGGGCCCGTGTGAGTGAGAGTGGATGCGCGCGCTGTATGTTGTGTATGAGTGTATTTGGATATGGTTTGTGTCCTGGTTCAAATTGCAATATTGTGCGAGTGAGATTTTTTAATTGTTCTATTAATTCCCAAAAATTGCATTGTTTTTCCGTGTGTGACCTATTTCCTGCAGGTGGACTGAACTTATGGGATTTTGGACTCGTGGGTGGGGGTACTCGCCTGCATGAAGCTGTGTCTGATGGTCTCATTTAAAGTAATGTGTTAATGTCTAACCATGCTTTTTTATTTTCTTGCAGGTCGGGTTCCTCACTTGCGGGTTTGGAAGGACTTGTGGGTGGGGCACTTGCGGGTTGTTGATGCCTTATTGATGTAGTGTTTTACTATGTGCTTAAAGGGATTTGGAGTAATCAGTGGAGTCTTGATGTAGCGTTTCTGCAGTGATTTCACCCTAATGGTGTGTTTTAGCAGATTTATGCTAATGTTTTGTGTGTATGATCGCATTTCTGCATGTGAATGCCAAAATATTTATATATGCCCGCCTATCGTGTGCTTAGCAGGTGTGCATATGGTGCGTGAGAACCTCTTAAGTTCTTGATTGTAGTGTGGCATGGCTGACTTGGGGTCCGTTGTGTGAGGGAGTGTGCTGGGGTGGTGCAGTTGGCTGGACTAGGGGTCCATGGTGTGTTGTGGGTGTACTGCGGTTATGCAGTTGGCTGGACTTGGGGTCCTAGGTGTGTGTGTGGTGTGCTGCAGAGGTGCAGTTGGCTGGACTTGGGGTCCGTGGTGTTGTTGGTGTGCTGCATTGGTGCAGATGGCTGGGCTAGGGGTCCTAGGTGGTGGTGTACTCGGTAGTGTTGGTTTACGGTGGGTGTTTTGCGAGATCCTTAGTGTTGGGGTTTCTTAGGTGTTTTTGGTTGTGTTGGGGTGCCCTGTTGGGGTGTTGTTGTGGACTGATTTTGGGTTGGTGTGCTTGTTGCTCGTTTTGGGCTGGGTTCGTGCCCGGGGGTGGCAGCCCTGGTGCCCTAGGGTGCAGACTAGGGCGGAAGGTTGTTTGTGCACGGAGTGTTTGGTGCGTTAGGTAGTTTATCTGTGTGAACGCTGGGTCGTGGCAGGTCCTAGGTTCCAAGGGGCAGCTTGGAAGAGTTGGAAGTGCTTAGTTTATTTTTGTTTCTCGAGGTTATTTTCCAGTTCTGTTTGAGGAGTTAGCCCTTATTAGACTGCGTTGGGTTCCTCATTGTTGTTTTTTAGAGGGAGGAGTAGAATTGGGGTTGGATTCGGGTGTCTTGTTTGACACGGGTGTTATGTTGTCCAATTTGTTGGTGGCACAGTTAGTGTACTTCTTGGGGTTCCATGTAAGTATTGTTTTGTCCCATGGTTTCGTGTCCCTAGTGTCATAAATCTTGAGTGTTGAGGGTTATAGGTGAGCTCCGAGTGGCAGTTTCCTTGTCGCCATTGGAGTCTGGTTAGTTGGTGCATTACGTGCTGGCCACACGTGTATGTAGGGGTTTGTATTAGTGGTGATTTTTGTGGAATTCTCCTTGTTCAAGAAATGAAAGGAGGGAGATGTGTTGTAATGTGTATCTGAGGTGAGGTGATGACATAACTGTTAGATGGAATGTTGTGATGTCAGAGTGGAGTGTTGGGATGTTATGCTCTGAAGCTGGGTTCTATGTTGGACAGTTGAGAGATATGCTGGCTTGAGGGGACATGCCAATTTTGTTCCTGGCAACTGACGTGAAATAAACCTACTTATATCTTACCTGCTGGTGCGGGTGTTACTTCAGTTACCAAGATATTACAGACTGCAATTTACTTGCTCTTGGTCTTAAAATGTTGTCCAGATATTGAGATGTTCTCTGTTGCCCATCCTATGCCACTCAGGATGGGCCGGCCTTCTGGTATTATATATTACTCCTTGTGCATTTTGGGCAGAAAGTACATAGTTGGCATTACTGGTTCTCTTATTAAGAGATAGCTTTTGCCCTCATCCGACAGTAATCCTTTCCTGTGCCAATTGGATATTTCTTGTTCAAGTTGTTCAATAATTGCCTTTCTAGGGCTTGCAGGGAGAACCAATATAACATCCTGGGGTTTCTAAATGTTTTTTTGCCATTTCCAAATATTGCGATCTTTCCATTGTAACTATGTTTCCTCCTTTTGTCTGCTTCTTTTCTCACTAGCGAAGGGTCCATTGCTGGTTGTTGTAAGGCTTTGCATTAAGTTATGTCTTTGCCTTTGCCTGGGTTTCTTGTTGGACAGTTTGTACAAGTCTTCAGTTACAGCTTTGTAAAAGGTGTCAGTGATGTTGTCTGGTGGTAACTGAGGTACAAATATGGATGTAGGTTTTAGTTCTTTTGTCGTTAACATGTCTGATTGGATGTTCAATTCTTGTAATAGTTTTGGTACATCAAAGTTTTCAGTTTCTTGAATAGATCTGATGAGATGTATGTCGTCAATCTCTCGAATTGTTAAATCACTTTGTTCTATCTGTATTGGAGTTTGATAATTTGAAGGAGCTTTGGTTGCAAAGAAATGCTTGTTTGTTTCCGTACGAATTTGAAGAGATCAATGTTAATGTCTATGTTGTTAAACCATGAAGTTGGAGCAAAGGAAAGCCCCTTGTTGAGTAAATTACGTTCGTTCTCCGACAATTCTCTTTTCGATAAATTCATAACAAGGTCTCTTCCTATTTGTTCCTGTTGTATTCCTTAGCACTGGCTCTGGTGAACCTTCTGTTAGTGTTTTCTTCTGGTCTCTGATTTGTTGGGTCTTGGTCCTCCCCACCCCCTCCTCCTTGTGTAAATTGCATCAGTATCTTGTTCGTTGGTATTTGAAAACAGACCTGCTTGGGCATTTGGTTCCTGTTTCCCTTTTTATAACGCTTTATTTGGTTCATATACCCTAAACTGTTTTTCCTGGATATTGTCTCTTCTGTGTTGGTTTTGTCCATATTTGGAGTTTTGCCTTTTGAGTCTGCATCTGAGGTCGCTCGCTGAAGATGTATTTGGTGTGCTTGTTTTAGATCCTGTATTAGGGTATTGATTATATTTAGCTTGGAAAGTAAGTTCTGTCTCCTAAATAATCTCTTTCGTCTCTATAGTGTTTTCTTTTTTTTTTTTTTTACCTTTTGTTTATTGGCAGAAAGTGAAGACCGGAATAGCCCATTTGCACAGAGATGCACAAAAATCACAACAGCACAGTTGGGAATTATATCAAACATTTTGAGATGGCACCAGAGTGGGGGTGTATTGACAACTCGAGAGGGGGGCAAGATGTTTCGTCTTCATGGTAGTGTGTCAGGCTGTTCCAGCAGCGGGGGAGCGGGGCCCCACTCAACCTCGTTTTTATTGTTCAGATAGGTGCAGAATTCCGTCCACACATCCTTTGGACGAGATGGCATGGGCAAGGATCTGATATACTCCTCCTCACAGGTTTGTACCCAGGTGAGGGCCTTCAACCACATTCCAAAGGTGGCGGTAGAGTGGCGTTTCCAACCTTGCAAGATACATCTTTTAGCAACAATAGCACACACATTTAAGAATTTAGACATTTCTTTTGCATTTTCTCCAGGCCATATTCCAAACAGGGCCAGCGGGTCGAGGTCTACTGGGAACCCAATTATCTCTGTGAGCGCTCTCGTTACTTCGAGCCAGAACGCCCTCAGCGCAGTCAAGGACCAAAACATGTTCATATGATCTGCCTCTTCAGAGTTGCATTTCGGGCACTTGTGGGTAGTAGACGTGTGAATTTCGCTACTCTGAGCGGTGTGTAATAAAGTCTATTGAGTAATTTATATTGTATGCAGCGGAATCTAGCACTTAGGGAGACTCTGCGCGTGTGCGTACACATGTTGTACCATATGCCATCAGTGATTTCCAATCCCAGCTCTCTGGCCCAGGCTTCCCGTGGTTTGAGGGACGTGTTCTCTCGCTTTATTAGCTGCATTTTATACAGGGAGTACACTATACCCCTACTACCTGTGGAGTTTTCTATGTATTGGAGTTCGGGCGAATCTGGGGGCTCGTCTGGGTATGAAGGCCATATTGCCCGGACCGCCGCCCTTAGCCTAAAGTATTGTAGTAGCTCAAGCGCTGAGTTAGAGTGCCCGGGTCTCCATGTTTGGGGGGTGATGAATACACCATCTGGATATAGGTCTGCGAGTGCTCGGTATCCCAGGGCTTCCCAGTGTTGGATGAAATGGTGATCGTGCGTGGGGGAGAGACCTGGGAATTGACGTAAGGGTAGCCATTTATAGTATGGGCGGTGCCCTTGTGCTGGGTTCAAAATCATATCCCATGCTCTAATCATAGTGGCCACGGGGTCTGCAGGTGCTTCGGTCTGGAACGTATGGTGTAACAGGGTCATATTAGTCCCGTCCCCCGCCAGTTCCTCCAATTTGACGTGTGGAGGTGGGTTCAGGTGTGCATACCAATGTGTGGCGTTATGGGCCTGTGCCGCTATCCAATATAGGGTTAGATCTGGGGCTGAGAAGCCCCCTTTATCATAGGGAGGGGTCATGTGTAACCACTTTTGCAAACTGCCCCAGAATGCCAGAGGAACTGGGCACACGCAGCGTGGAGTCTCTTAAAATATTGCTTCCCGGGCCACACTGGAACATTAGCAAAGAGGTAAAGGAGCTTAGGGACTGCAATCATTTTGACTAGTGACAGTCTGCCCACCAGAGACAGAGGGAGGTTACGCCATTTGAGCAGCTTAGATTCAATGTGCTGTGCCGTTGCCTCATAATAATCAGCCAGTAAGGAGGCTTTGGTCAGTGAAACTTGTACCCCTAAGTACCTAATGCCTCCCGGGGACCATCGTAGGGGAAATTCACATGTTGGCTGCTGGGTTGCCGCAGTAAGGGGGAATATCTCGGATTTAGAATAATTGATGGTAAAGCCAGAGTACGTTCCTATTTTGGTTATGTCTCGGATAATCGGGTCAAGATGTGTGGAGGGGTCTCTGATATATAGAAGTACGTCATCGGCATACAATGAGATAATTTACGGCGTGCCCTGTAGGCGAATACCCTTGCGAGTATGTCTGTCCCTGACGTGATCTGCCATGGGTTTGATGGCTAGCGCAAAAAGGATGGGGAAGAACGGGCATCCCTGACGGGTGCCCCTGTGTAATACAGAGGGGCAGGAGACGATGGAGTTAACAAGCACCTTGGCCCTCGGGTTAGTGTATAACAATTTTATGTAGGAAAGCATGTTCGGACCTATTCCCATTTTTTCCAGTACGGCCCATAGGTATTTCCGGGAAACCATGTCAAATGTCTTCTGGGCGTCTAGTGTTACCGCCACTGCGTCCGCCTTTGGGTCAATTCTGGACATTATATTGAATAATCGGCGGATGTTGAGAGCAGTGGAACGGCCTGGAACAAATCCACTTTGGTCTGCATGGATCAGATGGGGCATAAATGGGAGGAATCTATTCGCAATTATTTTGGCAAAAATGTTCATGTCCGTGTTGATAAGTGACAGGAGCCTATAGGATGCACATTCATCTGGGGGTTTCCCAGGTTTGGGGAGAACAGTGATTAGGGCTTCCCTTAACGAGGGGGGGGAGAGTGGCCAATCGAAGGGATTCGGTCCAGACCCCATGCAATATGGGGGCTAGGATAGCGAGTAGAACTCAGATGTGAGCCCATCGGAACCCAGAGCCTTATTTTTCGGAAGGTCAGAGATCACCTGAACTATCTCCTCCAGGGTGAACGGGATGTCATGTTGTTCCCTGGTACTCTGGGAGATGAGGGTCATAGGGATGCGTTATAACATGTCGTCTAGATCTTGAGCGTTGTGTTCTGGTTGGGGGCCATAGAGCCTGGCATAGAAGCCAGCGAAGATGTCAATTATGGCCTGGTCGGACCAATGTCGTTCGCCTTGTTCATCTAGAATGCTATCTATCCGGGATCGGCCACCCTCCGCACGTACCAGTTTGGCCAGGGTTCTGCCAGGTCCGTCACCCTTGCCGTACCGTCGGGCGGCCACAGGGCGAGCAAAATAGCGCACCTCGCTCAAGGCGTGGGATTCAAACCTTTCTAGTTCTGTTCTAATTTTTGCAAGGGTGGCCGGGGTTGGAAATACAACTAGTGACGCAGGGATTTTTCTTTTACAGGCAATTCCAGGCAATTTCACAACAAGAAACAACGCATTTAGTTGTTATAGTGATTTCCAATCTAAAGAAGAACCATATTAAAACAAATTATTTTTGATAAGGACATATGGTCAATATAAAGATAACGAAATTCAAACAGACCAATTGGGGAAAGAAACAACTATACAAAGATCCTCCTGAAGAACCGTCAGATAAAAAGACGGGGAAACACGTGTCGAGGACAATAGAGGACAACAAGGACACAACCAAATCGTAAGGACACAACCTAATCAAGGACATTTAGGCCACTTATAAATTCTAAAGAGGATATTTAGGATACAACTAACCCAAACAAAAGGGTAAAAGTGGACATCAGAAGTGGACATTAAGGACAAAATTACAATTGAAATTTCTAAGGACATAATTAAATCCTAAAGAGAGTATTTAGGATATAATCAATTTAGACCAAAGTGGAAATTAACTGCAAGACATTTTATTGCAGTGAATAATAATATGAATGTTCAATAAAAAGGCGCCATACCAAACAATACAGTATTATTTTGATTATCTAACCCCTGGGCAGCCTAAGGGGGACTGTATTTTTGGATTCTGAGCTGCCAGCAAGACAACATCAACAAGAATCTATTGCTTATCCTTTTTAATTATACACTAACAACACAGGACACCAGTAGCTGCCCAAAGGCTGTATTTTTACAAATCGTGGCCGGGGTTGGGGCGGAAGCATGTTGTTGTTCTAGGATTTTGAGCTTCGTTTCGGAGCAGTGTAGGGCTTGCCTTATGGCTCTAAGAACCCCAGCCTCTCTCGAGATACACATCCCTCTGATGTAAACTTCAAATGCTTCCCAGCGGGTGCCCTCGGGGTGTGTCTTGCGTGTTATTGTTTTCGAAAAAGGTGTTAAGTCCGATATTATCTCAGCTTTGAAGACGATGTCAGACGAGGCCTCTGGCTTAAAGCGCCAGGTTGACCGGGCGGCTGGAGTCTTAACCAGTTGGATCTGCAGCAGCACGGGGGAGTGATCAGAGAGCGTGCGGGGGAGAATCTTAACATTTTGCACCCTACCCATTTAGCACCCCGACAATAAGAACAAGAGCTATCGTGCACTGAGGAATAGAAGGTGTAATCTCTGACCTGGGGCTGAAGTGTTCTCCACACATCATGTAAGTTCAGGGAATTCATATGTGTGAGGAGCCGTTTGGTGGCTCGGGACACGCTCCTACGGGTCGAGGTTGTCATGTCCATGTCATTGTCAAGTATAAGATACATATCCCCACCCCATATAATGGGAACTTCCACATATTTCATGATAATGGCGGTCATAGCATCTATAAGTTCGGGGGAGTCGGTGTTAGGGGCGTAAGAATTCACGAGTAGGCATTCCTCGTTAACCAGGGTGCAATGAAGGATCACATACCTACCCTCCATGTCAATGTGGGATGCATGGAGTTTAAATTTCACCGATTTGTGAATGAGTGTTAGGACTCCTCTGGATTGAGTGGAGAATTGGGTATAAAATCTATTGGGGCCCCAGGATAGTGCAAGATTGGATGCTAGGAGTTTCTGAGCGTGTGTCTCCTGCAGCAGGAGTACCTTAATCCTGTGTCTTTGTGCATATGCTGTGATCCTACGGGACTTTGTAAAATTTGTCAGTCCCCGGGTATTCCATGTAGCCATGTTGACATTTTATGGGACATCCGAATTGTGAGAGCTTAAAAATCTGTGTCTGTTTACCAAAAGATGTGCAGCTGTGGCATTGTTGCGCTTCACTTCGAACCTAGTCCTCAATTTCTTGCCGATTTTCTTATAACTTCCCACAACTTTACCGCCCCCCACCCTCGCTGCTGCCCGGAAGGAACTAACAGTGTGATAATACCCTCCCCCCATACAACCAACTGCGTGCCGTTCCCAATTTGGCAACGCTTGACTAACAGCCCAACGGGGGCTCAACCATAAACACTTTGCCTCAAAAGGCATTGCAGCTGCAGTGGGGGCTACCGCGCCGAAGACCCACATTTGTTAACACATGTTATGATGATATATCATAAATATTTTACATGGCTAATGAAACATAATGTTACAAGGAAGGCAAGTAAGTACTTAGGTCATGAGAACCAAGCCATTGTTGGAGTGGTCTGGTCCCCAACTGATATGCTGGGGTGATGAGGTTCGAGACCAGTTGGAAGAGGCATAGCTGATAAGTCCATAGTAAGGTCATACAGCCTTGGGTGTCAGTTATCGTTCATTGGTTCCTCCATTTGGTCAGCTAACGTGATTTGCGCCTCGATAAATGTAACTGCCTCGTCTGGAACAGTAAAGAAGTATATCTTGTTACGATGGGTAAAATTTAGGCGAGCCGGGAAGAGCATTGCATAATTTTCCTCACTCTCAGCATCTTTTTGACTCCAAATTGACGACGTTCCATCTGCACTCCCACAGAAAAGTCAGGGAAAATTCTAATTGTTTGTGAGTCCAGCCTTAGTTCCCCTTTCTCTCTGGCTAATCTGAGTATATGGTCTCTGTAGCT
The DNA here is from genome assembly GCF_040938575.1 of Ambystoma mexicanum. NCBI lineage: Eukaryota > Metazoa > Chordata > Amphibia > Caudata > Ambystomatidae > Ambystoma > Ambystoma mexicanum. The sequence goes on along the minus strand of NC_090929.1, from coordinate 1,159,406,460 downwards.
TTGCAGTTTCGCAATTATTGGTCTGGGAAAGTCGCCAGGTTTGGGTCGGAGTGCCAGGGAGCGATGTGCTCTTTCCACGGTGAAGAATGGCGATAGCTCTGGGTTGCCAAGTAGGTCCTTGAGGAGGAGTTCGACCGCCAGTTCCATGCAACCGTTTAGAGCCGTTTCGGGAACCCCCACTATGCGTATATTGTTTCTCTGTGACCTCGATTCGAGGTCATCGCACTTGGCTTTGACCTGTTTCATATCACGGAAGGCTGCAAAGTTTTTGGCCATAGACTCCATCATTACAGTTAAGTCAGGCAGAGGTGGATCCGGCAGGGCATCCTTCTTCTTGCACCATGGGGTGTCCAGTCAATTCGTCGAAAAAAAACTGGTCGACTGCAATTTGGTCGACGCAATTTGGTCGAAAACCAAATGGTCGAATTTTTTTTTTATTTATATATTTATTTTTCGGGTTTTCGTTTAGTTAAAGGGGTTTTTAGAGAAAAAAAGGGGGTTGGGGGGGAACCCCCCAAAAAAATAAAAAAAAGGGTTAAAATAAAAAAAAAAAAAAAATTTCGACCATTTGGTTTTCGACCAAATTGGTTCGACCATTTGTTGTCTGGTCGACCAATTTTTTTCGACCAAATGTCTGGCAACCCACCATGGAGGAGGACGCCTGGTCTGACCTGAACGCTGCCTTGACAAACTTGTCCATGGCGCCTACCTTGTTTGCTCCTCTTGCTCTGTTCAACATTGCTGTCTCAGATGGGCAGATTGGTAGTGAACTCAGTACAGGAGTGCAGTAGTGGGGACGGCAGCTGACCAGTAGTTTTGGCGTGTAAAGTGGGGTTAGCAGGATCACCGTGATCGCCGCAGGTACAGTCGGTGGAGATAGTTGGAGAGAGGTTCGATGGGCTCCAGAGTAGCCAGAAATGTGTTCAGTGGTGTTGAGGCTCACTTGGGTAAGTTCAATGAATGTGGGACCCTCCCGGGCGTAGTGTCGTTCTTGCTACCAGTTGTAGCCACTAATAGTGAAGGGTGCCCTCCCCCCTCGTATTTTATAGTGCTGTTTCAGCTCCCTGGTTGCATATGTCCCATAGGTGGATTAAAGGAATTGCACTCCGTGAGGAGCAGCCGTGCGATTGTTAAAGTTGTGCTCCCAGCCCGCGAGTGAGGAAGGGCTGGGGAGACTTTCATGCGGCAGCGGTCATCGCCGCCTCCAATGGCGTTAGGGTCGGGGAGCAGCCACCGCTGCAGTGAGTAGGCCCAGAGTACGGCACACCGCCGCCACGCCCAGAGGGTGAACAGCAGGTAATGTGGAGGGGGGGAGACAGGAGCGAGCCGCAGCCGACTGTCAGGTTTCCTTCTCTTATTCAAGTTTCCTTTTTATTATTATCCTTTTCAGATTAGCTTTGTGTGGGTGGGAAGTTTTCCATTATAGTTGGTTAGGCCTTAACTTGTTGATTCAGAATCCTGGTTCTGACCCAAGGCAAGATGGAGCCTCACAGTGACAGCTCTGATTGGCTAGAAGACAATGCTGAACAACAATGAACATTCTAAACTGTCACTCTGTGCCTTTCATCATCAAAACCCCATCTGAGAGGACGTGTTCAGTGGCTGCTCCTGCTTTAGTATTAGGCCTGGTGGATTTTATCCTTCAGATCTCAGCAGTTGAGCGGCTACTTTCTTGGGGGTTCAGGAGAAGTCTTCAGCTGGCAGGAATTCGTTTGAAGATAGGAAAAGCAGGAAATCTTTGTGAATTCGCTCAGGAGATAAGTGACTTTATTTCTACTGTAAATCTGTTCATCTTAATAACAGTCTCCTTGAAAATTCGTTAAAAGTAGTGTTTCTACTAAAACTATTGAACTATCGGAGTGCGCTTGTGTTTCCAGTGCGGTGTTCCTTAGCGCGAGATTTTGACTGTCGCGTGCGTATTCAAGTGAGCGCGTGCTTTCTAGCGTGTGTATTCTGAGCGCGAGAAGAGGTTGGTCTCGTGCCATTTTAAACGCGCGTGTGTTTTATTGCGCGGGTGATCCTTTGCGCAAAAAGCTATACGCTGCGTGAGAACTACAAAGCGCATGTGAAATACAAAGCGCGTGTGATTTTTAGCGCGAGTGTACAAAGCGCGTGTGAAATACAAAGCGCGTGTGAAATACAAAGCGCGTGTGATTTTTAGCGCGGGTGTACAAAGCGCGTGTGAAATACAAAGCGCGTGTGATTTTTAGCGCGGGGGTACAAAGCGCGAGAATCTGTTCGTCGCGTGCCATGTGAGTGCGCTTGTGTTTTTTCCATCGCGAGTGATTTTGCGCGTGAGAATCACTTCGTTGCGTTTGAACTCAATAGCGCGGGTGTTCTTATTTCGCGTGTCTCGCAGGAGAACATTATTGCGCGTGTGGACTATTGCGCGTGTGAATTATTGCCCGTGTGGATTTTTTGCGCGTGTGGATTATTTTGATCGCGCGTCTTCATCCGTTTGCGCGTGTTCTTCAACCAGGAAGATTTCTATGTGAAGTTCATCGATAATTTTAATGGAAATAACCTGCGTGTGCAGTTAGCACGTGTTTCCTCTTTCTTCAAGGATTCAAAGACTCAAGATAATTATAAATAGTTTGAATAATGACAAGAAAGAACATTTTAAAGACAATCTAATTGAACTACCAGTGCATGTTGGAAAAAAGACAAACAAAGAACTAAGTCTTCCAGTCTTGCCTAATGTAAGAAGTTGCTGGGAATTTCAAGTATCGCAAGTAAGAGAGATTTTCAGCTTCTTATCCGCTTCTCTAAGAAATTTCAAGAGAAGAACCAGGTAGGATTCTCAATTATTAGTTAAGGATTAATGACTTCCCATTCATAAGGTTAAGTAAGTGAATTAAGGAAGTGTATATGTTATTCTTTATCCTCTGCAGGTTCAGCACTGATTAGCCTTGACGCAGTCTGCCTGGTGTTGTTTTGTTGTCCCATTCCCCCTTTCCCTTTGGGGTGTAGTTTACAGAGCTGTATTGAAAACTAGTTCTGGGAAATACATCTCAGGGGGATTGTCGGGGGTTCAGCAGCTTCCGCGGATACAGGACCTCTCAGCCTGACACCGCCTCGGCGATTAAGCCGGGCCCGCGGGAGCTCCGGCGAGGCAGCGGATGGTTGGCAGCACGCAACCCGCCCCCCCAGGCACGCACCTCCTCTGCCCGTGATCGGCGGGCCTTGCGGCGGCAGACCGGAAGAAGCCCCCGTCGCTGTCCCAGGGTAGGAGCGCGGTTTCCGGCCTGGCGGCGCACACGGGTGCCACAGCGCCCCGCTCTCTGAGGTCCAGGAGGCGGGCCCAACGGCCGCACAGGGCCAGCCGGCCGTATCTCGGCAGCAGCTAAGTCCCAGGCAGCGGATTTTTCACAGTATGTGCCCCGCGGCTAGGGGAGTTATCCGGTAGGTTATCTGGGTTGGAGATGTACGGATTCCGCCGTTGTCCACCGATGTAGATCTGTGGGTCTCGGAGCTACGTAGCTAGGCGGCCATCTTGTCGGCTGCTCAACAGCGCCCCCCCTCTTTAGTGTTTTCTTAGTTTAATTTCTTCTTGGTAATTTTTCAAAATGTCATGCATAATGTTGTAATTCTTCTCTTTCGTTGTCTCCAAAGATTTCATTTGTCATTTCCTTTTTTTATAGTGTCTATTTGTTCTATTATTCTCTTCCAAAATCTTCTTTGAGCTACAGTTAAGAATCTTTTCCCATAGGTCCGCAAGATCTTTGTCATTGCTGAAGTTAGGGAATATAAGGATCCAAAGTCCTCTTGGGATGAGTTCACTTTTTACATGGTTCTTTAGGGAACTATTTCCCAATATTTGTCGATATTTTTTTTTTTCCTTTTTAGAAAAGCTCTAGTTTAAAGAATAACGATCTAAGGTCTTCTTTCTTCTATTTGATATGTATTTACCCATGATATACAATGATGTACAAGAGACTCTGTATGCATTTAATAACTGACTAATTTGGATTTGTGTTGTCATTAATAGATGTAAGAGCGACTAGTTAATAACCTACTCAACTTAATTTATAACGTAAATCGTCAATGGCTCTACTCGACCATGTTGACTTCATTCAGTTACGATGATACATAGACAATGTGATGTCTAACACTTTTGTTCAACCAAATTCTTTGAAAACATGGACTGACCCAGTTCTCTTTTTAGGTTTATTTATTATTTGGTCTAATAGTGCATTTACGCAAAATATCGCTCACTACAGGAAGAGTATCGCTCACTAACCCTACTTAAGCATCATCAAGTAGATGTAAGCTTTTGGAGCTCTTAGGAATTTTAATATTATTCCCTTTTCATACACCCTTTTTCAAGAATGTTTTCGACTACATCAACGCACACAGTACTGGGATAAAGCCATTACTACTTTAGTTTGTTAGATTGGGCTAAAACAGGCACATTACAGTGGTTAATATGTATTTCCATATCCCTAAAGATGGCACACACTGTGATCGTGCAATAGTAAGTAACAATGGACTCCGATTATCATGTTACCATGACGATGGAATACATTCTTTTCATTAGAGACGCCACTCGGCGCCTCGTTTACTAGCTGACGCACACAGACTTGGATAAGAACAAATGATAAGAGACCGTTTCTAAGTTTACAACTTTTATCCTTGAAATCCGCATTCACCAAACGCGTATGCTTCACTTGCAGAGCGCGCACACATAACGTGCTTCCCTTCGTGCGAGCTGCATTTTTATAAACTTGGACTTGCTAACTTGTCCGAACAATTCTAATCGTGAGTTGGACGCACACGCAAAGATGTGCATAGTGTTTGGATACTTGAAACCTCTAATTGACAAGCGCATATGCCTTACTTGCAGAGCGCGCATACAAATACTGCTCACTATTGCGTGAGCTGCATTTTTGTAAGCATAGACATGGTAAACTGTCCGAACAATATTAATCATGAGTCAGACGTACACCTAAAGAAATACACAGTATTTGGATACCTGAACCTTGTTATTGACAAACGCGTATGCCTTACTGACAGAGCGCGTACTACAGATACTTACAAATTGCGTGAGCTGTGATCCTGGTAAGCTTAGACCTGACAAACTGTCCGAACAATGCTAATTATAAGTCAGATGCACACGCAAAGAAATGCATAGTATTTGGATACCTATAATTAGGAGGCAATACTTACATAACGGTCCCTAATAAGGATTTTAATTGACAGTACAATCTACTGCCACTTCGAACATGTGAATCAGATAGCTAATGATACGTATTATATTATACAGGGATTGAACCCAGTTATTTACCACATCTCTACAACCAGTACAAATGACATTGACTCGGAAAGTAAAGCAACCAATCAAGTATTATAACTTTTCAATGCATACATGCAAATACAGCTGATTGGGGAAGTTACTCCCACTAACCTGAATTTTTTTCTCTTTGTATTTTTCTACCTGAAACCTTTTTCTTTTTTCTTACCTACCAATCCTCCCCGTCACCAACCCTTATCTCTGTGAATTTACTTTTATTTTTAACATGTGAATTAACATTGATTATCAAAACTTGTATTAATTTTGGGCCTTCTGTCTTAATTGTGTAATGTACTTGAATTTATTTCGTATTATATTATGTCTCATATCCAGCAGAATAACTTAAACCTTGTAAAAAGCCCTGATTTGAGACAGGCTTATGAATAAGCCGAAACATGTGTTATCACTAAGGACAACCATGAATAAAACACAATGTGTGGATATAATTTTTGCCGCTGTCTGTTAACTCAGTATCTTTTCAATCACTATTTATTAATTTTGAAGCCAAAGAGTGCACCATATTGTTCTATCAATTGTATGGCTTTAGGGATGGATGTCATGGGGTCCCTCATGTGTAGCAATAGATTGTCGCCGTACAATGCCACCTTGTATTCTATCAAACCCACCTTCAGTCCCTTCACTTGCTGATCTGTAACTGCAAACAGTATTGCGGACAAAGGGCAACCCTGCCTCGTTCCGCTACCCAGGTCCAACCATTGTGAATAGTCTGAATTTTCCGATAGAGATGCCTTGGGGGACGTGTAAACAGCTTTCACCCCACTTCTAAATCTATCGCCTAATCGAACTTTGTTCAGCACCGCTTCCAGGAAGCCCAGTCCACCCCTTCGAACACTTTCTCTGCGTCGACGGATAGGAGAACAGGATCTCCTGTCATTTTCTTTTCATGGATTAAGTGCAATGTCTTACGCATCGTATCTGCTCCCTGTCTCCCCAGAGTAAATCCGACCTGATTCAAATGTATCAGTCGGGGCATATATATCTCTAACCTAGCTGCAAGTTTTCTTGTATATATATTTTGGCGTCGATATTTAGCAATGATATTGGGCGGTATGATCCGCATTTTCTGGGGTCTCTGCCTGCCTTAGGGATTACCGTAATCGGCGCCTGTGAGAAGGAGTCCGGGGCTATACCTGTCTCTAGGATATCATTAAAAAGGTTGACCATAAAGGGAAGAATGGATGGGAGAAAAGGTCTTATAAAATCCTGCCCTATAGCTGTTGTTTCCTGAGGCCTTCCCTAACGGAAACCTCTTTATCGCTCTTTCAACTTCTTCCGCTGTGATTGGGGCGTCTGTTGCTTGTGCTTCCTCTCTGGAGAGCTATGGCTTTTCCACACTCCCAGGTACCCATCTATTTCTGTTCTCTCTTGTGCCGTTTCCGATTTATATAATTGTTCATAGAGCTTCGCAAACGCCTCTGGAATATCCTCTATCTTTGTATTCTGGGCATGATTCCCTCACCGTTCTATGGCAGAGGCAATCCTCTCCGCGCGTTGCCCCCTCAATCTGGCAGCCAAGAGGACGTCTGCCTTATCCCCCTTCTCATAATACTTCTATTTAAGAAGCTGGAGTTTGCTGACAACTTGTCCTCCTTCAAGAAGTCGAAGCTCTTCCCTTTTTTTTTTTTTCCTGGCTCCGGCGATCTTCTCCTCCCTCCACACCATGGCCATCCCTGTAACCTCATCTAAGTGTGCAATCTCTCCCCTTAATCTATTTTCTATGAGATCCTGTGATAAAAAGGAAATACCAGCTGGCTTAGGCTCTGACAATGGCAGGCAGGAAGACCATATGAAGGGTTAATCAGGCTGGCTGAACAACAAGAGTAATTGACAAGTCACTGAACCAATCCGAGATTAGCTTTTGGTTGACAAGTAAGTGTCTGATCGTATTGTGTTGCTACTTTGTTGCCATGAAACGGAGTCGGAGGTTTTGAAAGATGACAGTTATGGATGGGCTTACTGATCGCTCCGCCTGAAGCAGAAGCTGAATTAATATATTTATGAAAACAAAGTAAAAGTTGCAAGTAAAAAGTGAACGTAAGGAAAGGTTTTTACTACGAATAAAAGATACTTAGACAAGAAAGAACTTGATGTAAAGAAAGAACTAGACACCTTACCAAGATTAGAAGAGAGAAAGAATAAGACATAGTCTGAGGAAAGAAGAAATAGCAAAAAGAGACTTATTTAATTTGTAAGCAAAGAACAAGTATTACTTATAGGGGAAGATGGAAAGAATGTAAAATAAACAGATGTCATGAGAGGAAATAACAAGAGGAGTTGAAGGAAAGTAAGGAGAGTTGTGATAACGGAGACTATAAGAAAGACTTTGAGAACTTGTGAAAGTAATTTTGAGAGACTTACCTGAAACAATCCGCTGTTCTGCATGAAGTTAAATTTCAAGACAAGGTCATCAGGAGAGTTAAAGATGTATCCTTTTCACCTGCATATAGAGAAAGTTATAGTTAATAAAAGATGTTATAGAAACAGAATAACATATACTTTCAGGCTCAGTGTAATTATTTCACAGCAAAGAGAATACCGGCTCACAGAGCCCTTTCCCGTTTTTTTTTTAGCAGCCTCTCTAATCAGGATCCCCCGCCATGTCGCCTTCCCCGCCTCCCACACCGTTCTCTTTGATACCTCTCCAGTGTTGTTTATTCTGAAATATTCCTTTATTTCCGTGTCCATTTCTATACAGAAGACTGGGTCTTTCCACAGTGTCTCATTACATTGCCACTTCGATCCCCTGTGCAGCAGGCCTTCCCAATTGAATTCAGCTATAACCATGTTGTGGTATGACCAGGAGATTGGTGAGATCTCCGAGCCATTCGCCACTTCTACCAACCCATCCAAGGCATACAAGTAGTCAATTCTTGTGAATGTACTGTGGGGTGCTGAATAAAAAGTGTATCCTGTGTCTTTTGGATGGAAACCCCTCCATATGTCTCGTAACCCATAACAACTCCATCACCTCCGTACGGCCACTCTCCGCTGGTTCACTTGCGTCAGGGTTACCTAGTTGTCTGTTCAGCTTAGTGTCTGCCCACAAGTTGAATTCCCCCCCACACCTCCAATATTACATTCCCTGCGGCTTCGTTCGTTATAGGAATCGAGTTTGGCCCATGTTGGGGGGAATACAGTGTTGCCAACGCAACGGTAACTTTATGCGCAGTACCCACTACCAAGAGAGCTCTACCCTCTACATCTGCCCGCACCTTAGTGATGTCTAGGTCCAGCCCCTTTCTAGCGAGTATTCCCACCCCTGCTTTCCGGAGAGGGCCAGAGCTCTAGTATTCCACCCCCAACTTAGAGTGCAAGACCCTGCGTTCCTCCCCTCTTGCATATTTAGTCTCTTGGAGGAAGAGCACATAAAGTTCCGATCTCTTAAACTCCCTGTTCACCAGTGATCGCTTTGTAGGCAAATTCAGCCCCTTGACGTTCAGTGTGCTCACCCTGAAGAGACTACCTTTCTGAGGTCCCATTTCCACCGCCATTTCTTCCTTTTTGCATGGTGCGCTTCTAAGGTGGGGCCTCACCAACCATGACCCTCAGACACCTGTCCCCACTTACAACACGTTTCATACTTGGAAAGAGACCTGTTCCTACCCATCCCTCCTCCTCTCCCCCTACCCCCTCCCTATTCCTGTGTCTCCTCCAGCTATGTTGATGTCCCAAAGCCGGTTCCGGACCACCAGTAGAGACCCGAGATACCATGATCTCAGCACAAGAACAATCCGATAGTCGTTGAGCCCCCCCCCCATCCCCTGCCAAAATCACATAACACTGTATATCGTCTCAGAATAAATGCGCCCCAGCATGAGATGCATCACCTAGCTTGCAAATGTCTGCTGTATAGGTAAGTCTGTGCTCCTTCTCACTAGAAAGCCCCTGGGCTAGTGCCCTCAACCACTGTATGGCCCATTCAGCTTTCAGCCAGCCAAACATTAACGCGGTGGACGATCCGTCGCCTTCACTCAGTTTCGCTTTTCGGTCAATTCGCACCTCATCCTCTAACGTGTTCATATCGATGACCGAGTTTTAGTATGCCGTTCCCAAGGTTGTTCCCGAGCATAGTAGCACTTAGTGTTGTGTTCTTCAGGCAACGCACCCGGAGAGGCCGTTCATCCTTCTGTACTTCCTGGACCCCGGTATCTGCCTCCTTTTTGGTCCCTGAATACGCCACTGTCTGTCGTCTTTCCTTCTTTCCTCCTGACTCCATTAATTATCCCGGTTGCCCAGCAGATCAGTTATGCAGATATGTATATCCTTTTACGATCTCAGCTTCATCTTGTTCCCGTCTAGTTCGAATTTAAGGGAGAATGGGTAACCCCATCAGTACTGAATTCCTTTTTATTTTTTTTCCAGCCATTTAGTGAGTGGGATACACAACCGCCTCGGGGCCAGCGTCAATAATGATAAATCTTGAAAGATTGTGACACTTGCTGTGCCCAGAGAGATTTGTGCACTGCGCCTGGCTTTCTCAAGGATGCTGGCCTTATCAGAATAATTGTGGAACCGAGCGAGAACTGTTCTTGGGCCTCCTGCGGCGCCTCCTGTTCTATGTATTTGGTCAACCGTTGGTTCATTGATAGTCCTATTCCAACAATGATTTCATGGCGGGTCCTTTTCAAATCTTGTTCAGTTTCTCCTTCTCTGTCTGGGATCCCGAAGATTTGTAGGTTGTTTCATCGTTCACGGTTCTCCAAATCATCCATTTTCAGACCGGAACTCCTCCTCCTCCTCCTCCTCCCAAGCTACTATCTCTGCAATCCTCTGCTCTATCTGTGTCTCTAGGGGTACTGTGAGAGATCTGATTGTGCTCAACCCCTTTGAGTCTTTCCTCCATTTTATCGATTCTCTGCGTGATCTTGTCGACCTTCACTCCTATATCTGCCCTCATGCCCTTCATTTCGTTCAGCAAGGCTGCTATGTCAGCCGTAGTCGCAGCGGCCTCCACCCCCGATGCCGCCATAGTGGATTCCCGCAGAGGACCCGGATTGGTGCGATGCGGGATATGGTGCAAGTTTCCGCTGTATGTCCATGCCCTTTCCTCGTATCAGTGGATTAGCCGCTGCTATCTTGGGTCTGTTACGATGTCATACTCCTCCCTTTCACGTCTCTCCTTGCTGGGGAGATCCCTCGAAGTGCAGCACAGTTCTATTGACCTATGGCGATTCTACCCTCTGGTGCCTGATCATAGGAGGAGGGCACACGCCCCAAGAACGGGGGCCCAACCCTCACAATGTCAGAAGTGACTTGCAGCCATGAGAGTTAGTGGCACATTTAGTCAGGGCACCACAGGTCGATTAGACTCGGGGACGGTACCTGAAAAGGTCACTTTGGGCTCCTACTGGGGTCCAGGGTACTTGTCAGCCGTGAACTCCACGCAGTTCTTACAACATAGGGAAGGTTCTTTCTTTTGACCCCAACAGCTGCTTCCAGGAGGAGGGCACACGCCCCGATTTCAGGGGCCTAACCCTCCAGCGTTTCCTCGCAGTAACCCACTGTCCACCTCTGCCTTGTCTTATGAGGTCTTTGCTGATTCCATACCGTGGCAGTAGAGGGGACGTGTTCAAACCGTTGGATGACCTTGCCTATCGTGCAGACATCCGAGTCAAGCGGGTCCGATGGGTATTTCCGTGTGCCTGTGCCCTATGGTATGCGTGTCTTGGTCCAAGGCCACTGTTTGTGCATGCTGTGACTACTGAGGGGGCACAAGAGGACCAGTCGATGACGCTTGGGGTACGACACCTTAATCTATGCACGATCTTTGTTGTTAGTCCCACAGCTTCAGTACCTCCACACCACTGCAGATCCAACACGGGATCAGGATATGCATCGGGTCAGGTGTGGTGTTCAGTCTTTCACTTGGAGGCCTCCAGAATGGTTCCAGGAGCGTGAAGCTGTGTGTACCGAACCCATGTGCCAAGTGCTGCTTTATCCTAATCCACTTATTGTCTGTAGAGTGAACCAGGGTCCCACGATACAGTCTGTGGCTAGAATATTAAGTTGTTTTTGTGGGCTGGCCCTGGGTGTTTTTGCTCTTGGTGTAGAGTGTGTTCACTGACCTGCTTTAGTTCTGTAGGGGCTGTTAGACCCAGCCAGTGTTCTCACTGGGCCCTGGTCATTTTGTTGCAGGGGCCAAAATGGGGTTGAGACAGGGCCTCGCTGTTCCCTTCCTTGCTGGGGGTTAATATATCGGGGAATCCAGGGTCAAACACTTTATTCAATGGTGGGATGTCACATGGTAAGATCACTGTTGCGCATGAGGGCACCCCCAAGGTAGATGCGTAGCTGCTGCGTTCCCCATGTTTGCCGTAGCGAGGTCAGTGAAATCGTCGGTTCCCCCCACTTTGGACGAATCAGGGTACTGGTACTGAAATGGGCCAGAGGGTGCTGGCACTGAAATGGTCCACTGACTGTTTCCCTCCGCGGAGGCTTTGCACAACAGAACGCCACGTGTGCATGGCTTGCTATCTGCAGTAACACGCACACGTTCACTAGAGGCCCAGGGATCAGGGACCGTCACGGCCTCACAGGTGAGCTGCGGTCTATACGCTAGTATCCGTCCAGCTCATGCGCTTCACCAGGTGCCACTGTAATGCTTGGGGGAGGGAGCTGGAAACACAGAAAAATGTGTCTCTTACAGGCAACTAGGACGACCCCAGACGGTCTTGGCAATCTGGGACAGCTATTGAGAGAGTTCCGTCCCGCCTTGTCCTCACCGCCGGTCTGCCTCCCTCAATGTGTTGCAATGAATCGCGGGAGGAGGGCATACGCAGCGGGGCGCCTGAAGGTTTATGTTTGGCGCCTCTCCGGTGACTCCTGCTCCAGTGGCGTCCTTTTTTTCTTTTTTTTCACGTCGCTCCTTGCGGTGCAAGCACTTGCATTGGTTAATGGTGCAGAGTGGGACTGGGGGCATTTAGGGAGGGAGGCCGCCTCGGCTCCCCACCTCCAGGAGGGCTGCTGAGCGTTCCGTGGGATTACTGCAGCAGGCCTCCTGTCTCTGCCTTCCACGGCACACGTGGGTCGCAAGGCACTTTCGTTTTCCGTTCGATCGGCCAGACCGCTGCTTCCTCGCAGCAAACTGCTTGGTCTTGGTTCTGCACGCTTCCTGCATCAATTTACTACGTTCTTTCTCACAGGGTGAGGGGGACATGTTCCTACCCCTCTTCATTCGATCTTTTCCGGGGTGGGGGGGTCTCGTAGTGGGGGCTCAAGCCACTGTGGAAACCAAGGGTCGGGGCGCTCACACAGAGGTTGATATCATCAGTGCATCCCCTGGTGGCCGATATCCAACTCCGGGTTTTAATACTGCACCTTGGAGCCCAAGGGGATCTCCAATGGATCACCCTGGACAACCGACCCCTTCAACCAGCTACGGTGGGAGAATGGGTATGGGTACCGAGCGATGGAATCCCCAGTAGAATCAAGGAAAATCCAATGCTGGGGATCTTCTGGGAGATTTGGGGAAAAGGCATGGAAATGAAGGAATTTACAACTTGGCTCTCCGCGTTGGGACACCTGTGGGTCCCGGGAGTAAGAGATGCAATCCTGAATCTAGAGATTTCAGGCATGGTTTGGAACTGGGCTTGAAAGAATAGGTCAGCTGTGGAGGAGTGCGGGGGCGGGTTCATAGATATTCTGGAACTTGAGGAGGCCCTAGGTATAGGAAAATCCAGTCTTTCTGTATTTACAACAAAAGGGGGCACTTACCGAGAGGGCATGGAGTGAACAAATACGTCAGGATCTCATTCCCTCTGAAAAACGTCTAGATACTAGGGTGGAGATGAAGGGTCTGATCTCAGCAATGTATGGAGCCCTCGTGGAAGCAGGATGGGGGCGGGTCCACAGAGCAACTGAGGGCAAAGTGGGAACGGGACCTGGAAGAAGAGATGGACCCCTCCCTGTGGGGGAGTCTCTGTACGAGAGCCTTGCAGACATCCATCTCGAGCCAATACGAACAGCACGGCATAAGGCTCCTACGTAGGTGGCAATACGACCCGCCCAGACTCTCTAAAATGTATTGGGACGTCAGCCTGCTTTGCTGTCTGGGGTGTGGACGGAAGGCCGATTATTGGCATAGGTGGTGGGGTTGCCCATGGGTGCAGTTCTTTTGGGATGAGGTCCTGGGGTGGATTAAGGAGGTGGAGGAGATCAGCAGGGTTACATCTCCCCTGTTGGTCCTGTTTGGGATGGAGAGGCAGGACGGGGACTTCTGTAGCCTGCCTAAAATGGCTTTAGGCTTAGTGTTAGCAGCAAGAGCATGCCTCGCCACGAAATGGAAATGTGTCCACACGCCAGATAAAAAGGAGTGTGTTAATGTTGCAAGGAACCGCTACGTGATGGAGCGGATAACGGCGAGTTTGCATGGCCGGGCGGGCACGATGGAGGTGGAATCGGGGGGGCTTTGCTGATATACCGGAGAGTGGAGGAGTGTCGGGGGGGGGGGGGGGAGGGGGCAGGGAGGATCGTTGGGGGGGGGGGGACAGATTGAGAGGGGGATCTTGGCCTTTGGCAAGGGACTAAGTGGTGAGGGAGGCCAGCATACGCACTTGAAGGTGGTGGTAGAGGATGCCAGAGTAGTGGCCCGGGGCTAAGTAAGAGTGTCATAAGTAGTCACAGGGGTAGAAGGGTTTGTAGGTAGGAGTTCGGGAGGGGGAGACTGTATCAGGTGGCAGGAATGGGGGGGGTGGTGGAGTGGTAAGGGAGTTGGTCATTGTTGACTCATGAGAGGCAGGCACAGGGCATGTGCTCCTATGATATGCTAAAGTTGATGCAATGGTATGCCTCTCAGTTATGTTGTTACATGTAATAAAACTTTTAATAAAGTCTAATTTGAAAAAAAAAGAAATTCAAGGAAGGTTCAATATCTCAGAGCACGGGAGGGACCTTCACTGGCTTCCGATAAAGGAACACATACATTCTAAAGCATGCACTCTGATACACCAATGCATCTTCGGAACAGCTCCATCATACCTCAAAGCATGGACTCCTGGTTACCCCGTCGGAACATGCACTCTTCCAATCGGATGCAGGTGTCCTGTCCGGCTTTCAAATGAGCTAAGGACCTAGGAAGATCCTTCCCAGTAAAAGCAGCTCATTTGTGGAACTCTGTTCTTGGACATGAGGCAAGCTTGAATTCCTTCCGCAAAAGTCTCACAACTCACCTTTTTAAGTAATGAGATCAAATTGGCCCTGAACTCCCTTTTCTCAATCGGACTGTCCTGTCCTTATTGTTTGCCCCTAATGTATAATTGTTGCGCCAGATGCCTGTGGGCCTTTGGCGCAGTAAACAAATAAATAAATGCTCTTGAATGACATAAACTACTGCCAAAGGGCCCAATAGTTAGATTAATGATGGTTATGACTACTTATTTCATTGAAAAAATTGTTCAAAATCATCTGGATTTTTGCTCCCGCTAGGGAAAAGCCATGGGACATATATCTATGTAATGGTGCCTTTCACTTCCCTTAATGCATCCTAATCAGTTTCCTTGTCACTACGATTTTAATACATCATCGATCCGCATAAGTTTCTCCACCTATTAGTTACATGATTGGTCTTCAGTAAATATTTAAATAATTTCAAGCGTAGATTTAACCTGATGGCATCCATTTGTCAGAAACTTGTTAGAGTACGTTTCTGCAATAGTATGGGTGTGCAATTCAATATTAGAAGAACTCCTAGGAGAACCTGCATATCAGTCCTGTGAGCGTACTTTGTAACTCGCATATTAATTTAGCTTCTTTTCTCAGGATTAATTCATGATTCCCAAGTCTTATATCTTGTCGAAAATGTTCAATTCCCGGCCGCATTCATCCCTGCTTGCTGCCAGGGCCTCCACGAACTTCTATGTGCCTGACTGAGCCGGATCAGCTTGCGTCAACGTTCGAACCCGGGTCTGATGCATCCACCCACTAAGAACTGAATCCAGGTACTATGACACTGAACTGCCCTCACGTCCCACTGGGACCTGTGGTGGGTCAGAAGAAGGAGTCTGACACATTTTTGACATTTCTTTGATATTTTGTTAACTAAATTAACTAAAGGTGCTTGCCTGTCGTCAGGAAGTCCAAATCAAAATGTCCTTAGTTCAAACCTAAATCTGTTTGATCCTACCGCTCATGGTAACAACTAAAGTTTGCCAGAAGAAGGTCTCTTCTGGTTGCTTCCCTTTGGCCATCTATCTTGAGGCTTTATCTCGGGGTTTTCTTTATTCACATATCTCCAATATGAAAATGTCACTCTATAGAAACTGGTTCCTTTATAATCTTGTTTGTCTGCAGGGTTTTATTCAGGAGCTCATGTAGCCCAATTGGTAGCAGTCTGTACCACCCAGATTTACCTGGTAGCTGAGCAGTCAGACTTCTCTCAAGATAAGTTAGGCAGTATATAGAGTATACACAATAGGTACGGAGTAAAAAAAAAAGGAGGGAAAAAGGCAGCGTTATGAAAGCACACAATTTCAATACTTTTAAAAGAACCACAGTGAGGCAGGTTAGGCAAAGTCTACTGGGGAGCAAGGAAGTTCAAATCCCAGGCCCACTCTTAGAGAGAGCAAGCGAAATGTGTCCAGGATCACACAGTGGGGTTATGCCCAAAGAGTCTATGTAGATAGTTCGCAAAAGATTGAGATCAAATCAGGAAAAGTTAGTTAACAGGCCCCAGGCTAACCCAGGTTAGCAAGTCGAGGATTTACTGTCATCCCGAACGATCTGTCGCAAGGGAAGCCAGGCGGAAAACAGTACCTGAAATGGGAAGGATGCTCCAGCGGGGGCAGTTGTTCCTGGCAGCGGGTGCAAGTCAGTGTTTCGTCCAGAGGAAGAGGAGGTCTCGACGTGGAGGAAAGATGAAGATCGTTGCACTGCCAGGGAAGAAACCAGCCGCAGAGTTTTCTGGTTACAAGGTACTACCCTTTTCTTTGCGGTAGTGGTAAACCGTGGTATTCCGGTTGCCGGGGTGCTTGGCACAGGCAAGGCGGCCACGAGATGGTCCACGGAGGCGAAAAGACGGGCAAACTGGTTATCCCCACCAGTCAAAGGAAGAAGACTCTCCGGACTGGAGATCTCCTCTGTCGTCGGGAAAAGTGGTGAGACGGTTCAGCAGGGCTCCACCGGTGGTGTCGTCGTTGCAGGTCGGCTCGGCTTCTCCCTCCTCAGATTCTTTAGGTCCTGTGGCGACTTCTGAAGTTCCAGTCCCCAAAGCCCTGCTTTTATGCAGAAAACCCCCATTCATCAGTCCTAGCTGTCACTCAAACATGCTAAGTGGTGAGCCGGCTGGCTGACCACTGGGCCAATCACACCAGAGTGCGACTTGAGTTGCCAAGTCAACTCAGTCCAGGGTGCCAAAACCCCCTCCCACACACCCCCCTGGTACCCAGACAGAGTGGCACCACTTTTGGAGGCTTCTGTGGAGAAGCCCGCCAAAAAGTGGAACAAAGGGCTCGACTTGGGTTGGAGTCACAGAAGCGAACACAAACGCCATTTTGGAACTGAGTTTCGGCAAAAAATACCAACCAGTGAATTTATATTAATTTAATAAACCGGCGGTATGTTCGAGGCTATATTAAATAGTGGTAGCCTAGAACAATGGGAAAATCCCATAGGAATATATTTGCGGTCGAATATAAAAAGTAGTATCCACTGCCACCAGCCAAAACTCGGTCGGGGGGAACTGGACAGTGCCCCCTCGAACAACAGACCCCGGGGCAATCGAATTGCCCCGACCAGTACGTCCACAATATGATGGTTTGTACTGGTTCTGTTCACAATTTAAGACTAGTAAAGCCAATGGTGACTTTACATGCCCTGGGAGTCAGTAGTCAGTCCTAGGGTATGGAGTCTATGTTTGGAGGTCGCTACGACACCCCTGGGTTACTGCATGGAGGGTGCTGTGTAACCCACATACCAAAAACACATGAAGCCCTATGGGGTGAAGGACCCCATAGCCCATAAAACACATTCAAAGTCAAAGGAACACCTCAAATCATGTCTAAGAGTGGGAGAAAGAGAGTCTCACTATTAGCAGGAGAAAAAAATAAACCCCAAAAATCCAGCAAAGCTGCTGGGGGACTCACTAGGTTTGGGAAATTAGCCTTTACAGAGAATTCTCCCTAACACTCACAATCTGCAATCTGAACATTATTGCTTTAACTGCTTACTCTGTTTATAATATGTTTGCCCGGAAGCCTCCACCGGTACCATCACTCTTCGCGGGTGATGTTGTAGTGCTGGGCGCTCGCTTGTGTATGTTGCTTTCATTCCTTGTTTCCCTATTTTGGGCTTCAGTGTCTGTGGGTTGTCTCGTTCGGCAAACACCAGCTGGCAGGAGCCTTCAATCCTCCTGGTTTTGGCGTAGTTAGGCTGGCGCTGGGCCCACCAAGCTGCTACTGTTGTCACACCACCTCGTCGGACGGTCCTCCGAATTCATACCTTACAGCGGCTTTCCCTTAGTCCGTTTTACTGAGTCTCCAGCGTCTCAGCTTGTCGTTCTGCTTCTTTGCTGTGGGCTCCCCAGCTCCACTCATCTCGCAGCTAAGTCAAGGGGCTTCCCCCTACGCACTCTTCTCTATTCCTCCTCTCTGATCCACTCGGCCTTCTTACATACAAGTCCCGTCTTAAAGGGGGGTTCCCTTTTTCTTCAGGCGTCGTGCTTGATCCAACATTGTCTGAAGTCAAACGTGAGGACCCATTATTCATTATGGAAGGCAGTCCCATATATGCAGATAGGGTGGATTACATAGGGAGTTCCCTGTGGGAACGAGTCCTTGACCCCTAAGGGGGAGTCCCTGCCAGTGAGCTTCCACTTGTCCAGACCCTTAGGGAGGGACTTGCAGAGCAGGCTCAACTCCCTAACCTCAAAGGGGCTTTCCCCCTGCCCCTCCCCCACCCCCCTGAACCGTCCTTTTCTTGGGGAGAACGGCTAAATACTCTCGATTCGTCACAGACCATAGAGACTGGTTAAGTCACAACGATCCTGTTTTCAACCCAATATCCTTTTTATGGTAGTACCTTACCTACCACCCCTGCAACTACGCTAACATTGCTACTTTTTCCAGTCTGTTGCATTTTCTCTGTTCTTTGCTTTGATGCAGGTTTTTGTATAGTAATCTTTCATTCTATGTGCAGATGGTGTTTTATTAAAGTGTTTATATTTTTATAGACCCTTGATTGGACAGTCCCTTTATTTTGAACTGCAATACTGTGTTGGTTCTCTACTGGTTCACTTTCACAGCCTTCCCTCTGCCTGCGTTACCAGAAAAGGCGAATTGGGTATATCTCATTATTGTCCCTGTTTTACATTTATGATTGTGTTTTGCTTTGTCGAAGTGTGAGGGCTGAGGTGGCCATTTTTGTCCCCGCTCATCTCTGTACTGCTGTGAGGCAGAATCTTTGTCACAATGTTCTGTTCTTAAGGGGAGGGCACAAATATTTAGATTGAGGGTTAATATAGTGTAATGAATCCGATGGCATCATTACTTCCTTTACGGCTGTGGGGACGGCAGCCGCTACCTGATCTTGACCCTCGGGGCAGCTATATGAGGGAGGATCTCCTTGGTGGAGACAACCTCCGGGAGGGAGTGGTGGTGTCCAGGGATGAGACATTGTATCCTCTTTTTCCCCTTACAGGATGAATCTCCCAAACAGCCTTCAGTGGCTCCTTCCCTGCTTCCCCAAAGGAGATTGCTGAATTTCTCTCGAACAAAGCTCTAGAACATTTCTCCAACCGTGAATTGCCTTCAGAACAACCATTCCTACAATGTTTTAGTGTAAGTTAGTAAACTAGTATTCCCAGAAACAACTTAACACTGCGATGAAGAGGAGGAATGGAGGAATGCACAGCAGAGGAAGCCCCTCCGGACAGGAAACACTCTAGTTCTGAGCATACACCTGCGCCTGGGATGTTTAAAAGAAGATCACAAGAAGAAATGGCAGACTGCTGGGTGGAGCGGGCTGCAGCTCGTCTAGTGGCCGGAGAACTGATGCTGGAGCCAACTGTCTCTTACAGTGAGCAGTAAAGAACAGCGCAAAGATGATTTCACAAGTATAACAGCAGAAAGCAGTGCACCTGAGCGTTCACTGGTGGAAAAACGCAAAGGGAAGCTTACCTGAGAGCCGAGAGGAGAAGCCGAAACAGAACCACGGGAGAGGAGGAAACCAAAAGCTGAGCGGCGCTAAGTGGAGCAAGAATCTAGCAGCTGTCATTGGCGAGCTGCAGACAGAACAGGAGACGCCACAAAGAGCCGGTGAGTCCACGCTGGAACAAAAGGAGCACCGGTGCCGATTGGCGAACACGCCGTATGTTAAACATTGAACGATCCAAGTTGGATAAAGAGCGGAAATAGTTTCTCAATAATGAAAGCACGAAGTTAAAAGCACATTTGCTTCAGAAGGGAAACTTGAACAGACAATGTAAATTAACCCACAAGCTAAGGTGGTGAATAATTGGAAGTGTTGGCAAAACACTAATGATGGGGCAATATATTATGGACTAAAGGATTTAGCCAAAAGGGCTATTGTGGTAAACTATTAAAGGTGGAGATGCAGAGATGGGCAACTACAAGAAGCCCTGGCAGGTGAGTATACCAGGTATCCTGAAAATCTAAAGGTCACAAATGACTTTGATATTGAATAAGAGGAAAACACTACAGCTTACACTTGTAAGTTGATTAGGGCTTGCAAACCTTTTCTGTCCAAAGAAAGTTGTACAATCCTAGCTAGAGCACTTATCCTCTCTAAGCTGGATTATTGTAATGCTCTGTACTTGGGGGCGAGCAAATGCATCACCAATAAAATCGAAATCCTGCCGAACAATGCTGTCGGAGCTGCTCATAGCATACCAAGCAGGGAACACATCTTGCACTTGAGAAGACAGAAAAAAAATGGCCCTCTACTAAGGACAAAATTATGCTTAAAACCTTATCATTCACGCATAAATGCCTTACTCAAGCAGCCCCGATCTACCATTCCGAGAGAATCATTAGAAAATCCACAGCGCGGCCCACAAAGGACAACCAATTTATCTTGTCTGGTTGTGCCTAGATTTAAACAAAAAGAAGCAGGGGGAAGTAGCTTCCCAGTTATGGCAACACAAGCAATGGAATACCTTACCTCCTTCACTGAGAGCCAACCAACCTTTCTTCATGTTCAGGCGTAATACTATAAAGTGGCTTGTTACCAATGACACGACTGGATAGTTCTAGTCCTGTACATACAAGGATATCCGACGTCCTGACTTTGCTAAGTATCTTCTATCTGATTACCTATTTATTCTGTTCTGCACCGGTACTTTATGTATAGATTTCCTCACCTATCTTGTATAACTCGCTGCATCTATTGTGTTTTTGTATCCACTGTAACTAAGCTGAAAGTATACTTGTAACCTTTGTGTGAAAGGCACCCAGATACCTCCTTGTCGTGTGTGCCATGCAAATAAATAAACCAACCAACCAGAACTATTATTGTGAAGAAATTGTGAAGAAGAATCCAGTGGAAGGCAGACACCCTCTGGATAAAATGGCAATATCCTTAAGAGACTTTATGTTGGTGTTATTTATTTCTTTTTTTAACACTTTTGAAACCCTGAAATCCAAAGACATCCTTTTCAACATAAGCTTTATTTCATTGGAAGTTATGGATGGATGGGTACCCAGGACAGGAGCCAGGCTGCCATTGGCTAGACCGACTGCGGTCAAACATCACAGGACCCCACAGGGGGCACCCATCCATCCATAACTAGCCTTGATAAAGACCCCAGGGTCGAAACACGTGTCAGCTGACCATAACTGGGACCAATAACCCACGTAACAACCTGATGAATAAATTCTATCTTTGCACTTATCACCATATTAACTGTGTGGAAAATCCAATTTATTAAAAATAAGCAAACCGCGAGGTATCCAGGATCTTCCTTGATCACGCAAAAAAGGTGTGGGCTTCACCTCCAAACCACACCCTGTGACCGTACAATATTAATACAGGACATCATACCAAACCGAGCTCAGCAAGGACGGTTCCACATCTAGGGCCCCCCGTACATCTTATTTCATTGGAATGTGAGTGTTAGAATAGTACCTTGGACTTGCACATTCTGACACTGACATATCCTTGGTTTTGAGTTTCGGTAGGGACACTCTGCTAGTGCAGGGGCAGCAAGGCCTTTTCCCAACCCCTTTATTTTTAGCAATACAATTCTTTAGCCAAAACCATGTCTAAAGTTTGGCCGACTTTCATGCCTGACCCTTCACAATAGCCATATTTTCATAGTCCTCCTGAAGGAGAGGTTGTAAACTTTTGGGATGTACGTCAAGACTGCATTCCAGAGAATGCTTCCTTGGGCCAAAAACACAAAAGTGCCTTTCTTTACGAGGCAAGTTTTGTAAGGAGTCTTTTATTTTATGATATTAAAGATATTAATGGTAATTATTTCAGGGATTTCTTCAGAATTAAGTTAGGGTCAATGCCGAAATAGGCACTGTGAAGAACACCTATGGCCTTAAATATGCTTCCATGTATAATGGGGAGCCATTAGAGTAATCTGATGGTTGGTGAGACGTGAAGGGGCCAGGTCGCAGATAGGGCAGGCTTCTGAGTTTTGGACAAGTTAGAGCTGTGGATTTGGGTCATGGGGATGTTGAGGCAGATGCCACTGCAGTAATTGAGATGGAGCGAGATGAATGCACTGATGGCGATTCTGTGGCTTCTTTGGAAGAGATTATTTGTCAGTGATTTGAGGGAAAGGAAGCTGTTTTTGTTTAAAGCATTTATTTTGATGTTGACGGTAAGCACTGCCTGGATAATTCCCAGGTTTCTGACCTTTACAGAAGCCAAACAAGTTCCCAGTGACTGAGGCAGTATTTTCAGAACCCATGACAGTGGACCAGAGTTGAAGGCGATTATTTCGGTTTTGGTGGGGTTGTACCGAATTCTGTTGGCATTCATACAATCTGAGACTTTTGTCATGCATTTTGTTAACTTGGTGGCGAGGGCGTTTGGGTCAACTACAAGTCTGGGATTTGTGTCAGTGTTAATGAGATCTGCCAGTGGTCTGAGATATATAATGAATACGATTGGAATGGAATGGAACCTTGAGGTACTCCACAGGCTAGTGCTGCATCTTCAGGTTTGAAAGGTAGTCGATGAAGTGTGGTAGGTCAGATGACGGAGACATGCTATCTGAACTCCTTTTCATGCTTTAAAATTTCTTTAAGGTAAAAAGATCCAATCTTTCCGTAAGACACTAAGCACTACTCTAAAAAGTAACATGTAAAAGGGGGATTGTTAGGATGTGGTAGATGCAGTCCTCTGTGCAGAATCCTATTTGAACCTAGTTTCTCACTCTGCATCTGAAAAGGAAAAAACAAATGCAAACAAGATCAACTTTGGGCCATTGCCCAAATAAAGCTGGTTCCCAACACCCACCCGTGTCTCTTTGTTATAGGGTTCTTGCCTATGGGCACATCCCCAAACATGCAGTTTGTTTCCTTGCACACTCCCTTTCCTGCCCACTCCCCACCTTGGGGTTTCTTCCTTCCTTTCTCTTTCCCCAATCTGGGGTTTCTTGGTTTTCTCCCCACACCAGGGCTTGTATCTATCTCTCTACTCGGCTCTTTCTCCACACTGGCGCTGGTCTCTTTTCCTATGTCCAATCTGAGGTTTCTCTATACTTCACCACTCTGGGGCTTTCCTCTTCCCCCACCCTGGGGCTTCTTTTCAGTCTCTGCACTCTGGTGCTTCTCTCACTTTTGTCCCCCATTCTTGGGCTTCTCAGGTTTCTCCCAGCTCTGGGGTGTCTGTTCTCACCACCTTGGGACTTCTCTGTGCTCCCCCCAACTGTGGTTTCCTTCCATCTTCCTCGCTTCACCGCCCAGTTCCCTGGGTCCACCCCATACCTCCTTAGGGTGTGTAGTGCACCTCGGGA
Organism: Ambystoma mexicanum; assembly: GCF_040938575.1. Classification (NCBI taxonomy): domain Eukaryota; kingdom Metazoa; phylum Chordata; class Amphibia; order Caudata; family Ambystomatidae; genus Ambystoma; species Ambystoma mexicanum. The sequence goes on along the minus strand of NC_090929.1, from coordinate 1,159,383,229 downwards.
GCGGCGTTTGGTCTATCTGACAAAGAGCTGCTTACGTGACTCGTCAACAAGGGTCTGCGCCAGTCGCTGTCATCTCAGACCACCCTCCCCTAAACACCCCCCCCCGCTTGCTTTGCGCAGGGTTGTGGCTTCTGCTTCCCTTCTGGCAGGTCTCTTGGTGCTCTGCCTGTTCTTGTTCCCTTCTGGCTTCTCTGAGCCAGACTTGTTTGGCTACTCGTTCGGTCGGCGCTGGTGCCTTCCTGCAGCATAGACTGCTGACTGTGACACCAAGTCTGCCGTCTCAATCTGCATGGCCGCAACTCCAGTGGGCAATCAAGCATCCTTCTCTGTGTGCTCGCCTCTGTCAGATAGGCTCTATAATTGATGCTCATCTTAGGGGGATGTACCATCCGCTTCTCGGCTGTCTCAGTGAAGGACTGAGGATAGTAGGGGATCAGAAACCAAGTCGGGCATTGCATGCAGGGTTTTAGGATTAATATGCATGCAGGGTTTTAGGAGTAATATACATATCTGCTCCCATATAGCCAATAATGGTTTGAGGGGGTCCCGCTTTCCTCTTTCCCCTGAGGGGGGTCAGGGGGGTTTAAGAATTGAATGCTCACCTTGCTAGTCCCAATGGGTTGACTCCCCCTTTGGGAGAGGGGACAGACTCCTTGGATTTGTCACCGCAGTTTGACAGGAAGGATTTGATCCTTCCAGGAGTTCATTGTTGATGGCAACTGAGGTATTTGGGCATAGGCGCTGTTTGTGTTGATTTGCCTTCTGATGTAATTATTTGCTGCTAGGAGAATAGATGTTCCTCTGCCAGGGCAAAAGTTGGCTTGGTGTTGCAGGTTATTGCTTTGGATGAATGGTTTGAATTGGTAAATCACTGCTCCTTTTAGTAATTTTGCAAGGAATCTGTTTTGTGAGATTGGACATTTCCTGGATCTGATGGATTGAGGCAAGCTTTTTTGCGTTTTGTTTTGTTGCTGGGGGCATGTTTGAGTACTTGTGGGACACTACCTGTGAGGAGGGAGAAATTGAGTAATGAACGGGTGTCTTTTTTGAAGTAAAGGTGTGGAATTTTAGGGGTGTTTATCTTACCAGATAAAATGGTTTATATTACGATTTGTTCTTAATTTACTTTTCTTTTTTCTTTAGGTGCAGCAGCAGCAGCAGCAGTGGCATGATCACCAGCAACCTCTGCTCTGTGGTGAGATGCTTTACACAAAGCAGTGGTTCAGAAAAACCACCAAAACGCCCCCTTTCTGCATATATTCGTTATGTTCAGGAAACCCAACCAGTATTCAAAAAACAGCATCCAGGTAAGGAAAAATAAAACCTTCTTTTGATGTTGAGGCCATAGCAGATATTGATTGCTAGAATTTCAGGATGGTATCATATTGATTAAACGGTATGGGTTTTTTGTCATCTCATATATAGTTTGTAGAGGCTGTACTGCGTGGGCGATTCTTGTATGATAACCACATCTTCAAGCTACTCAGTTGGCGTAAGCTTTATCGTTAATTTATTTGAAAACCTTCAATTTTACATGTTCGAGAGGGGCCTTAGAATGTTTATTTAGATTCTTTCAAAGCAAATTATACACTACAAGTTTATTTTTAAGCAAATGCTCTGGGTTATGTAGGCACTAAACACAAAATAAAGGAAATGTGGGTACAATATTACGGTTGAACACATGACTTTTCATACCCACTGTTCTCTATTTTGATGCATTAACATCCAAAGGGAAAATTCATTTTGTGAGCTGTACCTCACATATTATACACCAATCTAGTGCACACTCTTTCAATGCCAGTGAGAGCTGTGCAGTCAGATGTGCTTTTGCCATCCACCGTTTGCTGCATGTAAGGTGACCATAGGAAGCGAACAGTATGTTGGGGAGAAGGAAGGGAGGTGAGCCAATTTACCAACGTTGTAAATTGGCTCTTTTTTAAAAAATTGTACAATGTTTATTTCCTATCACTTCATTATATATTGTCATTATAAGACTGTTACAACTGTTTTACAGAGAAAAGCACATTCTCAAAACCTAAAATAACCATGTCTGCTCGGACTGCAAACCAGATAACTCGTCAGAAAAGAAGACCACGTTTCCCGACACCCATTATGACAACTTTCCATATCACTCGTACATATGTTTGGAAAAGGAAGGCAAAGTTGCAATAAGGGGAGGTAAGGGTTTGGGCAAAGGGGTATGCAGGTGTAATACTAAATTAAGGAAACCTAGGTGCAAAAGAAGTTGACAATTTGCTTATTTTTCAGGGAGTTTTGAACATTTGTAGCTCACGCTTCTGACATACGAACAGGTTATATTCCAAGATTGACATTGTTGTACACATAGTGTTTCATTATAAATATCCCTATGCGGAATGGGACAATTGGCACCATCAAGTGTTCTGACCTGCTAATCAAAGAGCATTTTGGAAACATAAGAAAGAACACAGGTCTTTTATGTTTGATAAATGTGTGTGAGAAGACTGTATTCTTGAGTAACTGAGTACATAATAATATTGGCCACTGGGCTTGGTGCTCCTTTCATTTCATAATTCTCATCTCAACATTGAAGCATTTATACTGATTTGGACAACCACAGCATTTGGATGTGAGGGAAATCATAGCTGCAACATCGACGATTACATTCGGACTGTGTGAGCCGGGCAGAATTTTAGCTGGGTCACAGGGCATGGCTGTGCAGATGCTGAATTTGCAATGCACAGGAACCCAAATAGTATTTATATAACACATGATTATACAGTGTCTCGATTGCAACATTCTTTGACTATACACTGGAACCTAATAAAGAATTTGTTGTGGCATCTGGTCTCGTGAACCCTTCCACACTATTATTTTTCCCTTTCTCATCTGGTTTTCTTTGTGCAGGGGGAAAAACAATCAAACATTTGAGCCGCATACTCTTTTTCAGTTAAAGCTCAATCCGGACTAAGCCTTTTCGTTTTATCTTATTTTATTAAGTAGCCTAAGTGCTAAAAGTAGTTGTGTACAGATAGATCATCAGAGTTCGTCACAGCGAGGTCCTTAGAGTACCAAGTTACATGAATGTTTGTGCAGAATAGGGTCTGTTTTTGGGGGAGCGTTTCCTTATGCTCACATCAGTGTCTGATATGATCCTATTATAGGTACATCAAGAAATCCCTTCCTGGACAAAGCTTTAAATGTGACGAAGTTCCACTTTACAGTCACATTGGGGAGGGCAAGGCCGACTTGTCAGATTCACGGCCGACTTGTCAGATTCACAGCCTTTCTGTGCTAGGCCATCTCCGATGATTCTTGCATAAATATGCAGTTATGAAATCTCAATGCAATTTGGGGAGAGTTGTGTGTGCGACTTCTGGCCTCTGATCATTGCAGGCAGTGAAACTTAGAACAAATCTAACTTTGTTCTGGGAGGGGCAGTGACATGACTCTGACCCATAAAGTATTCACAGAATCTTTACTTTAAATCATCACTGCGTCATGAATATGTTCAAAAGAACCAATCCTGTTTTTGTCGTGACTTTCTTTGGCAGAAAACAGTGTGTTTGCCTGGGCAAGGCTATTTTGATGTGTTTATATGTGTATTATTTTTTTATATAACACATTTGCCATTAATTGAACATTGCACAGTGAATGCTTAGATGTCACCCCCAACAAGAATTATCTCGATTATTTAGTCCTTAGCAAAAAGGCCAGCTTCACAACAACCAACTAAATGAGGACATTTCAGTGGTAAAGAGTGAACGAAATGTGAAAAGCACGCTAAATGTAAAATCAAGGTGTCCAGCTCTGCAGGTCAGATCTTGAAGTGGGAGTATTTTACTCCTTTTAAAAAATAAAAATAAAAAAAATGTTTGGAGTACAATGATTTTTTAGGGAGTAAAAGTAAGTCACATTCCCATTAGAGTAAAAATGATTGGTATGTAACATTTCTTAAAACCAAATTTTTCATGCGCATTAAAATATACATTGTGTACATCTTCATACCAGGCAGTAATAATAGTAGAGCTTCCTACTGTGACACTACGTGTTCTACTGGTCCAAACATATCCATGGAGCTGTGTGGATGAAAGTAGGGGGACTGGCCCATATCTATCTCCTATTTAATTGTTGGGAGTGTTTTTTTTTCTCCCTACTTTTTATTTTTGGGAGTATTTGACTACTAGTAGTGAATGAAATTCACTGATAAAGCCCTTATCTGTAGGGCTGAATAGAACTCCTAAAGTCACTTTCCAAGATACTTCAATGGGACAGCACCTCTAAACGCACTGGGTGCAGTCCAGCTATAAAAACTAATTTCCACCACTCCTCCTAAAGCTTCTATGCAAAACCTCTGTCACAGATGATTCAGGAAGCACATTGATGGTTTGAGGTTTTTTTTATTGCACTTTCAACAGGCCCCATGTCGGTCTCTTGTCTAAAAAGCACATCCTTCGTAGCCCAGACTTCCTTAACCCCTTGTTAGTAGATGGTGATTTTCACCCTCAGTACACTAATAGTCTGTATGAACTGCAATGGAAACCTTAAGACCTATGGCCTTCTCACTAAACTCCCTGCGGCACTTCCTAACTTTCCACACTCTATCGAGTTGTTAGTGTTCTAAGAGGGTATGGGATTGTGCCTTGCAGACAAACTGCTAGATGCATTCTGTCTTCTACCAGGCTCACTCTTTTCGCTCCCTCTACTGATCTCTCTGCGCACCCTCCCCATGTCCATCCACCTTTACTCGCTCACCCCTTCTGATGTCTCATGCTTTCCTGGGCACTCCTTTACCCTTTTGAAGTTAGTGTTTTCCAGCATTTTATGGATATTTATAGAGTGCAGCATTCACCAACGAGAGCATCAAGGTGCTCGGCCATGAGAGGTGGGAGATGGCAACAGGCATGTGCGCAACATTAAACGAGAGGAAAAGAGCAGAGTCTCGAGTCTGCAAAGGAAAGTGAGGTGGTCCTGTACCCGGAGTAATGGAAGAGGAAGCAAGTTCCATAGCCGGGCAGCACAGACAGAGAAGGAGTACCTACCAAAGTGAGATCGTCGGATGCGAGGAACAGGGATACAGGGTGAGGAAGCAGAGCGAAGGCAGCGAGAGGGAACATGCCAAGCATATTTTGCTTGAAGATAGACTGGGTTGCTCTTGTAGAAGGTGCTGTGGACTATATACAAGGCTTTAAGGTTGACCCTGCTGGCAATCGGCAGCCAGTGAAGAGCTTAGAGAGCGGCAGTGGCCAAGAGAGCCAGGGAGCCCCCAGGGCCAGACGGGCTGCAGAGTTCTGGAGAACCTGAAGGCCGTGGAACAGGTACTTGGGTTGGGCCAAGTAGAGGGAATTACAGTAGTCAAGAGGGCCAGCAATGAGGGAGGAAACGACGATCGGGTGAAGGGAGACAGGGAAAAAGGGAAGGGCCTTACACAAGTCAGTGTTTGAAATTAACAGCTTGACAGACCGCACTCACCTGGGGAAGAAGAGGGACAAGGAGGGTTTGACCCCTAGGCTTTTGACAACAAGCGAGGGGCTAGGGAGCGGCCCAAGCTCTGCGGGCTAGTAAGCATCAGACCAAAGAGAGGCATCCCGTGGGGGCTGACTAAAAGGACCTCCGTTTTGTCCCCATTGAGACAGAGACAGTTGAGTATCATCCAAGCATGAATGGCAGAGAGGCAGGAAGGGCACTGGGAGGCAGTGTCGGGCAAAGCCAGATCTATTCGGATCAAGATCTGGGAATAGTTGGCATAGGAATAACAGCAGAAATCAAAAGCGTGAATAAGCGAGATGAGCGGGCGGATATAAACATTGAAAAGAAGGGGAGAGAGCGCTGAACCCTTTGGGACTCTGCAGAGAAGGGGACGAGCAGAAGATGTAAAAGGGGACAAACGGAGATTGAGAACGATGGTAAGAAAGGAAGTAAACCATTGCAGATCTATGCCGGAGATGCCCAGTTGGGAGAGCCTCTGGATCAGGATGGCGTGGTCTATGGTGTCAAATGCAGCAGAGAGGTCCAGGAGCAGTAGGGAACCCCCCGCCCCCCTTCCTCTGGTCTGCAATCTGTGCAAGATCGTCAACCACTGACACTAGGACAGACTCCGTGCCTTGGCTAGGCCTAAAGCCAGAATGAAAAGGATTGAGGCAACTGTACTTTTCCAGGCAGGAGGAGAGCAAAGGTGTGATGTGTCGAACAGTTTCATATTGTAGGATAGAAGAGAAATGGAACGGAAGTTAGCCGGGAGAGCCAGATCAAGATTCGTTTTTTTTTAAAAAGGGCTTGGGGATGACCAGTGCATGTTTGAGAGGGAGGGACACCAGTTGCCATAGAAGAGTTAACAGAAGAAGACACCAGCGAGACAATCTGGGGAATGATCTCTTTAATGACCCTGAGAGGAATGGGTTCAGACCGGGAAGCCGATTTAAGGTGCATCGTAGCCACGATGACGTTGGCTTCAGAGACAACTGAGAAATGAGACCAGAGAGCCAGGGGCGCAGAAGCAGAGCAAGCAGAAGGAGGCAGAGGGACTGAGCACTGTGATGGGGTAATCTTATGTCGAATAAGAGAAATTTTGTCCTGAAAGAAAGAAGACTGGGAGCAACCGAGACAGAGAGGGACAGATCTGATTCACAGAGGGAAGGGTGGACAGCGAGTGAACTATTTTGAAGAGAGTTTTAGGGGCATTAGAAGCCGATTCAATGGAGGAGGTGAAGAAAGCACGCTTGGCCTCCACAATAGTTGACTGATATGTAGCTTTTGCTCTGCGGAGCGCAAGCAAGGCAGAGGGTGAATAGTCAGTTCTCCTTCTGCGTTCAGCCTGGCACCTGAATAGGCGCAGCACGGCAAGCAATGCTGAGAACCATGGCTGAGAAGGGCGGCCCTGTGGCCGCCAAAGCGCTGGCAGCAGATGTAAACGCAGTCGCCAGGGTGAATAAAATCAGGCGGGGTATCACTAGGGAGATGGTCTGCGATATTTGTCACAATGGCAGCCCGACGAACACTATTCTAGCGGCGGGCTGGGGGGCGAGGTAATGGGGGAACCGGGGGAGCCAGAGACTCCCTAATGGAGAATGCAATGACTACATGTCAGACCAAGAGTCCGGATGGCTAGAGTGGAATGTGACCAAATCTGGAGAAGCAAGGATAAGTTCAAGAGTTTTTCCTGAAGAGTGAGAAGGGCCAACAACAAGCTGGCTAAGGCCACAGTTGCCGAGAGCAGATACAAAGCGAGAAGTCTAAAGGTCAGACACATCTTTGGGATGAAGATTAAAATCCTCGAGAAACATGATGGAATTGTGGTGGAGCTTCAGCTCAGAAAGAACTTCAAGAGAACCAGTAAAGAAAGTGGCAACGCGAGGGCAGTGGGGGTTGATAGGACAGGAGGAAACGAGGGTACAAGTGGGTGAGATTTCAGCATGAAAAAATACATCATTCCTCGAGCAGCGTGTGAGAGAATGGTAGAACTGAGCATTTAAAAAGTGAATTAAATATCATTGCAATTTCACCCCAGAATGTCATGCATGGGATATGGCATGATTTTCACATGCTCATGAATATTCCCTGTCAGGCTGGGAATCCTCCGTAAACGAAAAAAAAGTTTCACTTTCACTCTAAAACTGTATTTCTCCTCTAAACCAATTAGTGTTATCTGAGTCCTACTACCCTCATCCAATTTCTGTTCTCTCCCTAAGGCCGCCTGTGGCAGCCATCTTCAGATTTATACTGCACACTTCAGTGTTGGGAGTCCTCGAGTCGCTCTCTGAGCTATTTTGTACTTTTCCGTGAAGAAATTTGGAAATTTGGAAAAAAAGCTCTAATTTGTTTCATCGAAGCCTGTGTGCTCCTGTCTCTATCGGCCAGCAGCGTGGACCCATTGTCGGTGAAGTTGCATGCCCCTTAAAGTGGTTGTTCGTCAAAGTCTTGGGCCTACTTCGTGCCCTTTGACCATGACAGAGGAGAAAAAGGAGGGAATGACCCTCTTCAGGCCCTGGGAATGACTCTCTTCAGGCCAGTGCAGGCTATGTAACGACTTTGTGGAGGACAAACATTTGACAATGTCTATACTGCCTGCACCCGGACCACAATGAGGATGGGTGCGAGATATGCCTGGGCTTCTTGAAGAAGACAAAGACATGAATAGCAGGCTGGGGGCATGGTACCAGTCGAGCAAGGCCTCTAACCCTGTTCTCCGAGCAGGGTCATGCCTCACCCAGGACCGGCCGGTCAGAGGAGCGGCCTCACTCCAGGATGAGGTGAAAGTGCTTAGAGTATGCCCCATCCATGGGGGTCCAAGATAAGACCAAGAACCGCAAGTCCGATTCCAACAGGTTTGCGGCTGATGCGGGTCCCAGGTTGGATAGGCCGCGACCACCATCGCCGTCCACCTCCACTGCCTGCCATCGAGCTCCTCCTCAAAGAGGAAGTCGTCCACTCCTGCCAAGTTACAGGACTAATCAGAAAAGCCAAGGCCGGAGGAAGAGAAGAAGGCTGCGCAGCCCAAGCGACTTTGTCATCTTCTGTAACGACTGCGGTGGTAGGTGCCGACTCGCCTCTGAGGTGCGACGCAGCAGCTGAGGTAGCAGTGAAGGCTGCAGGCACCACTGGGGGGAGGGGGGGTCTAGGGGGAGGCACTGGTCCAGATCACAGTTCAAAACCCTTGTGGAGCAAAAAGGGGAGGGGGAGGTGGCCGCAAAACAGCCCTCCAAGGTTTGCGTTCAACCAATGGACATCTCATCCACGGACAATGACCACCAATGCAGTCCACGAGGACGACGGCGACACAGAGCCTGCCTAGCACTCCATTGTTCCCTCCACATCCGAGGGACATAGTCATTGATGTCCTGTTGACTCTCCACACCCTAGTGATGGAGATCCAGCAGAGGTTGCCCCCAGCACTGGCACCTGTGGTACTGCAGGCCCTTGACCAGCCAACACGCAAGAAGAGGAAGTGTTGTCCGCTGCAACCGCATCAGTCTCCTCCACCTTGTTGGGATCCGACTCCACCAGCGGACCTTGATACACACACAGACATTGGTACAGAGATGGCCACGGAAACCGACGAAGATGAGGCCTTTGTCCTGGCAGACAACGAATCACTGCACCTGGACGCCCCTCGTAGTCTTTCCGCCAGACGAGGTGGGATCATTCCACTCGATCTCCAGGGCATTTGAGCTGTTCCAGCTGGTGCCTGAGGAAACCAATACAGAGGGTTTCCTATATCAGTGACGCAAGTCCAAGCGGAAGACGATCATGTCGGTACACTTTTTAGATGACATTTGGGAGAAAGGCATAGCCCTTGTGAAGAACCCATGCATGGCTCCAACCAAACGAGACAGGTTGGAGAAGAAATGCAGGGTGCCGGACCCCATGCCCAGGTGCTTGTGGTCCCAACCATCTCCAGACTTGGTAGTGTCGGCTGCCGCATGGAAACGTTCGGCCAACCCGGCTTCCGCATCATAAGTCCCCCCCGGGACAACTAGGGGAAGATCGATTCCTCGGGGAAGAGAGTCCTATATATACGGCAGCATTCACGATCAAGGCAGCTAATGCTCTGGCTATCTTGGCCCTATACAACCGGGCGCTTTGGTACAAGTTGGGCCCTATCCTGGAATTCCTCCCCAAAGACAAGAAAATGGAAGCTCTTACCGCCTTACAGGAAGGGGAGGTGGCGTCGGACCATGCCATTACGGTGGCAGTGGACATCGCCAACACAGGCTTCCGGCAGATAAGAAATGGAGTCTCTCTTCGTCGGCAGGCATGGTTGAAGGCCACAAACTTTCGGCAGGACATGCCCATAAGTGGTGAAAATCTGTTTGGGAATGCAGTCGACTAATACCTTCAAGCCATAAAGACGGACACGAAGACTGCCCGTTCACTGGGTACTCTACAGCAGCATCGTGCCTTGTCTTTTTCACTCCTCCAGGGGAAAATCAAGCATATCATCCAAGGGATACTCCACGCCACACAGGCAACCTCCATACAGGAAACCTACAGGGGTCGCTCCCAGGTCTACGGTAGCTGAGGCCAGCGTTGCCGTCGCCCGCAGGTCAGGGCTCCGGCACCGGTGCCTAAGCAAGCCTGCTCCGTCCAAGACGTCAGGCCCCAACTTGTGCACCCCGGTGGGAGGCCGGCTGACTAGATTTGTCAACGAGTGGAAGATAATCACCACTGACAGATGGGAGCTGGACGCATTCGTCCGGGGACACACCTGGCAGTTCCAATGCAGGTTCACTCGTATACCACATCGTTCCCCAGGAACATGCTTAACTCAGAATGAGCCCCTTTGTCTTGCAGGGTGACTGATTTAAGCCTGTTTTTGTCCATTTCTAAATGATATACCTCACAGTATGGCAATAGCTGCTAAAAAGCCATAATTGGTATCCCAAGTGCACCGATCAGTGTGTCTAAAATGTTCAAATTGTTCCTCCTTCATGTTTCATTTACACTTTCGATGACATAATTGAATCTCTCCTACTGACACCTTGTGAACTCTACTTCCTCCCAACCCATCCAGCCCCAATCTGAGCAAATTACACCCCGCTTCCCAGCGACTACAGTATAGCTTCTATTGCCATGACTAGAGTACCATATGCCATCCGGTGTGCAGGCCATAGAGAGCAGTAGTGGGAGGTAGAGTGATTGCAGTAACTCCACATTGCAGTTGCAACTGAAGGAGCGCAGAGACGCCCAAGCCACTGTTTGCCGAACGAATGCTGGTTCTGAGAGGGTCTCTAACTTCAGAGACCTTGATTGCATAGGTTACGCAGTGGGAAACATTGTTTTTGAATGGTAGAACAGGCCATGGTTGCTCGGAAATCTGGGAAACCTGCTGGCTCTGATATGGTACCTCTGGATTTTTATAGAGATAAAAACTTAATATCTGGGCCCCGATTTTGACCAGAGTATTTAATGCAGCTATACACTCAAGGGTGGTCCCTAGAACATGGAGGGAGGTAACGATAATCCCAGCGTATGAAAAAGGAGGAAGAGCACCCAGGAAATTACCGACCAATTTTGTTGCTAGATTGTGCTGGGAAGACATTCGGGAAGGTACTACAAAAATGGGTGGATGACCTTTGACTCAAGGATAGGAGCACCTGGGAAGCAGTTTTTAACTTGCACTTTGGACTGGAAAGTTGTTTGCCTCCGCTAGATGCGTGCATCGTACCTGGCTAGTCCGGAGGAGGATGATGGGTACTTTTAAATTTTACAGTGGAAAGTGAGATGAGGCTGCAGGCTCTCCAAATTGGGGGAAACCCCATCAGAAGATAACAATTAACGTAGATACCATTTTCAAGATGTATGTTTGTTTTTTATGATATTGTGTGGCTTACTATATAACATTTTGTGCAATTTGACTATCGATTTTTGTAATAAATTGTGCTGAAGGTATAATCTGAATAAAGCTTTAAAATGAAATAAATGCTGTCCCCCTGAAGACCATAGTTGCAAAGGTCGCGCGGCTGTAAGTGTGAAATTTAGAAGCTTTCCCCATAGTAAGTTGGGCTCCGGTTGCAGGCGAGCACCGAGAGCCTTTAGAGCGAGGAGAGCTCCTTTTCCAACCGGCACGGGCCACGGAAACCAGAGAGAAGCAGTTTGCTGAGCAGAAGAACCAGAAGACCCAGAGGCAGCGGAGGGAGCACACGCAAGACCCAGTCAGTTGAATAACATATTGTGACCCTGCAGCGCTCTGTTATTGCCCGCTGGCCAGGTCCGGCTACTTTGAATATTGAACTGATGTAAAGCAGAATATTAATCATTTTGAATACCGAGCTGATACGAAAAGGAGAAAGTAGCAGAATAACAACTTGGTCGGACAAGCCATAAAGGTGTAATTGTGTTTATGGGGGTCAAAATAATTGCCAACAAGAGAGGGTAATATTGGAAGAACCAATACAAAGAATTGTTCCCAAAGCCAAAAGAGGGCAATAGCAGAGCAAGTTAAAAAGAACCAGTATTGCTAAAGCCAAGAGAGGGCAATTAAGAAGCCGGTTGTTTATGAACCCTATTGTTAGAGGGAGAAGGAAGCAATAGGGGCAACTGACCTAACCAAGCATTGCCTAAACCAAAGAAGAGTGAGAGGGAGCCATTATCAGCACTTGGTTAATGCAATAGTGGCAGGAAAGCTGCCCTTCTGACGGAAGGTATTCAGGAGGAGGGAAGCATAACTTGCCTTGCATGTGGCAATCCCAAGTGTGGAACAAACGAGCATCAACGTGTCTCATGTTTTCCCCAAAGAGGTAGTCAAAACTGATGTTGTGGAAAATGAAGTTTATAAGTTGTTTGAAGTAAACTGTACCACAGGAGTACTTGTAGTAGTGTTGGTAGTTTCATTAGTCCTGGCAGGCGAGTATACCACAGTAAGGGACCTTGTATTTGTAGAGCTGGTAGGTGAGTGGACTAGGTGAAAGGTATTAAAGTACTGTGGTGTGGTAAAATGTTGAAGTGACAAGGTCACTCAAGTACATTCTGAATTGTTGTGGAATCATCCTGACAAAACAATATTGCTGATGCAAGTATTTTGTGAACTGTTGACAAATCATCCTGACAGAAGCATTTTTGTAGATATTGATGAACTGTGGAAGCATACTTATTTTCTGAGAAGCATTTGTGTGCAACTCTCTGCAATCAGTGGAGAGATGAGACTTGTTGAATATTTTGAACTGTTAATCAAGTCCAAGTGAGAGACTTATTGGAGCAAGAAGAACTTTATTAGAACTTTATTATAAGACAGAACTTCCTTATTTTGAACTGTTGATTGAAAATCCTGTTTGAATCTGGGGAAAGGTTACAAGGAGAAACAGTTAACAGGTTTTGAGCATAAGCGTTCTGTTATAATTGAATTGCTATATATTACTTTAAGTTTGTTGTATGTACAAGTGTGAGGGACAGATTCCCTTTTTTAGTGTTTCTGGTCGTTATTTTGATAGGCAGGACATCCTCGTTGGTGGCGGGGTGGGGGGGAATAGTGAGGCGTTTATCAAACCCTTTTCAGTAGTTGTCCGCCTCACATTTCTGACCCCTCACAATACACAATTATAGTATCCTGAAGGAAGTTTGACTTCAATTCTAACTTCTAACACTGAAACTGGATAAAAGGTTACTGGTCCTGAAAAAATTGACCTCACCTCGCATGAACGTTAATTCAACAAAAATACCTTTATTATAAAGTTATCAAAAAATCATAACAAATCTTAAGATCTATTAAAAACAGAAATACAATCAAATCATACATTTTCAATTTGTTTACGAATACAATATAGCTTCCACGTGTATTGGTTCTCAAGGTATACAGTTCTTATTTGGATCTGTAACTTAGAATGTCAGAGCTAAGCACGCTGGTCAAAATTACCTCTGTATACTTCTGCAAAGCCCCTGATTTGAATTTCCACATACACAGAATAAGACATGCTGCAGCGTGGTGGGCTGCTTTTAGGTGCTGGGAGCCGTAACAGGAGGGCATTAACCTAATCTATGTGTGAAATCCTAAGCACCTGTCCTGCGGAAAGATCAAGGGTTTGATTTTTTGCAAAGTGTGGAGATTTAGAGCCAGGCCGTTTGGGCCTTCTTGGCTATGTGTTTTTGTAAGGGTGCAGAATAAAGACTGACACGAGGAGTCATGGTGTTAGGGTTTTCTTTTCCATTTTACACCTTGAGTAAAAGCTAACTCTCCCTATCTCTAAGTGGGGCTTCCCTGCCTCAGCGGAATTAACTAGTGACAGAATGTCCAAAGTAAAAGTCCCAGTGTCCAAATCCTAACTGTCCCTTACACACTAAGCTAACTAAATCAAAGGAGATGTCTTCTTGATCCAGAGAGGTGACTCCCTTCCCCTGGACAAAAGGCAGTTCTTATCAGATTCTCTTCATCTAACTACAGCCACTCCTTGACTGTCGGAGAAATTTCTTTCTCCCCCTAGCCTTCCAAAATAAGGTTTTTTGTGTCCCACACTCTGGTTGGTAGCTTTAGCTTACCCTCACCAGCTACTGTGCTGAAGAACATCAACCTGGATACTCTTTCCAAGCTTTCATGGGTACTCGACCCTTGGGTGCAGACCTGGTTCCCTCTCGCCAAGCGCTGCACTGTAGAAGTGTTGCCTGGCTGCCCTCTCCAAGCTGTAGACTTGGTTCACTCTCCTGCCAAGCCTTCGTACAGTTCCATGGTCGATTTGGGTGTGCGTCCCAGACTCTCCTTCCTTGGCTTTGCAACAACCTCCTTGAGGTGTCCGAGCCCCTGTGGCTTCCTGCATACTTTGTGTTATGGCTTGCATGAGTGCTGGCTCCCTTCAGTCAGCTGGGCTTGATCGCGGCACTCGAGTAACTTTCCAGAGCTTCCTTTCCCCTGCAGCGGCTCCACAGGTTTCTCCTTCTTGGGGATAGCGTGCTTGTTCGCTTTTGTGGTCCCCCGGTCTCTGGGGCTCCTGTAGTCTCGACCCCTTCTGGGCTGTGCTGTCCTCCTCCTTTCCTGGACCGGCCGCGGACACTCTCTCCTTCTGCTCAGCGTCCCGGTCTACGCCCATCTGGCTCCTCTTGGCTCTCAATGTTCCTCCTGTCAAGTCCTTTGTTGCTTTTTTTGTCTTACTTCTGCTTGTGACTGCTCATGAACCACTAGACTACTGAAAGTGGTTCCAATGCTTACTCTGTATTGCTCCGTATTCCTTCCTCATCTCAGTACAAGTGATTGAGATGGTAACTCACTAGTACAACTACTCATCTCAGTACTCGCTATTTCAGTTGCCTTAGCAAAGTTGAAAGGGTGTGAGGGTAAGTGTGAAGAGGAATGAGGAGACGAAGGAAAGGTGGGTTAATTCTGGAAAGGGGCACCAGGGTCATGTGCTTGGTGGGAATACTGTGTTCTCCTGATGTGGTAGTCACTGGTCCTAAAGGGGTTTTTCCCCTGCCATGAGATCCACCTGCTGAATGCCCCCCCCTGTTGGGCTATTGGGTAGTGGCCTCATCACCCTGGCCTCATGGGAAGGGGCTCCCTTTCAGATGCAGTGACGACATCATGTGATTTGTCAGTTTCTGGAAGGACAAGCTGCGGTCAATGATTCAGCCTAAGGATTTAGCGTTATCCGAAAACTGCGGATCACTTCCTTCTAGGCACATATCATTGAGCCATTGTTGAATAAGTTTTTTTAGCAGGGGACCGATGATGACTAGTACGGTCTTAGATGGGTTAAGTTTGAGGTAGGCAGTTGGCCTCCAGCACTGTATGATGACCAGGTAATCCCGGATAATGTCCTGTGGGCTTTATTCTCATGTACAACTGAGTATCGTCCGCATGTTAGCGGATGCTTATTTTGGGATCTTTGAGGAATGTGCCCAAAGGATCAATGAGAGGATGGACCCTTGCGGGAATTCAAAGCAGACTGGGAGTCGGTTAGAACACATGTTCATCTGGATGGTTTGATGTCTCCCTGAGAGGTAGGAGGTAAGCCAATTCAGGACAGTACCAGAGAATCCCATACTGTCAGCGAGGAGGTAGAGAAGGCGGCTGTGATTGACACGAGAGGTCAAGGATGACCAGGAATCCCTTCTTTCCTCTTCGATTTGATAATTTAAGGGGTTTGGGAAATGGGCCTTATGAACCTCTTTGGACCTTTGTTTTTCCCCTTTTCCTCTGGCACAACTCTTGCTATGTCAGGCCATGCGTAGGTGACGAGGTCTAATTTTCCAACTACATATAGCGAGGAGGGATCTCCTTGGTTACTCCCGAGGTGAGCTGATCTTCCTCGATACCCCTATACCACACGTTCTTCCTTCACCCACAACAAGGCCATCCCCTACAGATCAGGGTCTTCCTCCTACCCTATTGCCCAGACCAGTCGTGCCTCCCTCAAACATTCCTGTCCTAATGCTGTGAAACTGGTTTTCTCGTGATCTTCATTGACCTTCCTCCATTACTTCTCTTTTCCCCTCCGTCTGGTATTCTCTCCTCTGTTTCTTCACCCACCTTCTTTAACTTCTGAACACCCTTCCTCCTGATGTTTACCATCCTGCACCACACGTCTCTTCTGCCTTGCCATGATCCTTCTCCAAACACCCATAATGTCAATAATGTAATAACCTGGGATTATATCGCTCGTGCCCCGAGTTGGCCTCCCTATGAGGTTTTTCACATGTTTTGGGGAATTGGGGAGGGATTGGGATTGGATGGATTTAATAGATTTTTCACCTGCTAATTCAGGATGCGGAGAGTGGAGAAAGTTTACCAAGGGTGTCTGCCATTTTGGTATTTACTGGGACCTTTGGTAGTGTGAATGCAGCAGTCTAGAGTTACCTCCAATTCTCTAGGCTCCCTTCAAGGTTAATGGAGCTCATAGCTGCTTACAGCTGGAGCTTTTGTTCTAATAAGCCGGTGAAAATCAGTTGAGTATCTCCCATGGTCTGCTTGCTGTTTTAACTGTGCAGGAGCACATGGGAGATCAGAAGGGCTTCAATGGGGTCTAATCTGGGTTTTGCCTGCCAGCAGAAGGGAAATTGAGCCCATCGATACAATGTTTCCTTAGACTAAGTAGCATGGGATTAAAGAGGTTGTGCTTACTCGGTTGTTGACTTGCCATTGTAAGGGGAAATAAATCTCACATATGTTGCCATTGACTGCGGAGCTAATTGTGTATCACTCAGTTTTCTGTGTGTTGTGCATTAATACTTGCTTGTCAAAGCGATGAAATGAACTTTCTCAACATGGCGCCTTTGTGTTACTTACCAGGAGCAACCGAGAAGGCATGTCCCCCCAGCCTCGACCGCCGGAACCTGAATAGAATAAGGATTCGTTTCACAACTAGGATCCAATTTAAGTCCCACAAAAGCGGCACGCTATGGGCCCAAAAAGGACTACCGGTAGCTACCAGATTATGAAGATGAAGGCGACAAATAAGATACTGAGGCTAAGCAAGATCTAAAGAGTGGCAGTAATCAATCTGGCTCAGTACCAATGAGCCAGATAACCCTAAAGGAACAACTCTCGCTGCTGATTAACAAGATTGGCACATGTAGGGGTTTTACTGGTTGCCATGACATGACAGGTGCTAACTTTCTGGGGGACCCCAGAGTCCTGTTTCACCTTGTGACTGTGATTGTCTCCTGACATATGATGGGGGCTAAGTGGGAGTGAAAGGGGGTGGAGGGAGATCCTCTTTATACCATCTCCAAGTCCTTCATTCTTTAGCGTTGTAGGGGGTGCTTAACCCCTTTTTTCACTTCACTAGAAGTCCCCCATGACATTTTTTATAGTTTCCACACGTCCTTTGTAATTTATCAATTGATACAAATTCACCCTTGTTGAACAGGTCCTCAAGTTTAACTAGAGATAGCTTAACAAGTTCTACCTTGGCTGCAGTGTTGGTGATATTTACGCCCAAGGCCCTAACAAGGTATACGTCGGAAGAGTGTGGGACAGACATCTCAAAGTCTTTTGCATGCACCCAATATGCAGTTCAACCATTTTATTTCACGCCTGATGGTGTGATGTAAAGTGGGAGTGGCGGATTGTACCAGGAGATGGCACGTAGGGCTTGTGCTATTAAATACTGTCTCTAGACCACGCATACCTAACCCTCCAAGATAATATGCAAGTGTCATTACTTCATGGATCGCTTTAGGGCTTATAACCTTCCACAGTTGCTTCCTCAGCACTGTTTTGAAGATCAAAAAAGCTGGTCAGAGGCTTAATGGGAATAAGGTACAACATGTTGGGTCCTGTCAGTATCTTACTTCAATTCAGTTTATTGCAGAGCAAAACAATGTCATTCCAATAGAGAAAACACAGAATGTTGCCAAAACAAAATAACAAATTCAAAGATTTTCTTTAAACAAAAAATGAAGAGCAACACTAGAAGTTACTGATTGCTAGATTGATTTAATTAAATATATATATTTATCCATGCTGCATGAATCAACTAGGCCTGAGCAAACCGAATAAATGTTACCCAACAGATAATTGCTGATTTTAAAGTACCTCCACTCCAAAGTAGGAAATCATGTGTACAACAGTTTTTTTTTTCCTTGAATGATGTGATTTTGGGCACTATAATACAAAAATGTAATAAGGTTTCCTTTGACACATTGTCACAAAAGCACATCCCATGTGGATCTGATGTAGCCTTCCAGTCTACTGTAAACATTGCCACCAGGAGAAAACCCCAGACTCCATTCTATTTCTAAGGTGTTGAGAAGGGGAGTGGATGTCACTGACCAGTGAATCGCTATACGTGAACATTATTCCCAGATTGCCAGTATTACAGAGCCTCTCTCACTGTTGGAAGAGTTGAACTCCTCCCCAACTCTGTCTCCTGGAGGACTCCATTTTTGTTTTTTTTATATTTCAAGGGCGAGTGCATAAATCACGTAGGTCTACGGTACAGAAACCTTCCTTGATGTGACTGAGCCAATCCATTTGGGAATAGTTGTGCAAGGACAATATTGAGCGGGCCTGTCTGTCAATCCCAACATTATACCACAGTTGCATGCCATAAAGCCATAGAGCTGCCTGCATGGCTGTAGAAGTAATGACTAATTCAGTGTGTTGCAAACCGGTGTGCCCCAACTGGAAGAAAGATGAGTTGCTAATATTAAATTATTGCATCAATTTTTATATTTTTATATTGCATGAAATATTGAATGTGTGAATTGTGGTTTTATAGGGTTTTGAGGTAGTAAATGTGTTATTAGAATTGGATAGGAGTGTATAAACAAAATGTATTGTGATTATTTGTATAGTATGTATATTGAGTTTTTATAAGTGCATTTGAATTTCTTTGTGTTTGTAAAAGTGATTTTGGAACTGAATACAAATAAATAAAATATTACATTTTGCCAAGGTCCAGGGTTTTTGCCCTGGCACACCTCCATAACTTCCCCTGGTCTACATCGCCCACCCCTGTGAGCTGGGCATGGACTTATCACAAGAGCAGTTTACTCCACATTGATCCCTTTAAGAAGGATAATGCCACAGGTAGTATTTTCAGTAATAGGAAGAATACTTGCAGAGCCCCCTCCAACCCCATCCTACAGGAAATGGCTTCTCAAAGGTATAATCTTCTGGTGGTATCACAGTTCACATCAATTTGTTCATGAACGTAGGCTATTGTGAAAAGAGGTCACACATGCACTATTGCATGGCTTACAGTCAGCCAGACGTTCCCTCTAAGATTAAGAATTCTCAATATCCAAGATGGCGGACCACTGATAAGCTCGGCCTGCAGAGAGAAATGCGGCAAGGCCAGAAACATGACACGGCAGGGGGGGGGCTAGGACACATCCCTGGCAAGCTTCAACTGGGAATTTACTAGTTCTCACCTTCGTGCTTCGACCGCACTGCAGTGTGATTTTTCTGTATGCAGATTCTGAATCGCTGCCAAGACGTCCAGGGGCACCTTTACAGAATACACGGATGCTGGATGAGGTTAAAGGCAGTTTTTAAATGTACTTATAACAGGTATAGAGGTTTCCTTCACTAGTAACACAAACGTTTGCAAGAGAAGAAAGACTGAACGATTGGTCCACTCTACAAACACCTTTCCTTATCCTTGCCTGGTGATGAAATAGGATTTTGTTCTCGATTGTCCAGCTTTACTAAAGGCGTTGGCAATAGTTTTCTGTATAGTTTGCCTGGCCAGTCTATTAGAGAGATAAATGTGCACTAGTTCTGCACCTCTCTGGATGCATGGCAACTTAGTCTGCATATTTATTTCATTAAATCATTTCTGTAAGAATGAAACCCAAAGTAGCTGCTTGCTTTTAAAGAGCCAATTGGGAGCTTGCCTGGGCCACAGATTTCCCATATTTCTGCAAATTCTGCCTATTTTAATCTCTGTTGCAGAAAATGTGTCATCATGTTCTACACCAAGATCCAAGTGGAAGTCAGTCTATGGAGGGGTATAATCTGCTACAATGTTGTAAATTGTGTGAAAATGTATATACCATTTCACCTCTGGCATACTCATGTCTATCTCTGAGTGGGTCATCGGCAGGAACTTGAAAACCCATAACTGCCTGGGAAGAAACACTGACCAAACACAGATCTAGGTCCCAGTGTTTGCACTCCTTCAACCCATCACACGGAGACCAATCCCATGGCAGGCTATAGAGGAATAGAAGACTAGCACATTGTGTTGGAATTTAACACTAGCGGAGACTAGGAGTCTGTTGGAGATGACTGGGAAAGGAGGAGACAGAGGAGAAGAATGGGGAAGAAGAGGGAAAGTGGCTTGGTACCAGGAAATAGGAGGGGAACGTGGAAAGACAAATGGGCTTGATCAGGACGAAGAGGGTGAAGGATGAAAGAGGGAAGAAACTTGGGAGCCGGAAGGAGGAACGAGATAAAATCTTGGGAGAAGGACAGAGAGTAGGGATGGAAGATGTTTGGTAGCGGGAAGGTGGAGGGGGAAGGTGGAAAGATAAAGAGGCTTTAGTATGAAAGTGTAAGGTGGAGGCGAGGCATAACCCACAGCTTAAGTAGAGGAGAACCACATGGATGTCGAGATGGATAAGGTCTAGGTCGAGGCGCAGATGGGGAAGGTTCTGCCAATATGCCCTACATCTGGTAGGCCATTGATGGTGGAGGTGCGAGCACACCACAGGGTGTTGAGGAGGTGTCTGGTGTTTGGGCACAAGGAGGGAAATGGGGTGGAAAAAGAAAAAAGAGCAAGCCCTGAGAGGGGAACTGGCAGGAGCCCAGAGGAGGGTCTCCAAAAGTGAAGGAATGGGATTGGTTGGTGATGGAACCAGAGAGTGAAGACCCTCCCTCAGACAACACAACCAGTAGTAAAAGCAGCGACTGGAAAGACTGTCCATGAAGATATTAGCACTTCTATTAGTAGTCTCCTGATCTGTAGAGTAGCGAGAGCAGCCCCAAGAACACTCATCTGGAGTAAGTGAGGAGGAAGAGGTTATCAAACCACTTTAGACTGAAAAGGCAACCATTACCTGTGGCATTTCAGGCCAGGAGACATGTACATTGAGACGGATTGGTTCTAAAGAGTAACTAGTACTTACTGGTGCTTACCTAACCTTTTATTAAAGATTGCGAGGTGGATCCTGCTGGGTGAGGGACCTGTTGCCCTTTGGTTCAGTTTGGATTTCTGGAGCATGCACATGACCAATCTAAATCCTCTGTCTATTAACAACCCCTGGGCAGACGAGCACGCCAAGCATTAATGGGACAGGCTGTGTGCTGGTAACACGGAACACACTTTCCTTGATTTTAAATTTCTTTTCATGTACATTTGTTGATCCGATGCACCGCTTTCTTTCTTAAGTGCCATTTCAAAGTGTTTCTGCTAATCATATTTCTGATGTTTGTTAATCTGCTTAGAATCACATGCTGTGCATAGGTCCGACATCCAGTGGTCACTGCGGAGTATTGCATTTTGTTTTTCGTAGTCGAAAAGGGGACGTTGACAAGGCGTGTCTGAAACACTATCCCTATAGTGACGTGCGTTGTACCCACAATCCCTCACGCGTTGAGGTCCCTCAGATTGTTTTTTTCCACCCAGCTTCTGGTCGCCTTCACGCGGAGCTCCTCGAGAGACATTGCAACTCCTCGACCTTTGGTCGTTTTTTCTCATTATATTAATAATCCCTCCCTCGACGCAGTTGTAAGCTGTTCTCCGCCGAAAAGAATCTTCGACGGAGGGTCGAGCGGAGGAAATCCTTCGGCGCTGCCGAACACGTGGCCTGGCCTCGCAGGCCATATACATTAGGGAGAGTGGGGTCGTGGGACATCTCTGGGTCTTTTCTGAGAATGCCTTTCCCTTTCCCCTTCCTTTCCCTTGGGGTGCTTATCGCGATTTATTGCCTCGGCTATGGAGAGGACACCCTTTAAGTTTTGCCCGCTTTGCAAAGGCAAATTTACTTGGAAGGACAAGCATTCACGGTGTAACCGCTGCTTGCCCCTCGATCACAAGGAGGAAGGTTGCGCGGCTTGTCGGCTTCTTAAGCCTAAAACTCTGAAAGAACGTAGAGTTAAAAGGTGGGCGGCCTACGCGATGTCGAAGGCCGAAGGTTCACCAGCCGCTGCTACCACCGACAGTGACGAGGAACGCGATAACACGACCTCCGCTACGGAAGTCGAAACCCCCTCTAAGGAGCGCTTGCGCGCTTCGTCGTCTGTCCCCGGCCACGACGGGCTCGGCTCACGCCCTGCTTATGGGGATGAACACCCCGGCGACACTGACGCACACAAAGACTCACATAAGCACACAACCCACGGCTCTTCTTCGTCTAAGACGAAAAGAGCTTCGGCGCCCAAGGAGACGCAGGTTCCACCGGCGGCCTCCTCGGACCGTTCAGGTTCGAAGCCCCTCTCGCAACCGCAGCCGCGACCAGCGACTGGGCTTTCGGCAAATAAGGGCGCCGCCCCCAAACCATCGGCCGGCGCGCATCAACAGAAGGCGCATACCGCCGTAGAGCGTTCGACACCCATAGCGTCAAACGCAAGCTTCCGCCGACAAACGAGTCGCCGACAAACGAGTCGCTGAAAGCTTGGCGAGGATCGCTGTAGCCGACGCCCAGAAGCGTACGCCGAAAGACACGTCGAGCGCTACGCATAAGTCGAAAGACACGCCGAAAAAGCCCGAAGAAAGGCAGGGACTACCCCCTTCAGTCGGGGGGTCACCCAGCACACCTGAAGGTTTTTCGGAGGGCGACGGGACACTTTCCTCGACGCTTTGGGAGAGGTCGAGCCGTTTCCAGTTAGATGACTCTTTTTTTTCCCCCGCCAGACCGCTCTGGGGTACCCCATGAAACCATGGAAAGACTCCACCTCTGTATGGAGAGGATGGAAAAGGTTTATGAATACCCAGACCTCTCAAACTCCCAAGAGGACTAGAGAAGGGCCTCAGGAGGACCCCAGGGCCAAAAATCCGAGGCTAGTCGATCCCCAGGTGGACACAGCCTCAGACTTCCATAACGTATACGACCTCACTGGGGAGGAAGAATACTTGGAGGAGGAGGATGATTTCATAGACCATCAAGTAGGACAGAACCGGGAGGAATGTCTGGAAGACACGCCAGACATTATAGAAGAAGGCTTCCGAGAAGACACTGAAGAAGGACCTTCGCACCCCTGGCAATCCCCATCAGTGTATTCCGACACTGATGTCCTAAACCTAAATCCTCCTGACAATTCACCGGTTAGGAACACGTCTCCGATTGACGATCAGCCCACTTGCAATGCACTGTTGCGCAGAGCAGCAGCACATTTCGAACTGGACACTGGGGAGCTCTCTCCAGAATTAGACTTTGTGGAAAAAGTAATTAAAGAGAAACCCCCGGTCAGCCAGACCATTCCCCTCCTAGCTTCAGTGAAGAGAAGAATCATCCCTTTGCTGGCCACTCCCGCATTGATCAGAGGGGTCAATCCAAGAATTGAAAAACTTTTCACTCCTTCTCCCTCAGACCCGCTCTACATTAGGGGACATTCCATTCTGGATTCCCTAGTAGTATCTAATACTAGAAAGAGGGCAGGGGTACCACTTTCCACCAGTGAGGCACCCCCTGACAAGGAGGGCAAAAGGCTATATGCCCTTGCAAAAAGAGTAACTTCCTCGGCTGCCTTCTCAGCAAGAATTGCGAACAACAATTCTTTGCTTGCTAGCTATGCAGACGCACAGTGGGCCAAACTGCGCAAGGACGCCGAGGAAGCACCGGAGCCTTTACGTACACGCCTACTTTCAACTATTGGCGAAGGAACCCAGGTCAACCAGAGCATTGTAAAAAACTCTCTGGACGCGGCAGAAACAGCGGGACGTTCCCTGGTGCAGGGAATACTCCTAAAACGCCATGTATGGCTAAGCAACTCAGGGTTTAAACCGGAGACACAGGCGTCTTTAATAAATAAACCTGTGGAAGACTCTAACCTATTCGGAAAAGCGGTGGATGAAGCTCTAGAGATGGCGAAAAAAGAGTTCGATACTATCAAGACTCTTGACCAAATCTCTAAGCCCACTACCAGACGCGGCTATGGCAACAAACGCTTTTTTCGTGGCCAACGCCAACAACAACAACAAAGTCAGCATCAACAATACCCTGCCACCAATTACCAGACCAATAGTGGGCAGTACAGCCAAAGAGGCCAACGCCGGGGTAAGGGGAGAGGTCGGGGATCCAGCCCCAGAGGCTCCCAAGCCCCCAACAACTCCAAGTGACGCAAAGATTCGCGTCCCCTCCCATGCAACACCGGTCGGGGGCCGGATAACATCTTTTCTTCCTACATGGGAGGATATAACGTCAGACCGTTGGGTACTTTCCACCGTAGCCCACGGATACTGTATCGAATTCAACAGTTCCCCATCCTACAGACCCCCGAGGGGACGTCGCATGACACCGGAACATCTTGCCATCCTTCTCCAAGAAGTACAACAACTGCTGGAAAAAGGAGCCATAGAGGTCGTGCTTCTATCTCAGGTAACGGAAGGTATTTATTCAGTGTACTTCCTTGTACCCAAAAAGGATCTAACCATGCGCCCTGTATTAGATCTGCGCCCAGCGAACAAGTTTATCAAACCCCAAAAGTTTCGTATGGTAACCTTACAGGAAGTGATCCCACTGCTTTCTCGGGGAGATTACATGACAACATTGGACATGAAAGATGCATACTTTCATATTTTAATGTTGCCAGCGCACAGAAAATACCTCAGGTTCATGATAGAGGGCAAACACTACCAGTTCAGAGTGCTACCCTTCGGCATAGCATCTGCACCAAGGGTATTCACGAAGGTGCTGGCAGTGGCAGCGGCCCACCTGCGCAGGTTGTCCATCCCAGATTACCCTTACCTCGACGACTGGCTCATAACAGGGGATTCTTACGAAACATGCTTCTCCAATACCCAAAAGACGGTAGACCTTTTGTTCCAGTTGGGCATCTCCATCAACGAAAAGAAGTCCAGTTTAGACCCCAGTCAAATCGAGCAATTCCTAGGGGCTCTAATTCAAACAAAGGACGGCCTCGTCTTCCCCTCCAAAGAGAGGGTCCAAAACATACTGTTTCAAATCCCTCAATATGTGACCGGTCGAGAGGTGACGGTACGCAAAGCAATGCGCTTGCTAGGAATGATGGCGTCGTGTATTTATTTGGTACCTCACGCGCGCCTGCGCCCAATGCAAGAGTGGCTCAACAGCCAGTGGTGTCAGGCCAGCGGACTATGGGAGGATCTAGTTGTGGTCTCGCAAGCCTTGGTTCTCTCGCTACGGTGGTGGACAAAGGAAAACATGGAAAAAGGGAAACCCTTTGCCACACCCGCGGCGGAAGCCACTCTAACCACAGACGCATCCCTCACAGGATGGGGGGCGCACCTATCCCATCAGACTGCTCACGGAGTGTGGACTCCGAACGTAGCATCCAAACACATAAATCTACTGGAGCTACTAGCTGTGTTCAAGGCGCTAAGAGCCTTCCAGGAACACCTACAAGGCAAAACAGTAATGGTCCTTACAGACAGCACTACAGCCATGTACTACATCAACAAGCAAGGGGGCACCCACTCTCCTGGCCTGTCCAAACTGGCCCAGAATATATGGAAATGGGCTCTCAAACAGGACATGTTCCTGCTATCACTACATGTACCCGGGGAACTCAATCTGCTGGCAGACAAACTCAGCAGAGATTTCCCCCTGCCCAAAGAGTACGAATGGCGACTGCACGAAGACATCGTCTTCGACGTCTTCACACAATGGGGATTCCCAGAAATAGACCTGTTCGCAACCCTGGAAAACTCACAATGCCTAAGTTACGCCTCCAGGTACCCCCAGAACCAATCCAAGGGGAACGGTCTGTCGATGCAAAGGTCAGGGAAATTTGTTTACGCTTTTCCCCCGACTCCCCTTCTCAACAGAGTGGTGCACAAGATGCACCAGGAACAAGTGACCATGATACTAGTGGCCCCAATGTGGGCACGACAACCATGGTTCGCTCACTTGATGGAGATGTCTCTATCCCCCCCAGTAAAACTCCCCTGCCCGTACAACATGCTGTCTCAGGACAAGGGCAGGACTCTGCATCCATGCCCCCAGAACATGAACTTAGCAGCTTGGCTCCTGAGATCATAGAGTTCGGACATCTACTGCTTCCGCAGAGATGTATGGACATTCTCAGGGAAGCCAGAAAACCGAACACTCGCCACTGCTATTCTAGCAAGTGGAAAAGATTTGTCATCTGGTGCAGGAGTAAAAGCATCAACCCTATTGACTGCTCTCCCACACATGTGGTCCTATACCTGACCCACCTATTGGATTCAGGTCTAGTGTTTAACTCCATTAAAGTCCACCTAGCTGCACTTTCTGCATACACCACTTCCCAACTCAAAGTGTCGTGGTGGAGGATCCCTGTTATAAAAGCCTTCATGGAGGGAGTAAAGAGGATACACCCCCCAATAGCTGACCCAGCTCCCGGATGGGACCTTAATGTGGTTCTTACCAGACTCATGGGCTCTCCATTCGAACCCATGCACAAAGCATCTCTTAAACACCTCACGCTTAAGACTGCTTTTTTAATAGCTATCACCTCAATCAGGAGAGTAAGTGAACTTCAGGCTCTTTCTATTCTAGACCCCTTCGTTACAGTTCACAAAGATAAAGTGGTTCTACGCACTCACCCTAGGTTTGCTCCGAAATTTATTTCTAAATTCCACGTAAACCAATCTAGAGAACTACCAACGTTCTTTCAAAATCCTTCCAATTTGGGAGAAAGGACTCTGCACACACTAGATGTACGCAGAGCGGTCATGTTCTACATGGAAAGAACCAGACCACTGAGGAAGACCAATCAGTTCTTCGTCTCGGTGGCAGCAGGAAGAGAAGGAGATGCGGTTTCAAAATCCACTATTTCTAGATGGATTGTTCAATGCATCACTCTCTGCTATACTCTTGCTAAGAGAGAACTGCCCTTTAAGCCAAGAGCACACTCTACTCGAGGCACGGGGGCATCCATAGCATTCATTGCAAATGTTCCCCTTGAGTCCATCTGCAAAGCGGCTACCTGGAGTTCGGTGCACACCTTTACAAAACACTACTGTCTAGATACACACTCTAGATCTGACTCCCAGGTGGGACAGGCAGTATTACGACACCTTTTCTCTACTGTTCCTTCTCATAACCCACCGCCAACTCCGGGTACTGCTCGCTAGTCTATGCACAGCATGTGATTCTAAGCAGATTAACAAACATCAGAAGAGAATGCATTACTTACCGTAAAAGCATTTCTGATGGTTGTATCTGCTTAGATTCACATGCGCCCACCCTTCCTCCCCGCTCGGATGGAAGGAACATAGACTTCCTTTATATATCTCTCTCTTTTCTGTACTCACTCACGACTAGAAGGCTCCCTCAGGGCAGAAAAATACAAACAGAGGGACCTCGACGCGTGAGGGATTGTGGGTACAACGCACGTCACTATAGGGATAGTGTTTCAGACACGCCTTGTCGACGTCCCCTTTTCGACTACGAAAAACAAAATGCAATACTCCGCAGTGACCACTGGATGTCGGACCTATGCACAGCATGTGAATCTAAGCAGATACAACCATCAGAAATGCTTTTGCGGTAAGTAATGCATTCTCATATTTTGTCATTGTGGTAACCACCAATCTGGTCTACACTGCATAAACCAAGAAAAGCACACTTGTCAATGCCTTGGTAGCCTCTGCTTTGGAATGTGTACTAATTTCTGTATGATTCTACAATCCTAAAAAATATGTAACGTGCATACCGCTAGTCTTCATTTCTTCTCTTTCATTGTTCATTTACAGGTTGTGGGTTTGGAGCTGAGCGGGTGCACAACCTGTAGTTAGGAAGGAAATTATTGTCCCATAAAATAAAGTGGACATAGTCTTTACCTTACATGGTTGTAGGTTGAACATATGTCCCACCATGTCACCAGGCCACCCCTTTTCAAATACTGGGCTTTCATTTTGCAAACTCTTGGCAATTCAGTACTTCAGCCTAATTGAACACCAGCAAGAATGTATTGGTTTGGTAAATGAGTGCCCAGGATGGGACAACTTCTACCTTAAGTAACATGGAGTCCACTGCTAACCCTACATATTCAATAATGAATGAGTGATGGAAAAACTATTGTAATCCTCCCCAAGCAGATTCTTTGAAGAGAGAACAGTGGTGAACAACTTTGTCAGTTTTCATACAAATGTAGAATTTTGTCTAATTCTGGATTTCTAAGCATCCGTAACTGCGATGCGTTTCATTAATTTTCCAGAATGGAGCAGGCTATGATCACCTGGGCACTTGGTAGTGGCAACAGAGCTGTGAATCAGGTTGGAAAAGCGGACCTAAAATTAAAAAAATGCATATTGCTTCCATTGCCCAAACCCTTTGAGGGGCAACAGCCAATATACATTTATTCTTTTCTGGGCCAAAGTTAGCCAAGGAAATTTGAACGCAAGTTGTCCAGCCAGTGATGATATGATATGGCATTTACAACACGCCTGTACACAAGTGGAGAAATGAAGATATGAAAAGTACCCGTTTTTTTATAGTGATGTATGTGGAAGCTGTAGGGCTGATGTTCAAATGCTGACAGCGTCTACTAACCCCATTTGATTTCCAAGGATGATAACCTGACTACTGTTGACTTAATAATGACAATTTACTTTAAAAAATGGCAGTAGTTTCTTTGTTAAAACGCAACACATTTGTTATTCATGCCTCTCCGAATTATACATACTTTTGCCTGTGTGTAGAAAGGATTGGGGCCCATATGCAAAAGCAACTGCGTCTCAATGCTGCCATCTGTTTTCTTGAGCTCCATGTGAGAAGCATGCATACTTGGCCAAGTTAGAGTTTAGATCGTAGAGTTTTTATGCACTTTCTTTTGGGATGGGCTCTAAAAGGATTGGTATACATGGTTTCTTGCTTATGCCCAAAACCTCACCTCCCCTTTAGGTTGAGGATTATACATAATTATTTCCAACACAATTGTTTCTATATTGTGTAACTGTAGGTCATGCAATTTTACTTATTTGTGTTTTCTTTTTCTTTTTGTGACCAGATTTGCGATTTGTCGATCTAACCAGACATATTGCACAGTCTTGGAAGACTCTTCCCGAATCAGAGAAACAGGTACATTTCAACCTTGATTCTGAAAGAACTCATTACTAAAGTTGACAGCTAGGTTTTTGGATTGGCCCATTGTAAGAAAGATGGAGGCCTTGATTTTGAAACAATTGAGGCGGCATGCTAAGAAGTGGGGAAGAAGAAAAGCCTTGAAAAGGCAGAAACGCAGCTATTGTGGCAAGTCAGAATAAGGACATGCACACTCTGTGGATGTTTCTGACATGTATTCATTGAAGAATATAAATAACGCCTAACTTTCCCCATCACTACGGGGTATTCCATACTTATTTTACTGACTAGACTGCTCATCAAGCTCAAAGGTATAAGTCTGCTGTCCAAAATTAATGCTAACTGGCCCTACCACTATTCTAATAAACTAAGCTGCAGAGACTCTCTTCTTGGTGGATGATTCTCGCACTTCTCTTATTCTTGGTAATGTTCAATTTTCAAATATTCTCTTGTTAATTTTTGTGACAGTACCTGTAGTTCTTTTTGTGGACTTTTGGCTTTCCTCCTTCTTCAATGATTACTTTATTTGGTCTTTGCCGAATCCTTTGATTCATAGTAATGTACTCTGGGTAACCGCAGAAAGTCTTTTCCTAGGTTGTGTACAATTAGGCTTAAACCTTTCTTGGCATAGCCTGTTTTGTATATTGTTTATTCCTGTCCTTCACTTTATTATATACTCTCTGCTGCGTGGCCCTCCATGTTCATGATTTTTCTCTGCCCCTTGTCAAATCCTTTGGTTCGTGCTACTATGTTCTGTGAAATCGTGGAAAGTCAGTGTCCTTTTCTACGTGTTGTTTTCTATGCAATTATGTTTCAACCTTTCTTGGTGTCGTTTTTTTTTTCTCCTTTGATACATTTATTCCTGAGGCTTCTCTTTGTCCTTCACTTAAGAATATTCTTTCTCTGTTCTGCTCCCCTCTTCGTAGGATAGTGTTACCCACTTTGCATTGATCCCTCCCTCAGGGTTATTTATGATCTTCTCCAGCATGTGGTCTGGCATGTATTCACATGCTCATGAATATTCCCTGTCAGGCTGGGAATCCTTGGTAAAAGAAACAGTTTCATTTTCCATTTAAAACTGTATTCCTCCTCTAAACCAATCGCTGTCCTCTAGGTCATACTGCCCCCCCTCCAGTGACGGTCCTCTACCTAAGCCCCTCCTGTGGTTGCCATCCTCAGGTTTTTACCGCACGCTTCAGTGTTGGGAGTCCTCGAGTTGCGCTATGAGCTATTTGTATGTTTTATTTCTCGTGTTTTCCAACAAGAAAAGTTACATTTTTCTTAAAGCACCTGTGCGCTCTTTCCTTCATCTGCCGACAGCGGGGACCTGGTGTCAGTGAAGTTCCGTGCTCCTCAAGGGGTAGGATTCATAGAAGATTCTGGAAGGCAATCTTGGGCTTACTTCGTGCCTTCCGACCATGAAGGAGGGATGATCCCTCTTCGGGCCCTGCACCAAATGTATTTGTATTTTGTATTTTATTATACTTTATATAGCGCCTTTAATCAAAGCGCTTTACAGGGCACAATCAGCGGTACATTAATGCAATAGAGATCAGTGTTTCATGGTCAACCAGTATCAATCAGACAACTGAAGCAAATGAGTTTTTAAAGAAGAGCGGAACAGAGAATAAGAGGTAATGGATCGAAGAGATAGAGTAAGAAGGTTGCAGTGTGGAGGAGCAAGAAGCTGGAAGGAGCGAAAGCGGGTTTGAGCACAGGGGGGACGAGGAACATAAAGTCGAAAAAGACCAGCAGAACGGAGAGAAGGAGAATGAATTAGAGGAGAGATGCAAGATAGTGAGGGGCAAGACCGTACAGAATACTAGACAAAGGAAATTGTTTTTGAGCTGAGACTAAAAAGAAAGCCAAGTGATATAAGGGAAGAAGAAATTGAGTCCTGATAAGAGAGAAGGCAAAGCGAGCGAATTGAAGAATGATAGATTGATTTAAGACGAGCAAGACGTGAACTGGGAAGACCAAAGAATAGAACAGAGCATTAGAAGAGTCAGGAGAAAACTGGCGAGGATACAAGAAGCTTTGTGACGTGAAAAGTAAGGAATGGGCAAATTTTATGTTTATTGTAAAGATGAAATCGACAGTGCGTGAAGTGAGAGAGATATGATGGGCAAAGGAAAGATTAGAGTCAAAATAAAGACCAAGATTGCGAGCGGTGAGAGAGATTTGGTTGATTAGAGGGAGGAAAAGAAATGGGAGGAAACGGGGAAGGGAGAATATTGGCAGGAAAGAAATATTTCCAGCATTAGAGTAAGGTAGTGAGAAGTCATCCAGGATTTAATAGCAGTGAGGCAAGATGAGTGTGATGAATGTCCGGTGTGAAGGATGAGAAGGAATCGGCATAGAAGTGGTGTGATACTCTAAAGGGTGAGATAATAGGAGCAAGAAAAGAGGTGTACAAAGAGAAAAGGACCAAGGACTGATCATTGAGGAACTCCGTGATAGAGAGAAAGAGGAGGAAAGAGACGGCAAAAGTAAGGTCAGATAGGTAGGACGAAAACCAGGATAGAACAGACCCACGAAAACCAAAAGATGAGAGAGTCAAGAAGCAGGGAATGATAGTGTCAAAAGCAGCAGATAAATCAAGAAGAATGAGAACAGAAGAGTGTTTTGAATAACGAACTGGGAGGAGAGAGTCAAGTACGGAGGTCAAAGCTGTTTCTGTAGAATGGTGGGGTCGAAAACCAGACTGAATGGGGGGAAGAAGAGATGGATCGGACACATTTTGAAATTTGTGAGTAAACAAGACACTTGGATAGAAAAGGTAGGAGAGATAATAGGGCAAAAATTTGAACGAGAAGAGGATTTGCTGTGGGTTTCTTTAAAATAGGAATAATAATTGCGTGCTTGAAGGCAGAGGGAAAAGTCGAAGTGGTAAGACAGATATTAAAAAAGGAGGTAAGAAAAGGTACCAAAAGCAGAAAGATTTTAGGAATAAGTAAAGAGGAAACGATCACCGGGGGCAGCGGTGGGGTGAGCTTTGGCCAAAAGAAGGACGACTTCAGAATCTGATTCAGGAGCGAAATTGGACAAAAGTAATCGAAGCTGTTGGAAAGGATAAGGAGGAAGGATTATATGAAGGTGACGATAAAATATCCTGGCGTTAAGAGTGTACTTTAGAGGAGAAGCAAGATTGGCTGCTGATAAGGACAATGTAATAGAAGGATCAGGTGTAGGAGGAGAAAGAAGGCGAGTCCGAAAGATACGACGGGGATGAGTAGATTGGCCATGGAGAAGATCGGAAAAATAAGTACGCTTGGCAGATTTGATGCAATTGTTATAAAGAGCATGGTAAGAGAAATAAGTGGTTTAATTGGGGGGGGGGGTCAGAGTTTGCACCAGCGCTTTTCGAGGTGGTGAAGAAAACGGTGCATCGATGAGAGATGAGAAGAGAGCGAGGGATGGGCAGGTTTGCGAGTGGGGTTAAAGGAGGAAAGAGGATGGATTTGGTCAAGACTAGAGGCAAGGGATGAAGAGAAAATGGACGTTGCTTGAGAGAGAGAGAGAGAGAGAGAGAGAGAGAGAGAGAGAGAGATTTTTTCGCGGTAGAGGAGCAGGTGCTGGAAGAAATGGGTGGGAACAGGGAAGCTGAGAGTAGGGAATAATCTGATAAGTAGGTAGGAAATGTAGATCCGGAGGAAACTGTAAATGATGAAATAAAGATCAAATCAAGAGTAGAACCAGACGTATGATGGGCTATGGAATGTGTTTGTGGCAGACATGCACCTCTACTGCCTACACCCGGACCATATAGAGGTAGAGTGCGAGATACGCCTCGGTTTCTCTAAGAAAACGACGAAGGACAGGCATAGTAGGCTGGCGGCATGGCTTAATACCAAGGCCCCTCACCCGTGCACCGAGCAGGTTCATGCCTCGTCCAGCAAAACAAAAGAGTTGATGGCTGGAAGGTTTAGAATAAATCTTGACCTCTGGCATTGCTCTGGGCAACCCTCCAGACCATCGTTCTTCGCCTGCCAAGCCATTACAAAAGGGGAAAGACCATATGCAAATCAGGCTTGCTCCCACCCCCAAAGGGGTAGTCCAGCCCGAACTACTAGGTCACATCCCTTTTGCACGAGACCACAAGCATCCCCAGACATGTTTCAGCCTTGTCATGTTTCCAGGTCAGGCCGGTCCGAGGAGCGGCCCTCTAAATCCTTTGAGGGTGCCTCATCCATGGGGGCCCAAGATAAGGCCAAGATCCGCAAGTGAGTCCACCGGGTTCACTGCAGAAGCGGGTGGATTGGGCACGATCAGCATCACCGTCCGCCTCCATTGCCAGCCTACCCTCAAGCTGCTCTTCAAAGAGGAAGCCATCTTCCCCGGCTAAGCTAAGGGAGAAATCTGAGAAGCTGCGGACAGAGGAAAGGGCCGCAAAGGCCTAATTGGTGACTCCGTCAACGTCTACTACTACCACAGCCGCTAAGGGACATTTCCTTGGATATTCTATCGACTCTCTGTCATGATGCCTACCTCCAAGGAGCCGGGTCTGACCCAGCAACCCCAGAGGCAGGCATCATTTCCCCCAGGGGAGTGCCAGCGGGCCCAAGCTGGGGCCCTTTGGACGCAGTCCTGGCGCCTTAGGCGCCAGGCTCATGTTGGACCTCTGTCCTGGCGCCTTAGGCGCCAGGCTCATAAAGCTAGACATGTGTTCAAGTGTTTTAATGTGCACTTACCTGATGCAGACCATGCTGCCACATCCAGGCCCTCTTGAGGCCTGAATAGGAACTACTTTACCTGTGGGACTACTTTCCACCCGGGTGTGGTCGGGGAGGGATACATACCTGATCGGAGGAAGGATACACACTTGGAACTTCTTCCAAAGCTATTTAAACCACACCCGATCAGCAACTCACGCTTCGCGTTGTTCTGCTCCTCTCAGCTGGACGCTCACCGTGTCAGCTCCTGCATCTGGACTTCAGCCACGCCTGTCAGCATCCTGGGTCACCTGCAAAGGGAGACAAGAGACCTACCAGCTAATCTGCACCACGTAGACATCACCGACGATCCTGAAAGGGAAGACATCATTTTTAAAAGCATTTTGTTACGATCGCTGCAGCGCTGCATTTCGCTCACCTTTCCTGGGTTCCTCCATCTTCAGCAGCGATCATCCGGATACACAGCCACTTCCCAGAGCCTAGAGAAAAAGACAAGAATAAGAGGTGAGAGAAGGAAGGGAATAGGAAAAGCTCATTTTCCTTCTAAGACTTACCTGTTGGGTCATTCCCATTTCATTTCGGGTCTTGCTGCTTCCAAGCAGGATCCCGGCCCCTATGGGGAAAAAAGACAAAGACATTAGATGAGCGAATGCAAAAACATTACCTGAGCGCTCATCTAGGACTTACCAGATCTTTACTGGAACTGCACGTTTCACTTCGGGTCGGCGCCATATCTCCGGCATTCCGAACCCCGGCCCCTATGGGGAAAAGACATCAACATCAGCGCTTTGTTGCAAGAAGTCTCCAAAGTAATCTTCATTCATCACCTGAAAAAAGACAATGAACATTATTATTTAAAGCTTGAACTTTTGAACTTGCAACAGAACTTTTACAGCGCCTTACCAGTATAATCAAGCTTACCTGAACTCCCATCCAACCTCAATCCAGTGAAGTAACTGGGTTCAACGCGCCCCTGCGTCAGAAGCAGGATGGAGAGCTCGTCCTTTCAGACCCTAAGGTGAGACTTCACGGGGAATCGTGGAAGGGTATCGTGGAGGGTTGGAAGAGAGTGGGAGGCTTGAGCATAACTCAGTCAGTAGGTAATACTCCCTTTTCACGCACAGGGGAATATTCCTGCGAGCCGGAGAAGCCAGAGTAGAGGGCCCTTCCTGTCCATCTCCAGAGTCCTGCGCTTCACCATTGAAGAAGCATCAGCACTCGAAGCCAGACCTGCGCCTCCGTGGGAATCAGGTGAGCGTTACACTCTCCACCTTGGTGTCAGAGATACAGATGAGAATGCCTCTGGCACCAAACTGGCGGAAACCCAAATGTAATTGATTCTTGATTGGGATCTGTGCACATCCGATAAAAACATTTGGCCCTCTTCCTCCCCCCTCAACACCCTCCACACATCTTTCAACCCTGACCCTCAAACCGCTTCTTCAGCTGTGGAGAAGCCACCACCACCCCCACCCCCCCAACCACCCCCAACCCCTGCTGTGTTTCCCCCAGCCCATAATCCCCAACCTTGGCCCGGACCACGCCCTCTCACCCCCCCCCCCCCCCCCCGTAACCCCCTACCCTCCTCCCCTCACTTACCGGACAATCTCGTACTTTCTTGTTCTAACATGATTTACTCCTCCCCCCCAGTCGTAGCACACAGCCCATGAGTCCACCACCCCCCATCTTCCACCCCAATACCACTAGGGTTTCCCAGCCCCCTCCCCGTTGCCACTTGCCTTGCCCTCAATGTTCCAAGCTTTCATCCCTCCCGGTGGCCCCCGTACCGCCCCCTCCTCTTGCCCCGCTCCCCCACTATCGACCATTCCCATGGCCTGCTCCTCTCCCTTTGGCCCCCTCTGGGCACAGGATCCCCAACGAGGCCCCCCACCTCGCTGTCCAGCTCCAAGCTTATAATGCTAGCCTCCTCCTGAAGCGTGGTCGCTCGCTTCCGACTCCCCTCCCACTCGAACACTAAGCCGAAAGGGAAGGACCACTTATACTTGATCCCCTTCTTTGACAGCTCCTTCAGAACTGGGCCCATATTCCTTCTTTTCAGCAATGTGCTAGCTGCCAGGTCCTGGAACAACTGAATTTCTTGACCCTTATAGAGAACTGGCTCTCTTTGTCTGGCTGCCTGCAACACTGCTTCCTTCTGTCCGTACCTTGCTAAGGCAACCACCACCTCCCGCGGTCTGGCGTTCGATTCCCCCAAGGGTCCGACCAACCCTGTGGGCCCTGTCCAAAATTATCGAGCTTGGGTCACCCTTGCTTAAGAGATCGGCAAAAATCCCCTGGCATTCCTCCTTCAAGTGATGGTCCGCCGCTGCCACGGGCAGCAACTTAATTCGTATATTAACCCGCCGAGATCTATTTTCCAAGTCCTCAAGCATCACCTCCATATTCCTTGTCGCTGAGTCTAGTCGGTCTATGGCTTCAGCATTAGCCATTGTCTCCCGCTCGTTCTCCTGAAGGCCCCTTTCCAGTAAATCAGTCCTTTCCCCTAACTGAGCTACTTCTTGACGGATTTCCCACAGAGCAGCGTTGATGTCAGTCCTCATGAGTTGGAACTTGTCCTGGAAAGTTTGCGCCAATGATTCTCTGAGTCTGCATTTCCCCTCTGAGATCCTGCCTCGTCATCTGCGCTGATTCCGCCACCTCCTCACAGCCCCCGTTCTCCTGTGGTGTTAATGCCGGTTTTATGCTGGGGAGCTCCAGCGGGGTGACCGGCCCCTCCTGATTTCCCTTTAGACCTGGAGGACATCTGAGCCAGGCTCGGGCCACTCCAAACCTCACGCTGCAGCTCAGTGGGCTGGAGACCCCCTGCTTCCGGCCCCAACAATAATCTGCCACCAGCCCAGAGAGTCCGTCTCCCGAGGGGTGCGCACTTTCTTCCGGATGGTCCGAATGGGCAACCCACTACGTGGCACTTCAGATCCCTCCTCACTCCCCTTTCGTAGCAATTATCCGTCAGCCCCTTTAGGTAAGTGATTGCAGTGCTCCATTGAGGTCCGCCTTACAGTAGACTATCACTGCTCTCCTCCGTATCTTGCGTCCAGGTAAAGGGGAGAGCCAAAATGGCAGTGTCCGTCCTCCCACCTACACTGCCCCTGCCATGGGCCTCTCCAGGTACCCTCCTGCCCCCGTAAAATTGTGCCTCAGGGCCTCCAAACCCCATTCTCCAGGCAGCCCGCAGCTCTGTCCACAATCCTGGGCTCTGGGGGGCCCCTCCCCCTGGGTCTCGCACTTGCCTTTACTCTTGCCGGGATCCAAACCACCGTCCCGCTCCGGTGGGTCGTGGCGCTCTTCCGCCCCCACTCCTCACCTTCCGCGCCGAGGGGGCCCCACCAAGGCCTCCAGTGGGTCGTGCGCCAGCCCCCACCGCCGCTACCTGCACAGGGTGGGCAGGCCGTTCCAGCACACGCAGCTGCCTCACCCGTCCTGGAGGTGCCATGCTCCTCTCACTCCCGCTCCAGTAGAGGCCCCCCAGGGCCGCCTAGTTGCACCACCACAGTCCACGAGGAGACGCATGAACTATCCGAGCGGGTGCAGCCTGCGACCGCTCCTCCCCTCTGACACCCGCACTCCGCTGGCTGCCTCCCACCAGCCGCTGCGGTGTTGCCAGTCCTCGCAGCTCATCCCTGATTTTGGCGCCTCGTCCCCGATGTCGGTGCCTCTTAGTCCCGGGGGCTCCGAAGGCGCAGTTTGGCTCCATCGCAGGTCCAGATCTGCGAAGGATTGGGGGGGGAAGAGTTGGAACCTCCAAAACCTGGCCCGGGAAGTCGGAGCAGCCGTTGGCACGTCTACTCGTTGCCGGCGGCCATCTTGGAATCAGAAACCAAACTGTTTTGAACGAAAGTAGCAAGCAGCTAATTGAAGAAAGAACTTAAACTGTTGATACGAAAGGGGAAAACCAGCTACAGAGGAGTCGGGCACCACGTGGGCGACTACCCTGTTGAAACTACTGTTAAACAACAGCAGGTGGCCAGTCTTGTGGAACACTCCCGTCCCTCGCACACCCTATGTGTTGAAATAATACAACCAAATATTTGTATAGTTCAATAGAAATTCTTAGTACATAACAGTAACTTGTGCATTGTGTATTTTTATACATTTCAAACATAATTTTCAAACAAGGTTTCCAAACATGATTTTTCATCAACAATAGTGTTTAACAGCAAGTAAAAAATTCTTCAAATGAAAATTATTAAACTTAAAGCTAGAGATCTATCTAAGTTAGTAACAATTACACTCATTGTTCTACTCGTATTAAATATTCCATATTAGGTGATATATCTCTGTTTTGCTCAACGCTCCTCCTTTTTAAGAAAACTTCATAAATTGATATACCTAAAGGTGGATACAGATCTGGCAGGGATTCTTATCCAGAATATGCTATACCACACAGCGTCCTTAAGCAATAGAAACATACTCATTTTGGAGCATTATCCAGGTGACTATCCTATCCTAATTTTTGTTATGACAGATATATTGAATTTCGGAACTATATATGAATATAATAACTGAAATATCATTTCTGGGTTTAATTACTTGTAGACAAGAAAGAAGTACAAAAGAGGAACTAACAGCTCCTGAAGAAGGGAATAGATCCGGAAACGCGTTGAGCAAAACAGAGATATAGCACCTAATATGGAATATTTAATACGAGTAGAACAATGAGTGTAATTGTTACTAACTTGGATAGATCTCTAGCTTTAAGTTTAATAATTTTCATTTCAAGAATTTTTTACTTGCTGTTACTTAAACACTAGTGTTGATGTAAAATCATGTTTGAAAATTGTTTGAAATTTATAAAAATACAAAATGCACAAGTTACGTGTTATTACTAGGAATTTCTATTGAACGATACAAATATTTGGTTGTATTATTTCAACACATAGGGTGTGCGAGGGACGGGAGTGTTCCACAAGACTGTGGACACCTGCTGTTGTTTTACTTTTGTATACTGCCTAGTGTCAGGGTTGGTTTGTCTCCCTTGCACCCCCAAAAATGCTCTTGAATATAATTTGTTTAAATATCATAGGTTTAAAGGTGTGCTTCTAGCTACCAGGGTATTTGTTGAAACTACTGTTAGCAGAAGGCCTTGGGAAAGGCGCGAAAGGGGGTAAAGTGGTAATACAGGGGTCTAGTAAAATCCTCTGTACAGTCAAGTATTTGACCGACAGATGATTATGAAGCTAACAGAAGTGAATCCTGCATCATAAGAACTGTTCAAGAAACTGTGTAATTGGCTAAATTGGCGAGTGTGAACCCAACGGAGGGATGCTGATAAAGAGGGGGCAAAGCCAAAAGTCCCAATGAATAGTGTGTTGATGTGTGAACCCGGCATACTGACCCCATCCAATGACCGCCCTCTCCCAAAGCCCCTCCTCTGGCAGCCATCTTCAGATTTTTTCTGCATGCTTCAGTGTTGGGAATCCTCGAGTTTGCTCTGCGAGCTACTTCTACGTTTTTCTTGTTTTTTGACGCAAAAGGTTCTATTTTTGTTTCGAAAGAGCCCGTGCGCTCTCTTCTCCATCTGCTGACAGCGAAGATCGTCAAAGATTCCAGAAGGCTATTGGGCCTATTTCACACTCTCTGACCATGATGGAGGAGGAGGAGGAGGGAAGGTCCTTCTTCAAGCCCTGCGCTAAGTGCAGGTTACGGAATATGTTTATTGAAGACCAGCACCTGCAATGCCTCTGTCTGCATCCGAACCATAAAGAGGTGGAGTGTGAGATGTGCCTTGGGTTCTCCAAGAAGACTACGAGGGACAGGCACAGTAGACTGCCGGCGTGGCTGAACGCCAGGGCCTCTGCCACTTGCTCTGAGCAGGATCATGCCTCACCCAGGACCGGCCGGTCCGAGGAGCGCTTTTCTAGGTCCTTTGAGGGCACCTTATCCTTGGGGGCCCACGCCCAGTCCGAGTCCACCGGGTTCGCAGCAGAAGCGGGTCCCAAGGTGGACAGGGCGCAATCGACATCACCCTCCGCCTCCATTGCCAGCCGGCATTCGAGCTCCTCGTCGAAAAGGAAATCTAACCTGGCTAAACTGCTGGAGACGTCAGAGAAGCCACGGATGGAGGAAAAGGGCGAACAGCCCAAGCAGCCCCAATTGGCGCAGGATAAGACTTTGGCGGTGAAGAGTTGCTATCACAACGGCTAAGGGAGCTGACCCTGTGAAGGTAGCCCCCAAAGCTCAGAAGGTATCCCTGCCCCCAAGGAGCGACACCGCCGTAGTGCCTCTGGCAAAGTCTGCTAGCACGCCGGAAGGGAGTAAACCGGCTCAGACCCTGGTTCAAGTCCTGCAGTGGGGAGGGGTTGTGGGGGGTAAGGTGCGAGAAGGCCCTGAAACAGCCCTCCCTGGCCGTGGCCCAAGCCATAGAGGTCCTGTCCACGGATGATGAGGACCAGGAGTCCTTGCGCATGGTCCAAGAGGACGTGGAGCATGACGACGACGACAGCGCGGGCCTAGTGTTCCGATCCGCCAGCTCGCATGAGGGATGTCTCTCTGGACATTCTGTCGATCCTTCACACCTTGGTGTCAGACATCCAGAAGAGGATTCCCCCATGCCCTGTTCCAGTGGTCCCTGAGGCCCCTGTTTAGCTTCCAACAAAGAAGTGGAAGCATCAACCAACACCCCCATTTCAGCCTCCACATCTGCGTCAGTGCCCTTCTCCCCCAACAGACCCAGATACGAGGACGGAAAGGGCCACGACTAACGACGAGTATATAGTCACAGCGGACAGCGAGTCTCTGCATTTGTATGCGCGCCCTAGGCTGTCCCCACTGGATGCGGTGGGGTTCTTCCACTCCATGATCTCCAGAGCCTTTGAGCTATTCCAGCTTGGTCCCAAAGAAACCAGGAAGGAGGGTTTCTTGTACCAGAGGCGTGAGGCCAAGAGGAAGACTATCATGGCGGTGCCCCTTCTGCACAACGTGTGGGAAGAGGGCCTGGCCCTCATGAAGAACCCTTGCATGACTCCAGCCAAACGGGAGAGGCTGGAGAAGAAGTATCGGGTGCCAGACCCCGCACCCAAGTGCCTCAGGTCGTAACCATTGCCGGATTCAGTGGCATCAGCGGCTGCGAGGAAACAGTGCTAACCAGTCCTAGTCTTCGGTCCCTCCAGACAGCGAGGGAACGAAGATGCATGCCATGGGAAGTTAGTTGATTTACAAGGCAGCGTCAACAACCAAGGTGGCCAACGCACTGGCGATCTTAGCCAGGTACGTCAGGGAGCTGTGATACGAGCTGGGGCCTGGGGAACTATTTTGAAGTTCATCCCCGACGATAAGAGGATGGAGGCAATCGCTCTTTTCCAGGAGGCGGAAGTAGCGTCTGATCACGCCATTACATTGGCATTGGACATCGCTAACCAGGGGTTCTGGCAAATTGGGAACAGTGTCTGCCTTTGTCGACCAGGCTGGATGAAGGCCATGAATTTCCAGCAGGAGGTCCAGGCGAAGGTGTGAGACATGCCCTTCGATGGAGAGAAC
Organism: Ambystoma mexicanum; assembly: GCF_040938575.1. Lineage (NCBI taxonomy): Eukaryota > Metazoa > Chordata > Amphibia > Caudata > Ambystomatidae > Ambystoma > Ambystoma mexicanum. The sequence continues at coordinate 1,159,342,007 of NC_090929.1, read as the reverse complement.
TTGTTTGGGAAGGTTGTCGATAAGTCCCTCCATGCCATCAAGGCGGAAACGGAGACAGCCCGTTCCCTGGGCACTCTGCAGCAGCTTCTTTTCGCTCTTCCAGGGGAAAGTCGAGCAGGTCTGGGATAGGTTTCTCCTCTTTGAACCATCAGCCCTGACTCAGGACTCCTACAGAGGCCATTCCCAGGCATTCAGTAGCAGAGGACAGTGTCATAGGCTTCACCCGCAGGGCAGGATGCCGGCTCCGAAACAGGCCTGAACCGGCTGGGATGTCGGGCCCCTTCACGTTCACCTCGGTGGGAAGCCAACTGACAAAGTTCATTGGCGAGTGGAAGAAGATCACCACCGACAGAGGCAGACCCTGGAGTTTCAAAGCAGGTGTCTGCGGATCCCTTCGACTACTCCAACGGCTCCTGGACTCCAGAGTCTATTCCAGATACTTTCTGGTTAGAAAGAAGACAGGGGGCTGAAGGCCAATCCTAGACCTGCAATATCTCGACAAATACTTGCAGTCCCAAAAGTTCAGGATGGTCACGTTGAAACACATGCTCGGCCAACTGATGATGAGACTTCTTGACATCGCTGGACCTGGAGGACGCCCATTTCCACGTCCCCATTCACAAATGCTGGACATTTCTGCGTTTTGTAGTGCAGGGTCAGCACTACCAGTTCAAGGCTCTCCCTTTCGGATTAAAGTCTGCCCCCAGAGTGTTCACAAAATGCCTGGCACCGGTGGCGACCCATTTACTTCTACTGGCCATACCCGTACCTTGACGACTGGCTCATCCGGGCCCGGTTGCAGAAGTTGGCCGTCGAACACACAGAGGCGACCGTCCAGCTACTGACGGATCTGGGATTCTACATCAACTATCCAAAGTCCTGCTTGACACAATCGCAGAATGCGCTGTTCCTAGGAGCCAGACTAAATACAGTGTCCTTGCTGGCGTCGCCCTCGGAGGAGAGGGTAGCGGCCATTCCAGGGAATGTGCAGCAGCTGTTGTCGATGAAGACAGCCACGGTGCGGAACATCAAGTTGTTGCTCGGCATGATGTCATCCTGCATCTCTCATCCGACTCTGCAGGTTACACATGCAACCCCTCCAGGAGTTCTTGGACGCTTGCTGGATACAGGTGTCCGAAAGCTTGGCGGACAAGATCCCGCTCGATGAGGAGTGGGCAATAGGGTGGTAGTGCGTATGCTCCAACATCGCCCGGGGCATGGGGTTTTAAAACCCTCCATACCAGGAGACGCTTCAGAGGCCTGTGGCTTCCACAGGAGAAGGATCTCCATCTCAACTTCCTGGAGCTACGGGCAGTGTTCTGAGCCCTCAGGTCATTTCTTCCGTCTCTGAAGGGCAACGTAGTGCGGATCTTCACGGACAACACCACCACCATGTTCTAGATCGGAAAACAGGGGGGGAACTTGATCGCCAGGGCTCTCCAGGGAAGCACAGGAGCTGTGGTGCTGGGCCATCAGACAAGAGATGTTCCTTGTCCCTCTTCACCTGGCGGGAGTCAAGAACACCATTGCAGCAGACTGCCTCTGCAGGGAATTGCATTCCTGCCATGCGTGGACTGCATCTTCGTCAAGTGGGGCTGGCCCCAGATCGATCTGTTTGCGGCAGCAGTAAACTCCAAATGCCAGAACTTTGCCAGCCGATTCCACCAACCGAGGAGCCTAGGGGACGCATTCTCCTTACCGTGGGAAGGGATGTTTCTGTACATATTTCGTCCATTACCTCTTCTATGTGTCATCAACACACTCGGACAGTGCCAATGCAGGATGATACACTGCGCCCTGGCAGATTTGATATCTGGACCTTCTCAGCCTGTTGGTGTCTCCTCTGGTCACGCTGCCAGTGGTTCTGGATCTTCTCACAAGAGAAGGAGGCACAATCCTTCATCACAACCCAGGATCGCTGAATCTGAGTACTTGGCTGCTGCAGCTCTAGGGTTTGGCGGATAGGAGTTGCCTGTGGACTGCAGAGATGTCCTGGCCAAGGTCAGGGTGTCGTCGACGGTCACAAGTGGAAGCATTCAACTACGTGGTGCCGGTATCCGAAGATTACCCCTCTGAGGGTCACGGGCCTCAGTCTTCCATACTTCTTATCCTTGGCCAAGGCGGGACTGGCGCATCCTTCTATTAAGGTACATCCCGTGGCTATCTCCGCTACACCAGGTCTCCAGGAAGGTCTTCAATTTGGTTTCATCGACTAGTCAATGAGTTTCTCAAATTACTTTTTCGATCTTTCCTGCCGGTGAAGGCTCCTGCCCTGGAGTGGAAACTCCACGTGGTGCTGACGAGGCTCATGGGGGCTCCCTTCGAGCCTTTGCATCAGGCCCCTCTCAAGTTCCTCTCATGGAAAACGGCTTTCCTTGTGGCCATCATCTCTGCCAGGAGGGTAGGTGAGATCCAGGTCTTATTCTGCTATCAATCATACCTGACTTTCCACGAATCGAGGGTGGTGCTGTGGACGCACCCCACTTATATGCCAAAGGTTCCATCAGAATTCCACCTCAACAAGCCTTTGGTGTTACCAGTTTTTTTTTTTTTTCCCGAAGCATTCGTCACTGGCTGAAAGGGCCTTGCACTCTGCGGACGTTGCTCGTGCCTTGCAGTTCTACGTGACATGCACAAAAGAGTTTTCGGAAGACTTCTCAACTATTTGTGAACTTTGGTCTTGTGAACCATGGATTCCATTTTAAGGTGACTCACACGCACTGTCATCTGTTGGCCGAACCAATTGCTGCCCGGCAGTCTGAGAGCCCACTCCACCTGAGCGATTGTTGCGACAACAGCATTCCTGTCTGATGTGCCCCTGCTTGAACTCTGCAGGGCATCTATGTCGAGGTCCACGCACACCTTAACAAAGTTCTACCATGTCGACCGGGATTCCAAGGAGGAGTCCAGAGTCGGCCAAGCAGTGCTACGCAACCTGTTCGCTTGGGTTGAGTCTGTTCCGGAGGTAAGAGTGAATTGCTTCCGTTGAGCCTTGCCACCTCCTGCGGTTGTGTAATGTACTGCTGTGTATTTTGTATTTGTTATTCATGAGCATGTCAATCCACGCCAAACCCCATGCTGGAGAAGGAAAAAGTTACTTACCTGTGACTATTGTTCGCCAGCATGGATCTGGCATGTATTCACAGGCAAAGCCTCCCTCCGACCCCTCTGCGGCTCTTCTTGGCCATACTGCCACTTTACTTGCTTACTAAATCTGAAGATGGCTGCCAGAGGAGGGGCTTAGGGAGAGGGCTGTTATTAGATGGGGGGGGGGGGGGAGTATGACCGAGAGGACAGTGATTGGTTGAAAGGAGAAATGCAGTTTGTAAGTGAAAGTGAAACTGTTTTTCTTTTACTGAGGATTCCCAGCCTGACGGGGAATATTCATAGGCATGTGAATTCATGCCAGACAAATGCTCGAGAACAATAGTTACAGGTAAGTAATCTGTTCCTTCTCGCTTGTGGGTACCCCCCTCTCGATCCTCAAGGACCCTCCACTGAGGTGATCCTACCTTGCTTGTCCACCCCCAGGGTCAGGATCCAAATATGAAGACCATTCCCTGGCCACCTGAGAAGAGGATCCAGGTGGGGAGTAGGAGTGAGGATACCCTCGGGTTTCTCACAGGTGTCGGTGGTGTTAGACAGGCAGCCTGCCCACCACAAGATCCTCGAGGTCATGCCACCATACCACTTTGGGCTCCACTTGCCTCTGCTTTTCGCTTTCTGCACACGCTGGGCTTACAGTGTTTGTTTCCCGTTTTCAGAGTACTTCTGAACGTTGCGGGCTCCGGAATTCTCCCGCTCTGCCTCCTCAGCTCTTATGCTCCTCCCCTGCCTTGGTATATGTTCCTCTCTCTGCTTTGTTCGGCCTGCACTCTCTCTCTTCAATTTCCTCGTCCCATTTGTTTGTAGATTTTTATTTAAAGAGCGATTTTCGTTTTGTTCATGGTGGTGGCATAAAATAGCTTTCTCTTCAGCCAAGTCTCGGGAAGTGACACTACTTTGGAAATTAGTTAGCCTCACAGGCCGGGACTTCCCCTCTTGAGGAGAAGGGACTTATTCCCTCGCTTCATCACATACCCTTCCCCTTATTTGTGTGGCTTCCCCTCTTCTTTTTTTTTTTTTGTTTTTTTTCTCCAATTATATCTTTTATTGAAATCTCAATGAACAAAGCGATAGATCAACTCAACATACAGATGAAATAGTAACATTGAAATTTCGTTTCTTGTTTTATCTTTCACATTATATCCCCCCCAACTTAAGATATTTGAATTGGTTTCCTTTTGTTTCCCATACTGCTTTCTGCATCCCGTAATGTATCTCATTTCAGCATTCGTCGTTTAACCTTCCCTGTCTCCCAAGTGTCTCCACTTTAGTCCCGTTCGTTAGTCCTGTAATGTTTCAGCGTCTGAGGTATAAAAAACACATGTTCCTTTTCCTGTACAAACTCGAGAAATGGGGCCCAGATGCGAGAGAACCATGTCATGTTTGCCATTGCGTGTGCTGTCCGTTTTTCCATGGCCATAATTTTGTAAATCCTGACCCACCAATATGATGGGGTCGGCCCCTCATCAGTTTTCTGAAAACGTGCTTAGTTCAGTTTCGCCGCCAACAGCTGTTATGAGCTCTGCACTGGGGTCTGATGCGGCAGTATTCCATCATCGGGCACATCCTCTACTAGGCAGTGAAGCTTTGGTGATATCTTTAATCTTTGACTTGATTTCTTGCCAATGTGTCTGTATTGTGGGGGGCTGCCACCACATGTGTAAAGTCCCCAATCTGTCGACATGCATGCCAGCAGCGATTGGAATACTCGGTGAGATTATGTATAGTCTGTGTAGGGTCATATACCACCTATAGCGCATGTTTATCGCGCACTCCTTATACGTAGTGCATCTGGAGATTATGGCGGCTCGGGTCTGTATTTTCTGCCATGAGTCTGGCGCTATCTCTGCCCCTATATCTTTTTTCCCAGTGTGTCATATACGCAAGTTTGTCTTCAGTTGAGGCCTTCTCTAGTAAGCGGTAGCAGCTAGAGATTTTCCAGCTGCTTAGACCCTCTGACCTCTGAAGATCAATTCCGATCGGGGGCAGGGGGTGTGTGCCCGCTCGAGCTACTCTTGTTGTTGGAAACCCAGTGTCTGATTTGGAAGTACCTAAAGAGTTCCGTTTCAGGAAGGGTGAGCTTTTCTTTACAGTTTTATGAATGAGAGGGGGAGTCCGTCTTTGTACATGTCCCTTATTCTTAAGTTCCTGAGCCATTTCCATTGTGCAAATATGCCCTTCGTCATACCTGGCGAGAATTATGGATTCTGTAGTTTTGGTGACAAAGGTCCCAGTCCGTTTTCACCTCCATTTGTGCACAGGCTTTGTCCCAGGTATTGAGGGTGTCTCGGGTGGAATCCAACAAGGAGGCCCTCGCAGGTTTCTGCAGCAATGGTAGATGTGGGTGCAGGCTTGTTCTATCATTTCCCATTTGGACCACTTGTCTCCTAGCGCCCATTTTAACATCGGCGCAATCTGCGCTGCACGATAGTATCGCTGTATAGACGTTACCCCTAGCTCACCCATCCCTTTTGACCTCAGAAGTATGTAACGTGAGATTCTAGGGGGTTTCATTTTTCAGATGTATTGGCCTATCACTTTCTGTAAATCCAGTAGGACTTTGTCAGGGATTAGGATTGGTAGTGCCTGGAAGACAAATCCGAGTCTTGGTACAATCGTCATTTTAATTGCTGTGACCCATCTCAACCATGATATTTCCTGGATTTCCCAACTTTTCAAGCTGGTTTTAGTCTCCTTCCATAACCTGGGGATGTTGGCTCCCACGAGGGTCCAGTCTAAATGGAAGGTTGCTTTCATTGACAAATTGGGTTGTAGGCAATTCCTGATTGCCATTCCCACTGACTTCTGGTGATTTACCCCAAATCCCAAAACTGAGTGGAATCTGTCAAGGAGGGCCAGTAATGGTGGGACCGACTTCAGGGGCTTCTGGAGGAAGTAGATGACATCAGCATATAGTGCCACTTTGTGTGTTGCCTTTATGTGTCGGGCCGATTATGGATGGACTACTCTGTATCATTTGTGCAGGGGTTCTAGCGCAAAGACCAGCGGAGATACTGGGCACTTTGCCTTGTTCCTCTACCTAAGGGGGTCGGGGTTGTCTTGCCGCTGTTTACGTTGACTACTGTGGATGGTATTTGGAAGTTTGCCAGTACTAATTTATAAATGACAAGGCCAAACCCAAAGGCTGACAATAAAGCTTGAAGTCCCATGACATGCTGTCGAATACCCGGTGAGCTTTGAGAGAAAGGATTGATAGTGCCCCCGGGAGTTTAGGAGTCAGTTCTATCAAGTTAACTGCCCTCTTGATGTTGTCATGGGCCCTCTGTTTTTGATTAACCCTGCCTGGTCTTCGTTTATGATGTGAGTGTGAGGGAGGACTTTGCCCAGTCTTGTGGCTAGAATGTTACTATAGATTTTTGCATCAGAGTACAGTGCGATGAGGTGCAGCTCTCGGGGGTCTTTGTCTGGTTTTAATAGCAGTGTGGTCGTGGATTCCGCCATGGATTCAGTTATGTTCCCTGATTTGGCAAAAGAGTTAAATAGGGTGGTGAGCTGTGGGATCAGGGGCCCCGCAAATTCTTTAAAAATCTGTTGGTTCACCCATCTGGGCCAGGTGCTCTTTAGGGCCCCAATATAGTGGCGGGTTGCCGCTTTCCTGAGTTTCGCTGCCAGTAGTTTATTAGCTTTGTTGCCCCTTGTGTAAAAGTATTTTAGTTTTTTTTTTTTTTTTTTTTTTAATCTGTGATCATTTTATTGTGCTCGTTTAGTTTGCAAATGCCACTTGGCCAGTGCATTTCGGACACTTAATGTTAATCCAACCAATGCAGTCAAAAAACATAAAGGCCAACATTAACTGAATTAACCGTTCATGTGTTATCAAAGGTTTGCATAATTCTGAATTTTGGGATCATTTGGAAACCCCATATGCATTTGAACCATGGTAAGAAGCAGCGTAGGTCATTGGAAAAGAAAAAAAGGACCAACGAATAAATCGTAAATTATCATGAGCCAAAAAACAAAATAATAATTGAAGCATGCAAGCATTCAAAATATAATGATAGTAGTAATCAAAGCATAATGATGGTAATGAAAAAAACATGATAATGAAACTAAAAAAAACAGTGAGGCCACAGACGGATAACCCTAACAAACCAAGAACATTTAGGGAAGAAAGTAACTGTTTAGACATTGTCAGTATGAAGTACCATAAAGGGTTTCTCATTGGTGTTAAAAAAAAAAAAAGGGTGAAAATCTATTTGTAGATATGTCGCTAATGAATTCTAAATGCTGTGTTTTGTTTAGACTGTGCATGCACAATGGGTTAGGTATACAGTCACAACAGTCTGATCTCAAGAGAAAACTGGCAAATCTTGCATCCAATGTTACCCTTACACTCATTGTTGAAATTAGGCTTAAAGATGGATAACAGATGCCATCATGCTGTGGTGAGCTTCTGTGATATCTTAAAAACGGGTGCCTGTATGTGGTTCCTTTCAGTAACATTCAGAGTGAAGCTTATTTTTATTTTAAACTATTTATATTTATTCTATAACACAACAACTTACAGACATTGCATTATAGATGACAACACATCACAGTACAAATCTTGTCTGCTTGTTCCCAGGTTTCCCCCAACCCCGGCCTACCTAACACCACACAATTCCACCTACTCTGTTTACTTTCCATCAGCAACTCCAACTACTGCACCTCCTTGTGTAGGACTGTGTTCCTTCTCTCTAACATCTAGTGTGGATGTGACCAAATACTCCAGAAACTATCTCCAGGCTTCCACCCCTCCCTCTTCCCGGTCCAAGTTCCTATTGACTGCCTCTTGCCACACCACAGTTTCTGCATTAGCCCATTTTAGCAGGTTCCTTCTACCATACTTGCACTAGAGGTCTCGTCCGCATTTTACATCCCATCCCTATTCTGCATTTAGCTAATATATATGTTAGATCCTTCAGTTTACTCACATGTTTAGCTCCCTTAGGCCTTGTAAAGCCCCCCAGCAAGCAGGCTAGGGGGAATCCATGTCCAAGGTGATATCCGCTTTTGCTAACGTTTGAGCCACTTCCTCCCAGAATCTACCTATCTCTATGCAGGCCCAGAACATGTGGGCCAGGTTCGCATCCACCTCCCCACACTTTGGGCATGATTGTATCGCTGCTTGTCCAAACTTCGCTATTCTATTCAGGGTTAGATATGCTCTGTGAGTTATATATAGTTGAATCTGTTGAAGCCTTGCGTTTCTGGATACCTTTTTATGGTACGCCATAGCTCTGTTCCACACTGCGTCTGACATTGGTTCTTTCAAGTCTGCCTCCCATTGCTGTATCGTCTGCCTATCCTTCCCCACTCTGGACATTAACAGCTCATATATCCGCAAGACTTCGTGCCCACCTTCTGACATCATAAAATGTCTCAATTGTTTCATCTAGCTGCCACAGAGCTTCGGTTTCCGGCCATCTGGGTTTCAGATTCTGCAGTAGGCTGGAGTGTGTAAGGTGTTGCCCTGGGGTGCACTCCCATTTCTATCAATACCCCAAATTCCTTAGGTACACCTTCCTTTATCAGGTCCCCTACTGTCACCACCCCTTTAGGTTCCCAATATTTCTTATTCAACCGCAGTTGGTCACTTACTCCTTCCAACGCCACTAGCGGAATCTGTGGGGAATACGGTGCAATGTTCCCCATCAACTGACAGGCTCTACGCCACATTGCACACCCTAATGTCAAATACCTGGCCATACAGGTTGTGCGAGAGTCTGTAAACCATATAACGTCATTTAAAAAGAACTGGATCCTTGTTGTTTGTAACAGCCTCGACATGTGCGTTTGTTCATCAGATAGCCATTTTGCTACAAATTGCAGCTGGCTAGCAACAAAATATATTTTGAAGTTGGGTAGTTTTATCCCCACTAGGTCAAACGCATTCTGAAGCTTCAAAGTGCCACCCTACATCTTGAGTTGCACTATAAGAAGTTCCTACATATACTGTGTAATCTGTTGAACAACCTCTGTATCGCAAATGGGACATTTGTGAAAAAGTGAAGGAGTCTCCGGAGTACCACATCCTTCAGTAGCGCTACGCGTCCCATCCTAGATCATGGCAATCTAGCCCATAAAGATATGGAATTCTCAGTTTCGTTCATTGCTCTCACTGTGTTCCGTATATGTTCTGTCTGAGGATTATGATAAATGTCTACCCCTAAATAACAGAACGGGTCTAATTCCCATTTAATCGGCAGCACCGGCAATGCACCCACAGCCTTACCAACATATTCTCCTAATGGAAACAGACTTGACTTTTGTGGATTAATCATTATGCCCGACAAAGCAGCATATCTCTCCATCACGTCTAGAATATATTGCAATTTTTTTTCGGAAAGTTGCAAGTAGGAGCATATCGTCTGCGTACAATGATATCCTATGCCTTCCTCCTGGCGTGTTTATCCCTGCCTCTCCGTATTCATGCCGCAGATAAACCGCCATTGGCTCCAGTGCCAATATAAAGTGCATCAGAGACCAAGGACACCCCTGTCTCGTACCCATACTTCACTGCCATTGTTCTGAAATGATTGTGCCAGTTTTAATTCTAGCCACTGGTTCGTTATACAACAGACTCACCCACCGCCAATCTGTCCTGTTCTTCCGCACTTAGCTTGGGCAGACTAATCTCAGACAACGCTTCCTGTATCTCTGCCACATCACACTCTGGGATTTCCTCATACAATCGCTAATAATATTAATTAAAACATTTATTTACTCCTTCTTGTGACTCGTCCAATTCTCCATCCATTCCCACAACTGTTCTAACTGTTTCCCGTTTGTTCTCGCTTTTGTAGAGCCAAGCTAACAATCGCCCCAGTTTGTCTCCTTCCGCATGTTGTATCAGTGTATTTCCTGTAACTTAATTGCTTAACCTGTCCCAGTGTTTTCGACATTCTTGTTGTAGGCACCTCCAGTGCTTCTTCTAAGGACCTTGCCCCTGTTTGCGCTATAGCTTCTAGTCTGCTCTCCGCTACCTGTAAATCTAGTAAAATAACATCTTGTATTGCTTTTGACTGCGATATGGCCACCCCTCGCACCACTACCTAATAAGCCTCCCACAGCGTACCTGCTGACTTTACACTGCCCTTGTTATGCTGAAAATATGACTTGGCCTCACCTTAGATGTTCCCGAAACCCTGCATCTTTGAGTGCTTCCACCCTGAGCCTCCATGTTGAGGGGGGGGGGCGAGTTTGACATGTGACAACCAAAGGAGCATGGTCCGAGAGGATCCTTGCTTTGTATTCAGCTTGTTTGAATTCCCCTAGTAATTCTCCTCCCGCAAACACATAATCTAACCTTAAAGATTCGTAGGAGCATTATAGTGAGAATATACTCGTTCCTGCTGATGAATTGTTCTTCACACGTCTTCTAACTTAAATGTGTGCAACAGCGCGTTTAAAGCTTTCACTGCAGGGGCTGGGTGAAAAAATTTACTGTCCGACCTGTCTATTACCGGGTCTAGCGTACAACTAAAAACACCTCCCCATATTAGCGTTCCATCCTTGTACGGGTTTATCTTGGTATCCAAGGATCGGAAATGGGCAACTGTGTCGTGATTTGGGGCATATGTGTTAATAACGCATATTTCTCTGTTTTCCACCCTCCCTCTCAGTATGACCATCCTACCATCCGTATCCAGGTTGGTCTGGAGGACCTTGAACGGGACTGTCTGTGCCACCCATATCAGCACCCCCCCTGGAATATGCAGAGTACGTAGAACCCAGGGTCACCCCTCTTCATTTCCGTACCGTCTGTCTTTGGTCAGATGCGTTTATTTCAGTAGGGCATTTCAAATATGCCATTACTCTGTTTCGTTTGATGTAACTGTTCAAACCTCTAACATTCCAGGTGGCTATCTTGAGTTCACTGATCATCTCTAAACTTCCTGGCTCCATCTTCCTATTACCTCCCACACCCTTTACCTGCTGTGCGTGCCTGTAGGCCAACTTCGCTCTAACTATGCCAACTACCCTCCCCCACCCTCCCTCTCCCCAACTGTTCCCAACATTTGCCCAGCTTCGAACCCGAAGCTCGGGCATCCCTGCATCTAGCTCCAATTCCAGCTCTACTGCCGGTGTTCGGAGTGCAGCGGGAGGATACTGAGTATCCTACCCAATCTAATCTAATGGGGTTGATGGTGTGTTCCTGGTGCCGTCTAGATCTAGGTGGCGCCGGTGCTTCCTGCATTTAGCCTGTTGTAAATTAATGTAAATTAATGTACAATTTTTTAACTCAAATGTTTGATCATTACACAATGGCCACTGAACGGTTCAAATGTACAGTTCAAGCAATGCAGGTTCACTTATCATTTCTGCTTCTCGTCTGGTTGTGTGTCTCAGACGGAAAGTTCAGTGTGTCCATCCATTTATTCACATCATCCGGAGTCTTGAAAAAAGCAGCTCTATCTTTTGCCAGGTATAGCAGCATGTACTTAAGATTGGCTGCACGTAATCTCCTCTTGAACGATATGTAGTTCATCCTTTGCTTCTGCACCAAGAAAGTGTAATCTGGGTAATCTGGGTACGCCGTGATGGTCGTTGACACTCTGCTTATCGTTTCACCTTTCCGAAAGTGTTCCAGGATCCTTTCCCTGTCTTTATAGTTTAGTAGCTTGGCTATGATCGGCCTAGGTGGGGCCCGGCTTGTGGTCTTCTTGTCAGGGCCCTGTGCGCTTGTTAAACTGTGAACCCCTGTGTGATTGACTCGGCTCCTATCTCCTGCAACATCATATTTTTGACTAAATTTGGCAGGTCCAAGCCGCCTTCTCCTTCCGGCAGCCCAAAAGTGCGTATATTATTCCTGCGTGCCCGACCTTCCACCCTATTCTCCAGATTCCGCACCTGCTGTTGCAGCGTGGAGACCTCTTTGGAGTTTGCGCCGCAACTGCTCGTGTTAGCCTTCACCTCCATCTCCAGAGTTCCTGTATGTTTCGTCAATGCCCTGACATCTTGTCGCAAGAGGTTCACATCAATACTGATGGCGTCCATTTTAAATTCCAATGCTGACTTGCAGGATCTGCTGATCACTCTGCCTGGGGGCTTCACCTCCTTGTGCGACCTGCCCTGTTGTTTTGGCATCGTCCATCGTTTGTGCTGGTTTAGCGAACGCTTATATCAATGACTGTTTCCCTTTGGTCTTGTTCGGCTTCGATGCCATTGTTGCATCCACGGCCCACTTTTCTGCTATAATCAGTACAGTCCACTGTGTAATGTGCTATAGTACAGTGGTGGGTGGTGCCCTTGTCAGCGTATTTCCTCCATTCACTGTGTTCACAAACCACCTCTAGGGTTTATTAGGTACAAAGTTTCTTCTTTACACTGGCGTCAACTTGAAACCTAACCTAAGTCAGTGGTTGTCCCGTCTCAGTGTCACTCCGACCCCCCTCTCCTCGCCACCATTGCCTCAGGTACTTCGCCTGGAACCTACAAAAGCAGTTGGTAGCACAGCAGTCTGCTCAGGCTTCTTCCATGCACTGCCCCTCGCCCCTCTTTCGTTTCTCTTCTAGTGCTCGCCGTCAGTTCCTAGACACCCGGTGGTCTCTGCCATATGCTGTCCGGCGCCGTCATGCGTGGGCCTTCCTCAATGTAGCTTGTTGTATCCATATTCCTGGATGATCCGGGCTGCTCCGTTCTGGGGCAGCTAATATTTCACCCACTGCTTCTGATGCATATGCCATTCACCACCATCTTCTCCTATAGGGGCCGTTGAACCACGAGGTCCCCACGCCCACCGTCTCCCTACATATGGCACAGTTTCTCGTCTTAACCGGATGTTGCAGGCCTTTCTTAGAGTCTGAATCGCAGTGAGGGAGGATGCGGCCTGTGCAGTTCTGTATTGACCAGTAATGTTTCTACACTGCCAGTTACATGAATGTTGGTGCCCCAGCAGGTCCTGGCAAAGCATCCCATCCAATTCAGCGTGTTGTTCCTTTATCCGCAGCTGTAGAATCCTTCCTCGCATCCACTGAATCCTCTGCCGGCCCGCCCTCCTCCTCACCTATTGTTGGGCCTTGCTGTTCGGTGCCAGTGCCTCCATTCGGGCTGCACGTGGCTTTCCACACCTCTATGCTGTTTACACTATGTGGTGAGACCGCTTTGCTTAGCACTCTTTATTAGCCTCCGGCGTACATGTGTTTTCAAATCTCTGGCCTCGAGCATCCGTGCAATTCGGAAATCTCTGCCAGTTTCTTTCAGATATGTGTAACTGTAGCCTTATATTATTATAACAAGATGCACTGTCAGTTTCACGCAAATTGGTTCATCGGTCCCATGCGGCATCCGTAACAGGTGTACTTGATGCTCAGTACTTCATGTTGTTACTTTGTTACCGCCGCACTCTGGGCATGCTGGCACACTGGCGGCTGTATCTATATTTCAGCAGCCCGCACATTCTTTTCTTCAATGTCATGGCAAGATTAGCAAGCGTTACAGACTGCTAGCTTTCTCTCTGCTTACCCTTTGGGGGCCCCCGCTTTCATTCACACGGTGCAGCTCCGAAGGATCACTGCTCTTTCTTTCTGCAGCCGATCACTCTTGCTCATTTCTGTCTGCTCCAAACACGTCTGCAGGCTGTAATCAGTCCTCGGATGTTTATCTCTTCTCCGTATCGCTTTGTCCTCAGCCGACCGCCATTTTGATTCTTCTGTCGTGAGCTGTAACAAACTTCCTTGGACTCGTAATACACGCAGAATAGTATTGATCCATTCAAGATCCTGCTCCAATTATGCAGTGCATGCTCATGAATCTGCACACATGAATTTACCCGCCGTGGCGAACTCTATGCGCAACTGCTCATCCAAATCATTTAGGATCAGCAGGAGCACCTCTGGGACAAGTCCTATCGCATGGCCCATCGCATTACCACGCCCCATGTAATATTGTTTTATCTTAAGTATGGACTGTGCCGCTTTCCCCATCAAGTGGGTTTCCAGGGCCTGCCAAGCTATTTTTAGGTCTCGAAGCAGGCGCCTGCTCCTTTTCATTGCATATGCCTTCTCTTTTTCTTGTTCTATCCCCTCTAGCCTATACCAACGGCCGAACGCGGACAGATTTGTACGGAGACCGTGCTTGAACTATAGAGGCTGGGATTGAGCCCATGACTATTTTTGAGTGCGAGTGGCTGAAAAGCACCCTTCTGAACATTCAATCAATACGATTAGATGTTTCGCTAAACTAGCCCTGATTTGAGAAAGACGACTGAGTTCGTTGAAAGACGTGTCATCATAAAGGGCACTTTTTGTATTCATAAAGTTAAAATTGCTTAAAAACAAACCTTGACTAAGTGGAATCTGCTTTATTTCGTACTGGCGCATGAGTGATACTAAGTAACTACTTTTCCAATACTTATTTTCAAAACGGAGTGGAGGAACCATTTATTCTCCGTTGTTACAAAACTCATGCGACTAACACTGGGATATTGTTGAAGAAAACAGGGCGCTGAGGTCTCCTTGAGGAGTGTTTTTGCAAAAGGTTCCTCAACTCTATTTGCTTTATCCCAATATATACGTTGGGTTCTACCTTACCCTATGATGACCCCTTGGAAGACTGCCTTCCCTGTGTCCCATATTGTGCCCATATCCATTCCCTCTGTTCTTTTTTTCTTTAAAGTAATGGACTCTCGCCTCTGCTATGGTGGCCCTAGCGGCCGTGTCCGTTAGGATGTGGTCATTAAATCTTCAAGGAGGTTTCTGACTAGGTTTGCCCTTACCCAAGTCTAGTCCTAGTTCGACAGGAGAGTGGTGTGTGAGTGCCTTGGGTAAGATCTCTATTTCCCCAACCGATGGGATAAGAGTGGTGGAGACCAGGTACATGTCTAGTCTTGAGAAGCCCCTGTGTGCTGGCGAGTAAAAAGTGCATTCCCTCTCCCAGGATGGAAGAAATACCATGTCTCTATCAATGAGAGTTCCCTCAAAATTGTTGTCATGGCGTAATAATTGCTTCTATCAGTGGTAGTGGGAGCCAGAGTGTTGTCCATCGTCGGGTCAATTACACAGTTGAAGTCCCCTTCTAGTATAACATAACATTTGCTAATGTTTCAGTGTAACCCCCCCACAAACTCTGCTTGTTTCTCATTAGGACCGTATACAACCCCCAGTGTGGTTCTACGATCACCCAGTCTTCCTTTGATTAGTACATATCTTCCTTGTGTATCTTGCATAACTTTGGTTATTCGTAATGGGATACCTTTGCAAACCATAATAGATATGCCCCCTTTTTTTAGGCCACTTGTCGCAAAGTACGCTTGCGGATACCCTCTAGTTGCGAGCCTCTTCTTGTCTTCCTTAAGTGGGTGAGTCTCCTGCAGGAATACTAAATCCACCTTTAAGGTGGAAAGCCTCTGAAGCACAGCTTTGTGTTTTACCGGCAAATTTAGGACTGCACATTTAGCGTCGGAAACGTTATTTCAGGGGCCGCCATCAGGGGTCCTTTTAAGCCTTGGTTTCTTCGCCCTGCCTAGCTGGGAGCCCAAATTCGTTTTTCAGGAAGGCAGTGTCGATTCATGTTTGAGAAGCCGTAATTGAGTGTGTACAATAGTACAAAATAAAAACAAAAAATAAAACCCCAAGCAGTCTAATGTTTGTATGTCGCGACTATTAACTTGAACGACAAAGCCTACTATTTGTCATTCTCAATTAGTCTTTTGGGCACCATTCCCTCATTTCAAACCCTTCCCCTGCTGTGTATGTCCTCTGTCGTGACGTGTGTGTGTGTGTAGCTTTTTACCCTTCTAGTGAATAAGGTGATTGAGCCCGTCATTGTTATTCCCCTTTGCGAGCAGGTGTTGACACTGGGAACCGCTGCCGTCTAGGTTTCCTTGCATTGCTTCTGCTGCTCTAGCTCATGTTTGCTTGCGGTCTTGTTTTTCCAGGGCCCTCTGAATCATCTGGGTTCCCACTCGTCAGGTCTGCTGCTTCCTCTTCCGACCCAATCGCATATTTCTGGTTTCGAAATTCAAGTAGGATTTTGCAGGGGAATCCCATCGGTATCTGATCTTGTATCTTGTGTGAATGGAACCAGGCTGTCACCGCATGTAGTTTCTTTCTGCTGCTAGTTTGCGAGGCGCAAGGTCTTGATATTAGATTTGTGCTCCACGGATCTGTACCGGGTTTTTTTTTTTTCTGGCCGACTGACATGATTTGCTCTTTCTGCTGGAAATAGTCGATATTGGACAGTACACCCAGCAGCAAGTTGTGGCGCAGTTGCATTGATGTATATACTCTGTGTGTCCTATCCAGTTGCAGTGCCGCCGAATCTGGAAGATCTAGGAGCTTGCGAAACATATCCTGCATATATTCAGTGACATCCTGATCTAGGATGTCTCGTGGTACTTCTCTTATCCTGATGTTATTTCTGCGAGACCTGTTTTCGAGGTCCTCTTGCTTTATCCATATTCACTCCACTGTTACTCTGCCAGAACCCTTTTGCTGAGCTCTGCTTGTTCATGAGCTTGCTCGCGTAAGTTATTTTCAGCTTCATTCATTCTTGATTCCAGCCCCAACATGTGCGTCTTTAGGTCTGCCACTGTCTTGACCATTGCTTCTTTGGTTGCCTTGATTTCTATTGTGAGATCCTGTTTTAGCGTGGAAAGCATTTCCATAAAGTCCTCTTTGGTAAACGAGGATGGGGTGTTTGTGCTGGCAATCCCAGGAGGTGGTAGGTGGATCTCTGCCTGTCTCTTTGGCATTCCGTTCTTTTGATTTCTTTGTCGTGTATGCCCAGCAGTGCTTTTGTCTCCTGTCCCCACCTTAGGTGTAGCTCCTCCTTTCGACATCCTCTTCTCACCAGGCCTTATGTCGAGTTACTGCCCCTGGGTCTGTCCTTTCTTGCTGCAGTTATTGCATCTGTTGCTCTGTGCTGCTATTGGCCCACAGTCCGTGCTCCGGAGTGTTTCTATGAGAGGAGCTGTCCATCCGGGGGTGGTGGCGGGGTGTAGGCATTATCTCTTCTCCAAGCCAGTTCCTGGAGGGGTATTTTCGACTGAGACTATGAGGACCTGGGTCCTTCGGCTTTCACAGTGAATGTGCACGTTAAAGTAGGCCGGTTATCTGGTGAATTGCCAGTGTGCGGTCTATCCGTACTGAAAGTTTCTACTTCTGTACCCTTTCTGCCCATATACAGACGCTGTCGGGTACTCACGGGTGCATCTATGGCTCCATCAGGCCAGTCTGATCTTCCTCTTCGTGCTCCGCCAGTGGCTTCTTGCTGGGCTCCTACATCCAGTCGATGCCGGGTGGATGTGAGAGTTGCGCCTAGCGGCGTGCTGGCTACCGCAGACCCGTGCTGTTTTCTGGGCTGCTCACTTTGTGTCTGTGCAGCTGCAGCATCCAGGCAGAGTCCACAAGCTCAGTTATTGTGTCTCTCGCCGAGCACTCTTGGTGCCCCGGAAGTTGCCGGTGCTCACTGCCCGCCCAACCCCCGCCCCCACACCTCCCCTGGGCTTTCACTCCACTCTGCTTTGTTGTCTTTACCTGTTCCGTGCCAGGACTTTGTTTCTATGGTGTGTTGGCCCGATAAGCATTATCCGGGCCGAGGCGCGGGATGTTTGTTGCGGTGCATTGTCGCTATCACGCAAGGCTTCTCTCTTTTCCGGCTTTGTTTCCTCTAACACTACTCAACTCCTGGCTTCAGCCTTCAGAGCAGAGCGGTGATGCTCGCCTCATTCCGCCGTGCGGTCCTGCTATTTTCATCCTAATGTGTTCTGTCATTGCACACTACGCCGCCATTAATCTCTTGGGGCATGAGGGAGAAGTGATCTTTCACCAGTCCCATATGTAGGAGTCCGAGTAGTTGATGGAGGATTGTAAAGGAGAGCGTGGAGTTTTCATATTTTGGGCTACAGTAGGTGTTAACAGTTCTCTTAAGTGCCTATGATTACTTCTTCTGGTAGACCAGGTACTACTACAATTTTTTTCATAGTTGTGGGATGGTCCCTAACTCTTACGGATAGAGGTACTTTAGGATAAGTCTCTAAATCTACATGAACGCAAGTTATTTTTACTGCATTGAATGTCCTAGTAATACAAAACACTGATGCTGAGAAAGATGCGGCAACCCGACCGGTTGCCTGAAGAAAGACTGGGATGCTGCAGGGTTGAGAGATTCCCAGGAAGAGGACGCTGGCTGCAGTGAGCTGATGGCAACGAGGAGCGAGAGAGAAGCTCCCAGATGTGAGAAACACTTGTGTGCAGGCACGTTATAAATGCCATATCATATCAGATGGGCTTGGAGCCCAGAGATGTTCCCCCAACGTTGTTTACGGTAACAGGGAGAGAAAGAAGACCGGATGTCTAAAAGGGAATAGTTAAAGAGTTCAAGAAACTCGTCCCAGTACAAGTAATGAAAAGTTGAATAGAAAACTAATGAACTAAAATTGCTTTTATGTAAGAAAGAGAATCTCTGTCCCTGAGAGGTAGAGAAGGCAACATTGTATATCACTACCCTGGGAAAAGGGAAAAGGGGAAAAGGGGAAAGTATCCAACCCTTCAACACCGAACGAAGGGGACATAAGCGGAAGAGAACATTATGAATGGAAATGCTGAGAAACATTTAGGAACAATTTTAATGCGAAAGAAGCTCCTAGAAATCCCTGCGAGGGTGAACAAGGTTCAAGACAGTGAGAGAGGAACCTAAGAGAGAGTCTTATAAATTGAAGCTCAGAGAGACCACCAATGTAAACCATATACAGGACCGAGAAAGTCAGAGCAAGGTGAACCACAATTGTCTAGAAAGCCAGAACTACAGAAGAAAGTGTACGTTTCTAGGATGTTCTTCATCCTCTAAGAAGGATCAAAGAAAGTATATAAGTTTAAGGAAAGCTATTGTTTAGGTGGTTAGAAAATCTAACAATCTCATGAACTGATACAGCATGTAACTAGACTATCTAGGATTACCCATTAACAAGAATTCCAAAGACTGATACAAGAAGTATCCTCAGGAGAAGGGAGCTATTTGCCTGGCCTTAGTTTATTTGGAATAGTGATAGGGTCAGTTGTCATTTTGGACAGCCTACTTATTTATTTGGACATTCATGGACAACTGACGTGCACCCTAGTTCGATATACAGGTAGGATATATCCCATAGCGATAAGGGAAAGCTAGCCTTTATTCTTCAATAAAATAATTTGGGATTCGTCCTCAGAGTGCCTGCTTCCTTCTTCTGACCCTCCACAGAAGGCATTTGCCCATATGGGGCTGAAAAGGTTGGTACCTACAGTGATATTACAGTTTTATCCGGGTCTACCTCTGTTTCTTCAACCTCTTTGCCATGACTCTGCTGTTAGCCATCCTATCACTGTAGGTTCTTCTGGGGTATTTTTAGGACAGAACCTAGTGATATGCCCCTTTTCCCGACGCAAAAAACAGAGAAACAGGAAAGGAGGAATTCATTTGCCCGATTTCTTCTTGGGGAGTTATTAAAGTTTTCGTTAGTGCCTTGGGTGGGTTTCTTTTAGGGTTAGACTTCACATCTCCCTTTATTTCTATTGGTCTCATTAGATCTTTAAAATATTTGGCTGCTAACAAATGGGCTTGTGCTACCTGAATGGCCGTCTCCAGCGAGGGTTGATGTTGCAATATCCCCATTGCAAAGATGGA
The DNA here is from genome assembly GCF_040938575.1 of Ambystoma mexicanum. Taxonomy (NCBI): domain Eukaryota; kingdom Metazoa; phylum Chordata; class Amphibia; order Caudata; family Ambystomatidae; genus Ambystoma; species Ambystoma mexicanum. The sequence goes on along the minus strand of NC_090929.1, from coordinate 1,159,322,297 downwards.
GGAAGGGCGTGGATACATTGCTCAAGTGCTAAGGTCTCAAGGACCTCTGGGAAGGTTTACTTCCCCAACCATTGGGCAAGCATATTCTGTACTCTGGCCAACCCATTCTAATGGACTTTCTTTGGGTAAGAGATGAATATCAGAACTTAAGTCGGTAAAACCCATCTGTCTGCCCCATCCGCTGTAACAATGCCTGTTTGATTTCAGGACAATGAAAAGTCCCTACTGGATTTGCATTTTGATATGAGGCTTGCAGGTCTCCTTTGAACAGATAACAGATGTTTAAGCACTTGTAACAATTAAATTGGGCAGCATGCTGTTTGAAGTTTTAAAAAAAAAAAAAAAGGCCCCAAATCTTTTCTTTGCTGGTATGGCTGGATTACACTATGGGGAAACTATCCTTTGGACTGGATTTGTTCGTACTTGGTCCAGCCTATCCTGAAGTCACTGATCCACCTGTGTCTGGTGTTCTATCAAACGCTTGAGGTGGGACTTGAGGGCGCTTCTTTTTATGTTCTCACAAGTATTCCTCATCTTTCATATTCGTGTATAGTCGGCCTTGCTACTTCGTGAAAAAAAAAAATCTCAGCAGAGGGCGCTGTGCATGGTGTTGTGGCGTCGATGTCCTTTGAGGACCGCTGCGGAACGTCGACATCAGCAGTATAAATAGCTTGTGCAGCGCCCGTTGGCTTCAGTTCTGTTTTTCTGACAGCTTTTCTTCGAGTACTAACAGCACGCTTTGTTTTTCTTTCGAAAAATGTCTTCATATTCAACCCCTTCGGCCCCAAAGTCGAGATTTAAGAAATGTTACGACTGCGGGGCGAAGATGTCAATAACCAATCCTCACCGTGTGTACCTTTGGTGTCTCTGTTTCAGGCACCGTACCTATGACTGCGGATCCTGTCTGTCCTTGACAGAAAAAGCTCTCTGAGAACGCAGAGGTAAATTGGCGGTGGGGAGGGAGGCTTCAAAGTCTACTTCGACTAAGGAAAAGAAGTCGGGGGTGTCTAAAGACTCCACTCTGCGTAAAGGTTCGAAGAGGTCCTGGTCGAGGAGTTGATCGAGGCAGTCTTCTTCTTCGAACCACAGGTCTCCCTCTTCATCAGATTCCTCTACAGGGGTTATAAGGTGCCCGACTAGATCGGATTCCCCACATAAATGGGATGTCTTCAGAATTGTAATGATGCATATTTTTGACCATGCGACTTCGAGCCCCCCTTGCCCCTTAAAACATTCACGCAAGAACCATGCCTCGGCCGCTCCTACGGACGACTCAGGGAAATAAAAGGCTACTTCGTCAAAGCCGAGTAAGCTGCTGTTTGTCGAGATACTTGACCCGAAGAAAAGGCATCAAAGGTATCGACTCGAGAATAGAGTCCATCTCCGATACAGTCAAAAAAGTTTATATCGTGTAAGTCTTTGACAATTGTGTCGATGCCATCGGCGCAGAGTGTTCGATGCCAAAATTGAGGCCGATTTCTAGCAAATCGACCCCTTTTTCGAAGCAGTCTTTGACACGGTCGACTGAATCTTTGATTCCCATCGAAGTCCATACCGGTTCAGGAAAAATCTTTAAGCCTATATCGAAAAAATACTTTTTCAAGTTGATGTCTTCCATTTATGAAGAGGAAAGTGCTTCTGATGAGGAGACTTCATCATTTGGGTTGCAGTTTGGCACTCAAAATGTACCTGAAGAGCTCATTGACCCAGAGTCAAGGATGAAAGACCTCTGACTCCCTGCAGTCTGCTAGTGCACTTGATACTTCTCCAGAACTGGAGTTTGGCAGTCCTGACCAGTCAGAGCATTCTGATTCAGGTTATAGAAACCTTAAGAACAGTCACTGAGTATATGGGGTGGAGTAGGGCTTCCCTAGCATACGAGCAGGATGACATGACTGACATCCTAGATCAGGGACCTCAGAAGGACCCAATCTTATCCTTCCACAATGCCCTTCAGAGGAAGGTTGTGGCCAATTGGGAAGCTCAAGAATCTGGGCCTGCTCTGAACAGGAACTTCTCTAGGAAGTATGGACCCTCTTGCAGCGATCCAGACTATCTCACCAAACATCCTACGCCTGAGAGTTTAGTAGTCCAGGCTGCTACTTCAACCAAACAATCAGCCCATCGTCTCTATCCCCCGGATAGAGAGGACCAGAAGGTTGATGCATGGGCTTTTGCAAGGTCTTCACATCAGGCAGTATGGCCTTGAAGTCTACTAACGTTACATGTACCGTGGCTAGATTTTCTTATACCCTGTGGGACTGTGTTGCCATGGCGGCTGATTATATCCTGGAAGGTGAGGAAAGGGACCGCTTCCTGAATATATTTAAGGGGGCGATGGGAGAGTGTCTCCAATCAGGATTGGATACTGCTGACAGCATCAGCAGATCCATGGCTGCAAACACTGTACTGCGCAGGTTTGCGTGGTTGAGGAAGTTGGGGTTTGCAGTGGACGTGCAGGCCAGACTGCTCAACATGCCCTTGGACGGCTTGAGGTTGTTTGGCAGCAAGGCGAATTAGAGTCTGGAGTAGTTGCAGACCTCCAAGGTTGCTTGGCATTTTACAAACAGATCAAAACATATACAGTATGGACAATCATAAAGGCTGGATTTGACAATATATTTTACAGCAGTCAGTGACGTTGGTGTACAGTATTGGGTGGCCACATTTCTTCTCAATCAAGTGAGAAAAGCCATGTTTTAGGTTCCTTTCTGAAAATGTGGTGTGTAGGAGCGGATCTTAAAGCTACGGTTATCGAGTTCCAAAGCTCCGGAGCCAGGACTGGGAAGCTGCTGCCCAATGCTTTCTTTAGTTTGAAGTTAGGTACCTTAAGACAGTTTGCGTGAAGGCACCTGATAGGACGTTCAGAAGTATGCTTAGTAAATTTGTCCACCAGGTATTTCTGATCCTGGTTAGAGAGGCATTTAAACATCATGTTGAGGGCTTTGAAATTAACTCTGTCTTTAATGACCAGTCATTTGGTGGAGCATCTGGCGTTGGAGATATTCTGCTTTCTAGGGAAGATTAATGCAGTTCTGAGGGTGTTATTTTGTAAGGTTTGCAGTTTGTTAATGTTCTGTTTGCTAGACCCTAGTTACAGTGCATTACAGTAGTTTAGCTTGGACAGAAAGAGTTCTGGATAATGTAATGCAGCTGTCCGTGGATAGAAATGGTGTACATGAAATGAGTTTGCATGTGTATCTGGTAGCTGAGGCGGTAGCATTAACTCGTCTGTTGAGGTTCAGTGCTGAGTCTATGTAAAAGCCTAAGGGTTTCACCTTTTTGCAGACATTGATGTTTAAGCCGTCAATGTTGAATATCATAAATTGGTGCTAGGTTTGCTCAGTTTAGTTGGGGAGCCAATGAGCGAGAGCTCAGTCTTGTCATCGTTGAGACAAAAGCCTGTGTGTAGCCATCCAGGCTTGTATGACAAGGTACATTTTGTTAATATGTGCTACGTCTGTATTGTGATCACCTCTGATTGGAATGGGATCTGGGTGTAATCTGCATAATTAGTGTAGGAGACACCCAGATTGTCATAATCGTCAAACAAGGGCTTCGTGAAAATGTTGTACATGGTAGGTGAGACGCAGGATCCCTGCGGTACCCCACAGGTTACAGGGACTGGGTCAACTGAATCCGTATAGAAGACTCTCATTGAGTGGTTGTCTAAGAAGGATTGGATCCAGGCTGAGGCCTCCTTGGAAAAATGGGCGGATGACGTCTGATGATTGCAGAGTACATGGTGATCCACCAAGTCAAAAGCGGCGGACAGGTCTAAGAATAAGAGGATGGCTAGTTCCCCTTGTCCTTCAATGCATCCATTTGGTTTTTTAAATAGAGTGCCGTTTCTGTTCCATGTCTTGGCCTAAAACCTGATTGACAGAGTCCTAACAGGTTGTTTGTTTCCAGATAAGACTGAATTTGGAGGTAGGCTGCCTTGTCTAAGAGTTTTAGTAAAAAAGGGACCGTTGTAATTGCCCTGTAATTAGTAGGGATTCGATTTGTTTTTTTTAGGAGAGGGAGAACCTAAGCCTCTTAAGTTAGTGGGGACTACACTTGTGCTGAAAGAGGAGTTGATTAGCTTAGTTCCCTAGCTGCCTCTATGATAGTGGTCGCTAAGCAAGAGTCCCCTAGGCATCTGGATGGTTTAAGTGATGAAATTATATTGATCACTTCTGGTATAGTGACAGGGGAAAAGTGCAATTCATCGTTTTGCTGCTTGTGTGTGTATGAGTCTTGACTCTTCAAGTCATTGGGTGAAAGGGTGGCGTTTTTAGTTACTATTTTTTCTTGTAGATTTTGTTGCATAAAGCAGCTTGGATGTTGGTTCACCAAGTTTTGTTTTTGTTGCAGGAATCTGTGAGGGTATTAGGAGATTCCAATTCTCTTAAAATGGTAGAGAGTTCCCTTGAGCGGGAATTGGCTTTGGCGATTCTATCGTTCAAGGTGTCTCTTTTTGTTTGAAAAATGTCTAGTTTGTCTGTCTGAGATTCTAGACAGTGTCTCCTTATTCTGTGCAGTAGGTAGTAGGGTTTCCCAGAACGTTTTTGCCTGCCTTTTTTCATTATGTGTGGCTTTGCGGCTTTGAGTAAACCAGGAGAAAATGAGCTCGAGGTTTCTCTTTACGTAATTTGAGAGGGGCAATTTTGTCCATACCGTGGTTAAGTGTAGAGTTATAGAGCTCAACTAGTGCTACTGGGTCTGAACTAAGATTGGATGTGTTGGTGATAGGGTGGAGAAGTGGCAGTAGATTATTGAAAATTAGAGTACGTTTATTTCTGGTCATGGCAGGGGAGGGGGCATTTGAGATTTGGAGTTCATTAGATGATGATCTTGAATGGTGAAGTCGATAAAATGGTCCGTCCATGCATATGGCTCAACAGCCGTTGGATCAGTTGTGCAATTCAGGTCAGCCAACCAGTCTAATGTGTGACCTTTGGTATGGGTAGGCACATTTATCCTGAGGGTGAGGCCTACCTCAGTGATGGAATTAGCCCCATGTTGAAGTCAAGTATAATAACTTGCGAACCTAGTTTTGTATTGGTGGGTCAGTAAGACAGTGATGTCTTCATTAAATTAGGAGATCTGTAGACTAGGTGCATAGTAATAGTGCTGGATGCAGTTAGTGGGTGTTTTACGGTCGGTAGTTCACCAGACGGGAAAGGGAGATGTTGGGTAATTCTTAGGGACAGATTAGTTTTGGCCACAAAGGCAATGCCTCCTCTTCCTCTGCATCTAACTGAAGGATAGAGTAGTTCTCCGGTTTCGCTAGAGATAGGGTAGGTCCTGCCGCTGGGTGAAGCCAGGTCTCAATTATGGCAAGAAAGTCAATTGGCAATGATGAGGTCAGCAATGTCAGTCACGTGGGCAACCATTGATCTGGCTTTGATAAATGCACCTTGATGTGGAGTGGTTTCTTGGTCTGGAAGTCATTAGGGGTAGGTGGTGGTTTAGGTGTAGGGTGGTAGGTTTCTTTGTTATGTTTAGCTTTGGCCTTGGTCTTAGGTTGAGCTTGTGGAGTTGTTATTGAGGGTAATGATGCAATAGTAGAAGGGGTAGGTGCGGATAGATGTGTGAGCCTAGATCCTACCCTCTGATTCCTAATGCTGGTAGGGCAAGGTTGATTGGGCTTTGGTTTATTGGCAGATTGATCCATCCATTGGGATGGGGTCATGGAATACAGAGAGTGGGTATTGTTTAGCAACTCTAATACAAGTTGCTTCGGCTGGCGAAACAATGGAGGTAAGTAGGTCTGATCTGAGTGGGGGAGTGGTCGGGAGCTATTGGGACTAGTTGTAGTCATTGTGATAAATGAGCTGTTATCTAATGTGATTAGTAAATGTGAAGTCTTGGAATCTGTGAGGAGATTCTTTTGTATGAGCAAGTTGAGGGCACAAGTTACTGTCGTTATGGCTAAGAACCATAAGACTTTTAGCATGATTTACTTGTAAAAAACCCATTTTGTTGCCTCTAAGTACGCTAGCATTTAGTGGTGCGAAGTTCGGCTAGCAATTAGTATGCATACAACAAAACAGCGTTAAAGGCAAGGTGTGAGATATCCTAGCAGTAGTATGCAGGAAGGCGGTTATAGCGTATTCAACTATGGAGCTTGTCAGGTCACTCGGCCTTCACGCATGGTTTCTTAGAGGCTGAGATATAAGGATTGGGACCTCCCGGATGATGTAATGGAGATTTTGCTTTCGGCCAGAAGGCAAGCAACCAAATCCTTGTATTGGCATTATTGGAATACATTCAGTAACTGTTGCAAGGACCAGAATGTGGACCCTTTTCAATGTGGCACTCCTTTGGTGCTTTCTTTCCTGTTGCATTTGGCTAATCTGGGGCTCCAGATTGGAACCATAAAAGTATAGCTGGCGGCGCTTTCTATTTTTTAAGAGCTCCTCTGAAGAGGTTTCTTATTTCAAAATACTTTAATTGTTCAATTTCTGAAGGAACGCACTAATGTGTACCCCCAATCCCGTTTTATCTCCCTGCATGGGATCTAAACCTTGCGTTAAAATTTCTAACTTGTACCCCTTTCGAGCCTTTAGATTCCTGCCTGTTAAGGCTCTTAACTCTGAAAATGTCATGGCCATGGCTCCAGAACCCCGGACCCTGCACCATCAGGGCACGAGATCAAGGGGGCAACACAACCTTTTATTGTCCCTTGGGGACCTCAACTGGACTCGGTCCTGGCGCCTTTGGCGTTTGGCCTTTGGCGCCAGGCTCATAAATAAATATGCGCTAGCACATTTTATTTGTTGCATGTATTTGGTTTCCCCTGCAGGGACCCCCATATGCTTTGGGTCGGGCGTGGCTGCTGCGGAGGCTGAATGCACGTGTTAGCATCCTTTCAGGAGTGCCAGGGTGGGGCCGATGAGTCATGACTATGGACGTGGCCAGAGCAAGCTATATAAGCCTCCCAGCACGCGCTTCCGTTATTCTGCTATTGCAGCGTAACACTCACTGCCGCCTAAGCGCATCTTACCTGTTTTGAGTTACCAGCCAGAGCACACCTTACATGTCTTCAGCTACCAGCCAGAGTGCATTTTACCTGCCTCCCGCTATCAGACGCAGCACTTACCTTGCCATCCGCTTCCTTCGGCACACATTCTCGTGGAGTCAGGCATCCATCTTCCATCTCCAGACCTCCGGGTAGCGGCACTCCAACTCGACGTTGTGACAGACAGTGCCTCCAAAGGAAAAAGACAAAGAAAAGGTGCGAAACCTATAAGACAATACGTTTAAGGTAGCACTTCGCCTAAACCTCGAGCTTGACCTAAAACCAACACTCACCATCTGTTGGAACATTGTGAACTCCATTCTCTTCCTATTTGGCCTCGCCTTTGCACCGCAACTACCGCTGGGCCGCATACCACCTACTGGGAGAAAGCGGAGGAAAGATATTATTACAAGGATACAGACCATAATTGAGAATCAAAACTACAATATTTAAAAAGCCAAAAGACACTTTAAAAAAAAAAAAAATTATTCGGTATTGCCATGTTAGCAGCAGTGGCGAGTGGTCTGAGAGGACTCTAGCTTTGTACTCCGCCTGCGGTATTTCGGTCAGTAACTCCTGCATGACAAATACATAGTCCAGTCTTGTGTATAGGCCGTGTGGGGCTGCATAATGTGAATATTGCTATCCTGCGGGTGACGTGTTCTCCATGCATCTTTCAGCCCAAAATCTGCCAATAGTGCATGTAGTGCCTTTGCAGCCGGGGTGGGTCTAACTATTTTGTCTGATCTATCTATGGTGGGGTTCAACACACAATTGAAGTCTCCCCCCCACAATATTGCCCCCCCCCCCCCACGCTGCCACTGAGTGTACTATACAGGGTCCTAAAATACACAGCTGTATCTTGGTTCGGGGCATAAGTATTTACGATGCAGATCTCTCTATTTTCCACCATCCCTCTCATGATCGCCATCCGCCTCTACCTGTGATCTCATCAACTGAAACGGAACATGTGGGGCCACCCATGTGATTACCCCTCTTGCATAGGCAGAGTATGTTGCCCCCACCACTGTCCCTCTCCATTTCTTCCGTACCACTTCCAGCTTGTCTTTTGTTAAATGAGTTTCTTGTAACAGGGCTATATCCACTTTCTGTCTGCGTAGGTACATCATTACCTTGTTCCGCTTCAGATAACTATTGAGCCCCCTAACGTTCCAAGTGACTATCTTAAGGTCTCCCATGGTTCATCTCGTTTTCTGTGAGGTGTAGGCTCACCCCATAACTCTTCCCCAACTATAACAAACCACAGCACACAACCCCTTCCCTCCCTCCTCCCCACCCTACTCCAACCCCAACAGCTGCCCAGCTCCATCCCTGGATCTCCGGCTCCCCCGCTTTTGGGCCTACCCTGACACCCTGGGCAAGGCCCCAGCAGGGCGTCACCGCACTATCGGCGACCTAACTAAACTCTAAATGGGGGATGTAAAGGTTGGTCCTGCAAGGCTCCTAGTCCAAGTCTTGATCGCAGTATTGGCGGATCATGTGTTCTTCCAGCCTGATCACACCCTTCAACAAGCTACTTCAATGACTATATTCCCGTCCCATAGTCTTAAGTTCTGACACCCCCCGGAGTTTCAAAAAACAAAGTTCTGTGCTTGTGAAAAACCTTCAGTTTAGCCGGGTAAAGCAGCATGTTCTTATGACCCGCTTCTCGCAATCTCCTCTTGACTGCCCCAAAGTTCATTCTGCTCCGCTGCACCGTCAGGGTATAGTCCGGGTAAGCCGTTATATTTGCCGACCCTCTTTGTATTGTCCCACCTTTGCGGAAGTGTTCCAGGATAATTTCTCGATCCCTGTAGTTAAGTATCTTGGCGATCACCGGCCTTGGTGGGCCTCCTGGCGGTGGTTTCCTCGTTGGGGCCCTTAAGCGCCCTTTCCACCGCGAACCCCTGAGACAGCATTCCTCCAGTGATTCCTTGTAGCAACATTGTTTCAACGAATTCCGTGGGGTTATGGCCTTCTGCTCCTTCTGGTAGTCCAACAATACGGATATTATTTCTCCGGGCTCGTCCTTCTGCCTCCTCCGCTCTGCTCTCCAGATTACCCACTCGTTGTACCAGGGCGTGAAGCTCCGACCGGTGGGAAGCACAGTCTGCCGTGTTAGGGCCCATTTCCTTCTCGAGGTTCCCCGTGCGCTCCGCCAGAGACCTAACGTCTTGCCGTAGCAGGTTCACATCCTCTTGCACTGCCCCAACCTGGAGCTCCAGCGCTGTTTTTAGTTCTGCCACTGCCAGTTCGAGCTTGGTCTCCCAAGCCGCCTTCAGATCGGCGATCACCTTTGATTCGCGTCCATAGTGGCACTGCTCCCAACGTGGGCTTTGTCTTTGTTCCTGGCTCCTTTTGGGCCGGGCTGCATCTTAGTGTATTCCTCTAATATGGGTTTCTTACTCTTCAGTCTTGGGGGTTTATTAGAAATAGTGCTGTGTCTGAGTCGTGGGTCAGCCCCTTTACCCGTGGTCTTCAGTCCCAGCAAGAGTGGATTCTTGCTATCCTCAAAGCGCCGATAGTATCTGCTGGTTCCTTCGATCGTCCCTGCTCCGGGCACTCCACCAACGCATCTCCCCTTGCTTTCCTTTCACTGCGGCCACCCGGACTAGGCAATGTGATTATTTCGCATCCCTAGTGATCCTCCTCGGCTGTTGTCGAACGGAGACAGCTCCTCCGTCTCAGGGGTGCGCCCCTCGGGATCTCTTTGTTCTCGTCCGCGGCCATTTTGATGTCTCTTCCGCGATCGGCCTCTCAGTACAAAGTAACAATACGACTGTTCCTCCGCTGTAAATTTGCAGTCAGCCTGCTCATGCTCTGCTCTGTGCCTTCCCACGCCTCCACATACTTTTTGGGCCGCCGCTAATCAGAAAAATATGCGTTTCTTGGTCGGATCAAGTTGTCGGATCAGAGCTCACAGGGTTTCCAGCCTATTCCATGGGTGCCAAGCCACGCCCTCCAAAAGCCAAAAGAAACTTACCTTTAGGAGTGGATAAGCCACAGCCGGTCTGGGCTGCCACGCGCATCACATGGGTCAGTGAAGGAACTCGGTCCATTCAACGCGCCCCTGCTGTGAGAAGCAGGACTGAGAGCTCGCCATCATCAAACAGATAAGACCATATGGGTCGGCGTATGCTCGCCACATTCTGGGAAGAAGGATTAGAGAGAGACACTAGTCATACAGCAGCCTTCTCACGATCTCTCGCGTCCTCACCGGGGCAGTGCTGACAACCAGCGCAGTCCACCGCACACGAGTAGGGGAGGAAGCCTGACAAGGGGAATTCACGTCCAAGGAGGGCTGCAAGCGTGCCCCAACGTTCCCGCACAGACCAGGTGAGCATAACAGAAACTGCAATTCTTTTGCCATTAACATCAGCCCACAGGGTGAGTTGCAGGCTCTTTCATGCAAGCCTCTTCATACTACATTTCATGAAGATCCTCGGAGTGAAACGATAATTCCTGCTGAAAGTAGTCGGACTTCAATTTGTCACAGGAGATAATACTTCCATATTTCTACCCCCCCCCCCCCCCCCCCCCCTCATTTGGGCAAAGAGGAGGAAAGACTGCATAGGCTGGATCCAAAAAGGGCTCTAAGCTTTTATAATGCAAGAATGGCCGAATTTCGGCTTGATGATCAACTATTTGTGGGATATACCGGGCCTAAAATGGGACTTGCGGTAACTAAACAAACCATATCCCGGTGGATTACACTGACTATTGGCGAATGCTACAGATTGGTGGACAAAGACCCACCGGAAGGGCTTAGAGTTCATTCCACGAGGGGCATGGCAACTTCTGCGGTTCTACAAAGGGGTGTCCCTATAATTGACATTTGCTCGGCGGTGACTTGGTCGTCCATTCATACATTTGGTCATTGGTTAGCATTATTGCTTGGACAGTTCTTCCACTCAAGGAGGTGTTTTTGCTAAGGCAGTCCTTCATTTAATTCAAGATAAATTTAAATAGTACTCCCTCCTCCAAATTGTCACTGCTTTGGGAGTCTATCAAAGATGAGGAATACGTGGGAGGACACAATCCATTCGAAGAACATGTTCTTTCAACTGGATGTTCCTGCCACGTGTTCCTCATCACCCCTCCCAGGCTACCCCACCCTACAATTTATGTGATTTACATTCTGCGTTACCCGAGAACTTGCTGGATTCGTTCCTCGATTGATGGAAAGAAAAAACAGAACTGAACCCAACGGGCGCTGCACAAGCTGTTTATACTGCTGATGACAATGATGCTCCATCCTGCACAGTGCCCTATGCTGAGAATTTATTTTCCGAAGCAGCAAAGCTGACTAGATGGGAATATCAAAGAGAAGGAATACGTGGGAGGAACATCCAGTTGAAAGAACGTTACCAGGGGTAAGTAACTGTTCTTTTGGACTAATCACTTCCGTCTCCTCCCACTCGTCTGAATTCTCAGTTACTTCAGGGGTATTTTCTATTCCTTCTTCTGTGTCCGACTCATCAGTTAGCTTAGAACTAAGGACTGTTGGTGGTACTCTTTACTCTAGGCCAATGGGTTTTCTTTCTCCTAAGGAAGGCTTTATACCAAACAGTCCTATTGGTCAGAGTTTATCAATAGGGTGGGAGTTGTCTATCTCGGGACTTCAGCATCCTACTACTGACACCAAAGTGCCGACAAGAGAGACGCCAGAACTTACCTCCTCACCCGAGGCTCTTCACACATGTCACGCATTCATCAGGCATGGTAAACCATGGTGCCTATACTGTGCTGCACAACGGCCTTAAGAGAATGTTTTGCAAAAGGCACTCGCCACTACCATGCCCCACCCCATTCCTACCGTACACTCCTACATGCAGATCCATGGCGCAAATCCACCCACATTCCCCGGCCTCCTCACAACCTGCAGCCTCATTCCCCTAGATCTACCAAGCCAGCGGCCAACCCCCGGTCAACTGTACGAGACGGCAGTAATAAAGCTACCCCGGCTCCCCTGGCATCTGCTAACGCACTTACCCTGCAACCTACTGCGGGGAGGCCCTTGCAGCCCCAAGCAGGCACTAAACCGCTGCACTACACCACCAGCAAAATGCTTACTTGTCTGTATTTGTATGGATTTGAAAATGTGTATAGCGCACATACGTAAAGGAACCAGGCAAAATAAATTGCATCTGGGCGCAGGTGATAAGTCAACAAGGAACTAACCGAAATACGCTACTATGTTTTAATTTAAAAAAATGGGTTTTCAATTTTTTTCTGAACTCATCAGCGATTTAGATTCCCGGAGTTCGTATGGTAGAGCATTCAACGCTATGGGCCCTACATGGGAAAAGCGTCTATCGCCCCATCTGACAGTTTGAATGAAGGACCTCCAAGAATTTTTGCTTAAATGAACGCAAACATTGTTCAGGTTGAAAGGCTGAAATATTTGCCACCAGATATCTCTGGGCTGTCTCTTGGATGCACTGAAAATCCGACAAAGGGATTTAAACGGCACCCTTTGTTGTACAGGCAACCAATGGAGATCTCTCTCAGGTTGTAAAATATGATAGTGTCTTGGCAAGGAGAAAATCAATCTTACGGATTAATTCTGTGCTACCTGTAAGCGCTGAAATTGTTTCTTTGGAATACCCATGAGCAATGCATTACAGTAGTCGAGCCTTGAATTTACCAAGGAACCGAAGATTATCTATCTATCTATCTATCTATCTATCTATCTATCTATCTATCTATCTATCTATCTCTGAGGCTTGTGGAATCTGCTTAGATCACATGCTGTGCATAGGCCGACATCTAGTGGGAGCTGCAGAGTATTACAGTTTGTTTTTCGAAACTCGAAAATGGGTGTCGACACAGGGCGTGCCAGTAATACTATCCCTAGTGTGACGTCCACT